>NW_024429190.1:37036869-39436869 GCF_017639785.1 Mesocricetus auratus
CTATAAGAGCAGAACATACTCTTAATCACTAAGCCATCTCACAAGCCTTTCTTTCTTTTTTAAATTTAGGCAAAGGATTTCCCATTGGGCAAATTCAGTCAGTTCTAAGTCAGAAGACATGGGATTTTGAATATTTCTCATATTGTTTGGTTCCCTTAGTAGCTAACTTGATCACAGTGGGAATGGAGAGAGTAGGTAGAATGGGTACATGGTAGTGGTGAGAAACAAGAGATAACTAGCCCCCAAGTTTCTTAAATTGATTTAGAATTATGAGTCCACAAAAAATTTCCCCGGAAAAATCATCTGTATGCTTACAGAGAAGTAAACCCTAGATTAATTTTGAGAGGAGGATTTTCACAAATACATCTTGTACATTTAACAATAGTTTTCACATTTTATGTGCATGGCTATCTTGTCTGCATGTATATATGTGTACCATTACATGCCTGTTGCTTAAAGATCCCTGAAAAGGGCATTAGTTCTTCAGGAAATGGAGTTACTGACAGTTGGAAGCCATCATGTGGGTGCTGGAACCAAACTCAGACTTTCTGGAAGAGCAGCCAGTGCTCTTAACTACTGAGTTACCTCGCCAGCCCCCACTTTTTTGTGTGTGTGCATGTTAGCATTCATGTATGTGAATGTTGGAGTGCATGCCTTTGTAGCATTAGAGGACAATTTCTGGTTTCAGTCCCTGCCTTTTCCCTTCTCTAAGGAAGGATCTCTTTGGTACTTTTCTCCTGTGTTCTCCAGACCAATTGTTCCAGCAACTTCTGGAGAGTCATCTGTACCCCACTCCCACATCTGCGTGGGGATTCTGGGATTTGCTGCATTGTGCAATTATATGCTTCTGGCTTTTGGGTGGTTCTGAGGGGTCAAGCTGATGTCCTGTCTGTTTTATGTCAAGAATTTTTAGTCATTGAATTTCCTTCCCAACCCTGTGTCTTCTTCCCTTGAGAGATTTTGTGTTCAGTTACTGTATTGAAACAGAAGGCATCTTCGTTCATTTATGTACTGAGCTGAACTCAAGAAAGCCAGTAACAGAGAGGGAGGACTGATGATCAAAGGGATTAAGACTGGGCTGGTTTAACCCCCAGAAACAGCTGACCAGACAAAGGTTAACTCTTGAATCCCAGGCATTAGCCTGGGAAGCCAGCATGGGACTGATCAAGACCCCCCTGAATCTGGGTGTCAGTGAAGAGGCCTAGGGAATCTATTGAGCCTTGGGCAGCAGATCAGTACCCATCCCAAGTATACACACGGACTTTGGACTCCAATAGAACAATGTGAGGTGCACTCTCACCCTGAACTCTTGGGAAAGGGTCTAGGCCCTGCCCTATATGAAATGACACACTATGGACACCCCCATGGAGGGCCTCACCCTCCCTGGAGAAATGAGGGGATAACGGGGGGGGGGAGGGCACGGGAGGAAGGGAGGGAATGGGAGAGGGACCTGGAACTGACTTGTGAAGCAACTTTGATTCTTATCTAAATTTAAACTGGAAAATAAAATTAAAAAAAAAAAGAATTGTTGATTTACCAAGTCCCTGAAATCATGTCACCTGCCAGGTACCAAAAAGGTAAGAAGAAAATAGTGCCCATGCTTGAAGTTAGTATTAGAAATGAAAGCTGCTGAAATACCTGTTGCACCAATGTGTCAAGTTTGTGGGTGTATGAGGAGGGTACAGGGAAAAAGGCTCTACTTTTTTTTTTGATTGATTAAAGCTCTTTCAGACTGAGTAACTTTCTTAGAGTTCTTTTGGACAGATTGGTGCTATCTGACATAGTGAAACATGAAGAGTCATAGCAATATTGAGAAGAATCCTGTGATGGAATGGAATTGATAGGTAATGGGGTTGTAATGTACACCAGAGTTTCAATTTACAAGGACTTTGTGTGTTGTGTTAGGATATTATAACTTTAAAGAGTTAAATAATCCTTTAGCCAATGATGCTATGAATGTGCAAAATGAGTTAATTTTAAGAAAATTGTTCTGTTACACCCTGTGTAGTATGAGCCATTCAGAATTTTGTCCTTAAATTAAAATCCTTCAAAATAATATCTTACCATTGATTCTGCACCAATTCAATTATTTCTGAGTGAGCTTAATTTACTGAAGATTTTTCTGAGACATTTTGATCTTCAGAAGTGATAGCTCTTAATACATATCCTTTGTGAGTCTGTTCTGATTAGAGTACTGGAGGATCAAAGCCACCAGACATATTTTGAGAATAAGAGTCCTACTTCTTTTTCTCAACCATAAACATTCTTTAAATTTTCACACACAATAGAAAATATTTCCTGTGTCATTGGCATATAAAGTTAGAAACAGTTATAGTTTGAGAACATGTATTTTTTAAAAGTATATACTGTATCACTGGGTTTCAAATTGATATGTGCATGTTCCTAAATTTGATACTATATAAACATGACAACACACATTGTTTTTGTATTAGGTTTTTACAATTTGTTAATCACTGTATTTTCTCCTCAACAGAGTTTCATGCTTTGTATTTGCTTAACGGTATTTCATATTAACCATATAGACGTCCTTTAGGTTGAACAACTTGATTGTCTTTGGAGAAAGGATTTCATGCAGCCCTGACTGTCTTGGAACTCACTATGTAGTCTAGGCTGCCCTCAAACACAAAGAGGTTTCTCTGCCTTTACATCCTGAGTTCTGGGACTAAAGGCTTGCACCACCATGCCCAGGTAAAGATTTTGAATTTGAAAGAATTTTAGAACAGTAAATATCTTTAGACAAAGCTATAGAGCTATAGGTGATTATGGTCCGAATGATAACTCCTATGTTTCCCATAAATTTTACAACTATGTTCAGGCTATTTTGGGCTATATAATTTCTCTTTTGCTCCCAATCACCTTTGAAAAAAATCTTAATTTCCTATATATTTAGGAGATAAGAAAGCTGATAAACTTTAGTTGTTAGTGTTTTGAGAGGCAGAAACGATTTTTTTTCTGAATCAGTTTGAGATTTCATATCACATGGTTCCTTTTAGGAAACAGAGTATACCTAAGTAGTTCTCCATCATCTACTTCTCCCTTCTTTCTTGATGGCTTCCTTGGGCTGACAGAGAAGGACCTTTGATGATCTTTTCAACATACTTCTAAACCAAGGAATTGATCCAAAAAGCAATGAGTTAGTGACAGCTCACTGTGTTCTTTCTTTTCCATCCTGAACATGAAACTTAAAGGAAATGTCATTGTAATTGGAAATTTTAGCATTACCATTTATACTTCTGTAAGTAATAAATGCTAAATTCTTTCTTTTATCTTGGTGTGAGGGAAATTACCACTGCAAGTCAATATTAGAAGATAACATATGACTGCTTTGCACATATGCTGAGTTGTTTTCAATCAGCATGTGATGTTGAAGTTTGGCAGTTAGTGGTGACTAAATTAGTGCCAGAAATTTTATGGTCACTCAGCTGCTCCTGTCTACTTCTTACCTTTAGGGCTAAACTAATATCTGGAGAATGGGATAAATTTTATTGATAAACAGTGGCTCCATATAAAAGGGAGTATTAAAATAAATGTTGTTGTTCTTCAAGGAGTGTCTTAGTTAGGGTTTTTATTGTTCTGTTAAAATGCCATGACCACAAACAAGTAGAGGACAAAGGGTTTATTTCAGTTTCCAATTCCATATTGCAATCTATCATCAAAGGAAGTCAGGCCAGGAATTCAAATAGTGAGGGACCTTGGTGGCAGGGTCGGAAACTGAAGCTGAGCAAGAGGTCCACTTACTGACTTGGTCTCCATGGTTGCTTTGTCTGCATCTTGTACCAACCAGATCTCCATCCCAGGGGGTGGCACATCCCACAGGAAGTTTGGCTCTCCAATGTCAACCATCAATCAAGAAAATGCCCACAGGCTTCCTTGCAAGTCAATCTAGAGATATTTTCTCACTAGAAATTCCCTCTTCTGAAATGGCTCTTGTCAAATTGGCATAACATAGCCAGCACAAGGAATAAATAAATTACATGTTACTGTAACCCAATTAAAATATTAGTTCTTAGAAAGGGAGCATTTTAATTTCTTGTCACATATTTTGGGAAGTTCTGAGGGGCATAAGCAGTGCTCAGATTCCAGGAACCTCTGATTAAAAGTATTAATGCAACGGGAAGAACTCTTTGACTCATGTGGGAGTTCACATACCATAAATGTCAGCACCATGCTTTGGTGACTGTTTAAGTCACAATAATAGACTGTGAAAGACAAGGTCAGCTCGTTACTCTTAACTCCTCTATACAGGACCCTTTTTATTTCTGGTACATGATTTTATTTCCTTTCAAGTATCTTTAACTGTAAAAGGAGAGATAATCTTTGTAACACATTTTTATTGGTAGAGGCAGAATGAAAGGACCTCAGTACACACATAGGTACTGTTATTTGGAAATAGCATATTTTTCCAAATGTTAACATGGTTAAAACTTAAAAGAACATACAAAAACGATTTTTCACATAAAGTTCAAATACTGCTGAGCTTTTAAAGGATTGCTCATACTAGACAAAACGGACTTATTGCCCAAGAACACAATTTGGATAAGCAGAGACATCAAGCAGCCATTTTGTAAGGTGGCATCATATATGTTCTTTCATGTGCTCTGCACACATCTGACACAAATCTCAAGGCAGAGTTGAGATGGGCTTCAATGGGAACATTTTCCAGGCTCTATTAGACAATGAGTGAATTCTCTGTCCTTCACTATTTATCCCTTAACAAATATTGTTCATTTTGGCTTTCTGTTCTCATGGAGCTTACATTCTAGTGTAGGATGATCACTCACATTATAATGTGTGTTGAATTTAAGAATTGTGGTGAAGAGTTGGCGGTGTACCTCAGTTGGTAGAGTGTTTGCCTGTCATGTAGGAAGCCCTTGGAATCAAATTCTAGCACTGTATATACTGGGTATTGTGACACAGGTCTCTAATGCAGCACTAGGGATGTAGAGGCATGATAATTCCAAGTTCAAG
This sequence comes from Mesocricetus auratus, assembly GCF_017639785.1. Lineage (NCBI taxonomy): Eukaryota > Metazoa > Chordata > Mammalia > Rodentia > Cricetidae > Mesocricetus > Mesocricetus auratus. The sequence goes on from NW_024429190.1 coordinate 37,041,859, forward strand.
GCCAATCTTTGTTTCACAGCATGTTTGAGGGAATTCTTCGCTGCATGGCAGGGAGCATCATGACAGGCAGGCAGCCATAGTGCTAGAGAAGAAGCTGAGAGTTCATATCTGACCTTTGAGTTGCCATCAAGGGGAGGGAGAGAGAGGGGGGCAGAGGGAGGGGAAAAAGGGAGATTGGAAGGGTGGTTGTGGGGAGGGAGGGAGAGAGAGAGAATCTATCCTGGGGCTTTTGAAATCTCAAAGTTCACTCCCAATGACTCACCTCCTCCAACAAGGCCATACTTCCTCCAATAAAGTCACACCTTCTAATCTTTCCAGAATAGTGTCACTAACTGAACCAGGAATTTAAACATTTGAGCCTGTAGGGAACAATCCTGTGGGGACTGTTCTCATTTAAAACACCACAGTTATAAGTAATATCTGAGTTCATTGGACTTAACAGATAAGAATGGTATTAAAAGAGATGGTTCTGTATCTGACTAGAAATAGTGCTTGAAATCTATTTGAATATTATAAATTTTACTGATAAAACCTCACTTCCACCCAAAAGTATTACTGATTACAGAAACTACTAAGATAAAGCACCATATGCTTCTTCCCATGTCTTGTTAATGTGACTCATTGATAACTCTATACATAGGCTCACAAATTGAAGTCAGGGTGAGCAATCTGTGTCCACTTACATTAAACTCTTCTGGAAGCAGTTGCTTCTTTCATGTCTATGTACAGACAGTAAACTTTGCTGCAAACAGTGGGAGTTTTCTGGAAAGGAGGAGGCAATAGTAGCAGGGATTACTCTTAGCCTTCCCTATGACTCATTAGAACGTGTCCTGAAATAGGTTTAGCTCCCCATCAAGCAAGCAGCGGAACATTCCCAGGTCATTTGTCAAGTGAGAAGGAAGACAGTTGTCATAGTCCGGCAGCCCCAGTGATGTGAACAGAAATGTGTCGCTGTATCATGTTTCTTTTTGTCTGTGGAAAACATGATGTATTGATTTATTTTAGATTGTTTAGGGTCTAAGGTGTTTTGTGCTCACAGAAGTTAAGAATTAAAGGTCTTAAATTGTAAGGTGTTAATGTGAATGAAATTCACACTTAATGCAGGGAATATTAGTTAGAATCCATAAATCTTGTCTGGCTCAAGGTACTTTTATTGCTGTTAAAAATGAAGGTCACACAATAATACGATTCAGGAAAGTATGCAAGACATTTAAAGAGATTTATCATTTTCATCTGACACACAGATACCCTTTTAAAGGATTCTGGTGTTTTATCTTCAATTCAATTTGGTATTTAAATATTTTAAGTCAACCCTTTTGAAGCCTATATGTATTATTTTTTGACATAGTCTAGTTATGTGGTTTAAAACATAGATGGGTGGCTAAAAATTCTGGAAGGTGCACACCATTGTTAGGCAACACTCTAGGTTAGTGTGTGTTGGGATGGGTTACCTTTAAAACGCCGCTCTCTGCAAATGAAGAACCTGAGGTTTGTGGTTCAATAGTTTGTCAAAGATTATGCAGTTATAAATGGAGATTTGGACTTTAAAGGAGAGATACATGACTCTACCTATCACTGTTGGGCCAAGATCAGCCATGAGTCTCACCTGGCATCTCACAGTATTTGTGTTTGTCCCAGAGACTAATGAGGGACTGAAATTCATATGTGATTGCCTGAGGAATGTAGACAATCCAAGAGTTTAAAGAACTGATGCTTCATTTTTTACATAAGTCGGTGTTCCCTTTCCCCAGCTGTCCTCATGTGTTTGTTGTAGCTCCCACGACTGGAACAGTTCTAGTGTTCCCTGAAGCTTTGTTTGTTTGTTGTTGTTGTGGAGAGGTTTCTGTGTGAGAGCCTGCTACTCATGTCTTCTTCCTGTCTTCATTTCACTTTTGGCTGCGCACTTGCTGATGTCTGTCTACTTTATTTTCACTGAGTCCTACCTCACTCAAGGGATCGGCTCTCTCTGCCTTGCAGGATACTGTAAGAAGCTACACTCCCAGAGTTTAGGAACAGCTGCAACTGTATTCTGTGTGTGATCCCACCTCTGAACATTTCCCCTCCATTACAGCTCCAAAGCTTCTACAGTGATTATGTTCCCCATTTTAATAGTCACCACCTACCAGAAGAGTGACTAGTTTCCAGAAGTCTGCATATGTGTAACACTGAACTCATTTCTCACTGTTGCTGCACACTATGCCTGTTCCTTTGCATAGCTCTGTCCACCCACTGGCCACCTTTTATCCTGCCGTAAGCATTATTGCAAAAATAGAACTGCATTCCAGGTCACGCAGGTAAAATGCAGGACCGAGTGAAGATTATGGAATGGTGCAAAGAGGTCCTGAGGAGGTCGCATTCCCCACTTGTTCCTGACCTCTCTCGTAACCATACTGAGCCATTTGTACTTTGCCCAATAGGATTTTCCCTTTGTCAGTTCCTTGTCTGTGTGCATTTCTTTTTGTCTGTGGGAAATGTTTTGGGATCCTTCTTCAGACCTCAGAAGCACACTCATGTTTCATGACTCAGCTCAAATGTCACTTCCTATCAATGCGCTCGCTGTCTCCTCCCACGCCCAATGAGTTGCTCTCCTGCCTTCCGTCTTTATTCCACAGGCACTAACACTTTGCATTGCAATTGCAATTCGACATGTCAATTCCCACAATGAAGTGACCTTTTCAAGAAAAAAAATACCACATTTCATTTTTCACTGAATTTTCACAGCTGAAGCTATAGTATACCCTCAATAAATGTGAGGGGGATGGTTGGAGTGGTTGGATAAATATATCTAAGCAAAATTTCCTTTAGTGCATAAGGCTGTGGTTGGTGCAGGGAGGTGCTGAAGTCACTAGGATACAACAAAGAACAGCAGTGTTAAGAAAAACAGAAACAAGGAATTTTAGTAATCATGTACAGCTTGCATTTCAGATGAAGATAAGCAAAGTCTAAATTTAGATGGTGACACATATTATGAAAGACATGTAGACACAAGGGGTAGAAATTGCTGAGCACAAACTGAATGTGATATATATGTATCAGAGAAGGCCCAGAGAGGAGGATGTCTGATGAAGATCTCAAGTGTGTAGTGTCCAGGAAAATTTGAGCACAGCTCTTCAGGAAGACAATAGCAAGCATGAGGGCAAAGATAGGCATGGTGTACTGGAATCATCTTCCTGGGCATCAGCATAGAAGTCAGGAGGGAGGGAGACATGGCAAATCAGAGAATTACAATGAAACAGATAAAGACAAATTAGAAGAGACTGAAATTTTAGATTGCCTTAGTACCCCTACATTGTGTGTGTGTGTGTGTGTGTGTGTGTGTGTGTGTGGGTGTGGGTGTGGGTGTGGGTGTGTGTTGTTCATGTGTTATGTTTTGTGCATGTGTGGGCATACATGTGTGATTGCATGAACAAGTATGTGGGAATGGATGCAGAGACCCAAAGTTGATGTTGTGAATTATCCTCCATCATTTTCTCACCTTGTTCATTGAGTCCATGTCTCTAAGCCACGGTTCTCAACCTGTGGGTTGAAATCCCTGGAAGGAGTCAAGTGATCCTTTTACAGAGATCCAATATCCTGCATATCAGATATTAACATTACAATTCTTAACAGTAACAAAATTGCCGTTATGAAGTAGTAAGGAAAATAATTTCATGATTGGGGGTCATCACAACTAGGAAGGTTGAGAACCACTGCTGCTCTAAGAGTTTCCTGTTTGGGTGGGGCTAGTTTTGCTCTAACTTGCTCTGAGAATCTCCTATCTTTATCTTCAGCATCTGGAATTACAGACAGGCACCCAAGACTACACAATTATTTACATTCCTTACATTTGTGCTGTAAGAACCTTAGTCCCTGACCGTCACCCTAATACCCCACTTGAGGTTTTATCCTGAAAATCTACAGAAGACTACAGACAGGGAAATGCCTTACAGTATTTCACACTGTACCTTTCAAACAGTACCTTGTTTAAGGTGTTGCTGGTAAATTTGTGACACTGGCTTTGAAAAAGCGTGAAAGATTTAGGAAACTATGGTGTATTTCACTCTACATATGTATGTGTAGCTAGCCAAAACAAAACACAGACACAAGCCACAAATCCTGCAATCATATGGCTGTTATGTGAACACTGAAATGCAGATAATGAAAGTTATTTGCTGTTTTTGGTAGACAAGAAGGAAGAAAAAAAACAAATCTTGAAAGTGTATGGCATGGTACTTGTATCCCTGAGCAACTGTGGGTGGCTCCGTGCTCTTTTATAAATAGAGAAATGAGCAAATGCCGTATGTGGAATTATTGGTGCAGTGCTTCGATTGGACATGCTAACACATTCAGTGTGTCTCTCCATCTGCCTTCCTTAGGAAGGGTCTATAAAACATTCAGATTATTGCTTCTATCTGTCCTGAAAACACATGGCAATGCCACTGTTAAATACTTTTGTGGTAAAACACTGATACTAGTTTTTCAGAACTCGAAGGGTTTGACTCTTAGGATGTTTTGAAAGCAAAGATCCTTTGAAAGACAAAGGGAAGCTAAGCAAACAGGCAGCTTCACGCCAATCTGGATTTTTAAAGAAAGATAACAGTCCTCATTTCCAAGAAGACGGAAAAGATGAAACTTGAGTATTAACCTATTAGCTATCAGACATTTTATCTTTTTATGAAAAGAAAAAGTCAATTGTAATCTTTCTGTATCTAAGCTAATAGTTTTTTTGTGACATAAACAAATGAATATACTGTAGAGTTCTTATCCACATGTCTATAGATACGTAATCAATTTTGAAAGGCTTGAGAATTGTACGACTTAGTTTCAGTGAAAAATTTTGGTAATGAATTAAGGAGTAAATATTAGATTATTTAAGAAAATATATATTATATTCCACATACAGAGATCTGCATGCTAAGAGATGTATACTACATTTTTTGGGTGATATCCAATATAGGCTGACCTCTTTTTCCTTTTGATTATTTTTTTAATTGTGCAATTTCTTTCTAGTGAAACATAGGTGATATTTTCACTAAACCCTGACCACAAAACACCAATGTCACCTCTGTGCATTGGGAAAGAGTGAGTGTAGTGCACATGGTACACATAACTGAAAATATAACAAGACATTTTAAAAATTCAGTAAGTGACATTTGAACTTCAACTAATGTTTGCTTCTCAAGGTCAGCATTCCTACTTAGGGGACTTTCACAGGGCTATAGATCTCATCTTACTAGTTATTTCCCAAGCAATGCGTTTTTGTTGGTGAAGGGGGTGGAACATGAATGAGGAAGGAGAGGGCATGGAGGAAAGGGGATATTTATTCTAGGCCTCAAAACATTCATCCACCCAGCTTACACTCTGTCCATGCCTTTCTGGGAGGTCATGCAGTCTTATAGCTCAGCCTTCTTGAGCTGTGACTTTCCTTTTCTTCCAGGGTTTCCTCCTCCTCTCCACTGATCTTATAGAGTTGTAGAAGTTGTCAGTGTCATTAGGAATCCACTGTTTTTTTGTTGATCAGAGACCATTCATTTTACTGAGGACTTATGGTGCTGATAGGAGGAGGATGTTGTTATAAAAACTAATAGTCTTTTTCATTAATTTGTAGGAGAAATGTAGTTGATGTGTGTTGCTTTTCAACTTTAGAGCTTTTGCTCACAAGTTTTCTGAATTTTCTATCTTTTGTAACTGTATTGGTTCTGTCATCTGATCAAAAAAATTAAAAAAATTCTTTTGACACAGATCTGAATGTGGGTAAACTTGCATGCTTCTTGTGACTTTGTGTTGGCCAACATTAATGGATGAAATTTTCTTTATTGAAAACCGGAATTTACTTTGAATTGAATTACTTAAGTGTAGCACTGAGCTATGAGATTGCTCAAAGGGTCTGTGGACCCGATGAGGTCTTCTAGCCAAGCACATGCGAGAACTACTTTGTAACCAAGGGGTCCTTTTGTCTGGATTCCTTGTGGTAGAACTAAGCCTTATATCTTACACAGAGATGTATCCAGATGGACAGAGTCAATTGAAGTCATTAAAATGTGCCTTTCTTCCAGCCATCTTTGGAGTTCTGCTTGAAGCATACAGTAAGCAAAGCCCATATGCTTTGCTTCTGTTTGAAAAGGAAGACATCTGTAAATTCCCCTTAATTCTGAGGTTGACCATGTGGTTTGGCACTTGACAAAGAAATTACCCTTTGTTTCACCGTCACCACTCTGGTGTGTGGCACCATATTCTCATTAGGCACTACGTAGCAATAACTGAATCTCTTAGGACTTTTAGGTAGTGGGTACAGCTGAGACTGACTGCTTGGCAAAACTTAATAAATGATGCCTGACAGAAACAGTTTTTAAATTTTTTTCTAGAAAAGATTCACTCATGGAGATTTAAGGAAGAGACATTGTGCTGTTCGCATCTCAGCAGGTGCCAGGCACCTGCTCATTCTGGATGCTGGGTCATGCTCATGGAAAAATACTTTACAGCAGCACGTATAATGAAAACAATACATATGTATAATTAACATTTTTCTAATAGCCACCTTAGCACAATAAGAAGAGGTGAAACTAATTGCAATATCATACATAACATTAACTGTAAATATAAAGTATATTATATCAGTTCTTAATTAAATGTATTTAATATCAATTGATTATTGATGGTTCAGTGTTTTATAGCACTGGGTGCTTTCCAAAGGACCCTGGTCAATTATCAGCACCTATATGGTGGCTTGCTACCATTTGTAACTCCAGTAGGAAATCCAATGCTTTCTTTGGTCTCTTCAGCACCAGTTATAGACATGGTACAATATACACATGAAGACAAATGGCTATATATATGACATAAAATAAACAAAGACTATAAATGAAACATCTTACAGTCTCCCTTTAAAGCCTGATATACATTCATAATTACAAGATATTCTTTTAATTTGACCCAGCATCATTGCTAATGTTCATTAATTATTTGGAGCAAGTGATGACTGTGTTACTTATCACAGTTTGAGGCAATTACTTTCAAATATAATAAATAAGCTTGCAATGTGAGAAGGACCAAATATGACCACCCAACTGTGTCTAAATAAGAGCATGCTTAATACTGTGCTGTATGTTCTACACTATAGCAAGCTCATAAAATTCACGGGACAAAAATTGCCTTTATCATTTGTTTTGCCTGAAAGTCACAGGGCACATAAGAGGCAGAACCAGTTTGATATAATCTTGGAACATACCCACTAACCACCCTTGAGAATCCTCTTTAACACTGCACTTAATTTTTAGACAATTCTTTGAACCTGTGCTTCCTTCTAAAGTAAAAGCACTATTGATGTTCAGGAGACTGTGACCATGTGGGGTAAGTCAGAGGTAGTTTCACTGCATTTACATATTAATCTGTGAGGTACCTTGAGCTGCCAGCATTCTTGAAATGTGATGATTTGACAACTGAATATTAAAACAGTGGATAAAAATGTTAAAAATTTATTAGGTTCTTTTTTATGAATTTTCCTTCCTTCCTTCCTGCCTGCCTTTCTTTCTTTCTTCCTTTCTTTCCTTTTTTCTTGTGTTTCTTGACACTGTGTTTTTCTCTACACCAGCACTAGCTGTCCTGGAATTTGCTTCAGAAACCAGGATGGCCTCTAATTTACAGAGCTCTGTCTGCCTCTGCCTTCTGAGTGCTGGGATTAAAGGTGTGTGCCACAATGGTTCCCCAAAGTTTGCACTTATTCAGATTAGTGATTATTTTTCTTTTGAAGCAATAAGAAACATAACAATTAATATAAAAAGCTGTTTAGTGACTACTAATGACTGTCTAAAATATACAGAAGATTTCATAATGACTAATTTGGTGTAATATGCAACAAAACTATGTGGCCTAAAGCCTTTTAAGGACGAGGTTCTTCACATGTTTAAAAAAAGTCGTGTGTTGAAAGTCATTTACTCTTCTTTTCCCTTGCCTCCTGAACTCCTGGTATGAATGTCTGCACTTATTCTCTTTCTAACCTCTTTGATTAAGAAGTGTCCTCCCATCACTTTTGATATTGACAGATATTTGAAGATCAATGGTGGCTGTTAAATTAAAATAGTTTATTTACCCCTTGAGGAATTTCAAAGACCAAAGAAGATTTTTTTCAAACAGAAAACTTACCTCTTCTATAATTGCTGTTTTGTAATAGATCCTTAGATTAAAGCAGAATTGTGAAAATTTCAAGGTAGTTGTAAAATGTGCAATTAATAACAGCACAAAATCAAGCAAATATACTTTTTCTCTTAGTGATAATAAGCAGAATCAACTTGCTGATTCTTTTTTATCTATCATTAGAATGACTGTATATAATCAGAATATTCCAAACTTGATTATATTTATCTAATGAGAAAGGTGTTGATAAATGATGGGACAATGATTTAAATATATTACTTCTGGGCTAAATTGTCTGCGTTTTTTTTAGCATTTATTTAGCCTGTGCTCTCACACACTCCCTTGTGTGTGTGTGTGTGTGTGTGTGTGTGTGTGTGCGTGTGTACCTGCGTGTGTGCGTGCATGTGTGTGTGTGTGTGTGTGTGTGTGTGTGTGTATGTTAGAGGGCAGTATTCAGGAGTTGGTTTTCTCTTTCACCACCTGTGTTTCAGGGATGTCACTCAGATCATAAGTCTAGATGTCAGGGACCATTATCTGCAGAGCCATCTCTCCAGCACAAATAGTATTAATTTTAAATCTTTGTTTTCTAGTCCTGAGAGTATAGACATTAATCAATGAGGGTGGCTTCTTGGAAGCTTACCCATAGCAGAATTCAAACTGGAGTACAGTACTTTACAGATAATTTTTCATAAGGCTCTCTAAACAATCGAAGGTAAACTCATTTGAATATCAAGAACTCTCTTCAGCTGCTTACAGGAAATTGTCTACTGCTGTAGCAGGTAAACATGGAAGCAGAGGGAGAAACTTCTAATGTGGAGGGCACATTCATTTCCAAGCCTGCAAGTTAGTGTTTTAGCAAGTACCACGGATACTCATGGGGATAGCTGTCTAGTCAATGTAGGAAATGTAATCCCGTGGGGCTCTGTTAGCCTGGGAGTTCAGGATCAGTTTTGTTTTTGATCTCTGTTATTTCTCAAATCCCTTTTCATTAATGATGAAATAGGTTCTCAATAACTTAAGGTGCATTTGGAAAAAGAAACTGAAAGATTATACTGTTCACCTTGTAGTTGTCTGGTATCTAACCTCTTGTTGCTTTACATCTGTATGCTCCCTTGCATTTGATACATTCTCATATTTCAAACACTAGTTCATCATGTAGTGTATCTACTATATGGAATGAAATTCGACTGAGACACGTGGGAATAAAAACACATGGAGTAGAAACTTTCACACAATTTACTAACATCTAGATTTACAATAGACCCTGTTTCTTATCATCTAATCCACTATTGTAATAAACAATTCATGCATATTAAAACAGTTAGTATGAGAAACACGAGGTATGTGGAAGACAGCTATATTCTGTTTTCAGTAGTGTGTAATAGTCATAGGAAAAAACATTTAGGTGTAAGAATCTTGATATTGATCCCTACGTAAAAATCATTGAAGTCAGGTGACACTCTTTATAATTGTTAATTGTTTAACAGTGCTCATAATAATTGTGCAGCTTTGTTCATCTTGTGTTTCCAAATTCAGGTTATTGAGGAAGACATTTAGGAAATATTCACTCAAAATTATTAAATTTTTGCTTAATAAATATGTCAGTATGTAGAACAAACTGTTGTGGGGATCAATGATCCATCCATACATATAATTTTAAGAAATGATTCAATATTTTAGTTTATAATTTACTCTGTTTTATCTATGCAATAGTACATAGTCAATTCTTGACATCAATTTTTAAAAAGACACTTAAGTAGATGTTACTGCTAAATCTTCATATTACATTTAATAGAATGAAGTTTGTCAGTGTAATTACTTAGTTTTCAGATACTATCCTTAGGATGTACTGAATCATTGCTGTTCTATGAGAAGATCATGGAAGTAAAGTTCTACCTAATGCTATGATTGGCTCAATGATTGTTTAGTCTTTTGTATCACCTGTATTGTATTACATGTATAAACTATATAAGAAACATCCATTGCAAATAGGGTACCTCTTGTAAGGGGAGGCAGGTTTCAGGATTGGGGCACTTAGCATGTATCCTAGTACTTGCATGTTTGTATGAAAGAAAGTAATGACACTTGACTGGCAGAACATCTCATTATCTACACATTACTTCTGAAAACTACTTTGAATGATAAATGTAAGGCCACAATATCAGAGAACCAACTTGAATATTACTATCTTCATATGCGAATCGCACTTTGTCAAGTCAAATCAAAGAAGGCCTGTTGATGAGAACTGCACCTAGCGTCTTTATGTGTAATGTTCCTAGCCTTTTGTCCTTCCTATAACAGAGGTTCAAATTGTTCTCCCAGAGATTTCTAAAAATGCATGCTTTTTTTTCCCCTTTGTTTCTTTAGGCTCTCGTACCTTTGTGTACCTTTAGTCCCCCACACAAAACTGTCCTCTTACTTATTTTGTACATGAGTTTGAAGTTAGTACACACAGTTGACCCATTGGGTATAGATTACGTGTGGTGTAGGGAACACATTTGTCCTTAACTTACATTGGCAATTGTGTTTTCAGCTTTTTAAATTTGAGATTCTCAATGTAAAATTTATGATGTCAGGAATCAATAAAAGGGTACGTGAGTTCCAAAACTTATTTGTGAGCTATACACAGTAAAACCTTTTATCTTGTTTTCGAATGAGAGTATGGTGGCTGCAGGTGGGCCACAGCACTGGGTGTTTTAATAGTTGAGAGAGTTGAAGAAGGTACCAAAGGATTTGAAACAATAATGAGTTCGGATATGCAGGCTGATTAATGAGACTTCCTCCCCCACCATTGCTAGTGCTTTACTGAAGCTGTCTATTCTGCTTAGGCAATGTATCAGTCAAAGGGGTGGGCCAATTATCTAACCTGCATATTTATAATTGGGAGGGAGTAGGAAGGATCCAAATTGCCTTGAGACCCAAAAAGGAACCAAATGACGTGTGTTAAGAGTCACAGGTAGGCTTTGATAAGTCGTCACAGGAAGAAGTGGTTGGGGATATAATCCCAGAGGAATCCTTCCTTTTACAGTAAGAGTCCCCCTTAATTGTATAATAACACAGTGTTACAAGTAAGATAGAATTTTCCAACTGTAAGAAATTTAAGCAAAACATTTCTATATTATTTGGAAATATACAACCAAATTAATGTCTTAATTAATATTTTGGCTCTTTCCTAAGTGTTCATTTGCAAAACAAGTTGGTCTGACAGGACTTGTGATGTGTGATAAAGGCAATGAGGCATGATTCAAAATTTTAAAATACCTCTGTTAGTATGGAGAAAGAAAATACAGCCTTTTAAATTCACTCAGGACATGTGACTTTATAAATGGCATATAGTGATGTTATTTGTAGGAATAAGGAAATGTGTAAATAAACAGGGAATGTATGACTGTAGGGCACATGTCACTAAAACAATGTCTGATTCAGGAAAAAAAACAGGAAGAAAGTTTCTTCTCTACTGAAGAAACAGTGACTCACTTTCTCTTATTATCACCTTCTTTTTGTCATGCTGGGATCAAATAAAGCACCTTGAGTCTGAAAAAGTCAAACACTCTGCCACTGAGTTACATCCTCAGCCTTATATAAATTTTAAGCCATGGCTCTAGATTTCTGAGACATGTATAAAATTGCTGTGCTATGCTAAATATTCAGTTAAGTTAAATGAAAGATATCTGCTGTGGCACTTTCATCATAAAGAATGGTCATTGCTTTCAATCTACACTTGGCTCATTTTTGTAATCCCATATTACTGAGGTTTAAAATTAGTATTGGGCTGTAAATGGTTTCCCCATTAGGAATCCCCATAGTAATAACATATGGCCACTGAAGCCGTTTCATTCCCTTCCCCCACTTGTTAAACTCAGCCTGGGCACACTTTTAAATGATACACTATGAAGTCATGGATGTTAACAAGAAATACAAACCCCATTTCTTCAGACTGTAGCCTTTGTTTAATATGTTGTCAGGTAAGAATTAGCAGTCAACAGTCATCCACTTCAAACTATGATCTAATCGGAACGGGAGAGCTAAATCAGAACCCTGGTGATTAGCTCTTAGTTAGCAGCAAGCCCCAGGGAAAACTTTAGTGCACAGGAAGTGATGCTAATGATTCATCCAGGGGTAGTGGCAGGGACCAAGGCAGTGCAGAATGGAGCCTGGAACCCCGGTGGTTCTCAGCCTTCCCAACGCTGCGACCCTTTAATACAGTTCTTTATGTGGTGACCGCCAACCATAAAATTATTTTTGCTGCTATTTCATAACTGTAATTACCTGCGGTTTCCCGACTATCTTAGGCAATACCTGTGAAAGCATTCTTTGACCTTCGAGGGGTCTCAACTCAGAGCTTGAGAACCACTGTTCCAACCTAAGTTTTGACAGCAGCTGTCCGAGGTGCATTAAAACAAACAAACAAACAAACAACAAGAAAAAAAACAAAAAACAAAACAAAACAAAAAAAACAGAGGGCAGAAGTAGGAACAAAACTGATGACTTGTTCATAAAAAGTCAGTCTCTGAGAAAAATAAAAATCTTCCTTTCATTCTGGCTGGAAATCCCTAAAGCTCTGCCAACAGTGAGAAAACACTTTATCTCCTCCTAGGTCCTGAGTGGAAAGAGGTTCAGAATTTAAACAAAACATTAAAATCAGACTGCAGTAGTAATGGAGATTGGAGGGCTTTCCTTGTTATTTAGAATACTGTCCTGGAAGCTTGAGAGAATTAAACTTTTTCGAAAAACCTTCTCATTCAAAACTAAACATCCAGAGGGAAGTTAATGTAAGGGATCCTAAGTTTAAAATCTTTGGAGCAGCAGGCAGAAACCCATTTCTGCTTGCCTCATCTGCCCTTGATGAGTGGACTTTGTTATCTTTTGAAAAGGGTATCCACTTGACTTTTTCAAAGGCTTATTTCCTAGCCTTTGTACGTTAATAATGTGACATTCAGCAGCAGTGTGGCATTTATAAAGTAGGAGGAGATGGGTAGAGAGAGGGTTCTGCAGCGAAGAGCACGTGATGCTCTTAAGGAGGACTGGAGTTAGCTTCCCAGCACCCACATCAGACATCTCATGACTATCCAACTCCAGCTCCTAAGAATCCGATGTCCTCTTGTGGCTTCTCAGGGCCTCTGAACTCAGGTATACACAGCCCCACACAGATACATAATGCATGCATATAATTAAGCAATAGTTTAAATTGTAGTTTTCACTCTAGTTTTGAATACTATATTCTTCTTCCGTGTAAATCTGGGGCTGCCCTTTACATCGGATGCATCAATAGGTACCTTATACAGCTGTAGCAATTCTAGCCCTTAATTTATTGTTGTGTAAAAATTAGATTTGCTAAGTTCATTGGCTCTTACAATGCTTATTCTTGTGTAGACAATTTTCATTTGGTTGTTACTGGCAACGTCAGAATTTTGTAAATGGGTGACATGTCAGCAAAAGAAAGCAGGTGAATGGATTCTGTGGTGACACATTTGATAGGCAAAGGGGACAAAACAGAAAGACCTCTGATGACTGGAATCTTAGATGTGCTCCTTAAAATGCCATCACATTTTACCAAGAAAACAGGCAGAGTAAATAGTGTAACTGGGTTTCAAACAGGAGATCTTAAAGTAAAATTTAAAGTAAAATATCCTGAAAGCTATTGTTTTCTTCTTTACATTATCAGTGAATTTATTTAAGAAGGTGCCAGTGTTTAGAAATACAACCTATTTTACCCGCAATTTCCTTTTCCATCTCTGCCATTCTGCTAATTCCCATGATTTTAAAATCTACTCACCAGAAAGTCCTGCATTTCCATAAATCGAACAAAAAAATCATGTGGCAACAACTCGGAATGAGCAACATTGGGACCAAACAGAGTTGGCATCAAATTTTCCAGGTAGTGATGCGAGAGTTTCAGGTAACTTTAGGAAGTGCATATTATTTTTTTTGAAGCGGGATCAATTTAACATTGATTTTCAATGATCGTGACTGAACTTGCATACATTATTAAAATAATCGAATCTAGTGAGGCACACAGATCAGGGTCAAATAAATGTTTGCGCAGCCCTTCTTGGTAGAGAGTTTTTTTTTCTTCATGATTCTCAAAGTAGAAGTCTGGTTTGCCCCTTATTGAACAGAGTTGTGAGTCTTCACATGTTTTTGAGAAACCACTTGGCAGAGTTGCAGGCTGGGCACCGGGACTTCCTGCAAACAGCTAACAGAGCCACATCTGCTTCCGGACTTGCTGACTTGGCTGCAGAGTGGGCCCCCTTAGGCCCTGCTGCCAGATCAGGTGTGGAGACACTGCCGAGCTGTCACTCCGCATGGTTTCCTGCAAGTCAGCTATCTCCTTCCCATCTGTGTTGATATTCTTTCATGGCTTTTTTCCCCCTCAGCTTGTCTGGCATGCATATATTTGTCTGATAAGTCTCAATTTGGCTCCAAGGCTTGCCTTCCCAGTTTTCAAGCAAAAGGGATTTTTCTCCAAGCATATTATCTGTCCTCTCCTTGTGCTTGCCATTATGACATAATTCCTGACTTTGAGATGTTTTACGATCCCCACAGTCAATTAACATTATTTTATATGTTCCTTTTAGTCTTGAGGACCTCACTCCACTAAGATCCACCAAACTGCAAATTTTATTCACTTTAAAGTTTAAATAATAGGCCATGGAATTACATAGGGAGTGGATTTTTCAATTATATAATGCTTTCTTGAGCTAAAAAGCCACCACTCCTCCCCTTTTACTTTTCAGCAGGAATTTTAGATAGTTTTATTGCTGCCATTCCTAGGAGCTGTCTTGAAAAGTCATGGCTACATTTCATAGGTTTTATTTTTAGTGCGTAACAGGCTTCACATAGCAAAAGCTTGATTATTTGTGCTTTCCACCATTAATTGGTGTTTTCAGCTCTGTTCTTGATTATGCAGCTAAATTTTTGCCTGAAGTGTCCAATCCCGCAGGCTTGTTCTTGCAAAAACACCCCTTGAGTTTATTAAGAGTGCTGTACTCACAATGGCCAATGGAGCGGGCTCAGTGGGTATCCTGAGTTGGAAAATGAAAGGGCGGATGATTCAAGTGTACCATGCTCTGATTAGAGGGCCACGGGCAGCTTCCTTCTCTAGCAGATTAACATCATCCCATGTTCTGTTTTCAAACAAGTAATATCTGTTCTAAAAGCAGATCCTACAGTCCTTGCTAATGCACGGGGTTCCAGTGGCCCTGGCTTAAAATAATCCATCAGCTCTCCTTTCCCGTAGGGAATAAATCAGTATTGCCTTCATGCCTTTTGGCAGGCTTCCTTAGTTATGGGAATGTGGTTTGAAATGGTTTATGACTTCCTGCTTCTAAACAATAAGAGCTAGCATGAGTGTCTTGGCCCTATTACGAGAGCATTTGTTATGGAAACTCTTTGGGGTGAAGTAAATGGAAAGACAAATATGACACTCAGGTGGGAATAGTGTGGTCCCTGAGAGTTCAAACATCTGCCTTTGTGGGTTCATTCAGTCCAGTAATGCTCACTGAGTGCTGCATCTTAAAAATGTGTTTAAGGTACGGTAAAAAATTTGTAAGTTACAGTATAATTAATGTGAAAACCTGTGTTTCTGAAGACTGTAAACTAGACACTGGCCAAACTTCCTAAAATATAAACAGGGGAGTGAAATGCATTTTCCTCTTTGAGAAGTTGGAAAAGTAAGCAAAACATATCATTAAACAACTATAAAATCTCAATAACTGCGGCTGAAGTTTTATGGGGAAAGGAATTTTGAGGAGAAGATGTCCATATTTTCTCTGTGTTTACTACCAAACAAAGCAAGACGGGGTGTGATATAGCTCATGACTAGAATGGTAGTCTAGGAGGCTGAGGCAGGAAGATGGATGTGAGTGTCAGGTACATACTATAACTGTTTCAGTAAATAATAATCATATAAGCAAATAAAAATGAATAGAAGCATTGTAATCTACAACATTATTAGTGAGGTTATATAAGAGATAAACCTTATTTTTATCTATATCAAAAGATTTTTTTCCTCATAACAAATACAAGTGAGTAAATGGCTTAGGCCTACACCAAGGCATTTTAAAGTTTAAACATTAAACTGCATCTTTCCAGGTTTGAAGGGGTTACAGGCAAAAATGAAAATTTGTCACTATTTGCACACAGTTTATTTAACAGTTCTAAAAAGAAAGTATGTGTTATTTGGTCTATTTATTTTCAGTACGTGGTAATAATCTCCTAAATTTTTACACATAATCTTTCACTTTTTATCTTGGAAAAGGATCATAATTTTTCCCTAAGTACACTGACTCGACCATATTTAAACTGCCTGAGCTCTGAAAAATGACTTTTGTTATAGAAAAAGCTCAGAGGTTTTCTTCATCAGCAAAACAAAACAAAACCTTACACACATGCTTGCATCTGGGATGCCATCCAAAAGTGTTTAACAGTTTGGCTGTAGCCACCTTTGGAAAACACATAATTTCCTTCTACTATCTGGACATGGGGAGGCCATCAGAGTGTCAGTGCTCCCAGTGAGAAAGAGTAAAACGGTTGGTCAGTTCTATTTCTCTGGCAAATGAAATCGCTGTTTTCTTCCTCAGACCCCTTGTTAGAGAACAAAAATGGAAAATCATATACATAATAAATATGATTGTCTCTGGGTTTTGCTTTTACCAGAAGATTCTCAACTATAATTTTCAAAGTAAAAAATGTTATGTCTGTTCAGGATTAAAGCTAGCTGCCCATTTAAAATGGTTTACACACATGAGGAATTGTAAGTCAATAGGAAACTCTTACTTTTTAACTTGTGTATGCCTGTTTCTTTCATTATAACACAATCTTTTCATGAAATCATAGACCTAGCAAAGCCACAGAAGGAAAGTGGAGCATGGGAGATCTTTTTTTTTTTGAAGGCATTCATGAACTTAAATTTTGTATAACCAATTTGATAACATGTTTCAGTGCTGGGACTAAGATGATTGCTTTTAGTCAGTAGTCTTGGATTCTAATATGCGAGTATAGTTTAATATAGTTCATGCAAAACAAAGGAATGCATGGACTAAGTCTTAAATGGCTAGAAATCTCCCCTCTTTTGTTGCCTATTTTTGCACACAACTTTTATCTTATACTGAAGATGATTTGTTAGTGTGAAAGTCTGTCTGGTGTTACATGCCATACTAGTCCAAAAATTTTCCGGTGTTCTTTTGAGGTAGCAGTTTTTAACATTAGAAAGGATATGTAGCCATGCTTGCTTGGAGTAAGAGTTGTCCCATAATTCCATCATCCATGACTTGGAGGGAAGAGCCACAAGGCTGCACCAGTCCAGCTTTTCTGATATGGCAGCAATTTCCTAGAAATGACAGGGACAGAAACTATTAGAATAGTACTGTGGCAGTAATGGATATGCTCTTACTGGATTCAGATATGGTGTCAATATGTTTTACTTACACCATCCCCTGTGGATAGCTGTTAGCAATGTGCTGTGAGTAATTAAATGTTTTACATATATTACCTTATTAATGCTAATAGTTTCCATATTAAATATATAATGTGCTTCCCATGCAGTTTTGAAGAAATTCTTGTTAAAAATTTAGTTAATAAATATTACAGTCCAAACTGAATATCATGTCTTCATATTCCTGATTCAAGTATAGATGATAAATAGGTAACACTTAAAAACTGTCCTTATGCAAGATGGTTAGCAAGTGAAGTTTTCCACCAAAGTTAAGGACATTGGCTCTATTTCTGTAACACACTTGGTAGAAGGGGAGAATCAACTCCGCAGGTTCTCCTCTGATAGACTCTGTGAACATACATGCAATTTCATGCATACACACACATACACATACACACACACACACACACACACACACACAGAGAAAGAGAGAGAGGGGCAGACAGACAGACAGACACAGAGAATTAAATGTAAAAACTGAGACAAAATAACTCTTTCTGCAAGAAGTCAATAACATAAGAGAAAACAGCATAAAAGTCAATACACCAAATGCAATACAGGCCTACATTATTTAGTGTTTTAATAGTAGTAGCAATGAACTCTCTTACCCCTCTTACTCATATCTTTCGTTTCTTTTTTGTTGTTGCTAGTCTCTCTGCTTTTCCCTTAGAAACTGCATCACCTAGGAATGCGCTCAGCTGCAAATAATGAATTTATCATAGTTAAATAGGGGAGGGAGGCTTCTTTCCCCTTATAGTACAAGATTAGATATCATAAAGCAGCAAGTTTTTGTGAAGAACCCTTGTACTACTCTCCTCCAACCCAACATCCTTTGCCTTTTATTTTCCTTTTCATATTTCTAAGAATGTGGTTGTCTCTCTTTTCTGTTTTTTTCAAGAAAAGAAAAATGGACAAAACAAAATGGAAAATCTTCCTTTGGATCCATGTGCTTTCTATTTTGGAAAGGGTAGCCTCTTTGAGGACTTTTCTATGAGTCTTATTGTAGAGACTCATGTCCTGTGGTTTGCCCATGATACGAGCTGGTAGGAAGCATTCATATTTTCTCTTTTAGCTTTGATGGCATAGGAAGGCAAGAGAAAGGATGGTTTATGTTCCCTGCCTTCCTGTGACTGGAAGCAGTAACTTTGTCTTCCACCCCATGCTGCCAAGGCCCCCACATCTGTTAGCATCACTATAGTTTCTTCAGTCCTCTTTTGCTCAGTTCAATGACCAGTTTCTCTTAACTCCAGTAATAGGATTGCTTTCTGCCTCTTTTTCTAACCTCTTGAACCTCTTTCATTGATTTCTTTAGAATTTATGTCTCTTCAAGTTTCCAGGAGGGTATATTCCTAAGAGGATACTTGAGAACCCCCTTCTTCTCATCTCCTTCCTTGTTTTATAAGACTAGAGAGTCATAGGAAGACTAACTTACATATCAAGTTAGTGATCTAAAATGACACTTTGTTATTCTCAACTAACAGCCTAAGTTTTCCCACAGTATTACTAAATAATTTTTCACAATCATATACAATCAAAATTTTGACACTGTATAAAATCAATGATATAGAAAATTCTTAACCACTTAACCATTTTCTCAAAATCAGTCATTTAAACTTCAGAGAATGTTAGCAGTTGACTAGCCATATGGGGGACATCTTCTATTCATCCAGAGCAGCAGCTGTTTATTGTGTGCTTGCTGAGTATGTGGGACAATACAGAAGTCAGACAAAAGAGTAGCAAACAAGAAAGGAACTTACCCTCATACAGTTTATGTAGGATACATTGAACATATGCATTGCTTTTTCTACAGCCATGGCATATTTATTCAAAGGTTTATTCTGCCCAGGAAACTGTCTTAGGCACACACAGTTTATGAGAAATGGAGTATAAAATTTTTGCTATCACTGAGCAGTGATGTCAACATTAACATTATGTCTCAGGCATACATGCAGTAAGGAATTCAGTTAACACTCTTCTACTGCTTGTTAACTGATATAGGTCAGGAAATGAACACATGTGCATGTATGTGCATGTACACTCAGTGGATGTGTATCTTAATTTGGGAACTACAATAATTTATATGCTGTTTTAATTTATAATGTATTCTTTTTTGGATGGCTTGCAATATAGTTGGGTTTTAAAATAGGTCTAGATGTAAGTATACATTTATTGGATTGAATTCTAACAACTTTGACTCCCTCCACCTTTATTCCTTTGCTTTATTGAATTTAACTTGAATGAAATCTTTTATTTGTCTAAGTCTATTTCTGTCTAGTAAGGAAGTTGAAATTGATCACGCCTTGACTTTGTGGGCCAGCAGAGAACCATGACATTCCAGGGTATTGATTTTGTGGTGTTAAAGGGTGACAGATCCAGTGTTAAAGTGCCAGAAGAGAATTGAGTTTCAGATTGTACACCATAAGCAGTCTTGCCTTTTGCTGAGGCATGCCTAGCTTTTTAAAGTAAAGGATGTAATTTCAATATTTACTTAGTTTCTACTGAATATGCTTACAAATATTAATTTCAGCCCAAACTGTGTAATAACGTTTGGAAAATAAGAAGTTGCATGTTCAATGCATATCTTACTTATCTATACATATTCAGCTTGAAGCATAGGTGTGTGTGTGTGTGTGTGTGTGTGTGTGTGTGTATCCTGAAAATATATTTTATGTTGAAAATGTTGAGTAATACTTTTAACCAATGTGGCTAATCCTTCCCAGAGATTACTATCCATGGACATTGCTTGGTAATGATAAGTCTTGTTAGTTCTCACAACATTCATCCTTACATATATCACTTTGAGGTTAGTATGAGCACGTTCCCTTATTAGGGTACCCGGGATATGGATACAGGCTATCCTACAGTTCAGAAACGCTGGAAGCCTACAAATGTATAGCTTGGTGATGTTTTTGTTACTGTGATTGTTGTCTTCTGGGTTATAAAATATTGACAAGTTCCATTACAATGGCTGCTGTAATCTTGAACAGAAGAAAGATAATCACACTCATCTTTCATTCTTCCATTTTTTTCCACCAGGATGTGTTTTTATAAATGCAATAACCTTTCGTGAATACATTGAACATAACATTTTGATTCTATGATAATTGCTTAGAAACTCTACTGAGCTAAGTACAAGAGTATCTTTCAAACTAATCAGAAGAGCATGTGGTTCATGGACTTTGGCCAATCCATCATAGTCATCTTTCAGCTTTGTTTCCACATGCCCATCCAAGTTCCCATTCTTTCCTTAACTCTGACCTGCAAAGAAGAATAGAATGTATTTTATAATCTGTGTTTGTTCTGTTTTCTAACAATGTAAGTATTTTGCTTAAGCAGATTTGCTAGGAAATGACAGCTTTGAAAAATTGGACATAGGAGCTACTGGAAGCATTTCAGTACTAAGCAATCTAAATAGTGTAAAAGGGAAAATGAAATATCACTGTGTTTTAAAGATGACAGTTTTGTCAAAGATCCTCATTCACTCCTTGGCTTAAAACAAATGGAGTAAATCAAGAATATATCTGTTCAAGTGCATACGCATCCACACCAAGAAAGTTCTTACTCCTCCGTACATTGGTTCAGATGCAGGGGAGACTGTCATCCTCTTGGCTTGCTTTTTGTTTTGGTGAATTTTGAGGTCTTCAGATAACAAAAGAACAGAATATCCTTGACAGGAGAGAAAAACACATTATATACTTACAGCTCTAAAAATCTATTAATGTGCATATATTGCTTAATATTCAGAACTATAAATATTACTATGATATGAAGCATGTATGTATGTGTTCATACACTGTGTGTATGTGTATGTATGTGTGTGTGTGTGTGTGTGTGTGTGTAAAACGATGGGAGATGAAGACAGATGGAGGGATAGAGAGGAAGAAGAAGGAGTGAGAGATCTTTTCTTGTAATAGACTAAAGCATGAAGATCATAAGTTTGAAGATAGCTTGGGGAAACTTAGTGAGAGGAAGCTTGAGTCAGGGGGAAGAATAGAAGAGAGCAAGAAAAGAGATACCATAACAGAGGGAGCCATTATAGTCTTAAATATGGCACTAGGGAAATGTCCAGACATCTACAAGGATGACACCAACTAACAATCTAAGCAGTAGTGGAGAGTCTACCTTAGATGCCCTTTCCAAATAATGAGATTGATGACTACTTTATATGGTATCATCGAGCTTCATCCAGTGACTGATGAAAGCAGAGGCAGACACCCATAGCTAAACACTGAACTGAACTCCTGGAATCCAGTTGCAGAGAGGAAGAAGTGATAAGCGAAGTGGTCAACACCAGGCTGGAGAAAGCCACAGAATCAGCTGACCTGAACAAGGGGGAGCTCATGGATCCCAGACTGATATCTGGGAAACCAGCATAGCACCAACCCAGACCCCCTGATAGTGGGTGTCAATTAGGAGGCCTGGGCAATCAATGGGGCATCTGGCAGTGGATCAGTATTTATCCCTAATATAGAAATGGACTTTAGGAGGCCATTCCACACAGAGGGATAGTTGCTCAGTCTAGAAACTCGGGAGAGGCCCTGGGCCCTGCTCCAAATGATATAACAGACTTTTAAGATCCCCCATGGAAGGCTTCACCCTCCAGGGGGAAGCAGGAAGGGGATGAGATGGGGGGCTAGTGGGGGGCAGGGGAGAAGGGGAGTGAGAGGGAACTGGAATTGATATGTAAAACAAGCTTTTTTCTACATAAATAAAAAAAATCTGAAAAAAACAAAACAAAAGAAAAACAATAATAGCAAACCATAAGCAGCCTAAATCTGGATGACAAGCTGTTTATGGTTATATTAAAAATATGGTCTTTAAAAACAGTTTTAGAGTTAGAAGGGCAGAGCAAGTATGACAATATCAGTCTTTTAGCAAAAAACCATCCGCAACTGGAGAGGCAGTGGAGTGTGGAGTGCTCAAGAGTAGAGATTAGAGGAGACTTCCTGGGCTTAAAATTCCACTGCTGCCATACTTTGGGTCTGTGATTTGGCCAAGTCATTTTCTCAGGCCTGAGTCCTTTCTTTGTTCCATGTGATTGTGATAGTATCTGTTTCCTGCTGACCTTCTGCATAGGCCTCAGATGCTGTAAACAGGCAGCAGAAGGTTAGTTATTACCACTAATTGAAAACTCTGTACATGTGAGGAGGCCAAGAATGGGAGCAGAAACTTCATGAATTAATTTGGAGCAGCAAATAAATGTTCAAAAAAATTTCTGTAACCCTGTATCTTTCAGGAAAGAAATAAATGAGTATTGGCCAATGTCATTATTGTTTTAACAGAAGAATCATTGTGATTATAATTGAATGTGGAATATACATGCTCTGCAGCATATTTTAGAGATTCTACCAGAAGTGAATTGCTAGGAAATTCTGGCTCCAGATTCCACAGACAATGAATGGGCTAATTTAAAGTTCATAGGCTATCCACAGATTTTCTTGTTTCTGTTGAAGAGAGGTGTCCTGTAAATGCTTATATGTTTTAGTTATCATTTCCTCCCACTCACAGCAACAGTGGTTATATTCTATGTATTAACTTTCTGAAATGGCTTTCATTTAATTCTTTGTTCACTTGTGGGCATAATTTGCCCCTTATTAAAAAGGGTACCCAATAGTATAACTTCATCTACATTTTAACTTAGCATGTTCCATGAAAAAGATTGATTTATCATGGTACACACTAAAAGCATCCTCATATGTGATTTATTTATACATTTTACCTCGTTTTAGAGCCCTTCAGCATTTCCAATTAATAGGATTGTCATTTTTATATATGGATGGATTCTTGGTACCGTTTGGCTTTGAGCCATAATGTTATCTATCCTTTTAACTCTTTGGAAACATTGACTTATCGTCATTGCATTAGTGCAGGCTCAATTTTGTTTCAGGTCCTAGATGACAAAGGTCACTTCATTAGGCCCCTCAATTGCCTTACTTCCCTGCAGTCTCCAAGTATCTTATACTAAGTATCGTAAAAAAATGTTCTGCTTCCATTAACAAAAAGTGAGCAGGGAAGAAAAAGCCAATTATTTGCAGCACATAAAATCCTTATGATAATTTGGTAGACTTTAATTAAACTAATACATCACATTGCACTTATAAAGACAAAGGAGAAAAGAAGGGGAGCACGAAATGCTTTTTTTTCCTGTAGAGACACACCATATTGCTTTGTGATTAAGTGCTCTAAGCATTGTGACCTATTTTAAAATCTAAGATTTGCAGTCCTTTTCATACAATATTAAACATATTAAAAATTCGATGCAATATTGATTAGAACCATGCCCTCCACCAACACTTGAAATGAAGCTATATTAAAGCTTGGCTTAAAACTAATTTGTATTAATTTCATATGATTTTTAAACTCTTCAAAATAAAAATTCTAAAGTGCCATCCAACACACACACATTATTTTAATCACAAAGAATCCTGTTTTGCTATTTTGTATTTATTTTATGCTTTGCATTGCAGTCTTTTGGTTGAGTCCACTAGTATTATTAACACAAAGTCTACAGTAAAGCCAAAGAATTCCTTAGTTCACCACTGGGGTTAGTGGGATTAGAGACATTTGGTTTTTCTTTAAACAATCGCCTCCCGAAACCTTCAGTTTCTCTGAGATGTAATTTTATAATTTAAGTGAAAATAAAACTGACCTGGTGGTGAGGGTTGGGACTAAGGATGACTACGGGCTCTTTGTGTGTTTGTGAGTGTGTGTTGTATCTGTGCATGGTGTATTGTCATGCCCAACAGTGCAGAGGCAAAGGTCAGTGTGCTCTGCTCTAACACCTTTCGCCATATTCCTTTAAACCAGGCTTTCACATTGCACCTGGAGGTCACCTTGCCAACCGTGGTCCTCTTGCCTCCCCTCCCACTATATCACCAAGCTGTGTTGTAAACACCAGGGCAGGAATGCCAGCTTTTTACATCCATTTGGGGATTCGAACTCTGGCCCTCATGCCTGGGCAGAAAGTACCTTTAAACACTAAAGAATCTTCCGAACCCTGAAGACATTTCATTTTAATCTGAAATCTTCAGGGTTTTATTGAGTTGGCTTTAGCACCTCTCTGGGTTTCAATAATTGTCACTGGTAAAATGTGTCATCCTTTACTGGAGGAATGCAGACAGCATCTTCATCTTTGAAATTCCATTTCTCCTTTATATTACTTTTTAATATATAATGCTTGCACCTCAACCCTCAAATCAACCTCTTACTACTTGGCAATGTATTTATTTAAAAGTCTAGTAATTTCTGATTGCAAAAAAGCATAGATTTTTGAGACTGGTAAGCTATAAATCACATTCAAATAGAATCATATCCAGTCTTTACCCACCAAGCAGACCGTATAACCAGTGTGCCAAATTTCTTGTTTTGAGCATACATTTTCTGTGAGCTCAAGGCTGACTGGTTAGATTTGGCTTTCTTCTGAGAACATAAATGTTTTCAAACTACAGTTGTGGTCTACTGTGTTTCCTTTTATTTTCTTGTTACTGGGTTAGATTGCTGGTTGCCTAGGGCTCCCCAAGATCTCACCGTTTTCCAGACATGTGCAGCTTCAGTGGCATTTGAGGACAGCAGAGCTTCCTCTTGTCATCTTCTCTTGAGCACCTCTTCCGGTTTTTTAAAGGCAGAAAAGATCAGCTAGCACTGCTGTTGTACCCAAGTGTAGTCAATGCCATGGTCTGAAGAGGATAATGATGATAGTTTAAGTTAACATCATTTTACTTTCCACTGTGAGCTTTAAGGACAAAAAAACATTTTTATCTAACTTCAGTTCAGTGCAAATGAAACTGTAAAGCTGTGATATCTTCTATCATTTTTTAGTTATATAATGCATAGAAGTAGTGGGATTAATCTCTATCACTCCAGTACTCACAGATATTTTTGTTTGAAACAGTTATTAACAATTAAAATTTACAAAATGAATTAAATGAGAAATACTTGCATATGTATAATGTAAGAAACCTACAACTATATCATTCCTTTAGGTTTTTTAAACACATAATTTAGCTGCCTGTTTTATCTCTGGAGTTCTTGACATGTTGTCTACATACGATGTTCAGGAGGATAGAGTTTTGTTTCTCCTATCATGGTGTGTGATATTAAGTGTAGGATTATTGAGCTGAGGAAAGGAAACTAGGGAATCGCTCAAGACACACTTAAGAGGAAATCTCCAGTATACATAGAGATTTCTCACAGCCTCTGACTTCATCTCTTATATTCTTTACCAATTGCTCTTCTCCAAGGCAATTCTTTCTCTGTCCTTGGGTTCATATATGAGCCAAATTTAACGTCAGTCAGCAAACCCCTTTCCCATTGCCCTGAGCATTCCTTCTCTGATTGTTTGGGTCTCTCAAAATCTCATCTAATTGGTTTTCATCTTTGTCATTCCTCAGTTGCTAAAGGATTCATACTTATGTTTCTGTGGCTTTTAAAAGATGAAAGGAAGGAAGGAGGGAGGGAAAAAGGATGGAAGGGAGGGAGGAAGAGAAGAAAGACAGACAGACAGAAAGACAGACAGACAAGAACTTCCCTCTGAACTAGTCTGGTCTCTTGGGTTGCTATCAGTTTCTTTCTATGTTTCTTACTAGACTAACTTTATAACCAGAGGCATTGTTGCTGACACTAAGGTTCTATGATTCTAATAGGAAGCCAAGTTCATCAATATTGCTTTCCTGGCTCTCCAGCCCAAGGAATTCTTTTTATTAGAGTTCAAGTCATTCACACTCTGAAAGTAAGAGAAAGCTATTACAGGTGAGAAATGGGTACATATTACTATAGAATTTCCTTTCTTGGCTGATTCAGTGGCTAAGTGTTAAAAAGACTTCTGTTCTTCAGTAATTCAGAAACAGTATTGAAAAATGTGACTATGTTTGTATATGTGTGTGTGCATACCTTACACATGTAAATGAGCTAATATAATAATGATTAGTATGATAAATACATAAGCTTCTAGGAATCATCCTAACATGCTCATTTATAATGGTTTAGGAAATACAAAATTTTGCTTATTTATTAAACCATGCCCCCAAATGGGGGCAGTTAACATTATAACACAGTTGTGCATTTTTTAAAAGTCAGAATTAAACAGTAATTTATGTGCAAACAATGTAGTGAAAAATGAGTTTGATTAGGAATTCCAAGTCTTGATTTGGGTCTCTGAGTTTATTCACTCATATGAATATAATTTTATATAAGGAGATTCCTGTGTCTGGGCTTCACTTTCTTTAAAATGAAGTGATATTTTAATAAACATTCTTCTGGGGAGAAATTTCTTTCCTCATATTTTGGGAAGTTCATAAAAAGTATATTTGATATATACTTTACATGATACAGGATTTTTCATAAGGGAATAAATCAAAGAAATAGGGAGCATTTTTATGGTTAGATTTCACAGGAAGTGGAGAACCATTGCAAAGCATGTTGGGACAGGGTGTGTGAAGCAACAGTTATGCACAGATAGGAGCATAACAGGGCCTGTTTGTGTAGATTCATGTGTGGCCCTGTGTTGTCAGAGATAAGGAAGCTCTTTTCCTCCAGGTATACATGGATTTCAGCTCCACAAGTCTTTCAAGTTGTAACTGATGATCTGATTCTGAGAGAAGGGTTAAAGGATGGTGAGAAGCCATCTAGTTATTCTGTTTGCTCAACTGTCAGTGTGCCTTGTATTGTGGTCCTGGATGCTAGCTCTACATCTGCTCTATGTGGGTGTCACAGTCATTAATAATCATAACTGTTTACAGCTTTTGTAAGTTGTTTATATAGATCGTTAGGACAAGATAAAATTTACTATTAAGAATTACCGTTTTATAGTCCATCAACTATCTAAATCTTATGCTTACTCCATTTCTTGGTTCCCATTTAAAATGGGTTTTAATATTCAAGAATATAATAAACTCCCAGTGTTAAGGGGCCATGCTTCTTCTTTGTTATAACTGAAAGCGGCTTCCTTATTGGGCAGTCAAATATTAGTAACACCTTCAATTTCCAGATTGTAATATTAGTATGAGCGTGTTCTCTGCATTATGGACTATTGTCTGCTTTTTATGAGATACCTCTCACTTGTTCCTCGATTTGAACGTCACTCAAGGAAAAATAATGCATATTTATAGAGTTATTTTACATATTGCCAATTATATGCAAACACATTCAACAGACACGTGCACTCAATCTTCTCCAATTACATAGGTACATGATTAGAATCGAAGTATACCTAATGCAAATAAGTAGAAAAATACATACATATTCTTTCACAGAATATATATTTTACTTTTTTGTGGTTTAGAATTTTTTTAAAGAATATAGGTTAAAGCAAGTCTACTCCTATGTGGGAGAGTTCTGTATTTTCTTATACCTAGATCTGAGCCCTCTTGCTAGTCTCTAAGTACTTCAATTTCCTCCACTTAGGAAATTGTCACTACTGATGTACAAGGAGCACAAGAAAAGAGGGGCATCATTTTTGAAACTCAACTACTTTCTAATAACTTTTATAAATTACATTTCCTGGATTTTAGGGGATGAAAGGTTTGAGATGCAGTGATGGTCTCATAGGAAGGGGTCTAGAATGACTTGGCTTCTGTGTGTGTGTGTGTGTGTGTGTGTGTGTGTGTGTGTTTATATCACTAGTTGCCTGAGTGATAGAGATGAATTGAGGAGTAAGGTTGAAAGGTGAAGACACAGGCCATGTCTCTACAACTTTACCTGAATTGGACCTGACTGAAAGATTGGTTGGATCTGATTTACTGAAGCATATCTGCTTAGCAGTGGTGATTTGAAAATTACTTTCAGGGCCATTTTAATTAGCTGCTTCAAATCGAAGCAAACATATCCTGGTAACACACATTTCTAATCTGACCCTCACCAACACAGTTTTCAGTACTGTGATTCCTAAATGGTTCTCTGTGATTTCAATGAATGCTTTGAAATATGCTGTTTTGTTTTGAAACAACTTTTGATGATGAAATGAGAACCTATCTCTCCTGACTCTAGTGACAGGTGGATATTAGTATACATTTGTGTTTTTCCATGCATCACAACCTAAAACCACAAACAGCTCTCCACAGTTAGTTAAATTGTGAAATAGTTCTGAGGAACATTTTAATAAAGGAATTCCATTATTTTGCAAGACAGCATGGCACATACATTACATAAATGTGTGAAAATCCTGGGTATGATTATAAGTTGAAATTATAAGTCAGCTTTGAAAATAAAACATTAAAGATTTTTACTCTTCTAATTTTTATTTTAAATGTTTCATTTATTCATTCATTCATTTATTTATAGCTTTGCAGAAAATTTTGCATTGATTATACCTTTAAAGAAAAATACATGACTTTCACATGGAAAAGATAAAAAAGCTTAATGATATTTTTGTATAGACTAAACTTAAATACAAATATTTGAGACAACGATGTGCTAGGAAAGAATATATCATTTGCTGCAATTCAAAAGAACCGTGTTCTAAGATCAAAAGTCATATGACAAATGATGTAAAACAAGAATGTCCACACAATTTTAAAATTTCAAAATTGAATCTCTGATATCATGGAATAGCAAATAATTGGGTTTACTTAGTTATCAGTTCCCAAATATATATTCATTCATTAACACAATTCATTACCAACTTATCACGTGCAGACTCAAGGAAAGAATAGGTAGAGTGAAAATGACGTTTACCCTCAGGGATGACGATGTAGCCTTGAATATGATAGAAAAATTAAATTAATAACTATAAAACAGTTAAATGTGTCATAAGCACTATGAATACATGTCCTATGTAGTAGACACAGAAACAGCACATGGAATGTTTTTCATGCATTATGGCTCAGTGATGGATACAAGTTGATTTGCAAATAGAACACAGAATGAGAAGTTTCAAATATCTTGAGTAAAGAACCATGAATTAAATGTGTACTGATATGAATCCTGTGAAATAAGATAAAGTATATCCATATAATTTTATGATTCAGATCATATTTACTTGTGATGTGATTATGCAATTGATCAAAACCTATTAGAATTTATTTACTTTTAGAGTTGCTAGAGAAAAAATATTTCTTGGAACAGAGAATATTTAACAAGCAAGCAATTATGGTATTTTTTAAAGCTGCTTTAACTTACATAGGCTTCTTTTCAAATAATTAATTTTCAAATTAGTCAGTCATTTTACTGTCGTAGTTACTTTTATAAATAAGTTGATAAGCATTCAGGAAAAAAGTGCATCTATTTCTTTCCCAAGTTTGTGTTTGTATGCAGGTTTATCGTGACCTTGGAATTTTAATTGAAGATTTTCTCTCCTTACCCTGATTCCTAAGCACTTTCAGTCATGAACGTCATTCATTCACCTTGCTTATGCATTAAAAATGATACTATCCTTTTATTTTTATGTTCAGGCTCACTAAAGATTTTACTATAGCGATTCATAACATCAAACTGAAAGAAAAGCTTCGTGTAGTTTCTTCTGTAGAAAGTCAAAATTAGCCCATTGATGGGTCTCAAGTTCAGAATAATACTGAACACCATTAAAAGCTTACATTTGCACTAAAATAGTTTGAAGGCATATGCATCGTCACTTCTATTTCTACAGATTAGGCACAAAGGCAGGGAACACAACCTGACAGCAGTCATGACTTTGAAGCACAGTGTAATTCCTGTTTACTCAAGATCTGCAGCCCATTTGCGCATCGCATGTAAATTGTTAGGCTTCTATGAAGGGAGAGTGAGCTATCTCATGATTTCATTTAGAGAATAAAAGGACTTGGAGGGTGTGAACATTCAGCTCTAGCTCACATCCCTGACACTTCATGGGTGTGTAAATTAAAAAGCATCTGCAGCATAATTACCATATCACTCTCTTCTGATTATAGAACACCGCTCTCTGCACTCTCCATCTTCCCTCCCCTTGACATTTCATAGCCTTGAAAAGCTTGAACCCTGAAACACAATTAACTCAATGATTCTTCTACCAATCAAACCTCTCTTGTCAGAGATAGCATCCTTGGGACTAGCCAGGTCTATTGATTCCGTTGCCCCAGGGTTGTTAATTGTAGTAAGAACTGCTATGTCTCTGTGACTTCTGAAAAAGATTGTGGCCACCGCAAATACATCTTTAAGAAGGAAAGAATACCATTAGCTGAGATGTGCAGTTCAAGCTTTGCAACTAGGCTGGCAAAACCCTACTCCCATCCCTGTAAAGCAGACATATATTTTTGTATTTTTTTATAGGTGGATACAGTGCAGACCACGAACCCACCTGGCCAAATTGAGGAATCGTGTAAAATCAGTGTATGTGCTCGTAAGTGAAATACATGCCAAGTTCCAACTCAATATGTTGGATCCTAATATGCCCCAAATTTGTCTTGTGTAGAAAGAAATTGATTCCCAAGGGGCAAGATCACTAGCTCATTAAAGTGAAGCCCTAATTTTAAAGAACAACAACAAAAAAAAGATTTCTGCTAAAAGAAATCAAGCTGCACTTTGCAAGTGAGTGAAAACAATGAAGGTCTGAATATGGACTGTAAGAGGGATGTGAGAGAGGCTTTGCAATCTTATCAATTACTGTGGAGCAAGTCAGATGTCCTCAAACTCAGGAGTGTGAAAAGAAGAGCAGGAAGTCCTTTCATCACTTGCAGTTGGGTGAACTCAACAAGAGTGGCCATCCCCATCTCTTCCTGTTTCTCCTTAATAATGTGGATATTACTATGAGCATGTTTTCATTTGCCTTTCTTGAACTCACTGGATGCATTATGTAGAAAACATCAGGGCCTGTGCTAGATCAACAAAGAAATGGAAGCATATACCTCAGGATCTAATTCTGAAAATTAGACAATTCAATGCTGTTTAATAAGGAGAAGAAGAAGGAGGAGGAGGAGGAGGAGGAGGAGGAGGAGGAGGAGGAGGAGGAGGAGGAGGAGGAGGAGGAGGAGGAGGAGGAGGAGGAGGAGGAGGAGGAGGAGGAGGAGGAGAAGAAGAAGAAGAAGAAGAAGAAGAAGAAGAAGAAGAAGAAGAAGAAGAAGAAGAAGAATCACTGCCAATCAGGGAAATAGATGAACTGGGGATTCGAGAGGAAATGCGATTTAGGTGATTCTGGTACCCACTGAACATGATTTAAGATGTGGAAACAGACGATAGATGGCACCATATTTAAGACCCTTTTTTGAAATTTTGGAATGACTTTAGGATTAGCCACATAAGTGTTCAAGGAATACATGGCCTTTACACCAGTAAGGAAACTGGCCTTGTAAATTTGTAGTCCTATTCATTCATGTGCATAGAGGCGGGCTGTTTTATACATATGTATATATAAATACAAGGATGAACTGCATGTGAAAAGCTCTTCATATTATTGTTACTTCCTCAATGGAAGACACTGTACAAACCTGCAGCCTAATTTTCTTATGAGTGTGAGTGTAGATGTGTACAATGGTATGTGTGGAAGGAGATAAAATTTAACCAGTAGCATTTGCACTTTGGTCTGTTACCTAGAATGTAAAGAGGTCACATCAGCTGTCTTAAGCCATTTCGTCACTTATTACTAACGATTATCATTCACAAAGCAAGTGATTCTAAAATAGAATGACTAATGCAGAATTTCTCCAATTAAATATGATATTTGATGTGATTGAGCCATTTATATTAAAATGATTCTGATGTCTGACAATAATGAGTGTAGCTCATGTGAAATTACTGTGAAGACAGTTGAAAATGCATATCATACTCCTTCAGGCTGTTTCCTTCCGTGACAGGACGTGAATTAATCATGGAAGCTAATATAGAAGGGAATAGGATAATATTTGCTTTCTCAATTGTAGTTTTTTACTGTCAGTAGGCTATATGCATTTATCTCTTACATTTGTTCAACCTAAATTATGTAACAAATAATTTTATGTTAGCATAAATCAGGTAGTATATATATGAAAGAGATGGGCATATCTTTTGTAGTCACCATGTGCCATAAAGATTTTGAAACTACTGTCCTTTGGTAATTTTATTCATTACTCCTTATTTTGCTGATTAATTTTATAGTTCAATTTTTACCTCTTCTTTCTATGTGACAATCAATTGCAACCGATCCTCTTATCTATAATGTTACAGGGATTTTTGTCTTTATTTATGTTATTATAATTAATAATAAAACAAATTGTATGATTCTATTCTATTGAATATTTTTGTGACCAGTATAATAAAGGAAAACTAATTTATAAGATGCCTATGTTTCTTATGTCAATAGTCCTGTTAAGCACATTGACGCATACAACATGTTCAGCTTGCTGGTCTTTATTACAGAATAAAGAGCTTATACATGGAAGATTTATTTTTTTTGAAAAAATATTCTTATTGATATATAATTACTTTATTTTCCCCAACACTTTATCCCTTAAGTGTGTTCCTTGTCTCTTCATTCCTCCAATGTTCCTCCCACTCCCGTGTCTCCCTCTCAAATTGATTGTCTTCTTTTCTTTGATTATTATTGTTACACATAAATATATAAACATAACCAATTTAGTCTGTTTTGTTTGTGTGTGTGTTTTCAGGGCTGAAACTTTGTATTGTATAACCAATTAAGGCATGTGGTCTTGAGAGAGGCTAATTGCCCCTCTCTTAGCAGTCATTAGTTACCTTTAGTTCTTTGTTTAGTGACAAGATTCCATGAGACACCATGACATGTCTATTGATATGGACATTGTTCAGATCTTTTTTTATGAAGCCATTTCTAGGAGGTAGTCTCATAGCAAACTTTCTGGTGTTCTACCCCTTACAATCTTTATACACTCTCTTCAGCTGTGTTATCTGAACATTAGGTACAGGAGTTGTTTTGCAGACCTGTCTGTTGGGACTGGGCTCCACACAACCCATCAGTCTATGTTGTATACGGAAACTTCCCTGAACATTTGCAAAACTATGAGTTTGCTTTCAGACAAATCTGAGCATCTGTGCTTTAATATAAATGTTCAAACAGGCTTTTGGCTTATACCATCAATAAAAATAATTTTAACTTTTAATTTCTAAAATTTGATAATTTACAGGTTTTACAAACTGATACTTACTATTGGTCCCACTATTAATAAATAATGATATATGTTATAAAGAGAATAATTTGCTGTTTTCCACTTCAAATGACCCAAATCACAACCCACACCTTATGACCTGTCACGTCTGCTGCGCGGCCTGTGTCCGAGAACGTGCGGAGGGTGTCGGGTATTGATAACACAGAGACTCGTTCAATGATATAAAGAGAACTTTAAACAGGCTCCAAAAAGGTTCAAGAAAAACTTCCTAAGAAAGGCTCCCACCAGAGAAGCCTCTGCTCTCTCCTCTCCCCTGGCTGGTTCTGCTCTGACACCAGAGGTGGATGTGTGTGGGTTTTTGAAGGTGCGGTTAGTCTTTGGACAAGGTCGAGGTCAGGGCGGTTTCTGTGGGAAGGCCTTTCCCAGGAACTTATTGTATCATTTTTAGTAAACATGTTTTTACTAAACATTGCCTTACAGCTGCCTACTCCCAGGCAGAAGGGGAAGTGGCCAGGAACTTATTGTATCGTTTTTAGTAAACATGTTTTTACTAAACATTGTCTTACAGCTGCCTACTCCCAGGCAGAAGGGGAAGTGGGTCTCTGCTCAAGGTCTGGTGTTCCCACAATTCACCCCTTTTTATTTTCAAATGAGGCACTCCTGGCTTAGGTCAAGTAGGGTCATCCTCCCTTTCCCGTCTTTGGGGGACCTTGAACCCCTGTTTTAGGTGGGAGGGGTCTTCCCCACAGGTTGCCCGTCATCGGAGATACCCCAACCTTAAATCATCTGTAACCAACCTTCATGGCTATCGGGATTGCCATGGGCTAAGCTAAGCAATACTTGGTTACGGATCTCTTGCCTCTGGAACAAGGCACGTTTGAGCTCGGCATAAAGCCAGAATGCCTACCGCCACTGCCACCATTTCCAGGACCCCCATTGACATAGCGCCTCTCCATTACCATACCCATCACCAGATCTGGGCCATAACATTCTACCAGCCTTCGTCTGTTACAAGGGTAACCCGCATGTGATTTACATTTACAATTTGATAAAGTTTCCAATCGTTTTAAGATCTGCTCAGGAAAGCATTTAGAGAGTGCACTTGCACAGATACATTGGGCACAATCATTGACGTTACACATGTAGCATTATGAAAAATATGAACAATAGTTGTCACATTAGGACAAGTTGCATTTCTCCAGAAAAATACACTGGCCTAGGCGCGATTTCAGAAACAGGAACCACCAAGTTTGATATTTCAAGTGACCATGTCCTGTTCAAATACTGAAAAGAGGCTTTTGCCACTCATAGTCCATACCAATGTCCAAATGCTTTAAATGGGTCCTTTTTTCTCTGTTGGCTTCACGATGAAAACTCATGGGTCTGGAAGGTTGATGCAGCAGGTCTGTTGAGAAACTGGAAATCTCGAACCAACTATTTTCTTTCTTTCTTGGGCTGTAGATTCGATGACATCAAGGGTCAGGAACACTGATTTAGGAGATCTCACTCAAACTGGCTTAGGTAGGCTCCCATGGTCTCAGGTCCAGTTTTTCTCTGCTCCATGCATCTCACTAAATGGTCTGACAGCTGCTGAAGCTTTATTCTTTTCCTACAAGAAAACACAAACATGCCCTCGACCCCAAATTAGGGTCTTCTCCACTGTCTAGTGTATGGATGTCTCCATTTGATCTGAGCAATGGTTGCTCAAGTTCCATCATGCCAGAATCTGTCTGAAGCAATCTGTCTGAAGCACTGGCATTCACATTATAAAATTTTTAAATGAGGAGTGTATTATTTGATGAGTCATGTGGGGACTGGGGACATTATTCCCCCTTTTTTATTTTCTAAAAAATTTTCTTTTTGAACTGTTGAAGCTGGACCATAACAGTAGAAGGATTTGTCTACCCTCCTTGGTTAACTATCTAGGTAAATTGGGCTTACTAAATAACTTTTGAAAATTATTTGAAGTCTGTGAGCAGTCTTTCCCAATCTAACCTGTAGAACTCTCACTAGCTGACAAGGCCTCATTTGTATCTTAAATTTTTCTGTTAAAACATTAACAGACTGGCTGGATGTTCCTTTTGGCTATATTTAACGCAATCTAGGTAGCTTCTTAACTATTTTTGAAGGGATTTAAGTATCCTTTTAATCATATAAGCAGTTCACACTCACACATTCGCAATCACATTTCATACATACCGGTGTGGCCACACCATACATTCAGAACATACATGCATCTTTCAGTCATCCTTTTTCCCTAGGTCATGATTAGTCTGTTGCAATGAAGCTTCCTTAATTGAAATCTATGTAAAAGAACAACTCCAGCCAATCCTTGAACTAAAAAGGTTAAAAAGTCCTATATGTTTTTATCATTCCTCCATTTGAGCTACAGTCATGGGGTACAGCCGTACCTACTCCTTGTAACTCTGTAGATGCAAGGTAGAGAGGCCAGGCTTTTGGCCAAAAGTTTTTAGAGATGACTCACAAAATAGAACTTAAATGTAAACAAAATTTTCCATTCCATATACCTTTGTCTTTTTCTTTTTCTTTACTTAATACCAGTACCTCTTTTACTGTTACCAAAAAAAAATTTTTTTTTGAGTCAGGGTTTCTCTGTATTGTTTGGAGGCTGTCCTGGAACTTGCATAAAGGTGTGTTGGGATTAAAGGCGTATGCCGCTGGGAATCTCTTGGATTCCCCTACTTCCTGACCCTGGTATCAGGCTTAGGAGGGGGAAACTCAGAATGTCTAGTTTCTGACTTTTTAATCTCATTGGCAGCAGCCGCTTCCAATGTATTATTGGTGTTATAAAAATTGATGAACAGGGAGCTGGAATGACTAACTGGCATCAACATGGGGGGGAATCCTCACCAACGCCCATATTTCACTTACCTGAGTGTTCAGCAATGGTTGGATCTTTATCATGGTGAGCATTCCTAGTATCCGGAGTAGTATTGGGGTCGACATGCCTGATGCACCGTTCGGGGACCCAAATGGGCTTCTCACTTCCTGGAGGGAAAACACAAACAGCCCCTCGGACCCTAGCTAGTAGGGGAGTGGGTGGCTGCCATTTTCCTGTAATCAAATCCTTCCATCTGACCCATCCCAAGGACTGGGAGGGTTTGTTCCAATGTCTCTCCATAGCAGACAAATTATTACGGTCTACGGTCAAAAAATTTAAAATGTAAAGTATGGTGGATAACTGAATATTGGGGAGGTAACATACTCCCCCTTTTTTATTTTCTTAAAATACTGTTTGAGAGTGGCATGGGTGCGCTCCACAATAGCCTGTCCCGTGGGGTTGTGAGGAATACCAAATGAATGGACAATGTGATGTTCCCTGCAAAAGGCAGCAAAGCGATTGCTGGCATAGGCAGGGCCATTGTCCGTTTTTAGGGCATCGGGTACGCCCATGTAGGCAAAGGCCTGTAGGCAATGAGAAATAACATCTTTAATCTTCTCTCCTGAGTGGAGAGAGGCAAAAATCAGTTTAGAATACGTATCCACAGAGACATGCATATATTTTAATTTCCCTGCCTGCGGCAGGTGAGTGACATCCATTTGCCAGAGATGGTTGCCCCTGAGGCCCCGGGATTTACCCCCTCATTGGGAGAATTATGATAAGGGGCACAATCAGGGCACTGAGAGGTAATCTGTGTAGCTATGGATAAGGGGCACCCAGTGTGAAATTTAATGGAGCGGGCATTTAGATGATACCTCTCATGGAGCTGGTGGGCCAGCTGCTCCTGAGTAAATAAGACCCTAGGGCGGGTCAAGGAGTCAGCAATTTCATTGCCCTGGGCAAGGGGTCCTGGAAGGTTAGTATGTGCACGAATAAATCCCACATAAGCAGGGTGGATGCGCTGCCAAATAAGATGTTGGAGCTGAACTAATAAGGAACGAACCTGGGAGGTTGGAAGAACATATGGAGAAGTTTCTAAAGGTCTAACAATGTTGGCAACATAAACACTATCCGTATATAAATTAAAGGGCTCTCCCTCAAACATTTGGAAAGCCATCAAGCAAGCAAACAACTCGGCGGCTTGTGCTGACATCTGCCCTATGGGTACCCTCTTCCGTACCTGAGAAGAAACCACCACCGCGAAACCCTTGGAGGAGCCGTCTGTAAAGACTGAGCGAGCTCCAACTAGAGGGTTCTCCTTTAAAATCTTGGGAAAGATCACAGGGTGTTGTTTAAAAAAAGACATCAAGGGGCTGTTGGGATATTGGTTATCAAACTGTGCGCCTGTAGATGTAATAAACAGGGTCCACCCATCATGGAAGATCTGTAGATGTTCCACCTCCTCCTTACCATAAGGAAGGATAATTTTATCAGGACTCTTTCCAAAGGTTTGAATGCTAAACTTGTGTGCCTTCCACAACAATTGTAAAATGAGATCATAGTAAGGGGTCACTACCTTCTTAGGGAGGCTGACAAATGTACCCAATAAATAGGACCAGTCTGCCAAAACACGGCCGTGGGCGAAAAGCTAGATGAAAGTACAACCAGAACAAGGGGCTGCCCATAATCTATACGCCAAAGGTGGGCTTGCTCTATACTTCTTAACAGCAATTGTAGGGCTTCCCTGGCCTCTGGGGTAATCTGTCTAGGGGAAGTTGGAGCAGGATCTCCAGGAAGAATATCATAAAGCGCTTTAAGGGCCCCTGTTTTAATAGAAAGAGAAGGGCGAAACCATTGCACCTCTCCCAAGAATCTCTGCCAATCATGAAGTGTTTTTAAATTTGAACAATCAATTTGGAGTCTTTGTGGCCGGAGGCCAGTTTGTTGAATTTGATGACCCAAATAAGTATAAGGGGGTCTCTTTTGGATCTTTTCAGGAGCCAAAATAAATCCGCGGGCCTCCAGAAGTTCCTGTAGCTCTGCAAAGGCTATGTAACATTGTCTTTCTTCGGTCGCGGCCAAAAGAATATCATCCATGTAGTGGATAATGTAAAGATCAGGAAACTTACGTCTGAGGGGATCTAAACAGGCAGCTACATAAATCTGGCATATAGTTGGACTATTAGCCATCCCTTGGGGAGCACCACCCATTGGAAGCGAAGGGCAGGCTCCCTAAAGTTAATCGCAGGAAGGCTAAATGCAAACCGAGGACTATCTTGAGAATGCAAGGGAATAGAAAAGAAGCAATCCTTCAAGTCAATAACAATCAAATGCCAGTCTTTAGGAATGGCCACAGGCACGGGCAAGCCAGGCTGCAGAGCCCCCATAGGCTGCATGGTCGCATTCACGGCCCTCAAGTCTTGTAGTAACCTCCATTTCCCTGAAGATTTTTTTATTACAAATATAGGGGTATTCCAAGGGGACGTGGAAGGAACCAAATGACCTGCCTCCAATTGTTCTTGAACTAACTGGTGAGCCGCCCTTAGTTTCTCCGCTGGTAAGGGCCACTGTTCCACCCATACCGGATCATCTGATAGCCATGTGATGGGTATGGGGGCTGGCGGCGCAACAGTGACCCTCATCAAAAATGGCCAAAACCCTTCCTATCCCCTGGGGCCCTGGTCTCCAAAGGGAGGGATGCCACAGGGCAAACCTCTCCCTGTTCTAGTTTACCTAGTTCCCTCCCCAGGCTCCAGCCCCTCCCTTGTGTCATCTGGGGGCCCCTGCTTTTGGACTTGGGTGCCTGGGTGGTGAGGACCACTCCCATTTCTTGCATGAGGTCCCGTCCCCAAAGGTTAATAGGGAGGCCAGGCAAAACATATGGCTGGAAAAGCCCTGTGTGGCCCTCAGAGTCTTGCCACTTTAGGATTCTGAGGCTTTTTGGGGTACAGCCTGTCCTATTCCCTGGAGGGTCACTGTCCCTTCCTCTTTCGGCCAGGCGGGGGCCAGAATTTATCTGAGAGGACAGAGAAATCTGCCCCAGAATCTAAGACGCCCTAAAGGACTTGCCTTCTATCTTTAATGTAAGCTGGGGCGGTTCTCCATAGTGGCTACCCAAAATGCTGCCGGGCCGGTACTTCCAAAACCTTGGTTGCCCCTTTTCTCTTTAATTTTTCTAGCCTCACAAGGAGCTGTAGGGAGAAGGAGTAACTGAGCAATCCGTTCTCCTGAAGGGATGGCAACAACCCCATTGCCCACTGATGTCATTATTTTAATCTCCCCTCACTATCCTGGTCTATAACACCGGGGTGTACCTGGATGCCTCGAAGAATAGTACTGGACCGTCCCAAAAGTAGTCCGACCGTGCCTGGGGGCAATGGCCCATGCACCCCAGTAGGGAGGGCCTGGATCCCCATTTCCGGTGTTAGGATTGCCCGGGCAGAGGGAGCGAGGTCCAATCCTGCACTCCCTGAGGTGGCTCTAAGGAGGTCTGAGATATGAAGGGGTTGCTCTGGGGGAGAAAATGAGTCCTGCCACTGCCCAGAGCAGGGGTCATTGCCCCGTACACATTGGTTTTGGGGCCCTGGGGCGGGGCCCTCCTCCCGTTTCCCTGATTATTATTAGCAGAAAGGAAATTTCCCTCCCTGTCAGTTTTAGAGTAGCAGTTATTGGCCCAATGATATCCCCTTCGACAACGGGGGCATAAACCAGGTCTCTTGAGACCCGTAGTACTATTTTGAGGGCACTCTCTACGGAAGTGTCCCTCCCTACCGCAGCTAAAACATGTTTTTCTCCCTCCCAGAGTAGGTCTTTCTTTCCCCACTTGGGGCCGAATAGCAGCAGCTAACACTTGGCCCTGGATGAAGTTCCCATCAATGTCCCTACAGATCCGGATATAGTCATTTAGACTTTTATTGCGATAGGGACGAAGGGCTTCCTTACAATATTTATTTGCATTTTCAAATGCCATCTGCTTTATGACTGGCATCGCAGGCCCAATGCCCCCAAATATTCTTTCTGCTACCTGACTGAGACGGTCTACGAAGTCTTGAAAAGGTTCGGAAGGTCCTTGAAGGACTTTGGACAGATGATCTCCTCCTTCCTTGGAAGGCAATGCTTTCCAAGCTCCTTGGGCCGCTGCTGCCACTTGGGCATAGACTGCGATGTCATATTGCATTTGCTGCTGAATGGTGGCGTATTGACCACTTCCGGTAAGCATCTCCACATTTCTCTGGGGCTGTCCGGCCTGTGCATTCCTTTGGGCTGTCTGGCTGCATCTTTCCTGAAACTCACCTCTCCAAATCAAATAATCTCCCCGACAGAGCTGCTCTGCAAAGCTGCTGCCAATCGCCAGGTGTCAAATTAAGAGACGCAAAAGATTCCATTAAGGAAAGTGTAAAGGGAGCCTGTGCTCCATAATTTAAAGTTGCCTCTTTCAGTTGTTTTATATCTTTGAAACTTAAAGGGTCATGGCGCCGAATGACCTGTCGAGAATTGTTCGGGTCTGGAACTTCCATTACCGGGGCCACCACCGGGCAGCATTGGACCCCTCCTCTGGGTCTTCCCTCCAGGTCCAAGAAGGACTGGGTTATCTCATAGGAGGAGTCCCTTTTTTCAGAGTATGGGGAAGGGTTTCTCTCCCTGTCCTGTCTTTCCTTAATTAGAATCTTTTTAGTTCTTTTTTAAGGGCCGCGATCTCAGCAAGTAACCGTTCCTTTTCAGACTGTGACGAGTCTGAGTCTGAGCTACTTCCATTTTCTAGGTCTGATAGAGAAGGATATAACCGATTCTGACCGGAGTCCTTCTTTTGGGTCGCGCCCGGAGATGTCTACCCGTTTTTTGTTGTTACTAAGAGACTCCTCCTCATCCTCACTAACAATGGAGCCTCTAGTTTCAATCACGGTCTCTTCATCATCACTCTCTGCCCCTGAACTCAAGGAGGCTTGAGTCTCAGTCTCTTGTAACTCTAAAAAGCCTCTTTTGTGTCCTGAACTACCTGGCGGTGACGAACCTTATCTGTCAAAAGTGCTCCCTCACTAATCTCCATAAGGAGAATGTCGTAGGGGGCAAGGACTCAGATCCCTCTTTTCGTAAAAGTCTATGAAGATCACGGCGAACCTCCTCCCAATCTGGAATGTTTAAGCTTCCCCAGTAATGAACCATGGACTGGCTCGTTCGATCGATTTTAGAAAGCCTTCTAGGGTTTTAGACTTGACTGCAGTCCCATGTTCTTTAAGTAACTTTTTTAGTTGATACTGTAATGATTCTAGCTTCCCGGAACTATTCCCCATAGTTTCTTAACCCCGTCCACTTACCTCGCTTTCACGATCTCGGTGGGACCTCCAATTGTCACGTCTGCTGCGCGGCCTGTGTCCGAGAACGTGCGGAGGGTGTCGGGTATTGATAACACAGAGACTCGTTCAATGATATAAAGAGAACTTTAAACAGGCTCCAAAAAGGTTCAAGAAAAACTTCCTAAGAAAGGCTCCCACCAGAGAAGCCTCTGCTCTCTCCTCTCCCCTGGCTGGTTCTGCTCTGACACCAGAGGTGGATGTGTGTGGGTTTTTGAAGGTGCGGTTAGTCTTTGGACAAGGTCGAGGTCAGGGCGGTTTCTGTGGGAAGGCCTTTCCCAGGAACTTATTGTATCATTTTTAGTAAACATGTTTTTACTAAACATTGCCTTACAGCTGCCTACTCCCAGGCAGAAGGGGAAGTGGCCAGGAACTTATTGTATCGTTTTTAGTAAACATGTTTTTACTAAACATTGTCTTACAGCTGCCTACTCCCAGGCAGAAGGGGAAGTGGGTCTCTGCTCAAGGTCTGGTGTTCCCACATGACCAAGGTAACAAATTACACAGTTATTGCTACTGTGCTCTTGACTTACTGAAAGGAAACATGGCATGGCATAAATAATTACGTCCTGGGATCAATAGATTCCCTCTAAGTTAATTGAAGCAAGCAACACTCAAGTACAAAATCATTCCTTTTACAATAGAGAAAAGCATTTTGTTCTGCCTAGAGTTGAAAGCACTCCCTGGCAGGAGAGAGGGAGAAAGGGAGGGAGAGAGAGAGAGAGAGAGAGAGAGAGAGAGAGAGAGAGAGAGAGAGAGAGAGAGAGAGACAGAGACAGAGACAGAGACAGAGACAGAGAGAGAGAGACAGAGAGAGAGACAGAGAGAGAGAGACAGAGAGAGAGAGACAGAGAGAGACAGAGAGAGACAGAGAGAGACAGAGAGAGACAGAGAACCTGTTTTTCTTGCTCTTTACCCCCCAAGGATTGATCTTCACATAAAGGTCTCCATGACTTCAAAAACATTTCCAGGCTTGGATCAGGCTGCTTGAGTTCAGAGGAGAGGCAGACACTAACCCCTGATGTTTATTGCTGTGGGCTCTTTCATCTCATGGTAATTCTTTGCTTAGAGGAAGTAGCAACAGACAGAGCAGTGTTGTGACTGCTAAAATTTCAAGATTAATGTTCAGTCGCAAAGCACCTTACACAGAAAGCAGTCCTTAGCTTTTACTTTTCTGCTATTACTCTTACTGTGCAAGTTCCAGCAAGCCATAGGAAACAAAATGAAAGCAAACTTCTCTATGGACAGATCTAGTATATATGTCATGTGTGGGGTTTTATTTTGGCATTCCTGCATACTGACTTGTAAAGTAGTGTGGCTTTCATAACTATAGAGGTGGCATGACTCATAGGCTTTCATTTTTTCAGAGCATTAGTCAAATGTACTCTTTTTGTTTTCATCTAGCTTAATTCCTAGTCATGTATACAATTCATCTAGCCA
Organism: Mesocricetus auratus; assembly: GCF_017639785.1. Classification (NCBI taxonomy): domain Eukaryota; kingdom Metazoa; phylum Chordata; class Mammalia; order Rodentia; family Cricetidae; genus Mesocricetus; species Mesocricetus auratus. Next base: position 37,085,041 of record NW_024429190.1, read on the forward strand.
ATACAAGTTAATAGATCACATTAATTGATTTTACAAGATTGGCAGTTGAGGTGGGAGGTTTGCTGATGTCACCTCCACCCCCAGCTTCTAGGCCTCCTTTCTGCTCCTTTCTAAGAATTTTGTAGCTTTTCTGCATCCCTCTGCTTTACTCTTGGAAGACTGTTGTGTGAGTGCCGGGGCAGCTGTGAGTGAGAAACAGCTCGGAAGCTGCATGCAGATCAGATTTTCACATGAATAAAAATTTTACTAAAGTAAAATTAGGAAGCATTAAGGATTACGGTGCTTGCTTTCCAGGATAGCTTTAAAATTTTTTGAATGCTGATTAGTTTACAGCCGTGTTTTGATTAAAAAATAGTTGAAGACTGAACTGATTTTAATATTGTTCAGATCACTTTTTAAGCAAAAGTTACTAGAAGTCACCTTGATTCTGGCAATGTATTAGTTGCTCTATGATTACCAACCTCATAATGAAGGCAATGGTATTGTCATTATGCGATCACATAGCTGGAAAAATAAGACAGAGTTTCTGTTACCATGTAGAACTTCAAAACTGGCAGGAGCTATAGCTGGGTTGTACTTACACTTTAATTCAATGGGTCACCATTTGGGCTGCAAGGCATTGAGGCTCCTAAATACTATAAAACAAAGATAAGAGTTTGTTGTGTTCGGGGCACAGAGATAAGCTTTTTGATACCTTAGATCACAGATCTATCATCGTGAGATGCAGTCAGACTGCCTGCCTCTGATTTAAACTGTTCTCTGAAGTTCTAGCATACAGAAATATTTGTTAAAGATAGACTCCTATATAAATGATCTGCTTTAAATAATGTAGACAGGAAAGAAGGAAGTCTTTTCCAATTTACTTGCTTTGTGGGCTAAACATATGTTACTATAAATATGTAGTTTTACATTGAAAAATTTTAAAATGCAGATTTTGTTTCCAGAATCTAGGTTAATGGCAACTGTATTCCTTAAGGGAGTAGAGTTCATAGTGCAATGGGGAATCCGTGTGGGCACTTACAGTGCCATACACATAGGGCTTAAGAGGTCAGTGCTTTGAACCCAGAGTGCCTGGGTTGGAAACCTTACTTCCCAACTGACTATTTGTATTTTCCCAAAGACAACTCTCTGCGTCCATTTATTCATACACCACATTTACAAAATTACCAATGTCTAGCTCATAAATTAGTGATGACCAATTAAGGAGACTAATGTAGGCAACATATGTATGTCATACTATGAACTAATTCAATGTTTCCAATCACTTCTTATGAGTATTTTAATAATTGACATTAGAATATACTAGAGTGGCTGTGGCAGATTTTTAGGAGCCAATAAAGAGCTAATCTCATTCGCAAAAAGGGAGACGAAAGTTCCTACAGCAACTAAGCAGAGTCAGGCAGGTTCTCTAGGGAAATCCACCAGTTTCTGGTGTGGTCATACTCAAACCCTAAGCTCTATGAGCTATGCTTTTCTCAAGCACAGACAAGTTAGACTGAATTGGGAAGGCAGAGACCAAGTCTTGTCTAAGCCAATGATGGAAGTTTTCAAAAAGAGTATTTCAAGGCCATCTTGCCCACAGGCAAATGGGTATAGACTTTCTCTTGATATTACTATCATAAAATGATAAATTATTTCTAAAGTATAATAAAAACTAATGGTATGGTGGTTTACATAACCACTAGACAAGTGGGTTATTTGTGTTGTTTTTGCAAATGTCCAAGAAGTATTTATCTTATGAAAATTATTAAGAACCAAATGTTCTGCATTTATTAGATGGTAGGGTTTGAATGCACAAAATAGAAACAAAATATATGCTTGTGTCATTGAATTGGATAAAACTTAATATTTGTCAATCAGTGGCTTTCATGTGAAGTTCTGTGATTACTGAAGAGGATAAAACAAATGTCGTGACCTTCATTTTCATATATTTAAAACTCCTTCTTCAGTAATGTAAAATGATTAATAGCTTTACATGGAAATGATGGCCTCAGCCATGGTGCTGTAGTAGTTTCAAAGCACACCACATCACTTGTGTAAATAGCAGAAAATTCTATTTTTGAGTTCTCTCACCATTTAGAAGTGGAGGGTTTCAAACCCAGGTTTTTTATTAGACTGCAAGTTTGAGAAATGTTTGCTGTTTAAATGACAGAAGTGGACCTAGTGTCATTTATGGATGCTAACAGAAGTAGAGCAATGGATCCTATGCTGCTTTCTGTAGATTTCTGATGGGGAATTATCATCACTGTGATAAAAAGCCACCGCTTACTACCTCTATCCTCAGACGTTAAGGCTAAAAGAACATAGTTTATTTTGAGACCCAGACACAGCCTATTTTTTAATTGCTGCTGCCCAATTGGGTTGGCAAAAAGTATGTGCTTGTGGGATCTAAGTGGGAACCAGGGCTGTGATCTTTCTTATTTTCTGTGTGTCTAGCTGCTACAGGGGGGTCAGCACAAGCTTTTTTTCTCCCATGTTTGTCATACTCATGAAAGACTCAGACATTTGGAACATGTATTCTGGAAACATGAGAAACTATATGCCATTTCAAATGGGCACAGTTAGGATACATGTACTTTCTGGGGACTTACTAAAATTGATGACATTTTTGAACTTAAAGTTGCTAGTCGATTGTGAAACTGTGATAGTCATGTTACTGAAACAAATGTGTGCAAACAATAGCACTGAAAATACTAAGAAAAATCAAATGAATAACACAGACTTTTAACAAAACTCTTTTTCTGCAAAATTATTGAAATACCTAATTTCTTACATCGAGAAGTTGCTACAATTGTTTATAAGGAAAATTTCCAATTAGTCCTACAGAAAAAGAGGCTGTATCCAAGGAATGCATCAACACAGGGTCCTTCTTGTTTTCCAGAAGCCCAATTTTAATGTAAAGAAAAAATGCACTCTATAGCTTACACGCTGGCTCTGTAATCATAGGCTGTGGCCTTCTGTGATTAACATTTGGGCTAAAGAGCATGATTAGAGGATTTCAAATTGGTGGTTACCAAGTTGAAATGAAACAAAAGTTAAAACAAAGTAATACAGCAATCTATTTTCTGTGGTATATTTCATCTACTATTTAATTAGCAGTTTAATTTGTATGATGTTTCCTGTTGTGACCTAAGACTTTGTACTCTCAAGAGGTTTAATGAAGACAATGAACAACAAAATTACACTTCAAATTGTTGATGGATATGTAAGGTGTCACCAGAATTAAAAATAATTCTTTTTAAAATAAGAGAATACCCATCACTTTTTTTTTCTTGAATCCAGAGCCAGCATTTTTAGGAAGACGCTTTTACAATGTGAAAAGCTCCCAGGAATAAAAGCATCTGAACTACCTCTGTGTGTTGTAGTCAAATGAGCTACATTTTAAATTCCAAGTGACCACAAACCAATGCCTGAAGGATTCCCATAGATAAAAAGAGATGACTCTTGCTGTTTTGAGAGCAAACATGAAAGACAGGTATAAAGACAATCAGATTTTTGAATATATAATGGGATTCACGGGATTCTATTAAGAGGCATTGAAATGATTTACAAAGGGCAGCATTCCAGAAAGTCTAACAGCTCTGCTTTTGGACAGGCTTGAGGGAAGAATGTGACTTAGAAATAATTTACCGTGTGTGTGACATGAAAGGGTCTCTCATCCTCTCTTTGCTCCCCTGTGGGGGCATGTTCAGATGGTGTGCATTTGTCTCCATTACACGGGATGGATGTGTCTGCCAGCCCTCACTGTCATATGCCAGAAGAGTGGCTCTGGCTTTTCACAGCAGACAGTGAGCACAGTGACTTTCCTCTGGAGCTCTGAAATGCTGCAACTCTTATGGAAGGGTCCTATTGCTCATGATCAACACCATGCAAAGGAACAAAATTATTCCACTGTTATGTGAATGAAATTCATTCTACAAGGAGCTATGTATTTATAGTAGGCTACCTCCAATGTTGTCAAAACTGTACTAGGAAGAACTTATTTAAGGTTTTCGTTGTTCCCTATTGCTTATTTGACCCATATACCCTCATGACCCAATTTTTATTTAGTAGGACCTTTATTATCAAAGGTCATAATAATTATAGAAATAGAAATGTTACCGATCATTAACTGATGACACGCAGTTAACCAAAATTTCTGCTTTCTAGAATGCAAATACACTTGATTGGTGATACGAAATTAGTTCTGGAAGTATCTAAGCTGGGAAAAACACAAAGATGTGTACATATATGTGGATGCACACACACATACACAAATATATGAAACTAGTTAAAGAAAATGCTCGTGGTATTCTCAGATCATTTTTGAACTGAAGTCACTATGACTCTGGTTTCATTGCCTGGGGACAATGGCTTGATTTCAGTTTTCACAGTTTGCTCCCACTTGTCTGATTTTGAAAAAGTATGGTTCACAGAACTGTTGAAGCTGATGAAGATTCCCTGTCTCCCCAGATTGAATGACTTTCACATCATACATACATACAAATGAATAAATATGTGCTTTTTAATGTGTGTGTGTGTGTGTGTGTGTGTGTGTGTAGCTCTGGTCTGGAACTTACCATATGACCCAGGCTGTCCTGAAACTCATCATACTTCTCTTGTCTAAGCCTCTCTCCACTGCTAGGTTACAGGCATAAGTTATCAAACACAGTTGTAACTTAAAGACATGATTGGTTCTGGAGATGTAGGTCAATTGGTAGAGTGTCTGGTTAGCATACTAAAGTTCTGGGTTTAATTCCTTAGCCCCTCCTACACCAGAGTGGTAGCATACAGGCCAGGAATCCAGGACCCGCCAAACATTTAACCTGAAATATCAGGAGTTCAGGGTTGTCCCAGACATCAGCTAGCTCCTGGATCACTTGATCTGTGACAAATCCAGTCTTAAAATAAAAAAATACATACTTTAAAAATTGAACAATGATGACTTTAGTCTACTAATTGTGGATCAATCTTTGAGAAACTTTGACAAATTATTGTTCCTCTTGTGTTTAAATGAAGATGATAACACACTCATTGTATTATGAAAAATGTAGTTTGTAACATTTTATATATGTTCATATATGATATGTCTACCACTGCCTGCCATATATTAATCACCTGTAAATGAGAGCTGCTATATAAAGAAAGACTCAGCCAAATGATATAGGGTAAAACTCAGCTACTTCCAATGACTGACTGAGTTTCTGAAGAGGTCTGAATGTAATATATGATGTTGTGAGTCATGTATTATGTACCGGTAAGTGCTATCTGCTATAAAAACCAATCTGATATAAAAATAAATAACACGCATTCACACACACATGCATGTATTAGCATATCTGTCTGACTGTCTATCTATCTCTCTATATGTCTATCATATTTCTGTCCACCCATCCATCCACTCATCCATTTATCCATCCATCCATCCATCCACCCACCCACCGATCCACCTTTGTTTTGTTTTGGAGATCTGTTTGCAACTCAGGCTGGCTTTAAACCACAGAAGCCATCTGGTGTTAGACTTCTAGAAACTAGGATTATAGGCATGAGTAACCATGGCCAGGTGTATGTTTAACAAAGGTCTGACCTTAATTATAAGCTAGACTGAGATTCCAATAATAGATTGTAACTAGAGTGTTAGGTCAAAACCCTGGCAGCAGTGATGGGCTGAGCCATGGACATGGAAATCAAATAAGCTCTTTCCTTCCATAAGATGCCTGTTTTTCCATGATGTTTATCACAGCAACAGAAAACCAGGACATGGTGTGTCTAAGTTAACATTTTTCTTTTAATGTTTTCAGGAACTAAAAGCTGATTTTAGAGCCATTTGTTGGTTTAGACTTCATAACCTTAATAAATGAGCTTGCTGTTTTGCCTCACTTCAAAGGGGTGTTTTAGAATTGTTTGGAGCATACAAATGTGTTTATAAAACATGGTAATTTTTGTAAATGAGAACATAATAAAAATGATGATCAATGCATTACGCTAAGCAGCTTCCACAAGGATTTCTGAGTTTAGAAACTATTCATTAAAATAAATACTAAGAAAATATGCAACAGTTTTACAGTTTTCATTATTTTTTTTCTGTTAGGATGTAGGAGTGTAATTAAGTAAATTCATATTCTCATCCCCACTTTGTTCCTTGTTTTTTTTTTTAGCTGTGATGTTATATATCAAAACTTTTAGGTAATGAAACCTTTTTTATTTACATTTATAAAAAGCATCTCACTATGTAGATCAGGGTGGTCATGTATGCCTCTCCCATGCTAAGGTTAAAGGCATGTGACAGCACACCAGGTCAGGGTGTGACACACGTTTAAACAGGACATTCTCTCTTCAACCATTGAATCCTATTTACCATTCAATTTTGCTTAATTGTGAGGCTTGGTGATGTATAGTTTTGAATATCTTTAAACACATTATTGCAATTTTTCCTGTTAACCCATTTCTCAAAAGACTTCTGCAGTTGGATTTTTAGGTTGACTGGATTTCATATGGGTGGTTGTGAGTTATCCCTCAGCAGTCACATTTACTTGCTTTTGAGTTAAAACGATCTACTCTAACAACTGTGAATAGACATTTTCCAAGTCACTATAAAACCTAATTTTATTACATGAAAACACATGCTCAAAAAAGCATAAGCTTTTTTATATACTGGTATTTTATGTAACTGATCAAGATGATGCAATTCAGTAGATTAGTGTTAGACTGGTAGAACTTAAAATAATTTTAATGTTGTGGACATTTATTTTCACCAATTCAAATATGAAAAAAAATCTCATCAGTTCTGCTGTATTCATTACTCCCGGGTCTTTCAAGGATAAAATAAGTCATTTCCAAAGTATTTAGAGTTAGTTCATTTCTGATAAACCATGAGCATCTTAGTATGGAGTCCTGTTTCTGTTGGTCTAATCTCTCTCTTATCTGTACTTTTGCATTTCCATAAGTTGGTGGTCTAGTCATTCTCATTATTTCTATGGTTGTTTTCCCACTTCATAGTTTGCTGGCAGGTAATTTTATTGTTAGTGCATGTGTGCATGCTCAAATATGATGTGTATGAGAGTGTTCTCATGAATTATGTACATGCGGAGATTAGAGGACACCTCTATAATGTCAATTACTCCTTCCATTTTTACATGGATTTAGGGGACCGAACTCAAATATCAGACTGATGCAACAAGTGCCTTTACCCATTTCATGGGCCCCATGCTGGCTCGTTCTAAAACACACTTTAATCCTGCAATTCTGTTTTCTTTTCAGCTAGACAAATATCAACCTAAACATTGTGATTCTACATTTATTAAACATTTTCCACCCTAAAAACATTGTTAGTCTTTAATTGTAAGCAACTTTTTCTGTGTGATATTTGTGGTGCCTACACTATTAGGTTTTGATGATACTGTGTTTTTGTCTGTAAGCATAGGCATTTCATTTCATTAACATATCTAAAAACTATGTAAGTACACATGTGGTTAATATTTACTGTCTGTCCTTCCACTGTCAGTCTTGTTGAAATCTTTGCTGCTAGAAGACATCCACAAAACAGTGGTTGAATGCATTTTACCCTATAGATGGAATTTTTACATTTTCTGGTATATTCAATAGAGTATATAATGTCAGATATCCATTTATTAACTTGCTGTAGTATGTTAGGTGTTGTGCATATATTCCATTCCAAGAAAGTATCAAATGCTGGATAACTCCTGCATGAGCTCTGTTTGCTCACATTCTTCTGTAATCCTTTCAGGTTTTAGTATTTGTAGAAATTCAGTTTTGGTGAAATACATGCATGCTACTTAGATGTAATGAATGCAGGATGTGAATATCCAGGCACTGAAGGAAATACAAGGGGGTATCAATGCTAGACTGCATAACTGAAACTGGAAACAAGATCAAAAGTGTTAAGACATTATATTACATGTTAAGGTGGTTCAGCTTGGTCTGGGAAGAAATTGAAGTCCTGCAAATGTGGTCTCTAAACACAGAAGGCTAGAACTCTTGGATTGTTGGGGGAAAAATGACATAACAGAGAAAGAAATACGCATGAAGGACACAAGCATCACTTAAGGAATTTAGTTTAAATGCTTAGCTACAATATATTTCCTTTTAGGATGCCAACATCAGTGGTCAGACTTGATGTAGGGTAAGAAGGAATAGAGGTAAACCAGAACCCCTTGTAGACACAATAATTCACTTCAGGACTCTGGAGGTTTATCACATTACTAGAAGAGTAACTACAGTTAATATCAACACAACAAAAAAACTACATGTACTCATGGTTCAAAAACACACAAAGATGGATCCATTCTTTTAACAGTTCATTTTTACTTGTAATAGTACAGTAAATCTACGTAGTTTTGGGGAGATATAGAAAATATGATTTTGTTGTAAAAATCGCCATGTTCTAATGCAGAAGAACCAAAGAGACTATGTCATTAAGGTGTAATCTCAAGGAAACCATGCCCAGGAGGCTGTGCTGAGGTCAAGGGTTAGGAATGCAGCAAATCCATGGTAATCTATCTCCACCATATTCTACACAAATTGTGTAGACTATAAACTGATTCTTTTTCTGGTTACTTCCAGATCTACATTTCTTTGATTTTCATTTTATGGTCTTATAAAATCCCTTTTTATAATTTATGATTAAATTTGTCCTTCAAATTTAAAGAGTTTCTCCAGAAAATAGTACAGATATGATTCTCTTTATTTGCTTTTTTATAAAGACAAGGTCTTGCTCTGTCAAGTAGGCTGGCCTTGAATCAGCATATAGCTTTGACTGACCTCAAACTCAACAGGAACCTGACACCCATGACTTAGCCTTGTGAGGGTTTGGATTGTAGGCAGGTGCTGCCTTGCCCTGCTTGGATATACTTTTCACAGTTTTTCATTTTATAGGAAATAGTTTTTTCTTAAAAAACTAAGCAGCATTTCATAAGATCTTATTTGCAGAGAGACAGGAAAGCCAGTTTAATGACAGGGAAGTAAGTTTTAAGGGTTATCAAGTGTGGAGAGCATAGCCTGGATAGTTACTTGTTTTATTTTTCTCTTTCTTTTTTCCACATTTAATTTAATATTTAATGAAAATATATGCTACTGGACTAGATGCTTCCCATCTGCATGTTTTTTGGCTGATTTTTGACTTACAACTAATGAAATCCAGCTTTAACTGTCAAAGCAGAAGGCACCCATAGCCATCCTAGGGTGTTTTAAAATTTAGGACCACTTGCCTTTAAATAATGATTAATGGTGGTACATAACTAGTTAAATTTTCCAAGGAAGATGTCCTATAGTGTATTTCTGAAGCCATTTTTATTTACTGCAGTGGAGAGCTTGTACTTTTGTTGATTTGGATAATCTCTGTCTTTTAGTTAGTTTGGATAAGGGTTTATCTATGTTGTTGATTTTCTCCAGGAAACAATTCGGCTTCATTAATTCTTTGTATTGTTCTCATTGTTTCTATTTTATTGATTACAGCCCTGAGTTTGATTATTTCCTGCTACCTACTCCTCTTAGGTGTGACTGATTCTTTGTGTTCTAGAGCTCTCAAGCGTGCTATAAGCCTCTAGTATGAGATCTCTCCAAATTCTTCATGAAGGCACTTGTTGTTATGAACATTCTTGTTAGTACCACTTTCGATATGTCCCATAAGTTTGGGTATGCTGTGCATTCATTTTCATTGGATTCTAGGACATATTTAATGTCTTTCTTTATTTCTTCATAGACCCAGTAGTAAATCAATAGAGAGTTACTCAGTTTCCATGAGTTTGTAAGCTTTCTATTGTGGCAATGGAAATCAAATTTGTAACTTAAAATATTAAAGTGAAGTTATCGTTATGAGACATTTTTTAAATTTACTATTGAGGGTTTATTTGGTTTACACATCTTGTTCTTTTCTTTTATAAATTTTATTTAAATTAGAAACCATCTTATTTTACATATCGATCTGTTTCCTCTCCCTCCCCTCCTCCCATGCCCTCTTATCCCCATCAAAATCCCCCATGCACTCCCAAGAGAGGGTGGGGCCTTCCATGAGGGATCATCAAAATCTGTTAAGTCATTTGGGGCATGGCCTAACACTCCCTTGTGTATCTAGGTTAAGAGAGTTTTCCTCCATGGGGAAGGGGCTCTCAAGGTCCATTTGTGCATGATGGATACATCCTGGTTCCAGTGCCAGAGGCCCCATAGACTGCCCAGTTCTTCTAGTTGACACCCACTTTCGGGGGGCCTGGTTTTGTCCTATGTTGGTTCCCCAGCTGTCAGACTGGGGTCCATGAGTTCCTACTTGCTCATGTCAGCTGTTTCTGTGGGTTTCCCCCTTTGCTCATCACCCCTCCATGTCTATAACTGGATTCCAGGAGTTTGGCTCAGTGCTTAGCTGTGGGTCTCTGCTTCTGTTTCCATTAGCTACTGGATGAAGGCTCTAGGATGCCATTTAAGGTAGACTTCATTCTCATTATAGAGGAAGGGCATTTAAGGTAACCTCTCTGCTATTGCTTAGAATCCTAGTTGAGGTCATTCTTGGGGATCTCTGTACAATTCCCTAGTGCCAGATTTCTCTTTAAATCTATAATAGTTCACACTTCTTTATCCCTGTTCATCACTGAAGGAAGTCAGGACAGGAACTCAGGTAGAAAAGCCAGGTACCTGGAAGCAGGAGGTGATGCATAGTCTGGGAAGCAGTGCCGTTTACTGGAGTTACTTTACTCTTCATAGCTCCCTCAGCCTCCTTTCTTATAGAACCTATGATGGCACCGCCCACAATGGGAGAGGCTTTTCTCCATCAATCACTAATTAAGAATATTATTCACTAATTAAGGCAATGCCATACAGTTGGATTTAGGGAGACATTATGTCAACTGAGGCTCCCTCACATAAAAGTAACCATCACAGCCATGAGACTGAATAAACCAAATAGAGGTGGAAGGGACATGGCCAGGAAAGAGAGAGATCTGTTCCACTCTAGAGGGTACAAGTAAATGTGCATGTGTAGTTAACTCTTGCAAACACCACCGCCTTAGTGACTGAAACTGAATTTTATCCATTAATGCAACAACTATGCATTTTATACAGAAAATGCTGAATTTTCTTATTGTCAGTTTTTTGTTTAAAGAAAGTTATGGAAGGATATATTGAATGACAGACCTACCAGACTAATGTCATAGACAAAATGCATTTCTCTATAAGGAAACCACCATACCAAACCAACCAACCAATCAATCAAACAAACAAACAAAAAACCAGGTAGAATACAAGATTTTAGTGTAAAAGTGAACTAGTCATCTCCACCTTAAAATAAAAGGGAACCATGTCTTGAGATGTTAAATAACTTGTCTGAATTCATTTTGGAAGGTAAATGAGTCTACAGTAAAGCCTAATCCAAACACTAGTTACAGAAATTTGAATTATGAGAAAATGGTAGCTTGTAGGGATAGGATTTTAAAGAGATTCATCAGTTTGGTTACCGGGTATGATGGATGGTAGCATCAGGAAGGAATATATAAAGGTGCTCAATCTTGGCAAAGGTTAAAATAAAACAGCCACGAAGGTCTGATGACCACCACACTCGAGATATAATGTGCAGAGTGCCGTGCAAATGTACAAAGATTCAGATAAATATAGAGACACAGAGGAAGGACAGGGTGGGGTTCACAGCTGATGGCCTGAATGTTCTCAGTAGGAGGTGGACTCCTATGTGGAGAGTGGAGACTGTGAGAATGTGGGTGGGCACCCAAGGAGGGCGTGGTGGAAGCAGCTGCTGTGTGGAATGGTGAGACCTGCCAAATAGGAATGAGTATCCCTGCTGCCGAGCTGCTCTGGGTTCAGCTGACATGGGAAATCATAAAATTGTAGCAGAGTCAATCAGCGTGGTTATTCAATTTTCTCGGGAACTCTTGGCAGCTCAGGAGGAAGAGGAGAGCCCACAGATGGCAGGACTGATTTGGTAATAGGATTGGAAATAGGCAGCTGTGAGAGAGGTCAAAGACTGGAAGAAATCAATTGCACCTATAAGAGTGTGTGGAAAATGACTATGGGAGTGGTGAAAATTGGAGGAGGATTGAAGTCATGCAAGGGGGGACTGGAGACTACTAAATCCCGAGAGGGCAAATCAGTAGAGGTCATCAGCTTCTGGTGCTTAAGAAGAGGTTTCATTGGGTCAGTGGTGCACGTGACCTGGAAGAAGAATGTCACCATCCTAGAGAATAAACTAGAGCACAGTTCTTTGCTGGTGAGTGTGTGTTGTCAAAGCTCAATGGCCATGGAAACTACTGAAGAATAAGATTGGAAGAATCTTGAAGCTAAATAGAGGAGCAAAGCATTGATTGAACAATGTTAAATTGAACAAAACATCCAAGTCATCCAAAATAGTAAGGAGTCAAATTGCTCTCGTGAGCCAGTGATGGTTGAAGTACTTCTACATGTCAAGTCTTAGGAGAGCACTGGAGAGTTGGAAAAGTTCCAGAGAATTCTACTTCTTCTCTTTACACCGAAGCAACAGCATTATTAATGATAATATCATGTCATGCATGGGCATGAAACTAAATAGTTCCCACACACAGGATTTCAGTTTGTAGTTGACCTGTGGCATGTTCAACTCATTTAACTTCCTTACTGGATTATGCCAATTTACAATTAAAACTAAACTACTTTGGCTGCTTTAAACCTCCTCGGGTAATCACCCTGTGTTTCTAATGACTCCTATCAGTGCTTGGAAAAGTGTTGCCTCCATGGTTTGTTCTCCAAGAACTTACATCTTAGGGTCTTCCTAATCTACTCCAATGGGATTTTTGTCCTTGTTGTACTACAAGAGTCACAGAAAAATCACCAAATTTCCTTCTTTTTTTGAAACCAGTGATGAGTTTATTTTTTTTTTTGTCTCAATGTTAATATGAATGGTTGTTCACTTCTTCTCCCTGGAATATTTCTGTGTTTTCATGGTCCCTCAGATTTTTTCTTTTAGACATTTGCAACTAAACCTTATTAGTATTCTTCGTTGTTTTAGTAGACACCTATGTCATGATGTGACCCCAAGATTTTGATCTGCTCAGCTTCTCCTCTGGACACTGCTTAGTATGAGTTATCTGCTTGACTTCTCTGTAGCATGGAAGTTTGTGGATATGGATTATCTTTGGCCTTTTCAGTCATTATCTCTGGACCAGGACTAGTTAACTAATCTTGGGCACTTTAGTTTCCTTTTCTCTAAGTTGAGGGCAGTAATAGGAAGTACTTCATGATATTCTGAGGGAGTATTAAATAAGTGAAATCAAAGAAATGTTTAGAAATATGTTTGGTACATTCAATAACTAATAAGTATTCATGTTATCACAAGCATAGCGGGATGAAAGCACAAACACAGATAACTCCCTTAAATTCTTTATTTTATTGGAAGGTACCATAATGCACATTGAAAGTTAATATCTTCTGCATAGCAATGAATGTGGACACTTTATCCCCAAAGACATATGCTTATAGTATTTGGAAATCAGCCTTTGGGAGGTAATTAAAGCTAAATGAGGTTGTGAGCTTGGGACACATATAACTGCGTGATTGGCTTTGTAAGCAAGGAAAGACATCTGAGCTAGCAAGCTTGATCTATCTCACCATGGGATGCTGTCAACCATGCAATGATGCAGCAAGACAGTGCCCTATCCAGATACAGTCCATTGACATTGAAGCACCAAATCTGTAAATTGAATAAATCTATATCCTTTAAAATTATGTGCTCCTTGCTATTCAGTATTAACAACTTAAAAATAGGTTAATATTTACCAGTTTGCTCTTCCTTTACACTTTTCTTGTATGCATAAACAGTATTAACATTTACCCAGTTTGTACAGGATAAGAGCACATCATAACAGAAACTCACAACTGTATTATGTCACTCCAATACACCAGTAATTTGTATTTACATCAAAAATCTATACCAAGTCTGACCACTTTTTACATATGCTCTCCTAATTCATTGTTGCTTCTATAATCCCTATAGCACATTCTCCATGGTGTGATCTCTGTAAACTGTAAGTGAAAACATAGCCTTTCAGTCTTTAAAATTTCCCGTGATTTTCATGGTGATGTGAGAATAAAGCCCAGTCTCCTAAACTACAGCATGTATTGAATGTGTAGCAGGCTGCCTCTGTAAACTCCACTCCTTTAATTCCAGCATTATTCATAAAAATCAAAGCTATCCTGACACCTTTTTGTGTGTGTCACTCAAAATGCCATGAGCTTTTCCATGTCAAAGTCTTTGAACTTGTTATTTTCTCCTCGTGGAACACTCTTCAGCCTCACATCTTCAGTCAGCCTCCTTTCCATCACGTAAACCTCATGCTCAGTACCAAGGTCTCACAGCAGCTTCCTGTCTGTTTCAGCATGGTACTCTGCTTTATCATTCCTGTAGCATTCATTAAGAGTTGTACCCTCTGCTCCTGCCTAAGTCTTCCTGAACGGAGTACCTCCGAACTTAGAAAAAGGGCAGGATCTGCAATGTTGGCGTTTCACTCGTTTTACCCGATTGTTTGCCATTTGGTTACTAGATTTCCAAATAATTATTTTTGTGTGTAATTGGGTAGATGGTGATTCATAGATGTCTGATAAATAATTAGACATTCTGTTCTGGTAAGCATGTCCAACTACCCTCTTCACATTTGTAAAGTTGATGTGAATGACGGACTAGTAGCTTTGGATTTGTCCTTCTTTTGAACGATTCTATTTTTGGAAAAGTTATTCTTCTGGCACAATTAAGAGCTCTAAAGTAACTGTTAAAACTGTGTGAAGATTGCTGTTAAGCTCAAAATACTTCACTTGAATCATTGTCTAACTAATAAGGTTAATGAATTAGAAGAATCTAATTTCATCAATAGTTCCCAAAGGATTAGGCAATGAAATACAAACAAAGGTAAGACACTGCATTCTTACACTTGCTTTCCATTTGAGCAAAGAAATGCAAAACATGTTTCTCATTTATTCTGAAACAGTGATACAGATGTACATCTTCCTGTGATAATGAATGTCACTTTTCTTGTGATTGACTCTGCCCATAGAAGCATGTTCATTAGTTACTGTTAAAAGTAATAGCAACCTAAAGTGAAAGATGAATGTATAAATTAACATCATTCATGAAGTTTTTTCCACAAAGTGGGCTAGAGTTTTCAATATAAAGATAAAATATTTGCAGACACTCGCCCACTACTTCTTTGTTATCTCTGAAGAGTTGAATGTAAAACGTGGCTACTGTGCGTAACCCTAAATCTTAACTGTCCATTTCTGGATACTGTATGCAGTTTTAAAGATTCTGTGCTACAGAATGGTCAGATAAGTATTGCACCAACAAGGTGAAGTCATTATGCGTTGCTACTATCATCATCTATTTGGAATAATGGAAACTGTTTTGTAGTATAGACGCACTTTCAAAAGTCAGCTGACAGAATGGACTGGGACAGTGCCTTTCTGCTCTTAAATATTTTGTACATTCCAAAATGAGACTCTTGACTGGAGATTGTGTTCAGGGAGGCTGCAACAAGAGTGCTCTCAACGTAGTTCTCTTATTGTCAGGGAACAATGGGCTCTCTTGTGTTTCAAGAGTGACTTTTTTAAGTAGCAGGGAGAGGTGGGCTCATCTCTGTTCATCTACAGATGACTAGGACTAAAACATGTACACAGGCTATGAAACAGATTCCAGACTTTTTAGTATGTAATGAACAAACATCCAGAAAAATGAAATAAATGTAGGGAATCCACAAATGATCTGTGAAGATAACAACTACTAAATTTCAAAATCATAGACAACCAATTGTAGCATATTTTCTGGGTTGACATATATATAGTAGTTTTTCTTATGTACTTGCTAAGATTTTTAATGTATTAATTCCAAAAGATAAAAAAATGTTTTCAGGGTAGCTTGTTCATTCCCCCCACTTTCTCTCTAATTTTCTTTCAGTATAGCAGTAACAATTGCTAAAAGAACACCATTTGGCCAGTTTCCATCTGGCATCCTTTCTCTCTCATTTTCAGTGGAAAGTGTGGAGTCTGCTCTCTAGTGCTAATTCTAAGCACACCCTGCTATCAGTTCAACACCCTTCTTTCTCATTTCTCATATAAGCAGTTACCTCTTGGCAACAGGGGTGATGGGGGATAAATATAACTGTGGCCTCTAGCTGTGTGCAATCAGACAAAAACAAATCGTAGAAATATGGGCTCACTAATTTCTAGTAATCTTTTGGGCGCTTTAGCATGCAAATATGCCATGTGGAAAGTTCAGTCTGTGTAGAAAAATCTAGTAGTTTATACACAGATAATTAGAAAATTGTCAAGACATATGTTGCTTTTACAAACGTTTTTGTATTTGTTGCTTTGTAGATGGTACCAAAAATTATCATGGTGTTGAATTATGAAAAGCCTCTTGACGTAGACGTCTTTATCAATGAATAATTGCAGCTATTTGTAAGCCCCTTCAGAAGCAAATAAAGCCCCCGTCTGGTAATTTTGTTAACAGCTCTATAATAAAATAACGATTGAACTTCTCAAAGAAGATATGTAATTATGAAATATTCATATTTGTGTCACTATTCAAAAGCTTACAAATGTATCTGGCAAAACAAAGTTTATCATTTGTCTTTTTACTCTCTAGTCAGCCTATATCCCTTTAAAGATTCAAATTAGATTAATGATGCAAAGATATTTCCACACGTACCATACAAAACAGAAAATTAAGGCTGTTATTTGCATAAATCATGACCAAAAACCTCTCATAAATGAGTTATTGGGATAGAATTCACAAATTCCTTTCCTTCATCCTCAGTTTCCAGTGTTTTCCACAGTAAAATTTTTTGGTCAGCTTACCATACTCAGCTTCCTCCACTGAGAGAGAGATGAGGGATGCAAACATGGTTTCTAGTGTTGTCTTACACCTTGTTTTGAAAAATATTTTCTATTCCTTCCTGTGTTTGCCCCTTCCTTCTTTTTTCCCTTCCTTCCTTCCTTTATTTTGTTTCTTCTTTGAGACAGGGTCTCATATATCCCAGGCTGGCTATGAACTCTTTATTCCTCTGCCTCACCCTCTCAAATGCTGATTTGATGGATGGGAGCCACCCAGCACACCTGGCTTTGTTTTGAAACGTTGAAAACTGAGCAAAGTTCTGCATCTCCCTGAGAGTCAGTGAGTAAATGTGAGGAATTTCTATCCCAGTATTGACGTTCTGTTGTGAATACTTAAAATAACTGAAGACTGTGAAATGTTTTGTGCAAGCTAAGTCACTCGCTGGATATAGACATAAGTATCATCAACCAGGCTTGCAACGCACAAAAATATTTACTCATGTGAGTGACCCAAGGAAAAGAATCATGTAGACTTGCTCTAGTCCTTTCCCCTGAACTAAGACCTGTGGAAGGCTGAACATTCACTAAGCAGCTACTTTTGCAAAGGCTGGGGCTTAGAACTGTTTTTCTCTGCCCCTAATATGGAGACCTCTTGTCCCCTGCTTGACTTCTGCCTTTGACATCCCACAGGGCCACAGGCAGAATGGGATGACCTGGTAGACATTTTATTTATAACAGTCTGTGCCCCACTCACTGACCCTGCACCTTTCCTTACTTGTGAATGATATCTCGCTCCTCTTGGTGTTGCTTACAATGCAAATCCTCCCTTTCTGCTTACTGTTCCCTTTGTGTGATTAGGATTACAAGTAATTTGTGATTTTTTTTTAGTATTGTGTATGTTCCCCTTCCATGATGTTTTGTTACTAAAAATGCCATTCGAAGACTTCATTTAAAAGACCCTGAAAGACTTGAGATTTAAGACAAGAGTAAGATCTTCTCCTTTCATTATTTCCCACTACAGGGGTTCACCTCTCCTGATAGTTATTTGAGTCTGAAGTAAGTCAACTGCGTCTATGTCTATCTCACTAAGCCAGGATGAGATGCTCTGAAGAAAAATATTTCTTTAACTATGCTATGATATTCATAACAGGCACCATTTATGTGACAGCAAAATGAATGGATGTGACAATTGGTGTTACATGTGGAATTATTTAGTTTTTTCCTTACATTTCTGTACTAAAGTATCTAAGAGAAGTCACCTTAAAAGGTGAAGGATTGGGGCTGGAGAGATGGCTCAGCAATTAAGAGGACTGGGTGCTCTTCCAGAGGACCCAGGATCAGTTCATAGCACCCACATGGCAGCTCACGACCATGTGTGACTGCAGTTCCAGCGTATGTGACATTCACACCAATACATATAACATGAAATTAAACACAAATTTTTTTAAAAAGGCAAAAGACGAAGATTGGTATATGATTTCAGAGGTTTTGTTGCATGGTCACCAGCCTCTATTGCTTTTAGAACTGTGGCCAGGAAGAACCATGCTAGAAGGGTAGGTAGAGGAGAGTGGCAGCCAGGAAGTAGGCAAAGCCAGAGAAAGGGTGCAAGAGACAAGATGTACTCTTCAAAAGGCACATCACAAGGCTCTCCTTGCTCTAACCAGCCTCTACCTTCCTTAGCCCATTCACTATGAACTCAGTATTGGATTAATTTGTTGTTGCAGTTAGTTCCCTTCTGATCCAATCACCTCTCAGTAATATCACCAAGTGAGGCCCAAGCCTTCAACACATGTGCCATTATGGGTACATGCTTAAAAAATAAGTAATAACAGGAACAATGTTAGCTTTGCCTATCATTTGTATAACACCATGCACACAAATTGTTGGCATTACTTGTAATTTTATAGACGTTATCATAAATGACAACAACATTAGAAATTTTCTAATTTCTTGGCTATACTACTTAAAGTACTTTATTCTTGAGGAGTATACCTACATTTTAACAGTGGAAATAGAAGTTCTATGGCAATGGAAGGACACAAGTCATAAAATCTAATGACCGTGTGTAATGAGTCACTATTACAGCACATTTCCAACAGTTAATCATTTTCATAACAAAATGAGATTCAGACATCTGGATATGTTTAAGTGACAAGAGACACTTCAAACCTTCCCATCATGTCATGTAGAAGGACTCTCTCCTCATCTGGAGGATTGCTTTCTGTGGAATGTCAAATCACCAGCATCTGGCTTGAGTTGGGCAAAATAAACAGTTCTATTCAATTCAATTCAATAGACATTTGTTACACACCAACTTATTCATGAGTCTTAATGTAGAACAGTAAATAATGCCTAGGACTCTTCTTAGTGGATTTCATAACTTATATAGGAAGACAAAGCACCATCAATTACCTATCAAAGTAGCATTCAACAAAAATGGATTAGGACTTGTTATTTACCTGGCACTGTCCTAGAAATCAACAAAATGCTATGAACATTAAATTTACTTGCTCCTGACACTGGAGGGTGCCCAGTGGGCACAGACGAAATAGACACTTTATACACATGATACATTTTGATCATTATTCTCTTGTTGAATTAGAAATTGAAACAAGACCATTTTGAGCAATGTAAAAAGCTTTGGTATGTTTAGGCTATAAGCTTAGTTTTGCCGCAAAATAGATGTAAAACATATTTTGTAGTGTTGTTGACGACTGAAATGTCTCTCAAAGTTAAGACCGTCAGGGGCATATATGAATTGTAATATTGTCCAGACTGGGAGGTGGAGACTGGAAGAAGTTGGGTTAAGGATTCAGAGTACCTGGCACTAGTGGCATTTCTCTAGGAAGAGGATGAGAACGACAACAAAAAACTAATGACCAGATTTGTGGAACTTATATAGTAGAGCTGTTGATGGATGCCTGAGACACAATCTCCAACAAAAGGATTTCAGTTCGGTGGAAAAAGATGACAGGATGAAGTGACATTATGTCATAAGAGCCATGTATCATTTCAAGCAAGAATGTGAAGCAAGGAGACGTTGCTGAATCTTTAATATTTCATTTTACTCTCTCTCTCTCTCTCTCTGTGTGTGTGTGTGTGTGTGTGTGTGTGTGTGTGTAGGTTCTGTTGCATGTGTACATGCTTCCATTGGGAGTCTTTTTTGATTGTGCTCCATTGTACTCTTTGAGGCAGGATCTGTCAGTGTAATCCTGAGCTCATAGATCAGGTTATTCTAGCTCTTGGAATTGGTTGTTCACTGTGATTATTACCACTTCCCACTAGGCATTTATGTAGGTTATTGCTTGGGAAGCTGGACTCTAGCCATTGCTGGGGAAGTACTTTACCAACAGAAATAGCTTACCAGCCCCTGAGTTCTTAACATTGCTGAGAAGTACAGCTTTATAACTGGATTGCCTTAATTGAGATTTTTAAAAAATGAAGAAAAAAGGATTAAGTTAGTCAGACACGGTAAAGCTTAATATGTTGGTCTATACAGTATGTGTAATATGTTTAGGGGTGGAGTATACAGTTCTGTGGTTTGGAGACTGTCTTTAATCACTGTAATATTCACATGGTAATTGCTAAGAGTTTATGACTGTTTCTTTATTACCTTTGTTATTCTTTATGGAGTTTGTCTTTTTTGTGTTGGATATAAATCCTAGGGTCTGGTCATGCTACGTAAATGCTATACCATTAAATCCCACCTTCAATTCCTCACACCCTTTGCAAATGTCACCTATAAGTGTAAAATTTCAACATTATGTGTGAAATAGTATAACTCTCCAGAGTCTTAGAAACTCACTTGGGCTTAATTAAATACTCTAATTAGAATATAAATTCTTAACTTCATTATGTAACAACATTTACTCTTTTACTCCTTGTTGAATACATTTTCAAGCCACTTTTGACAGTGAGTAATAATGCAGTTCATAATGATGGGCCTCTCTTAGACTACTTTAACGTTAAACATCCATGTTCTAGTACATATGGTGGCTTTCATTTGAGTCAAGCGTTGATGCATATCTAACAGAATGCACAGTCTTCCCATGTTTTAAAAAATCTGATTCACTCATCCTTCCCTTTCCCTGGTGCAATAAGGAGAAGACATCATTCATCTAGTTTATTTTCAGAGTCAGTTTGGCTACTTACATTTTTCTCGTTCTTCTAAAGACTGTAGTGAGTAGTAGGTGAGCTGATGAGTTTAATTTTTCAACTACATAAACAACCACATATTAAATCCTCTAAGTGTCATAAATATAATCAGGCCTTTAATTAGAAAATGTAGGAAACATAATTCTAAGAATTATGAAGATATATTGAGCTTCTGCTAGCGTACACATCTGGGGAGATGAGTAATTCGATCAGAATGTCTAGTTTCTAGCAACTTCCAGCTGAAAGCTTTGCAAATCCATTTTGCCTGAGCCTATAGAGGATCATTGAAAGTAAATCTTCAAAGTCAACCCATCTTTCACTTGAGAAAGCAGGTGGACTTTGGTTATTACTTTTCAGTTTTATTTTACCTTTAAGTAGAGAGGGCTTGATCTATGAGCTGTTAAAATATGAAAACATGCTTTCCAATTTGAGTTAAGTATGTATTTATGACTTAAATTTTGAGGGGGAGGCAAAGCATGTAGTGAAAAATTAACTGCTCATTTGAGTTAAGTATGTATAACTTAAATTTTGAGTGAGGGGCAAATCATGTAGTGAAAAATTAACTGCTCATTTTGACAGGTTACTTGGTGGATTTCTTTTGGGGGGGCCAAGCATTCTGTCAACCTCTATATATCAAAAAAATCAGTGTTATTAATTTTATAAGAATATTGCCTGGGTAAAGTATTATGCTAAAGGCAGAGAGTTGTGGATTAGATATAAATACAAGGTATAAAAGTATAACATACAATATGATATCACAGTTTTGGACAATCAAAAAGCTTCTTCCCTGTTTGGCGAAACAGAAACAGTACAGTATGACAAATGCTACTGTATCCTAGAATTGAGAAGAAAGACACCAGATTCTAGACAGTCTGTGCAGGCTGCTTCAAGTAAGAAAATGTCATATTTTTATTGGAGACTCTTTTTTTATCATTTTTATTTTAATTTTAAATAGCTTGTTTTACATGTCAATCCCAGTTCCCTCTCCCTCCCCTCTTCCCGCACTCCCCTTCCCCCCTCCCTCCCACCCTATTGCCAAATCCTTCCACATAGGGGATATCTAGAGTCTGTCATTTTACTCTTGGTAGGGTCAAGGCACTCCCCTAAGAGTCCAGGCTGAGAGAGTATCTCTCTTTGTGCTATAGGCACATGAAGACAGTTTGTATACCAGGGATAGACACTGATCCACAGCTCAGGGCCCCATAGGTTGCCCAGGCCTTCTCACTGACACTCACATTTGGGGGGTCCAGATCAGTCCCATGCTGGCCTCCCCGCTGTCGGTCTGGGGGTCCAAGAGCACTCCCCTGTTCAGATCAGCTGTCTCTGCTGGTTTTCCCAGCCCATTCTTTGCCAATTTGCTCATCACTCCTCTCTCTCTGTCACTGGGTTCCTTGGGTTCAGTTCAGTGCTTAGTTGTGTGTTTGCCTCTGCTTCCATCAGTCACAGGATGAAGGCTCCCGGATGGTTATAGACATCAAGTTCATTATCAGGAATGGGCATTTGAGGTGGTCCCTCCACTATTGCTTAGCTTGCCAATTGATGTTATACCTTTAGATCACTCGAGGTCACTCTGGTGCCTGATCTGTCTTTGATCCTATGATTCCCTCTTCCCCCTATTCTACCCCCACCCCCTCAACTTCCTGTCTTTTTTAACTTTCTTTTTATTCATTCTTTGCGTCTTTCATGTCATGTGTTTTGATCCCATTCATTTCTCATCCTTTCTTATCCACCCTCTGCTCTTTCAGCAACCCCCACCCCAAATTAAATTTGAAAAAAGGAAAAAATCTCCTCATGGGAGCTGTAATATGAGTCACACACTAAACACTTTTATCCACATGTTACTTGCACGTGTTCATTGCAAAGAGTCAGTGGTCTGGTTGGAGGCCTTTGGTTTCTGCTACACCATCAGTGCTGGACCCTCACTGGAACTCCTTTTGGATACCCTGCTATTGCCCTGTGTCATGGAGATCCTTCAGCTCTAAGTCTGAAGGATCTACCCTTCACGTACTCCAGCAGATTATAGAAGAGGCATCCGTATGTTGGGTTGGGCCAAGTCATAACCCTGTTTCTAGACCTGTGTAGTTGCATAGTTGGTGAGCTCTCCTGCATTGCACTGGCTAGTTCATAGTTCAGCCCTTGCCCTGATGCGCAAGGGGGAAGGCAAACTCTCCTGTTCTTGTGACCTCAGGGCTAGCACTCGAACCTGCTACATAATGTGTATGTGTGTGTGTTGGGGCATCTTTCCCCTGTCCACTCCACCATATAACTACATGGCAGATGAGGATGGGGCCAGATCTCCCCAAGTTCATGTTTTTAAGGCCAGTTTACCAGCATCCCTGTCAATAGGGTCAGCTCTACTGTGCTGCCCAGGTGAGGTGCAGCTTGCAGTTTCCCAAGTGCTGAAGCTAATCTGGGGGGGTGGGGATGTATTTCTCTTGCCCTCACCACCACATGGCAAACAAGAGGGGTATGGCCAGCTATCCCAGTCTCACACTCCCAGGGCCAGATCACACATGCCTTTGCCAACAGTTTGAGCTCCGCTGTGCTCCCAGGCAAGGAGTAGGACCTGTTTTCCTGAATGCTGCAGTTGGTAACGGGGAGGGTTAGCTCCTCATCTGTCACAAGCTGGGAAGGATGAGGGGTAAGGAGGGACAATTCTCCCCTGCTAAAATGGAGGTTCTTTCTTAAGACTTGGAAATTCTGTTCAATGTATTGTTTGGTTTTGTCACATATGAAGCTGCCCTGAGCTCTGATCACATTTTCATATTTGTACCATCGAGGCTGCAACAGTTATTCATATGCAGGTAATATTTGCATAAATATGAAAGATGCCTCTGTGAAATAGACTAAAGAAGAAAGAACTTACCATTAAAGACCTCCAAACGAATTTTCTAGTGGTTTCAATGTCACACAAAATATGCAGTAAAATGTTATTCATTGTATGAGTTTAAGTTGAACTCATCATTTGCATGTGGTCATAATTCTCAAGTCATCAGGGAATCGATTTAAACCATGTTAAGTGAGATAGTGACCCTCTTTTACCTATCTTTCCCTCTCTGAATGTCAGTGTGAATTTTCAAAATCCATCATAACCTATGTGTCTGTTTTCTCTACCTATTTCATTCTTTAAAATGTAATAAGCCATTTTGTCTTAGAAGTCTCTTCATCTCATGCTTAATATTCATGACTTCTCCTGACTACTAGATACTACCAAAGCAGGTGGGGATTTAAAATACTGGTGTAAGCTTTATGGAATTAACTAATTCAATATATTCCTTAAATCTAGGGAACTGTTCCTGACTCCTCAAATCCAATTACTAATATAAGGGTATGAGAATGAAGGAGTCAATTTCTCCATAATTTTTATTAAAGCCAATGTGTTAATTAAGAGTCATGAATTGAGCATCTGCCTTTCTGTGTTATATATGATGTGATGAGAATGTAAAATCAGCAAAGACTATTCCTGTACAAGATGGGTTAGTAGCATAAATCTTGGAAAATATTAATGAACACTAAATAAATGATATATTAATTAAAAAGAATAAAACCCAAGTAATTTATTGGATGAAAATTTGAAGTATCTATGTTTCTATCTCAGTACAAATTAAATGTGTACGTGCTTGTAGATATAAAACATAATGAAATATATAAGGTGCCACTCAGCCTCTTACTAAGCTGGAACTTCCAGAAAAGGAATTTGAAACAACATAAGTGAACTCACTCAGTAGATCAACAAATGTGTATTTAATTTACAGACTTTCCATTCCTCTAATGAGACTTCTGATTCATAATTAAATTGTGTAGACAAATTGATCTTTTAATTTTCCTAGAAATACCATTTTACCCTTCTTAAGTGGAAACTCAAAAAAAAAAAAGACTTGTAAAATTTGGTCACAGGACTTTCATAGATATTTTAAAATGCATTGTATATACTTAAAGAAATTTGCATGATGCCTGGTTCTCTGGAGTTTTGTGTAATGCTACTAGTGGCATATTTTGCTTTAAAATACATTTTCAGCTCTAAATTCCCTGAAGTACTTCTCTCCTGCAGTGAAATCCTTTAAAGAGGAATTTAAATTTAAAAGGTGCAATTTGAAACACATTTTTCTCATGTCAAGTTTTGGCACTGACCTTTTAAAACATGTAAGTTGGGACTTCCCTCTTTAATTATGCTGCTTCTTTTAAATTAAATCTATATTGTAATTCTTCCTGAAATTAGGTAATTCTTTCAATTGAGTTTTTGTTTTTACTTGTCTTAGATGTGGGGACAGAAAGAGGAATACTTGTATGTGCACGTTTAGAGTGAGAACTAAAAACAACTCGAGCAGGGTTGCATCTCTACACTTAATGGAAGACTGAATATTTTCTACAAACACTGACTGTCTACAGTACAAGAATGCATACGTTTTCTTCCAAATAGATTTTCAGGGTGTTCAAGAAAACATTTCATTATAAAGAGGCCTCACCGGTGCACTCTCACCCCGAACTCTTGGGGAAGGGTCTAGGCCCTGCCCTATATGAAATGACAGACTATGCACACCCCCATGGAGGGCCTCACCCTCCCTGGGGAAATGAGGGGATAACGGGGGGGGAGGGCTCGGGAGGAAGGGAGGGAATGGGAGAGGGACCTGGAACTGACTTGTGAAGAAACCTTGTTTCTTATCTAAATTTAAACTGGAAAATAAAATTAAAAAAAATAAAATAAAGAGGCCTCACCATGCCACCTGGGGAGTAGATGGGGGGTGGGATGGGGCAATGGTGGGGGACATGAGAGGACCAGAGGGAGAAGGAACTGATATTGTTATGTAAAATTAGAATGTTTTTAATTTAAATAAAAAATAAACAAGAAAAAGAAAAGTAAGTAGGAGGAAAGTCATCTATAGGTGAAGTATTCCTGAAAGCTGAAGGAGGGAAGGGAACACTGGTGAGGATTTCTGAGGTCTTTGATTTCCACTCAAGTACTGAGAACCTCATCAGCTGTATCACCAGGGATTAGTGTATCCACTCTGTTCCTGTATTATCGGAAATTTGACAAACTACCTAATAGGATTCAGACTGCACATATCAAAGCATATTTTTGATCATGTTTATTATTGTGAGTTTCTTGTCCTTTGGCTGTGCCATGCATAACTGAAAAATGTACAAAAAGAAAAAAAACTATTCTCAAGTTAGGCTGTGTCTGCTATGATAGGACAAGAAGGGACTGGGCTTAGGACCTTGTGTCTGAGCAGTTGCTAGACCTATTCTTGATGAGCCTTGGACAGTTGGTTTCAGCTTAGATTCAGTTTTTCATCTTAGTATACTATTACAGGATGTTGAAGGCTAAGTGGCATAGCTTCTCATGCTTTTCTCCATGCTCTTCACTGAGATTGTTTATGTGTCTGTGTACAGAGTTGCACAGTGTTGGCATTTTAAAGCTCATATTTTTTTACCTAGTACTTTAAAAGGGGGCTATGTTAGTTATTTGAGACTTAACTATTTCCCTTGCATTCATGTGTTTGTTCTATTAATGCTTTAAATAAGTTGGTGTAGAAAATAATGTATGCAGGAACGACAAAGTTAATCAGAGTGGGGTATCGGGTAATCTGTTGAAGGACATGTATTTTCACCCTCGTTGACAAGTGTTTATCATCTGAGAACATTTATTATTCACAATGTGGTACATTTTTGCTAGAGGGTTTTGTTATTGTTGTTGACTTTTTTTCTGCATAAAGTTGCATTCTGTTTCTGCCTGGCAAACAGTGCTTAAATACATCCAGTCCCTCTCACTGCTTCCAACCCTGGCCCCTACAGCAGTCTATTTATAAACTCCTTTCCAGACTTTTTCTTTTAAAATATAATTCAAATTACTCCTTTGTTCAGAAGCCTCCAGTGCCTTTTCATCTCAATGCTAGTGAGAAACAGAAGCCTCCAGGTACTGCAAGGTCTGCCTTCGTCACAGCTCTAGTCATCTCCTTCCACATCTCTCTCTTGCACTAAGCCTCTTCAGATGTAGCCTCCTCCCTGTTCATGTAACAGCCTCCCAGATCTTCTTCCTGTTCAAGATCTGTACCTGTTTGGCCGCTCAGGATGCTTTTGGGCAAACTTCCAGTTTCCTGGTTTGCAATAGTATCTCTGACCCATGTCCTTGTCCTCTTCCTCTCAATTCTATTTAGTATATGAATGTAGAGTGTGTGTGTGTGTGTGTGAGTATGTGATGTGTATGTGTGTGTGTTAATGTGTGTGAGTGTGTGTGTATGTATATGTGAATGTGCTTGCATGTGTATCTGTGAGTATGTGTTGTGTGTTAGTGTGTATATGTGTGTATGTGTGTATTTGTGTCTGTATGTGCACATGTGTATCTATGTGTATGTCTCTGTGAGTGAGTGTGAGCGTGTATGATATTTCTGCCTATTTATTTTTGTCTCACTTCTTAATTTAATTCCTATGAAGTTTAGAATTTCTGTTGAATTAGATAATTAAATAGAGAAATTCTTTATTGTTTCTCAGCTTTCATATCCCAGTTGTCAAATGGATCCAAAAGGAAGATTCAGAGGCAAACAAAATAAAACTTGCCTTCCTTGTTTGCCGGCTGTTTTTTCCCTTCAAATTGCCAATGATTCTTCCCTGCAAAGTGAATGCAAACCCTGTGAAGAGAACCTATCAATTTCAACGATGGGAACTGATTATATATGTAACTGCAGCAATGCAAGCACAATAGCCACATATTTGTCCCAAAGAACTAGAAAGTGGAGAGTTTAGTGGTAAAATCTTAAGGAGCAGCTGTCCTCTGCTTTAGACATGCTCATTCTTACTGGAAAGTCTGCATTTGAAACTGGAACAAGTTTCCAGGTCAGCCATTCTTGCTGTTAATGTATGCAATTTCAGGATCCCAGGAAACGCAGCCTCAAGGAGCAATATGACTCAGATTCATGTCAAGACTTGGAAGAAAGGGGATTACGAGCAGCGAAGATTGTAAAACTGAGCCCAACCCTGAGTTTTTCAATTTCCTTCTTCTGTTTCACCAGGGGTTCCAAAACCTAATCTGAGTGATTTGTGCTCTAATTGTCTCCATTATTGACCTCTTTGCATTGTCATATCCTGCAAACGGAGAAAAGTTTTTAGAATATGACATTCCATTTTTCACAGAATGAGATCGAGGCTGGAAGACTGCTGTCCACAAAATCCAACATGGATGCATATGTTCCAAGAGCTATGTATCCTAGTTCTTAAAGATATACTGTGCCTGAAGGTAGATGAGGCCTTCTGAAAACTGTCTGTCATATGAGTTAAGACCTCAAAGTAAGCAATGTCTTCAAAAGAGAAAAATTAGTATGAGAAGAACTAGCCTTGACTTGGAGAGCCTTTTCCAGCCCATTTGTTGCTGTCCTGAAATTACAGATTTATCTGGCTGGGCAGAGCATTGCTTCCTTTTTTTTTTTTTAGATCATTAGATATGCCCTGATTTAAATGTATTACATGAAGATTCTATTTAACTATACATATATATATATAAATACACTTTTTCATTCTCCTGGGATCTGATAATGTTTGGGTGGATTGTGTGATTAATTAAATGCAGATGGCTTTGTGCTCATACAAGAATTTTACATTGTTAAGGGAAATTGAATAGATAGTAAAAATAGACTCCGTTGCAGTTTGCTAAGGGCAAGTTAAATGACTCATCTTCAGATTTTCTATCCCTGCCTTAAATTTGATGGGGGTGTTATGTTATGATAGATTCTTGAATAATTAAGTTAAAGCTGGTTATGAAATCATTTGTTTAGTAGGTTTTGCTTAGTAGTTTGCAATATGTAGAAATTTTCTCTGGCAAGAGATGTTGAACACATTTCTCTAATTGGGCTGAGTAACAGAATCCATCTCTTTCGGAAAGTAAAATTTCAAGATAGTAATCTAGAATGGTATTGAGATTTGTTGTGGAATAACATGGTCTCTTGTGTGATAAGGGTGGCTTAGAAGTGATACCCTTATGAGTTCCGAATAAATCTTTGTTGAAGGCATTGAATAGTAGACTTTAAATGGCCCTGAATGCTAGAGGGTGATATATATTTATATAGTCAAGTGTTACATGAAATTTTGTTCTGCTAGGGATGGACATATATGATACTGTACAGTCGATACCTACGTGTGTAGCACACACTATTTTCCAGGTTTGTGTGACTACATTTTATGAGAAATATCACCTAATGGCATATTTCTCAGAACAAATTTCTCAAAATGCATCCATGCCACTAAGGAATGAATGTCTATGTTTATTGAATCCTGAATTCTCATAAAACAATTAACCAGCACAGTTAAGATTCTAAAGGTTTAATAGGTCAATTTAATTTATCAATCCAAATAATTGTCTTAGGCTTTGTCAATTCAAATTTTAAGCAACTTGTTAGAAAAATCAATTTATTTTCACAGAAAAATAACATATTGTAATGAAAAATAGGAAATGACCTGATCACTTTCAAAATGGAAAAAAGTTTAAAAAACAGTAACATAAATTATCATGTGTATGTGTGTGTATGAAAGAGAAAGAGCGAGAGAGATAGAGAAAGAGACAGGAGGAGAGAGAGAGAATCACAGGCATAGAAACCTCCAGTAGAGCTGTATGACCCTAGTCTGTCTTGTTTTTACAGTTTTGACTCATATATTTTAAAATATGAAGACAAATTTCAGCACCCTCTAGAAATCTTTTAACACTGTTCTCCTTATGCTAGAGCCCCTTTTCACACTGTAAAAATAATCACAACAATGAACCCAGGCTGCTTGCTCATGTTTTGCCTTGGGGACATCAATCCCACATGGGTTCTTCTCATTGGTTTCAATGTGATCTGTTTGTAAGGAGTCTGATAGAACAAAGGGAAGTGTACGTATTAAGTTCTTACACATGAAGACCATCTGGGCAGCAACAAGTGAAAGATGACAAGCCATATTCAGACGAGTCTAAAAACGGAAACGCATTATTTGGAAGAGAAACAGTCCATTACTGTGGCAAAATGGAGCTGTGTGCTAAGTAAAAAGCAGTAGCTTCTTTGAAGGAATTAATAGGTTTTGAGAATATGTAGGTTATAATTAATGCATTGTATAAAAATTGTTACCGTACTAAAGAGCATTCAGATGAGTTAGGAACGAATGCAGGACATATTTGTTGATTCACAAGGATGTAGAGCTTACTGGAGATGATGTGCAGAAAATGCATCTTCCTCAGAAGTGAATTATAGTGAGAAACAACCTAGGTGTTGTTATGTCAACTTGCAAGGTATTTTCAATTCATGATCCTAACACAGTTCTCCTTATGCTAGAACCCATTTTCACATTGTGAAAACAATCACAACAAACCCAGGCTGGCTGCTTATGTCTTGACTTGGGAACATCATTCACACATGTATATAATGTTTCTTGAGCATTATCATATAGGACATAGTTGTGTTAAGAGCTACTGATCACTGAGTGGCTATAAAATACATAGCCATCCCCATTACACAGATACAGCAATTGAAGGCCACAATGATGAAATAGCTTTGTTGCTTGCAACCTGTGATTTACAGCATTCCGTGTACGTGTGGTCTGAAAGGGCAAATCAGCACCACTGGGCCTAGTGTCTACATTGGTTCTGGAAAACTGTGGCAAGTGACTATTGTATGTTGTCAGCCAAGCATTGGTAGAAACCCAGAGATACCTTTAGAAAACATAAATAAGTATACATGCATTTTAAGAGTGTTAACCATCTTTGTGGAAAATCAGCCTAACCTTACAATTGATGATTATTATTATCAATTTGGCAGAGTCTAGAGTCACTGGAGATAAGCCTCTGAACATGACTTAATGGTTTTCTAGATTATGTTAGGTGAAGTATGTGGTATTCTTCCATGCAGTGGGATACAGGACTGTCTAAAAAGGAGAAAAGTAGCTACTCATCTCTCTTTCCTCTTTCCTTCCTGACTGTTGAAGCAATGTGACAAGGTGCCTCCTCAGGTTCCACCTGCCATATATTCCCTGCCTTGACAGAGTGTGTTCCCTTCAACTGTAAATAGAGATAAACCTACTGGAATTAATTTGCTTTTTAAGGACAGCATCATCATTATATTGTGTGTGTGTGTGTGTGTGTGTGTGTGTGTGTGTGTGTTTTGCAAATGGGTGGGAATGCGTGAATGGACATGTGCCTGTGAAGTTTCAGACTTCCAAAAGATATCACTCAGAGGCTAGAGACCCTCTTGCTTTAGTTAACAGTTGAGAAGGAGGCATGTTCTTTTGGAGTTAATATATTGCATTTGGTGTCTCTCTGTTGGCACATTGTCCCGAAGTACAAATGAGGACAAACTGGTTTTGAGATGAAGCCGGGGATTATGGTTTTCTACAGGCCTAATTGAGAGCTGGCATCGTCTGTCTACTCCAGACACCCTACCCCTTAGGCTATTCTGAAGTGAATGCAAGGATTTCTTTTGTTGCCAATGCACTTCTGCTAAAACAAAGAGGTATCCTTGCTCTTTCATAGCTTCTCCTTCTCATTTCCGGTGACAGATGACCGGAGTTCAAATGTCTTATATCTTCAGTGCCTTGGTGCTGTAGTCTTGGTAGAAGAGTTGCTGGAGTCTGAAGCATATTTTTTTAACCCAAACCCATCCTTCTGAATGCAGTCTTATTGTGTCTAGGAATATTCAGTCGAAATGGCTTCTGCATACTGATGTGGCAAGAATAGCAACAGTAGGAAGGATAAAATGTGTCTCCCAGAGGCACTCTTCAGAACTTTCTGAGTGATGTTCCTCGATGCTCAGGTTTTATTAACAGTTAAATTAAAAGTGAGATAAATTGAGGTAAGCTCCTTCACATGGCAGCATAGTAACTAGTGATCCTGTCGGATCAGTATCCCAGATATTGGCTGATAACTCAGAGGAGTAAATTCTTAAGCTTAGGCCTGTAACCTGAGCACTACAGTTCTCTTGCAAGCATGATTAATTAAACTCCTTGCCGATGAGGTCATGGGAGTCCCTTCCAACTCAAGCAAATTCATTTTCAAAGAGCACCTGCTTTTACATTAATTTGCAGGCGTCTTCTATTATTTAAGTTCGTTTTTACTTAAAATAATGAGTAAATTTAAAACGTTGCCTAGTGGAGACCTTGATGCTATAAATGTCTTACAGTACAGAGTGCTGTAGGGGTGGGCTTGGAAAGCCGCATGCCACCTCTAAAAACCATTTTCTCATTGCCTTAAATTAAACAGCCACAGCCTGGTGCAGACTCACAGAGAGCTGTGCAAAAGGTCAGGTGTTGGCGTTGTCGTCTTTTGTTTGTGTTGTTATTTTTCTGCCTGTTAAATGGTACTGTTAGGCTTAAATAGCTACTTTGCATTCCTATGGGGACATTGTGAGTCTTTTTATGAATCCATCTTGGTTTGCTTATTTTGTGCTCCTACCTCTCCAGATTAAAAATTCATATATATATATATTTATTTATTTATTTTTAGTGGGGCATTTTAAGCCCAAGGCTTTTAAGCATCCAAGCTTCTTGTGGTCAGTGCACAAGAGACACTGCCCTTTAATACTGAATGCAACTGTGGGGAGTGCTGGCCAGCACAGGATAATCCACGTGAGATCTTAAGACCTGAGAATTATTTCTTGACTGCCTCGTGCTTTTCTGCTGAACTCATTTGACTCTTTGCTTTTAGAAATAATACGCAGAATTAATTCCCCTTTAAAAGCAGCAGGATTTTTTTTTCATGCGCCATCCTTTTCATTCAAAGGGTTTGCATTTCATACAGAAGGCCGAAAAACAGAAAAGTACGCATTGAATAAGATGAAAGTTGTAAGGCTGGGATGCATTAGCATATTATCAGCATCCTTAGAAACAGTCTTGATGCAGAGATTCATATGATGAACAGTCTGTTCACAAATTGCCGTATTTATAATAAACTAAGACATGAAGATGTTGCCATGCAATCTTTTGTGCACATTTGTGTTTCATAGAGTGGCTAACATGGCTGACTTAGTAGCTTTCCAATGATTAAAGAAAGATGGAAGCATGTAGTAGGTATTCTGATTTATCTTGTTCTGTTGTTGTTGCTGTCTCCTTGCCCCTTTCACTCTCATGCTCCTGTCCTTTGATATTTTTCATAGCTTGACAAGTAGCAGTAATGGTTCTATTAGCTACAGCAAATCTGCTGAGCTTGCCTTTTGAGGTGAGCGTGGCATCACTGCAACTTTTTTGCAGGCCCTTGTTAGTAAGTGCCCTTTACTGACTCTGCAGGAGCCATCACCTAGAATTAAGCATTTTCTGCTAGACCTGTCCTGATGGTGTGCAAAACGATTATAGTCTATGATGCTGCCTTCTTACTGACAGCTACATAATGCTGAGTTTACAGTAAGGTCCTCGAAAATTTTACTGTGATGCTACAGTTGTATAGTAGGTCTATGATAGCTATATGAAACAATGCTTTCCGGGGAGTCCAGTATGATAGAATACCCTGTAAGTCATATTTGGGAAACATCTCGGTTTTATTAGATCGAAAGCATCAGGGTCCTGAATGGTGGGGTTTAGAAGATGGGAAACTGACATAAGTTATTATAGATGAGGATAGACTCTCTCAGCACCTGTCCGAGAATGCTGTCTCTGCAGAACAAAAAGCAGTCAACCCAAACAGAATCAGTCAACCCAAACAGAATTTCTCATTTCTCTAACTTTAGGGTTATCATTTACATTTCACTCTGAGAGTGTTTCTTTTCTTGTTTTACTCAGCAGAAAGAGTTTCTTTTTATTCTTCAGCAAATGTACAGAACCCAGAATATACGGAGGCCTTTAAGTTAGGAGGATTTTTGAAGAGTAGCACTCATAGGCATGATGAAACCATTTCTCCTGTCTGTCTCTCTGAAACTCTGCAGTGAACACAGGGTATTCTTGTCTCCTCCTTCATATCCATTCTCCTGTAACAATCTTCTGGGCAGACTTCCTTTTGCAGCTTCTCTTCATGATAGTTTCAACTTCATTTTTTTCTAGATCATAATCTATCAAGTGTAGTGTGTGTGTGTGTGTGTGTGTGTGTATGCTCTGTCTCAATTAAGAAAACAAGCCTTTGAAATCTGATTTACCGCTCTCCTGGAAAATTCCAGACTTTTTGTTATAGAGATACTACAGACCACCAGAGGCATATTTTCCTTTAAAAAGGGAGCAAAAATATTGAATGACTTTAATATATTGAACTGCTATAACAATGGATGAGATGCTTTAAGGCTGCAATTCAAGGATGAAATTCCTAAAAGAGCCCCACAGTTTATTAAGGGAAACATACTTTGGCAGTCAGATAACCAAGGAATACGATGTTTTTTCCTGCTTTGGGGTCCTTTGTACATCTTCTGAGGAAAGGTATTTAACTCTGTGATGGTTAGCTTTTACTATTTATTTGATACAACTTAAAAGCAACAGACTGACAATATTGTCTACAAGGGATTGTCTACATTGGATTGGTCTGTTGTCCTATTTGGGGGGATTGTCTTAAATAAGGTTATACATGTTGGAAGACACAGCCCACTGTGAGTGGGATTATTGCCTAGGCAATGGTTCCTGTACTGTAAAGGTTTAGAGAAACAGAGACAAGCGTCAACAAGCAACTGGATGTCTCCTCATTTATTTCTCTCAGATCTTTATTTTATTGTAGCTTTGAGGTGACTAGCTGTTTGACTTCACAGAATGATGGACTGTAACCTGAGATTGAAAAGTGAAATAGACCCTTTTCATCTCCAAGTTGCTTTTGCTACAGTATTTATTACAGCAGCAGAAATGAAACTAAGACATTACCAACATTAAAATTTTATTAAGTGAAAAGGAAGGAAGAATGTAAATGAAAGTGATTTCGATTGCGTGTGTTGTAAAAGAAATAACAGCATAGGGCAAACAACTGGATTGTGGCCTGCCACTGCAGGAAGTTTGAGCACTTCTGAGTAACATGCCAACATGTTTTGACTCTCTCTTACAGGAAATGGAAGTCGTCTCCAGTTTATAAAAGATGTGTTAGCAAAATGGAAGCAGATAGGATGGGAGGTCAAAATTCCCCTTCTACATAGCACTCTCTCTCTCTCTCTCCCCCCTCTCTCTCTCTGTCTCTGTCTCTGTCTCTCTCTCTCTGTCTGTCTCTCACCCCCTCCCCTCTCTTTGTGTATTGTAAGTGAACCATGAGGAATCTAAAGCTAGATCAATGCTACATTAAACTTTAAGAAAGTACAAAGTACTTCATCAAAACCACATGCTTCATTTCCTGAGGATTGCCAGCAAGCCTGGGGAAAAACATATCTGAAATTTGTATTGTTATCAGGGATTCTTGCTTCGCTGCTGTCTTGCCGATGGTCTCAAACACCAGTCTCTTCCCAAAGGCACAAAGGATGTATGCAGCAACAAGGAGAGGGTCAGCACTTCACTGGGGTCTTTGAAAAAAGGGGCATGGTGGTTTAAGTGCTTAGGCCCTTGGATCATTTCTAACATATCAAAAGATATTAATGTGCTCAGTGTGGCTATTTTTAAATACCTTGCTTTAGAATTCCAAAATGGCAGGTCAGGCTAGGCCAGGCATTGACTTGCTTTTTAAATGAATGTTTAATAAGATGGGATGACTGCCAGACCTTAGAGTAGTGGACATAACTTAGGTAAATATAGCAATTTTCTTCACTTTTTGCTTGGGTCAGACTAGAAAATAATCTCTCTCTCTCTTATATCTATCTCTATCTCTATCTCTCTCTATCTCTTGTGTTTAGAGATAGGGTTTCTCTGTGTAACCATGACTTTCTTGGTACTTGCTCTGTACATCAGGATGACCTTGAACTCACAGATGTCTTCCTGCTTCTGTTTTCCTAGTGCTGGGATAAAAATCCCTAGCACCACTTCCTAATTAAAACAGTTCTTTTTCTAATCTATTCTTAAGTCTTTCTTCTTCTTCTCCTTCCTCTTCTCCTTCCTCTTCCTCTTCCTCTTCTTCTTCTTCTTCCTCTTCCTCTTCTTCTTCTTCTTCCTTTCTTCTGCTTCTTCTTCCTTTCTTCTGCTTCTGCTTCTTTCTTGCTTCCCATTTCCTTGTTTCCTTCATTTATTTCTAGCATTATTATTTTGTCATTCTCATTTTTAATAAAATTTATTTATCGTGTGTGTGTGTGTGTAATTTTGCACATGCTTATGGAGATCAGAATGGAGATTAGTTGAATGCCTCGGTGTTTGAGTCAGAGGCTCAAACTCCCTGGTATAGGTCCTGGGATCCAAACTCTGGTTCTGTGACAGAGCAGTATGTGCTCTTAACCCCTTGGCTCATCTCCATCCAGCCTACCCCTCATTATTCATGTATCAAGGAAGGTTTTACTCTTTGCCAACCATTCTTTAAAATCAAATAGCAAACCTTAAGCTCTATTCTATTTGATGACTTCATTAAAACCACAAGAGCAACATCATTTATTTATTTCAAGGTCCTATAGTGAGTTAGAGTCATAAATATTCATTATGAATTTTGTGAAGAGGAAACAGGACTGATAGAAAGTCAAATGTCTTGTGTCCAGTGGTGGTTAAGATTCTTTGGGAAGGAATATGTACATATATTTCAGTGAACATTGAGGTAAATTTGGAGCAGCAATTTATAGGAGTAAACTCATGCTTTGAAAAATTAACCACAGTCATATAATTTGTCAATAGTCTATCTTTGTTCCAATGGAGCTTCCAGAATATATAGTGTATTAAATGCCATGTTGGAGCTTGCTGTAGAAATACTCCATTTTAGGCAATATTGATAGGAAATAAGAACCAAATGTTTTTCCTTTAGGAACATAAAACATACATGTAAACTAGAAAATATGAACACTTGGAGATTTCTAAACCAACAAACTTCTTCCATTATTCTATTCCTAAGTGGCAGTCATCTGAGAAGGACTGGGCGGAACTCTCCTTATCTTACAATTGATTGTTCTCAGGAATTTTTTTTCAGTTTTCTTCCTGGTGCTATTTTATATTTTCCTTAATGCACATATATTTCCACCTCTTGCCCTGAGCGTGTATATAAGCAATGACAATGCATTCTTTTCCTTAGAATTACAGAGTGAGAGTGTGGAGAAAATCTATAAATTCAGCTCAAATAATGTAATCGTTAACTTCATTGGTATATGTACTCCTTTATTCATACCTTAATGCTGTATAGAAAACCCCCAGAGTATTTATAGTCTTATTTTGTGGCACTTGTTTTATGCCAAATGTTCTTTTGTTTGGTTTAATCTTCCCCAGCACTTAATTAAATAGGTACTGGAATTCTAATTTGAAATCCACAGCAACTGGGGGTAATAAATGTTAGGTAGCCCTCTGTAGAACTCACAGTCAGTAACAACCCCAGTGGCAGCACTGAGGCACACACTCAAGTCTCCATCTGCAAAGACCATACAACTCCTTTTTCAGAAAGTAGAAAATTATGTGTGCTTGACTGTCAGGGGACTTTTCAAACATACATAATACTTTTCTGAATTTTATGTTAAAAAACATGGTCATTGTATATGAATAATAATTGAACATTGAGCCTGAAATATCTGGGCAGAGTCTCAGAAATTAAGACAAATAAAATAATTAAATTGAGTGGATAGTGGTATCATTAAGCATAAAACAGTCAATGTGATTCTGTTAAAAATTTGAAGTTAACACCTTATCACTTGAATTATACACGAAGACCATTAACGTTTATGTGCAGTGATGTGTGCAATGAGCATCTACTTGGTACACATCAGCCAACAGTATCCTGTGGATGAGATAACAGGACTGTGTCCTCAAGAGGCCTACAGGTTAAGGAGTACACAAATGTTGAGTCTGGAAAACATGTTAATGGTTATGTTTAGAATGAATATGCATGCCATTTTGTATTAGAATCTTGTAGTTAGGATTGTAGGCTTTGCAGTATTGCAATTGACATTTAAAATTTAACACCACCATTCATTAGCTTGTGGTCTTTGTGGCTTTTTATGATCTACCCCTGCTTTCATTGTCTATAAAGGGAAAGAACCCATAGAGCATAGTAAGTACTCTCTAAAAAAGAACTAAGTGGACACTAATATTGTTCTTTTTGAGCCTTTAAAAGGGGTTCATGCACATAAAGTGTTCAGAGCAATGACTTGAACATAACAAAAACTCAATAAATGTTAGCTCAATAAATATTGCTGTTAGCAAATAAGCAGGAAAAGATATTGAAAACAGTGCAAATGTCACATGCATAAACTACAAAGAAAAGGGTAAATACATGCTACATGCTTGTCAAACTCAGACTTGTGAACTTGTTTCTAATGGCCAATAAAGAAACTCTCCCAAGGGGTCTGTGGCACAGGGAACTTCTCAATTTCTACTTATCAACTGAAGAAGAATGGGCAGCTGTTGACACTTCAGTGGTGCAAAACTGGAGGCAGTTAACTCATAAAGTCATCTTTTCATTAAAATTGGAAATATACCTTGTGAAAACACATTAGATCATCAAGGAATCTTATATTGGCGATTTGAAGAAAAAGTAACAGAATACAATGATTTATATGCAGGCATATTCCTTATGTATTTTTGTTTGGTCAAGTAGTGGTTAGTGGGAGTCTAAAGGCATGGTTCCCTGTTTTGGAATGACTCATTGATGGACTTCTTTTCTTCCTTTTTATTTGTTTTATCCCTTTTTTAATGTGCTGAGGATCTAGTCAGTGTCACATACATGCTAAACAAACACTTTGCCACTGAGCTACACTCTGAACCAAGGAGTGATTATTTTTTTAAATCTTCTTACTTTTTCTAACCACAGTATACTCATGTTACCCAAGACATTTTCTGCTTTGCCATACAAGGTTCTGTATATTGTGTGCTTGTACCTGAACCCCATGTTGCTTTAAAATCACGGGCATCAATAGAGATAACTAAATAAACCATTTCTTATTCCTAGTAGCCATTTGACTGAGATATATAAAACCATCGACTAGTTCTCAGTGCTTTTCAGCTCTTTCTGACTTTGGCTGGTAGGGCAGAATTTCCTGAGTCGACTAACCTGGATGTGAAAATTCATCTGCTTTATCCAGTCTAAGGCATA
The DNA here is from genome assembly GCF_017639785.1 of Mesocricetus auratus. Taxonomy (NCBI): domain Eukaryota; kingdom Metazoa; phylum Chordata; class Mammalia; order Rodentia; family Cricetidae; genus Mesocricetus; species Mesocricetus auratus. Next base: position 37,124,033 of record NW_024429190.1, read on the forward strand.
ATCATTATGTACACAAGATATTATCTCTGGTTTTGCCATTTCATCCATTTGAACTGTATCTGTCATCCTGTTTTGTGCAGTTTGGGTGAAAGGAGGTTGAGCAACTGACCTTGTAGACTAGGTGAGCTGAAAGTGAGGGAACACCAGCTAGGAAACCCTCTGTAGACATGCAATTTCTGTAGTTGGGAAAGTCAACATTGCATCCCCCACAAATTCATTAAATATTTAATATGAATAAAATGCACATGAATGCAGGAATATAGAACATTGTCTCTTTGTTGTGTTAGGCACAACAAAGGTGATGTAGGTGATGTAGGTGATGAATTAAGAAAGAATGTGTAATGGATCGACAGGGAAGTGTAATTTCAGGAATTTCCCATATTTTAAGCAAATATGGAAGGCAAACCTTCTGCTAATTAGATTTCGGTATTCAAAATCAAAATGCTTGTTGGGTCAAGTATCAATATGTAGAAGCAGCTGTCCAAGCTCACAGACGCAGCTCAGTTTTCATGAAGTGATTGTCTGAAACAAATATGTGATGCCTGCAAAAACTCTGCTGCAAATGCCAGCTCTTCCAATACACACTCAGGACATTTTTCAGAGCAACCTAGGAGTTCCACTGTCACCAGGCTTCCAGACTGAAATCTTACCTCATGGCATTGCTTTGCAAAGAGCAACCATGACACTGCCGCCAACTCTAACTTTCTATAAGCTAAAAGAGAAAAAGCCAGATAGTCTGCATGATCCACAGATTTTAAGGAACATGGCTAACAAACTTAAGAAACCTCATCATCTTACCACACAGCTTGCTCTAAAACAGAAAGAGGACAGGAAAGGGATGATGATGTATTGTCATTTGGACCCCTTTATGGCCTGTGAATTTTATGATACTGCAGTTGCTCCTTTGACAGCCTGTTATTTATTGAATAGCAGAGTAAACAGGCTAGTAAATCATAGGCACACATCTAACCAATAAGAACCATTTTGGAATATAGAGAGTGCTAATTTTTTATAACTTTATTTATCCTGCTGCTTTCATTTTGCTCTATTAGTCTGTTCCATGAAATCTCTTCCTTTAATAGATTCTCTTCTTGAGACATGTTAAAATGCATCACGTGTCAAATCCAATTCAACTGAGATACCTAAATGTACGTTATTTCAATTAAATATGAATGAGTCAAAAAGAGCATGCTTGTAAGCTTGTAATTGCATAAAACTGCCTTTCCACATTATATACATTGCAGAGATGAATGCTGTCAATGTGTGCAAGAACCAAAGTTAAGCTTTTAAAAAAACACATAAAATAAATTATTCACATCACATACGTCTATACATCTGATAGTGCAATTAGCAATCAAAAGAGTTACATATGGTGATGTAGAGGAGGCATTATGAGTTTTGTGTATCCTGCTGTTGATGGATTCAAGTTCTACTTTTGCACATTTTCTATTTAATTATTTTGCACTAAAAAGATAAAAATAAAATAGCATGTTTTTTATTTTAGTTCCTTTAAAAATTGTCCTTCACGCTCTTTCATGTCTGGCTCTCATTTCCTCACTTTAGATAGGACTTGTTTTTCTTCATTTATCTTCACTCTCTTTTCTGTTCTGCAGCACTAACACTAGTAATAATAATAGAAGTGCTGGACCCAGATCTGGGGAGATTTGGGAGCTCATTAAGGTAACCCCTTCCGTATTTAGTTAGCTGCTAACCATTCTAGAATAAAATTCCTCAGCACTCCTTTCAACAGACTCAGGAATTCTTGCATTTTCCAGATTGTTTATTTCCGTATTCTCAAAGGTGTATACATTATTAAATTCGTCCTTTAGCAGAACTATAACTTTTCCAATTGTTATTCCTTTATGGTGGCACTAATGTTCTATTTCTCTCTTCTATGTGAACTGTCTTCAGTCTCTCTTTCTCTTTATTTCATGTTGTACATCTGTCAACTATAACAAAAGGCTTATATCTTTAAGTTGGATAGCATTTCTTCAAAATGCCTTAGGCTCTCCGCATGTGTGTGGCAATCTTGTAGCTTGATCCCTTAGTAAGGCTTCTAACAGAGAGTGCAAGACCTTTCTCTGATGCTTAGCTGGCTTTTGGTAACCTGGTCATCCTGCTGGATTACCTTGCCCTGCCTTGATACAAGGGGAGGAACTTGGTCCTTTCTCACCTTGATGTTCCATGCTGTGTGCAAGCCCATAGGGGTCCTGTCCCTTTCTGAATGAAGATGGAAGAGGTAGATTAGGAGGGGGATAGATGGGAAAGAGAGGGGATAGAAGGAGAAGAGGGAAGCGAAACTGGTTGGTATGTAATATAAATGAAAAAAGTGTAGTTTAAATAAAAATAAATTTAAAAAATACCAATCCATCAAACAAACAAACAAAATGCCCATTGGAAACATGTAGAAATACCCAGCTGAGCAAGGGTTTCCAAAGTAGACTCTCATGTATGTTCCTTTATTGCTTTCTGCACTCTTTGTTCTTGTGCATGCTTGCCTTGTTTTCTGTGATGATTTGATGTTCTTCCATTGGGCTGGAATGATGTGCATTTGTGGGTGTGCGTTGCTTAAAAATGTACATGTTCATGTTTGTATATGTGGATGTTTTGCATGGAGGGACCCGAGGTCAATATTAGGTGTCTCTTCAGTCATTCTCTACATTATTGTTTTGAAGATGACCTCTTAACTTAGTTTTCTGGCCAGTGAGCTTTTGCCATCTTCTTGTTTCCAGTCCTCTCACAACAGTTACAGATGCAGGATGTCCCACCTGGCTTTAATTATGTGGATTTAAGGGATCCAAAATCAGATATTAATATTTGTACTTTACCAATTAATGCTTCATTTCAAACCCCAAGAGGACTGATTTTTATCTCTCATGAACTTCATCCTGCTATGCCTGGACAATTAAGAAAGAAAAATATGGTTATACTTAGAATTCACTCAGATGGGATATGCTTCTCAGTGCTACTCTCTTAACTATTTCGAGAAGTTGTGAATCTGGACTTGTTAATGCAAAGAAGTGGGTTAAACTTAGTATTTATCACTTAAGGGATAAAAATCTAGCCAGAAAATGGGTACAAAAACTTACAAAAGATAATGTAAGGCTTACATTTTATCTGATAACATTTTCAAAATTGGGGGCACAAGCTCCTAGATTGAGCCTTGTATAGTAAGATTGCCAATAGATTTAGCAAATGCATTTAATTCCATCATCAATTTATTCTGTGAAACTATTTTTAGTTGGTTAATTAAAACAAACTAAAAATGAACAAAAACAGCCAGAAGGGCCTCTACTTGTGGTGCATACTCCTTAACCAACTTCACTCTAAACTAGGAAGAAATGTAGTCAAATCAAATTTATATATAATTAATGACACGATGATAGGAGATCTGTTTTCTATGACAGTTACGGGGTTCATGTCTCATCTATAAACTGGATACCCTTGCAACCATCACGTAAAACCTTTTGTCATGGTTTTTCAACTGCTGAGTGACATTCCTTCTAAGTTTTGTGGATGTTTAATGTTTCAGATGTTTACTAGTTTTCATAATTTCAAGTTTTTAGTGTCTAGCCTTTCATGGAGATCTAGACAAACACGGAGTACTTTAATGACTTGCCAAGTTGGCACTTTATAAAAAGTACAGTAACTCACACAGGTCTATATGGGATTTGTTAAATTTCTTTTGAGAAAACACAAGTGTATTCACACCTAAAAGTGAGCTGAGCCTCACAAGTTGATGGAGACTTGCGATTTTTCTTGTCACAGATGAATGAACCTGGGTTTTTGTTAGAAAAGATGCAGTCCATGATAACACACTAGAAAATATCTGATCATAATGATACAAAAAATAGATCCTAAGACTCCAGTGTTAAGGAATTTTGTCCCTCACAGTCAACGAACAGGATGTTATCTAGTTTTTAGGTTTTGAAGTAGTTTTGTTTTTCTGTTATTCTTTTCCACTATTGAATGTACTTGTATAGTCTAACATTATTTGTTTCCTTAGGAGTGACAATTTTAGTAATGAACTGGATAATAATGAAGCCCATTCCCACTCACTGATAGCTCAACAAAGATATGAAAACTTAATTCATGTTTACTAGCTTTGAATTCCTGGAGAAGACTGTTCCAGTTTTCCTACCATTACATGCACACACACACACACACACACACACACACACACACACACACACACACACACTTCTTTCTGTATGTGCATGAACTTGAAAAGGTTTCTAGTAATTTGCTCATTAATTTAAATCAAGACACACTGATGGTCTTGTCCTTTGACAGACATTGTCTAAGCACTGGATATACAGATATGAAAAAGAACAGTTACTTTCCTTTAGGCAGTTTCTGTCTAGAGAATAAGAAAAGTAAGTGTATTAGCTCTCAACTACTGTGATTCAAACTTTAATTGAAAAACAGATTCAGTGTGACAGCAATGTTTTGGAAGGTCAATATTCTCAGTCTTAACCTAACTGCTAGGGCATCTGGACTTCCATGTCGTATCTCCAGTTCATAATGAAGGAAAGACTGTTGGCTCAAGTAACAAGAGCCCCCATTCTTCTTTTTTAAACTTAATTAATTTTCTTATCTTATACCAACCACAGGCCCCTCTCCCATGCCTCCTCTAGTTCCTCTCCAGGCCTCTCTTCAACCCAGCTCCCCATCCACCTCTCCAAAAGTGTCAGGCCTCTCATGGAGAATCAACAAAGCCTGGCATATTAAGTTGAGTCAGGATGCCATCAAGGCTGAACAAGGCATCCCACCATAGGGAATGAGGAATCCACATTCTTGAGTGAACTTACTAGAGCAAGATAAAAGGATGGTAAATACAGTATATTCGGAATGTACTTACATGTGTATATATATGCTTTCACAGAAATGTATGTTGTATTAACTTCCTATTAGTAGACCAAAGAAGGGTTATAAATTACCTTTAAACATAGTCATTTATTCCCTTGTTTTTCTGGAGGTCAGAGGATAGGAATGCAGCTTAATGAGCAAAAATTCAGTTTCAATGGTTTGTGTTCTTTTCTGGAGTCTCTGAAGAACGATCTGGTTTCTTGCCCATTTTAGCTGCTGGAAACAGCTGTAGTTTTTGTCTCACAGCCCTGTTCCATCTTCAAAATCAGCAATGACTGGTCAAGGTGTTTTCACATGTTATCATTCTATCACTTTTATCTCTATCTTCCACCTTTAAGAGTCTGTGTATTATACTTCCTTACTTGAATGATCAAAAACACCTCCTTAAAAAAGCATTGACAACCCTTCATTTCACCTTACATTTTATTTCTCTCCCACTGTATAACATAATATCTTCATAGATTCCAGGGATTTGAACACTGGTATCATAGAGAAGGACACTTGATTCTCAAAAAACAAAACAAAACAAAAAATATACCCCCCACATTTCCATTAAGTATTAAATATTGGGATGAAAATGTAAAAAATAGTTAACTGTTTTGCATCTGAAAGCAAAAGTGCTAAGGACTTGAAAATTTCATTAAGAACATCCCCATTATATTTATTGGGTGCTGTATAGAGACAGAAATGATGTAGATAAAGAGCCATGAAGTATCACAGAATACATGGAATGGACGAAGCAAAATTCTTCTCATTATGTGGTAATAAATTGCAGAAGAACTACCTGTGCAATGAAAAAGAAATATGCATTTTTGGGATCAGTCCCCAAGACAAAGGTAGATAAGACTATTGCTATAAAAATTTAGAACTGAGTAGAATGTCCCACCAATTTGGGAAATGTAAAACTCCAATCTCCTTCCTATTTCTTTCAAGTTTGTTTAGTGAAGGAGCTAACTATTTAATAACACATGAGACAGTAGCCACATGCCAGAGACCTAGCTACCTGCTTCATATCAAGTAATTATATTTTCTCATCATAAGGGACAACATTAGCCTATGAAGAAAACTTTGTCTCCACTGTGAAAATGGCCCCTTGTGTATCTGTCACTATCATACATATTTTAAAAAGCAATTGTTTCTTTGGTGTGTGTATGTACACATGAGTGCTCCTGTGCTTGTGTGTGTGGGTGCTCATGTGTTTGCTCCACCTGCATGTACAGGCCAGATAGCAGCATCCGGAGGCATCCATCTTGTTTTCTGGAACTGGGTCTCTCACTGGGCTTTGACACTCGCACATGAAGCTAGGTTGGCTGAGAAGTGAGACCAAGGGATATTGCTCCACCTGCATGTACAGGTCAGATAGCAGCATCCGGAGGCATCCATCTTGTTTTTGGAACTGGATCTCTCACTGGGCTTTGACACTCGCACATGAAGCTAGGTTGGCTGAGAAGTGAGACCAAGGGATATGCTTTTCCCTGTGCCCACAGCACTGAAATTATAAACACAAGTCACTACACTTGGGAACTGGGTGTCAAATGCAAGTTTCATTCTTGCATAGTGAGAATACTTAGTGATTTTCTCCTTTGCAGAATCTTATTTATGACCAAAGAAATCATTTGAGAAAGGTCCCTTACCAAATACTTACTTGGTACTAGTTCCAACTATACTGCAAAATTTTCTAGAAAGATCTGATAAAGCTCCTCTCTCTTTTTTCCTAAGAAATTCAATTTTTTGAGCATTGTTTTAACATAAATATATTAATAATTTTTATAAGTTTAATTCAAGTATAACCAAATGAGAATAGAAAAGCCATTTATAGTAACAAAAATGAGTAAAGGATACAGTTGAGAAAATCTCTGATTTTTCTACATGTATTTATACGTAGTTATTTATATCCATTATCTGTATGTATTTCTTTTATTCAGTTTTCTTTTGAGATAACATCTTGTTCTGTATTCTAGGCTAGCCTCAAATTCTAGATCTTCTTTCAGGTGTATTCTGAGTGCTGAGGCATCTATAATGCGCTTCATGTCTTGACTGGTGGTTCAACTTCTAATTAATTTAAAATGTGTCTTTTAGGGTTTGTTATGTGACACGTAATACTGGCATGCTATGAGAATAACGCAACATTTATTGCTAGTGATAAACACACAAACTCCCAGGGAGCACAGAGTTCATTTGTCTTAGAGATTCCCTCATATGAGATAAATTATCTGGCTGGACGAGAGGACAAGACACCGGTACCGGGACTTGAACCTTTTAATGACAATCTGAATGGTTGACCAGCCCCCCTGCCATTTTTTGTGTCTCTTTGCCAGCTTCAAAAGGGACATAGTAATATTTACAGTTTCTATTTCATAGGATAATTTAACTGCTCACTTAGAAGAGTAAGACTGTATCTTGAAAAGATTTAAGAGGCCTGAGGAAGATATTAAATTAAGATATTTTTCTTGTGCCAAGTATGCTTCCAGAGATAACATAGGCAGTAAAATTAGAAAATGTAAAATGAAGAAGACTACCTTAACATTATGTACATCTCCCTCACCTTACTTCCTCTTTTATTCTTTACACATATCATCGTTAGTGACTCAGGGACTAGTCCAAACCAGAGAAAATGGAGATGTATGCATTATTTTAATCCTTAGTTAGTAAGCTAACTATATCTGGCATGACTCATATACTTAACATAGGGGCCAAAACACGAAAACCTTAGCAGAGCTGATTTACTTCATTCATCTCATAATTTTATTGAGCATTCATTATTTATAAGGTATCTCAAGTAATGAAGAAAGAGATTACATAAGGCGCAGTCTTTGCCTTCACAGACAGTAAGTAGTTTACAAGTGATAATAGGGATAAAACGCATACATGTGTGTTTAGTGCTGTAAGACCAAAACTCCTAATAATCATAGGGCAAGGTGTGCCTATAAAATGAAAAAGGACATAAATGACAATCTGAAATTTACCTCTGGTAAGAAACAAACAGTTTGGAAATCAGACAGTATGCATGAGATGGAAAGTAGTATAAATTTATTGAAATCTCTGTGGTTGCTTTATAAGGAATTACCAATGCTGCTCAGGTAAGTGACTATATATGCCGATGGGAACTGCCACAGCAACATTTACTGTGGCTTATGAAAATTTAAATTTCTCTCCTGAAAGTTTTATTGCAAAGAGTAAATACCTTTGAAAACATGATCAGTAGATCTAGTAGTAAAATAATGTTATGATAAGGACATGTACCCAGCAGTTACGATAATGATAAAACATGTCTGGCTCTAGCTGGCTCAGATCATTTCAAGATGGTAACACAATATCTGTAGGTCTCAAACACGAGAGATAAAAATCCCCTGATGAATACAACATTTACATTATTGTGACCTTGAAAGCATGTCGAACAGCTTGCTGTTTAACTTCAATTGCTGAGCTGAGTACCTTTGAGTCTGTTATAACTGAATCACATCGAACCATCCTGACCAGCACAGTAGGGCATTCCTGGCTCCTTGAGAAGCACATAAAACACTTCACAACGAGAAGCCAGCTTTGGTTTCTAGGAGTTTCGAAAAAGAAGCCACAAAAGAACACTTGCATAAAATCTGGAGTACTTTGGAATGTGTGAAACTCATCTTATGGTTTTCAATGTGCTGATTCAGCAACTGTAGGTTGCATGACAAAGATTCATTTCAGCAGCAAAGTTTCCTCCAAACCCTGGATTAGACAAGTGCAGAAATTAATGACATTACTCACGAACTAGGTCTTGTTCCTGATGGCTGCATGCAGTGACTGCTAATGCCCTTTTAAACTTCTGTCCTGGGCCCTGCATGGACTGTCTGACTTGACATTGGACACTACTAAGAAGAGACAAGCATGCAGAGAGCAAATGATTAATGTAAGCCCTTCTGCAACTAGCCAGAGGCTTATGGAATTCTTTTCTGCAGCATTCCAGAGATAATTGCCTACCATTTTATCTAGGAACAGTTTAGGTCATTAAAAACATAGGTGTGTTAGACTGTGGCACCTAAGAGGCTGATATTACATAGATAGGAAAACAAAAATCAAGGTGGAAAATGAAAAGTGTTAAAATCATACATGCATCTGTGGTCCCAGAGGAATGGTGGGTCGCCTTTGAAATACCTGTCTGGAGGCTCATTTAATTTCACATTCATGAACTGAAAAGTTTAACCAACGTCTTCTTTATAGTTTGAAAAGTTCCACACATTTTCTGAAAAAGGGCATGTTTTATGTATTTATTGAAGGGCATGTACCTGCCATCTATAAATATTTTCCCCAATTTCCACAAAATAATTCTATTTTACAAAATTCTAGAAATGAAATCCCGATATAAAGCAGTAATCCTGATATAAAGCATAACTTTTGAAATTAGTTGAACACTTACACACACACAATATTTGAATTCATTGTTCACTCATATGAGGCCAGTTCTGTTCCAATTTGGGATCAGTAGTCCACAAGAGTGTCTCAGGTTCCAAAATACTATAACCAAATATCCTTTCCACCATGCTCGGTTATGAGTGAAGAGAGAAGATCAACTTTACTTGTGCTCAGAAAGCATAGGTGCTCCATATACCTTATTTTCCACTGGAAAGTTAGTTCTTAAAATCTTAGTTGATTCTATAGTTGTACAAATATTATAAGTTAACATTCTAGTGTATTTGTGGCCTTTGCCAAATAAATGAGATATATAATGAAATAAAAAAGGGTTCAGTTGTATTTTCTTCTTATTTTTTGGACCCTCCCTTAAATTTTAAGAATTGTATATAATTTAAGCATCTTCTTCTTATCATAGTATTTAGAAGTTGATTGCACGTTGGCTCAAATCTTACCATTTGATTCTCGTCCTTTCTCAAATACCTATTAAAGATTTTGTTTCTCTTTTCAATTTTAAACAAGAACAGGAAAGGTTTATCACACTAGGGGGAAGTAATCTGTGAGCAGGCTGATGCAGAAATCCATTACTTAACAAACAAGTCCTCATTTTGGAAGAGGACCATAGCAGACCAAATATGTGTTTGTTAGTCTTTCCTTCCTTCCTTCCTTCCTTCCTTCCTTCCTTCCTTCCTTCCTTCCTTCCTTCCTTCCTTCCTTCCTTCCTTCTTTCCTTCCTTCCTTCCCCCCTCTCTCTGTCTCTCTCTGTCTCTCTCTCTATCTGTCTCTCTCGCTCTGTCTCTCTGTCTCTGTCTCTGTCTCTGTCTCTGTCTCTGTCTCTCTCTCTCTCTCTCTCTCTCTCTCTGTCTTTCTGTCTCTCTTGTGAATAGTGAAATTGGCTCTTTTTGTTTTTTTCCCTGTGTGGCTTTGTGAATCATAATCTCTATTTGTAAAGCAGAGAACTACAGGAAAATAGTTGAACAGAGAACCAGTAAATAATCAAAATCTAAACCCAATGATCTCCAGCATCAGCTTGCCCTCATATCAGGTCCCAATGATTTTTACAAAACAATTCATGGCCAGAAACATGTGAAAACCTAATACGACTGTGGCCTTGTGGGAACCAAAGAACCAATTTTCCTTTCTCTATGTCCTTGGTCCCTCTCTTCTGGCATTTCTTTCCTCCATTTTTGGGTGTTTGTTTTCATGCAATAACATATTACTAGACATAGGCCTAAGATATCATAAAATAATGAAACTGATGTGTAAAAGGAGTTGCAGAAATTATCGTAGCCTTACCAGTTACTACTTACTACATGTTAAGTGTAATTGTATATAATCATATATGGTGTATTCAATTAGTGCATATAAAATTACGTATTAAAATATGTAGGAATTGTTGGGCAGTGGTGGCACATGCCTTTAATCCCAGCACTCGGGAGGCAGAGGCAGGCGGATCTCTGTGAGTTCGAGGCCTGGCTGGACCGACAGCCTCCAAAACAATACAGAGAAACCCTGTCTCATAAAACCAAAAAAAATGTAGGACTTTACACATAGTAATTGCTTTATATCATATGGTATTTATGCTTATTCAATAGACTACAACTAATGATAATTGCTAAGTATTTTGTGACTAAATTGTCATATTCATTAGCAGAGATGATGAAACATAAAGAAAGGAGAGAGGAATTTTACATTACAGCTAATGTAAATCAAGCTCATAGACCTTAAACTACAGTATTAACATGTAAATTGTGAGTGTCTAGAGTTTTCTCACATATTACCTATAAGCTGCAAAACATGCTTAATACCTGGAGTAGAGTCTGACTCAAAGACAAAAATATTATTCCAAACCATACAAATTGAAAAGTATGTAGTGATGCTTTTGCTTGTCCATTGGAGGGTGGGGTTGGATGAGCTTTTATTTTATCTATCTATCTATTTATTTATTTATGTATTTATTTATCTATTTTCTTATTTTTGCCATAGAAACTGGTAAGGAAAGGTCGCCTGTATTCAAGGTCATCTAATAAGTATTCTTTATAATTAGAGTTATGAGGTTTTGGTTTTGCTGTCTTATTTCAGTGCATTAGGCCACAAAGTCATCAAAACAAACCAGCAAAGAGCATCATCAAAGGCAAGAATAATAAAATCAAAGAATCCTGGAGCAGTGTGGTACTAAAAGCTCTCTGCTATCTTAGTCCACATTCTCAGACCTCTTGAAATGTTATTTGCAAAGCTTAAAAAGGCTTGACTGGAAACCTTCATGGCTTTTTAAAGACATCGTGTATCTCTTGCTGACTCATGAATGCTGAATTAGCAATTGTAATATAGATTTTTGAATATACATCAGAAAAATGCCAATACTTTTTGCATTGCCAAAGCCTCTAGGCATTTGCTGTTGAGAAAGCAGTACTATGATTAGCTAAGCAGATGGCTGTTGCTATAGCAGTAGTGGAGGGGGAAGGAGAGGGAGAGAGAGAGAGAGAGAGAGAGAGAGAGAGAGAGAGAGAGAGAGAGAGAGAGAGAGAGAGAGAGAGAGAGAGAGAGAATAACTGAAAGAATGAGAATAATTAAAATGATTTGTCCAACTGAAAATACTGGTATGCATTTCTGCTTTCATTGTGTGTGCATATACATGTCCATTGCGTTGCCAGCCTACCAGGATATCTCTGTCAGGATCAGGTGAGGATCAGGAAACTGCAGTCTTAGCATTTTCACTTGACATTGGTGCCTTGTTTCACTACCTGCTTCATCGGATGCCCATATTCTGCCTACTGGTTTTCTCCTTTGGACTTGGCAGGGACCCGTAGCTCAATGGCATTGCGGTAAGCTTAATCTTGCTTCCTTATGTGGCTGAGTTCATCTCTTCCTTCATGCAGTCTATGGGATTTTTCCTTCTGCTTTTGACTTCACTCTACTAACTTGTACCTTGGTCACACTCATCATACTTCCGTTATTGTGTTATCCTTTAAGGCAATAAATATTTAAAGCATAAAGCATTATCCTGCCAATTGCAAGGATGGATATTTTTAAGTGAGCAATAATGAGGGGGAAGAATTGGATTTCTCCCATCATTATAAGGGGCTAAGGGAGCAGAGAGCAATTTTTAAGTTACAGGATTCTACTTGTCCTATTTCTGTGGAATAAAGCCAAGGAAAAAAATGTAGATATTTTAAGAGATGGCAAGACAGGGAAAGAAACCAAAGACATCACAAAAGCCTCCAGTGTAGACCCAGCCATCTGCATACAGTTCACAGAACTCTTCTGTTTATTTATGAGTCGTGGAATGTGTAAAGCCAACTCCTAGCTGTAAAAGGACATACAGTTGCTCTCATGTTATTTCCTTGCCCTCCCCTCTGCTTTGTTCATTGCAGAACCAGGAATTTGCTTTCTCATGCACAGGGATGCAATGCCATGCAAGCGAATCCCATTTGGGAGACTTCAAATTCCCAGCTTGAACAATGAAATGACAACTAAAAATTAAACTTAAAAGACCAGCAAAAGAATTTACATAAATGCAATGGATCTTGATGTTCATATATTGAAGTACCGCCCCTGCCAGTAATATCTTAGAATAGATCTAATGTCCTCTGCTAAAGAAACAGAATTAAATGGAAGACAGAAACATTAATTTTCTAGTGTAATGTGGTTCTCTTCAATATAATAATCTTAGATTGTGACAGACACAAGGAAGATAATGAAAGAAGCAATATCTTTTACCTTAAGATCTCACAATTTGCTTCCTAGTAAGATTCCCCCCCAGAGGTTTTTATAAAGAAAATGATTTTGCAAATTTTTTCTTGATGTAACAAGTTCAAGGAGGTAAATTGTTTAGGCATTAATGAATTAAATGTGTATGCCACTGTTAATCTTTAGCTGTACATTCTTTCTGTTTAAAAAAGTGCGATGTCATGCAGCACAGTAGCTTCTTTGATATGATGTTTTGGTTTAATCTGTCCAGAAAATCACCCTCTAGACACTCTACCAAGTTATTTTTTTCTGATGTGATTTTATAATCTCTTTGAAACATTTTTCAGTTTTAAGCAGTAAGGACAAATGGACAGAAACAGTTGGTAGCTTGAATTTTGACCTCTAACTATGGGCTTGGAATCACCTCCTCAGAATGTGTGAAAGAGTGCACATGGCCGGGAACATGACGACATAAACTATGACAGTGTGTCCTGGCCCAGTATTGTCTTACCACAGATTCTCTGTATCCCCCTATAATTTACAGAACAAAATTATCTTCTAGGGGTACATACTATAGGTACAAATTTATTTTTCCCACCCATAGAAGCCTGTCACAAGTTCGATATCCTTCTGGGGTTTTCAGTACCAGATGAGTTATCTCTCTGCCTATCCATTTAACAACATTACTTCTAGAGGAGTTGTCAACCAGTAAATACATTTCCCTCAGGGATGCACAGTCTCAAGCTACGGTGACTCATTGGGGAAAACTAAGGACATGGGTCATAGAGATGTGGATGAAGGTGTGGATGTGAAAATACTAGCTAAGAATAAAAATCTATGCTTAGTCAGTTACCTCTAATTCTGTAATGATACTAACTCTTTAATATAGTTTACAAGAAGTAAATCATTATTGGAAATGCTGGCTTCAATACTTTAAATATTTTATGTGTAATCTGTGTCCTGAGTTACCTACCCAGAAATGATATGTCTTTAAGAACACACAAATTCACTGAACACAGAAAAACTTTGAACTATAGATTAGTAACATCAACTTCAAAGTATATGATTACCATTTGTTCCGGTCATCATATATTCTTCTTATTATTATTCTATTGATACTATGCTTTTCCATCTAAAAAATAATTTCCATACATGGAAATGGCAATTCTTTACCAAATTTGCCTAACAGCTAGCTTCTTTACCAGTCCTTAAAAGTTTTATATAAAATACCATAGAGCTGAGCATTGGTGGAGCATGCCTTTAATCCCAGCACTCAGGAGGCAGAGGCAGGTGGATCTCTGTGAGTTCGAGGCCAGCCTGGTCTACAGAGCAAGTTCCATGACATCCTCCAAACCAATACGACAGAGAAACCCTGTATTGAAACAACAACAGCAACAACAAAAAACATAGACACTTATATTCCAATAGTCATATATATCAAATGTATGTACATATTTCTACAGATATTTTCTTTACCAAGTGATGGACAAACAAAGGAAGGTTATATGCAGTGACATCAAGTATACAAGAGCTTATGGAGGTTGGATAGATGACTCAATGGTTAAGAGAGCTGGCTGCTCTTCCAGATGACCTGAAATCAATTCTTAGCCCCCATACATTGGCACACAATCATTTATAATGTGGTCTGCATGATGCATCTTCTGTCATGCAGGCATACATACAAATAGAGTACTCACATACACAAATACTAAATCTTTTAAAAATAAAAAAAGAAGAGTTTGGAAGACAAACACGCCAGGAAGGCTCATTATGGAAGTCTGCATTGCATGGGCCTGAGCTTGTATTGTCATTTGCACTGAAGAATATCTAGGCACAGTGTGGCAGATGACTTAGCAGATCACTCTGGAGGTAAACTGAGAAAGGGTTGATGCAAGGGGGCACATTGGGTGGAGTAGCTGTGGAAATGTTATTATCAGTCGACTTTATTGTTTTCAGAGTACTTTTTCTCTGATATTTGTCTGTTTGTACATTGATTTTATTATTACTACTTTTAGCCAATCTCCTTGCCAATTCGTATATGAAAGGAAAGGGTGATGTTTATTTTGTTTGATATTATACAGTAAGCAGTTACACTCATGCAAATATAGTAGGAGCTTAACTAGTGATAAACTGCTAAAAATGAACACTTACATTTTACACTTTGAGTATGAGCAATGACCAGGTATGTATTGTTTGAGTTCTGTATTCTTTCTCATGTTTTTTAAAACAGCCTTTTCTTTGGAATTACCATGTTTTAACATTATACACTTTACGTCGGAAATTTGAAATAAAGCAGACCTAATTCTCCCAGTTGCTGGTATAAAGGTTATTTGTATAAACTTCCTCCAGTTTTCAGTTCTGCCCTCATCTTGTGAGTTTGTCTGTTATGAGGCACCAAATCAACATACAACCAGAACCTATCCTAGCTCAGTTTAGCACATAACCTAAAGAACAAACTTGTTCCCACAGCTGCCTACACTCTGCCCTTTAGATACCTGTAGTGCATTTGGCTGTGACTGCAACATACCTCTTCATTACAGTTTAAATGGGCTCTTCTTTTCCATACAATAATCTATTTAAATATGTTTGCATAGACTGCACTTTCTCTTAAAGGCAGAAAGCACTTCCCTGTGCTAGGCACTTAAAATTCTTCTGCAATCTCAGGAAGACATACAGAGTGATGATTTTCCTATAGATCTCAGTGGTAAAAGAAGTTATATTACCCAGAAACACTTGATAAATGTTCTGGACAACTGAACTCTATTTCCCATTATGCATTACTCACACCATGTATTTTTTTTGTCTTCAGTGTCTGTGACTTTTCTTAGTTAGGGAGTTGAGAACATCAGTTTATTTTCATATGGGGCTTTTTAAAGTCATTGCGACCTGTGGAGAATTCTCCTGTACAGGATATCTGAATGAGACCTATGATCTTTTCAATTGCCTCTTACTTAATTACATATACAGGAATGAGCATGAAAATTATCACCTGAAAACTAGGCCAGTGAGAAGAGTGTCCCTGTGTCCTTCTTGTTGCCAACCAAACAGATTTAAAGTTATCTTATCCCATCACAAAATTACTGTGCGATGAACAGCAGAATGGTTAGCAGTTTAGCTTCTCCTGGTATATTCAGCCATAATTACAATAGAATAAAATGTTCAAATGTCTGCTTTTTAGTCTGTCATTAGCAAACTTGGGGAATTGATTTATTATTGACTTTCCAGGACCCAGGATTGCTGCTTCCTGTTTCCCTCAGTATTATCTCTAAGGCTGTATGTAATTAGAGGGCATAGAAGAAGACATAGATTCAAAGTTACAATTTTGTTCCTCAAATCAAGTGCTCACAGCACAATGTTTATTCATGTATATGGTATATGTAATACTGCTTCAAGAAGAATTCTAAGATGAACTTTTTTGCATATTAATGAAGTTAATTTTACTATGGAATAGTAAGTGTATTGCAAACAATGCACATTATTACATCTAAAAACTAAGGTCCAGTCATTTTAATTACCTTCCCCCAAGGTTTAAAATCTGGTAGAATTAGCTTCTGACATTGTGCATGAGCATTTTTTTCTACATCTGTATACAGTTTTGACCACAAAAAACACTTCTTGGAATGAGAAGCCTCCTCCACTTAATCTACCACAGACACCAACACCACTAATCTTCCGGAGAGTTTTGTCATTATCCTGAAAGTTGCTCTAAAGAGCTTAAATACTTAAGTGATTTCCTTTAGAGCAGTAATGGTGAGTTATACGGAGCTCTAATTGTGCTATTAGTTTATCTAAGTTAAAACGCAATCTACTTAATTTGAGGGTTTCATTACACACTGGTCACCAAAGGTGAAACACATTGACAGCACACTGCTTCTTTCACCAGATTAGCATGTGAAGATGCTACATTTGATGGAAAACATTGCTTCACACATTTCTTTTTTATATATATTTAAATTAAAAACAAGCTTTCTTCACATGACAATTCCAGCTCCCTCTCCCTCCTCGCCTCCCCTGTCCCCCACCAGCATGCCCCAACCACCTACTCAATCCACACTCCACTCTCCAACAAGGGGAAGGCCCTTGATGGGGGATCTCCAGAGTCTGTCATATCATCCAGGGCAGGGCCTAGACCCTCCCCATGTGTCCAGGCTGAGAGATCATCCCTCATTGTGGAATGGGCTCCCAAAGTCCATTTGGATGCCAGGGATAAATACTGATCTAGTACCCGAGGCCCCAAAGATTGCTGAAGCCTACTTACTGACACACAAATTTAGGGGATCTGGATCAGTCCTATGCTGGTGTCTCAGCCATCTGTCTGGGGTCCATGAGCTCCCCCTTGTTCAGGGTAGCTGTTTCTGTGGGTTTCACCTTGCCTGATCTTGACACCTTTGCTCATCACTCCTCCCTCTGCAACTAGTTTCCAGGAGTTCAGTTCAGGCTTCCCACATTTCTTTTGGTTACTATTATGAGGTGTTTTATTTTGGCTTGAAAGTATAATTTAGAAAACTTGGAGGAAACTTGCTTATTGTTTGCTCAGAGGTCATTAATTGTAGGTCAGTTTTTTTTTTAGAAAAATGAATATCTCTTCATGGTACATCTACATGATATGTGATTTTTTTGTGATCAAACAACTCTGTTTATGTGGTAGCATGATTGAAATTTTAAAAACACACAGTTAGCTAGGTGGTGGTAGCCCATGCCTGTAATCCCAGCAATCAGAATGCAGAGGTAGGCAGATCTCTGTAAGTTTGAGGCCAGCTTGGTCTACAGAAAGAGTTCCAGGACAGCCTCCAAAACAATACAGAGAAACCCTGTCTCAAAAAACCAAACAAACAAACAAACAAAAAAAGGACACAGATACTGTGTAATGTAAACAGAAGTACTTATATTTACATTATTGAGTAGTAGGAAACTAGAAATCAATCGATTCTACGTTGTTTAAAAGTGTTTAAGAAGTGATTAGTGAGGGCTGGAGAGATGGCTTGGTTGGTAAAAGTATGAAAACCTAAGTCTAAATTCACAGAACCCATGTGTGTCTTGAGTTTTGAGTGTCTCCTGTGGGAAGGATGGGAAACAGAAATAAGAAATTTCCCAGAAGCTTTGGGCCTGGGATCTGCTGTTTGTTTTAGAAACACACTAGTGAGACCTTGTGCTAAAAAGGTGGAAAGCCAGAACCAACACCTTCGGATGTTGCCTAATATTTACATGTATTGTGTACCCACTCACTCACAGACAGACAGACTGACAGATGTACGATCATACACACACACACACACACACACACACACAAATGCACAAACACACATACATGGGGAGAGGAAGAACGGAGGGAGGAAAGGAGAGATAGACATAACTTCTATTTTTCAAAATATTTATTTTTGAATGTGTGTGTGTGTGTGTTTGTGAATGTATGAGACTGTAAAGGACAGCATCTCTCCAGCCCCAAGAAATGATTTCCAATTTAAATTTTATTTATAATTTTTTAAAAAAGTAATTTAATCATCAGGCATACTATCTATCAACTCATTAAAATGTTTAGTTAGACACAGCTATATGATCAGTATCTAGTTGAACTGTAGTCAACAGGGTGTCTAGCAATGTTCATTATTTTTATTGTGTGTGTGTGTGTGTGTGTGTGTGTGTGTGTGAGTCTTTCCTGTACAGTAGGGCTTTTGAAATTATTGACGTTCATCTCCTAAGTCTAGCATTGCATTTAAAGCAGTAATGATCAAAACCAGCTCCAGACATTACAAAATATCCCAAGGGAACTGTGGTTAGTAAGATAAACATGTATAATTTTTTTACTGTTGTTCATACATATGTCATGAATATCTGTATTAGAGCATTGTACCAGGTACCACAGGTAGAAATCAGACTTTTATACTACAAGGTATAAAGTCCAAAACAAGATAGTCTTACATTCATTCACATTTGTGTGATTGACAGATTTGTGAATGAGATAGATCATCAAAAGACACATGCAGAATTGGACCCCTTCACTCCAAGTAAATGTGTGTGAGCATCCACTACAAGCAGTCTGGGTTTTCTGCATTAGGGGACAATTCAAACCAGAGTCGCAGGCCTCCCTTCCTGCTTCACACCAGAAGGCTCTAGAGTAAACATTTGGCTGGAACTTCGTTACAGGGCTCATCCAGCTGTCCTGTGAAGGAACTGTTGCCCACACCCACATGTATTAATGTCTGCTTGCCAAAATGTTTATTTGCCTTCACATAGACAAAGGCATAATGTGATGTGAGCAGTACACTGTTAAATTATTTCCGTTAACTCGGATTCCTTCCACAATACGCAGACAATCTACTGGCATAGTCTATGAAGAATGATGGGAATTACTAGTTGACAGCTGCTGAAAATTATATAACTGTAAGTTAATCTTACAATTGCTTCTAGTAATGTAAAATTTTATAAATAAATTATGGTGTGATTTTTATTTCATTTTTGGACAATTGAATCCTGTATTTTAGAAAAGTTTTTTGTTTGTCAAAAATCCTATCTGCTATCTGATTCCTCTTTTCCACTCTATTATCATAATTTTTATAATTATTAGTTGTTTAAATTGCCCTTACTCTTTCATCTCTGGATCCAGTAATATATCACCTTGGAGTGACAGTGATTAGAATAATATCGATAGTGGTAGAATTTTACTCTAAAAGTCATTTTCCAGGGAAGAGTGAAAACTCCTTCCATATGCAATTCTTAATATTTATTTGATAAATTGCTTTGAGACAGCATGTTCTTTCGAACCAGCAGTATTGCTCTCTCTTGCATACAATGTATACTTAACCAACTGTATATCGATGGGGGAATATGTCCATCATAAACTTATATGCAAATGTGCTATGAAGTTTCTTTTTATTATGAACTGTTTTCTAAAATAGTTTCAGTTAGTTACTAGTAATCTGAAACATAGAATCTAGAACATAACTTTTCAAGTAACTCTCCTTTCTCTAGATGGAAGCTCAAACTACAGTAAAATTGGAAGGATTTTGTGTAAACAGGGAGATGGGTCCATCAGAAAGCAAGAAGAGTAGCTGTTGCATGATCAGGTGGTTGTCTGCCTAATTGTGTTTTTAATGTGTGTGTCTCATTGCTGAAGCATACACAATGGAAATTTTTTGAGCAGTTTTAGAGATGTTTGCAGCGGGGTATTCCATCCTCCTTTGTGTTTTTTTCTTTCCTTCTTAGATGAGGACAGATGCAATAAGGGCTGTGTGCCTAAATGAATACTTTTACTCTTAGCTAAATTAGTCTGGCACAAACACAACACAGCTAGCTTTCAGTACAATTGAAAATAAATGCTGTGGTTCAGAGGTCTCCCTTTCCACAGTTTTGCTAAATCATGCTTAAAGTTCAGTTTGTGTTCCAACAGTAGCATTTCAGACAGCATAGTTAAGAATCTCTTAACATTTCCATTTACAACTTCCCCCTCATTCTAACATTTTCTTTATTGATTTTAGGATGTTTCATGGTAACGGCTTATCAGCGCTTACAGCCAATGACCTAAATATGCAATTAAAGTTGCACTATCCTAGCTAGGTGATAAACTAGCCCTAGATATGTGTCTTTGAAATGCTATTTTCTTTCCTCAAGACCTCTTCTTGTTACTAATTATAAAATGGAAAAGATTGGTTAGATTGAACCCTTTAGAGAAATCATGCTAGGTTCTTTATAGATTTTAAAATGAAGATGCTTAAATATTCTTTTTCTTGTTAATAAGTCTCATTGGCCTTTAACATTTCACTCTAAGCATAAAAACATTCAGTTATTTATGGCGTGTTGGTAGAGAAAATAGTAGCAGAGGTATGTGCATTTTGCCATGCAAATATCTATATGAAACACTGACATCTAAGATAGCATTCTTGCAGATGAAACCTGACTTTTTGGCAGTCGTGTGTTACTTATGAGAAGAGTCAACTCCCACCTCAACTCCCGAAATGTAGACTGAGCTTAAGGAAGTCATTGACCTTTTAATAAAGAACATGTGAGTTCACCTTTCTACTTATTTATTCACTTAATTTTTATTATTTCTACTTTTTTTAAAATATGGAGTCTCACTAGGAAGCCTTTGCTGGTGTTGAATTTGTGGGATCCTCTGGCTTCTTCCTCTCAAGTGGCCCTACCACCCCACACCTTGATAACACGTCTTACTTTTAACTTGAAGTCACTGCCTCAAGGTCAAATGAGGGACAACTCTGTAAAATGACTAAAGGAGCTTTCCATTTTAAGTGCAAGAGGATACTGTCTCTTCTGGACCTTTATGTGCCTTTTAGTATCCTTCCTTCCGAAGAACCACTGTGTCCTAGGACACAGCTTGAGTAGCATACAAGATGCTGTTGTTCTAATGATAGGGATGACCCTGGATGGCAGGGTACCTGGATTCATTTCTTCATGTCTCTGCACTTAGAGATGAAGCTATTAAAATGTATAATCCGTGCTTAATCAAAATTAAATAACCTTATAATTTTGTTAGCTTATCTCACCTTTCCGGATCTCAATTGCTTTGTGTGTAGAACATATATATGCTGTTTCTTTTGAGAGGTCTAATTCACTACACTTAAATCATCAATCATTTTTTTCACTAACACCCCCTCATCGGCCTCCTCCTCCAGCACCGAATCACTTGAGTTCCCTGTTCCTTTTTGATATTTCTTTCATTTCTATTTCTGGAATCCAAAGCAGAACAGGGTTTCTATTCTCTGCCAGCACAGATGTATCTGTATTAGTCTGGGACCTGGGTCTTCACTTTTCAACTTCAAGTCACAATCCTTCCCTTGAAGACTGCGTTCCTGCCAGGACTCTAACCATCTGTGATGTTACATGATTTGTAGCAAGGTTGCTTTTGGTCTGCTCCTTCCTGCTACCTTTCCCCCTTTTGCACCCTTTTTTTTCTTCCTTGTCTATATCTTTCTTCATGTAGTTCCCAACTGTATTTTTTTTTCTTTTGTACACCAGACATTAGCCATTTGCCGGCTTTATTACACACGTCTTTTGTGTGAAGATATCAACTGAGAAATATCCTTGACGTTCACATACATTGTGTGTGGTCAGAAAGGCCTGGCTGTATCTCATTGCCTTCACTCAGTCTTCACAGAAGACATCAGAATGGGCTTTTAAACTGCAGTGTGATGGCTCAGCACTCAGTCTACTTAGATATTGATTTTTCTCTTCACCAGAACTCCAATTTTGATAACTACACATCTCGTTCCTCTGAGCAAGCCATAGTCTATTTGTGCTAGAAATAGATGTGGGGATAATTTTGTTTCACCTCCTATTACAAATGAGAAAACAGAAGTTCAGATAGTTTCAGTGACATGCCTGAGTCTATTTCTAGTCAAGGCTAGGAATGGTATTCTAGCCTAGTTTTGTTACTAGAATCCAGAACTCTCCACTCGGGCTTCATACTTAGTTAAATTGGTAGCTGCCTATGGCACCCATGTTTGAACCATGGCACTTCACTTTCTCGGTTGTAACACACTGAAATGCAGGCCAAGACCTTGCTTTGTGATTAACCACTGATCTCCAAAATCTAGCTACCATTATCCACCACCTGCCTACTCTTCTTGCCCACACCTAAAATTTCTCAGCAATTATTCACTGAAAAATCCTGTGAGCTCTCCTTAGACTTTGGTCTGTCCTTTTGCTTCTGCTGCCAAGATTATGCTTCATATGTCCTTGTCTCTAGTTGCTTGCCCAAGAGCAAGATGATGTATATTGGGTGTCTTTTTATTTTATTCTCTTGCTATGCTATTAGAGCAAGCCAAGGAGCACTTCCCTGGGAACCCCTTATAAAACGAATATAGTAGCAGTGCTTTTAGAAGCATGTAATCCTCTTTTAAGTGACTGATGCTATCTTCATGACCTTGCAAATTCACTTCATGTGCTGTGAATCTGAGTGTGTTTTATGTTGAGGTACAATACATAAAAGCCTTATTGGGGAAATTCTGTTCAGAATACCTCAAGGGATAGTCTAGTAGGACTGATCTGAAGTGAAAATCTGTCACATTTGATTTTGAATACAGTTTCTACAATTAATACGTGACCTTGTGAAAAGTCATATTTTAGATACAAAAATCAATTCAAATTAAGGTTTATCAGTTTCCAAAAAGAGTTTTGTTTGTTTTTTTCATTCTGTGATTTAAGAAATACTCTATTTGAGAATATTTATTAAATGTCATTGAGGAAAAGAAAACCATCAATGGTTTTCAATTTTAAAGCCAAGCAAGAAAAGCAAGTGTCCTTCTCTTTTTGAAGACAAATGATTGAAAATGAAGTCAATCTTTAAATTATCTGATGTCTTAGCACTTAAGCTATTTCAATTGTAACTTGGAGGTAAAGATAGTTGTGTGGTCTAAATAAAATCATATATGTATGTTACTGGTATTTTCGGCATATAGTCTCAACTGATCATGTATTCTTCTTCCCATCTGATTCAACTGAAAGGGTAATCCTTTCTTAAATCAGTGCTTATTTTTTGTTTAAAGCATATCATTGAGTGGACAAATTTGATGACCAATAATGCTGTGTATGTCAATATCGGGACACATTTATATACTTAGAAAGATGATTTATCGTGGTCAGCTTTTGAAAACTAACACTCATTAAAGTCAGGTGACATTGTGATTGCCTCAAGTTAAAGAAGGTCATTGGTTTTCCTTAAGGTAACTTTCAGCTATAATCTAGGAGAAGAAACTTTTTGGCTGAAAATAATGTATAAAACATGAAAACACTGCCATTATAGAATTTTTCATTTAAGGGGCTATGGCAACACAATAACGCCATGCTAAAGCATAAGTTGTCAAGGTAGTGAACTACCTTGTTTGTATGTAGGTATTCATAGATACATGCAGTAAAAACATAGTAAGTGTGTCACTGTCAGGAGAGCCAAAGGGACAGGGCATTAGAGGATGGCGAAATAATTATTCAAGATCTTAAACAGTGGTCCAGTCAATTAATGACTTCAGATATGCTAGAGGAGACTGTGTCCTTCAGCAGTACTACTTCATCTAATCAGATAGAATCTTAAACTGCCTCTTGAGACTACTTGAAGTATCTCAGGCTATTAATATGCTAACCAAAATGGTGGGAGTATGGGAAAATCTCTTGGTGATCAAATCAAGCAGCACTACTTGACGTTTCTTATTGAATCATAATGGTCCTTCTAAAGAGTCCCTGAAGGAGGAAATACTTTAAAACTTTGCTGATCAAACTTATTAATATTATGACCTCCAAATTTCCACGTTTGTCTTTGGTGTTTCATCTGCCCTGACCAAGTGTGAGGTGGAGGCTAAGGTGAGGCAGCTCCTCGTTGAATGTTCCAGAAACAGATTTCAGTCTTAATTTTATTGTGCTCAGCAGAAACAGAAAAGCCCAGTTCAAGGATGTTGATTCAGCTTAGCTGAACAGCAGGAATTCCACCTCTGAGCTTTAGATGTTTATCAAGACAGCAAATGGGCTTCATCCTACCTGCTGTTTCATAGAGATTGATGGATGTGGTCTTTCTGGGGTGGTACCTTGAGAAGGACTCTGTGGTTGATCAATATATTGGGAAACTGACATGACTGAGTAGAGAGACCTGCTAAGAACCGTAAGAGAGATGGGTACTTGATAGGATTTGCCTTTCTAATGAGGAGAAGTTTGTGGAAAACTGGTAGATTATTAGAGATAAAGATGTAAACTTGAATTCTGGTCCACATATCCTAATTGTGTGCCTTCAAAGGAAACTAATGTAGCATCAATTTCTTGTCAGAGGATGTTATCAATCTCCCAATCTGTTGAGAATAAAGGGAAATACCTCCTTAGGAAATGATATTTCTCTTTCAGTAATCGAGTACCCAGAGTCTCTATATAATGGGACTCCAGTCCATGTCCACTGATACTCAACTGGAGTGTCCTGTCAGTGAGGTGTAAGTTGTAAATTGTTTTGTGTAGGTAGTCATATAAACTCCTGCGAGACACATTCAAATTTTATATGCTTGTCTTTTAGTCAAATATGTGGTGTTTTTTTGATTTCCTGAAAAATGGACATAATTTGAAACTTATTTTTTTCTTGTATTTATTAGTGTCAGAGAATGCCTAAGCTGTTTAGGATAGAGACCCGATATAACTGATGACACAGTTTATTTTTCTTTTAGCATCTCTTATTATTTTATGCTTCAAGCCAAAAGTCACTTTGGATATAAAAACTATCTATGTAACTATCAAAATTAAATGGGTTTTTAAAAAAAGCTATTGTGTACTCCAAAGCACATTTTCTGTCTGAGTAGATATGCAAGAATTAGCTTCAAAGAGATCAGATTAATCAAATTTAAAAGCAAATGTAAATTTAAATCAACCATGCAGGCCTGCTGTACAGCAATTAACATTTCAAGGTAAAGTGAAG
Organism: Mesocricetus auratus; assembly: GCF_017639785.1. Lineage (NCBI taxonomy): Eukaryota > Metazoa > Chordata > Mammalia > Rodentia > Cricetidae > Mesocricetus > Mesocricetus auratus. The sequence goes on from NW_024429190.1 coordinate 37,149,378, forward strand.
TGTGATGATAGTAAATTCCAATTCTGTGTAGAACTGGAAACATTTTGTTTCATGGTGTATTTGAGCAGAGAATAGAAATTTGAAAGAAAACAATTGTTAATACATTGGCTTTGACATTTCAAGATACAATCTAAACTTGATTACAATTTCTATTAAAAGCACTTCTAATAAAAACATCTCATTGTTTCCCTTTTATAAGTTAGATAACATTTTCTCAATCTTGGCACTGTTGATATCTTGGATGGTATAATTTTTTCTTAATGAGCTTCTATGTATTGTGGCATGCTTAGCAGAATTCTTAGTCATTTTCCATTCGCTGCAGGCCCACAGTAAGTCAGTCCCTCCCATAGCCAACTATACCTCCAGGTGTTAGGCACTGACTCAAGTGAAAAGAACAGTGTTACTTGTAACAAATACTACTGCTCCCATATTGTGCAACTTACTGTATCTGAATAAATTCCCCCTTAAATATATGAAAAATGTTGGTAGTTTTCTTCAGCTCTAAGTTTATCAAGTTTTATCTTCCTCTCAATTTCTTGAAGGCAAAAACAGGATTTCAGAGACTGAGTTCCTTCAACAAGGGTGTTTGAGAGAAAGATAGTGTGAGGAAAAAGGTAGAAGTAATCATTGGTAAAGGCAAAAGACTGGAGCAATGTAATTCCCCTATGAATGTCACCCAGGATTCTAAATTTTTCTAGTTTTTCTTCGTTGCCATGGAAATATGTGTGAAGGAATTAGAGAAGTGGAAAAGGAGGGTAGAAGGTTGTAGTGGGTAGGTGGGTGGCAGTAATACACTTCTTCAGAGTGCTCAAGTAGAAAATTTACTCTCCTTGTAATATTTATTTTTCAAAACCTGTTTTCTGACTAATCAAGTATTGTGATTTGTGCCCCGATTAGCATCTCTCTGGTTCTAAGTTAAGCACCTCACCTGACATCATGAGGTAGCTATTATGTAGACCTACCTACTCAGGCTTCATTCCATCTGCATAGTGACTAGAGAAGAATCTGCCTTCCGAAGGCAGTTGCTAATCTGCTGTGTCCACAACATCTACTGCTGTAATATTCCTGGGTCTGCTGACAAGGGCAGGAAGCTGCAGGTTGCTGCACTGCTTATGCACAGGCAGCACCATCGCAGAATAACAGATTCTAATTTAATCTGCTTGAGTTAAGGAAAACAGACCATGAATTAAAGCTTTCTAAAGACACTTGATTTGTCACACTCACAACACAGCATACAGGTAAAGCGGTTTCTCCATTCAGCATCCAGCTTTCGTGTTTTGTTTTGTTATGCTTTTTGGTTTTATCCTTGCCCCTTTAACAAGACAGTGTGACAGGGATTGCACTGTGTGAGGGTGAGCAAACCAGCCTGCCAGTGGGCACTGTTGCTGTCTGTAGTGAGCTCATCTTTTGCCCTGGGAGAGAAATCCCTTTCACTTGAAGTTGTCCTTAACCATGAGGATCCTCTTGAAATCTGGCTTCTCTGTCACCTGCTGCTGTCACCTTGTTGTATTGGCACAAGGTACTGTGATCTTTCGGTGCAAACTAATCTCTCAGAATTTGCTAAGTACAGTGATCTTTTGCTCTGTAGCTTGCAGATCGTGTTGGTAAACTCAGAAATATGTTGCAGTTAGCACAGGAATAGCGCAACGATGTTCTTTCCCTTGTTACCGCGACAGGGGACAGGTAATTTATTGTATACTTTTTCACCCCGAATAGGTCAGAACCATGAAATTTGAGAATCCTTCATTTGAGGCTATCAAGTCATTGGGGAGATTAAATCTACATTGTGCTTTAATCTGCTGGATGGCCGCTGCCATCAGTAAAATGTCGGAGCTGTCGACATAGTTAATGGAAGGGGCACTGTCTGGGTAATCAGCAGCTGAATGCAATGACAAGTAATTTTATTGAAGTACCAAGTAAGAACTTAACCCTCTTGATTTCTTCCCTTGAACCCATTTTCTTACTTCTGATGGAAGGAGGACATTTTTAGAAAATACAGTGAATTCCATGTCAGGTTTAAACAAAACGTTTCTCACCCTTACTCCTAAATTTAGTACATCTGAACAGTGGTGCCTGGAGAAGGAAGAGACTATGGGGGAAAAAGTAATCTTACAAGATTAATGTAGACTCTCTCTCTCTCTCTCTCTCTCTCTCTCTCTCTCTCTCTCTCTCTCTCCATCTATCTCTATCTTGTGCTAGGTCACTATCTTGGTAGTAACCCTTTGTAATATTTGTAATATTTACATCTTGCTTCTCAGCAGAGGAAAGTTCAGGCCCATGAAGAGTGTACACATGTTCCTTTTTTTCTTTTGGTTGGGCCAAGTTTTCATTTTAAAAAATGTTCTTTCCCATCCCCTCACTGAGAATGAGAGTTGAGTGATTAAAAAGGAGAAATGCTGGTTAAATTTTGAGCTTATGAAATGGTGCATGGTTATGATGCAAAAGTTGCAAATCAGTCATGAGAATCAGTCATATAGACAACTATGAATATGAGGGTAACATTTTTACTATTTGTAACATTTAAAAACCATCCTTTACACAGACATGCAGAATCACTCTATTAAAGACTATAACCTTCACTCAACTTATAAATAATTTTATAATTAGAAACCATTCACATATAGCTGTTTTAAGACACTATACATCTGGATTATAATTGCTTGCCATGTAAGTCAAACTGGTTTACATAGCCTACTGAAAACAGTATTTTAATGACTGTCACCATCTACATCCTTGTCCTTCAAAAGTAAGATGGCAAGATTTCTTTCTTAAAACCAAATCCTATGATGTAGGATTGTGAAACTGCACATCTAACTCACCTCCAAATAATTTTAGAAGTATTTTTTTCCTCTTTAAATATAAAAATGACGACACTTTGTCAGGCATCTCAATTGTCAGAGAGCAGCGTTACTGGTGGTGACTCAACCTGGAGGTTGAGACAGAGAGACATCGAAAGACATTCTGAAGTTAGAAAACAAGGTTAATGGTGATGTTTGAGTGAAACCTTTTCAAACCCATTGTCAAAACACAACTTCCTTCCCCCTCGTGTTTGAATTTCACGACAACCTTGCTACTTGACTTTCTTTCTGGGGTGTGTTTTCTGAATGCCTTTCATTTAATAGGCATATTTTAGAAATCTAATTTTGCTGTCTGCGTCAGATCAACGATACTGTGGAAACCTAACAATTTTAGACTGTCTGGATGCGGTTTCCATCAAGTCATTAGCGTTGTTATTGAGGGTGACATGAGGGAGGTATCTCTCTCACTCCGAGCATCTTATTTGTTAAAGACCACAGCCCCTTCACCTTTAGAAAGGATGTGGTTTCGCCAAGTTCTCTCTCTCTCTTTTTGAATGTGGTGCTGTTTTCCATTATAATCTCAATTTATGTCTGCCTACAGGGCTTCCTGGACCTTTTCTATGGCCTTCCTGCTTGCTGACAGCATGACTGGGTTATGAATAGGTGGTCTAAAGAGCTGAGCTTCATAGACTGCTAGATCTGGAGTCCAGTTCCTCACTTTCCAGAGGAACTGAAATTCAGGATATTGTTGAGAGGAGAATTACCATTCTGCGTTTCTCTCATCCCCAGGTTCTCTCCCTTCCCCCACTATGCTCCTTGGTACCAGTTCTATCTCTTTATCTCTTTTAGAAATACTTTTGGTGGAATCCGATAAACCAGTTGATATGTATCAGCATCTTAGAAAAAACTTTGCTTTGTTTTTTGAATAAAATCACTAGTCCCACCCAGTCTGCTGTCTTGTGCATTGATTTTGGTTCAAATGCTTATCTGTTGTGTGGACTTTAAAATAGTTATGAACTTAATAGTGCAAAAACCCTAACTCTCCAGAAAAAATATAGCAACCATACAAATCCATGTTTCCTATTCTGAACCATAAATTTACTTCCAATCATAGCTTTCTTATCGATAAACCAAATATCTGAATTTTGCCTGCAATGATTCATACCAAAATGTATGGCAATACTCAAGATTGCCATTTCCTATTGCCGGACTTTTTCATTTCCCCTTTTATGAAAACCATGAAGAAAACATATTTTGGAAAACTGTTAATTTGGCCTTTACATTACCTTTCTAAACTCTCAGTTTTTATATGTATTGTCATGCTCATCCTATCTTTTGCCCTTACACTTCAGCTGAACTTGACTTCATATCACTTCAGCTATTTAGTAAGGTTCTTAGCACAGTTTTGAAGTCTTTCTTAGAGCTTCCCGGTTCGCTTTTTCTCTTTATTCTCATCTGTTTTCCTTAAGAGCAAAGAGAAACTTAATTTTCTAACTCTAGCAAAGGGTGAAGAAAAATTGTATTAAAATTAAGATTAAAAGGTGGGCCCGTAGGAAAGTAAATATTCAGAAAAAGACAAACACGTATCAGACCATTTTTAATGTCTTTTTGAGTAAGTAAGTAATATTAATATCTCAATGGCAAGGAGAGGGTCTCTTTTTAGGTGATAATAGCAAAAGCCTGGGACATGTAACTAGGCTAATTAGCTGTTTACTGATTTCTTACTATTGAGTTAGTGTCCCCTGAGCATTTAATTCTTTGTCTTATTATTTTGTTGAGACTCCACATGAAACCGTTTAAGAATTGACATGTAAAAGCTAATAAAAAGGAATTCACATATATTAAGTGTATCTTATATAAGAGTGGATTATGAGCTATGCCTTTTAAATTCCTGCTTGAATTCTCCCCTCTTGCCACATGCTATTTTATCATGGAACTGTGGAATAAAAAAAATCATTGGCTGTAAGGGTTCGGCATTGTGTGCAGGGTAGACCCAGACACACTGGCCAAACTGGATTAATACTCAGTCACTCATACTAAGCATTTCAGCATATAACTAGGGTTTACCCAGCAAATAACTCTTCAGTTTTTTTCTTCTTTGTTGCTAGCACTATTGTAGTGGGGATGCTAATTTTATTGTTGGGCTAATGCATTCTCACTTTTAAAACTTCCTTTTACCACCCAAAAGTATGATTTCCCTGGCTTCTTCCTTTATAGCAAAGACATAAAATGTCAAACTACCAACAAATAGATCAATGTTTTAAACATTTGTTCAGCTTTTGAGGTATAATCAGATCACATTTATAATGTGACGAAGTCAATCATTCTATACAAATCCTTGTGGACTGCTCTCTGAGTGTTTCACATTTTCAAAGAACAGCTGTCAATATTCATCCCTTGTATATGCAGCGAAGAGCGCTCTGATTCTGCATTATGTGATTCTCCCTCATCCTAGGGAAGGAAAGGAACTAAGTTAAATGATAGGACTGGATCAAAACCCAGCAGGACTTGTTTTCTAGCAATATGGGAAAGAAGAGTGTTTGAATAAAGCACTTATGAAATAAGAGAAAGATATCTCTCAATGTGTTGGTGCCTTGAGTTGTTCCAGAGGAGGAGAGTAACAGATTTTTTTCCCTAAGAAGAAACGAAATTAATGACGAAAATAATGGCTACAGCCTTAGGAAGAAACTTTAGCATGTGTTGGAGAAAAATAGTCACTACTGTCCCCGTAAGAATATATGTCATGTCCTGGAGGCTTTTCAAGTATTATATCCATAAGAGATTGGAGTCTTGAAAGTCTGAAGGGTAAGTGTTTTCAATCCCATTTTAGAGAAATGAGGACCGAGGACAAACAAGCTAACTATTTGACACTGTTTTATTTAAGTAACATAACACCAGATATCTCCATGTTTTCTAAGACTGCAACTTTCTTCCTTCAATAAAAGTCTAGAAAGAAAAGAAACTTTCAAGGGAAAAAATGTTGAATTCTTTGATTGTGAAAACAACAGAAAAAAGTTCTTTGTACTTCCAAGAGAAAGTAGAGGAGAAAAAATATTGGTGGGCATAAAATATTACTTCCTGGTGTTTTGATTGTTTTGGTATTATCTGTATTTGCAAATGAAGAAATTTTAGGTTGGATCTTCTGGCTAGAGATTTTACAGCCAGGACTGACATTAACATCATTTTCTCATTTATGATGCTTATACTGTGGGGTTTATTATCTGATTTAAATACTTTGGGTAAAAGTAAATATGGATCTGTTACCACAATTACTCATGCATCAATACTGAAGTCATCATAATTGTATTTATATAATTATCTTACATCTCAAAGTCACTTTTAAAAATACGTTTTTGCTTACTACCAGCATAGGATTATAATACCATGCTGGCCATTGTTGTGTTTCCTAGACATCATAGTTGGTGGACTGATAGTTGCTTTCTGCCTTTGGAAGTTTTGTGGTGTCTGGTAGTACTATGAAAGCTAGCCTTCAGGGAGAAAGCATCCTGGCCACAGCTCTCTGATCAGATTTAAGACCTCTCAACAAGAGGAAATAATGTCTGGTACTAGAACTCTAGTCAACTCACTACCCAGGGATATTGAAGTGGTGAATCTTGGAGAATCTTCAACCAACAGTTTAATAAAACAGTACTGTCTCAAAATACATTTTAAATCCTATTCATTATACCCACAGATAGGTGAAATCTTTACGTATCATCAAAGGGACTTTATTTGAAACAGTGGAAGACTATTACGAAAAACACAATCAAAATTCAGAGTAGTGGAATCCAGCCCCAATAGATAATCTACAAAACAACACCCACATGTAAGACTCAGATAATACTAAGGAAAAGGCGGTGAAAGAATGTAAGAGTAGAATATCAGGAAGTTTGCTGTGAGATTGTGCATTATAAGAATCTAAAAAGCTTCACCCATTTAGCCTCACCAGCATGATTACCTAAATATCAGCTCAACAAGGACAGCAATTAACATGGTAATTTGGAAGGGAACAAAAGTATAAGGACTCAATCTTACACAAAGAACTACAATCAGTTAAGGAATGCTAAGACCTAGAGAAATATTCTCCAGCAGGGAAGGTTATAACAATACCAATTGGATAGCCAAGACCAAATGGGTCAGTCCTGAAAACTTACATATTAGTAACATTATACAGACTGAGCATGTTATACTTAGGAATATAGGTAAACACATACATGCATATAGACTATTTGAAGTTTAAATTAAATTTAATTAGTTTATTTTATCTTATGGGTCCTTTGAGTATATTATGACTTCTGATTTTTCTCTTTATATGGAACTCATGTGTGTACAGACATGTGTGTCTCTCTTCTATGTGTATTTCTTGCCCTTTTTACTTTAGTGTTTCTTTCATCACATTCTGATTTCTTTTTTCCTTTGTCTTATTTTATTGTATTATTGTTCTTTAACTGCCTGTTTTCTAATGAGAGTCAGTAACGGAGTATATTTGAATGGGATGGGGGGGGAATCTTGAAGGTATTGGAGAAGTGGAAATCATAATTTGAATTTATTTTATGGGCAAAATATACTTTCAACAAAAGAAAAGTATAATAAAATGGAAAAAATAGATTCCATGTATTTGAAAGAGAACGGGGAGGGACATATAGGTGCTTGGAGAGAGGAAAAAGAAGGGCGAATTATGTATTTATAGCATGATCACAAAAAATAATAATCAGTTATAATTCACATCTTAACCCCATAGTTCCTAGAATATTAAAAAAGTGTTTGAATAGACTGTACGTTTTTAAGATGACCTCATCAACCTGATAGTTTAGGAAAAGACATCCATATGTCACCTGTCTATTGAGTTTTCTATATTATATGACAGCTCCGCCTTGCAAGCATCAAGTCCTGTCTGCTTGTATGTGAGAATGATGCTACTCATGATTCCACACCCACAGAAATTAATCCGGAATTATTTTTCTGGTGAAGGTGATTATGCTTACTTGAGTTAACCCACCCTCTTGTTTCTGATTCCTCGGTATTACAGTGTGTCTATGCAGGTATGATATGTCTATAAGGATGATGGTTGGAGAACCCTGGCAGTAGTTTGTAGGGCTTAATGCATGAGATTAGTTGTCTCTATGATATGGTTTAATGTCTAGTTGGACAACATTTCTATAGTCACTTGAAAACCAGGCACACACATTTACATATGCATACACACAGTTTTCTTTGTTAACCATTCTGTGCAATACACATAACTTGGTAATATCTTATGGATCTTTCCTTTGATCATAGTTATTGATGAAAAATTTTAAGTTATCACCTTTGCAAAATGTGTGTGTGTTAATTTTTTTTCATTTTTTAATTGAAATTAGAAACAAGTTTGTTTTACATGTCAATCAGAGTTCCCTCTCCCTCCCCTCTTCCTCTGCCCCCAACCAATCACCTATCCATCCCCTTTCTGCTCCCCAGGGAGGGTGAGGCTTCCATGAAGTATCTTCAAAGTCTGTCATATCATTTGGAGCAGGGCTTGGCTCCTCCCACGTGTGTCTAGGCTGAGAGAGTAACCCTCTATGTGGAGTGGGCTCCCAAAGTCCATTTGTATACTAGGGCTAAATACTGGTTTACTACCAGATGCTCCATAGGTGAACCAGAACTCCAAACTGACATCCTCGTTCAGGGGGTCTGAAATGGTCCTATGCTGGTTTCCCGGCTATCAGTCTGGGGTCCATGAGCAACCTCTTGTCCAGGTCAGCCTGGTCTTGACTCCTTTGCCTCCTCCCTCTCTGCAACTGGATTCCAGAGTTCAGCTCTGAGTAGTACTCCATTGTGTAAATGTATCACATTTTGTCCAACCATTCTTCAGTTGAGGGTCATCTAGGTTGCTTCCAGGTTATGACTATTACAAATAATGCTGCTATGAACATGGTTGAACACATGTCCTAGTTGTATGAATGTGCATCTTTTGGGTATATGCCTAAGACTGGAATTGTGGCATCTTTTGGTAGCCTGATTCCCATTTTCCTGAGGAATCTCCATACTGATTTCCATAGTGGCTGTAGGAGTTTCACTCCCACCAGCAGGATGTTGAGCACTTATGCATCTCTCAGCCATTTTATATTCCTGTATTGAGAATTCTCTATTTAGTTCTGTACCCCACTTTTTAATTGGATTATAAGTTGGTATTTTGGTGACTACCTTCTTGAGGTATTTATGTATTTTGGAAATCAGCCTATTTAACTGACTTTTTTTTTTTACTGGTAAAGAGTCATATTTTGGTTAACTAGAGGCCATGCCTTAGCTACTTAGATATATTTTGCCAGGTTTTTATACATTATTTTTAAGAGTTAAATTTCCATTTCCTTTTAGTTCTCATTTTCAAATACAAGTGACATGTGAATTTGTGGCATATAAAAGTATAATCCTATTAAAACCAAATTAGGTAGTCTAATATATCTAATACTAATCGTGAAAAGAGCCAGGAAAAGGAAATTTTTAGCCCTCACTTGATCACTAAACTGTGAAAAGTCAAGGTAAATTTTGTGTTGTTGGGTAACTTCCCATGTTTCCTGAATTTTGGTTGTTTAGTTTCCAGTTTACCCATAGTGCATTTCTTTAAATTTGAAAATAATCATAAGACACTGTTGGTGAGTAGAGTATATATATACTGTGGAAACTTGTAATGGTAGTAGAAGCCAAAAGTACAATTAATTTCCAAAAACACAAGATGGAAAAAATATAAACAACGACAACAACACTCAAAACCTCGAACTCTCTAATTCATAATGAAATTCTTTTCTTAGACATAAATTGCCAACATCATGTTAATTTACCTTAGGAAACATTCTTGCCATTACCCATCTATACTGCACCACATGAAATCATGCTGAGGATTTGGGCAACCTGTCATACAGCACTCTCCTCGGAGAAAATTAGAGATTTTTGAAATCTTTTTTTAAATAAAATTAGAAACAAGCTTGTTTCATTGTCAATCCCAATTCCCTATCCTTCCCCTCCTCACTCACCACCCACCAACCCCCCAACTCCCTAACCCTCCAGTCCCCCACCCAATCCCTACTCCACTCCCCAGGAGGATAAGGCCCTCTTTGGGGATCTCCAAAGTCTGTCATATCATCCAGGGCAGGGCCCAGGCCTTCTTTCACGTGTCCAGGATGCGAGAGCATTCCTCCATGCAGAATGAGCTCTCTAAGTCCATTCATATGCCAGGGATAAATATGGATTTACTATCTCAGGCTCCATAGATTACCAAGGCCTCCTCACTGACACCTAAATTTAGAGGTTCTGGCTAAGTCCCATGCTGACCTCTCAGCCATCAGTCTGGGGTCCATGAGCTTCCCCTTGTTCAGGTCAGATGTTTCTGTGGGTTTCAACAATCTGATCTTTGCTCATCACTCCTCAAACTCTCCAACTGGTTTCCAGGAGTTAAGTTTAGTGTTTAGCTGTGGGTGTCTGCCTCTGCTTCCATCAGCCACTGGATGAAGGCTCTAAGATGGCATATAAGGTAGTCATTAATCTCATTATTGGGGAAGGGCCCTTAAGGTTGCCTCTCCACTATTGCTTAGATTGTTAGTTCGTGTCATCCTTGTAGATCTCTGAAAATGTCATTAGTGGAAGATATTTCCTCAAGCTTTTAATGGCTCCCTCTATTATGGAATCTCTCATCTTGCTGTCCTCTATTCTTCCCTCAACTCAACCTTCCTGCTCCTACATGTCCTCTCCACTCCTCTTTCTCCCTGCTCCCTCTCCCCATGCCCCATGCTCCTAATCCTCTCAGGAGATCCAGTCCCATTCTCCTTATCAAGCGTAACATGCTTATTTCTCTAAGGGCCCTCCCTCTTTCCCACAGTCTCTGGTGGTGGGATTGTAGGCTGGCAATCCTCTGCTGCATGTCATGGGACTGATCAAGACCCCTTGAATGTGGGTCTCAGTGAGGAGACCTAAGTAATCTATTGAGCCTTGGGTAGTAGATCAGTATTTATCCTGCATATACAAATGGACTTTGGGCTCCCATCCAAAAATGAGAGATGCACTCTCACCCTGGACTCTTGGGGAGGATCTAGGCCCTGCCCTGGATGAAAAGACAGACTATGGACACCCGCAAGGAGGGCCTCTCCCTCCCTGGGGAAAGGAGGGGTATTGGGGGGTTGGTCGGAGGGCACAGGAGAAGGGGAGGGAAAGGGAGAGGGACCTGGAATTCACATGTGAAGCAACCTTGTTTCTAATTTAAATTTAAAAATAATGTATATATATATTTTTAAATTTAAATATATATGTATATATATATATATACCCAAAGAGTTCATGAACCACAAGTTGAAAAGCACTATTTTGAATTAAAAAAAAAAGAATGTATTAATCTGTGGTTTTTCAGCAAAAATAAATTGTACAATTTAAAAAAATCCATAAATGAGTGAGTACATACCATGTTTGTCTTTTTGTGCAGAGGTTACCTCATTGAGGATGGTTTCTTCTAGTGTTGTCCATTTGTCAGCAAATTTCAAGATTCCATTGTGTTTTTCTGCTGAGTAGTACTCCATTTTGTAAATGTACTACTTTGTCTATATCTACTCTTCAGTTGAGGGGCATCTAGGTTGCTTCCAGTTTTTGACTTTTATAAATTATGATGCTATGAACATGGTTGAACACATGTCCTTGTTATATGAATATGCATCTTTTGGGTATATGCCTAAGACTGGCATTGCTGTAACTTGTTGTAGCTTGATTCCCATTTTCCTGAGGAATCTCCAAACTGATTTCCAAAGTGACTGTAGGAGTTTGCACTCCCACCAGCAGTCGAGGAGTGCTCTCCTTTCTCCACATTCTCTCCAGCATAAACTGTCCTTACTGTTTTGATTTTAGCCATTCAGACAGGATTAAGATGGTATCTCAGAGTTGTTTTAATTTGCATTTTCCTGATGGCTAAGGATTTGGAGCACTTTTTAAATTGTCTATCATTTATTTTAGATTCCTGTATTGAGAATTCTCTATTTAGTTCTGTACCCCACTTTTTAATTGGATCCTTTGGTGTTTTGGAGACTTCTTGATTTCTTTGTAAATTTTGGAGATCAGCCCTATGTCATATGTGGGGTTAGTGAATATGTTTTCCCATTCTGTGGGCTGCTTTTTTGTCTTTTTTACTGTCCTTTGCCTTACAGAAGCTTCTCAGTTTCAGGAGGTTCCATTTATTAATTGTCGATGTCAGTGTCTGTGCTATTGGTGTTATGTTCAGGGAACAGTATCCTGTACTAATTCATTCAAGGATACCTCCCACTTTCTCTTCTAAGAGATTTAGTGTGACTGGATTTATGTTGAGGTCTTTGATCCATTTGGGCTTAAGTTTTGTACATGGCGATAGACATGGATCTATCTGCAGTCTTCTACATGACAACATCCAGTTATGCCAGCACCATTTGTTGGAGATGCTTTCTTTTTTCCATTGTATAATTTTAGCTTCTTTGTCAAAAATCAAGTTTTGTAGGTGTGTGGGTTGATATCAGGGTTTTCAACTCTATTATATTAGTCTACCTGTCGATTTTTGTGCCAATACCAAACTGTTTTCAGGCCTATACCTGTACCTTAGAGCTTAAAGTCAGGCATGGTGATGCCTCCAGAAGTTCCTTTATTGTACAAGGTTGTTTTGGCTATCCTGGGTCATTTGTTTTTCCATATAAAGCTGATTATCCTTCTTTCAAGGTATGTGCAGGTATTTTGATAGGGATTGCATTGAATCTGTAGATTGCTTTTGGTAAGATTGCTATTTTTACTTTGTTGATCCTACCAACCCAAGAGCATGTGAGATGTTTCCATTTTCTGGTATCTTCTTGAATTTCTTTCTTTGAAGACTCAAAGTTCTTGCTATACAGGTCTTTCACTTTTTTGGTTAGCGTTATCCCCAGATATTTTATGCTGTTTCTGGCTGTTAAAAAGGGTGATGTTTCTGTGATTTTTTTTCTCAGCCCATTTATCGTCTGTATATACAGGGCTACTGATTTTATTGAGTTAATCTTATATACTGCCACTTCGCTGAACGTGTTTATCAGCTGTAGGAGTTCCTGTGTAGCGTTTTTTGGGTCACTTATGTAAACCAACATATCATCTGCAAATAGTGAAAGTTGACTTCTTCCTTTCCAATTTGTCTCCCCTTGATCTCCTTTTGTTTTCTTATTGATCTAGCTAGAACTTCATGTACAATATGTGCCAAGCAGACCTTTTTGGGGTATACCTTATTTGTTGTGCTGTAGGCTTCTTGTACTTTCTTTGGCATGTCTTTTTTAGGTTGGGAAAGGTTCCTTCTATGATTTTATTAAATATGTTTTCTGCATCTTTGATTTGGGATTATTCACCTTCTTTTATACCTATTATTCTTATGTTTGGCCTTTTAACAGTGTTGCACATTTTCTGGATATTTGAACTTAAGATTTTCTTTGGTCAATAAATCTATTTCTCCTCGTGTATCTTCCAAGTTTGATATTCTGTCGTATGTCTCTTGTATTCTGTTTGTTGTGCTTGCACATGTAGTTCCTGATCATTTACCCACATTTTCTAATTCCAGCCTTCGTTCAGACTGTGTTTTTAAAAATTGTTTCTATTTCAGCTTTCAAAGCTTGCACTGTTTGAATTGTTTCTTGCAATTTTAGGTTTGTCTTTTCTTCCATTTCTTTAATGGATTTTCTCATTTCTTTTCTTAGGGTCTATATCATCTTTAAGAAGATGTTTTTAAGGTCATTCTCTTATGCTTCATCTGTGTTGGGATGTTCATTTCTTGCTGGTGTAGGGTCCCTAGAGTCTGGTGGCATCATATTGGCTTTTTGGCTGTTGAATATGTTCTTATATTGTTGTCTTCCCATCCCATCTTCCTCTGGGTGCAGGTGGAGTCTATTCCTTTCCTTGTGGGTACGGTTTCAATGTTCTCTTCCGGTGTGTATATGCAGGTCCAATACTCTGATGGTTCTCATGCTGGGTGCAGGCACGTCTGAGGTACTCCCTCTCCCTGTGGTTGGAAGTTGGATTATGATAGTGCCATCAGCAGTTGGGAGGTTGCTTGGTGAGCCTGGGGGAAGCTGACCTGACTGCAATCCCCAGGCCAGGATATGACATAATGTCAGTGAAAGGAACTTGGGCCTCTGCCCTGTGTGGGGCAGGAGTGGCCCTGCAATCTCAACAGGCTAGAAATTATTAGCAATTATTTTTATCAGAACAGCAGTGACTGGTTGCAAAAGACCCTTAGACTAGCTTCGTGACTCTTGACAATCTGTCATAGGAGGATGGGTTTGCAAGGATCACTGGGCCCTCAGCTGACATTCTGGCTGCTCTCTCCTGTACCCTGAGCCACTGTTTTATAATTCATCCACACTTGCACGTGGTTTTATATATTTGAGAACTCAGGAGGTGCTGGGATACATTGCTTTTGACAGATAAGCTGAAGGTCATGATTCCATCTATGCAGCTATGTGGAAGCCATCGCAGCTATGTGGAAGTCATCTGAATGTCGGGGCAAGACTTTTTGGTAGAATATTTACTTTAGGGTCACTACATTTTGGAAGTTACTCTTCATTTATTTTGGAAAGTAATCTCAGTTGTGTTGGGGAAGTCTTATGCTAATAAAGCACTGTCTGGCCAATAGGAATCTAGATAGGTGGGGCTAGGAATCCAGGAGGATTCTGGGTAGGAGAAACACAGGAGAGTCAACATGTAACCGCCATGGGGGTAGGAGCCCAGAACTATTCTCCGGTAAGAGACATACTTAGATTAACAATTATGGGGTAATTACTTAAAGCAGAGCTAGCCAGTAAGAGACAAGCAAGGCCAACAGCTTCATAATGAATATAGCCTCCTGTGTGTTTATTTGGGACTGATGCGGCTCTGGAACCAGGCTGGTGGGAAGGCTCCACTCAAGGAAAGCTTCTCTTAACAAAATGGTGATCAGGAGTGGGATCATGAATTTCCACGCAGCATGACAAAAGCTTTAAAGGAATTTTAGAAACAGAAGAACGGAGAGAAGCACAGAATTTTGGTAGCAGCATTTTCTCAGTTGTGCTCTGTTTTGCTATCAACAAGCCAAGATTCACGTGGCTTGCTTACCGGAGTCTTCCTGACTCGGCATAAAAAGAAAAAAAAAACCCAGCAAGGTTGTTTTAAGACACTCTGCTAACGATTGAAAGGTGTGTACGTACAGCTGGAAGTGGCAGCTTTTGCTGGATGTCAGCATGGACTGAGGCGGTAAGCTGAAGTCACGCTTACGCTCGCCATCTTGAAAAAAAAAAACGGCAGTTTAAAACAGCGCGGTTTTACAGATAAGACACGTGGCCAGAAAAACATAAAGATTTACAGTAAAGTCAGACTTGGATAAAAAAACTTCTAAAGGTTTACAGTGTGTTTAAAAATATATGTGAGATTGAGAGAGAAACTGAAACAACAAAGTGGTAAATAAATACAAAAGCCGGCTGTGGTGGCGCACGCCGGTAGGAATTGCCCCAGAGGCAGAGGCAGGCAGGTTTCCGAAGAGAAACCCTGTCTCAGAGAAAAATAAATAAAAGCGAAAGAAATAAAGTAATAATAGATAAATAAATAAGCCACGTAAAGATGGAAAATACACAGAGAGTCTGGATACTGTACACTATTGTGTTTTTCAGTTTTTTGCTTGCTCAGGAAGGAACTGATACTAAAGTACACTTGCTTATAAATGCTGCTAAATTAATACAACTTATATCTTTTGAAAATACCTTGACTTCAAAATTTAAGCATAAGGATATGTTACTCGGAAAAGGAGTTTTTATTTATGTTTCTACAGAAAATGAAAAGCTGAAGATTTCTTCCAGGCTTCTGTGGTTGCACGAACCAAGACCCCCGGAAGCAGTGGACCAGGTGTTCCAACAATTGAGACAGCTAAGATGATGCAGCTTTACAGACCACGAAAATAAGGACTTATACAGGTTTCTGAGTTTTGTCATGATCCCCATGGTATGAACAGCGCCCCCTTCCAGCAGGAAGCAGTTTGGAATGAGCGACGTCCCAATTCCCATCTTGTTTATAAATCTTTGTTTTCATCTAAATGGGATTGTTTATAATTGGCTAGTGATCATAGCCAATCTTTTTAATGGTAAAAAAGGGGAATTATGTTATGGGTATTGTTTTTCATTTATTGATACAAATTCAAAGTCAATTTTGTGATGCTTATATTTCTCCTCTTGATTAAGTATTGTGCTTATACTGATCTTTTACAACGTAATGCATAATTGAATACAGACTATAGATAGTTACTTATAATAGAATTTCTAGTTACATAAGTTAGGTATTCTAGATATACAGAAATATATTTGAGATGGACAGTCTTCAAACCTCTCAAAGACCTTCAGAACATGGCATTTAAAATGGTTTAGGGTTTGTCTTGGCAATGAGAAATGTCTGCTCCTGGCAGCACCAATTACGTCTGAGAGGAAGATGGGCATCGAAGAAACTCGTTATAAAGTTTGCTTTCAACATGGCAAGATTAGCCATTTGGGCAAGAAACTGCTCTTGCCTAGATTGTTTGACTGTTGTTGTATCATCTGGACATGCAGGACCCACAGGAAAGTGACTACTGAACTCAGTCTTACAGGGTTCCTGCTTGATGAAGAGTCTATGAGACTTTCTGCAGGACAAAGAAAAATGAATGATAGTCTGTCAATGCAGATGGACAGTTTAAAATTTCCTGCTTTGCTGAGAAGTGTTCCAGACACATTGTGGCCTATGGGCTGAAGATGGATGCCCCAACGTTACAGAGGAACTTCGGGTGACTGTCCAGGCAGTAAGATATCTCTGTCAATCCTAGTGTTTATATATTATCCTTCTGTGGTCTTTGATGGAGTTGAAGACAGATAGTTATAGTTTTCCTTAGTTATGATAAAAGATAAGTTACATATAGAACTTTGAACTCACAAGGATGGTATGGATGATATTTTCTTTAAATCTTGCTAATATTTTGTAACTATGTTCTTATTTGATAACTGTTCTGTTATATACAATTTGACTGTGTTAAAGTTAAGACCTTTCTTTTTGTTTAAACAGAAAAGAGGAGATGTTGGGGAAGTCTTATGCTAATAAAGCACTGTCTGGCCAATAGGAATCTAGATAGGTGGGGCTAGGAATCCAGGAGGATTCTGGGTAGGAGAAACACAGGAGAGTCAACATGTAACCGCCATGGGGGTAGGAGCCCAGAACTATTCTCCGGTAAGAGACATACTTAGATTAACAATTATGGGGTAATTACTTAAAGCAGAGCTAGCCAGTAAGAGACAAGCAAGGCCAACAGCTTCATAATGAATATAGCCTCCTGTGTGTTTATTTGGGACTGATGCGGCTCTGGAACCAGGCTGGTGGGAAGGCTCCACTCAAGGAAAGCTTCTCTTAACACAGTTGATATCTATTTTTGTTTGCTGTAGGGTTCTATAATGAAGGGATGGATATTTGTTTACTTCTTTCCCAGAGACTGTGATCCTGTACCACTTGTGTGAGATTAGACGTTTGTAAGTAGATGACTTGCCCATTATCAATTTTAGAAAATTTTTTTGAAATAATCCTTCTTTGAATTACATGTTAAGACAGACAATATATACAGTGTTCTTACTGAGATGATCTCTTATGCCATTTGCAAATGTCCTTGTGTTTTTTTCTACCTTTGCCAATTCATCAGTTATTGCAGGTTTTAAATAAATGCAAAGAAAGATCTAGGCTTTCATTTTGTTTTTCATCTCCTTGCTCAGCAGCTCCTCTGGGCTCCACAATAGCAGGTTCATAAGTGAGATCAAGTGGAGTATCATTTGTACATAGTCTGTCTCTTCACACTCTGACATCCATAACAAAGCATTGTTAATAGAGTTCCAGGAGATGATGCAGTATAGGTTGTTACTGAGTGATTACAGAAACCAATTCTAGTCACAAGAACACCCAGAACAATGTGATCAAAAGGAATGGAAAATAATAATCTTCTAATCATCAGCAAGGGATAAATATTAAAGTAAAACAAATTCTTTCATATTTATTAAAAATAGTTAAAGGAGATTCTTATATTTTGCCTGGCTGATTTAACATTACCAACAAATGTGTCCCTTTTGCAACTTCAAAGAACTCTTCAAGTTCATTTGTGTTCTGGGATCAGAAAGCCACTAAAGAGAATTGGACTTTTGCCTAGTAGTTATGGAATAACTTCCCTCGTTCCAAAATATTATGGAACGAAGAGGATATTGTATTGGTTTTCTGCCCAGAAAAAAAAAAATGATGCCTCATTCCCCGATTACGCAGTTAGCTATTCTCAAATCTGTAATCTCCACAACTGTATGTGGCTGTCACACTGTGTTTTGCAGCTGTTGGTGACTGTACCTCCAGGGCAATATCTGCTTCCTCTGGAGACATTTTGAGTTGTTATGTGTAGCCTGGTGTTATTGGCATCAAGTGAGTGTAGGCCATGGATGCTGCTGAACATTGCAGTGTTGTTGCTAGGCCCTTGCAACAAAGAATCATTGAGCTTCAAATGTCAATAGTGCTAAGGCTGAGAAACCCTGCTTTACACTGCTTTATGTGTTTTTGTGTCTAGTACCTTAAAAGACTGATATTGGACAAGGATTGGTCTTCTATTTCCCAAAGTTTCTTAAAACAAAAAGGTTGTTCTATATATACTGAATGGTGAACGATTCTCGAATGGAAGTCTGCCTATGGTTATTATATTTTTATGTTTGTGCTTCATATACTCATTAGTGAAATTTGGAAAAGATTAAACTTTTATATTTGGCACACAAAAGATTCTCACAATTAAAATAAGAAAGCGTTCTGTGCTTTTTTTTTCAGAATGCTTGTTAGTTTTCTCTTCATCCCCCACCAGAATGAATTTCAAAATATATATATTCCGAACAGAAATATCAACATAAATGTGCTTTCCTGAAGTACACATCTGCTATCAGCGAGGCTGACTGAAACTCAGACTTATGCTGGGTGGCAGCAGATAAGTTGGGAATTAGTTGCGATAGGTAATCCACAAAATAGCTAGACCACATGCCAGTAATCAAGAATGCACTGTAATTACTTCAATCTGTAATCAGCTCAGCACAGTGCACAAAAGACTGGCAGAGGAATTCTGCAACCAGAGAGGAAGTTGGTTAATTATTTCAAGACCATCTCTTTGTTCCTGTATTGATTTTCAATTGTGTGACCTTTTTATTCATTCATTTATATATTTATTCATTCAGTACAATGTGATAATTACTCTAGGAGCATATTAATTACAGAAAGAACAGTAAACAATAAATATATCCCTTGACCTCTCAATCCATCCAAGCTCAGAGTGAGAGATGGGCATGCAAATGAGCCATCTTTGTTCCATTTGTCCCTGAGAATGGGGAAGTTGGAGGTTCAAAGTTAATAAGCAGTAATTATGAGAAAGTCTTTACTTTTTATACTGGAATGAAAATAATTTCTGGAAAGCAGGCAGACATACACACAGAGTTGCACATCTGTTGTTGCCAAGGCAGACAGTTTAATTTACTCATGAAACCAAAGAGGTTTAGCTTCAGTTTAAATTTTTGGTTCTTGAAAATATGTGTATACATGTTAGACAAAGTTTATATGGGCCACAAAGCTACTTCTTCAGTTATGTTGGTCTATAGCATTTAGGTGCTTTTGTGTTCCGTTCAAACAATCATCTTACCTTATGAACCAAAGAGTTTCCATTTTCAAAAGCTAATGCACATTCCTGATTACTAAGACATTATGACTTGGTTCAGATGTCAAATACCTCAAAATGAACAAATATGAAAAGTTCTTATAACCTGGATTAGAATTGGTCCTTTAAAAATACAGTATAATATGGATAATAAGAGGTTTTTGTAAAGGGAGTTTTTAGGTAAAGAATGAAGGTGGTTAAACTTCAAAAGCATTGTTAATTAAGTTTTATATGAGTTTAATATGTTAGCACCAAATGTTACATTCACAACAAAATGAGCACATATGATTTTAGAGTATTTGATTAAGATAGCAAGAGTACATAGATAGTCTCAGATTGATCATAGCATATGAGTAATAGGATATAGGATGTCTATTTTTTAGGTAACTTAGGTAACAAGTGACCCAGCACATGGAAAAGATAGAAGAATATTTACAATATAGGAAGTCAGCATGCTGAAAGGCTATGTAAAGGATAGTTGAACATTTTATACTTGGTTTAATGGATATGATATATGAGTGTTCATCAAACTTCCGTTGTAAAATTCTGAGTATTTAATATCAGTTGTGTTCAAGAAGAACTAGGTTATAATATACAGGATGCTGGTGGAAAGATACCTGAAATGTGGTTTCTGATAAGGATTACTAAGTACCAGTGGATCTTCTTCAGAGTTGAACCAGGAATACTGGGAAGTAGTGAACTTGTACTAGTAAGTGTGTGAGTGCGCTGCAGAAGCTGTACTACTGTGTCATCATTCAGTAGACTGTTTACTTACCCTCAGGAAAGGAATTTGAACATCTGAACAGTGCTTGATCCAACCATGTTAAGTACCACCTGCCAATCTTACTAAACCATTAAAAACCCTAGCCATGCCGTGTGAGAAGACTTGGAGGGAATCAATACTTAATGAACATTTTAATTATCTACAGTAGCATTCTATTTCTAGAACAATTTTTATAAGAAAACACCATAGAGACAAGTGACAGAAAGTACCTAAATTCTTCACAATTTAGCTAATATTTTTGGCAGAGATACAAAATTGACTGGATTTAGATTCCAGCAGAAATAGTTGGCTAAATTATAGAAAATGATGCTTATGAAAACAATATGTTCAAACTGGCATGGAAAAATCATCACATGCTAGAAGGAAGGCTTCAGGAATATAATGGAAGGAGAGTAGATGAATTCTCTCTTTGTAACTTGAGTTTGGAAGTATATGTTCATTGTGCAGAAGTGTGAACACACAGTTCACAATTCCCTTGTCTCTTTGCCTGAACCAGTAAGTTAAATATTCTCACATAAAAGGGACATATGATGACCTCACTCCAGTCTTTTCAAAGCTCTAATTAGCTAAAGATATTGAACTCTTTCTCTTCCTTCGGCTGCTTCTAATTTCTTCCACTGTTCTTATTATTTCACCTGGTAAAATGAGTGAAGCTGGCCCTTCATCAAGCATTTTAACACAACTTACATACTCATCATGAGGAGTTGTGTTAAGAATCTAATTGCGGGAGGAGGGGAGGAAGAGGGAGCTGGGATTGACATGTGAAGCAAACTTTTTTTTCTAAAAAAAAAAGGAATTAAAAAAAGAAATATAATTGCATCTATAACCTGGCAGTGTTGCTTATTGTCTAATGCAGCTACATTATTTCACTGAACTCTCTAAACTTCCTAAAGAAAGTTTGTTACTAGAATCTTACCTTTAAAGATGCAGAGACTTAGGCAGTTATATAGCTGTAGCTGAAACTGAGAAAAACTGAGATCTTGTTGGTGGTGCCAAATCCATGCTCTTTGCAATGTACATCTTTTTCTCCCTTATTTGACTTAAGGCATACTTAATAGGGATATTTTAAAGCTGATCTCTGTAGAGTTTGAGTAAATTTACTCCAGTCTCTGAGTTCACTGTTGAGTTTTTCAGGTTGCATTTCTGTGAAATGAAGTGACTTGATATTTTGCTTACACAGCTCAGCTTAGCAAACGTTTGCTTTCTGGTCATGGCCATAAAAGGAAAATGCTTTCTACAAATAGTGTCTTGAGCAGAGGGAAAAATGTATTGTTACTTTTGATGTGTTTTTACTTCTTTCTCTGAAATCCTTACATGGTAAGCTGGAATAAGACAATCACTTACAGAAGAACAAGTTTGGAAAGGCAGAGAAAATTGCCTAGAGCCAAAAAAAAAGAGTTTCTGAGTTTCTGAACGTGGCCCTCATTTGCTAGGGCAAAGCACTCGTGACTTACATTCTGTTTATAGTTTCATTCTTGAGTTTTCTTCCTAAGAACATTGTGCTGAACTTCTGTTGGGGAATCAAAAAGTGAAACAATGTCATCCTTATGTGTGAAATAAAACTAGAATTCATGCAGGCACCAACAGGAGATTTCTTTTCCACCCCTTTGCTGGCTGCTCTGTGGATAGATAGCATTAGATATTCTGTTTGCCCAGGGTGATGAGATCAAATTGATAAGTCAGGCCAGGCTCTGTACAGGTTCATGGATCAGAGCTCTCTGTGGTTTCACCGAAACACAAACTACAGATTGAGAATTATTGCTGGTTTGAACTTTCAGTTCTGATTTGATTTGGTTGTCCCAGGTGGAATTAGGCTGTTTGTAAAGGTAGAAGTAGGTAGGGCTGAAGGTGAGGGGGCAACTTACTATTTCCCAAGGCTCCCTCCAGAAAACTGTTCAAGTTTTAAACAATATACTCCAAGCAGGGGGAAGTATGCAATCTCTGTAGTGGGCTTTGTAAGTGAAGGTGGTTAATAACAAAACAATATTTAACAAGAAAGAATTAGCAAGGCTTGTGACCCTGTGTCTTCGTGTTTCAAATCTTAGTGCTTTTCTTCTGGATCAGAACACCCAGTTGTCAGTTCTCTGGAGGAAAGGAGAGCAGAGCCTTAGACATGGGTGAATCCACATGAGCACAGAGCAGTGCCTTTACATGAATAGGGTCTACGGACTGCCTGGTGGTTCCATAAAATTGCCATTTCTGTGGAGACAATCTGGAAGACAGGCTGTCTAGTGTGTAGCTGAACATGCCTATCTGTTTCTGTTTCTGTTGCATGTGTGGAACAGAAACACCTGAGGAGAAATAACAATGATTATGGAACTTTATAAAAAAAAAGGTATCTGAACATTTTTAAAGTGATAAAGTCTCATTTTGAGAGATTCACATGAAATTCTAGAATAGGATGCAGTTTGAAATTTGCATGATTTTTTTGATATATGTTAAGCATTTAGGTCTGCCAATCATGCTGGTGTGTCTATATGGGGAACATCATAGAATATTTCCCTGGAAAGGGCTCAAATTTGAGGAGACATTAGTTATTATTAATAGTTATTACCCATCATTACATGCCTTATAAAATTTATCATTTCCACTACTTTTCATCACTCTTGTCAGAAATGTATTCTGACAGAAATAAAAAATCATGTAGTGGTAACAGGGACTCCAGTGACTGACACCAACCGCTATGAATATTCACCTTATAATGCTACCATTTCTGGCTATGTATTTCCTACATACCAGGGTCTTTTACACACATCATCATGTTTATGCTTTTACAATGTGATTTTTGTAAGGTGAAGAATCACTGGATAAAGCTCATTTGCATATTAGGATCTCACAAAATTCACAGCTGAAATTCATATGGTATGTCAGATTACGCAGCTCAAATTTAAAACATCATGCTGTTGACTCAAGGTCCTGGCTGACTATCTCTGCCTTTTCCTAGGCAGTTATGAGGAGGCACTGCATATTTTCTCATTTAGCTTCTTTGATGATGTATCTTCAGTGCCTTCCATTTTATGATGTATATTCAAAGATTTCTGTTTGGGTAATAGCAATTCCTAGTGCTTCCATTTTTTCCTATTCTTTTTGTGCCTTGTGTGCATTTAAACAATATAACTAAATGATAAACACACTGATGGGGAACATAATCCATGTTTATGTACGTGTGACTGATGAAAGTCATGGTCTCATATGCAGAATTCTTTATCCTAGAAAGAAGCTTGTTGTTTTAAAAAGCAAACATAAGCAATTTGTTCTTTTACTCAAGAGCATATCCAATGTAAAACTGTCAAACCCTGCAGTGTTGCAATGCATCTGTATAGTCATATGTTGACAGATGTTTTTGTCTGTAGGTGTTACTTCGGTGCCAATATATTTTTCTTTACCGTTTGCAACATTGCTTTCAAAAGATAGCTCATGCACGCTAATGAATGCATTGGCAAAATGAAAGCAAACTAAATATATATAAAACTTAAAGAAAGCCAAACATGTCGCTAATCAATTTTCCTTAGGTAATATTGGAGAATCACATTAGAATCTTATATCCCTTTTGTCAGGTAGTGCAGAAAATTACACGGTAAGTGCCAGTTCCTGATGACAAGAGAGCACAGAGCACTGATACAGTAGGTCAGAGCATGCTAGGAAGACAGATGTGAAGAAGTTTGTAAACATGGGTAAAAGGAAAGATGGTCAGAAACCAACCAACAAATCAGAACTTAGCCCACATAAACTCAAAAAAAATTAGGTTGGCGAGAATTTATAAAAAGAAGAATGGAGAAACATTGAGTGTCTCATTTGGGAGCTTTTATATTTGGCATTTCATCTTCCTTTATTCAAGACAGGGAAATGTTCCTTCTTATCATGCATAGCTTCTATGGAGCTGTATTTTTAAAGACTATCTTTGACAAAGGCTGTTCTCTCCATGTGTTATTCCATCGAGGAAGTACAAAAATAGCATCAGTTGATTTCCCTATTGCACCTACATAAAGATCACATTTTAGCATCATTCGGAAGCTATTGTCTGCAGAAGGAAGAAGGGTGATGTAGTTCATGTCACTTAATGTGCTTCAAGCACTGTGATGGTTAGCCATCCACCAATTTTTAACATACTTTTCTTATTTAGGTGTCCCCACGTACATCCTAGGACTAGGTTGTGTACTTCATGGCAACTGCAAACGTCTTTGTATCAAAATCTGAGGGTTTTCACTCTTTTTTTTTCTCTTCCCCTCTCCACTTAGAAGTTGCTTAAACATTGGTTTGTATTTTCTCTATCTCTTGTATTTTATTTGGCTCTTCCACGTGGTGTTTCTGCTAGCAAATGTTGCTTGTGTTTCATTTAAGGTATGTAGACACTTTCCTCAATTTAACAAAATATGTATTTATGGAAAATTCATTTATGTGAAAATTATTTTTACTTTACTCTGCAACACCTATGGGGGATTTTCAATCTCAGGAATAGGTGAGATATTTGATTCTGTGGCTATAGTTAATATATCGATGTAATGGTAGCCGATATAACATAAACATATTCCAGGGGATTAACTCAGCACTTTATTTTTTTATCTCACACAGATATCCATTGGCTGAGGTAGGATGGACCAAAATTTTGGATTTTTCTAGTGTTCAGACTCCTCCCATTTTGTAATTACATTACCCATAGGACCTTTGAGCTACCAGCTATATCCTCAAATCCAGCCTGCAGAAGGCACACCATTAACTTTATTGCTCTGGCCATCTTGCTTCCACTAATTTTAGATTGATAAGTACTAGTCAAGCTGCTGTAACAAAAAGTTCAGCAAAAACAAGTGTCTGGCAGGACAGAACTTTTCTAATTACAGGTCTCCAAATACTAACAAAGCCCAATTGTTTTGATGGTCATCTGATGTTCTTTAGGACACTGTTCAAAAGAACAGTTTAGTGTTCTAATCTGCCTCCACACTGACCATGGTTGAATGATGTTAATTGTTTTAAAACATAGACAACTGCAAGAAGATAGGCAGTGGAAAATGGAAATAGGTGTCCTAGGTTCTCCAGAGTAGAACATGAAATTGGAGCATGGGCAGGACCAATACCCCTCTGAGTCTTTCTGGGATTGTTCCCTATCTATTTCTTGCTGTGGGGGTGCCCACACTTGATCAGTATTTCTTGACTGTGGCTATACTATTCCATTTCTCTTTAAAATCTAATGTAACTTTTTATGTAAAATTGTGTCCTAGAGTTTTAATTTTAGTCCTGGGAATTTAACCCAGGTCCTTACACATGCTAGGTGTATACTCTGCGACCAAGCTGTTTCCCTGGCATTGTGGCTTACCTTTATCTACTTTATTCATATTTAATAAGAATTCTAGTTACAGTGAATGAAAGGGCATGTTGACAATCTCAGTTTATCTTTGTTACTTTACTATTTATTTTGGGGGGGTGTTTTTTAAAATGTGGTCATGTTTCTAGGTAGTCAAGTTTAAGACTTTATCATATCATTTTGGAAGACAAGATTCAACACTGGATAGAGAAATTGAGCTCTTCTGTTTCCCTTTTTATTTTTTTAGCAAGTGTTGTCTAGTCATAGATTAAATGCAAGACATGATGAGTATAATTATATCACGATTTAAAAAAATCTTTCCAGATGTTGACCAGGGCTTAGCTGACATACTTTGATAAAGTTCCAGATAGTAATTTTGAAATTTTGGACTATGTTGTGATTTTCATAATGCCTCATTTTTGTCACTGTAGCATTAAAACAAACATAGACAATAGGAAAGAAATGCCACTGTTCCACTAAGAGTTTATTTCATTGAACTCCTTTTACTTTATTGACTTTGGCCTGTGGACTGTAATATTTGCACGGCTGTGCTAGACTTTGCTTCATTATAACGAGGATGTGAACTTTGTGAAATGCACCCCAGTACTGGGTTCAGACAAATGTAAATTCAAGTTCTGGCCATTGCTGAGTAGCTATGATCTTGAGTGGCTTACCCCATGTAAGTAACAGTTCCTCATCAATAAAATGAAGACAATTCCCATTTTCATGCTCAGAGTACATAGCTCACAGTACTGTTCAGATATAGTTGTCTGTACAAGCATTTCTTCACAGGAGCAGTGCAGTACCTTGAGTGAGGATTACAGCTATTTTTATGTGTTAGATTTTGGGCAAATTCCTTAATATCACATGCCTCATTTTCTTCATCATTAAAATATAGATAATAACAGTGCCGACATTTTAGCCTGCTTATGAGCTTTCAATGAATTAATATGTGCTGTGCAATTAGACCATTGCCTGACAATTACCAAGCACCCATGAAATGTTAACGACATGTATTACTTATCATTGTTATAGTTGGCATTCCTTGTTACTCAGCAATGGGCTATATACTGAATTTTATTTTTGTTGAATTTGTGTCAAAATTTGGGCCAAATGAACAGCCATTCAGAACTATGTACTGACCATTTTCTATTATTAGTTAAGTTAGGATAAAAAATGTTTTCTTTTTCACCTTTTACACTATTCCTCCTGACCTGTGGATAGCAAAGGTATCAATCAAATTGTTAAAGAAACTACTGTATGTTCCAGCTGTACTTTGCAAAAGGTGTCCATACATATGATGATTGGAAATTGAGGACAAATGGAATACAGGTAGCTATAGTGCTTTTTGCTGTTAAAATTTAACTATTTTATCAATAATGTGGATGCTATTTAAAGTTTTGCCTATTAACAAAAGTTTGGTAATTATTTTTTATGAATAATGAAAGTTTCCAAAGATATATAAAATATGGAAAGTCCTTCAATAACTGTATTTTCTTACGTATATTAACTTAGAAATAAATAATGACGAGGACAGATGGAGACCTAGAACTAGGATTACACTAGTAAATCAGAGGACTTCTCTGTTAACCAAGATGTCTATAGTTGCCGATGTTACTAACTTAAAAATATAAATATTGCTTGCAACAAATGTTGTAAATAACGAGAACTGCTGGGACTGCAGAGATGGCTCACTCTGAAAAGTTCTTGCCATGGAAGCCTTAGGAGAATGCTTTACTCCCCAGCACCTATAGAAAACGTTTGAGTCTGGAGAAATGGAACAGGTGGAACTCTGGAGCTTACAGGCTGAGTTCAGTGAGAGATCTCAAAAAGCAAGATGCAGAGCAATTGAGGAAAACATCTAATGTTGATCCTTGAACTCCACATATACGCACAAACCACTGTACATTGAGTGCTACAGGCCCTGTGTCACATTTTTGCAACACACATACTATGTGATGCTTATTTAAGTTATTGAAAATCCATAAATACGTGGTTTTATGTACTTTTTTGTAGTTATGACTTATTGTTCAGATTGTAGATCAGGTTATCCTTGAACTCTTAATCCTGCCTCAGTTTACCTAGTGCTGAGATTACAGGTCAGTAGAGATTATTACTGCTGGCCACACTGGGAATTTAGTAATTTTTTATATTTGGAGGTATTAAGATTTTAATATAAACAATAAAGTCTGGATAATCTTAATTGAATTAGCCAGTTTTCAGCAATGCAATAAATGGCTCACTATGTT
Organism: Mesocricetus auratus; assembly: GCF_017639785.1. Taxonomy (NCBI): domain Eukaryota; kingdom Metazoa; phylum Chordata; class Mammalia; order Rodentia; family Cricetidae; genus Mesocricetus; species Mesocricetus auratus. Next base: position 37,177,207 of record NW_024429190.1, read on the forward strand.
AAAATAATAAATTTGGAAATACACACACTACTGTTTTTTATTTCATTTATAAGGTAAAATTTGAGTGTGGGGAGGTAGCACATGTACATATATGCATACATGTGTAAAGACCAAGGGTCAATCTTAGGTTTCATTCCTCAGGACCCATCTACCTTAGATTTGGAGACATGGTCTACTAGGACTTTGGGAACATAAATTCAGCGATACTACTGTCCAATGGACACTGGTACTCCTCCTCTCTCTGCTTGTCCAGCTCTGGCCTTAGTCCAGCAACTCACTAAACTTTTTATTTGGGTAGTGGTAATCACATACAGAACATGATGCTTTTACTGTATGCACTTTAGCAACTGGGCCATCTACCTAGCCCTTGTCACAGTGAAACTTTAAAGGTTTTTCTCTCTGTATTCTTCTGTAGGAGATAACATTATTAGGCTACCTTGGCCTCCTTAACTCATTTAGCAATCACTGTTGTTGGAGTTTTTAATTCATTTTTAATTTGACTATAGCTTTTGCATATTTATATGCTTATTCTAGCTGTTATATTTGATATACCATATAAGACTCCTACCTACTCCCATTTTTTTCTTATTCCCAACATGTGTGTTTTATTTTAAGACCCTCTGACCACTATTTCCTCTAAATACCCTTTACATTAGGACCGTTGAGACTGTGAGTTAATTGGGGGCGGCTGTTCCAAATAACCGAAAAGCTAAATGGTTGTAACCACAGAAATTGATTGTCTTTGTTCAGGAGGTGACAAGTCCCAAATGAAGGAATTCTCAGGGCTGATTCCTCCTGATGACTATGAGGAACAAGCTGCCCTGGTCCTCCCTCCTTGACATGTCTAAGCTCCTTCCAGTTCACCTGGCACTGTTCCTGTACACATATCTCTGCGTCTAGATTTTCCCTTTTAAGAAGGACATCATTTATACTGGATTAGTGCCCACCCTAATGAGCTCACTCCAATTCTGTTACCTCTACAAAGGCCTTCCAAATAAGGTCAGACTCAGAGGTTCTGAGCATTTCTAACTTCAGCATTAAGATCTGAGGCAGCTTGATTTAATCCCTAACAGAAACTATGCAGAAACTCACCCCTTTATATCCAGAGATGAGAGAATGGAGAGCCTAAGCAACGGCCAAAGTCACAAATTCTCTTTGTGTCACAATTGGAAGAACCCCAAAGTTGTTTTTCTTATTAACTCCTTTTCCTAGAGGATTTTGTTCTGTCTTTCCACACTAATGCATCAGTTTCTTCTGTCTAGACAGGCAAACACTTCTCAAACTTGGGCACACGTGTTTTTCTGAGAACCATGTGGAACGGATTTAGTCATTTAATTCCTATTTGCTTTGTTAGCCTCAGGATTTTAGTTACAGAAGTAAATATGGTTAATTTTATAGATGTCTTATACACATATGTAGCATTTATTCATTCAGTAAAACCTTACTGAGAATTCTCATAGTCCTGGTGACAGCTAGACATTTCCCCTGTTGTTGCATTAGGATGTGTGAATGACTTCCACAGCTTTTTCATTCTTGTGCTGTTATGTAAGTAGCTTCTGATATTCAGATGCTCTTGAAAAACCATGTGCTACCTCGAACTAAGTATGCCTGTGACATTTCTAGGTACTGATGGTGTTCCTGTGATATCTGGGAAGGATTAGTCAGCCTCAGGAACTCCAGATCAGCATATTTCCTCTTCTTCATGCAGGCCACTGACATTCATCACCCTGAATCAGTAGCAGGTTGCAAATGCATTAGAGTCAATCTATAGTGTAGATATTCTTATCTTTCCCATCAAGTGAATAGGAGAATGCCTCAAAATAGAAATTATTTATAGGCAATGTTGCAGCAAACATTTCAAGTAGGTCAAATATTAAATGTACATTTATTGGGCTTAAAATATATAAGATGTGAAAAGTGAAGAACAGCTGTTCTTATTACCTCTGTATATTTAAGATACAAAGGTGTTTTAAAGATGATGCATGAAAATACTATAGATACTTCCATTACAATTAACACACTTGGAAGGATACTGTGTTGAAATACTGTGCAGTGGCATTATATACAGATTTTGATGTGTGTTCACTGGGATTTTAGGCTAAAATGCTTTAAACCCAAGAGAACTTATATTTACTTAAGCACATAAAGTGAATCACTTATTTTTGAAGCATAATTTATAATATATTCTGAAACTTTAAAACGCACTTATGTTTTCAACTACTTTTTGTTCACCCAAAGTCTTCTTAACAGCAACTGGAGGTATTATGAAATGCATATGAAGTGTTCTGTTGCAGGAATAGTGAAGAAACAAGAGATGCTGCTTAGAATAAATGGACAAAGTTAGTCTAGAGTTTATGGTTTAGAGACAGTGGCAGAACACTACAGGTAATGGAGCAGAAAGCTTGATAGGCCAAGGTCAAGCAAAAGGCAGATCAATGTGTGAAGCATGGGTTCTGGTTAAGAAGGACAGGCCCTCTCTGTCTGGTGTCAAAATCAGAAATAATTAGGGAAGAAATGTGAAATATACCAATAAGTAGTAAGAATCTTATGAAAAGAAATTATGTTGCCAGCTCTTCCAGTATTAATTAGCAAGGGTTGTGTAGTAAGAAGAGGAATTTGTAGCTATCCAAGAAAGTCCTGTCTAAGGCAAACTACTTGGGTGTAATACATCTTGAAATAGTAATACATCTTGAAAGAAAGCCAGAAACAAGCCTGTGTGATAAACAGAGATGTCCCCAAACCCCTGCGCTCAGAACCAGCTTCCCCTAAATGAATTCTCAGTTGGGTATGTTATAGTTCCTGACATCCTTCCTTTTTCCTTATGGTTACTTTGTAGGTATCCCCACCCATCCTACCCCATGTTGTTTACAACAAGTCACCATCTCAGAGAGTTTGTTTTTGCTTTTCCACCTACCTATGTCCTACTAACTCTCCCACATGAGTGCAGGATAGAGGATCTGGCTTTGGACCATTAGAAACTCTGACACGTACTGTTGCTCACACAGTCAAGTGGATTTCTCCAGTTGGAAGAGAGTTTTGAAGTTGTAATGTCTGTGGACTTTCACAGATTTGATAGGTCAAGAGAAGGGTAGTATGAGTATTGAAACATATCCAGTGGTGCTCATCCAAACTACTTGGATATTATAGTATGGCCTGAAAGGGCTCTATCTGTTCGTGGCCAAACGAAGGGAGACATATGCTGATTTCTAAGAAAAGTTACCTTAAAACTTCAATATAATGTCTGTTTTGCTTAGGTGGCTATCTGGTGTGTTCTTGTGATTATTTGAAATTTTTGTCAAATCAACTTAAGCACAAGATACTTAGTTAATGTATTTAAAAAGTAAAAAATAGAAAAGTATGTAGTTTAACAGTATCCACTGAAAGTGAATGCTAAATATTATTAAGACGTTTTTAAAATTTCTTTATTTTTAAATTAGAAACAAGGTTGCTTCACATGTCAATCCCGGCTCCCTCTTCCTCTCCCCCCACCCCTCCTATAACCCTAACCCCCCCAATCCTCACTCCATTCCCCAGGGAAGGTGAGGCCCTCCAAGGGGGACATCCAGATTCTGTCATTTCGTTCAGAGCAGGACCTAGGCCCTCCCCCCAAAAGTTCTGACTGAGAGAGTGTCCCTCATTGTGGGATGGGCACCCAAAGTCCATTTGTATGCCAAGGATAAATACTGATCTACTACCCAAAGCCACATAGATTGTTTAGCCCTCCTCACTGACATCCACATTCAGGGACAAAGTGAAGTACAAACTAAAACCACATGATTTTTCTGCAAATTTGTAGTTAAAATAAAAATTCCAACCTTTTTGTTTCTTCCTCCCTTTCCTCTTTCCCATTTTTCTCATGTTTTTCCTTCCTCTTTTGTCTTTCTTTCCTTCTTCTTTTCTTCCTTATTTGCTTAGTTCTTTCTTTTGTTTGTCAGTCAAAAATAAAGGGAACTGTGACCTGGCTCTGATTTCTAGGCATGGAAAGAGTTAGAATGATTGTTTTTCAGGAAAGACATAACCAAACTTGCAATAAGGAGAACACATTTATTTGAGACATTGTTATATCTGGAACTGTGATCAAATGAGCCATACAATATAATTTTAGCAATTTTTTTCTCCTAGGTCCTGAAATATTATCACTTAAATGACAGTCTTTGAAAGTACATAAATTTGCCTTTTAGGCTTGAGTCTGCCTATACTCAGCCTAATTAGGGCATCATGGAGATATGGTTCTTAATTTGAATTATACTGTTTTTATGGGCAAGGAACCTGACCAATGAACAATAAAGCAATCACTGAAAAGATTATATGCAATATTGAACAGATTATTGCTGGTTACATTTCTATACTCATGATTCTGCCACCTGCAGATGTTGGCTTCACACTAAAGGTAGTTTTTCACAAGAAAAAGGAAGTAGAATTCATAAACAAACATACATCATCATTTCCATCTCAATTTTCTCTTAAAAAACAGAGTTTCCTTTTTGTAATGTGATGACACATTTTGGATTATAGATTTTTTGATGATTTGATTAAAGCTAAGAGAAAGTGAGAAACCAAAAACAAAAACAAAAGAAACCCCTCAGTTTGTATGCTCTCTGTAGAACTTTTTTGTTGCAAAGCTATTTTCAATATAATTTCATGAATTAAAATAGTTTTATTAACCACAATTTCATTGCAGCTTTCAAGCACATGTAGATTAGGTATAACTTGGTACAGGACACAGAGGTGTCATGGTCATGATCAGAGGTAAACACTGTGATCAGTATTAGCACTGCTTAATTCCTTTGCACCAAATTCCTATTAGAGTTCTTTATTCAATTAGGAACCATCTCCTGTGTGTCACACAGCTTGCAGCAAGCAAAACAAATATAGAAGCACGAGTGCTATGTTATTGGCATCTTTCCGTTTTTATTTTCTTGATATTTATGATGGTTAGAATGGATTGTAAACAATAGAATGTGTCTGAATGTTAGGGGTTATCTATATTTAGTTAAGTGAGAAAAGAAGAGCCAGCTTGCTGGACAGCATTTAAAGGAAAAGGTAAGCTGGCATCAGCATTTATGCCTCTCATCTTCATCCCAGGGGATGCAGTGGGAGAAGTTGCCTCACCTTCAGAAAACATGGTGGACTGCAAAAAGTAAATTCTTTAACTCTGTCATTGCTTTTGTCAGGGGATTTTATCACAATGGCAGTATCATGGATATTTAAGTTATAAGAAACCTCATTGGCTAGCTGTACTTTTTTGGCAAAGTGCAGGTTAATCACTTCCTCTTTAATTAATAAAAGTGATATCCAGTAACAAAGACAAGCAGAAGGAATGAACCCATGTGAAATAAACAATAAGAGTCCAGAAGTAAACCATGCTTCACTGTGTGTTCAGATCAGTCTGCTTGGAGGTGTGATTGGACTGGGGTTTAAATGAAGACATCCGGGTTTGTTATTTTTGTAGTTAATGTGACAAAACACCTGACAGTTATTTTGTTAATGGAGAAGAACTTTCTTCTGATTCAGTTTAAGTGAATTTCATCCATCACTCTGGTAAAGCTTTGGTTACATGTTCATTACCAGGAAGCAGAAAACAGACTAAAGTTGGGTGGGCTATTATCCTCAAGGCCTACTCGTGAGCAATAGACTTCCTTCAGACAGATTCTACCATTTGTAAGTTCCACAACCATCAAACAGTGCTGCTAGCTGGGGATGAATTGCTTAAATACATGAGCTATGAGGAATATTTCACGTTCAGTTTGTGCTTAGCATCAAACACAGTCATTTTATCAATCCTCTTTTCTCTTGTTTGTGTTGGCTTTGATGTCTGTATCTGCAGCAGTCTCCCTAAATTCAAATGTACATGTTCTCAACTCCACCATGATTAGATTAGCTTTAATTGAGTCACATACCTTTCCCGAGTTTTTGTCTGTCCATGTATGCGTGCCTGCATGAGTGTGTGTGTGTGTTATGCATTGGTACAAATGCCTTAGTGCTCACATCCCTGAGCATATGTCTAAAGACCAGAGATGAATGTCAAGTGGCTTCCTCAGTCATTTTCGGCCATATTTCTTGACGAATGGTATTTCACTGAACATGGAGCTTGGCATTTCAGCTAGGAAATGCTTGGCATTTCACTGGAGCTTGGCTAGTTGAGGACCTCCAGAGTTTGTCAGCCTCCATGCCTCCCCTTAGTGCTTTGATTAAAGACCTCCGCCACCACAGCCCGATCTTGTATGGGAGCTGGAAAACCCAGGATCTCTTTTACGGCAAACATTTTTCCCTGGTACTATCTCTCCAACACCTGAATCAAGTCACTTGGGTAAGGTCAGAGAAGAAATAACTCGTTTCTTCTCAGTCACCACTAGTCACCTGCAAGGAACAATGCAGACAACAGATGGATGGGTTGCAGGTCCTGTTACTTACACCTGACTATAGTGTGCTTAGCATACACATCATCTCTGGAACAATGAGGAAGGAAGAACGACTTCACTTGCAAACTATATATTTTCTTACCATAAGAAGGATGAGTGCTAGTATTCCAAAAGAACAGTTACCCACATCTAAACACAGCACGAAGAAAAAAAAACAAAAGCCAAGAACCACTCACAGTTACGACAAGCAGAGGTCATAGAGGAATTTGTGTCAAATCTAGCATGAATTAGGAGCCATTTTGCTGAGTTCTAGCTGTCCTCCACCACCATTTCTGGCTCTTTGACTGCAGTTAGGTCTCTTAACAGCTTTGGAATGTGGTGTTTGCGTGCCTAAAGGAGCCCTTTCATTTAAGAAATTACTTTTCCCAGAAAATTGAAAAGTGCTTTCAATAAGTCACACCATCTGCTGCTCTCGTATTAAGTTAAAATTGGCTAAAATTGAATCTTCATTTGTCTGACTTGGAGCTTTCACCTTCACAACTTTTGGCAGTGTTGTTTGAAATTAACCCTTAATGATAACCTTTCAATTGGTGGGATTAGAGTTTGGGGCACTTTCCTGAATCTATAGCATTTTCCTGTTTGTACTGCTTAGCTATTTACTTTCATTATAACAACACAAATATAAAAATACAGACCATATATACATAACAATTCTTTAACATTAGTAATATAACTGCCCCCAGAGGGGTAGCTTTAAAGGTCATAAGAGGGCACATCTTCCTTGGGGTGCTATAACCTGGGGTCAATAATGATGGTAATGGTTTCCTAATTATTTTTGGAAATGTTAACTAAAAACTTGTCTTTTTTGTACCAGGAGGCAAAATAAATAAAATATATACTTGGGGAAACTCATGTGGGAAAATAAATCTTTCATTGTATGCCTTACCTTCTGGAGAGCTGAAAGGTGATAAAAAAACAAAACACAATTTTTACTTATGGAAGTCACTGCCTTAGCAATAGCTGTGATTACTGGAACATGAACTGATGCCGGAGGTTAGTAGACACTTACCCAGAATCCCCAGTAATCTTATATATCTGTGCTAACTTTAGCGTGTCTCAAGTGTTTCATAGTTTCCATTTTATCACTGGAGGCTCTTATTGCCCACAAATCCAGCCAAGAAAACAGAGATATCCCATATGCCTTAATGTCAAGGAACTGTGTTTTGTCTTAAATTATAGAAAATATTTTCCCATGTTATTTGTCACTAGGCCATTTTTTTTCATTTTATCTTTTAGACACTGGATTTTCTTATCAAGTGTGTGTACTTGTACACATGTACACATCTTTCTCTGGAACGTTTCTCTATTTCACTACACAGAATTTTCTAAATGTCTCAAGAGTCCCATGGAGGTAATTAGTAAGAATGAATTGTTATCTGCTCTTTCGTGGAGGAAAAGAAAAAAATAAAGCAAGGCATATAAAATTTAATTGATGTGCCCACTCAGCTTGTTAGTGATTGCATAACCACAGTCAAACAACATTGCTCAGGTACTTCCTGGGGATATGCATTCAAATAAAAGATGTAAAATCCTCCATTCATTCTCCATCAATATGCAGGATATTTCTATTTTCCTTGAAGTACTTTTAGAGTGACTGCAGATCCAAGCAATTACCAACTCATAGATTTGGAATTTAGGCCCCTAGTATATTTGTTTATCACACCAGTGTGAGGAAGGTGGCATGTTACTGTGTGTTTCTAGTACTTTTAGAGTGCTCTGGATATAGAGAAGAACTATTTCCATGGCAACCAGTAGACAGCTAGACTTTTGTCTTAATTGCATTAGCTAAGAGTTCATAGGATGCTTTTTTATATTTTTTGTTTTGATACTTTGCATTTCCCTTTTAATACTGACATTATCTGTTAAAGTTACTTCATGAAATTTGAAATTATTGTGGCTAAAAGAATGAAAAAACACTAATAAACTTAAAGCAAATGTGTTAGGGAAGTACCATTTCCATTTCCAAGTTTCTTGGCTTTGTCATTTTCTTCAAGACACTAACATTGTTCTTACAATCTTTGAATTACTTTACAGTTCCCAAATAATAAATGTGACTGCAGTCTTTCTGACTTCAACATGTTGCATTCCTCCTTTTTAGAGGCCTCGCAAATATTAATAAGATAAGTGTGAGAAGGGCCAGGATTTCTTAGTCTTTATTGACAAATCTATCCCATTTGCCTTTCCTCTTTTGTTGTTTTTAATCCTAAAGCAGGTAGGAGGGGAAAGATTTTTCAAATCCTCTCATTTTCTATTTTATTTAATATTGTCTTTAGATATACTATCCAATGTGAGACATTGCTATACTTCTTTGTCAAGCTCTGATTACCATAATGATATTGGTATGTGTAGTAAAAGTTGTAGCTCCACTGTCCACTTTCTGTAAACGATGTTGATGTCTGCATGTAGTGGGTGTTGAAACTATTCACATTTCAAATATGGAAAGAGCCGTGGAGTTTGCACCCACTGATGTGGATTCTGCATTAGAACCAAAGCAATTTGATTCCTGTTCTAATGACATCGATTGGTGTTTTCCTTTTTCTCACATGTACTTGTTGATAAAGATGCACTGTGCCTCTCTATGCAAAGGTCGATTCAATTTCACTTCTGTTTTGTTGCTTATTAGCATGAAAAATCAGGCAAGGGAACAATACTATGTAGCAATTGTAGTTGTGGTATGTGTTGGATGAGTGAAGAAAATCATCAGTATGGAATGTATAATAGCACAAATCATATACAAAGCATCTTGAAAGGATGGACTAGTCTTTCAATCTCTGTCAAGAGTCTTTCTTTTGAAGCATTAATTCTTTCTTTCTGACTTTCTCTCTCTCTTCCTCCATCTTGTTTCTCCTCCTTCTTCTTTGTGTGTGTATAAGCTATGAACAAAGTAATCTTATACTTAGTAAATAAAACAGTGGACTACTAAGTTAGCTATGACTAAATAATGATTTTCTGTTGATGATACAGATATTGGATTTCTTGAAATAGCTATTTTCTCTTTAAATTTGAATTCTCAGTGCTGTATTTTTTATAGGTATACTTTCATCACAATAAGTTGAAACAGAAAATATCTGTGTGGATCTTTCTCTTTTGTATTATGTTGCAGGGTTATTGAGCTTGTCTTTATATCTTAAGTTCCACAACACTGAAATACACTGGGCACTTGATAAATGATTATTATGCTGTCTAATACATTACATTGTGAAGTGTCTAATGTAATTTAAGGGCATATCAAGGTAAACACACATCTACGGAATGTCATGTTTTCCCAAGGACCTATATTAAATGCACAAGAAGACATATCTCTTATCTTCTCCAGATAATTTTGTTTTCTTTATGTTTAGCTTAAGGATGTTGTAAACCATAAAAGTATGCATAGTCAGTCTTAGATGGAAAAGTTACTATGTCAGAATACTACACAAGTGAACTTAGACCTGTAGCTTTTGCACTGACATGATAATCTTCATAACTCCATAATAGGAAACATATTTGGCTTTTCTTATGAATGGAACTATATAACTAGTACTATCATAATTTCAGGGTTCAAATGCTACAGTTACTCTTTATGAAGGGGACTAATGAAATACAGTAACAACATATTCTTTTTGAATGTGGTAATGTGGGAATTCATTTAATCAATAATTTTGGGGTACCAACCTTAGGACATGGCTTCTTGTCTGATGAAGTGGTTCCTTAAAAGGAAAGAGACATAGGTCCCACTCTCTCTAGGATTGTGAAGAGCTGGTCAGGCCATGTGAAGCAGTGTGTGGCCAGTTTCCCAGTTCCCTTAGGTAGAATGGAAGAACTGGTTATATCTTGTCCTGTATCCATGAATCTGTTTTCTCCATAGCATCTCTTAATAAAAGTATATACATCTCTGTGGTTCATGTAACATGGTATGCCAGTAAATATGAGAGGGTTATGGTATAGTTAGCTAGAATAATTAATCAATAAGATCCAGTTTGATAGATAATCCCATAGGTGAAATATAAGTAAGAAAACTCCATTGCTCAACATAAACGAACTGTAATGCAAAAAACAAGACAAAACAAAACAAAAAAAGTGAGGTGGAGAGAAAAATCTATGCATTAAGGATGCGTTGCAATAAACTGTCAGTATGTGGAAAATGTAGGTCTTATTTTAAAAATATCGAGTAAAATTTATATGTAAGGAACAATTGGAAAGGCAAACACCGGTTGTTTAAAAAGAATCAATGTGACTTGAGTAACAAAAGTTTGTTGCTCACTTCCAGAACTCTGTGTAATTCAGATAGACAGTGGAGTATGAATGGAGTCAGAAGACATTGGGATTCACTTCCTGCTCACTGGGAAAGGATGGGAAGATAGGACTGATGGTTCTTGGAATGATAACCACTGAGACAAGACAAACGAGCCCATTAGAACACACACTACTTGGTTGAATTTACCATATGATTGAAAATTTCAATTGCAAAACAAGCTTGAAAATTTACTAGATATTACTTTAGAACTGCTCAATAAACTTCTATAACTCTGAGCTAGAAAATAGAGGGAATTTAAGGAAACATATGTGCTTTTGCTTGAAAATAACTGAATACTTGAAAAGGTTAGTTAAATATTCTTTGGCATATATAACGGCCATATATTTCACCACCGAATTCTTTCATAAGGAAAGCTGATATTTAGGAGCTTCATCAAATTGATTTTAGACCATAACATGCAAAGTTTAGAAATTAAACAAGCAGAAGACATGCATAGTAGTGTTCCATGGTATACATAGGAATGCAGTAATATGATATTTTATAAGTTTGTAAACATTTTATGAATCCTGGTGTGCACTTAGCACATGTCAAAGTACTGCTGTCCTCCTGCTACTCGAACAACCTGCCATTTCTCTAGTGGCTTACAAATCACAGATATTTGTTTCTCACACTTTTGGAGTCTGTGAAGTGTATATCGAGATGCCAGTAGATTTGGATATATGGTGAAGTTCTCTTAGAACATAGCAGCATCAGACTGGGCACTGGACACCCAAATCGGCACCAATTTAAGAAATAAGCAGTTTCATTGTGTAGATCAATATGCAAATGATGGTTTCCTAACAATAAGATAAGTGCAATAGCATACGCAGAGGTGTCAATCAGATTGTCATATCCATCTATCGGAAGACTGAAATAATTTTGAATTGTTATATGCATATAATGTATTTGTGGTGAGTCAAATACAGTTATTATTCACAAACTTTCAGATACAAAATCTTTAGAGAAATTTTTGCTTGTAACCAGTACCTATGGTGATCTCTTTAAAAAGGTTGACAATGGAAAACACTTTCAAAATTATAATTTGTGTGTCAAATTTCATTTGAGGCAGTTCATACTAATTTATTTTGAGGTTGTCTGAAGCTGGACAGATAGAAAATTATCTTATAAATTTTATGTACTCTCAGTCGCATGTGTAATATAGATACCTTATAGTAGTATGTTATTTCTAATGCTTGCGATCATGGGCCAGTTTAAAGATGGATCTGTGGGCTGGGTAAAGAATTTGCAGTTCAAGCATGTAGACCATTGTTTAGATCTCCAGTAGCAATAAATAAATCCTAGTGGACATTTCAGCCTAGCTATAATCCTGGCTCTGGGGAAGAAGGAGGAGTTGTCAATGTCATGCTAGACTTTCCAAATCAGCGAACTCTGGGTTCATTGAGAAACACTGCCTCAGGGAATGTAACAGTGAATAGTGGAGGAAAAGACAGAACACCAACCTCCACGTGCACATACATGTAATGCACTTGCACATATGCATGTGAGAACACATACACACACTGCATGTACAATATAGAGAATTGCTTAAGAGCTCATTATTTATTATTTTTCTTCATGATTGTATAGTCAGGTATAGATTTTGGAGATTTGAATGTTTTGAACACTTACACTAAAGCATGTGTTATTGTATTCCTGTCAGACTGTAGATTGTTTTGAAAGAGATCACTCTCTTGAGCATTACTGAAGTTCAAATTACTAGTTTATGTTAATAGTTTTCAAGGTTAGGTAGTAAAAAAATGAGTGAAATACATGATAATTATGTACAAGTGATTTATTCCAATATTGTTTCAGGAGAAAAATCATATTTTTCTATCACTATACTTAAAACCTTGTAATGATCCGTGATAACATGTGACATCAGGATTGTCTGAATAACACATGAATGAAGAAATGAATATCCCCAAACTGTGAAATATATCTTTTATTTTTCTTAATTAAATTTTATTTAAATTAAAAACAATCTTATTTTACATACCAGTCCCAGTTCCCTCTCCCTCGCATCCTTCCATTACCCCTACCATCTTCCCTTCCTACCCCTTATCCACTCCTCCGTGAGGTTGAGGTCTCCCATGGGGGATTATCAAAGTATGTCACATCATTTGGGGAGGACCTAGGCCCTCCCCCGTGTATCTAGGCTAAGAGAGTATCCCTCCATAGGGAATGGGTTCCCAAAGCCCACTCGTGCACTAGGGATAAATACTGGTTCCATTGCCAGAGGCCCCACAAACTGCCCAAGACCCCAGCTGACACCCATGTTCCGTGGCCCTGGCTAGGTCCTATGCTGTTTTCCCAGCTGTCAGTCTAGAGTCTGTGAGTTCCCACTTGGCGCAGGTCAGCTGTTTCCACTGGTTTCCCCAGCATGGTCTTGACCCCTTTGCTCATCATAAGAATGTATCTTTTCAGACACCATGTTAACACAGTTGATTGGAAGATTCTCTGATTCTTTAAATTCAGTCTCTGGTTTACTCAATATCCAGTGCTGTAAAGAAACACTACACCTGATATTATCAAACCCTAAGTGTATTTACTGTATGTACAATTTGTGATGCTTGGTTATGTGGATTAAGTGGATGCTCATCAGGACCTTGTTACCCTTAAGGGCTTTCTCTTCTTCCTAATGGGGGACTGATTACCACCTGTCTCATTCTAATTCCCTATTTCTTTTTTTGTCCCATTCAACAGCAGCTAAAATAAACTGCATTAAAGAAGGGAAGTCAATGCCCAAAAGCCATTTGCTCACCAATAAAAATCTCCTAATTAATTGTATGTTCCAATAAACTAGCTGAATCTGACCTTTTTTTTCTTTTAGATTTCAATGGGCTGCTTTTGTTATTATTGTTCCTGCTGCTTTTGATTTTGGTTTGTTTTTCTTTTAAGAGTTAAGATTGTCCTCTCCAGAGAGTTTGGGAGTATCATTACATCAGGAAGCATCATGAAAGAGGTCTATCATTTTGTTATATGAAATATATTTGTTAAGTGATAAATGGTCAATAGAATTGTCATGAACTTACATCCATTTTACATAAAGTAGACAGAAGACATAGAAGTCTGCTACAAATACGAACGTTGAATATACTAATTCTATATTATTCTAAGTATGTTGTCAATCAAAAACATGGATAATTATTGACAGAAAATATTTACTGTTTATAAAATAGACTGCACAGAAAGATAGATTCTCTAAAATATCTGTGGATGGATCTGTCTGGAAAGGAGGAGAAAGATACCATATCCAACCTTTGCATACATAACTGGGAAGATACTAAAATTACTTGAATATTTCTCAGTGAACTGGAATCTGAATTAAATAATACTAATAAACAAAACTGTCATTATAGAACAAAATTCCAAGGAGGACTTTACTCATTACAAATTATTTCATAAGTCTGTTATAAATGATAAAATATTAGTACTCTGGGTAGCTTTACTTTAATGGATCTAAAGAGTAAAGCATTTATAAGTGAACAATACAATGTGAACTGAATAATAATATTCTAATGTGTTAAGGTGAAAACTCTCCTGCCTTTGGTATCAAAAGTTTTTCATGTGGGAAACAGCACAGCAGATCAGCAGAACTGAAATTCTTCCTGAATTGCAGGAGCTAGATGGATGAATGTTGTCCTGGATTAGGGCACTCAGCAACTGTAAATTACATAGCATAACTGACTGCTTCCAGCAGTGTATCACTTCATACTTACCCAGACATCTCCTTACACCCGTTAAATCAGCCAGTTCCTCTCTTCAGTGGAAAAAGCCATACTCATCTGTTCCTGAATATAATCTGACTACAACAGTCAAATGAGATGATCGTTGTTTGAAGAGTTCTAGGAATGTTGTGCAACCACCTTTTAAAGACAAGCATTGTTAGGCAAGATTTTATTTTCTTCTTTTACAATATGTATTATCCATCACATGATGTATAGTCTCAAAATTGTCAGCATCAATTTTTAAATAATATTAAAATTTGTTTCTGAGGGTGGAAATCTCTCCCTCTCTTCTTTCTCTATGTGAATGAGACAGACAAAGAGGAGGAGGAGATGAGAGACTAATGGCGAGAGAATCTTTTTTGAAGTACTAATAAATTTTACAGAATGGCTAACTATTCAGTATGCCTCTATTCATTTGATTATATGACTACAGAATTGGAAGATTTATTTGTTTCTCTGCTGATGTATAGTTTTATTCAGGTTGAGCTGTGAAATCAGCCACTCAGTACCTTTTCAGGTTTGCAGGTGTGTGAACTAATAGTTCTGCAGAAATCTGACTATATGTGTGATTTGAGCGTTACAGTCTCCTGTGATAAGGTTCATTTCATTGAACATGAGTATCTAACAAAGAATCTTTTGCCTCTGCTTCCAGAAATTATAATCTCACTTGAGGGTGAAATGAGGGGTAAATTTTGCTTAAATAGTACATACGGTTTATTTTGTTATTCAAATTACTGTTTTTCATAGCATACCATTGTTGACAACAGTCTGTGTAATTCACCATACTTTAATATGTTGGCTTAATATCCGGTCGAGTGATAATTTTCACTACAGGTATTTGCAGTCAGTGGGATAGAGAGAGATTACTGTTTGTGATAGCCATTCACACTTTCTTAGGTTATTGCTCAAGATTCCAGGCAGATTCCGAACTGCCCCTAGAGACATAAGACAAAACATTTTAATATCTTCCATAATATCTGATGACAAATTATTTATTGTGTGGAATATTTTCTTTTGTTTTGAAACTTTATTTCTGTTTGACCATTAGTCTTGCATGCAAAACAATCATGTTTAAAAGAAATACAGCAGGGGCTGGGGGCATAGCTCAGATGTTAAGAACACTGGCTACTGACCTAGAGGATTGGGGTTCTATTCCCAGCACTCACATGGCAGCTCACAACTGTCTGTAATTCCAGTTCCAGGGAATCCAACCCTCTTACAAAGACAAACTTATAGACAAAACACCAGTGCACATAAAAGATAACTGGGATTGACATGTGAAGCAAGCTATTTAAAATTAAAATAATAAAAGAAAGAAAAGAAAAATACAATAAAGTAGAAACAGGCTATAACAGGTTAAGTGTTTCTTTAAATCTTACATCCTGGAGCAAAAACTTATCCTAAAGAACTATCAGCTGCTGTAAAGTACTACTAAGTATAGAGATGTCAGGAGAAAGGTGTCTCTTTGTGTGTAGCAGAGTGTATACCAGTGAATTACAGCATAATCATCCTAGTTCTGTAGCTTCTGGGAAACTCAGAAGATAACAGTAGGGATCCAGTGATGCTGAGATCATCAGTTAAATTTGGCAAAATAAGAATTAAATTTTGAGGTCATACTCTCAAAGCTTAACCAAATCAGAGAGGTTGTAGTTGTAACTCTTATCAGGAACAACTGATGACACAAATACTGATATTTTAAGGTGAATTTAGGACTACTATGGGAAGCAAAAGCAACTCCAAGAGTAGAAATATCCAGAACCAATGCCTACAATTTGTATTGTTCAGTTTCTGATATTAGTCAACTTCTCTGAAACCAGAAAACCCATTGCCTATAAAACCAAATTCATATGTTTTTGTGAGAAAAGCTATAAATACTCCTTGGCATTTTATTTTGTTAGTAGTTACTTGCTGGGCTATGGTTATTATTCAGGCATTAGTACTGCCCTGTCCTTGGTGTTCTGACAGGGTATGCCGTCAGCTGCAACCACAAAGAGCATCACTAGTGCACATTTATTATACTTCCTTTTAAAAGTGCCCTTTCCTCCTCCCATTCTCTCTCTTTCTTCCCCCTTTCTCTCCCTCTCCCTCTCCCTCCCTCCCTCCCCCTCCCTCCTTTCTCTTTCTCTCTCTCTCTCTCTCTCTCTCTCTCTCTCTCTCTCTCTCTCTCTCTCTGTCTCTTTCTCTCTCTGCCTCTTTTTCTTCTCTTTCGTCCCTCCCAATGCTCCTGTGGCAGAGACTGGGATTTCCCCTCTAGTTTCCCCTTTTAATGATCCCTTGATCCCTTCCACTAGTAAAAAAAAAAAAAAAAAAAAAAAAAACCCTTAGCTTGAACCCTGTCACGTGGTTCTCTCATGCGCTGCTTTTCTTAAATTACACAGATGTGTGGTGACCCACTTCTTTAATCCTAGCATTTAGGCAGAGGCAGGTGGATCATTTGAGTTTAAGGCCAGTCTGATCCACAGATTGAGTTCCAGGACAGCATGGACTACACACACCTGGCCTTGAAAAAAACAAAACCAAACCAAACAAAGGAAAAGAGAATAAAAAAGACCCAGAAAACAGAAACAAAACCAAAAAATCCTCTACTAGTTACTATAAAGTTATAGTTTTTATTTTTTATTTCATTTTTAGTAATATAGCTAATGTCAGCTACACTTTGTACCATGCACAAATGAGTAATGATACAGAAATTTTTCTCACTGAGATAATAAAATTTCAATAGGAATATTAAAATATTTGTGAAAATCATGAGCACCAGTCTCATAGTAGAGGTTACAAAGAGTGCACATTCTAAACATACTTCTAGATTAATCAGCAAGGCATGCATAATCAGGAATATATTGCTATAATTATTGCACAGTCTTTATGTAGATCTTTAGAGTTGTATGACATAATTTCAACTAGTAGAAGAATAAAAATGTTTGAAATAAAATTAGGTGAAAGATTTTAAGAGAAGAATAGAGTTTGTAGGAGTCAAATGATGACAGTGTCTGATATACCTCTAATATGCTGTAGATTTTAGCTAGATTTTTCTCAATGACATTGTTTTATAATTTTCAAGCTACTACACCTCTACAAACTTTATTTACCTTTACTTATTTTGCTTCCATATCAGAATCAGAGAAACATGTCTGTTGTTCCCTAAACTTTATTTAATGTTTTAGTGTGGTGATTTTGTTTGTTTGTTTGTTTTCCTTGGAGAAATACATGGTATGGGATATCTTCCAAGCACATCTCCTAAAGATGTGGGAATATTGAAACAAGGATCCTTTAGTCCTGGCTCTAAACTAGTTTGATGTAAATTGTCTTACTGGTTGTCTTATTCAAACTAATTTATATGACAAAATGGCCTAAATAAGAGCCAACACACTCAAAGAAATGATGACATCAAGGATGGTTGTGGCTAGCCTGTCCATTCAATATGCCAAAAATTGAAAACACTATCAATGCTTTATTTTCCCACTAATTCAAAGTGGTTCATATGTTCATGCATTGTGAAACTCTAGGCTTTATATCACAAGCACTGCTAGCATTCCATCTAGTAACATAAGCAGGAGCGATTGTCAGTATATAATGCAGAGTTTAAACAGGCATTGCTTCATTCTGAACACATAACATAGCTCATTATACTGAGGACATGTTTATTTTCCTTTCACTTCATTGTGAAAGACTTCTGGCTAAATCAGTTATATTTGCATTTTGGATCTTAAATTTTGAGAGAGTATTTATTGCAATTTAGTTATATGGATTTGAGCAGGCACAATATTCTTACTGTAAAATTGGAAAGCAAATGAAATACAAAATTATATTTGTTTGAAATTTTTATTGGTTCCAATGCAGTTTAGTTGCTGTTGTTGATTTGGGGTGTTACTCAAATGCTGAGCTGCCTGACACTGTTAGTTCTGTAATGTTTTTCCCCTTTAGGGCTCTAAAGCACCATGAATGAGAAAAAGAAAATTTATAAATGTACAAATTACCTTATACTTTAAACATAAAAGGAAAACTTCATCTCTGGCACAAGAAATGATTGGTTTTTTCCCCTTACATATGATGAGTAATTTGACCAATTAGGTACAGTAAAGCCACACTAATTTAGACTAATTGTGTGGAAAATTTTAATGAAGGAGTGGAAAATCATATAAAGATTTAAAGTAGGATGGACTTTTTCTGAATATTTACTGTGTCTCTGAAAATAGCTAATTAAACCATAATTTGACGTAATATATGA
The DNA here is from genome assembly GCF_017639785.1 of Mesocricetus auratus. NCBI lineage: Eukaryota > Metazoa > Chordata > Mammalia > Rodentia > Cricetidae > Mesocricetus > Mesocricetus auratus. Next base: position 37,195,861 of record NW_024429190.1, read on the forward strand.
CTTTCATTATAAGAATGTGACTTTTTTTTGCAATTTACACACAATTTTCCATGAACACAGAAAGCAGCACACTTTTGAAATGTTAGCCAAACAATTCTCACTTCTTTCCTGCCCCCTGCGAGCCTTTTTCACACCAGTAAATTGCCTTACAAACTCCTCTTTCAATGATAATACAAATATTTAAAGAACATTGAAAATGTGAGATTAAAAAAATCTCTCATTTATTGCTTCATTTGGTCAACAATATCCTGAGTGTGGTTGTCTACACTTGGTCATAAACAAGAATCTCAAGAGATTTTTGCACTTATTTAAAAAACATTGATAGAAGGTTAGCTTAAGGAAATCCTGATACAAAATGCTTGTTCATCTACATATTGATGTCCTTTAATTCTTAGTATAAGACATTTGCTGTTCACCCTTTAACTGAAATAAGGTGAAGCCATTTCATGTGCATATTGTTTGGATCTATTTCTCTTACTTACAGATTTTTAAAACATGGCTAAAACTCCAAGTTTACAAATTTTTCTTCACCAAAGCTTTGTAAATTAATAATTTTCATTTTGATGGTAGGAAATAATGATAATCAGATATATTTAATTAAACACACCTAGCTATTTATCTTGTTGTAATAAATCACATAGGTCAATATTGTAGCCAAATAAAACAGATTTAATTTACTTTTCTGTAGTGATACACTGGGAATGGTAGTTAGGAGTTCTCCTACCTTGTTTTGAGAAATCATTTAGTACTTAGTACTTTGATTCTTTAGTAATAATGGCGAACATATTAAAGTCTGATTAGTAAGCTGCTCAGAGACCTATAGTGGTCTCTTTTACTGATGTACCTCCCATTGTAAACTGGACATGTTATCTCCTTTTTCTTCATGGGTACTTTTTGTTGTTACTAGAAATCTGAGAAGCTGAGTTTTCCAATTTACAGTAGAATAAATAAACATTAAGAAATAGAGATCAATCAAATTGAGTTAACATGTCCCTGTTCCCTAATCATAAATGTACCCACGAGAGAAAAACCTTGAAGGAAATAAATGACCATAATTGCATTTTATGGTTTTTCTTTTGCACTTCCTTTTTGTCTTTCTTTATTTCTTTCTTGTCAGGGTTATTGGCTTGATGTACAGTTGAACTCTGGGATCTTTAAAAAACTTGTAGGAAAGTTTTGAGGCATTGTTCCAGGATAGAACATTTTGGCTGTTATGAGTGAAGGAGTCCCTCAGTTTTATCTCAAGAATTGGGAAGAAAAAAAAGCCACGACCTGAAAGAGGTGTTAAATTTATGACTGACATTTGTGTTCCAAGTTTTGGTTCATTCATCTATGAAATATGGTTCTAGTCATCAAATTGAAGTATAATTGAGGTTGGCCCCAGTTTGGTTTTTAAGGAAGAGCATATAGGAACAGTAAGGAGGAGGACATCTGTGGATGAGAGATCAGTTCTTCTTGAATGTCATTTTTAGCTTTGCAAGTCAAAGATTTCAACCATGTGTTAAGAGAAGCTTTCCTTTGAGAAAAGTCTTCCCGCCAGCCTAGTTCTAGATCCACATGAGTCCCAAATAAACACACAGGAGGCTACATTCATTATGAAGCTGTTGGCCTTGCTTGTCTCTTACTGGCTAGCTCTGCTTTAAGTAATTACCCCAAATTGTTAATCTAAGTATGTCTCTTACCGGAGAATAGTTCCAGGCTTCCTACCCCCAATGGCGTTACATGTTGACTCTCTTGTGTTTCCCCTTCCCAGAATCCTCCTCGACTCCTAGTCCCTCCTATCTAGGTTTTCTATTGGCCAGACAGTACTTTATTGACGAATGCACAGGCAAATAACAGGACTTCTCCAACAACCATGTGCTTAGTAAAAACCTCTGACCCAGTCACAATACTACAGAAAGCAAAGGTTGGGTCGGAGTTCGGCTGAAGTCTTCATTTCTTGACAAATGCCATTTTATTCCCACTGCAATGGAGAGGTAATAATGGATCATGCTATCTTTTCAGTGGTTCTTAACCAGCACTTTACATTATAGCAGAGTGAGGAATGAAATGAAATGTAATGGAATGAGATTTGACAAAAAATAAATAAAAATCAGTGTTCTGCATGAAGTAACAGAAAATACTGTTTAAGTAGACTTCCCTTTCATGTGTTTTTCTATCATGTGAACACGATAGGAATAGAAAGTTTATTTCTTCCTGTCATCTATGATATTGTAAAAAAAACTGAAACACTTTATTCTGAATAATGTTATATTTTGAGAATGATTTTGCAGTACAATGCTAATTCTTAGACATTTATATACCAGCCACCTGAAATATACCTAAAGTCACTTTATAATGAGTTACCCTTGGAATATTGCTACAGAATAAATTTGCAAAGATGAACTTGGCTTTTCTAATCTATTTCTTCTAAATAGCCACCTCTCATCTGACTTTCAATTTGTCCATTATCCCTAATGCCTAAAGATACATTTTAAGGTGCATGTCTCCTGCAGGCTCACCCAGGGCAGACTGCTTTGTCTGGAGCAGGGTGTTTGTCATCTGTTGCTTGTTTCAGCCACATCATTTAGCTTCCCAGCAGCAGTGACAGGTCTTCCAGGAGGAGCCCAAGTCGTTAGGTAGTTGTCAAGATGTCATCTTTGGATTCTCTCAGTTGTTGATTCTAACCTTTGAGAACTATTTCTTTAACTCTTCTTAGAATCATTCAAAAAATAAAAAAGAGGACCTATCTGGCTATAGCTTTCTGACATTTCCCTCGTTTCATAAACCCCTAATCAAAAGCAAGTGTTTGTCTGACAGGGAGGTGGGATGGCAGGGGCAGAAATCACCGAAGTTAGTGGTGATAGGTCTTGCTGTAACTAAATTTCCGGATTACAGTGAAGGTGAATCCCACTTTATTGTCTCTTATAAGTATCATCTCACAATCAGCCATAAAAATAAGGATATTGATGATGTTAAGAAAAAGAGAAACATGGCATGTACTCTCTCATATATGGATTTTAGACATAGATCTGGGGAGTGCCAGCCTACAATCCCATGGCCAGAGAGTCTGGGAAACAGAACCTTCATTCAGTGGCTGATGGGAGAAGAGGCAGACTCCCTCGGTTAAGTACTGAGCTGAACTCAAGAAAGCCAGTAAAAGAGAGGGAGGACTGATGACCAAAGGGATTAAGACTGGGCTGGTTTAACCCCCAGAAACAGCTGACCCAACAAAGGTTAACTCTTGAATCCTAGGCATCAGCCTGGGAATCCAGCATGGGACTGATCAAGACCCCCTGAATGTGGGTGTCAGTGAGGAGGCCTACTTAATCTATTGAGCCTTGGACAGCAGATTAGTACTCATTCCGAGTATACACAGGGACTTTGGACTCCCATCCAACAATGTGAGGTGCACTCTCACCCTGAACTCTTGGGGGAGGGTCTAGGCCCTGCCCTATATGAAATGACAGACTATGGACACCCCCATGGAGGGCCTCACCCTCCCTGGGGAACTGAGGGGATAATGGGGGGGGTGAGGGGAGGGCAAGGGAGGAGGGTACCTGGAACTGACTTGTGAAGCAACCTTGTTTCTTATCTAAATTTAAACTGAAAAATAAATTAAAATAAAAAAGAAAAGAAAAGAAAATTAACTATAAAAAAAGAATGTACCGAGTCGAGTAATGTGATTAGTGTTACATCATTTATGTAACGATTTTGTTTTTTTTTCAAAGGAAACCTATCTCAGTAAGGAGGGGAAGAAATTTTTGTTTTATTGCTTGTTTTTAATTCTTATTTTTTAATTCTGTAAACACTTTATATTCTGAATGCATGGCTTGATAGAGGCTTTCTGAGTATTGGACAATTTCACAAGTGATTTCCATGTACATAGAGATTGAGATTGATATGTATGTATATAAATATGTATGTATATATGTATGTATTTTAACACCAATACATCAATGACAGCACAGTTTGTCTCCATATTAGAGACATGAAAATTGAGACAGGATATATTTTGGCTTGTACTATAAACCTAATGAATAGAAACGCTAGGCTTCAAAGTCAAGTAACAAGACAAAGTTGGGAATCCAAGAACTGTTCCTGAGTGGCTGATAAGATAGAAAGCTGAAACAAGGGCCGGGCGGTGGTGGTGCACGCCTATAATCCCAGCACTCGGGAGGCAGAGGCAGGCAGATCTCTGTGAGTTTGAGGCCGGGCTGGACTGACAGCCTCCAAAACAATACAGAGAAACCCTGTCTCGTAAAAACCAAAAAAAAAAAAAAAAAAAAAAAAAAAAAGAAAGAAAAAGAAAAAAGAAAGCTGAAACATGGACTGCAAATAAAACAGCCATAGTTTCTGGTGGAGGGCAGAGAAGTGACATTCTTGTCATTATTCTCATCTGTTTTAAAGTCACATTAACTCCAGAGAAACAGTACCTGGAATTTGCATCAATACTGAAAGACCTCCCTATGACAGGGGATTTTTAACATTAATGTAGGATAATCATGTTAACTAAGGGCAGCAATATAGAATATAGGGAGCAATGCTTTAAATATCTACTCTCATTATTATTACCATGATTATCTATGAATCCAGCATTGAAGTCACAGGAAAGAGAAAAGACAAATTGCCTGGGTGGTTGTAATATGAAATACAAATAGAAAAATTTGAGACATTTGAATGACAGAGAAAATGAAGAGGTTGTATGTATATTGTTGGTCGAAATGTCAGAGATATGGAGGAAGTAGGGAAAGCTTTGGAAATGCTTTCTAATGCTACTTAGTGATAACATTGTGTAATGCCATCTGGTCTTAAAGAGAACATTAATCTTTTACCACATATAAACCATGTCAGAATTGTCAATAACTGTTAGTAATGTGAGAAATAAAACTCTCACTAGTCCTACATGACTGGTTGCTAATTAACAGCAAAAAATAGCTTTAAATGTCTCTTGATAAGTGTTAGATAACTTCCTGAAGAGAAATTTTCCCTTTTTAAAAATCACATGTTGGTTACTCCAATACTAGCTAATAAATAAAAGCCGATTAGTCATTCTGTGTCTGAACAAAATCCCAAGCTGATTTTAATTACAAATTACTTTTCTTAGAGTGTATTAGAAGTCCAAAAAATAGCACCCAAGCCAGTCTTCATGATGGAGATATAATGTAAATGGGATAAGATATTCATTCAAGTTTTCTTGCACTTGTTTTCACAGTAAACTATGCACTTTCAAAAGAGTTGAGACATTTTGTAGCCATTACACTCAGGTTGGTTAAGACCACTAAAGTAGAAATGGTACCTTAAAAACCACTTTGAGAGAGGAATAAGGAAATATACTTCCATTGCATAGGCCTATAAATATATAAATATATGATTATTGAATACTGCGATTTACCATCAGTCAAGGCAAATTAAAATTGGACTAATTTTCCATTTTATTTTAGGACCAGAGTAGATTTTTTTAACCCTGCTGACACAGATATTCAGCCTTATTCCCAGAACATGTCTGGAATGTAGTCTAGTCATTAATATCTTATTTAATATATTTATTTATTTTTATACAACCTGGATTGTAAAATGCTGACATGCTAAAAATAAGTGTGGAAGTCTATTTCCCTTCAAGAAAATGGCACAAGCTCAGATGATGGAAAGTATAACAATGCTTTAATATAACAACCACCACCTAAAGATAATGTCCAGAGGACTTAAAATCTCATTGTCTAGTTTTTACATCTGAAGGAACTTGGAAAAAGAAAAAAAACACCTCGATCAGTGCCAGTTAAAATAACTGACTTTATTCTCCTTAGAATGTTTTATTTTTTTTCTTGCATTCCATGTTATCCTAACTTTGTTTTCCTTGTCTCCATATATTCTGGCCTGTGCTAAAGGATGGCTTAGTTACACAAGTGCTCCTATCAGCATATGCAGGAGTTTCCCTGACTGTTTATCAACTGCTCAAGTTCAGCCAAGGCCACATTATTGCATGATGAGTAAGAGCCCATCTGTGGATCACTCAGCAGCTGTGTGAGGGTGGGCACATTCTCTTCATGGGTACTGTCATCTTCTGTGACATGCAGAGAAACTGGAAGCCTGACCCATAGTGCTACAGTTTCAATGGGGTGATGTCTGTGTGGGCACACAGTAAGCCAACAGTGAGTACCAGAGCACATCACAATGATTGGAAGACCATGCTCATTGTTGCTAAGGAGGATTCCCTTGTTCCAGTGTTGCCTAAGAATTGTCTAGTGCAATGGGTTCCTCTTTCTCTTTTTTCAATATTGTAGCATGTCCACATCCTTTTTAGATATATCTGTATTTTTTTAACTTTAGAATTCTCCTAGATTGAGTGTAGAGAAAAATACCATCCTTAATTTATGATCTGAAAATATAAAGCAGTTTGCATTAAAACCTGAAGCTAATGATTAAAAAACAAAACAAAACAAAACTGGAGATCATCTTGTTCTTCCCCCAGAATAAGAGTTAATTCTGTGTTTATTATTAATGCTGTTTATTAATATATGAATAGCTTGTGATGATATCCAAGGGGGTAGAAACATCACTGAGGCAAATATTTTACTGTATAATAAATTTGACAATTTATAGATGTGGCATATGTTGAAAGTTTCACACTTCTGAAGTGAAAATTGAAGTAATGTAATGTGAGGAAATAGCCATGTTTATAAGTGTATAGAAAATGATTAAAACACAAATCTCAGAGTCTTCTTTCTTTTAAACAAAGAATAAGAACATTTTAGGTGCAGCCCATCAAATCTCTGACAGATCTGGAGGGAAAGGAAATTAGGAAGCTAAGCAATACTACTAATAAAGTTAGAATATTCTGTAGTTGCTTTCTGGGTTTGCTACTGTCACGTGCTTTAAAATGTTTATCTGTCCATGAGCTTAAAAATTGAATTACTAACCTTAGTAAGATGATATGTAAATTCTTTTTATAGTACTGATTATTTGAATATGCTACGGCAAATATTGGACAGCTAGATTACTTTATCAAATATACCTTGACTTTGAACTCTGGGTTTTATGAGTTACTATATGAAAATCATGCATGCTAAAATCCCTCTCCCATAACTGAATCATAGATACCCATATTTCTCCCAAAAGAATCAAAAAATGCTAACATTTGTTGCTATTTAGTAAACTTCTCCTTCTCTTTTTTTTCCCGAGAAGCTCAAGCTCTTAAATGTAGAATTCATCTCCCTTACTACATTTTTTTCAAAAAGATGAAAAGAGTAAGAATATGGGAAAGAGGGAACATCTACAAATATGGAATGAAAATTACTGCTAGACGGTCACGATTTAATAGCACTCCCCAGGGGAGATTAGAACATTCTTGAAATCAAGGTACTCATTATCATCAACATCATTGTTTTTCTTCCCATTCCAGTGTGGAAGAAAAAAATATTTTTTTCTAATTTCATAGATTGCTTTAAATGCTCCCTAAAAATCTACCAAACTATTTTATTCTTTAAGCTTCTTTTAACTTTTACAAGTAAGAGGTAATTATCTATTTATACACCATAGGTGTATCTTTCTTCAGATCAATTAATGACCAAGATCAGTCACTTTATACTTGTAGTGGGACTAGGAAATTCTGTTAATCTTAATTGATTTTTTCTTAATAGTATTGAACAACTTAAATTTAAATTTGTGGTATTTTCCCCTCACACAGGTATCCTGGGGACTTGGTTTTTCTTCATTTGCTTGTCTTTAATTGTTTGTACTGAATCATAATGACAATAACATTTTTTGCATATCTGTACTCACATTCCTTGAATGACAAAAGCAGGAAGACAATCACAACTTCAAGTCCCAGTTTGTCTATATAGTGAGTTTTATGTCACCCAGGAATGTATAATTTCAAGTTATCTAAAAAAAAAGGAAACAGATAAATGCACAAAACAAATAATAAATACATACATAAGACAACAGAAATGGCTTTTGTGTGTTATATTATACTTATCAAACTAAGAAGTTCACACAAATCATACATATATTTACACGTTGGTACACAATAACTTTTGGAATGACTTATTTTGCCCCAACGCCTTGGATATTAGTGTAAATTCAATTGAGACAGAAAACTTTATCACAAACATAAAGACAAACTCAACAACTGTTTCTTCTCTTCCTCCCACACTAAAGGTCCATGTATTGCCCTCTATGTAACTTTTTCATTGCTATGGAACAAATTATCATGGACACAGTGACTGAAAACAATGCAAACAATACATTATGTTCCTTTGTTTCAGAAAACCAAAATGAATCTAAGACTATTGAGAGACAGGAGCTGGCAAAGCAGTATAGTTTATACAGCTGGAGTATAAACTTTAGTAAGAGATGAAAAAACCAACTTTTTTTTTTTACTTTTACTGTTTTCCTTATTTTTTTCTAATGACTTGATAAATGAGAAGGAACAAAAATTAGCATATACCTGTTGCCTGGAGGATTTAAAAAATGTTTAGATGCTTAATATGAAATAAGTGAGTAAAAGAGAGATCATAGAAGAGTGATTTACCCCTGCAGTAAATTGGCACTGAAGCTAGGTTCCATTCAGTTTCATCATTAAAAGGTTAAGTAAAAGTTCATAGACTTTCTCTACGTGTCTGGCTTGATTCTGGCAGGACCCATGTGTCTGCACAGACAAGGAAAGCTATCTAAGGACACAAACATTCATGCCATACAATCTGAAGACTCAAGGATTTTAAATGTATATAGCTCCCTTAACAGATTTTACCAGGTGCAGTTTAGATGAAATGTCTAAGATAGAAAAGGGGAAAAAACAGAGAAGTAAATGGAGCATCTGCTTGAGTGGCTCTGAAAATGCATATTTCATTTCCATTCATTTCAATAAGGAGAAATGACTGCAGAGCTTTTCGCCCCAGGCCCCTGCCTGTGCTTCTGTGTTTTACAAGGTAGCTTTTCAACGCTTCTTTATGCTTCTTCTTCTCTCTTATTTTTTTTTTTTTTGTAGCTGCTTATGTGTTTACTTCTAATGTTTTAACATTTACAAACCTGGCCAGTCCTGCTGGAATTCCCCTTGCTTCTTGAGCATTGCTCTCCTGAACTGCTGTGGACTATCTCCCACTGTGTAATTTACCATGCAGGTTTATCGATCTCGTTCAGCTGTTTCTGGAACGCTATAGGTGTGTCAGGCATCATGCAAAGCAAGTGAGAAGCAGGAGACCCGCGCTTGATGATCACAATGCCAGGGTGAAAAGTGTAGAAGAAAAGAAACCCTTGCTGGTAGTTTGTGAAAGCTTTTTAATGATTAATCTTCATCTTGCCCAACTGGGTTTAATGACTGAATTTGCCAGCTGTAGATGATGCAGCCCGGTAGTAGGCACAATGCAAGTGCTTAATAAGCCTTTGTAGATTGATTGCTATTGTGAAGATACTATTTTTCTCATTAGTTGCCTGTCAATACTCTCCTCTCCTTACCTAGGACTCCCTCAGCTTTCCTGTTTCCCAGTGTATGTCAACAAAGGGACTTACACAAGTTTGCATCTCAGTCAGATGAATTGGGTCTAAAGTCCAACTGTGGTCCCACATGCATTCATCACTGTTTTTCTTTTTCTTTTTTGCTAATCTCTCTCTCTCTCTCTCTCTCTCTCTCTCTCTCTCTCTCTCTCTCTCTCTCTCTCTCTCTCTCTCTCTCTCTGAACATTTGGAATTTTTTCTTTTCTTTTTTAAATTAGAAGCAATCTTGTTTTACATGTCAATCCCAGTTCCCTCTCCCTTCCCTCCTTCCCTGCCCCCTACCGACCCTCTATCCCACCCCCCTTTCTGCTCCCCAGGGAGGGTGAGACCATCCATGGGGGAATTTTCAAAGTCTTTCACATCATTTGGAGCAGGCCCTAGGCCCTTCCCTATGTAGGCTGACAGAGTAGCACTTAATGTGTAGTAGGCTCCCAAAAATCCGTTTGTACACTAGTGATAAATACCGATCCACTACCAAAGGCCCCATAGATTGCCCAAGCCTCCTAACTTATATCCACATTCAGGGGTTCTGGATAAGAACCTATGCTGGTTTCCTAGCTGTCAGTCTGGGGTTCATGAGCTCCCCTTTGTTGAGGTCAGCTGTTTCTGTGAGTTTCTTCAGCCTGGTCTTGACTCCTTTGTTCATCACTCCTCCTTCTCTGCAATTGTATTCCAGGAGTTCAGCTCAATGTTTAGCTGCAGATGAAGATTTTCTTACTGAGTTGCACATAGTAGGGATACAGTTAGGATTACAGTGTGGTGGCTGAGTGAAGAAGGAACACAGAGGTGGTTTCAGAGGATAAAGAAGATTTAGACAAACATCTTTACTGACACATTTTAGAGAATGTCTTTCAATAAGGTGTTCAGCTCAGAGCAAACTTGCCATCTTTGCAACTCTTCATCAATATAATTAACTAAAATGTTTGATAATTATTTTAGTAATATATGTATTTGCATGCTGTATTTCACATAGTAATAAAAAGTAGGGTTTGGTTTCTAGTATTCACAAGCAGAAAATAGTTATATTGACAATTTGGATTTCTCAGCAAGCATTATTTTTTTTTGTTTTTTGTTTTTGCCTTAAAGATTAAGGTTAACCAGGGGCCATAGAGAGAGTTCAGAAGTTAATAGCCTTACTGTTCTTGCTGAAGATCCAAGTTGGGTGCCTAATACCAACAGGTTGGCACAAACCATCCCTAATTCAAATTGTAGTGCATGTTTTACCCTTGGGGCTGCTGGGAACATACTATACATACATACATACATACATACATACATACATACATACATACATACAGGTGAAACACTCAAGCATAACATAAAATATATAAATCTAAATATTTTAAGGTAATATTAATTCTACCTGCATGTATTTTGAGAAAAGCAGAGAACAACAAGCTCATTGCTACATTTTCTTAACTCACAGCTAATTACAAAAAAAGTACTGCTCCAACAGTAGTACTCAGTAGAACTCAATTGTCTTATACACACATGCATGCATATATACGTACATATGTGTGTATTGTGTATATACATTGATTGTTTTGTGCATCTATTTGTTTCACCAAAATAATATATTGCAAATACAGACAATATCTTTATCTACAATTTGTGCTTATTTAATCTGCAGGTGTTGTTTAGTATATTGCTATGCAAGGTTTACTATGAAGTAATTTATAAATTGAGGTTTCTAATACTTACAAGTGCTTGTTTTTTGTGTTCCAGTTACTAGATACTATTGTCTTAATTGTTAAAACTGAAGTTCAGGCAGATGAAATAATTTTTCTCAAGCCATAAATAATGTTAGGGTTATAGTATTACTTGATCTAGATTCCAAACAAGTTTTCAGATACCAGAAAAGAATTTATGAGCTATGAAATCCATATAAGTGGACTGTGATACCATGGTGGACTTAAGGCGTTTTGTTAAATAAAATAAAGACTAGGCAGGTTCTACATGAGAAGGACATGCCAACACTTTCCTATTGACACCATACTAGACTATCTTTTACATATTCTAAATAGCACTCATCCTGGAACATGGTGCTTCCTGTTCTATAAAGAATGAAGGAGGAAGTGGGAAAAATGGGCAGAGGATCTGGGATAGAATTCAAAACAAGGCTAAAAGGAAGATGGGCAAATTATATCAATGTTGCTTGAAAAAAGTCTCAAGAAATCACATTGTTTTATGTGCTCCTGAAAATACTTTAATTTTTAGGTATACATAATATACCTAAGTGTATGTATTTGGGGATTCTAAGCCGAGTAGGAACATCTCAAATACAACCCCAGCATCTAAGGCTCAGAGGATATGGCAGAAGAAGATCCCAAAATATTTCAAAAGTCTGAAGATCTGCATGTCTGTTGGGAGATTTTTGTCTCCTGGAAATAATAATGAAGCTGTATTTGTGATACCTCAATAAAATGGCTGCCCAAACAAGACTTGACTTGATCAATGGTAATGCCAATGGCCATGCCAATATAGAAAGGGGAAGTCTCAGTGGGTACCACTCTTACTCCAAGACAAAGAACTACAGGTAACTAATGACACTTGAGGAGAAAGAATTAGTCTTTCCAAGGGATGAGACTTATGATTAGTTATCCAGTACAAAGTAGTTAGTCCTGCAGTCATACATAGACAGGTGATACTAAATAGACTCTTCAGGTCGCATATAAATAACAATAAAAGTAATAAGAAGCTCATCAATTTGAGAGAGAGAGAGAGTGAGGAGGGACACAGATAGGGCTGAAGGGAGGACAATAAAAAGAAAAATGATGTAATCACATTTTAGTTAAAAAATAGTAAAAGAAATAGCAAAAAGTATCCTGTGTAGTAGATATTAACTTAAATAATTTTCCTGACGAAAACAGGCTTCTCTGTATTTCTACTGTTTCAGAATAGGAAGTTACAAAAGCATGAGTATGTTTTAGCTCCACTGGGCAGTAACTATGGAATGTTGGCTAGTTTTGTCCAAGAGAATCCCATACCATACAGCTATTACCCTTGGCTAACCCTTAGGAGTAGAAGGTAAGTCCCTTTGGCTGAAGACACAATGAATTGCAGAAGCAGTGCTCTGAACCCCTGAACTGGAAATGACCTGGATGCATTCTCCTTGAGACCTGACTTTTGGGCCACAAAAGGGACCATACAAGCTTCCAAAGGAGGGATTGACTCATTTTATTTTAGAATTCCATATACACCCTCCTTTTTTTCGTCCCAACAGATCTCCCTCATTTCTTGTTCTCTCTCTTTCTCTCTTCCCCTTTCTCTCCCTCCCTCCATCACTCCTTTCTTGCTCTCCATCTCTCAGTCACTGAATTTAGTTTGTCCTGCTGTTATTTCCCTGAGTGTAGGACCGTTGGCTGGAGCACAGAAAACATAGGCTATGATACCAATGTACCAATCCAAGATAAAGAGTACAGTCTTTTTTCTCTGCATGTTGACCAGTCATGGGGCTCATTATTAAGTGCTATCTACTACAAAACGCAACTTGTCTAAAGAGGGTTGAGAGTTGCACTACTCTATGGGTTATAAAGGTAAGTATTTAGAGAGTAGTATGATACTATGTTCATGTAGCAGCATAGCAGTTCTTAGTCCTACTCTAGGGCCTTTGACATCCCCAGCCACATTGTTCTTGGCCCCATTGAGAGAATGTTATAACTTCTGCCTTGAGAAGCAGGGCTTCAATCCAATGAGAAAGTGGCTTGTTCCATATACATTTCTTATGTAAGTGTTCAATTTTATCTCTTCATTGGAACCCTATGGGAAGCTGTTAGGAAGAAGATGGATCCACGTTTCTGTCAGCATCTGGCATATCTTTATTTGGAATCATTCTTTCAGAAGGTGAAAATATCAGTGCTGAAGGAAGTCATATCTAAAGATACACACGTTATGAGCACTGTGTTTTCTTCTTGCTGTAAAGATGGGAGAATAATACTATGTTTGCTTTAACGAGAGGATAAAGGAAATGTCCACAACATTTTTTTTATCATTTGTTTCTGCTTTGACTTCTTGTCAAAAGAAAAGAGCAACATGTCTTATTCATAGTTTATAAGAGAAACTTCCATTCTGTCCAGTTGCGAAGAAGAGCTGTTTCATTAAAACTCAGTTTTCTTCAATACTATTAGGTTTTGACAATTTCATGCATGTATACAATGTGTTGTATACATATTCACTCACTTTTACCTGTTCTTATCCCCTCCCCATTCTTTCATTCTTTGCAACTGGTCTCCCTCTTGCCTTATTGTTTGTGTATGTTTTCTGCAGGTAGCCATAGCTGCTGTGTGTTCATGGTTACATCTTCTTCTTCTTCTTCTTGTTTTTTGTGTATTTGTTCGCTTTTCGAGACAGGGATACTATGCATTGTTTTGGAGACTATTCTGGAATTTGTTCTGTAGACCAGGCTGGCCTCGAACTCAAAGAGATCTTCCTGTCTCTGCCTTTCAAGTGCTGGGATTAAAAGTGTGCACCGCCAACACCCTGCTTTTCTTTCTTTCTTTCTTTTTGGTTACATTTTCTATAGCACACCCAGTAGACAGCATTTTATAGCACTCCTCTCCATCGCAAGCTATTACCATGTTTCTGTTCCATCATCTCTGATGCTCCTGAGTCTTAGATAAGGAAGGGTATAGACTTATTTCCACAGTAAATAACAAGGTGAAAAACAAACAAAATCTTCATACCTTTCTTTTGTGTGTCAGTGTTTTGGGCTATAAATTATGAGTAAGGCATTTGTACAAATCAAGGCTTAGCAACAAGTCTCTGAAACAGAGCATCCAAATCACCCACAAACTGGAAAACATCATTTGAATAACTGGATCTAATTTTTCATGACATCCTTGTACAGTACCTTGTGCTGGATTGTATCAGAATGAGAAATTTCTGCCAAATCTGGCCTTCTGCTTCGTTTTGAGTAATCAGCCAGATAAAGTTGATTTTCTCTTCATATTTGTAAATATTGAAAAATAATGATAACATTTTATTGTGAGAACATTATCAGAATCTCAAAATTCTATGTACAGAAAGAAAGTCTCCCTGAGATGTGGTTTCCATTCACTTTTGTGTGTTCAATGACTATTTTAGCATCACAATTGCTGGCCTGGGTAAAGGAAGCAGTGATCTATGATTCAAAGAGCCAAAAATGTTTACATTTTGGCCCTTCATGAAAAAAGGTTTATCAAACTGTTAACTAGGTTTAAAAGGAACCAGTAATAAATGGCGAAAAATCCACCAACTAATAGTGACCATAGAATATCAACCCAACTCGTGTTCTAGAACATTTATTTCTCTAAGAGATTTTGTTCTTAGTATGGCTATTTTTGCCAAGAAATTTCAACTATGTTTCCTGATGTTCTTTATGAAAGAAAAGACAAACACTAAGAGACCACTTTCAACCTTAAGATCAAGTAGTTCTTGCAGTGGATTTCATTTTGAAATTGAGTATTTTTTCTTGTACTTGGTAAAATTGGAACATAAATATGATGCGTATAGAAAGAGCCAGATGAAATGGCAACTTGAGTGAAAGGAAGATTGAACTTTGTTGGCACGAGGAACTACTGTTTCCATACTGGTATCCCTGTTCTTTTCTGGTTACCAGACATGATCTGTAGAACTAAGAAATACACCTCTGGTTTCCTAATTTCTCAAGTGCACATACAAGGAGCAATGGCAAATATGTAACTGCACACGAGTAAAGAGATAGCTATTTAACTTTCCCCAAATGAGCGTTGTAATTAACTAATCCACATGTCTTAACACGGGTCTTCTGAACATCTTTTCATCTATTGACATGAAAGGAAGACCGGCATTTTGAAGTATGCAGGAATGTTAAGGCTTCAGTACATGAAGGCATCCCTAAAAAGTTTAAAGACCTGATTAAAGTTCATTTTAGGGTCTTGCCAAATATCCTACCACTAATGCACTGTAGAATCCTGGGTATTTTTATTCAGTAGCGCTGACAGCAGGCTGAGAATGTTTGTAGATTTATCAAGCCTGTGTGCATTTTCCGGGAAAGCTCTCCCAACATCAGAGCTCTGTGTGCTTTTAACATAGAGTGTAGCACTCCTCCTATGGCAGGAACAGCCTCATGACTGTTTCAGTGCTTTGTGACTGACAAAGAGTCATTACAAGTCTGTTTGATGGACATAACTAAGTGAATTGGAAAAAAAATAAAAACCTTTCAGCCCATTCAGAAATAATTGATGTGACTGAGACAGCTGTATGTGAGTTCCAGATAAGGAGACAATTTATGGAGAAACTACTGAAGCTAAAAGGGAAGGTGCAGATTTAAAGTTCCCAATAAAGTCGTCTGTTAGACACAGCAGTATTCAATAAGGAAAAGATTTAACCTGAGGTGTTTTCCAATAGATGGCATCCTTTGAGGCCCATCATCTTGCAAATAAAATTCCCATAAAGGTATTGTCACTAGGTATAAAAAATGGACTCTAATGGCAAAGTATCTGCACTATTAAGTCCGTGTTGCATTTACTCTTTTACTCCGAGGAACAAAACAGATAAAAGACAGGACCTACTAAACTTAAGTCTCCCTCCCCCACCTCTCTCCTTTTTTCCTCAAATTGATCACTGCTTTAGCAAAGACAGATGCGGTTTTATTCGGGGCTGTTGCAACTTCAAAGATTTTGCTAGTTGCAGACGTTAGATAAATAGCCTTACAAATGTGTGCTTACGTAACATCAGAAATACCTTACAGGTATAATAGATTTTTAAAAAGTATTCAAAAGTTTAGAATGACTAAAATAAAGGTGTTGTTATTATACATGTATTTTTACATATTCATCTGCACTCCTTTCCTCAAAACTATACATCAAATTGCTGACGAAGAAAATTTAACCTGGATAGTTTACATATTATCAATGATTACACTCTATGCTAGTCCTTAAGTTCATGGGATTAATTGTATATGCAAACGTTCACTATAGTCATATATTACTACTGTTGCATTCCTATTTTCAAGCAAGAAGGGAGGAGAAGATGAGGCTGCCTTCTCAAATTCCATGACAACAAGAAAAATAAGAGGAATGCCTCTATGTGATACTAGAAAGCAGCAAATGAAATGATAAAGACTACTGGTTTCCAGTCTATAACACCTTTAAAGAAATATAAGTCTAGTTTGTCACCTAGGAGTTACAGAGAGGAAAAGCAGCTTAATTACCCCAGAGTTAGTATCGCAAATGGAATTTGAAGACATTTGTGTCAGTTTCCAGTGTACTGTGGGTAGGCCCTATCATTATGTCCTCAAGTATAAGCTTCTAGTATGTAGTATTGAAACACAAAAGTCATTCATAAATGTCTTTACAATTAAATGACCAGCAAAATATTTGTACTTAATGAGGACTAGGATTAAAGTCGTTCTTGTAATATTTGGTTGCTATTGCGTATACATTAATACTTTATAAATAATTTGTGAGTTTGGATAAGAAATTAGTCTTGAAATTTTATATGGATTTTAGAACTTCTACCTGGGACCTTTGTGAATTATTGAGCCAACTCTATATTTTCCTTAAGAAAAAAAAGAATCAAACTAAAGTGATGAGTGATAACTTTGGTTATTTAACGGTGGCCTGAGGTATGGTGCCTTTTATAGGATGTGTCTCAGAGGGAGCTTAAGGCTCTTTTTATAAGCTATCTCATTAATTCTAGAATTAAGGGGCAGATATTATTATCTCTATTTTACAGACCCTGGGCCTAAGGCATAAGAACTAATGGTCAACTAACTGTCCAAGGTCACATAGAAAATCTATAGGGAAATTTGAAAAATTTACTTTTCTCTTTCTGCTATTTTTTTAATATTTTATTTTCCAGTTTAAATTTAGATAAGAAACAAGTTTGCTTCACAAGTCAGTTCCAGGTCCCTCTCCCTTTCCCTCCCCTCCTCCCATACCCTCCCCCCAGCCCCCTCCCCCCCGTTATCCCCTCATTCCCCCAGGGAGGGTGAGGCCCTCCATGGGGCTGTCCATAGTCTGTCATTTCATATAGGGCAGGTCTTAGACCCTTGCTATTTTTAAAGCATCGGTTTTCTTATTTAAAACATATACACACATTTACATGCACTCATGTAAGAACTTCACTTTGCTTTTGTGTTTCTTTTGAATATAGCTCTCTGTTTTGGTTAATTTACCTCTCAGTGAGGTTTTTCTTTCTATTTGTGACTTCTGTTGTCAAGCAACTAGTTTTGCTTGCATCTTAAAAACTCACCTTACCATGAACATGTTCCTGTGCCCTTGAAGAAGGAAATGAAGAATCAATAAATAAGGCTCTATGGAAACCTTTTTGTCTTTTTAGTTTGTACACACTGTAAAGTGCTTTTCTTTCTCTCCCTTATCTCTTTCATCCCTTGTTTCCCATAGTTTAGATTATCCCAGAGGTGACCTCATTATTTTTTAGCATAGAGTAACTGTTTTGCTTCTGTCTTAGGGGTTTCAACAGTGATTGTTTTTTTATATTCAGTCCCTTTATTTAATAATTCCTCTTTTTTTCCCTAGTAGTGAAGTTCTAATGGGTCCTCAACTGTATCCTGTCATAGACATCTCGATCCAAAGTTTCCTAGCATGTGTAATAGCATCTTCTCCATTTGCATGCCATTGGAGCCTCATTATATTTTGTTTGTATATAGATCTACAAGCTTATGAGCTCCTTCACTGTATGCAATTTCAAAAGCCACTGGAAAATACTGCATACCAAATAACTGCCAGTATAGTGAAATATTCAAGTATGGCATATTGATGACCACTTCCATTCAACTGCAGACTAGACCATCCATCCCTATTGCTGCTGCCTCTTTATAGCCTTTCATTGGGGTAAATGCTTCTCATACCTTGATTTCTATGAGATTGAATGCTTTTAGATTCTGCTTTTGTGTTCTGAGCACATGGCTATAATTGATTCTGGAATTTGTAGACATGGTGAGCAACTCAGGTGGTTTTTAGAGCAGCTTATTTTTATGCTGATTTATTTAGTTTATGTTGTGTTAGGTGCTGCGATTTCATTATTTACAAGTGTTCTAGGTAATTCTAAGTTGTCTATAAACTCCAGACTCATCACTTTATTCTACATTATCTCACCTGTAGTTAAAACAGTGCGCGCGCTCACACACACACACACACACACACACACACACACACACACAAAAATACAGTTTTTTCTAAGGAAGTCAACATACTGTCTACATTTCTTTGTTAGTCCATCTTCTTTGAATATGGAGATGGCATAAATTCTGCATTATAACCATTATTATAAAATCTAACAGTCTTTTCACTATTCAGCTTGATGATGGATGGTATATAAGTCTCTCTTCATCTGCCCTTCCCCACATATTTCTCTCTTCCTCCGTCTTTTCTTCCACCTCTCAACATATGCCCATATACCAACTAACTGAATATGTGTGACACACTTTGAAAATCGAACTACATCCTTTGCTTCAATTCAGTTAAGTTCCAATACTAACTTTGCTCTCTTTACAAGCTTGAATACATCACCACAGTGATTTTTATATAAAAATATAAAACATAAAATAATAAACTGTGAAACAATGTGTAGCTTATAGTGATAAAATGTTGATATTTTAGGACTATAGAATTCTAATGACAGGTTTTAAGAATGGATCAAATCATTGTTGGATGTGTTGTTACTTATTGTGTGATACTTTTCATTTTAAGTTTTAATGTGAATAATATTTGCATTCATTTAGAAACTATATTAGGAAATCAACTTTCATACAAAAAGAAACTGATGAACCGAGTGCTTGTTTAAGTACTTAGTATTTTAAAATTCTAATGCTCTTCTAAAATAAGTTATGGAAATCAAAATATTCACAATCAAAATGGGACAGGAAATCAAGAAAATGAAATGCTAAGTTCATGACAATCATTATATAATCCATTGTGGAATTATCATTTTTTTGGCATTTTTTCAGTAGAAGTATAGACCTTCTGCTTGTTATTGTCATACAACTTAGAGGAGAAGAAAGAACTCAAAACAGGTTTTGAGATTACCACTTTCACCCAAAAGTTCCTTTTTTTAATATCAAAATGAAGCAGTATTTCTTTTTTAGATTTGAGAGGAATCTTTATCCATTATGGAAAGTGATTTTAAAATTCCTCAAAAAAATTAAAAGGAAACTACTAATATGACCCATCCATGTCATCCTTAGGCATATATCCAGAGAACTCCATAACCTACCATACACATGTTTGCAATCCCATGTTTATCACTCTTTTTTTCCCTCAATATATGTTTTTATTTAAATTAGAAACATGAGTGCTTCACATGTCAATCCCAGCTCCCTCTCCCATCCTTCTTGCCTTGTCCCTCCACCAGCTCCCAGCCCCCCACCCAATCCCTACATCATTCCTCAGGGATGGTGAGGTCCTCCTTGGGGGGATCTCCAAAGTCTGTCATTTCACCCAGGGCAGGAACTAGGCCCTTCCCCATGTGACCAGGCTGAGAGAGCATCCCTCTATTTGGAAGGGGATCCTAAAGATCGTTCATACACCATGGTAAACACTGATCTAATATCCAAGGCCCCAGTGATTTATGTGGCCTCCTCACTAACACTACATTCATGGAGTTTGGATCAGTTCCCAGTTGTCCTCTCAGCCATCAGTCTGGGATTCAAGAGCTCCCCCTTATCCGGTCAGCTGTCTTTGTGGGTTTCACCATCATGGTCTTGACCACTTTGCTCATCACTCCTCCAACTCTGTCACTAGGTTCCAGGAGTTCAGTTCAGTGTTTAGCTGTGGGTATCTGTCTCTGCTTCCATCAGTCACTGAATGAAGGTTCTAGGATGGCATATAAGGTAGTCATCAACCTTATCATCAAGGAGGGACTATTAATGTAGTCTTTCCACTATTGCTTATTTTGCCAGTTCGTGTTATCCTTGTAGATCTCTGGAGATCTCACTAGTGTCAGCTTTCTCCTCAAACCTACAATGACTCGATTTATTATGGTATGTCTCATCCCGCTCTCCTCTATCCTTAACTCGACTCAACCTTCCTGCTCCCCCATGCCTTCTTCTCCCCTCCTCTTATCCCCTTCTCTTTTTCTTGATTCCCTCTCCCCTCCCCCGATGTTCCCAATCTGCTCAGGAGATCTTGCCTCATTCCACTTCTCTGGGCTATCATGCATCTCTCTTGGGAACCTCCCTGTTTCCCAGACTCACTGGCACTGGGATTGTAGGCTGATACTCCCCTGATCCATATCTACAATCCATATATGAGTGAGTACAAACCATGTTTGTCTTTCTGTGTCTAGGTTACCTCACTCAGGATGGTATCCTCTAGTGCAATCCATTTGCCTGCAAATTTCAAGATTCCATTGTTTTTTTCCACTAAGTAGTACTCCATTGTGTAAATGTACCACATTTTCTCTATCCACTCTTCAGTTTTGTGGCATCTAGGTTGCTTCTAGGATCTAGCTATTACATGTAATGCTGCTATGAACATAGGAAGCACTATTTCTTATTACCTTTCATATTCTTTTCTGTAGTGATACAGCTTATGTGTCTCTTTTCATTTTGAACTTTTTTTCTTTTTGATAGTTGAAACTGTACCTACAAGATCTGAAAATTATTAAAGTAGAATTATGAATAACAATTAACCTTCCATTTGCTTTTTAGATATATAAATACATCTAACCCATTACAGAGTCATCTAAGACCTC
This sequence comes from Mesocricetus auratus, assembly GCF_017639785.1. Taxonomy (NCBI): domain Eukaryota; kingdom Metazoa; phylum Chordata; class Mammalia; order Rodentia; family Cricetidae; genus Mesocricetus; species Mesocricetus auratus. The sequence continues at coordinate 37,217,011 of NW_024429190.1, forward strand.
ATAGACTGCCCAGTCATATTTTACTGTTCAGCATTGTTGCCTGAGCACAACATGATAGTTTTAAGAGAGTAGTAGTGGTGTCATTTTGAAAAGGAGACTGAATTCCTCAGACAATTCCAGATGCTGTGTGGTCACCTGATAAAGATAAATGGGATCAAATGTAAACAGAAATGATGGTGAGATAAATAACAATGATTTCTCTCTTAGAATAGTTAAAAATATAACAATCACATTAACAAAAAAAGATAAGAGTTGTTGGTGAAATAGAGGCCATGAGTATCATTTTGGCCCCATGTTGTATATGTTATCTACAATGAAATACTGTGTAACTGTTTTTCCATACTACTATCCCAGTTCTGTGAAACATCATAAAGACCATAATGGTGTTTTATGTCCACCCATGCCAAGTCTTTGAACTAGGATAAAAAAGATTTTCCATAGACTGTATGTTTCTATTAAACTCATAAGGGATGAGCTAGTAGCAGAAATATCAGCAATGTGCAGAATTTGCAGAAAAATTTTCTCTATAACAGAAAAAAGGAGTGATTTGTGGAAGTGCATATTAGTCTTTAACAAAGCCAATTTATAAATTAGGGGAAGATGCGACAACTTTCTCATTACTAATCTACCATGTGCAGGAAATCCTTAGGACTCCACAGTTCTACTGGTCATGGTTATGGTTAGAGATTTGTACCATGAGCTTTCAAGCTCTAAATATCCAGAAAAGGTTTTTAAATTTATATTATGTTTTGGCAACAGTAATTTCAAACTGTGTACTGGAAAGGAACAGGGTGGGTTGTAAGTATGATTACTGTGACACATTAAAATTCATGTGGGGTAAATATATGAACTGTTATTAAGAATTTCAAAGTTGGGGGGCTTGGGCAGTCTATTTGGTCTCAGGCATTGGAATCAGTTTTTATCTCTACTGCAGGAATGGACATTGGGTGCCCATTCCCTATGGAGTTGGGGGAAGACCTAGATCCTGCCCCAAATGATGAGACAGACTTTGATGATCTCCCACTCGCCCTCCCTGAGGAGTGGATGTAGGGTGCGATGGGGGGTTGGGAGGGGAATGGAAGGATAAGAGGGAGACGGAACTGAGGTTGGCATGTAAAATAAGATTTTATTTTAAATAAAACTTAATAACATTACAGACAGCTAAAAAGCAGCATTTAACATATACATTACATATCAGATGTCATATCATCAATATTGTCATTCCTTTAATGTGTATGTGTCCTATGGATGACATACCATTAGTTTGTTCCCACAATGAACTTAAATTTACTTTCATTTTATTATGTAACTAAGATAACTTGCATGTCTCATACACTGTCAACATGACCAGGCAATGTCACCAGCACAGACACTTGTTGGCTCCATTTGGATAGTTTTATAGGACATGCAATGCACCAAATAAACACTGCACTTGACTTTACTGAGTTTGAATGAACTACAATTATGGTAAACACATACAGTTGAATATTTTTATTTATTTCCTATTAATGGGTTGAAGAGAGTTTTACAGGTCATATTACTGTGCCCCTACAGTTTCAAATAGATTTTTTTATTGGAACAAAGTAATAAATATTTGTAATTTCCTAATACCGCATGCAAATTCTTGTTTCAGAGGCACACTGCTGTAACTGAGAGCTAGCAACAGGGCTGTAAAAGTCTGTTTATATGGACTTGATTAAATGCAGTCTGTCATTTGTATGAAATATTTAGATGACATCCTTTCATAATGGATTGGCTTAGTATTTTATTTCCTCCACAAATTACTGACCCTTGCTTTTTTATGAAATCTATTTGTGAAAAAATGTAAAAACTTCTGAATGGAAAAGGGGTGAATATATAAAACTAGTCTATTCGATTTCAATGCATGTTGGATAATATTTGTGTTTTCTTGCCTTTCTTTCAAAAGATGAATTTTGTTTCAAAAACAAAAGTATAAACTCTAGGCTTTGTCTTAGATAATATATAGTTATCAAAATATATTTCTACCTGTGTAATCATTTTGTATTGAATTAGTGTGTATATGCTTTTAAGTATGTAATTTATATATTTTATGAAATAAGATCATTTGAAATCTTATATCTTAGTGACATTCAGAATCTTTTCTTTTACAGCCATTTCGTAGAGTGACGTTTTCTGTTGTGAGTCAGCCACAGGACCCACATCAGGGGTCACTGCAGAGTTGCTATGACAGCGGGCTGGAGGAGTCAGAAACACCAAGCAGTAAGAGTTCATCAGGGCCAAGACTGGGTGCCCTTCCACTCCCAGAGGACAACTATGAAAGGACCACGCCGGATGGCAGTGTTGGTGAGGCAGAGCATATGGAAAATGGTAGGGGCAAACACAACATCCACACACATAATCACGCTAGTGAGCCAGAATAACTAGGCTTGTGACAGCTAGTCTAAAATAAAAACAAAGTAGATTACACCAAAACCATTTAAAAAATACTAAACACTCGGTAAAATTCAGAAATGACAAATAAAGAAACATAACTTTGTAGATAAATCTCATAAAATTATGCCATCATTTCAAATCACTCATCAGAAATAAATGCACCTAGAAATAAATTAGAGTAGCTCCTGCTTTGAAAACGCTAAACCAGTGCACAATTGCTAAACAATAACCATTAAGAGAGGTCTTGTTTGACTCTTTCCTTCTATTCATTTTTGTCATGCAACTATTTCTTCAATTGTAACAAAACAATCTTAGTGAATGGCAATGACCATGAACACACTTTGCTTGAGTTTTCCTTTCTTGAATGCTTATCAATGCATTTCTGACCTTGTTCTTTTGAGTGCCAGTTGAAATGGATGAGAAGCAAGCATCAGTGTCTTGCTCTTCCTACCATGCAGTAAATACCACTAGCACTCCTTTCCCCTTAAAGTGGATGGATTATTCTCTTACAAGAGAAAGGAAGCAAAACAAAATATAATTCTACCTACTCTTATCTCATTGTGAGGCTATTCTCATACTTGTCACAAAATTTCATTATGCCTTTTTGTATTTTATAAAATGATATTTAAAATAATATATGTAAATGCTTTCACATTTGCTCATGTTACTAAAGACAATCGTGGTATTTATTTCCTGCATTTGAATACTAAGTAAACATTTGAAGAATATATTTATGTCAAACAGCGGAGTGGCAAAGCACTTCCTAACTTCATTACTATTTCCAGAGTGGCAAAGCTCTTCCCAACTTTATTATTATTCCCAGTGTGAAAGAGATACGGTTATATATCAAGAAAGGCATGGGAAATGCATATATTTTGTTTGCAGTGAATAGTCAAAATGGATTTATGTCATTCACCACTTCAATTCGCTAATGAAAAGGGATCTTTTTCTTGTGTTATACCAGTTTGTTTAGTGGTGGCATGCAAAGACAGTGTATTAATGCAAAGAAAATCAAGCTTCTTTTTCAAAATTTTACCTGTGAATATTAAAATCCAGCAATGAATAAATCAAAAAGTGACCCCAAGTGGAGTATTCTAAACTAAATTATACTAAGCAATTATCTCTCTACATTATTATTCAATTTGATACTAGGGCCTGTTGATTGATGTCCCTCTTGATCAATTGTTCAGATTTTAAATGGCATTTTGCCTCATGGCTATTAGGCATGCTTATCTGTGTGTATGGTGGTGTGTGCTAATGTGGAAGTTAGTTTGATGCGATCTTTCTAAAAAGCAGCATTTTGTCAGTAGTTTTATTAAATGAGTGTAATATTTTGGTGTGAATTAAAATGCCTCTGAGTATATATTTAAGGCAATTACATTTAAAATTATTTGGGCAAAATGAATTTCAAATTAGAAAGCATATGAAATTATATATGTATAATTCTTCTTAGCAAGACAGGATTCATTACACTTGGACTTTCTATTTTATATTAAGTTATCTTTGATAATAACACAATTCACTTTTTTCTATAAACAGCATGTTGTATCATTAAATCATTTTGAGGGATGTAGTGGTTTTGTAACACTGATACTGTAAGCATAAGTTGGTGCTATTTTTCTTTTTTTTCTTTTACTTTCAAGACATTCCACATTTTAAAAAACAACCAGGAAATGATGCCTAATTAAAGTATGATTATGCTTGCTAAGTCCACATAGGTCAATTTTCAGGAAATACACATGTCATAAAAAGGGAGAGTATATAAGTAGGATAGAAGGTCCACTGAGAAACATTTGTTAAAGAAGGTTCCAGTTCTTTTCCATAACCATGTATTACATCTTATCAACAGAAAGAGCCTTGGTAACACAACCAATTTTCCTACACACTACTGTCACTTGATGAGGAGGATTTATATAAGTGATTTGTCATTTTTTGCTACCTGTGAACTATGCTGTACCTGATCTATGTGTAGTTACAGAAGTAGAGAAGAAGCACTTTCAACAATCCAGACACAATAGTGGACATTTGAGTAACAGTTCTGCTTGGATCCAAGTCTGATAAATTCTTCTTAGTTATAAAGTGTGATTGTATTTCTTAAGTTCTGGTAATTTCATCTTCAGCCTTTATGGGCCATTTTGACATAAACAGAATTGGAACAGATACCTGTCAAGTATTCACTTATCATATTTAATTTGAATACAGATTATCTGTAGTTTTTTGCTTGGTTAGGTTTTAATCAGGATTTATTTCGATTTACATTTGGATTCCCCATGAAAATACAATATTGCATGCTGTCCTAGTTCCTAATTATTATTACTTCAAATATTTTCCTTCAGTTTTAACCTGTGTAAAACTGTACACAAATCACAACCTGTTTTGGATTAGCTCTCACTGAAAAGTTTGGAAGACAAATTGCTGCATGGTAACATATGACATTCCAATGTCATTGTCACAAACCAGAAATAAGGTATGGTCACAAATAAGTTGTCAAAGACATTATTTCAAAGAATTCACCAAAGCAGAAAAATTGAAATAAAAATTCATGGAAAATTATTTACATTTTACTAAAATTTTTATGTTTTGCAGCTCTTTATGAAAATAACTTCATTAATAAGACCCATGAGTTGTTTTCCCATTTAGCTGGCTTTACATAGTCTCATTGCAAGCAAACAAACAGCACAATGTTAAAATGAGCATAGTTTGTTGCAACCTGAATCAAGTAGATACTCACTATTTTGAAGTTCTGGTGAAGTTCTAGAAAGATTAATAGCACTTATGCCATTATAGATATTTTAGGAAAATTATATTTTATCTATAACAATAATCACTAATACATTTCTTTTCTTTTAATTATTGTCATTGTGACAGTGTTGATATTTTATTGGTCAAGTTGGTTTAACTGGTTATTTGATGACTTATTAAAATTTTAATGCAAGAAATTTAAAATATAGAGTTTATGATTCAAAGTTATGATAAAATTTTAGATGATAAAATATTTGAATCCTGTATCAAGGAGTTGATAATTCAAGTAGAGAGTAAATATTAGGTATAAAGTCATCATTACAGTAAAGGCAAATATTGACTACATTTAGCTTGCTGTTATATTTTGATAGTTAAAGCTTGGAATAGCATTTCACTTTCTTTGGGGGCTATTGTATTTATCTTGGTCCTCCCCTGTAAACCCCGGTAAAGGCCCCACTCTGAATCTACTAATATATCTGGTACATCACAAACTCAGATACAGGAAACACTCTACTAGGCTTCTATTTCAAATACTGCTATTAGTGGTGAACTGGCCACACAATTCTTCTGAGTCTGTGTCTGCTTATTTTTGTGTCAGTGAAGTAAATTAACTTTGAAATCTCACTGTAGTTCAACAATCTGATTCTAAATTTATGCTGGATCCTTCTACTATAATTTAGTCTTCATTCTTTAATGTCAGGAGATAGATATAGCCAGGCAGGCAGACACACACACACACACACACACACACACACACACACACACACACACGTGTGCACATGCGCAACAAACAGAAAGGGGGAGGAAGAGGTGAGATAGACAGGGAAAAGGAGAGAGGCATCTCCTAGTGAAATGTGCAGTGAATTATTTTATGTGTATTATGTGGGCAAGGCAGTAGTAATTCCAAGGCCTTCCTCACAACCTACGTAACATCTGTGCCTTCTAATAGTAGATAACACATTTGTCACAGAAAGCAAAGATGAGGGTAGAGTCAAGGCTATATTTTCTGATTAGGTGGATGGAAATGTAGGCATTGCATCAGCCCAGTGTGGGAGAGAGTTTCGGAGCCTCCCCCAAACCCCACAGTGCAAAAAAGCATCTGGAGATGAATTTCACTGTGACCTCAGGTGTTAATCCCTGCCCTGGTAGAGGCAGTATTGTTACTTATTGCTTGACATCTAAGTGCGTCAGAGTAAGATTGGACAATCATAGAAAATAGTATGTGTTTTCTCTAGGTACACTTTCATAATAGAGCACCAGAGAGGTTTTAAAAAATTAAAGGAGGTGAGAAATTTGACTCTTCCAGGCCCTTAATTAACGCTCGGCATTTACCTGTTTTCCCCAGTAATAATTTTGAATCCCATTTCTAAACTTTGTCAATCTTATATAAGGTTGGCTTCATTCATCCCATGTCTTGTCTGTCTCTTCACTTCGCATGCTTTTAGTAGCATTTAGGATACCTGGATCCTGGAAATGAAAACATGGTACAGTGCACGGCGAACCCATTTCTCTTTGGCTTTATGTTTTCACATTACATTCAGATGAACATGGGCATTCATTAGGAAAATATGTTTTCCTATGGCCCAGCAAAATGAGAGTGGATACCAAGCAGATTTTTTTATGGAGTCAAACATCCTCTCTCTTTTCTTCACCCAATACCCATCCTAGTGACAGCTACAAGGCATTCTTGTGTAACTGATGATAGCTTATGATGTTTTCACTTAGACTGAGCTATATAGCAAAACTTTCTCACCTGTCTCCAGATCCTTAGGTATATCTGAATAGTGCAACTTTGAAATCCAAAATACATATCTTGCATTTTTCTATAAAAAGTGACTACTGGGCCTTGCTAAGAATTTCTATTCTGAGTTCTGCATGTCTCCCTGTCAACCTAGTTGCCAGTAACTCACTGACTACTTTTACAGCATTCTGAGACATGGCTCTGTACCTCCCAAGTGTCCTCAAGAAATCTGTATGTCACCACTTCCAGACGACCCTGTCCTTCCTTCTTCCTAGTGATTAAACAGAGACGTTGATTAGAAATGCTGTCAGGTCTCAGCCAATCAAGATGTGTGCTACAGCTGTTTTGCAGCCTGCCAGTAAAAGAGGCAGCACAGGCTAAAAGAATCTAAGATGATAATGTCTTAGAAGAGACTTAGCCATGCTGTGGACAGAGTCTAGTGGCTTCAAAACAGGTCTTGAAGCCTAATAGCATCAGTTTGAATCCTGTTTCCATCTTATTTTCTGTGTGTAATTTTTGGCACTCTACTTAGCCCTAATTTCATCACAAACCCCAACCTTATAGAAGAAAACAATTGTGTTATACGAAAAGGTTAAAAACTTTGCTATTTTTTAAAGAGTTAGGAACAGTAATCTTTTTTATTAAATTTAGATAGATTTGATGTAACTTTATATCAGAAGTTTTCATATTTCTTTTTAACTGTTAAAAAAGGTTTTGCAATTTATATTCAGATTTTTCCATTTGAGTCCATAATTCTTCAGGTATATATTTCCCTTTGAAAGACTGCAAAATACACATACTTAACAAGGGAAATGAAATGAGTGTTCAATTAACATGCTTACCCAACTCCCAGTCCTTTCTTTTCTAATCTCAGTATTAATAATTAATACTGATAAAATGTGTGGCTGTGTTACCTTTTTATTCTAATTTTGTCCTTTAAAACTATATCACTTTGCTGAACTCTTATGACATGTAAAAAGTGAATGAACTCTCTTCAACCCTCTAAGTAACTTTGGACGTCCGTTAGTGGGCTTGCTGCCATCAGACCCTCAAATAAAGGGGCCTCGGTGAAATCTTACCTTTAATTGAAAGTACATTGGTTGTGTATATCCTTATCTTAAGGGGTTTATTGTAACATTTCGGCTTTGTTACACAGGCATACGCACACACACACTCACACACACACGCATGCCCGCAGTCATACACACTCACATACTCTCTCGTCTCTGTGTGCCTGTGCTACCTCTCTCTGTCTCTCTGTCTCTGTTTCTCTTCTCTCTCTCATCTCTTCCTTTTCTTGTATTGTTCATCTCAGTTTTTATTCAGATTATGTGTAAAAATATGAGATTTGAGGATAATCTTAAATGCCTTCTTATGTACAGAAAGAAAAAAGAAAGAAAGGAAGGAAGAAAGGAAAAAGAAAAAAAACCTATGACTGATCTTTGAAAGTGTCGTTAGTATGCCTAGTTTCAGGCATACTATATCTAGCTCATGTACTGAGAAACTGATCTGTTTCCATACTCCTCTTATGGAGAAAAACACCTTCTGTTTACCTCTTCTATTGCAGCTATATTTTTTTTATAAGAAAGCGTTTTCTCCTTGAGTAAAGCCATGTAGAACAATATCCCTTATAACCCTTGTTTCATGATTACATGGAGACAAAACTATGGTTACTCATTTTGACTCAACAAACATGTATTGAAATTGAAATATGACTGAGGCTTTTTGAGGAAGCTTGAGTAAATGAAAAAGATTCCCTTCTTTCAAAATACAGGCTCTTTTCTGTCTGGAGATGTAGCTTTTATTCGTGTGAATTAGATAGGATGCAGACAGGCGAAAACTCACTGGAGAAGTTCTGTCTGATGCAGGAAACAGAGCAAGGAAAGAGAAATTATATCACTAAACAACTATAAATACATTTCTACTTTACAAATGAAGTTACAGGTAGCAAGAAAGCTTGAACTATTGCTTACCTCATATCCTTTTCATCTGTGTTCAACTTATTTTAAACACCATAATTACATTGTCTGGGAAGCTTTATGTTCAACCACAGATATTTAAATCATTCATGTTTTATCAAGTTATTATTAATATTTATCATTGTGTCTATGTGTCCATGCATGTATGGGTTGAGATGTATGTGTACATATATGTACATGAGCATTCGTGTGGAAATGAGAGGTAAATATTGGTTTCTTCTTCAATTGCAGTCAACTGTCCTTTTTTACACAGCTAACCCATCTATCTACTCCTCTGGCTGGCCACTCAGCTCTAGGGACCTAGTCTCTTCATGACTATACTAGGGTTACAGGAGCTGTGCTAACCTGGCTTTTTGACATGGATGCTGGAGGTAATTTAGATCCTTATTTTTGTGCTGAAAGCACTGTACCAAATGAGTCACACTCTTAGGCCCTGAATTCCTATACCTTCATTTTTTCTCTCCGCCTCTCTGTCTCTCTCTCTCTGTCTCTCTCTCTCTCTCTGTCTCTGTCTCTGCTCATTCAATATATATCACTGTCCCTGAAATGTGTATTTAGACCAAAGTGACCATGACCCCACAGCAATTCACCTGCCTCTGCCTCCCATGTGCTGAGATTATACTCATGCGCCATCTTTTAAGATTTACTACCTTTCTTTTTTTCATATAGTTATTTTCCTATTTTTTAGTGCTAAGTGGAGTTATTATAATTTTCAGAAGTCAGTATTGACATCATTGGCAACAGAAACCAGATTCAGGTCGGTTCTACAAAACAAATTAATTGTATATCTGTGCCCTCTCCTTGCTTATAAAAGTGGCCAATACTAAGTATGTTTATTCCACCAATGAGGCCTTGAAAATTTAATTAGACCCTCTAAAGATTTTTTATGTCATCCCTATGTTTAGGAGACCAATTATTACCTGGGTTAAGCTGTTGACTATTTTACATTACAGTAGAATGGATTCAATATGCTTTTTTTCTTTAGAAACACTCAATAATTATTCCATTTTTTGTGTTCATTAGAAATTATCTGCGTATCATGACACATTCCATTGTTATCTACAGTTTGTCAGTTAGTTTGCTGTGTTTTAAAATCTTGAGTTGAGTAAGCTTTCCTTAATTCTTGCAGGCAAAGTTTTGACATTGGATCTTATTATCTTGTTTGCATTTCCAATACTTTCCAGAACACACGATTAACTTTCTATTAAAAGTGTGAGAAAATACTTGTGACACATGCAGATTTAAATGCTTCCTCCAAACAGAATTTTACTGTTAATATGTAGCATTCTCAAAGAGAATGACCTTTTATACTATCTGTGTTCAAATGAAATCTATGACAAACCTAAAGATATTTTAGAAATAAACAGATTATGGAATTAGCAAGAAGCTGTTTTAAAAAAATCTTCTTCCTTATATTTTTTATATATAAATGTGTGGCCTTTGGCTTTAAAAAACTAGTATAAAATGAATACCATACTCTTTGGGGCGATCACTGGGTACCAATATATGATCTAAAACTGGCACATGGCTCTGAGGTTGCATTCCTCAGAGCCACACTGTCTTTTGCTGAATTTTGTATATTGTTTCTCTTCTGTGTGAGGGCACATGTCACAAAGCCTGAATTCACAGCCAAAGTTCAGAGATGTTATAGTGGAAACTCCACACAGGCCCAGAATTGGGGGCGTTATAAGAATTCAAAGCTCAATGAATACATTGATTTAGAATAAATCATTTAATCAATTAAAATTCCAACTCAAGAGCCAAAGGTGAATGTTCTTTGATTTCTACATCCGTAAATATTGTGATGTAGAATTTTGTGGACATACATGAATACGTAAAAGAAATATGAAAAGATTAATTACTATAACTAATATGGGAGGTTTGATATATTGGAGTTATGAAGAACTGTAATCAAACTGTGTGTGAGAGAGAGAGAGAGAGAGTGTGTGTGTGTGTGTCTATTAAGACGTACACGTTTGTACATCTATATACAAGATATGGTATATACTAGGGTATATACATTTGATAATCTGAAATATAGAGTTATGGGAAATAGTAAGTGATACCAAAAATTGCAATGGAGAAGGCAAGGAATAAATACTGCTATATGCCAGCCTAGGTTAAATGAAACAATGGCACATTTCCTTGGGAACGAGTATTGTTAAAGCATGTCAAATGTAAGATGTCATTGAACAATATGAGTAACATTTATTAGGTCAGAGGAAAAATATATCTGAAACTTGGGGACTATGTAAGCATAAAAATTAAGGTTTGGGTGTCATTATTTTGCTGGCCATGATGAACTGTTTGCAATAAATAAGATCACCATTTATGCATATGATATCAAGTAAAAGTTGATACTGCAAGCGGAATCCTAAAAGATAATAGAATATAAAAGAATGATGAAGAAAACAGTTTTATTTAAGTGGCTGAAAAGTATTTTAAAAATAAAATAAAACAAATAAACCAACAACATGTAGCAGACTGAAGGGATGAATAATGATTAGAAAGTCTTACTGGATCCCTTTGTCCGTAGGAATTAGAATTAAAGCAGAAAACACAGGATTTTACATATCTTGGTTTTTAGAGAGTTTTAGGAGACTAAGGTTGTCAGCTCTGTGTGTTCTGATATTTGTTTATGCTCCATTCAATTTTTTCATTTTATGGCAAACTGCATATAAACAGGATCTGGCCCTCTTGTCTTTGGATTATATACTTGAAATAATCTATTCAGTGATGTCAAAAAGAATAAAACATGTTAAATTTAGTTATAGGTGCCAAATAGGAGCCCTTTAGAGTTGGTAGAAGTTAGATATCTGGGCAAAGCGGAGATCAAGAAGTGTAGCATAAATACACATTTGAGGAATTCTAAGATGACTTTAGCAAAGGCAATCCTATAATTGCATCAGTTTATATAAATCCTAATGAGCTGATATCGAGAATTACAATTTTATGCTTTCATTTTCAAGATATTATCAGACAATTTTCTTGAGTCTGAAATCTCTAATAAATGACTTGTTATCTTTTCTTGAATGCTAAAAAGAATTTTTCAACAAAGATAGCTATGATCTTTTATATGGACTTTCATACATTTTTTTATCTTTTAGTTTTCAATACTGTGCCCATTTCACATTATTGGAACAAAAAGAATACGTGAATTGTTAAAATAGTGATGGAAATATGTCATTGATAATGTTGTCCTGCTCATTATTACATCTTTTGCTATTGATTTTCCAAGATCCTTGACACTGCAATAGTGAATAGTATGATTGGATACCATTAACCCAGTGCAAGTAGATACATTTAAGAACAGAAAGCAATAAAAATAGAATAGGAATGTGAGATGCATTTGAACTATGTAGCACAATGATATGTAAGTGTAGCACATATCACATATACATAACATTACAAAAATGCAATGTCAATGAAGCTTCCATCAAATTTGTAGAATCCACAGCAGGAAAAGCCACCAGGTATGTCATGGGTGTGTAGACTTACTAACAAAAACTTTCCAGGAGAATGTCATTTTTCATGTTTTATCTATGAAATTTAACAATCAATGCCACCTAAAATTTCCTACCTGTATGTTCATTGTTGCTTAGTAGGAATTCACGAATAAAGATCCTATTGATTAAATGCATCCTGTAGCTTAAGACAGGCTTACTATAATACTCATTATTTATTCATGTCTCAGTAAAAATGATGAGAGGTGATAAGCATTTGTTTCATAAATATCTCTAGAAATATCTAGTAATGCCCTCTCCCTCCCAGTCACTTAAGATATTCTGTGTCCATCATCTTAGAGTAGTGAAAACAACATAAAAAATTATGGTTTGTCAAAGCTTAGATCTAGAATTATTTTTCTAAATATGTAAAAAACACTTCTATCAGTGCCTCAGAAGGAAATATGGTTCTCAGCTCTTAACAGTAAAATTGTGTTGTTGAATTGAGATATTGGTTCAATAAATTTACAACACAATTTCCCTTTCTGGAGACATGATGTTCTTGCCTTTCTTCCAAAAACAATACCCTTTACGTAAGAGGATCTGAAAGAAATCATAGTACTTTTGAAAAATACTCAGTGATGAGGATGGACATCTGGGAGCTTTGAACTTGAACTCATGAGGTCTGGCTGGGTCTGCAGAAGAACCTCCTCCAGATAAAGAAATCAGACTCACTGAGTACTCATTATTCTTCCATTTAGCACAATTCATGTCTCTCATTAAATATTATTTTCTTTCCTCTTTAGACTCTGATCCCTTAACGAACTGACATATTCTTTCTTAAAATGTATAAATTATATGTATAACCACATCATGTTTATTCATATACCTGGTATAGTTAATAAGCTGTCTTTGTAGTACCTCAGTAATCAGGAATAACACTTCAATGGCATACAGGCTAAGGTGATACTTGACATCCAAATTATGGACAAGAACTATCACCCTGATTGGTACACTGGTGATGCAATAGTAATAACTCCAGTTCTCACCCGTAATGGCCTCTGTCTTCAGTTTATCAAATTGAAGGAAATTGAGTCTCAAGGCCCCACCTTTACTCTTTCCCTTCACATCAGTTGAAGCATGTTGAGGCTACATCATCTTTGAACGAGTAGCTGGAAACAGCACATCCACTCTGAAGCATATTTTATCTGAGATTTTCCCTTTCAGCTCACTGCCCTTTATGCGATGTGATCAACTGTATTCAGCCTACACCATTTCTCTGTAAACTCAATTTTGAAAGCTTTTGCTAGTTTCCTGGACAACCTGGTTGATCTCTTTCTCCAAGAATAATGAAGATTTGAAATCTAATTCTAGTCTATTTTAGCCCTAGCCTGTTTTTATGTTCTTTTGTGAAATCAAGCTTACATGCTTTCTTTTGCAGCCCTTGTCTGGGTATTCTCAGTGTCCTCAGGATCAAGGAACCATTAAATTAGTTCTATCAGTTGTCTGTGGTTTACAGAAACTCAGGTGTGTTTTTCTTAAGTACCCAACATTTAATTTTAGAGCATAGAGAACAGAACTTCTTATAGTATTCTACTTCTGGTATTTTAAAGTTTTTAAAAATAGAAGGTGAAATCCATTACCATTCTTACAGTAATGAAAAGCCCTAAGTTTCTCTGATGATCATTATATTTCTGAAGGACAGTTATGACTATCCCAGTGATGGAGACTCAGCTTTCAAACTTGATTTGTATGCTTCTTAGAAATTTATTCCTTTGCTTCATGTCCTGAACCCACAATCCCTTCCACTCTGTCTTACTGAGATCTTGTCTATGTCCTTTTGGGAAATAAATAATTTATTTTCTCTATCAGAAGTCATTATATTTGTGTTATTTCAGGTTATCATCTTCTTTTTCTTCCCTCTGTGATATATTCTAGAAATGAATTCACAAATTTGCAGGTTTTTTAAAAAACAATGTTTTAAAATATAGCAAATTCTACTCTCTCACAACTTATAATTTAATATGCGTACTTGCAACCAATTAGAACCAGAAGTCGTTCAAACCCCATCAATTTGAACAAGAGATGCTGAGTGAATTTATGTACCATTTTCCCATTTATGGCAGCAAAACTATGGCAGTCACAGTCGCAGTTGCCTCTATGAACTGTTATACTCTTATGCAGGAATATTCAAGTTCTCTCTCTCTCTCTCTCTCTCTCTCTCTCTCTCTCTCTTTCTCCCTTAAACACACACACACACAGAGTGAAGATAAGCATTAATAATGTCAATGAAGTGCTTAGTAATTTACATTTTTGCTAAAATAATTCTGGAATATACTTTGCTTTTTCTATGTAAAATCATTCTTCAGATTTATAATATTAGACACATGACTTTTGTCAACTGTTTGCTGTTACAATTTACATTTGGCCATGAATATGAATTTTCTCTTGGCCTTGTTGAATCCTCTGCTGGATTCCAATTCTCTGTGCTTAGAAAACATGGATTTTATTTTCTGTGTACAAGTTCCAGTGTTTATCACAAATATAATTATGTGAGAACAATAGGAAAGGAAAACATTGTAATGTCACATTTGTTTTCTGCCAGGCAAAAGGCTTGTCTTTGTAAGAGGCCTGCATATGTTTTACTAAGTTTATTGATGAAGAATAGTAAACGTCAGAAATGAGTGTCTAACAAGATATTGGTCAATATCTATTAGCGATCGTAAGTCTTACAAACAGTACTAAATACTAGGAACAAAAAGTAAAACCTTATAAAGATCAAAGCCAATATCAGCGAGTGGATAAAAATCTGCCAATTCCCACTCATGCTCTTATTCAGATACCCACGGAAACTAGTCGTATATATTCGTAATTCTAAAATCAACTTTTTGTGGAGTATTTGAGATAATTTTAAGAGCACAGTGCAAAACATCTGATGGCAATATAGAGTGGCCAAGTCATAGGAAGTGTTTCATGTCAGAGACAAATGAATTAGAAATATATTCATCCATTCTCCTACACACAGGAAACCACCAGGAAAGAATAGCAAGAAGTTTGTAAGACAAAAGGAACATCAGCATTATTAAATATCTAAAAATAAAATAGCAGCAGCATAAGGAAGAATTAGGATAATAACTAATACTTTTATAATACATAACGACCTACTCAGGGGTGTTGCATATCCATCTGTCTTATGGAATCACCCTAATGAAAATAATATTATCAGTATTCCCAGATGAAATGAGAAGATATGGAAAATTAATACTTAGTAATCTTAGGTGTCTAAACCATACTAGGTGTTGTTAATTTTTGTTGTATTTTACTTGTATTAGCTACACTTAAATTATCTCATTTAATGCATAAATAAACCTTTTTAGCCGATACAATTATTACTATATTTTAACAATCAGTTTTATTTTATGAATTTGAAGCTTTTTTTTCCCTGCACATATGTGTGTAACATGTACTCTTCCTGCCCGCAGCCTGGGTCCTTAGTTTTGATTTCGGCCCCCAAATAACACACAAGATACTATATTAATTATGAAGCTGTTGGCAGTTTGCTATGGTCTCTAATCGGCTAGCTCTGACTTAATCATTGACCCACAATCTCCAATATATATATATATATATATATATATATATATATATATATTATATGGACTTGTCTTTCCGAGAACGCCAGACTTGCTTTCTCTCCACCAGGGATCATATCACAACGCATCTCTTCACTACATTTCCCAGAATCCTCATAGACTCCTAGTCCTACCTATCTTGCTTCACTATTGGCCAACAGTGCTTTATTCAAACCAATCAGACACATATTTACAGAATGACATCTCCCAACATATTTGTGTATACATACCTTGTTAGTGAGTGTATTTGCTGAGGCCAAAAGAGTGCATCAGATGTCCTGGAATTGTAGTTACTGAAAATTATGAACCTGTATGCAGGTACTAGGAAGTGAGTCCTGGTCCTTTGGAAGAACAACTAATGTTTTTAACCACTGAACCATTTCTCCATCTCTAATTTTTTTCTATTTTAAAAACACATTGCTGGGTGGAGGTAATGGGCATGCCTTTAATCCTAGCACTTGGGAGGCAGAGGCAGGCAGATCTCTGTGAATTCGAGATCAGCCTAGTCTATAAGAGTTAGTTCCAGGACAGACTCCAAGGCCACAGAGAAACCCTGTCTCAAAAAACAAAACAAAACAACAACAACAAAACAAAAACAAAAAACACACACACATTAAGTATGAAAAATAGCTTTTGCTTCATGCACTTACTTGTCGTTTAGTTATGAGCAAACTCCTTGTTCTCTTGTTGCCTCATTGTTTAAGGAAAGCAATAACTTTATGACTGTCAATTTTTGCACAGAATTCTTCTTAGATGCTCTGTATGGCAAAGTCAGGGCACTCAAGTCTATATAATGATAATGCATCTCAAACTGACAAACAAGATGTACATTTCAAATCAGGCAAAAAAAATCACCTAAATTCATGAAGTTGGCATTTTTCTGACAAATTTTTCCTTATAAGTGTAGTAAAAATATTTCATATGTACATCATTGCCTTTAAAATTCTAGAGATCCCACACAGTTTTTATCCTACATGATTAAATCAGAAAATGTCTTATCTTTTTAAGACATAGATGGACACATATGAGTAAAATGTTGTCACTCTCAATTATACCTACCAATGGTCTGAATTACTTGACTTGCTTATACTTAAGCTAACAAAACTCATTAGAATAGTAACCAATTAAAATGAAATGGAAAGCAGTTCAAGTAACTACCGTGAATATATGAAAGGAATAGATATTGTGTACACAGAAAAAAAATGCACCATTTCTCATTCTTGCTATTGTATCTTTATTGAATTGTTCAATAATTAAGAGCAGTTATACCTTACAAAAATGTATTCATAATTCATCGAGCAAGTGTAATTATTCTTTCTAAAGGAACACTAATTTTAACATTTTTAAATTAAAGAGAAACATAGATTTAAAAAATTTTAATCTATAAGATCACACATTTTGGGGACTGCACATGTAAAATGGATATGTGTTTCAAAGAAGGTAAGGTAAAAATACTTGTTCCCACTGAGAAGTTTCCATTGTTAGTTTGCTCACAATTGACCTAGTCATTAAGCAACTACCCCACATCTGTACAGGATGCTCTTTTGTGATCATCAAATGTATCTTCCCATTAGTGAAGAGGTAACCATTTTCTACTTGGGAAGTAAGGAGGGCATCTCTGAAGTGATTAGGGCTGTTCCCAACTTCAAGAGGGCAAGAGAGAACAGAAAACATAATATAGCTACATTGCAAGAAGTCTGCCTCTGAGATCTTTTCATTTTAGCAGCTGAGAAATATTGCTAAAATGTTATTGCTCAGATACACATTATTACTTAGTGAAGGTTGCTGCCCTTGATTTCAAAGACTGAAAGGGTACATTTTAACAATTTTTGCACTTCATTTAGCTGTTCTTCTTATTGATTGGACTTTATGAACTATCTAGTCATACCTGATATGCATTCTTAAGGGCAAGGATTTTATCTTCCAGCTAACAAGCAGGAAATTTGGCTTTTAAGTTACTGTAGAGTTTTGATATATATTCTGAAATTTATGAATGAATATTAAGAAGACAGAGTATTGCCACACACACACACACATATCTTAGGTTGAACATACTAGACTAAACATGTTAGAACCTATCTTGGAAATAACTTGAGCAATGAAATACATGTTCAGAAATAATTTTATTTTGAAAATGATCTGCTAAATAAATGGCTTCCTACTCTGCAGACCTGACGGTCTACTGCCACATGGAAAGTTGTATATTTAAAGATGTAGTATACCCTACGTTAAATGGTAGTTCAATTAAATAGTAGTTAGAAAATCTGTAGCACGAGCGACATGAAAATTAAGCATCTTTTTTTAATATTTAAAACACCAACATCATATATGGCATAACCATTTAGCTAAAATTCTAACAAAATAAGCTATACGATTTAACATAAGAATTTGTTTTCCTAGATCTTTCTAGGGTGCTTTCCCCCATCAAAAATAAGATGTGATATTGTATGTTGCCAAATATATAAGGATATTTTGGAGTATTTAAAATATAGCTTCAGGGCTATTTCATTGGATGATCTAAACTATTTTTCATTTTAAAATGCCTTTTATACCTAGTGTTCTTTTTTAGAGATTTTCTTTTTCTTAAAAACAAATTTAGGGAAGTCCTCAGACTTGGCAGTGCTGATATGAACAAGTCTCAGAAACAGCAACAAAACCCCTTGTCTTCAGATAGATGCACAGAGTTTGTATTTTATGTTTCTGTTGAAAACCTCTGATAATCCAATGTAAAAGCACCAGTTATTTATTACAAGCATGTCAGTATTGCAGTATATTAGTTTTTATGCTCTTTTTCTTAGAGCTGGAAGGCATCCATAACTATCCTTGGCTACTGCAATGCTTGTTATAATAAAGTCCTTCTGATATTCCTGGTAATAATACTACGTGGATGCAAATCAAGATAGACCCAACTGTTCACTGACTTCTCTTTAATAGTGAATTGTATTCTTGGAGAATTCCAGCGGTTATTTTTCTGCGGAGGTAAAAGTTTAATGTTGAAATAGTACTTATTTATTTACTTATGGCACTGAACAGTCTCACTGCCATGCCTAAGAAAATTGCTTCAAAAAATACATGGTAATGTAAATGTGAGAATGAAAGTTATATATTGTACGGCTTATTGAAATTATGGCTTGTAGGAACATGATCATCTTTATAAAGAAATCTAATATGCATGTTGGAGAATAGTCCACTGATGCCTAGTAAAAAAGGATGCTTTTGTAATATCTGCAGAGTGGTACCTGTCCAGATTTATGCCCATGGCATTTCTAATCGTGTGTGACCTGGCTGTACAAATCTGAATTTGATGTAGGGAAATTTAAAATAAGCATTTATTTCTGAAGCATTTTTGTTTCACAGAAGTTAGCATTCTCCGGCTATACTGCCTTTGACTCATTTCTTCATCCACTTCTTATATAGGAAAGAAGTGGATTTGTCTTTTTAAAGTAGGATCTTTTTAACTGAATTCAGAACAGAGGAAACCTAGGTCAAAGGGATGATGTGACCTGGAATCTGAGTCTAGAACCTCCCAAAACAGCTTGGTGGGGCAGGCAACAGGACTCAAGAGTGCACCAGTATTCTCTATGGATTCAACTATTGAAATATGTTGAAATTATTTTGTTTTCTACCGGAAATTAGACATTTACAAATATACTTGAGGAGTGGTGACAAGGAAGGCATTTGAGGAAGGGTAGCTGAGAGGGGTTAGAAAAGAGTAGGGAGAGAGAAAAATGATGTGTCTAATTTAGGATCAGGGAGTTTACTGTGAGATTGTCTCCTAGTAACACTAAAAGCTTCATGCATTAATTCTCACCAACAGGACTGCCGAAACATGAGCTGAACAAGGATTACACCAATGCCCATGACAAACTTGAAGGAGAAAAGCCCATGTGGCTTCTACCCTACAAAAAGAAATATAAGCACCCAAAGAATGCTGAGAACAGGAATGCTTCTCCCTAAGGATTAGCTCATAAAGTGGTCAAACTATGAGATGAATATTTATATTTAGGAATATATGTGTTTGCATATATGCATACAATAACTATTAGTGAAAACAGAGGCTATGCTTGAAAGTGTAGAAGGGTATAGGGTATGATTTGGAGGAAGGAAAAGGAAGGGAGAAACGTTGTAATTAAATTATAATCTCAATTTGAAAGTCTATTGAAATTAAAACAGTAAAATAGAAAAGAATGGAATGAATTGAAGTGTGTAACTAAAAAAAATGTCATTTTTTCTCAACATTTTTTCGTCTTGCCTTGATTTTTATTTTAGTTTCTGTCATCACATTTTCAGAATTTGGTTTGATTGAAAGTTCCATAGTGTACTATAATGCATTTGGTCAGTAAGACATGAATTGAAACTAGGACTTTGAGTTAAGGTTTTTAAGATTAAGCTCTCTTTAGTGATTAGGAACATTGTTGAGTGGTAGAACACTTGCCTAGCATACATATGGGCCTACGTTTGATCCTTGACACTGCTAAACAAAAAATCATTAGTGGTTATTCAAACTCAATTTTTAAAAGACTGAGTGTCATTTAGCCACTTAATGGGAATCTTCAGAGTTATATTTTTGAACACATAAAAAATATGTGCAACAGCAAACCATGAATTTTTTGTGCTTGATGTGCAAATAGAGACTTTAAAAGACAAAAATGTGGTTTCTCCTTTTACTATATTCTTAAAATAAACCCTGCTATTGTTTTTTACAGTGGAATTCGTGTGGCATATGGCTTGTTTTCAAGTTCTCCCCATCCAGGAAATGCTTTACTTAACAAAAATATAAAAGAGCATGTGAGTAGAGCGGGTGGAAGGGGGAGGAATAGGTCTTCTACATACATTAGTAGACAAGTCTGCTGTTTATTAAGTTTTCTAATCACCCACCAGTGAATACAGCTGATTGAAATACAAAGAATTCGGCAGTTACGTGGAAGTATGAAAACATACACACATGGTCTCCCTTTCTTCAGATTTATCATCTGTCAGACTTCTCAAGAGTATAGCATATTTTGTAGGCTAGAAATAAAACATTATGAATACATACATAAATGAAAATAGATATATGATTTGAGGGACCAGCATTGCCCAAAGTTAGCATTTTATTTCATGTAATTTAAATTATGGTATTGAAAAAGGTGCTCCATGTGTTAGCTGAACACCACCTCAGAGCATATTGCTTATCTGTTTGGGTGTATGTAAACAGGTTGAGGGGGAAATAATTTTAAAAAAGTTAGCTAGTGTCTGGGATGCATTTTAGCCAAAGAACAACTTGTATTTTAAAAATAAATTAAAATGCATTGACTATGATCAGCAAGCGAGCAGAGTATTTCGAGTGAAGGATGGGGTGAACAGAATGTTGTGATTTGCTCCCATTCTGCAGATCTATGAATAATCATTCCTTGAGGTTCGAAGATTATAAATAACAGTTCTGAATGCAGTTATTTCTGCTTTACAAAGGAAGTCATCCATTTTGTTTTCATTTTCACTCGGGTAAACTCAAAATGGCTTTGCGTAGCTTCTGCTAATTGTATCCAGGACCTAAGCCTTTTTTCTCCAAAGGAAATGCTTCTTGATTGTGAATGGATTCCTGTGTTTAGGTGGCTAAATTGACTCCAAATTGACAACTGTTGTTTGCCTTGGCAAGGTTAGACGATGGTAGTTGCTGCTAAGAGGAGGTAGGCAGCAAAATATGAGTTGTAAAAGTGAGTATTTCAAAGAAAAAAATTCATTTGTAAGGATGAGTGATTGGAGAAGGATATACTGACTTAGGTTTTAGTATAATAATGTTAGCTGTAATTACATGTCAGTTATACTGCAATGTGCTTTCAGACGTGCACTCCAGAGAAATGGAAATGAAAGTTCTCAGGTAATTCTCAATTGTGAGATCTAGATGATTTTTGCTATTGGCATAAAACACTATTTTTATAACCTAAATTATCATTATATAGAAGGGCAACATGGAAAAGAGTATAAGATACTTGTTTTATTTGTTTGATTATATAATCTTAAAACAAAATTTTATTTTTTTATTTTTTTATTTTTTGGTTTTTCAAGACAGGGTTTCTCTGTATCGTTTTGGAGCCTGTCCTGGAACTCGCTTGGTAGACCAGGCTTGGTCTCGAAATCACAGAGATCCACCTGCCTCTGCCTCCCGAGTGCTGGGATTAAAGGCGTGCGCCACCACCGCCCGGCAAAACAAAATTCTTTTGACAATGATTTCTAGATATATTGTTGGGATGGTTGGTGTATATATATACATACATATGCATTTATTCAGTATCAGGCCTACTACCCTTAGGCTATATAATATGAAGATGGACATTTTAAGATGTCTCGCTCATCAGAGTATCTTCAACTATTAGGATATTACCAGATAAAGAATGGATGATCACTAAAATTTCTTGAATCCTGAATAATGAATTGCTTTCAAGATCTAGGTTTTATGTACAACCCCCCCTTTTATTCCTTTGCTTGTACTTGTGGTTATTTAGTCTAAGTATACAAAATTACTAATTACCATGAAGTAGACTGAGTTTTGAATGGGTACAGATTAATTCTAGGCATTTTGATGAAGAACCTATTTTACATTTGAAGACTGTTCTATAGCAAGTACAATTTTACCTTCTCTTTGTTCATTGGCATAAAGCACACTTTTGAAGAAAGTCTGTTTTGTAATTGCTAAGTTAATTTTCTTACATTTCTGCCCATCATGGAACTTGACTACCCAATGTAGAGTGGGGGAAAAAGTAATGCAATTATTTTTGAACTGTACTCTTAAAATGCATGGGGCTGGATAGACGGCTGTGTGCTTTAGAACACTAGTACTTGCAGAGGAATCAAATTCATTTCATGTCAGTCACAAAGCAGTTCAGAAGCCATTAAAATTGTAGTTTCAGGGGATCTGACATCCTCCTATAATTCTCATCGTCATCAGGTGCACAATGGTGCCCAGACATGTATACAAGAAAAATACTTGTTCATGTAACATGAAACAAAATAATAAAATGAAAATTTTAAAATGTAATTGCTTTGAAATTGATATTAATTTGTATACTTTATAACTACTTCCTCCTTGAGAATATCACACTTTCTAACTCAAATTAATTATATTTTGGCATTATAAACTTTTTACATACTCTCCTATTGATTCATTTATTCATCACCAATACAAAGACAAAACTTAAAGAGAACTGCAAGAGTAAGTTTTTTTGTTTGTTTGTTTCTAATCTAAGCCATGGAAGTGCTTGCTTGTTTAGCCTTGGTTTTTAAGAACTGCCTCCACTACCTATGTTATTTTATACAAATTTCATTCTGTAGTGTATGATAACCCTAACATACATTTTAAATTGTATTTTGTGTTCCTTCTGGGTTAAATTGGTTGGGGTGATAGTGGGTTTGAAGAAAGATTTGCTAATATTTGCATGTGAAAGGGTTCTCTGTCTTTGTTTCCTAGATAGTTCATTTTCTAGCATATTTCCTTTTTGAAATTCACTTGTCACCATATTGAGCTTCCTCACCAGCAGTGATTCACTACTTCAATTTGCATTTATTTTGTCACTTTTCCTCCTGTTCCTGCTGCCTCACTGTATTCAACTAGCAACCGTTCATTCTTTTTAAATATGCAAGTCACCCCTTATATTATCCTAATTAATTGCTCCATGCTAAATATATATATTTCTTTTCACTACTGTCTTTTCTATTAGATATCACAGTGCCTAGTCATGCCTGTTTCTCACTGTTATATTTCTTAAGTTCCATTGCTTGTCTGTCTATTTTTTTAAGTTAAAAACAAGCTTCTTCCACATGTCAATTCCAGCTCCCTCCTCCCCAGCCCTTCACCCTGGTTCCACCCAGTGCCCCGATCAATCTATCTCCACTCTGATCCTCAGGAAGGGTGAGGCCCTCCATGGTGGATCTCCAAAGTCTGTCATGTCATCTAGGGCAGGGCCTAGGCCCTCCCACAAGAGTCCAGGCTGAGAGAGCATCCCTCACTGTTGGATGGGCACTCAAAGTCTATTTGTATGCCAGGGATAAATACTACCCAAGGCCCCATAGATTACCTAGGCCTCCTCACTGACACCCACATTTAGGGATCTGAGTCAGTCCCATGCTTTTCACATAGCCATCAATCTGGAGTCCAAGAACTCCCCCTTGTTCAGGTCAGCTGTTTCTGTAGGTTAAACCAGCCCAGTCTTAACTCCTTTGTATATTTCTGCCAGTTCTTCCTTTAAAATTTGATATAGGTAAGAGCTCCTCAGTCCTGAATATTACATCTCTATCTTAGCATGTACTGCTTCATATCACACCACCTTAACATCTATCATGAGTCTTGGTAGAATGTGGTCCCCACAAACAGAGTTTATACTGTTTTAATTACCACTGTTATAAATCAGCTCAATATTGAAGAGACATAGTCTTGACATTTCCAGAATATAGTGTCACACCTTCAAGATTCAAGTTCATTTTCATGATAATGCTAGGTTTTATACTCTGGACTCTCAGTCACTCATGCACAAGAGAAGTTATCTGAAGTTATAATTTTCATTTATCTCATTTCAGAGACTTTTCTCCTCTGCACTATCAATTATCTGATTCTAGCGACGCAACACACTGATTAAAGGATAGGAGAATGCATCCTTTTTGTACCAAAGTAGTCACTAAGAGTTACACAAAGCATAAAACAACGTCATTCATTTTGTGTCTTAAAATAAGGCAGTGTTTCATAAAATATCTGTATATATTTATTTATATAATTTGTTATGGCAACTTTCAAACACACTTAGAATTATTTAGAGAGTATGCTAAATTCAATTCAGAGTGTAGGAAGTATCAATAGCCACACCTCAGATAAGCAACAACACATTGTGCATTGTGCAGTGTAGTTTCTAAAGTGTACTGTAGTCATGAGTCCCACTTGCTAGGACACTGTCTTGAACACACTGAGCACAGATGAAACCTTGAAAGATCAAACTGAATTGTCAAATGGATGATATCATATCCTGAGTAGTAGTGATTTTAAATGCATTGGCGAGGTCCAAAATATTATATTTGATTTTAAAATAATTCAAATTATTGCCAGGTAGTGGAGGTACACACCTTTCTCATCTCAGTACTAAAGAGGCCTGCCAATCTCTGTGAGTTCAAGGCAAGCTTGGAAGCTTGGTGTACAAAGGGAGTTCCACGACAGCCCACTGAACAGAGAAACCTTGTTTTGAAAAATCAATAAATCAGTACACAAACAATAAATAAATAATAAAATATAAGTTATTTTCATTGAGCACAATCAAACATGGGTTAAAATAAAATGACCAGAAAACATTATTCACCACATTAAATAACTTATAAACAAATACTTAGGTTATATCAGTTTTGTGTAAAGGAGGGTGAGCCATACTAATTTACACACACATTACCAGATTTTTAGAAAGCACATATTTAAAACATTAGAAACTTGAAACTGAGTGAAACAATGTGCCTTTCTTTCCTCTTCTGAAAACATTACTTTCTCACAAAACATTCTGATTACTGTGCCCCTCTTCGACTCCTCTCTGTTCCTCCACACCCCCCTCCCATCTGGAGGCACTACAGTTCTGTCTCTCATTACAAAACAAACAGACCAGACAGACTTCAAATCCCAGGCAAAGGCAGGCAGATCTGGGCCAGCCTGGTTTACAGCATCTACAGCCTGATCTGCTGGACATTCAGGATTATGTAGAGGTAGAGAAACCCTATTTCCAAAAAAAACAAAAACAAAAACAAAAAAAAATGCAAAACAAAGGAACAGGCATCTGAGAGATAATAAAATACAATCAGATAACAAAACATAATAAGAAAAACCAGAAACTAAACATTGGAAGTGGACAAAACCAAAAGATAAGAGCCTAAAAGAAGGCACAAGAAAGAGCCACTTATTTGCACATTCACGGGTCTTAAACACATTAAACTGGAAGCCATAATAAATATACATAGAACCTAGTGGAGACCTATGCACCAGGTCTGGAAGTTTTAAAATGAATAGTTGAACTGGATCTTCAAATATTAGCAAAATTATCACCTAAGAAAATTTTATCATAATAATTCTCTGAATTGTGCGTGACAGTACTCTACTTATCATTATGATAATTAATTTTGAAGACATCATGCATAATATTAAAAAATCAATTAACTTTTTAGTTAAATAAGAGGAGTGAATGTTTTGCTTGTGGAATTGAGAATTTTAAACATTATATTGCTAACATTAATATATTACAATTTAAGATTTCATGTATGTGTATAAATGTATCTTTCCATATCTATATATTATTCTCAAATCTAATTATAGTTCCGTTTAGTAATACTGACTAAGTATTACACTTAATTATATTTATAATTCCTCTAATCTCATGACTATATAATTGTTTTATCAATTTGTTTTTATTACTTTTACTGTATAAAAATAAACACCTTAATTTTGTCAGCATTAAACTTTGCAACTTATTTCTTGAAAGCTCATGACCATGATGTAGCTTAGGATCCTAGCAAGGCCATTGACCTTTCCCTAAAAACTGAGCTAGGAATAATGTTAACTCCACTCCTCTTTCATCTCCTCCACAGTTTTTCATGGTTTTAAATAGGTTTCAAATGGCACTGAAGTAATCTCTTCTTTTTACATTTATTTTTGATGTATTTTCTTCTAAATGATCTCAGTCGTTAAATACTGTTTGATACCCTTCTCTGGGGCTGATAAAATTATATGTTTTACTGTGAAAATACTACTTATCCCTTTCAAAAGGCAAGTCCAACTATCTTTGTGACAGAACAGTCACTTGTGTTCTGTGAGGTGACCCACCATCCCATCCTTTACAAAAGTGCTGAATCTCCTTCCCTGTATGGCAACTTTCGTTGCTACTGAAAGCGACTCCTAATCTCACTGTTAAAGTGACTGAATGTAGTTCAGCCTCTCACCATTCTAGCTCTATCCATTACTCAACAGACACTAGTATTTCATGACTAAGATAAACTTTTTTAAATATATCATTCAGCAAGTATTACCAAGACATAAGAGAAGGGAAACCCCAAAATATCTCTTTACCTAATCAAAGCATCACACAAAGAATACACTGGAGGAGGTTTTGTGCCTGGAGTTTAGTTTCAGCCAGAGCTGAAATATGTTTCAGGACATGTGATCATACTGTGACACCCTGAGACAGACTTATTAAAGTTTAACAGGGGGCAGAACCTTTGACTAGTAGACAAGAATTAGTCATAGAGTGTTTGGGGAACTTGGATCTGGATAGAGAGGCACAGGAAGGACTGGGGAGGGACTTGGAGATTCAGAGTTTTTTCTTTTTGGACTTTCTTTTTGGTGTAGGAAGTGTAGGGAGAAGGTCAGCTGGTTGCTCCTTGGAGTTTCTTTGATCTATCAAGTTTTCACCCCATTATCTGACTCCTGAGTCTTTATTGGTAATGGGAAATAATGCACATGAACACAACAGAACTATCTATTTTCCAGTTCCTGCAGGAAATTTATTTTTCAGGCTTGCCTCACCAAAAGAATAAGAAAAATAGTTCTGATATCTAGAATCTGGGGTCTTCGCCACATATCTTTGTTCCATGTCCACCAGTCTCTAAGGAAAACTTGAGAGAACTAGACAGAGGACTCCCACAGACTAAGTCAAACCCTTGTCACTTCTTATTCAGTATGCCTTCTTGTCTACCACACATACTTCCACTAATTTTTCTCTCTAAAAGTCCATACAGGCAGAGACAACTCCACAGTCTCCTTGACATGTTGTGTGCAGGCTTCCTGGACTGCACAGTGTTTCCTACATCCAACTCTTTGTCCCTATTCTCCTCAATGTTTAGAAGGCAGTTCAGCATGTGTTATTGTCCATAAAGTGCACTCCATGAATTTCTTTTCTTCTAACTTCCAACCACTTTTGATGCCTTGTCCATAGTTACCTGCTACCTGAAAAAATAATATCTGTGTTCTGCTTTGCCCTTAAATTTCACCAGGGTTCCTGTGCTTAGTTCACAGAATCAGACAGCAACCAGTAACAATATGATTCTCGTTACCAAGGTTGTACAAGAGTTAGACTTAATGAACTTTTCTATCGTGTTATCCATACTATTATATTTTGTGAGAGATAGTTCCCAACATTTTTACAACAACATTACAGATGTTTAATGTCAGTGCAAATTTATAGAAGAGAGTAACCCCCCCGCCTAGAATTCTTGTATTCATGAAAGTGACAACCCATCAGTTTCTTCTTTTTCCTATGTGAAATTTCTACCAAGTATGTCTCATGTATGGCAAAGGTTCTTTCATTATCTTGATTGATACACCTTTTAAATATGCAAATATTATTTCTCTTGCATGAGAAACTTCCACCTTCCACTCTACAAAGCTATTTACAAAGTTATTCTACATGACTTAATGAGTTGTAATGTAAGGATTCCTCTGTTTGGTGTATATGCACTTCCTGAACTTACTTTCTTATTTTGATAAGGTTCAAATATACTATAGATAATACATGGGGGTGTAATAATACCCTTCCTTAGACCAAACAAAGACTTAATTATCTCTAAAATCTTTACTATATTAGGGATACATATGCAAAAAATACTATTTTCACCATGTTAAATGCAACTATCTGGCTGTAAACTCAGAGCATGTGGATTATAAATTTTTTTCTTGGCTTGCAAGATTCCCACATGTGATTCATCCAAAGATGAAGCATTTGCTCATCCTAAAATAATCACTTAGGAGTATTTCAATATGTGAATAATTTGTGTGTATATATATATATATATATGGACTATATAGGTTTTAATTTCAGAAGGGAGTTTAAACTTTAAAATATTTTGTAGAACAATATTTTAAGTTAAATACATAATAGATGAAGGTAAGACTCATGACTAAGCTTCACAAGCAGGACATGTCCAATCAGATAGTGAGTTTCTGGTGTGGATATGTTTCTTTTAACTCAACAGGTCGACATAGTGCTTCTACCTCCAGAATTCTGTGATGTTAATCTCTTATGATAGCAATTAGTTTCCAAGATTTCTCAATTTAAGAACTGACTAACACTATTGCCTAAGCTTTAGGTGTTTCCAGTGAAATGGAGAGGAAGGCCAATCACAAGTGTGTCAGAGATAAAGGATGTTGAGAAACTGGAACATTTGAGACATACTGTCTAAACAAGATCATGGAAGGACCAAAGGGATTACTATGTTCCAAACCTCAAAGGCTTTTCTGATAGCTGCTTTCCTAAACATTGGGATTAAATGTTGAAATTAGTTTCAGAAACAAGAATGCAAACACATAGTTGCGCAAATCCCTGTCTTTACCAAAAAAAACCTTCAACAGTCTTTTGATAACAAATACACTAAGAAATATTATTTTCTGTGAGGAGTAACTTCTCTTTTATACAAAGGAAAATAAACTGTTATTTTTAATTCTTGGGCCTTTTTTGTAGATCCAGTTTTGTATTTTAGATTGCTGCAACAAAAACATTTAAATGTGCAGTTAACTTCTACAATGTCTAAAACATCATTTAATAAACAATTCAGAAGTAACACTTCTATGCATAGTTTTCATTTTAAAATAAACATAAAAAGTCAAAGACTTCTTTAAAAACCAAACACAGAGTTCATATGGATAAGAGGTCTTACTTTTCATGTGTGGTCTTATTTCACATACTGGTATTAATATAATTCTGATTAAAGTGCAAGTAATTCATTATTATCAACTCCTTTTTAAAAAATTCCTTACATTTTCCTCTATATTTGTATTTATTTAAATAATCACATGCAGTTACAACTAAATTATGTTTATAAGTATAATTAAACATGAATATTTTTACAAACTGTATTGGTTGAACCACACAAGGTACGTGGATGCCTATGCCTTCTAAATTAAATACTTTTTTCATTAAGTTAAAAGAATTTGTTTTGATGCTAAGGATGTGTATACTTAGGAGAACATGAAAAGGAGACCTTTCTGTCTCAGCTAGGTAGTAGCTGGGCAGTGGCAGCAGGAAGAAGTATTATAATGCTGAGTACTGGAATGCGACTGTGTTAGTGTTTGTTATTAGGCTTGTCCTATATTTATCTCCTTAAATCTATTCTTGAAAATTTATGCCCATATCCTAATGTTCTACCTTAAATTACTCTGCTCAGCTAAAATGTGAGACATTAGTTCCTTATGAGTAGCAGCACTCTGGAGGCAGAGGCCAGCAGGTCTACAGAGCAAGTACCAGGACAGCCAGAGCTCCACAGAGAAACCCTGTAAGGAAAGAACAATAAAACAAAATGAAACAAAGCAAAACAAAAAAGCAAAAGAACAAAAGACCTAGTTTGTTAACATTATTCTTGAGATTTATATTCTTTAAAGGAAAGAACGTAAAATCTAAGTTTTTGGAAATGGTTTTGTTGACAGAGTCTGTGGATGGACACCATGGTGCAGCCGCTGCTGATTTTCCCTTTACATATTTCACCATCTCCCTTCCCCAGGTGTTGCTGCCATCACTACCTTTCCCCTCCTTCCCTTTCCTCATGGCAAGAAGCATGGAAGAAGAGTGCTGTTAAGGCCTCTCCATTAATCACCAGGTATGGCGGTTCTCAGCTGCCCCTCTTGTGAGCCTTCTGCTGCTGCTCTGTCCTTTGACACTTAGAAGACACCATGATGCACTACAAAGAGCTTGGAAAAATGATAGGATTGTGTGTTTTCTCTTTACATTTCCCACATGTGGCTCACTGTAGAATCCCGCCCCCCAAAGTTGTAGATCTTTGTTTCTTGCATATAAAATATAGAAGCATTATTGGTATTATTTTCAAAAAGGTGTTATGTTCAACCAATTGGAGAGAAATGGTATTGCATTTGTCAGTATGTCACTTTCTGAAAATACTGAGGCCACACGTTTAAGAAGAGTAAAATAAAAATACTTAGTGGATTTTACTTCAGAATCAGTTTTATTTGCATCTTAGAAGCACTGTACAGAATGGTACGTTAATTTTAGTATTTGTTCTCTGGGCTATAAAAACTTAGGTATAAGGCAGATCACACATATCTGAATCTATTTCAAACTGCCACTCTGACATGAAAGTATAGTGCATGCTAATTACTTCTGGGGGAAAATTGCTATTTGTCAAGTCATCTGGTGGCCTTCGAGGAAGATGGAAGAGACTGTCATGTTCAAGCTCTCTCAAGATCCCCTGAATTCAGAATGTTACACTTTGAAAGGAACTGGACCTTCAGGGCACAAGTCTAGCAGTGTCATGGTCAATAAAACATAAGCTCTTAGTCATCCAGGGGCAACGCCTGTCTTCTTGGTTTCCTCTTCTACTGGTGGAACTTGTCTGTTTAGCTCCTGCAGGGGCTTGTTGTGGAAACATTAGGCTCTTCCTTGTGTGGCTTTCTCTGGTTCTTTGAGATGTGTGAACAGATTAGTACCTTTGGGCTAGGAAGATTGTTGGAGGATGTCTTTAAGGAAAAATGAGGTTGTCTTTTTTGGCGGTGGGGGGAGAACTGTGTATACAGTCTTTAGAACAGACGTGTCGTAACAGAGCCGACAACTTTTATTTATATGTGTTTAGCCTGAGTTCAAAGATCATAAAGAATCATTTCACTGTATCTAAGTGCATTGAAATGTCAGCAAACCTGGAAAGGCAATGAACCTCAGGTTAGATGATTAATCTTTAATTAGAAACATATGGCTTCCTACCAAATGATCATTGCTTGATTACCCTTCAGAATCTCTCTCATGCTTAGGCATTTATTCTTTATTTCTTAGTGATTTTGGCATGAATACAACAAATTCTCTGGCCACTGCATCTTATTCAACAGATTCTGTTGCTCATGTCCACGTGTGTTTCTGTAGTTGGGTTGCTGTATGCAAAGACCATTTCACCAAAGCCTGTTTTAAAAACATGCTTTTATAGCCTAGCTAGAGGTCATTGTGTCAGAATGTTGGCCTCTATTTTTCTCCCAAATTTATGTACTTAAATGCATTACCTTTAAAAATGTTTATCTGTGTATAGTAGATAAGAACACTGAGGATTGGTGATGTCTAAAGTAACCAAGTTCACTCAGGATGCTCTTAAGTGAGATGTGCCTCATGTAGGTTCTGATTCACCCCATACCATGTAGACATTATTCACATTGACCTTTAAATTTCTAGAGGACAGAAACTCACCTCTCCCTCAATGTATATTCAGGTTGCATGTTGAGTGGATGTTTACAGAGCAGTCATTTATCTCCACACATAAGCATGAAGCATGTCCCTCACTTACATCCCTATGTATTACTGATTCTTGTATATTCTCTGTAGGTTGCAGTTTTAGGGCATTACTAATTTCTGAGGTTACTTAAAATGATTTTTTTCCTGAGGTGTAATTTATATAGTCCTCAAGTTTTAAAATCTATAATTTTTAAAAGATACAAAATTATCACAAACAAAAATTATTATCCAGTATCACAAATTTACTGAATAAAAAGATAGAAAAGAATCCAACATTCTTATATCTTTTGTAAGATAAAATTTCAGGAAATGGGTTAGATGCATTTGAAAAGTACAAATCACAAAAATTGTACCTCACATTATATGAAAATGAAGCAAATGTATGCCAATGTGAAAATAAACTTATGACTATCTTCTTTAAAAAGAGAGGAGGCATACAATTTAGATTTAAAGGTCAAAGCAAGCAGAAAAAATACTATCTTGGATAGAAAGAATTAAAAAGTGTAAAAACTTATTAAAATGAAAATGAATTTTAAAATGAAATTACTGGGAAATGAATGCTGAGCAAACTTTTAGAAACTATGATATAATATCATGAAGTAAAAAAATGTGACTGGGAAAGAACAACATTATTTATGAGTTGATGTTTTCTTATTAAAAATTCTTTGCTCTAAAATGGCTGGGATGATTACATTTGTGGGAATAGTATTTCTCAGTGTGTAGTAAGGCCAAATGCATTAATTTTGAGCTATGCATTTTGAATTTAAAAGAGTGTGCCAAGAGAATACAGTTGAAATAAGATTCAATGGCAATAAAAAAAGATTCAATGGCAAAGTACGTCTATGTCAAAATAGCTCACCTGAGCACATTCACCAATTAGCTCAAAATGAATGAATTCACCATTTTAGATCCATGGATGGACAGATTGGTCTGTGTCTCTTTTATTACATGGAGTGACCGGTGCATAGGATACGTGTGTTTTCGTTTGCTTATTTGTTTGTTTTTTATTACTCATGGAATCTTAAAAGTGAGTAGATAATTAGTGCTCAAACAAATCCAGGCTAATCATGCATACATCCTCTATCCATCTGTAAGATTTTTCTCCTGTGCGCACGAATAATCTCACTGACACAAAATGTAAAGGTAGCCCACTCTAGCATATTTCAGTTCTCCACCTTTTGCCTTCCCCCTACCTCCTTTCTTCACTCTCCTTCCCTCAGTCCTTTTGCCCCACCCCACCCCCCACTCCCGGGTAATTTTGAGCTGAAATGTTGTACCTTCCTTTAGCTTGAATCTTTTTATTGATATTCCCTTTGGGAAAAGGGAAACCAAGTGCTATTTGCAGACTTAAATTCAGACTGACACTACGTCATAGTGTCTAGATGTTTATGTCTCTACACATATTTTTTTTTGCTGGCTCACAGCTCAGCCATCTAAAATTTCCAATATTCGGTTGCAAATCCTTTTAGTGTTCTAGTTATTATGAATTTCTCCCTTAAAATAAAAATGCTTTTTCATAAAACAAGAAATTCAGGATGGGTCATCGCCCCCCCCTTTTTAACTAATATTTAATATGTTTGAAGAATCTAGTAATTTTGTTGAAATATCTTCAGGCTTAAAAAGGAAACAGTTTAGAACTATGTAAAAATTTGAACAGTATTTTTATGTAAGTATGTGAATTTGGACTGTAGGCAATAAATAAACAGAATGAATACAAGCATAAAGTTTATAAGCAAAAAGAATTTTTAGAACTTAGTCTTTATTAAAGTGAATCTTTACCAAAGAACAAGCAAGTTCAGCATTAAATAATCCTTATTCTTTAATATTTTAAGTTGATAATAATGGCAGTAAAGGAAAAAAAGATTCTCTGAGTACAAATTATTTTCTTAACTGATAACAATATGAGCTCATCTATAACAATAAGTTTCACAGAGGTCAAACTAGAGCAAAATAAGAATAAAAACTGGGTAAGGCATGTGCTGTCAGAGCTGTACTAATAAAAGCAACGACAAAGTACATTCTTCACTTATGCACACCCTTGTTTAATGCCAAATTGCTGTCAGTGTCCCTTGGCGAGTTCTATTTATGAGCAGATTACAACACACTCTCAGAGGCCTTGCACATCTAACTCTCAGTGAGTGCCGACACAGAATATATGGTCTTTCTGGAGCTGTGAAATTTAATTAATTTGCTGGCAGAGTACAGTTTTCATGCCACACGCCTTTGCCCTGACCCTGCTCAAGACTTCCATTTTCAAATATGCTCTATATATTGTAAACCTATATCATCTTAATGAAGCTCTCCCATGTGGTAATTTTAGTGCTTGGCTTAATTTTCTCAAAAGCTCCACTGCCTACATGCATTCTTTCTTTCTGTAATACCAACTGTCATGTACTAAGTTGCATGAATATATGCATGTCTCCCTTGATTTTCTTTTTATATTCACACCTCAAACCATTACCCTTTAGGTGTCACATTAAATATGAGATTCTTAGGTAAATTTTTTAAAACATCAAGAAACCTCGATCTGCTTTGTCTCTCACTGCACTTCAAGGTATAAATCATGTGTAATGTGTCTAATATCTTCCACTTAATAGCAGTATGAAATGCTCACCTACTGCAGAAGCATAAGTCTGTTGGACTAGGTCATCTTTAATTCCTTCTCTGGTTGTCTTTAAAATATGGAAGACTAGGGAGTTTAGAAATTGAGACTTTGCTCTAGCTTTGCCCATAAAGTGATAGAAGTATGATTTGTCAATGGAAAATGGGGACACTAAGCTAATTAAGAATGGCTTTTCAGTGAGCATGGAGAAGTTTACTTCAAGAGCTGTGTCCTCAAGAGGGATTCTGAGAACCAGATTTACTCAGAGATGGGACTGTGTGATCATGCAAGTGAACCTCATATTGTCACAGACTTGCTGCATACATCTTTAAAACACCTAAAACGAAAATGGATTGCTGTAACTTTAAAGTGTTCAGTTTTCCTTTAGATTGTGTACATATACATGACTCTCTCTCTCTTTGTGTGTATGTGTATGTGTGTGAGTGTGTGTGTGTGTGTGTGCAGTATTCAGATATGGGTATTACCGGCCATGTGGAGAGCCTCACCTTGGATGTCATATTCTAATGGGAAAATCAGGGTCCAATCTGGGGGTTCTGAATACAAGAATTTATGATGAAAGAAAGAAAAAAAAAGAGCTGGAGGACAGTTTTATTAGAGTTCAAAAGAAAAACTCCAGGGCAGTCAAACTGTAAATCTCATCAGTTGCCAGAGAATGAAGATGGATAGCGGTAGAGAAAAAATCATGCCATTTATAAATATGCACATGGCAGACAAGCAGCCACGAGGTGGGGATGAGGCCTTTAATGTTCCCGAGAAAGAATGCTTAGGCTCTGGACAAATGCAGAAAAAATGAGATGGGAAAGGACAAGAAGGAAGGAAATGGGATTTTTTTGCTTCAGGATTCAGAAAAGTGGATACACCTAACAGAAACTCATGGAGGGCTATAAGGAGTGCACAAACAGTAAGAGATTCTGAAAGGAAATGTCCTTTTTCTCAGCAAATAGACAATTATGCCTTCCATTTCTTTAGTATGACTTAATAGCAATTCAGAATTCTGAGGGTTAGTCCCTGGCCAGATGACTGACCAGCTGAACTGTATTGATTCAATGAAAGAAACAATGGAATGTCTTCACTCACTAATAGAGGCCATTGTTTTGAACAGAGTGAAATAGCCTTTGGTTAATGAACATTCAGTGTGTGTGTGTGTGTGTGTGTGTGTGTGTGTGTGTGTGTGTTTCTTCTGCTTAAAAATATTTGATCCCAACTAAATATTTTGGGAAGAACAGTGCCACTATGATATTTGCAGAACTTTAGTTGAAAAGCTAGACACAAGTGAACTCACATTTTGTGACTCTTTGACTCTTTGTTCTAGAACAAATGACAGTGGGGTTGCACAGTGAAACATTTCTCTGTGTAAATATCAATTTTACTACTTGCTCATAGAAATACTCATTGGAAAGTGGTCCAGAAAATAGCTTATGTTTTTAATTCTGTATCAAATAAGAGATTAAACTAAGTTGCATGACAATTTTTCATTTCCATTATTAATATTCATAAAATAGTAGAATAAGAGACAATGCATTCCACTTTTAATGACATTTAACAATATCCACATGGCAAACAAGCAGTCATATGCTGGGGACAGGAGCTTTAAAAAGAGTGTAAAAGACCCTAAAATATCACAGGAAGACATGATAATTAGCAATAATCCTGTCCTGTAGTTTGATGATATCATTTTCAAAAACTTTTTATTGGAACTAATGACTGAAAATTTGTAAAGACTCTAAGAAGACTCTTTCTTAGAGAAAGCTATAATATTTCAGTGACCCTTTTACTCACTAGATCTGTCACTAGGAAATGAATATTACTTGTTTTCTTTTGTGAACCTACTACTCTGTTACCTGTAGACTAGATGCTATTTTTCTACTGTGGCAGGAATATGTCATGAAAATTGGAAGATAACTTACAAAAGTAACTTGATTGATTTTTAGTCATTAAGGTATAAAATATAAAGTATTAATGCCGGATGTGAAATGATTTTACATGGAAGATATTATGAAATTTTTCTCCTTTGAAATGTATCTAGAGAAGAAGGAAGGAAGGAAGGAAGGAAGGAAGGAAGGAAGGAAGGAAGGAAGGAAGGAAGGAAGGAAGGAAGGAAGGGAGACAGGCAAGGAGGGAGGGAGGGAGGAAGGAAGGTAGGTTTTCTAATGTCATTAGCCAGTGAGAGAACTGTGAGCAGATATTAGAATCTCAGGCTGGACTGAACGAATGAGATGCTGTATGATGATGAAAAAGAAACATCTTACATTTCAGTTGATACTTTCTTTTGCATCTGTGAATCCACTACATGCCTTGAATCAGCAGGACGAAATAGGAAAGCAAACAGTTTTGTACATGAGACTCCACCAGGTCTCATGGCCTGCTGCCTTTCTGGAGGAACATAAGGAACGGTGGGTTTATAATTGGTGAACAACTTTTTATATATGTGAAACCTCTAAGAAGGCAGAAATGGAACTCAACCTAGAGTCACGAGCTGCTTAACCAGAACTTGTCTCTGCTGTTGCTGACCTCTGGACTTCGGAATGCTGTTCCCTCCCCCTTTGAGTTTGTGGCAAACAAAACAGGAGACAGTTACCAAAGGTTCCCAAATAAACATTAAGCAGACATAGCCATCATTATTTATGCTTCTCTGTCCCCTCTAATCAGCACAGCAGACATCAACTAAACAAACAGAACATCTTGTAAAGAAAACTGTTAGTACAGATGCATTAGCTGATTGCAGTAGGATACCAGTTAATTGAAGGGGATGGTGAATGTCCTTAGAGTATTTTACATTGCTCTGGATTTTAATGTTTTGTGGACTTTATTGAGCAAATCATGTGAAAAGTCAGTGAGTTGAAGTAAGGCAGAAAATGTAAGAAAAGTTTTTCAAAGCAATAAAAAAGTAGAGACTTAAATTGGGTATTGTAGAAATCTGTCTCTACATTTAAATCAAAATAAAGAGGAGGCAGAAAAGAGTGATAGTTTTGTGAAGGTGCTATATATATATATATATATATATATATATATATATATATATATTTCCCAATAAAACACAATGATTTCAATGACATCTCCTTATTGTTGAAATGCTTATCAAATAAAAATATTGTGTTTGCTATGTCTTTAAATGTATGAATTTAAAAGATTTTTCATATGTGTCTCATATTAAGTAGCTATAAGGTATCATGTTTTACACACTGAAACTCTAGTTTATCATGTAAAATTAAGAAGGTAAGTTTAGGCTCTTTCTGAACATTCAGGTGGATACTCTAAGTTACAGGAGAGTATGTGTGTGCTGGCTTCCTGATACATGAGAGAAAGAAGCAGGGCTCAAATATTCAGGGTAAGTTTTGAGGAACTTAAAGTTAAGAAATTCTGACCAGGCAGGACAAAAGACTCGTGCTTGCAAAGAGCAAGGAGAAAGTGAGAATATTTTTAACACAGTTGTTTAATGCCATTAGATAGATTGCATGTATTTAACAGAATAAAGCAAGCAGGCAATTTGAGAGGATAGAAAAGTGGGAGTTCTGGAAGAGGAAGGAAAGCTGGGTGTCCTATGGAGGCAGAAGAGGATACCAGATCTCATTACAGATGGCTGTGAGCCACCATGTTGTTGCTAGGAATTGAAGTCAGGACCTTGGGAAAAACAGGCAGTGCTCTTAACCACTGTGCCATCTCTCTAGAGCAAGGGAAGTAAAGTCACCTCTCAAGTTTCTCTCCTTTGGCTTCTGTTTGCCTGAAACCACCTACTGTTACAGGTTCACATACCAGCTGCCAACAGTCTCATATGGTTAAGTGGATTGATACAGTCAGTCTAGAACATACAGCATAAGTATGTGAGTGTTGTATGTCCACACATCATATCAACTACACATCAGCAAATCTTTGAATTGTCTTTGAAGTAGACAGAACGACGCTAATGTAACAGGGTAGCAGGAAAAAGATCCATATGCATTTGTGTGAATTTAAAATCTTCTAAAAATCTAAAGAGGAACTTTTGAAACAAATGTGTTTTTATGCAATATTGTCTTTATTGAGCCCATTTTAATTTTTGGAAGAGTATGGTTTTTTTTTTTTTTTTTTTGGTTTTTACGAGACAGGGTTTCTCTGGATTGTTTTGGAGGCTATTGGTCCAGCCCAGCCTTGAACTCACAGAGATCCGCCTGCCTCTGCCTCCCGAGTGCTGGGATTAAAGGTGTGCACCACCACCGCCCGGCGAGTATGGTGTTTTTGTAAGAAATATATCCTTTTTTTGGCCAACTACTTTAAAATTCTAATAATATTTGACATGATAAATTAGTTGAACATGGGCTATAAAATGGTTTACTAGTGAAGTTAATAATTTTTGAAAATCACAATATATTTACAACATATACTACCAAGTCATTTTTCAGAAAATTTTGATGTCCCTAACCTAATTAACAAAGGAAATCACACATATCATATAAATAACCTTTTTTTGAAGTTGGCACTGCAATATACAAAAGTCACAACTTTTAATTACAAATTAAGGAATAATTAAAGAATAAAATTATGAAGTGATAAATCTCAAAATTGACTTCTCTAATATGCAATAAGATATGTTCCAAACATAGCTTTATTTTCTATACATTTAAGTTTAGTGCAAACAGTACAACAGAACAGTACACCAAAAGATAGAAAATGTTCAAAACTGTGTGACCTTTTTTAATAATAGGGAGATATTATCTTGAATTTATTGTTTGAATCTTAAATCCCCAAACAGGTGATTCTGAACTTAAGTACTGAGTCATATGTAAAATCTACTAGACTTTCCAAAGATGTAATTCAGTTATTGCACTTAAAATTTAATATGTGTTTAACTTTTACTTTCAATTAAAATTTTATTTATGGGATATATAATGAGGAAGACTTTTTAATTTGAAAGACTTTTTAAAATTTGCTCATAAATTGAGGGTCACTAAAAGGAGCATTTTAGTG
Source organism: Mesocricetus auratus (assembly GCF_017639785.1). NCBI lineage: Eukaryota > Metazoa > Chordata > Mammalia > Rodentia > Cricetidae > Mesocricetus > Mesocricetus auratus. The sequence continues at coordinate 37,256,744 of NW_024429190.1, forward strand.
ATGTGAAATGCTTTTTCTTTAAAGCCAAGTGTTTATTATAAATAAGTGTGTGATGTCAAAGTGGTATGTGCTAAGGAAATATGCCATAACTCATTAAAGTGATGGGATATTTTCTGAATCCTAATTTCAGGGTTATAAATTATTTTGTCTTATGTGGTGAGTCCTTCATTTTTTTAGGAAGTAGAAATAAAGTTGTAACTGAGTGTTTGGCCAGTATTCTTCGGAAAAGAAAAACTATCAACTATTAGCAACTGTAAGAGTACATACCATGGCATAATTAAGTCACATAGAAAGATCATTCCAGAAGTTGAATAATGTGTTATCATTATGATGTATATATTACTTCTTTCCAGAATGTTCTTGACATCCAATTAATTGTCATTGTATTTGCATCATTTTTGTTCCTTTGGTCATGGTCTGGGATTTATTTTGTTGATAGCAGAACTCAAGTGAAATTACAATTGAATGCTACCTTGAATTTTATCTTAAGTAGACTATCAACAGCAACATTTTGTTATTTTTTTCTGTTTTAATAAGTGGTCACTATTTATTTGTATCTCTACTTTTAAGAAATAATTGAGGCCTCCCATTTCATTTAGTATGACTTCTAAGTGAATGGGTAAAATGAAAGATGAAAGACTTGATGACTGAATAATTTCATGGGACTGCAAAGTGCTTGGGTGGAATTGCCTTGTGTTTAGTATTGATAGCTGGAATAACTACTCTGTGTTCCATTTCCTAACCTGAATATGGAATAAATACTAGCCCCGTGATGCTTCCAATAACTCATGCACACATTATTGAAGTAGTATGGAATGAAATATAGAAAAGGTTCATATTTACCATTAGCTACCAAAAGAAGTAGTAGCCCTCTCTTGCAACTTGGGTGTGCTTCAGCTGAGTAGAAAGGGCATAAGGGCAGGATGCAATAGATATTTGACAGGTAACAATGAAGTTATAAATGGCATGAATCATTTAAATATTTTGTGAAATAACTGTAAATTATATTCATGTTAAATAGAGTGCTAACAGTGACATCATATATGACTGCTTATTTGAGTAAAGTAAGATGAGGTAAGTTTAGAAAATTCGCAGATTCAAATAATTTGCACGCATAAACAAAAAGAAAAACATGTAAACTTGATACTCCATATTAAATAAGAGAGAACATAAACTTAAATTCTCACTTATATGTTAATAAAAATGTCTGTTCACTTGCATCTAATTTTTCTGCCTCAAATTTTCTTCAAAATGATTTTTGCAAGTCAAACTTTTCCACCACCCATAAGAAGCTCAATTCAAATTGTATAATTTTTTCCATGTAGAAATTAAAAGTAGGAAACAAAAACTCTACTTTTAATTAAAATTATTTGGTATTTTCAAATATGGAAATATTAAGTCAGACAGTGATGGCACATGCCTTAATATATTAATACTCAGGAGGCAGAGGCAGGTGGATCTCTATGAGTTTCAGGCTAGTCTTGTCCATAGAGTGTGTTCCAGAATAGCTGAAGCTACACAGAGAAAAACTGCCTCGAAAACAAAACAATAAACAAGTGCTTATATTTATTTGAACATATAAATTGAAACATGAAGTTTGATTCAATTAAGTAACTTATACATGTGACCTAAAGAAAAGATAAGTTATACTATTGCTTGACATTTGAACTCATATCATGACATTGAGCTTTGGTGGATCCACAGGTCTCCTGTTTTCCTTCAACAGACATTCTCTACATAACGAATACAGTCATGTCTCATTTCTTACATGGGAACATTTATAAATTACTGTGCTACCGACATCACTATTCTAAAGTAATGTTTTTCAGCCATATTATCTTAATAAAATTATTTAAATAGGCTTACTAAAGCACCATTAAACATTGGCAAATCGTCCTACTTCCCTAAATCTCAAAGCATATAAATGTGTAGAGAAAAAAAACAAATCTGTTTTTCAAGTCTTACCTTGAGATACCAAATTAATCATTTGTCATCAATTTAAATGTTTAACCCGAGGACTATGTAAAAAGCTATAATGTGTATATTTGAATATTTATGTATACATGCAGTTATTCAGTCATTTTGTGTTCCTAATTGAAAGTAGAAGACACTCTGTTAAGTATTCTATGTTAGTGAAATGTTTTTATACCTAAGATTTAGCAACAGTCTAGAATTCATATTACTATTTATCTTGCAGTTTTCCCATTTTTTCTGTACTTTGAAGTAATTAGCAAGAACTTGGGTAGGCCACCTCCAGGAGAGTAGTCATCTTGTAGAACAAGGTATGTTTCCACCACAGTCTAAATCAGCCAAACCACTCCCTGTCCTATACCTCTGGCATCTGTCATGATGGGACAGCAAGGTAGGGCTCATTTCAACTACTTTCTGGGTGAGAAATAGAAGGGGCCACTATTGGGCCATGTATTGGGACACATACTGGGGCACAACTGAAACTTTCATGTACACCACAAAACTAAGCTATTGTTATGTAGTAGTACTCCATTGTTTGGGGTGTGACTCTACTTTATAAAAATAAAACACCTCTTAATTAAACCTCTGTGTTTGGCTTAAAAGCTTTGGAGTTTTCATATGTTTTTCTAAATCTGGTGTGAAATGCTGGTTTCTCAGTGTTCATACACAACAAAACGCACACACACACACTTTCAGTGTTTGATGTCTTTCTAAATTCTAAATGTAATTTTCCAATTCATAATGATTTCTTAGTTGATTTTACTCATTATAAAATGAAGTACCTTTACAAAAATGCCAGATGTTTATCTTAACTAACAGAAAATGAGACCACAGATAAATATCTTCATGCATTGGTTGAAAGAATGAATGTACAGAATTTAATTGACTGTTTCTGTTGCTTTTCCTTGACATTTGTATTTCATGGCAGTTGGAATAAGTGCACAGTCTTGCATTTTCCACAGTTCATTGGTCACAAGCTATATACTATGCTTGTGCTAGTCTGTGATCTGCCTAATAGGAGCAGAATTTCAGGTGGATGCTGGCATAAACAGCATGGGTGAGCTCACATCTCCTCTCATCTTTTCCAAAACATTTTCTTCATCTTGAATAACATTTTACCACTGTAAATCCTTCTGAACTTCCATGAATGAGACTTAGTTCACAGGATCAATCTGGGTCTTGTAGATCATGACTGTATCGGAGTAGCCATATACTAACTTGATGAACCATTCAACCACAATTTCACAAATAAACTAGACATAAAACACATGAACTTTCCATTTCAAACACACAGTTTATCTGCTTCTCTTTATGTGGCTTCTGCAAACACATGTACTTAGTCTTTACAAACGTTGCCATTTTCTACTAATACTAAATTATCTGAACACTGTCTCATCACAGTAACTATGTGGACTGAGACTACTCTTTGCACAGGTTTTGTTTTCACTGTGGAATTCTTAATTTGTGGCTTCTATCAGCTATAGGAGAAAATGGCAGGTGCTGGTTGCTTAGGAATAATTATTATTTTGGGGGGGATCTAGCTGCACTTCATTTCTGTATTTATCCATATAAGGGCCTTCAATGGAATGGGCTACATGGAGTTGGATAGAAACAGCAGATATGCTAATTAAGAGTGTTGGAAGCAAAAGTATTGGATGGCTATGTATAAGTGACTGAGTAAAATTCCACGTTGGCAATTCATAAACCACTGATAGTCTTTTCTTTTTCATTTTATAGATGAATTACTTATATATGTGATTTATTCTGCTTATTTTTCTTTTCTTTTATGTTTTTCTTTTTCTAAAAAATACTTTCCTTAATTTTATGAGATTATAATATAATTACATCATTTCGCCGTTCCCTTTGCTTCCTCCAAACCCTCTCATATACCCCTCCTTGCTCTTTTTCAAACTCTTGTGCTCTTTTAAAATTATATATTTATATATGAATATGTGTATGTATATGTATATATGTATACATATGACATGTTTTGAAATCTGTAAGAAATGTAATTATATTTGTTAGCTAACATAAATTACTTTAAACTCAACAAATGCATTTTATTTGTTTTATATTCAAGCATGAGTCTCAAAATATTAATGTTTGGTGTATGCAATATATATAGAAAAATAAATTGTACTTTCTGCAATATGTTTGCCAGTCTCAATTCAAATAAAGGATATAAAGTAATTTGGCATCAACTAAATTATGTAAACATATTAGTTAAATAATCTGTATTTCCACAAGTATAATTATATGGCATATTTTAAATTAGTGAGTAATTATAGAAGAAAACATGAAACTTTTTTCCTCCACCATCTTACAAATTTCATTAGTATAAAAATTTGCTTGACATTTGTTTGATTGGAGTATTAAAGGATTCAACAAGTCCCCACTCTTCCCTAAAACTGTTGTTCTCTTCCTAGATCACATGTGAGATATACATTTACAATTTCATGGAATTCTAAATCTTTGCTCTCAATAGAGATGCTGAAGCTCCAAGGCAATTGAAGTACAAGAATTGAAAAACAAAGGGTGAGGAATGTATTGTAGTATAGATTCAGTAGTATTGTACCTTCCATGTTTAAGGAAGTCAAAACATTGAAAAGAGTGGAAAGAAGAAAGGAAGGCTGGGAAGGAAGGAAGGAGAAGGGAGGTGAGGGAGATAGGACATGACAAAGAAAAGAAAAGTTTATTCTAAATTCAAAAGTCTCCCTGGTCAGATTTTTTTTTATAGATAAATTACGTGCTGTATCTGGGTGAGAAGGCCACTTTCATCTGAAAGTATTTCTCTAGCTGAAAATGTTTTATCTCCTGAATATTTCAGGAAAATTAATTTTCAACACACATAGAATGATATAGGTAGTTAACCTGCCCTTGTTAAACACAGTCTGCTTTTTCTGACTACCACCATTATAACTCATCAGACTTTCCAAACAGGAGCTGTCTAAATCAAAGGATTTTCTTTGTGGATCACTGAGTGCTACTGGCCAGCCCAAAGCAATATGAAGTAATTGTAGAACCTTGTTCTCCTATCAATGTGTATTATGGCAAAGCAAGAACTACCTAGGTTACATCTTATTCTGTCTTTTGAACTTGGAAGCCTACCTACTTAAATGTCTCCACTAAGTTAAAAAGAACTTTACGCTTCTACCTTCCATAAAAGTGTTCAGGAAAAAAACACCCTCTGTTGATTTATTTGGTTAGACAACAAGGATAACTGTGATTGTTTTGTGGACAGGATTTGATATGCATGAAGGATTTCCTAGTAGATTTAATGTATTATCTCTAAAATATGGAGCAGTAGCTTTTTATGTAAAAGGAAACATTTGTGTAGGAATAAATAGAAATACACTTAAGATGGTCCTTTTTGCTTTGTTGAAGGGACTGGGACATGAATTGAGTAAGAAAGTATTTTTCCTTTTTTTGTTTCCAAATTTCAACTTGGAAGAAGAAAATCATAGAAATAATCAATGTTAGTTGAGCAGCTCCATCTTGTAGTGGGGAGTAGTCGATAGCTTCGTATAAACCCATCACCAACTTTGTATAGATGATCCATTTTGGCAATAGTTAGGGGTTAACTGTGTTAAGATAGTTGTTTTGCTACAAGCAGGGCAAAGAAATTACCTCAAACCATGCATCAACTTACTGTTAACACCTAAATGAAAATGTATAATGCCAAAGTTATTTTCAAGGACAAATTTCTAATATTCTTGTGAGAGACACTTATCAAGTAATCAGAGTTCCAAAACAAAACTGAGGACTCTTAACTTTAAGCCTTCTTGGGAATGAATTAGGAGACACAGTAGCCTATCTACCTCGATTTCCATATTGCAAAAATCTGGAACTGGGTTAAAGCTTTAATATCCTATCTTGGTTTAAAGATTTCTTTCTAGCCGGGTGGTAGTGGCACACGCCTTTAATCCCAGCACTCGGGAGGCAGAGGCAGGCGGATCTCTGTGAGTTCGAGGCCAGGCTGGACCGATAGCCCCGAAACAATACAGAGAAACCCTGTCTTGTAAAAAAAATTCTTCCTATATGCTCCATACTTAAAATTTAGGCAATAAAAGCAGGCATGGTAGCAGAGGTCTTTTTCCCAACACCCTTAAGGAAGAGGCAGGCAGATCTCTGAGCTCCAGGACAGCCTGGTCTACAGAACAAATTTCAGGATAGCCATGGCTATACAGACAAACACTCTCTGTCTCAAAATAAATAAATAAAATCAATTAATTAATTAACTAAATAAAATTAAAATAAGGCAATATAAGTAAAATGTAGGCATTCAAGATAAATAAAAACAAATACCTCTGAAATTATCATAATTTTAAAGATGGTTTTGATCCATAGAAATATTGTGGCTGCTGATGATGAATAGCAAGGTGGGAAAGAAGTGATTGGCACTGACAAAGAAAAAAACTCTTACAAACACAATTGATTTTGATGCTTTTGGTTTTCCACTTTGTGTGAATTGTAATTTCAGACTGTACTTTGGAAACTAATCATAAAAGAGCATGATAGCTTGTTGCAGATGTTTTCTCAAATTGGGCCAAATAGAACTTCCTGAGTATTGAGAATCAAACCATTCTCATTGATGGCATTATTCTTCTAAACTGAGGGACTGAACATTATGTCTGCCTGATTTTGCTACTAAAAATTATAGCTTACACGTTTGAATAAAAACTATATAGACAATAATTGGAGGAAGAAATAGACAATTGTGTGCATTTTTAGCAGGAGTAAACAGTGAAGTTTACAAAAAATAGTGTAAAATAAAGTGTCATAAGTCCTAAAACTCTTTTATTTTCCAGTATCTTTTAGAACTTTATTCCTATGATATGCATTTCAAATATATACTATGCATTTCACTATGTATTTTATGTATATTGTTCTCAGAATATTCTCCATATGAAATTAATGAAGTTCTTAGATTTTTGAAACGGTCACCTAGATAGGGCTGAAGAGATGGCTCAGAAGTTAAGAGCACAAGCTGCTCTTCCAGAGGTCCCAGTAATCACATAGTAGCGCTCACATCCATCAATAATCTTTAAATTTTTTTTAAAAAAGAAAAGAAAATGTTGCCTAGAATCCAAACAAATACAAGAATACTATGCTCTTTGGATATATTTTTAATTTTCGAATGTGTCTTGAATCGAATCAGCCTATCAATAAGTGTTTAAGGTTCATTCATATCGGAAAAGGTTTAACCATGTAAGGTCTTTATCTTACTGCAAATTCAAGATTCATAGGGACACCTTACACATTGATAACTGGAGAAATTTATTATGAATATAAACACAAGTTATTGAAGCAGAAGAAATAAAGGGAACAGTGGAGGGAGGAAGGGAGGAATAAAGTCAACCTGCCAAACCCTGGCTCAGGTCAGAGGACTTCAGGTAGAGGCAACATGTGGACAGAACTGGGCTTCTCCTCTGACACATCCTTTTAGTACAAACTAGTCATTAAACCACACACCTCTCAACCATCGACTTGCACACACAATACTGCTTGTGGGTTTATTTTCCACATGAAATTTTGTTTGTTTTAACCAAGAAAGTTGAATTCCTTTTGCAGTTATTTAATATCTAGACTTAAAGAACTACCTGGTTCAGCTAGTGTGCTTCTTCTATGTGAAAAATTCCACTTGGTTGGATTGATTCCCATGGAAGTTTGAAGGCTGAAACAGACAGGGACACTGTTCAGGGGCATGCTGTTAACCCATGTGCCTCACGCCTCCCTGGCATGTATGCCTTTGTGTTTCCTCTATCTTTTCCTTTTCTTTGACTGAACAACTCTTATTCCTGTATTAGCATCCATAAATATCTCTTTCCAAGGACTATGGAACAGATCATGATAGGGATGTGATAATTCCTTTATCACATTTTGTGTGTATCTCTGTCAGGGAGTATTTACTAAGAGTCTGTTTTGTTGCTAGAACAAAGAATCATTTCAGTTTTAAAACAAAACTGTTTTATGCCAGAATGCAGAGCATAGACTAACTGGTTATTTATGACCAGTTCCCATTCTGTGAGTTCTTTGCCTTCACTGTAAGAGCTTGGAAAGTATTTTGCATGCCATTCCTCTGTAGCTTGTGAAGAATTCCTATGTACTCTCAGAGGTGCTGTGCACATTTCTTTTCCTTGAAGCTATACTGTTTCACATAGGTGGCAAATTCCTAGCTATAAAAGAAGCTTAGCTGTGTGCTCCCAGGTGTGTGTCAGTCCATTCTGTGAGGTTTTTCAGGAACAGAAGTGCACACTGGGAAAGCAACTTATGAAAGACATTGATGGAAACCGAGTGAAGCAGAATTTTTGTTTGGTTGTTACATTGAGGTAAGCAGTAGCCAGCTAGGAAACATTTAAATTTCTAAGTTACCTCTGCCTGGGGTTGGGGAGAGAGATAGAGAGAGAAAGAGAGAGAGAGAGACAGAGAGAGACAGAGAGACAGAGAGACAGAGAGACAGAGACAGACATAGAGAGAGACAGAGACACAGAGAGAGACACAGAGAGAGAGACACAGAGAGAGACACCCAGAGAGAGACACAGAGACACACAGAGAGAGACACAGAGAGAGACACAGAGAGAGAGACACACAGAGAGACACACAGAGAGAGACACACAGAGAGACAAAGGAAAACAAGCAAGAAGGAAATCCTGTAGCTGGAAACTCCAGTTGAAATTCATGATTTTAAAGTTCTTACACATGGGCTTGAAGCAAAATATAAAATTTCCCTCTGGTTTTAAATGATGTTCGCAATTAAGATTATAGACTGTGAAGTCAAACTTCTCTCAGTGACTCTTTCTCTCCGGTATGGAGGCACTAAGTAATTAGATTCCTGGCTTGTGGTATATCTCTGTGCACACACACTTTTGCCTAAAGAGATAAACACTGTTTGTTGAGCACTTCAGAGGCACTGCTCTCGGGTTTATGTGTTAATTAGTATAATTATCGAAGCAGTCTTTCTCCATCACACACATGAAGAAACTGAGGCTTGCAGCTAACCCCTTTTGCCCTGTTTTCCGAAGTGCTATTCCAACCAGGGGTCAGACTGGACTGTGAAGCCCATGCTCTGTACATGTGGCTATGCCAAGCCCTTTTCCTGTAGCTAGGGTTTAGTTAATGGCAACTCTCTCCACAAAAGGCCTATGTTTCAGGTGTTTTGTTGTAAATTATATAGCACAGAAGTGATAGTTTTGCTTTCTTCCCGGCACAAACAGAACTTCCTATCAGCTTAATGATTTCTGTTAAAATGTCAGAGTATTTTCCCAAACTCTGTTTTGTTTCCACTCTCTAAGTAACACACGCAGTCTGCCCTGATTTATGTATTTCTGTTAATTCTCTCAATCAGGTGGAAGATTGGCGTAGTGTATTCCGTGTAAGCTGCAAAGCCTGCATGAATGATATCAAGTAGCATTAAGTAATAGAGTCCAGATTTTCGTGTGGTTCTTGTTCTCTTTGTCTACTTTTCAGTCTTTCATGTGTAAAGCATAGCCTTCAGTCACATATTATGTTTCCTTCCAGCTCCAAGAACTTCAGTATGGTGTCTGACAAGCCAAGTCCTGGGGTAAAAGCTTATACGCATTTCAATAGAATAATTTACATATACCACTACAGAATCACTTAATTTTTAAGATAGTCAAGTCTACATTGCTTGCAATTCTCAGAGGAATTCCTTGGCATGGGTGATTCAGAAGGACAACTGTGTAGGACTGACAGACAGAGTGCTTTATTTATTAAAGAAAGTGTCTGACCTTTGTTTCTTAATGCACTGATAAAGTTAATTGTCTATGGCATCTCAGCAAACCCCGAGAATGAATTTACAAAGCCCGAGAGATGGCTCAGCTGGTAAAGTTAAGGGCACTAACACCAAGCCTCATGACTTGAGTTCAATCTCCAAGATCCCCATTGTGAAAAGGGCAAACCAAATTGTCTCTGCATTCTACAAGTGCACCGTGGTACACCACACTTACACACACACATACACACACCAATACGTGAATCAAATTTAAACTATATTTTATTTAATCAACAACAACAAGCTAGCAGAGTTAGGTCTGTTGGCTCCTGACTTTAATCCCATTATATGGGAGGCTGAGACTGAGGCATTGCCATGGATCACAGGTTCTAGGACTGCCTGGGGTACACAGTAAAACACCATTGTAAACAAACATAAATCAAAGAAAGGCACAGAGAAAGTGGGGGGAGGAACGGAGGCAGAGAATCTAGCCCAGGTTATAGTCAGGTTTTTCATCTGGGGAAACAAAGAAAAACAAAACATCTCCATGTAGACTGAAACCATGGCTCCAATTACTCCATGAATTCTGGCAGCAAAGCAATAGGAAAATAACCCAAACACCTGCTGTGTGTTTATGTAAATCAAGTTCAGGCAAGATTATCTCTCCAAGATCTCCCAGGTAACAATGGTTCAGTAATTCCAGCTTTGTGATTACTACTGCACTTCTGATCTGATGTTATTAAGATTTGGCCTTCATGTACTCATTAGATGTCCAGTTCTCTCTGTCCCCAGATATTCAAATCTGAATCTCTACTTCTAGATGTCTAGTTCTCCCTGTCCCCGGATATTCAAATCTGAACCTCTTCTGCTTTCTCTTTTCCTAACTATTGCAGCCAACATCTTTCAGAGACAATTTCAAACATGTTGAGCTGGATATATGGTAAATGGTATATCATGAATTGCTTGTGTTATTTTGGGGAGAGGCCTGCTGGACCCACAATAGTCATGAGTTCTCCATTAAAACTAAAACAAATCTGTCCACGGTTTGCATGATAAGCTACACAGGTCATCTGAACAGTAAACTATTGAGATGGTTTTATTTGTAATTTGTCTAACATTATGAAAAAATCTAGCATGCCTTAGGTTATGCGATAAAAGAAGCCAGTTGTAACATGTCTTCCAGCAAAAAAGGGAAATCTTCATAATTAAAATAAGGCTTTTCCTAGTTGTCAGAATTTCATTACAGAAATCAAGAGTGGGACACTTTCTCTTTGTCTGACATCAGTAGTTTATTTACTGTGTCTAAACTTTGTGGGCTCTGGTTGGTTATATAATATATGGGGGAATGGAACAACTGATTGTTGGATATATTTACATGCTCCTTTTGTTTCTTATGTACAGAATTTCTGTTTCAATTGCAATCCACCCCTATACTTAACAAAGAGATGATAAAAAGATTAACCCTGAGAGGTCTCAACCGTCCCAAATATCTGTGAAAATTGTGACCTAGCATTTCTTCCATTCCTGAAATGTAATCTTTTTTTTTCTTGTAAAGGTCCACTAAAGACTTCTGATGAACATAAGGCTTCTTGAAAGAGTGAAGTCATCAAGAGTATTATAATGGCTAAACTATTTTATATAATTGTCCTTTACAACACAAACAAATTATCTCTGAAACTCAGATCCACTTCACAGACCTTATTTTGCTCGTAAAACCACCAGCCTCACCCACATCATCCCACACCCCAAGCTGCATATTTAACTTGACCTATAATTACTTAGGCAGAGCCAGCTCGGCTCTACCCCAGATGTACCACACCCAACGGAGATAGACACACTTGGCAACACGAATCCGTACTCATCTTCAAACAAACTGATTTAAAAATATATCTCTTGGCCTCCTGTTTGTTTCTTAATTAAGTGAGCACTTTCAATCTTACAAATATATCTTAATGATGTTTTAGATAAGAAATCAATTCTTGGGGTTACTAAGAGTCATGCTGAAATAAAAATATGTTAGTTGAACCCCCCCCCAAAAGATCACGTGACTGAGGATTGAGTTATATAGAAGCAAATTGGTAGCATTTGTTGGGATAAGGCATCAGACACATAGGAAATGAGCACTAACTTTACTAGCAAGTGTGCAAGAGTGTGGTAGAGACAAAATTCTTAACCGCAAAACATTTCAGGAGACAGGAGACACAATTAAAGAAACTCCAGCTTTTGCAGTCCTAGATGGTTAGGGGAGAAGGAAGAGTATTCAAAGACAGAGTCAGGGCACAGCATGAGACTGCTTGGGAAGAAAAGGCAATTGCTGAGGGACTACAAGGAGTGTTCTGTAGGAAGCTATTTGGATAGAGGAGTTAGAGTCCACCTGTTGCCCCCTTGACCAGAAAGCTTGCATACTAGTGTGAAGAGCTTGTGTAAAAGCCTCAAATAAAAGACTCCATTATTGGAGTTTCATGGAGTAATCATTTTTAGAACACAAATAATTACTAGTTTAAGAAAAAGACAAATACCAAGTGTTTATACTAATATGTGTGATGCAGAAGAGCCTTGTGTGGAAGAATGTAAATGTGGACTCAAATTCACTGTCCTCAGGTACAACCCCCCATACTGCAAGTAGGCCAGGGTCACAATTTCTAGTGTTTGTCTTTTTTTCCTAGTCAAGTTAGTTCAGATTCCTTTGTGTCCAGTGTGTGCTTGAGGGCACTAGTTTTATTAGTTCCATTAAAATATATATCAATTTTGCCTTGAAAAAAATTGCTCTAGTGTGCTGAGTTACTTTTGAGGTAAGAACTATACAGCTGAGCCTTTGTCTCTAGCCTGATGAGTCATTTCTTCCTGAAAAATAGAAAGAAAACTTGAGATTTACTAGCAAATGTTATTCTTAGCATTTATGTCACTTTATTTTCCTTCTTCTTAGTGTTAAAGCAAACATGGTTAATAAGAGGACAAGGGCAGGAGCTGTGAACTCTGACAGGAGGTGGAGATTTGTGAGAGGCACCCAGCATCACCTGGCATACGTAGCTTCTAAAATGAAGGAAAACAAAACAACACAAATCTACTTCCAGTAGCTCCAGAGTTTATCCTCAAGTCTTATGGCCACAAAGGAGATCTAATTACTAAACTTTCCTCTTTTTACTCATCTTTCCTTTTTTTCTTTGTTTTTATTGTAAGACTTTCTCTCAGTGGGTGACTTGGAGAAGTTTCTCTCCATTATGACAACAGCTCTGTTTGGAATTTGAAACTTAAATGAGTTTTGAAAACATATTCAGGCATGCTCTATTTCAAAACAGAAAGCCAGATACATAAATGAGTTAAATTGCATAATGAAGACTTTTTTTTAACCATACAACCTCCCTTTTCTTCTTGATAATGATAAGAAATAGTGGAAGCTGTCTTGGGATATGACTAACGAGTAACTACCTCTTATGTGCTGGCTAAGTAGAAAGATTAATCTTTCCCTCAAGCTAATGCTGAGTAATTAACCACCATCCATGAGTGCCAAGACAAATTTTAGTATTTACAGGAGTATTTTAGAACCTATGTTGGAAATGATAGCCTCACTCAGTATTTTTCGAGGTCTGGTCATGTTTAATGTAAACCACCATTCAAGAAATGCTAGAGTGTCTGTTCTTTAAGGGGCAAAACCATGGTAATGGAGGCAAGTGGGAAGAAATTGCAACTGCATAAAATTAGAGAAAAAAGGTCATGGCTGAGTTGACGTAATTTCTCTCATAATTTTACTCTTTGGAGACTGAATCAGGTACATAGGTTAACATCTCTCCAGGCAGCTACATTCCAGCATTTTGGCATATGGCCTGAGGACTCTTGAACTGGCCAGCCTGACTGCTGAGTTTCAGTGAATTCTAGTGTAGGCGATAAGACAGAGAGTGAGAGAGAGGAAGGGAAGGAGAGAGGGAGAGAAAGAGAGAGAGAGAGAGAGAGATATTTTCCTTATTTTACCTGTTATGTGTATTAGTGCAGTCCCTAAGATGGATATGTATTCAATCCTTCATTCATTTCTTGTTAGCTCCTGAGCACATTCCTCTCTGACAAGTGTTTAGAACTGGCTCACTTACTGTATTGAAAGTGTTAGGGAAACTATCCTTGTTCTGAAAGTGCAATTGTTGGTGAATGTGTCAATGCTTACTGTTCATTGCTCTGGCCCTTCCCACTTCCACCTCAGCCTGAGATGTTAGTCCAGGTAAGAGTGCTGCCAGGCTGTCTATGGTCTTTAACCCCATACCCCCTGCCTGTGGATCTCTCCATTATGTTCTTTTATCCCTATCCCCTTAGGTCCTGCTAAATTCCTAGCTCCTCAGGTGAGCATTTGTCTTACTTTGAAAGAATTTGCAGCTTTCATTATATAGTTATTTATAAATGCCTGCTGTCACTTGAAAATGAGGTTTTTCTCTGGTCAAAAAGTGCAATTCAAATTAGAGTGGGCTTTCAGATCGAAAGTCTTCAGAACTGGAGCTCATAAATCAGCAACCGGTTTGTACAAACTGCAAGGTGCTCTCCATCTACTTAGCATATAAATACTTTTTTTAGAAGCCAGCAAGCACAGTAGTATGGAAAATCATTTGGTTGCCACTGACATAGTAACACTGCTTACTTTTCATCTCATTCCTGCCAGGATTTTAGAACAAAAGTCAGTGTTAAATGACAGTAAAACATTACTATCCTGCTTCATCTCCAAGGTCAGTAAGTGGAAACACTTTGCTGTCACTGAAAAAAGTCTGGAACTCTCACGGAAACAACTAGATAACTATTAAACTAAGCTTTTACAAGCTTTGTTTTCATAAATAACAGGAAGTTACTGCAATGTTTTTTGGGGCTTATTTGTCGAGACCAGCCTGGTCAACAGAGGACAGCCAGGGATCCACAGAGAAACCCTGTCTTGAAGAAAACAAAACAAAACATACAAAACAAAAACAAAAAAAGTAGTTCACATGGAAATGTTTTACAATTTTGCAGAGCATATATTCAAGAAGTGCTCTTTTAATCCCAGAACTCAGAAGGCAGAGGCAGAGGTAGGACAAGGATCTCTGAGTTTCAGGCCAGCCAGATCTACAAAGGACAGCCAGGGCTACACAGAGAAACACGGTCTCAAAAACCAAAACAAAACCAAAGGGAAAAAGTATGATTATTTTAACAAATAGGAGAATTTAACATTAAATACTTTGATTTACATTAAAATTACAAGATCAATAAATGAGAAGGCACACATGCTGGCTAAAAGCTTTCTATACATGAAGTCGTAAAAAGCATCATCCTAGTTATGGTTTCTGTCTGCCCTCTTATTTGCAAATCAAAGCTAGGATCTTCTTAAGAAGGGCTAGGTTGTTTTCTCTGTCATCTTTGTATGGTCTTAAATCTTTTCATATTATGATTTTTTAATGAAAATTACACTTAAACACATCTTTCTGTCCTGTTTTATGTCCTACTGACATTGTCCACCAGATAATGAGTCCAGTTGTTTCCAGGAGTGTTCCCTGACATGTTTGGAAATTGGGGCAGCACCAGCTCTGCTAATCAAGGAGGATTAGTCAACTCATCTTCAGTAGGTAAAATAAAATATCAGGCCCTTTTCTGCCTTGCTCCCTTTCTCGAAGCCCCTGTAACAACTTTGATATGTACGTCAGTGGGTGTTAGTTTAGGAACTTTGATCAAGTGCTCATTGTCAGTGACTGATCTGTGACCAGAAATTACCTTAATTCTACTTCAAGATCACATGTTTCCTGCCTGTCTCTTTCAGGTGGCAGTTTCATACACACCTGGGGTTCTTTATTGTTCTATGCAAGGTCCTAGCTTGTTATGCCCAGGGATCTTCAGTGGGTTCTCTCATCAAGTTGTTTGATATTTATTTCATCATCTCATAATTATTATTATTATTATCATTATTAAATGTTACAAGGTCTTGAGGGAAGAGATAACGCGTACGTGTACTTATTCTTGGAGACGACTCCCCCAGTTCCCAGCAGCTACATAGCCACTCACAATTGTCAACAACTTCAGTTGCAGGGATCCAACATCATCTCCTGACCTCCACAAGCACCAGGGATGCATGTAGTGTCCAGCCCTTTACCCCAAAACACTCATGCACAAATATTAAATAAAATGCATCTAGAATAATATTTTTAATAAGTGTAATTGCCTTTTTCTGTGTTGGTTAATCTGAAATGGAATGCATTCATCAGTTTCCATGTCATAAAGGCAAGCATATGCATTTCTGGTAGAATGCATTCATGTCTTTGCATTAACCTAAACTTTTCCAGCTGGTTATTTTCCCTCTATACTCTGCTTTTCCTTGACAGTTTGTCATATTGTATTAAAATGCCACAGTGAACTGAAAGATATATGCATGTATCTATGTATGGGGTATTCCATATGAGCCTGACTTTGTAACTGTGTAGGAATCCTGGCTTTACTTTAGGAATCAGAGTAGTTAGTTATAAGTGATTATGAGACTGAAACACCTATCATATCATCTGGCCATTAATGAGTGCTTTTGTCTCATTCCTAATAGGTTCCTATCTTAACAACATCTATAACAAAATTCATCAAAACCTTACAGAATCCATGCGGATGTTTGCTGAAAATCATTTACCTTTTTTGATAAGTAAAAAAACCCTGATGTTTATTGAGGTTAAATAACTACGTCCTATGTTAGTCAGTTCTGAGCCCTTTCGAGGATTGCTTGTTTCTGTCCTTGACTTAGTCAATGAATGCATAATCTGTAAAGAGATTTCCCTTTCCAAGTTCTTATTTTCTCATAGTAAAAATTATAAGAAGTCACTAATTATTTACTAAGAAATGATTTAAGAATTATTTTAAAGTCAGGTTATGTGACCCAATCACTTGAATGGCAGAAGGATCACTGTGAGTTAGAGGCCAACCTGGACTACAGAGAAAAACTCTGTCTTTCAGAATCATGGAACAAACAAACCAAACAAGCAAGAAGCATTTCTGCCCTTACAGAATAGTTTCACTCAGCACTTGGTAGGCCACAGTGCCATGCTCTTAGAAAGTAAACTGTTTGTGTGGTATGTTTGTGTTTATGTTGCATGTTTGTGCATTTGTGCACACATGAGGATGTGTGCATGTGTTCATGTGTGTATGTGTGTATGCATGTGTGTGTGGTGTGCTTGAGTGCATGCATGAATGTGTTTATACATGCTTGCTTGTGTGGTGTGTGTGTATGTGTGTACATTTGCACACAAATAAGCATGTGTGCATGTGTTCATGTGTATACAAATGCTTATGTGCATGGATGTGTAGTGTGCTTGAGTGCATGCATGAATGTGTTTGTATATGCTTATTTGTGTATGTGTGTGAGTGTGTGTTTTATATTGAGAAGTGCCATGAGTAAGTGGGAAGACAGAGCTCTAGCTTCAATACATCTGTGTATAAGATTATGTTGAATTGTTACTCACGTGAATTGCCATAACTTTCTGAGCTGAGATTTTCTCACTTTCAAAAAAATTATACTGATATTATAATACTTAAAAAGTTATTGTAAGTCTTAAAACACCTACCACATTACCTGAGTACATTTAGCAGTTAATGAATGTGGGCTTTTTTTCTTCTTAATACAATATCTTTCTTTTGTCTCAACAATGTGTGTAACAAACTACATCAAGAATTAATTAATACTATGGGGTGTGAATGATAGGTGAACATTTAATATCTTTTCCCTCTTTGATAAATAATAAAATCACATTGTTTATCAGAGTTAAATAAAGGATTTGGAATGAAAAGACATACTTGAATAGAGAGGGAGAAATTAATTATTTTATCTAATATTAATAAAACTACTTCATTTTAAAACAACGTCACAAAGAAACCGTTTCTAATAACAGTTGTCATGGGTGATGAAAGACTGTCATCAGATAGCAGAAGAGGCAATCCCTTAAAAATTATTTAGAAACTACCTATTATTAAAGCTGAAAATCAGACAGAAACTTTGTTTAACCATTTTTTTTTCAAATCAGGAATTGTTAAATATGAGACGAGACAATGAAATGGTCAATATTACACATTTCAGTGACAGTCGATTACCTGAACTGTATCTTACAAATGGCTTGCTTTCTTTGCAATATAATCTGATAATTGAAAATGTATTCTCTCTGAACCACAGCGGGGATTCATCTCACTCCCAAACATCATTTTTCTACATGCTTAAGTGACAGGCAGTATCACAGGATCAGGGATTCATGTCAGACTATAATGCCTTCTGACTGGCAATAGTTATTGTTTCATGTTTGAATGCTTGATTTGCAGTTAGCATCAGAGGTCGTTGAGTTCAAGGATGGTATCTTTACTGTTTGTGTCCCTCACAGTGGTCATGAGTGTGCTTAAAGTAAATTACCTTCTTCCACAGTGGGTTGGTCCATTTCTTCAGAAGTATGTGCATGGTCTATGCAGATTACAGACTTTTACTTTCTAGTTAGTTTTCTCTCACAGCCTCCATCCTGGTGTTTATACTTTTTCTCAGATTATAAAACACCACAGGTCCACTCTGTGAGGACCTGGCTACAAAGAATTGTTGCCTCGGCGAGTTCACTGTCTCCACAACTGTGCTATAGTCCTTCCTCTTTCCTAGAAGGATGTGAAAGCTCATGAAGAATCTCTAATCTCTTTACTCCTTAGAGCAAAGTATTTCAAGGTATTCTAGGACATCAATAATGACTGCATAAATCCCACATTAAATCTGTCAGGCATGAGGTATTAGTATTTAAACTAGAACTTCCAGGTAGAAAAGGGTGCATTTGCCCAAATATAAGACTAATATTTCAAGGTCATAATAATCTATAACTCATTCAGTCATTATTGAATTTAAGATATTATAAGTAACTTAAATTACTTTCTATAAATAAGAGATTTGGGTGTTAGGGAAGGGCATGGTATTTCTTTCCAGGCTTACTATAATTTCGTCCAGATAACAATATGGACAGAAAAACAAATTTTGCACCTCACCATTTGTATTCAGTTATCTCATGCATAAGAAAGCAAGACTTGCAATGAAAACAAAATGTCATGTCACATTCAGCAACAAATGATTTATGTGGTGATGAATTAGAAAAATACTTGTGTTTGAAATTGTGTGTTTTTACTTTTAGGAAAGTCTCAAAGTTTCAGATTATTTTTAAAATATAAAGAAGTGAGTCATTTTGGCTCATTGTATACATAATTAACATACATTTGTATTAGAATATGAATTTACTCACATTATATGCACTCCTTTTTAGCCATTGAAATACTAAAAACGAAAAAGAGTTTTGGTGGTTGGAAAAAAATCATTCCCAGTGCTTGCCTTAGTGTCTTTACTATTTGTAGATTACTATTACCACCATTGTCAATTTCAAAGTCCCAATATTTTATTTATGAGGTCTCGCAAAGCTACCAAAAAGTGTTGCATTATTTGGAAACCTTACTAACTAACTGGCAGTGGGTTATTGTTGGGAAATATTTTTCTTATCCCTATGTTCAGATTTATAATACATTTAGTTACAAGGAAAATGAATTAGAATGGTAACAGAAGATTTGAAGCAAGTGAAAAATATCTCTTTTTTTAAAAAAATATTACCCTCTCACATTTGGCTATACAGTGCCTAGCAGCCCAAGGTCAAAGCAAATATTTTAGTCAAAATGAAATCAATTTTAGACAATAAAAGGCCTATATCCTCTCAGTGAATAAAATATAACCTCTTTAAAGATTCCCTTTTAAATTAATAAGACACATAGTTTATGTGTTAGAATATAGTATCCAAGAATAATAAAACTTTATTGTTCACCTTCATATTAACCTTGCTTCCAAATGTGAAGTCATATGCCAGTGTTGGTATAATAGGAGAGTCCTTCCATCATATATCGGGTTTTGCTCTTGTTAAAAGGTCAATGTTAAGTGGTCTGATTTTGAGACACTCAGAATCCATGCATCTTACTCATTAAAATACATTAATCTTGGTGGACAGGTTGTATTCCCATGTCTATACATACACAGACTTCATTGGGTAAAGATTGCAGTGTGACAAGAAGGGAAAAGTTCAAGTTATCTGTAATAATTACCTGGTGACTGTACAAATACACCTTTGAAAATTATTAAAAATGGTTTTAGACATTGCCAGCCATAAAAACTGAGGCTGAAGAGACAGCTCAAAGGTGAAAAGCATGCGTTACTTTTGCAGAGGTACCAGATGTGGTTTCAGCATCCATGTGGCAGCTCGCAATGTCGTGTGACTCCAGTCCTAGAGGATATAATGCCCTCTTCTGACCTCAGTGAGCACCGGCATGTACATGATACACATACATTTGTGCAGGCAAACCATTAATATACGTAAAAATAAAAATCAGTCCAGTGGTGATGGTGCACACCTTTAATCCCAGTGCTCAGGAGGCAGAAGCAAGCAAATGTCTGTGAATTCCAGTCTTGAAACAAACCAACAAAACCAAAACAAACAAAAAAACCTAAAAAGGATAAAATAAATCTTGAAAAATGATAACTATGTAATATAATTAAGGCATTAATTAGTTCAGCTGAGCCTTTTAATAATGCATTCCTATTTCAAAACCTGTTTTACATGAAAATGTACATAATATTCATATATAATTTAAAAATTAGTAAAAAAAAAAAAAAGGCCCGGCGTTGGTGGTGCACGCCTTTAATCCCAGCACTCGGAAGGCAGAGGCAGGCGGATCTCTGTGAGTTCGAGTCCAGCCTGGTCTACCAAGCGAGTTACAGGACAGCCTCCAAGACAGTACAAAGAAACCCTGTCTTGAAAAAAACAAAAAAAATATTAGTTACATAAATAAAGAGAGGGGAATTGTTGAGGCCGTGGCACGATCAGAACATGAAAATGGATAATATTGAGTAAAGGTCATACTACAACACTTCACTTTTGTTACATTCGAATTTTTCCTAGCTTTGCTCTCAGACAGTAGTCTCACCATTGCCTCCAGGATCTCCTCAGACTTCAGATGCGCCTGTCTCACACTCATGGCAGAGTGCTAGGATTTTAAGTTTGTATCAGTATGCCCAACTTCCTTGAAGAAATTTTACAAGCATTTCAGCAAACTCCCCTCTTAAACTTCTCTTTCAGTTTCCCTCACCTCCCTTTCTCACCCCGCTTTTGCTGACTGCTTCACTTGTGACCCCATGTTTTGTCTTAAGAATCTTGACTGTCCCAGACTTCTCTACTAGGACTAAGAATCATGGTGCTATTAGAGCCTGACAGAGAGGCCTGGCTTCATCCTGAAGACAGAGCTATCAAGATTACCCAGATTCAAGCTTCATATATATCATTTTACAACTTGAAACTCTTGGAGTAAGAATGGAACCAGCCACATCATAATTATAATACCCTGTAGTGTTTCAGAATTAGTAGGTTTCTTTTTCAGCTACTAGACTGACCTTGTTATAGCTAACATTAACTGACAACTCCCATATGCTTTCTTTCATTGTCTCTTATGAGCTCCTTCACTTCTCCAGGATCAGAGTAACACCTGAGTGCTCCTCATAGTACCAGGAGAAATTAGGGCAGAATTGCGGAAGAATATGTAAGCTTTGTATTTTGTAGTTTGGAGGTGATGAAATAAAATATTTCCATTATTTTAAACATTGAACATTGCGATAGGAATCTCATAGATTCATAATGTATGTATTCTTCCAAATTTAACTTTTCATTAATAAATAATAAAATTGACAACTGGCCTTTTGCCGCTTGGTATTAAACAGGCAATAGCTACAAGGAACTTTTGGTCACTTAACTTTAGTGTTTCTTCCAATATAACACGTCAAATAGAGTTACAGATCAAATAATTAGAAATCAAATATTTAAGTTCCCACACGCATATCTGCATCTGCATATGTATGTATGTATTTTAATTTCACCTAATCTAAAAATCATTATCATTACTGATTATTATCATTATTGAATCAGAATTGCACTGACACCAGCAGGCATCAAACTCTCTTTGTAGACCAGGCTGAGCTTGAACTCACAGAGATTCACCTATCTCTGCCTCCTGAATGCTGGAATTAAAAATCCTGTGCCACCACTTTAAACAGGCTGTCACTTTAAACTGTATGTAGTATGAGACAACCAATGAGCAAACAACAACAAAGGCAAATTCCCTGCACTCAAGAGAAGAGCCTGAGTCAACATTTAACTTCCAACTCAACCATTACTTCTCAATGCAGAGTTGACATTAATTTATAGAATGTAAAACAACAAACAAAACAAAAACCACCTGTTTTGTTTTTCAGCATTTGAAGTATTAAATCCTCACTGAATCTCTACTTTCAAAAATAAAAAGCAAACAAACATGATGAGGACTGAACATAAGAGCTAAAACAGTAAATATTTCGTACTGAGAAAATTGGCAAATAATCAACGGTAACTGTCTTATTCAGTAAATTGCATTGTCTGTAATATTTGAAGTATTTTTGACCCCTAAAATGTTAACACATCTTTCTGTCTAAATGTACATGCTTTAGTACAAATCACATGGCCATGATCAGTATGCATTTCTTGTACAAAGAAAATGTAAGTGACATTTTGAAATATTTTAATTGCATGTTCAGAAGTGCTAGTGGATATGCCAAAGTGAGAATGGTTCCTGAAACTAATTAACATGGCTTCATTTATCAAGAGCAGTAGAGCTGTTATAAATACTAATAATAGCATTGTAACAGTACTTTTCTGTTTTTCTGTTGATATTCAATACTGTCATAGTGCCCCACACCACTGAGTCGAAGCAATCTTTGTATGGTTTTAACAGAAACATCCCAGACCTTCTGTACAGAAGCTTCTTTGTCTTTCATTGGTATCCATATCGTTGATGTTACTGCTTTTAATTAAATAAATGTGTTCATTGTTTTCAGAGATGGAAAACTGAAGGAATTAATAAAACATACTCTAAGGACAACTATATTAATACTAACCTGTGAAATGCTAAAGAAATAGCATTAACATCAATTTACTTAGAGTAAAACAAAATGAGCTAAGGAGAGAGGATGGCATTTTGGATAAACATTAATACAAAGTCTTGCCCAATAATTTGGCTCTATAGTAAAAGAAATGTTTCCAAGTTACAGTATAGAATAATGGCATGACCTTCATTTGTCATCTTTAAGATTTCCAACATTTGGGATCTATGCCATTGCAATGTATGTTAACTGATGGGTGGAAAAGCATCAGGAACTCCAGATTTGTTCCTGAATTGGCCATCCCTTAGCAATTACTTGTAAGTCATTTTACTTCTGATCTTCAATTTTGTTATATACAGATATGTGGGAGTTGAGCACACTAATGCTATAGGGATCTCCAGGTATCTCTACACATAATTCTGAGATTAGTGTCCTAGGATAAACCGTAAAGCAATGAAGGAGTGCAAGAACAGAAGTGTGTGCTTTATGGTTACTAATGAGGTCATAAGCCTATCACTAAGTAATTCTACAAATTCATTTTGGATTCCTCTGATTCATCTCAAAGGCAAAAGAGTCTGTTTACTTGTAGAATAATAACACTTTCTGGTCAAATACAATGAAGATCAACTAGCACAACACAATTCAAGTGGCAAAGGCAAGTGCCATTCGAGATCATTTTTCAGGTACAGAAAATCATATGCAAGTACAAAGAGAAATGTCTTAAGTGAGAGCTACACCTGTCTAAGGCAGCCATGACCAATATCAACATTAGCAGTGAATGAAAGAAAGGTTACATTTGTGCACAGTTTTGCAAGCACTTTTCCTTAGAAACTTCATTTGTCTCTGTTTTGAGTCCCAAGCTGAGCTAATTATACACTGAATAGTGGGTTTCTTTTCAGAAACTGCTGCAGCTCATGATTTTCAGTGTTGTCATTCCAGGGTAGGTGGGCTCCAAACGAGGACTTGGGTTTCAGATATTTTAATGTCTACTACAATGAAAAGAACGTATATTAGGGGCAAAAAAAAGTCTTGGGTTTTAGTAATGTTTTTCCACAAATCTAACTTTTTGGCTTTGAAATTTTCCATAGTCCTTCAACAAATTTTTCCATGTGAAAAAAAAAAACGAATGAAATCACGGACCTCTTAAAATTCCTCAGAATGGGATGCAAAATATTGAGTAGGATCAGTGGGTAGTTGCCAACCAAGAGGGATTAATATCCATTTCTATCTGCTTTACCTTAAACATTCATGTACCTGGAAAAGAACAATATTTCCAAAATTGGAAATTATGATGCATTCTTGTCCTGATGATACTTACGTAGCTTGAGTGAGGCACTTGTCCTCTGCGAAAGTAAGGGATTGAGCTAAATAAGATTAAATACTGCCCTGTCCTGTCATCAACTTCTATTCCTTCTGGCCAGTTTAGTTTTGAAACAACAGATGTAAAGATATTTTCTACACTTTTTCATCTATGTCAACATACAATTATTTTGATGTACCACACCATAACCTAGAAGTATATTAATTATGTGGGCTTTGAAAGCCAAAACCTAGTTCTATTTATGAATCAACTACTTGAGATGGAAGAATTAGAAAGGCCATTGCTTCTTTTTCTCAAAAACAAGAAAAACATGGATCTCATACTCAGAACTTCAGGAGTTGAGAATTTCCTTTTACTATTGAATTTTAAATATGTAAGTTACAGTTTCTTTGGCCTGCAATTGATTTCTCCTTGTCTGCTAAATGACAGCTACTGATTACATTAATATTCAAATATGTCCTGTCTTCCCAAGAGGTCATTTAAAAAGAATAGCCTGTATTCTCCTTAGAACAGAATTACTTCCTCTCCCATAAAGATGGTTTGGATCTGTCAGGGATTTTCTTATAGAACATAGACAAAATAAATATATCTACTATAGCATCAGGTAATTCACTCTTTTACAGACATTGTAGGAAATAAGAATGCTAAACCCATGAGATATCTATAGATGATACTTCTTTTAACCTCTCCTTCCCAAAATGAATGAGTCTACAAATTCATTATGAAGAAATTGTTGAACTATGACAAAGGTGTCCTTTGCACAATTCATTTCAAATTAAATTAAAATTTATTCTAGTATAATCAGAATATACTTGACAGTAGTTTGATCTTTAAGTGCAGCACTCTTAAAATAGATTGAGATTGTTCAAAGTAGCAATGAATTTCCATTGACATAAGCTACAGGTTAGAGAAGGTTGTGCATCCATGAGCTTTTCCTTTATGATTTTATTATGGATAGTTCCAATCGATGATATCTTTCTGCAGCCTAGAAAGTATTTCTCTTCTTACTTCTTCAGAGAAATTTCAACAAGTAGCAACTAAACCAGAACACAATCCAAGAGTAACCATGAATGTAGTATTCCTCATATTACCTACCCTACCCTTTCTGAGCGTCAAAGAATTAACTTACAGATCATCTAGGAAGAATTAATAATCAATATCTGTTTTTTTCCAAAACTTGTATTTGAAAGGCTTTTGTGGTGTGTGTTCTTCCTGGTTGTATGTCCTTGTAAGGGCACCTTCCTATGATCTCTAAGCTTCTATATTAAGATGTTGATTTACCTCTACAAATCTCACTTAATAGATGCAAAATGTAGAGGGGGTCATGCATATTATTTGTAGGAAATTTAGCCATTAATAATAATTGAATTGTGGTATATAATTTAAAATAATGTGAGTGGTAAAGTAGAATTTCATTTTCTGTACACATTCTTATATATACTTAAGAATAAAAAAGTTATATATATATATATATACATATATAAGTTTCTGGATGTAATAGTACTTTAGAATATGTTTTACTTCAAAAAACAAGTTGGAATGTAGAAAAAATCAGTCATTAATGCATTTTGAGTTACCAAAATTAATTAGGAAATACTTATTAAGGAAACCCAGGAGTGTGTTCCTGGGAACAGAAAATCTTCTAGGTTCATTAGGGAACATTTGGTTTCCGGGACATGCACATGTAGCAAACAATGGCCACTTGCTAAGTAAAGATCAGGGAGAGACGGAGCTAAGGAAGGAATTTAAGTAATTCTAAAGATCAGGTTTACATCTATGGCAACACACATTCCCATGGGGGACTCCTAGTCATGAGTTCCATAAAATACCAATTCATTAAACTTGTATGTTTTGCCTAGTTCAGCCATATGAATCACCAATGTGAAACATTAGTCATTCTAGTAGGCAGATGGAAACGGTATGATAACTGCATGTGATTAAAAATGAGGAAAGCATTTTGTGGAAATCACATTATTTTGGTAATATTTGCCCCAAAGCTTATCAGCTCCACCGCAGTGACATACATGTTAAAAACAGACAATAGCGCAACTATGAATATTGTAACATGTTAGATAGACAGAGATATTTGGATAAAATAGAACTCTCACCAACAAACTCCTAGCTACAAGCAGTTATCTACACTGTAGTCTGACTTAGTATAAACAGAGTTCTCAGTTTATGAGAAGCCTAACATTTTCCATATGCACTGTCATATCCCATTCTCTTTCTGATATTCATGTCTCATTAGCATTTAGCATACAGGCCTTGGTCGTCTTGCAAAGAAATATAAATATATTCCATTTTTATATTTGTGACCGGCATATGATTTAAGTTACTATCAAGGCCTTGTTAGTGTGTTTAAGACACTAAATTCATTAAGTATCTCCTCTTTTATTTTTTTCCTATGCAGATATTTTTTGATGCTGTAACAATACAAATTGAAGTTTGCAACATGAATTGCTAATGCTAATTTGATTACTTTCATACTAGTGTTGAGTGCTACAAAATTAGTAAGAAATGGTTTAAGACGTGAAACTGGGAATGGAAGAGCTCTCTCTCTGCAGCCCTCTGCAACAACGGGAGTGTGGATGCATGCACAGTGATGCTTACAATTCCTCCTGAAACAGTGAATGCAACATTGAAGGCAAGCAAGTCAAAATTTTAGAAAGCCTGACAGCTTGACTCCTTTATTTAAACTGTGATTCACCACAAGTCATCCTCTACTTTTTAATAGGCAACAGAGGCCACCTCTCTTTAAAAGAATCACTGCAGATGACTTTGATTATAAATTATTTCAGCATACAAATGTCTTATATAGTAAAGATAAGGTGATTTAATTGTGGATTTATATTTGGGGGGAAGAAGTATATCAAGTTGATCTGTCATTTTTTCCTGAAGTATTTACTTGGTTTTTAGTTATTTATTTAGTTCATAGAAAGATTTCTAACAACTTATAAAAGCAAGGATAGTTAAAATATATGCTTTGCAAGTGGATCTAATGAGACAGGTGCAGTGAAAGGCAGTTGAGTTATGATTTGACTCTTTTAAAAAAATATTGCTTGAAGGTGGCATATCACCAAGCGTATACACCTCAGAAACGTATACAGTCTGTAAAATATCACAGCGGTAGGGCTGCAGTAAGACCTGCCACTCGTACGTGCCTGGAGTTTGCATGTTGCTTGTCTGTTTATTGATGAAGTATCTGTGTAGTGTCTGTCTGTAATTTGCCTTTTACCTGAAAGTTTCTATGCTCATTAACCTTTTACAGGTGCTGCACCATTCCACGGAACTGAAGGTACTAAAAGAATGAGAAGTGGTTAGAATGGCAGAGCAGGGACAGCATGCTTAAGAGCTACCAGCTTCTGGCACATCCTTGTGTAGTGTTTGATAAACTACTCAGTGAGTTATAGATATTTATGACCATCTTTAGAAAGTGGAACAGACTATTGTCTGAATGAAGGCCATGATACTGTGTTGCATATTGGAGGTGTATGTGCTTCTAGTTATCGTCACATAACCTCCCTCCTCCCAAAAAGAGAAGGGGAGGGGAAGAGGGAGAGAGGGAGAGAGGGAGAGAGGGAGAGAGCGATTTCTGATCAGTAATTATTTAAATATCAAATCCCAGAAATTTTCCCTCAAGATGTGACTAGAAAATTTCATCAGAATGTAATCACATGCCGTTGGTTTCTTAAACAGTTTTCAAAACTGTATGTGCTGCGTGGAAATGTAATATAGCAGTTCACCAGGTTAGAATGTTGATGAGTAGAGGTTAATAGGCTAAACATCAAAAATAAAATTAATTACATGAAATATTAACATTGAGTAGTATTGGGCTGGTTTTCTTGATAATTAGAAGAGAATTTAGGTGTAATGTCACCAATTAAATGAGAGCAACATTTATCATTCTTTGTGTTTTCTTTTCTTAATGAAATGTCTGCATTTTTAATTAAGGAAAAAAATCAGAAAACATAGGCAGTCACTTAACTCAAAGGAGTAGGATGGCATATGCTTCTATTTCTATTATCTATAAACATCTATCATCTATGTATCTATCTGTCTGTCTGTCTATCTATCAGTCTATCATATAGTCTACCCATCTAGAATACCCTTGATGAAGAAATACTCAATTCTTGGTTCCATTTAGATCAACACAGTCACTTCAGGGACTAAGGAACTAATTTTGCTCAAATTTTATTTAATCACAATTTGCATAGAAATAGCAATAGTTAGCTAGTAGTTATCATATTGAACTGTACAGAGTCAGACACTCAAGTTCTAATTTTAGTTTAAAGGATGATGTTTAAAAATTTTCAGTCTAATATTGGAATTAAACACCAAAGAGTAAAACTGATCATCATACTTGTAGCTGAACACTACTGCTTTGGTTATTCTGATTATTTATCTGAGTTCGCCTACTTAATTTTCTTTTTTCACTACAGTATCTAGTGAAAAAAAAACTATGTCTGAAAACCAAGATTTAATTCATAGAACATAAAAATGTATTATTTACACATATTAAATATACATATATCTTAATACATAAAATGTACTGATATATGCAAATATTATAGTGCTTAACTACATACAGAAGTTTTTCTTTATTAATAGAATTCCAGTAAAAATGCTAAAAAATATTATGTTCATTTAATTGTCAGAGAGTTGTCATAACATTACTGCTCTGCAGTGGCTGGAGCTGTGGTGTTGATTCTGGCATGACATAAACGTCTAGTTATATGACAAGAAGTTTGACCTTGGGCAAAGAACTTAGCTTTCTAAAGTTTACAATTAATTTTCAATATGTAGAGATGATTGTGCTTCATGCATTATATATAGAACAGTAGTGAAAACTAAATGAGCCAGTACTCAAAAGTATGTAGCATCATATGGCTTCAATCTTGATGTCAATTAAGTAGATTGCAACATGTCTGGTCATCATATTCTTAAGGTTGTGTAAAGGTCATTTGAGTTCACTGTGTCCTCAAAACAAATATTTGGCATTTTTTTTCTCCTTTTGGTGCCTGGAAGAGAAAATTCCAAACATAGATGAGTATAAAAATTGTCAATAGATTTTATCATGTTCATTGCTTGTATGAAAAAGCATGGGGTGGTTTTCTAAAGTCCTGGAATACAGCAAAATTCTATCTATTACAATTTGGGGGATAACATATAATTTGCAAGTGTGCAATTACTTATCTAAGAAGAGAAAATTCTAAGATCATTGTTCCTCATGAGCTTCTAATTGCTTCATTTGATGCTAAGTTAAGCTATCATAGTATCAGTTACTAGTCGATTGTGAGAACTAAACATTTGAAATATGGCTGTAACTATTAAAAGTACATGAACTTTAAAACTGATAAAATAATAGAAAGTATCTCATTAATGACTTCACATTGATAATTTGTTTGCATATTGTAATAAAAAACACATTAAAATTAATATCACATTTATTGATTAGCTTTTGGTTTCTTAAACTCTACTACAAAGGTGCCTTAACCTACCTTTGTGGTTTCTATCTGTCATTGTTATTGTATTCATATTAATTAAGGCGAACAGGATTTTTTATATTCATATAAGAAAAACCCAATAATTAAAGATGAGATATGAAACAGCATTTTCTAGTGCTGTTATAGCAAATACCCACATAGTTAGTGTTGTAACACTAAACTAAGTTATTATCTAACATCTTACATTTCTGCAGTTCAGAGACCCAATGTGAATCCCACTGGGCTGAAACCAGTGTGTCAGCAAAGCTATGTTCCCTTTGAAGAAATTAAGTGAGAATCTTTTTATTGCCTTTCCACTATCTTCTACTTAGAACTTTATTCATCTTCAAAGCAACATTGGAATCAGCACTTTTAGCACTGATATTTCTCTGATAGTCTCCTCTGCTTCCTATATAATAAAATGACCCTTTGATTATATATAATCTCTAACTAGACAAACCAGGATATTCTCCCACATTTCAAGGTCAACCTATCTACTGCTTTCATTCTCCCTTGCTACATAAGCTAATATAGTCACAGATTCCTAGAATTATGATGAAGTTATTGGTAGGTTTCTCTTACTCTACTTATCACAATGTTTATACATGTATTTACATTTAATCTGATTTATAAGACATACAATTCATCTATCATGTATTTTTGAATGTATAATCTGTCATCTTCGGTCTATCTATGTAGTTTTATTTTCTTCCTAACAAAAACCTTTTTTTGGTCTTCATGGTACTATTTTTTTTCTTATTATCTATGTTCCATAAAGACTTCAGATAGTTTCTATCTTGCAAAACAAATGGTAACATTAAAAAAATGAGTTTTCATTTTCAAATGAGTCCTTCTGATTAGAACAAAATCCTTCCTGGTTTACTGTTGTTTGCTTTGTTAACCAGGTGGATTAATAAGTGACACAATAAGCTATCCAGGGAAAAAATGAATGCGTACCCCAGTGTGAGAGCACATATTTAAACATGGGAAAATCAGTTGACCATTTTATGAATAAGAAAGGCCTTGGAGCCGGGCGTTGGTGGCGGACGCCTTTAATCCCAGCACTTGGGAGGCAGAGGCAGGCGGATCTCTGTGAGTTCGAGGCCAGCCTGATCTACAAGAGCTAGTTCCAGGACAGCCTCCAAAACCACAGAGAAACCCTGTTTCAAAAAACCAAAAAAAAAAAAAAGAAAGAAAAAGAAAGGCCTTGAAGCAAAGACAAATAAAGGAAAGAAGAAACTCCTTTTCTGCCTAAGATACTTGGTGATTTGAATGCACCTGCTCAAATTTTTTGAGGTTACCTTGGGACATACTACTGTTAAATCAAAAGTAGGTTTCCCAGAAGCTCTAGAAATGTGGCAGATATTTGGCCATACTTTATTTTACCCTTCAGTCTTGGGAAGGTTAACTTTTAGTGTCAAAGTATGCCATATTAGATTCAGTCGTCTTCATCACACCTTACTTTCAATAACTTTTTTTTGCTAATTAGACATAATTGTAAGACAGTTGTTGAGAGTAGTATTTAGTCTCGATTTGGCAATTTGAGAGAGCTTTTTAATGGTAATAACAAATGATTTAAAATTAAGTCTCTTTTAGAAGGTACCACATGCTAAGGTGCAATTCTTATTGTTTTCTATTTTCAGTAAAGCTACTGAATGCACACAGACTTGAGAAACTATGCATTTATCATATCTCATGCACAAAACCAAATGTAATTGGAAAGCAAGTGTTTAAACTATAACAGTGTTGCCATTATTGTACCATAAGTGTCTCACCTGGTAGGCTGATACAATATTCTATAGAGTCAATAACTAGTAGGACAGTTGGCATCAACAGCTGTATGACATAATTTGGCACTATGACTGCTAGACATCAGGGAGGGAACTTCCAGATCCACCCTATGTTTGAAGTATATTCAGCAATAGCGATATGCCATCAGTTCCAGAATGCAACCACCATTCATGACAGCATGTTTTTATTGTATAGGAACTGTAAGAAGCTCTCTTGTCCAACAACTCGCAAAGAAATAACTTGTATTTGGTGTTTTGGTTTTCATCCATGAACCTTAACAATTTTCTTCCACCCAGTATATGCTCTAGCATGTCAGCTTTGGAGGGGGCACTTTCATCTTTATATATTAAGCTCTATTTACTAAGTTGGCATAGCACATAGAGGAAGATGGCCATTGTGGGATTTCCCCTGCCTGAAGATGCTGCACTCTCAAATGGCTCAGTCTTTATTATGGGGGTTATTACTCAGAGCAGCGATCATGAAATGTCTAAACACCATCCCACAGATCATGTAGAAAGGTAGCCATAGAAAGATTGTTCCACAGATAGTTTTGACTCAGATAAATCCACCTCAATTATTAGTCTTAACACACATCATGGATTCATGCAATAGCTCCTCCCTGACTCACTCAGTTTTAGTTCTGTTGCATCTCCGTTGGGGTACCACTTGTGTGATTTTTCCTAGGAAGCTCAAAAGTCTGTTCAGCTCAGTGAGGACACAGACTTCTTACCATTCAAGTCTATCTTCATAAGCCAATGGATTTATTAGAATCACTTACATGAGTGTAAGTGACTCTCAGGTAGTTGCATCACTGAGGTGTTCATCCAGTATGGGTGATGACACAAAAAAGCAGAATCCCTGTGTCTTTTTCTCCAACCAGCACAGAATCCATCAAAGAGTCTTTTCTAACTCGGCAGTTGTTTGCTGGTTATAGGAATTGGCCTTTTGAATTGTGTAACATTTTAGAATTTCTCAGTCATTGTCATTTTAGAGAGTCCTATGTTCCATTCAGGAAGAAATAGTTAGATGTTCAAGAAGTTTATCACAAGTTGCTGTTTTAAGTGCTCGTTGGGAGAAGATAGGATAAGAATTTGCTTCAATCATTTCTCAGTTTGCTAAAGCAAAAAGTGAAGTAATTCATTATGAGAACACTTCTCCAACTATGGTTTATGAATAAGAGGCATTGATGCCACCCAATAAGTGGTCAAAAATGTCATTTGCTTAGAGCTCATTGTAGATTTATAGAATTAAAAATCAACAATACAAAACAGAATAAGAACAACAAAAAACACTCTGAGGATGGAGTTTAACAACCTATGTTGTTGCATGTCTCCAGAATATCAGGAGACAACCCCTTAGAGATGTATTTCCAAGTTAGAATCAGATTTTAAAACAAGAAAAGCAGTGCAGTTAAGAACAGACAAAACTATTGTCGGTGAGGAGCAAGTAGAAAGTAACATTAAGATGAGATAGAATTTATGAATTAATTGTTGATTTTGGTAAAGGAAGGATGATTTTGACAGTATGAAACTAGAAAATAAATTGTTAATAAAAGCAAGTAAGATCTCTGGTCAGTTGTCCTTGATAATTGGTGTGCTTAATTGAATCACAAAGTGTGTTATTGTGTTTGTGATGCCCCTCTATAGAGGGCAATTGTAGAGGCTAAGACTGTTAAAATACACAATACAGCAGAAAGAACCATGCGTCCTCGGCTCAGCACATCCACTTTACCATTCTACAAATGTGACTTCCGTAGCATCTTGGAAAATTAATTCCCTCCTTAGAGGTCTAGACGTGCTGTTTTATGCCAACCTCTATCCTATCTCTCATTCCTGTATTTAAGACAATGGAAATATCGTTCATATTTCATAATTATTGTCAACATTGTAATTAGGACTAGTCATACAGTCGTGCACCTAATACTAAGGAGGCCATCTTGCACTGTATACTGAGACACTATCTCAAAAAAGGAAACAACAACAAAGCAAAAGTGTGTGACAATACACAAATCACTGATAACAGGAAGCTTTGAATGTCTGATAAATTAATCCTCCTTGGATTTTAGTTACAGTTACCCAAGTAGAAGAAGTTTGAAAAATAATAGATTTGTGAGAAAAAGAGGAAGGGGACAATAGTCTTATTGCTATTCCTGAACATGTAGAGGAAGTCAAGAGCAAATATTTATCTGGAAATTCATCTGAATAAAGGACCTTTCTATAGCCTCCTATAGTTAACGTCTTCCAAAAGTTATGGAACAGTGCATGTGAAAATATTAACTAAGGGAATACTGAAAAAACTGACTATGATTCTTCATTGAGAGATGAAGGAACAAACGATGTATTACATTTCAAATATAAAATAGCAACTCTCTGTACTGTTTTGCTATCAGCTACACCAATTAATGCAGATGATGCTAATTAAAAATAAATTTAGAGAGTGATTAGGTTCTCTTGCCATTGTTAGGAAGAATTGATTCTTCTATAGATCTAATATGGTAAAGTAAGAAGTTAATGATATATTGATGTATTTTAAAGCACCTAATTTAGACAATAATTCTGAGGAAAACATTTGGGTTAATACTGAATATTAAATGACAAACGTTTTCTCTTGCGAAAGGAAAGGCACCACTTCAGTACCCCTAGAGCAACACACATGTTGATGTTTCCAATAAATGGTTGTGTGTGGCTGTAAAATCTCAATTTTTCGTTTTATAAAACTTATAATGCAAGAATTCTCTTGCACATGTGCTCCTTTCTGTGGCATTTTACAGCTGTGCATGGCATAATAACTTTAATGAACAAAATTATGTGCTGTAGAACTTGCTACAAAAATTTCATGGTTCCATCTGGACTACCTTTCAAACTGGAGAGACTGAAGTGGGAGAGATTTGACTAGATTGCAGAAATCATCAGGAGATTTATGCTGTCAGTTTCAAGATTTTGCAGAGACGTTCAGTAAAGTGTTAAAGTTAGAATTAAGTCCTTTGCACAGTGAAGGGATTTTCTATTTATAATAAAATTCCTTTTCCCTTAAGGAGGCACCTATAGACAGTGAGCTAGGTTTGAAAAATCTTGCAAAAATGTGGAGTTTTGAACACATAATATTGTATTTCACAAACATAAGGAGTGCAGTTGTCTTCATTTCTGTAGCTTTCTAAGGGCTTACATTTGTGAAATATTGTGTAATACACAAACATATCATTTTCTTTTTATGGGAAAAACAGGCAAACTTTTAAAGCAAGTATGAGATAGATTGCAGATTAAGGGTAAGATACAACCACTCTTCTAATATTTTTACATTCTTTAACTCATGTTCTTACATTCCTTGCCCTCACTTTTATTTTATTCTCACACAAACTTGATACAAAGAAAAAGTTTGAAATAAAAGGAAAAAAATTGTTGGTTTAACACTTTATGTAAAAAATATATCTGTACCTCAAAACAAAATAAAAAAGAAAAACCTTCAATAAGACACTTAATCTATTCTGAAATGTGCTCTTTTTATCATGGCATAAAGAAAATGCTGTTATTATTTTTAAGATTAACTATTTTTATTTATTATATCAGAGTATGCTCAATGTAGTTCAAGGTATATGTATAAAACAAAAACACAATTATACACAATGAGTAACGATTCAAAAACATGAATTTGGTGGTAAAATTAGGACTCTGGCTTTTCAGTGAGGGAAAAAAGTATGTTGTTACAACAACGTGTATCTAAAAGTACTTAAACTCAATATAAACCTGAATTTTCATATATTAAGGTAACGACACATTGGATAAATACTAAAATTCTATGATAAAAGGCATAGGGTAAAAATCATAAAGTGTTCCTCAATTCTAATTATGTATAATAATTTTAAAAATATATTAGTCAATATCGGGCAATATATTTTAACTCCAAAGACATAAAATATCAAAGTAAATACTGTTCCTGTGTATGAGTGTTGAAATTGTCCTCAGGATTTAAGTATAATTCAGGGTAATTGTTCTTACTAAAAGAGTAAACACACACACACACATCATTAGTAAGATAATAAAGAACATAGAGTAAATATAGCATGAACTAATTTCTGTGTTTAAAGATTATAATACATTGGATCTCAGATTTCCCTGATTATATCTCTATATGTAGTTCATATGTAATGTGAACGATCTCCATTAAACACACTAATGGAAACATGGACTCACAAATTCAAATATATAAGGACAAAATCACTTGTATTCTCCTGAACCTACCTCACCCACACATTATTTTAAATGGAAATTGAGCAGCCTACCTGATTATAAAGAAGCCATTTGGAACAGTAACTTTTGTTGCTATTTTTATTGTTGGAAATAGTTAACAAATTAAGAGAAAACTCAGTATTATGCTCATATTTTATGTTGGTAACAAAAATATTTACCTCTACTTTTATGATCAACAAAGTAATTATTTTCTTAACAAGTATAATAGTTAAGCTATAGTAACCAATTATAAACAACAACAAAAACATCATTTGGACAGCACTTTTGAAACTAATTATAAACTCCTTAAAATGATGATTAAGTATACCGAACCAACATGATAGAATATAGCTTTTTAAAAATACATAAATCAACAGCTTCCAGCTTCTCTGTTAGAAAACACACCACACACACACACACACACACACACACACACACACATACACACACATACAACCTTTCTTTTTATTAACCTCGGTAGGAATTATCAACATGATTTTAAGTGCACATAATTGAAACACAGTAACTGGAAAATAGATATACGGATCTCAATTTAACCAGTACAGGCAAAGAGAGTAGACAAGCTTTGAGTGGAAAGTTAATTCTTGGTCTATGTTTGCCTCTCCAGGGGATAAAATGATAAACATCTAAGTACCATGGCTTCACCAGTAGTGCATGTTCACACAGTTTCATATGAGACACATCATTCCTATTTCAAGCAATGTGCAAGATTTAATAGCCTTTAATAGCCCAGGCGTTTCACTGCACTATTCAAAGTGCTCCAATATATTTAATGTAGACTGGTTTTTTAAAGCAAATTGGCATAAATAAGCTTGATAGCATTACAGGCTCTACTTAGAAGACTCTTGGGCACAAGGGTTGAAATTTTTTGCTGTCTTGCTAACAAAATTAGTTTCTGATGCATGACTTGAGTAGGAATAGAGATATGAGCCAAGAAAACTGGAAAATACTCTATGCAAGCCAATAAAGTCAGATATGTCTTTAAAAGAACTATGCTTTAAGTAATTAATGCAAAATTTTTACTGTAATTTTGCAATGACATAATTATTCCTTGATGTACTATTCTCAGCTCAACTTAATAGAAAACTCAAAAGGGAGAAAGATGTGAGTGCCTGTTCTATTGATTCTGCCAGTGTCTCTAACCCCAAATATTTTGACAGGTGCATTTCTGTAGTATCCACAGCTCGCTGTGATTTACAATTATAATTCCTAAGCAAAGATAAGGCTTCTGTTCATGCTAGCTTGTAGCACTTTCTTGGAGGTCAGAAGAAAAGTAACTTATTTTTTAATTATTCTAAACTTTAGCTGTGGGTAGATGACTTTATCTAATCTTTAGTATTTCCACAGACAAAAGCATTCTTTAAAGGACAACTCATTTCCCGGAGTGTGCAGCTTTGGGAAACGGGACTGTTGATCTAGAATCTTATATGTCTTAACCTCTCTTTAAAAACACTTACAAAGTACTTATTTGTTTTAAGCTTGCTGATCGCCTTTCAGCCTCTCCTCTGTAGACAGGCTTTTATTTTGAAGTATCACTTTTGGATTCTTTGGTGGGTTTTCGAACAGGAAGATTTTGTTTCTGTGAAAATAAATATATACAGAGTGAATTTCAAGGAATATTAACCTACACACTATGCAATTAAGAGGGGGGCAGGTTAAGGAGTCTAGAGAAGGAACCTGTAAGACATTTCCAGTTTGCAAGCATTTTACCACAAAAATTAATACGTGCTTTCAACACTACAAGCCCTCTATTGGGTCTAGCTCTTACCTATTTCTCCATTCTAGCTAACAACCCAACACAAATATGTAAGGTTGCACATGTAAGTTAATGTCATTTTCCTCTATGTATTTTGATCCTTGAAAGAGTGACTGTATAAATACTGGGGATATCTTCAGGCTCTTAGATTTATATTTGTCATCAAGTTTCCCATTTTTTGATATCCAGAGAAAATCTTTCTCACCTACAATAAATGAGCAGGATAGAGATACATTTGAATTCATTGTGTATACAAGTGATGTTTGTATCCAAAAGGGTGCATTATACTGAGTTTTAAAGAAGGAGAGAGAGAGAGAGAGAGAGAGAGAGAGAGAGAGAGAGAGAGAGAGAGAGATTGGGGTGGGTCATAAAGTATAAGACATGGAGAGAAAAAATATTGGAAAAAGTCACATATATTTGTCATAACTAATTAAAATACAGGATGATGTATGTTTTATTTATTATGAAAAGGAAACTGAATAAGATTAATAACATTGGTAGCATCTATTGTCTGTAATATCGGCTTATTCAAGGCAGGCACTGTTAAGAGCATTGTCTATTCATCCCATATTTCATCATTTCCTGCATATCCAGGTAGAACCATGTTGTTCCCATTTTAATGAGAAAACACAGCACAGAGCAATCAGTCAATGTATCCAAGATTATTCTACTTCATGGCTAAAATAGCAATTAAAAATCAGAGTGAGCATCTAATTTCAGAGCACACAAGATAAATTAATGTCCATAGAGAGTAAATGAAGCACAGAAAGGCAAAACAAAAGTCAAAATATTTGTATATGATTTTGCTTTATGAAATAGCATTTCTTGAAAACTTTTCACAAGTCAATTTTTTTAGTAAAACCTTGTACTCTTAAAAAGTCTGAGGAGCCAGAAGGAAGGTAAGAGCTAGACAGAGAGAAGGGTTGTGAAGTACAGTCATTTGAGCAAGATACAACCATGACAGTCTTGACCTTGTAGCAGTATCAGTTGCATGTACATTGTTGGTTGTCAGTCAAACTTGGTTCTTCTCCTCCTTGCTGAATTACTAGCTACTGGCAGATAGATACAGGGAGACATGCTCTTATGATCCCAAGTCCGTGTCCTCAAAAACTATGCCATCAGATTCCAATGAAAAGTTGGCATCTAAACATGTGGTTGAACAGTGTGTTCTGGTTAAACTCTGTAAGACACAAAACCAGAGACCCTGAACATGAACAAGGGACCTGTAGGGAGGGAAGCATATGCTTTAACAAGCTTGTGAGGATGATAGGGAAGAATGAGGGAGAAAGATATCAGAATGCATTATACACAGGTATGAGATGCCAAAGAACAAATTTGAATCTTACAACAATTAGAAAAGGAGACACACAGCCTTCAAAGTAGGTTATCAAATTATTTCTCTTTAGAAGGACTTACTGATATGCCAATAATTCTGCAAAGCTTAGTTGCTTTATCTGTGGTTGAAGTTTTGAAAATTAGCATTTTGCTTAAGCTTTTAAAATATTATTGAGCATATTTTGGGGATCAAGAGATGTCTTTGCAGTTAAGAGCTACTTTTGCATAGGAACTAAGTTCTGTGCCCAGCTCCCACATAGGGTGGCCCACAACTGCCTGTAACAGTGACAGGATTGAATGCCTTCTTTTGGCCTCTCTGAACACCCATATACATGTGGCATACACACATAAGAATCGGAAAGAAAACATAAAATTGTAAGAAAAAATGGATTATTAAGATTAGTGTCTTCTGAATCTGAACATTAAGTATTTTACAAGTAAAAATAAGTTGAGACATATTTTTAAAATATAAGACAAAGTGGCCATGAGCAATTGAAGCTGTATCCTACATACATGTGTTTTGATGCATATTACAGGGAAAGCAATTTCAACTGCTTTATGATTTTCTTATTTCTTTTTAAAATATTTGCATAGGCTATGAGTCAGTCCTCTAGCATCTAGCTAAACTCAAGGGATAAAGACGGAGAAAATACGCTAATGGGGATTACTTAGACTGCAGGTCTCAGAGAAACCTGAGTGAATCTAGTAACTGAACCATCTTTACTAATGAAATTAGATACTGCACTTAAACTGATCCAATAATTAAATGTGTATTTATTAAATCATTTTTAATAGCTTTAGTATAAGACTTCAAGATTCAAAGGCAACCTCTTCGTGATTACCCTTGAAGCTTCACTGAAGAGTGAATTACAGAGTCAGCGGTCTTTCACTGTGTGAACAGGCTCTAACCGTAAGCTTGATGATTAAAGAAAGTCATCTGTTACAACCACTGCACATGATTTAATCTCCACTGCATGACACAAGGTGGCAGTTGCAGGCAGTGGGGGGATGAAGAATGTCAGGAAAAGTAGAAGGTAAATATGAGCCATCAGAGTATTACTTTTGGGAAAAGGCAGATGTCATGATATCAAAACAGAAGGGCAACTCTGCTCCGCAGCTGGAGAGGAGAAGCATGGGCAATACTCAAATGAATTATTAAAAATGGAATCAAATGTCACAAAGATGATAATATTTGATTCGCACAAATGGGCATTTTCAGTTTTTGACGTATATTCCATTGGTGCACACTTTGTTGTTGATTGTAGGCTGTGTAGGAGACAACTGGATTTTAGCTTTAGGGGTAAATACAGTATGGAATGGATTAGTTAGGACGATCCTATGGCTTCTAAAATGCAGAATTATTTTCAGTTTCTCACCAGATATACAGTTGAAAATACCCTGAATACATCACTTACAAATCAGGATGAGAGTCACTTGTTGTTGTTTATTTTTGCAGCTCAGGTGTTCTGAGAAATTTGGTGAATATTGAAAGGCTGCAGAGAGTGTAGGGAATAGTTATGTTTCCTTTCCTTCCAACTCTTTTTTTGTCAATAAGCAAGGTCTCCTCCTAAAACTTGCAAAGCATCATTTCAAGCTCCACTTTAAGCGCCTTTTGTCCTATTTTAAAAAGTAGACAAAGTCACACTATTCCAATGCTGGCTCCCACAGAGTGTCTGCTAGGACATTTGTCTATACTTCTTTGTTATTTCCCATAGTTTGATCAAGTTGGTATTGAAGAAAATACTTTCTGAATGTAATTTTAAGGAGGATGTTTTCTTTTACATTTACGTAGTCCTTATCTGATCTTCAATGCCAGCTCTCCTATTCACTACATTGTCTAACCTAGGATGTTTACTTAAAAAAATCCCATAGCTATTGTCTACTGTCATCATGTTTTATGACCTATCAAATGATAGACCAAATCTTTGAGCTAAGAAAAAATCTCCCTGGGTGGCCACTGAATCTCTGAATGGCACAGTTATTAAAAGTATTTAACTACTCTTTCACAAAGCTTGAGGTCAGTTCCCAGCACTCAGGTCGTGATTTCCAACCACTGATAACTCCTGTTTCTGGTCTCCATAGGCACATGCATGCATAGAGTGCACAAAACCTTATGAAAGTCTCTCTCTCTTATTATCCCTCCCCTTTTCTTTCTGTCTCTCCGTATCTCCGTCTTTTCCTTTCACTTTATTTTAAAATCTTAAAAATATACCAAACCTCTGCACTTATAAAATTGCTATACTCAAATCAATAGGAATTTGGCAATCCATTAACATATAATGACATATGTTATAATGAATGGACTTAAAAATTAATATTGATTCTATGTTTATTGAAATGAAACATGATATTAATATCAAAGTGTTACATGTTGCTAACAATCCTAGATATAGAGCATGACAGTCTAGCATTATTCCAGAAAAGAATTACCAAGTATACTGGTTCATATAGTCCACCTTACAAAGCCCACTTCACACAGCCCATGTTACACAGCCTGCTTTTTGCAGCCCACATGTCTTCTGGAGACTTTTGTTCCACCCCTCTCCAATTTTGGCAATGGAAGCTACAGTCAAATAAGTGGAAATGAAGCAGCTGTTTGGAATATCAGTAATTCTTGGCTGTTGTTTATGGAGAACAAGTAACTAATTCATATTTTGATAGAAGGCAGACACACAGATGTACTGAGACTCATGTTTTCTTATTGTTAGCATAAAGAAACAAGAAATTTGAATATCTGTCAGTAGTCACTGCATAGTTAACTGACAGAATATTAGCAAGATCTGGCAACACCTAATCAAGCAATATTTTAATGACTGCATTGAATATAGTTGGAGATGTCGAGATTTGCCATTAATTTCCAGCCAATTATTTTGCCATCGAATGTGCTTCTTTCTATCTACATATGCTCAGCATTCTGTATCTGCCTATGTAGCAAAAGTTTGTGGGCAGCTTTCAGGATTCTTATTTTGAGCTCAGATCCTCCACAACCAGTCATAATGATGTGCTTTATGCTGAAAATGCTCCACCTTTCGATTCGTCGAAGCATACTGTCGATGGTGCTAAACATGACAGCCTGTAGTAACCATACATTTTCCAGGAAACCTCTAGAGAGCAAAGCATAGAGACTAATTTTTAAAATTTTTTCAATGATTTCTTTGTGTCACCTTTGAGACTGTATTTTAATTAGAACCTGTGTCCTTTTCCTTTCCTTCCAACAAATCCTTTAACGTGTCATACCTCTGGCTGTCCTTCAAATTCATTTCCTTTTTTCATAATTTTCTATTCCATGCACACATACACACACATGTATATACTCACATATATATGTATACATATTTGTATATTCCTAAACAAAATCTGTTATATACATATAATGCCACTTGTGTGTTTGTTTGCACACCTAAAAGATTCTTCTATATGTTTAAACTTTGTGATTAACTTAAGGTTAATCAAAAGTTGACATGAAAATATATTCTGAAATCCTTCTCTCTCCAGGCTTAAAGGAATTTAAATTTATTTGTTCTTCCCTTTCTTTAATGATTTTTTTTAAAATACAAAAGGAATAAGTACAAAGTACATGTTTCTTTAAGAGTTGTGACTATCTGATTAATTGGTGTTAATGTAAGGTTGTATCAATAATAATCAACTTTACTTTCATCTGATTACCCTACCTTGTCAATGCTAGGAGGAAGAAATTGATGACATTGTCAGAATTGCTCACAGAACACATATGTACTTTAAAAACATATTTGAATTTCATTTGATCATGAAACAGTTGTAAGAAATTTTGGAAGAAAATTTTACCATGCATTAATGTGTTAGAAATTTTGTCCTTGTCACATGTCCTTAAATAAAAGAAATAGCCCTTAAATAAGGCAACAAAGAGTATATTTAATCAGACCTTTACCTACCAGAAATAACAAAAGTCATTTGCAAATTATTGGATAATTTCAAGCTTCATTTATTCTCATCTATATTTTTAAAAAGTAAAATGATAAAAATAAAAAGCCTTTTGAATTTTGAATTCAAATATATTTTAGGCATTTGATAGAAAATTTATGCTAAGCCCTTTTCCCTGATAAATCAATTAAAGCATGTTTTTTCTGTACATCGAAATAGCAGACTTCTTCCTCATGTTGGACTTGCATAGGAATTACATCTATCATCCTCTGTGGATTCTTATAATACTCAAATAATATCCTTCAATAAATTGTTGTGGCCAAAATAAGTTAAAGTGTAATATCAGGCATTAACCAAACAAACCACAAGGTTACAATTTTGCCACAGGTGTGGAATTTATAGGCAAGTTGAGCATAAAAGAAATCAAATAAGAAGATGGCAAATGCATTAATCCATTTTATAAGAAGATCTTAAAGAACTGGCCTTCTATAAGAAAGTACTTCAAATTGCTTTTTCATTCAGTATGCCAAATAAAGTGAAGACATTATTCTTGGAACTCATTCTGTTTGTAAAATTTAGCGTGGAATTATATTCCTTATATTTGACTTCTTTCCAGACATGTAGCTGTCTAGAGCAATATCTTGAATTACAAGCTAATAACTAATACTAACAGATGAACTAGGCTTTCAGGTCACTTTTTCTTTACTTCTCTTTTCTTCTCTTTGCAATAAAACAAAGACACATTTCGATGTTTGCATTGCATGTGCTGTAATAAGTTTTTGCTTATTTATTTATTTATTTATTTATTTATTTTGGTTTTTCGAGACAGGGTTTCTCTGTATTGTTTTGGAGGCAGTCCTGGAACTCACTCTGTAGACCAGGCTGGCCTTGAACTCACAGAGATCCACCTGCCTCTGCCTCCAGAGTGCTGGGATTAAAGGCGTGTGCCACCAACGCCCGGCTTATTTGTGTTTTTGAGACAGGGTTTCACTGTGTAGCCCTGGCTGTCCTGGAACTTACTTTACAGACCAGGCTGGTCTTCAGCTCACATAGATACACTTGCCTCTCCCTCAGAGAACTGGGATTAAAGGTGTCTACTACCACTGCCTGGCATATATATTTTAAGTTTCATAAAAATTCTATATTGGTATGATGTGAAAATCATGCTTTATTAACTCTCATACAGTAAAAAAATAGGTTGCTGGTGATGTATTAGAAATTAATTTTTAACTATAGTTTGTTTTCAAACTTAATTTTACAGTTACTAGCTGTCAAATTACTATGGCATTTCAAAACTACAAATGAAAACAATTTTCTCAAACTGTATTTTAGATTGTGTTTAAGGAAATTTGTAGAACAAATAAGGAAAAATGGAAGGTACTTCTGTAGTTGAAAACAACATCCTAGTATTATAATGGTTTCTGCAAAACTACTTTTCAGGTAATATGCCATTACATTAATATAAATTCCCATTA
This sequence comes from Mesocricetus auratus, assembly GCF_017639785.1. Taxonomy (NCBI): domain Eukaryota; kingdom Metazoa; phylum Chordata; class Mammalia; order Rodentia; family Cricetidae; genus Mesocricetus; species Mesocricetus auratus. Next base: position 37,300,692 of record NW_024429190.1, read on the forward strand.
TTTCATTATTGTTTCATGACTACGTTTTAGATAAAATGTATTTATTACATATAAAACTATAACTACATACTCACTAAAACTACATACTCTTTATACAAGCATATAGTGAACTATCAAACTTTCAGTCAGACTTATAGAAACAAGTTACAACTTGAAAACCTCCCTGGTTTCTTCCAGCAGTAATAACAAGCATGGTGAAACAGAGTATTTCTTCAGAAATAAGCAATATTGACTCTTAAGTTTGATTTACTTTCAGTTACTCAAAATATGCATACAATATTTGCTCCAAATTCCAGTCAATTTACAAAAAGCAAATAACCCTGTTGTGGGAATGGCCCTTTTGAGTGGTTACAGCCCATGCTTGCTTCAGGTCTTGTGGGAATTGCCCCTTGTGTGGTTATGGCCTACGCATGTTTCAGATCTTGCTCTTCTCTTCATTTTACTATGCTTTTTGGACCCGGAAGCTCCTTTTCCTACTGATATGGACTCAGCCCCTTTTCCTGCCATGATGCACTTACATCTCCTGAAAACACAAACCAGAATAGTCATTCTTCCCTTAAGTGACTTCTGTTAGGTATTTTGTCACAGTAACCATAAAGGTAAATATCACAGCTTCTTTTGAACACATCTATTCATATTATGGGTAGAATTTATGAAAATAATGAGGCACTTCTATTTAAAGTCCATAATGTCTATGGGTACATATTATGGAAAAAGTACACACACATTCTCTCTTACTCACACTCAAACAGAGATATTTTCTTAACTGTTTTTAGTATAGAAGGAAATGCAAAGTTTGAATACTTGCTGGGAATCATAGCAAAAATCATAGTGTTACATGCACTGGCAATGTGTCAGAAAGGAGAATTCAAATCAATTCAATCTATTCTGAATCTGAGAGATTTTAACTTTTTTACATGTTTAACTGACTTTCCTCAATTCAATTTATTTTCAAGAGATATAAATGATATCCTCATGGCATATTAATTAGTTTGGTGTAGCTATGACCAAAGAGAACTGAAAGGAAAAAAATTGCTGAAAGGTAGAAAGTATTTGTTTTGAGACATGCTGTTATGTATTTTGAGTGGATGGGGTTAGGTTTACAATCTGTATCTCAAGTCAAGTCTGGCCACCTGTTCTTGGTAAGTCAATTAGAAGAGTTAAATTCAAAGTAGTAAACAAAAAGAGAAGATTTCTTAAATGTAGCCACATCAGGAAGAAAGACAATAAGAGAATCCTACAAAACCCTCCTGTCCATCTTCAGGGTTCCTAAATGGGATTCAAGTTTAAAAAGGGAAGCCAAGAGTTTTCATCCTGCCCACCATTGATCCACATTATCTGGATTTTAGTCTCACTAGTCTTGTTAGAACTGCTTGAATTTTATTTCTAAGAAACCCTTTTGGCTAGCATTCTTCCTTCTCCCAGTATGAGATTCCTGAAGAATTCCCATTTCTTTGGGTCCATTATGTCAAGAGTCTGGTAATAAGATTGAAAGATACAAGTGTCTCTTTAGAATATCTTTGATTCTGCTACACTGGTTACTATATTAGTCCATAATCCTTGCCTTTCCTGATCTTGGTGCAATAGTATGATAGAACCACATTGTAGAAGATTTAGTAAGGAGATCTGTTCCCCTTCTGAGAAAGAAAGCAGAGGCAGGCAGAGTTAATGGCACGAGGACATTAAAGAGACCCTTAGCTATGCCCAATGTCTAAAAGGTCCTAGAACACCTGAAAATTACATCTTTACCTGAAGTTCTGAGCATAACCACATAAGCCTATGGGGTATATTTCTCATGCAAACTATGTCATTCTACTACTTTAATTTAATATAAGGTTTATTAATGCTTTATTTTCTTATGATCACCAAAGGGAGAAGACTAATTAAAGTATAAACAGCCATTAATGAATTCATGAATGCATGCCTGAAACAGGAAATATGTGAGGAGGGGGAACTAATGTGATCAAAATACATTGTACAAAATTTTCAAAGAACTAATAAAAATAAGGAAAAATTATACTGAAAACCAAATCTTAGACATAATAATTGCTCCTAAATTATCTACAGATAAAACATAAAATATGTGTTTTATTTGATAAGTTAATAAATCTGTAGCTTCATGTAAGGGCATGCTAGAAAAGAAAAAAGAGAATTATTGTATTACTATTGTACGAAGATGCTCCAGCAAACAAACTATTGAAACACAGAAAGTAGTAAATGGCTTCTTTTTTATTGTTTGTTTGATTTCTCAAGACAGGGTTTCTCTGTGTAGTTTTTGGGGTCTGTCCTGGAACTCAGTCTGCAGACCAGACTGGCCTTGAACTCATAGAGGTCCACCTGCCTCTGTCTCCTGAGTGTGTCTCCTAGGCCCGGCTCAGAAAAATTCCTTTCAAAAGCTGTGTGTGTACTTGTGTGTCAGTGGTGGGGATGGGTGATAGGTGTGTGGTGTATGTACTTATTGGTAGGGATATGGATATGTGTGTGAATCTTCACCTGTGTGTGGAAGCTAGAGGTCTGTGCTTGAGGTATTCCTCTGGATTTCTTTCCTCCTTTCTTTACTGAAACAGATACTCTCACTGAATTCGAAGTTGCATCAGTTTTCCTTTGGCTAGACTCTGTGTCCAAAGATCAGAAAGAATCGCCACCCCACCACACACACCCCCACACCCGCGATGCTGCAGTCCTAAACACAGGGCTTTGCACAGCAGGCAAGCTATCAACTTAGCCATCTCCTTAGTTGCTAGAGCAGTTTTGATCAATCTTTGCATTCAACTGAAAGCAGAGATGAATCAGGGATATTTAAAAACAAAACAAAAAGAGCAGTTATGAATGCTTTTGAGGAAGTATTTTGAGAATTAATTTAGAGCATATTCTTCCCCAGAGAAAGAAACCATATTGAATGCAGATAATAAGTGGTTTGACTTCTTTCTTACATCAGTGTCACATGTTTATTATATATGGCATGTAACTGTCAATAATGTCTGACAAACAAAAGCCCATCCTAAAGATAAAGATGGAATCTTTAGAAAGTAAAAAAATTGTTTTATTTATTATCATTCAAGTTGAAGGAATGATGTTTAACAACATCTGTAGCAAGAATTTTATTTTGTTGTAAAGGTGTTCAAGTTATTTATAATGTCTTGTAAATGGGATGCATTTTTTTCCTGGATATTTCCTGTCTTGTTTATGCCTTACAGCTAAGTATTGCTGGAATTGAAGCTAATACAATCAAAATCATATAGCCAGGAAAACCTTTTGAATATTTCTGGGGGAAAAGGTAGTTATTTGGTGAGTTAAGAGTCGTCCATACTAAATGCACAATACCTTGCAAATATATTTAAATATCTTATTTATACTGAAATTTATATTGCTATAAAAAGGAATTGGCTTTTTAATTTTTTTGCAAAATATAAACAGATGGTGAAAATACAAAGATAATATACTTACAAAGATTCTTGGAATGGTAAATTAAAATCAAAAACAAAAGTAGCAACTTACTATGCAGCTCTAGTTGGCCGGCTTGAATTTGCTATCTAGACTAGTATGGCTTCATACTCACAGATATCTACCTACTTGCCTCCTGAGTTCTGGATTAAATAAATATGACATCATGCCTTGAAGCAATGATAGTATAAGAAATCTAATATACAAATATATATTTACATATAGATAGATAGACAGATAAATTTAACTCACTAATCATAAAAATGAAGAACTTAATAATGAAATATACTTGTTATTCAGATTTTCGATGGAACCATATCAGTGCCCTTAACATGTTAATACCAATGTATTTTTAAATTGTTTCTTTTGCTAATTTCTTGAATGTGGTTCACATGAAACATAACAAAAGGTTATATAGAGAAAGAAAAGCACTTACAAGTATTAAGAAAAGAGGGAAGGGAAAAAGGTGAGAGAGGATGGGTATGGATAATAGCAGCATAATGACAGAAAGGGAAGAGTGTAGGACAGTGGGAAATGAGATCTTGTAACATCTACTCATTACAGAATTGAAAATTTCTTATCCTAGCAATATTGATTTTTCTTAACAAAATTTTTATTGCAAAAATGTTAAGTGAGAAAACATCTTTTGTGCCCTCTGCCATTTTGACAAAACTGGAGAACCGTATGTGCATAATAGATTCTAAAAACTATACTCCTATACTTTTCTTAACTGCTTTCTTTGGAAATTACTTTTTAGCTAGATACGTTGAAGTACATTAGCCTTTGCAGTGTACATATCTTTAGTGAGGCCTCTTTACCCTCTCATCCATCTCCTCTCATGTGGTGTTTGCAAGCAGAAAACACATACCACCTGGTTAATACCTGTTTATTATGTGTGCCATGTTACTAGAATGGAAGGGATTGTAGGAGGAGAGACACATGTATGTGACACGCCAAAGACCATGTCTGAGTTAATAGGAAGAGTAAACAATTATGTTTTTCTCTTCCCCAAACATGTATTTTTTAACTGCCAAAGTTTCTTCTTAATAATGAAATAATGATTTGTTTTTATTTATTTGCTTGCTTCTTTTCTTAATCATTCCCTTCATTGGTGAGGGTTCCTTGATGCCATAGTGTATCTGAAAATACAGGCATGACTGTGAGTTCCTTATCAATCAGTTCATTCTTTGAAGGACTCATATCTCTTACTTCTCATAATAGAAACAGCTATATTTCATGCCTTGTCTTTTTCTGTCAAAATGCCAACATACACATACTCAGCAAACTGCTGGTTGCTTTATGATGCAAATAAAGAGAATGCTATTTTCTTGGCCTCCTATCCACACTTTCTGATGAAATGCCAAGTCCATGACAGTTGTAAAACAGTTTTACAGAGGTATATTCTAAACACCCAGGTGTTGATTCCCAATGAGTTTTGTAAATTTTATTGACAAAATAAAATGTCTATCAAACAGAAACACAAAACACAAGTAATACTACACAGGGTCTCTGTCAGTCAAGATTTGCCGTGAAAATATGGGTAAAACTATGGTCTACAAGCATGGCATAAAAAATATCCTTACTCTTCAAAACCTAATACAAAGTTCTCCTCTTCCCTTAATTCTTGTACAATGATACAATTCTACAATTCTGAGCTATGATTCAGAATCTGTCTCCTAAACAGGCTTTATTCATACCTGCTAAATATAATTTAGTACAGTCTTTTCTATATAGAAGAATTATTATCTATGAGCCTTGACAGTAACTAATCATATAGTACCCTATAAATTCTTAGAGGTAGTAATAGTGTCCTTTTATCTTTGAATTTTCTAAAGTGTCTAACATAATGCTTACCCACAGAAATTTACTTACTCAGAATGCTTACACAGGTATTTAATTGAATTACAGATCACACGGATAGGAAACATTTTCCTTACTGCAAAAAGTATCAAAATCTAAGTTAAATTTATTTGGGTATTAAAGTTTTAATAATGTCTACATATACATCAGTTAATGTTCCCAGATTCATCCTGTGGTGTGATTACTAGTGTATATAGCATCTGGAAATAAAAAAAAAGAATGGACAAGATGGTGGGTAGGTGTAATATAATCTATTATTTTATGTAATTAAAGTATTCAAGGCCAGCATCCCTTCTGCCAAATGTAACCAATTACTACAAACTTATAATGACCTGACTTCAAAACATCCAAGAACATTGAAGCAATACCTACTAATGGCCAATGTTCAGGTTCTTACATTTTCAAGTTAATGTGATGGACATGCTTAAATTCCCAAATGACTAAAGGAAAATACTTACTTGTATGTGAGCAAAATGCAATGCAATAGTCACACATTGACAATTATGCTATTACAAGTGTAATGTGAAAATGGAAAGCCAGTGTGCAGGTAGTGCTTTAAGTAGTGAACAGCTTTTAAAATATACTTTTGTTTTTTTTTTAATAATTCCTTCTGAAAGTAGACTTGAAGTTTTTATAAGCACACAATAACTATGAGAGCTAGCAGGAAAGAATTTCAAAAGGCAATTACATCTGAAGAAAATTTCTTTGGCAGAACACAACTGCTGATTCTATTAGGTGGCAGAAGAGAAAGCAATGCCACCAGGGTTGTCATGGGTACTGCTTTGAACAAAGTCAAGGAGAGACACTTACCTTAAGCCACTAGGGAAATGATGGCCACCAATTCTGAAATTTTGGAAGTGGGTTGAACAGTGTTTGGAGTGTAAAATGAAATTTAAAAATAAATAAACTTAAAAAAAGAAGTAGAATGTTAAAGAAGTAACTTTATATTAAGATCGAGATGATTTATTAAGGAAGTAATTATTTTATGATTTGCTTATATAAAAGTAAATGTAGAGAAAAACTGGAATATGATAGTTTCACTTGAAAAACTATCTTGTATATGCCATACAAGTAATGTCTTAAGGTGAATAGAGGAATATAGAGATTGTTTTAGAGATAGAATTGTGGGATTGGGGAGTTAGTAATATTCTTCATGTCTACATGTTAATAAACTTGAGTTTTAAATTGGGTGGAAGAGTACAGTTTACTGAATGTGAGAATTCATTTTTAAGTAGTTTGACATTTTGACATGTAGTGAAGAATCAGGGCTAGATATTAACTTGAGAACCTGTTTAAAAAGAATTCCCATGATTCTGCCCGGTGTGAGTCTCACTGTCTTCCAAAATTCTGCTTTCAGCTATCTTTTCCATTTGATTTACCGTAGAATATGATTGCATGACTAACACAAAACTGAATAAATGTATACTTATCTACATTTTAGATGTATTTTGTGCATAACATTGTGATGTAGACTGTAGTCCCAGCAAGGACAAGACAGTTGGTAACTGCTCATTCATTTGTACATAGGCCTGATGTACATGGGAAGGTACAAACAGTTCAGAGAGCATATGCAAAACAGGCACTGAGAATGCACTCCAGTAACTGAGGACACACTTAGTAGATGAAACCAACTAGAGCATTGAATTGAGTGAAATTCAGCTGTTTGTTTATTCACATTCACTATCAGTATGGCCACCTTGATCACCACAAACACTACTACAGAATAACAACAATAACAGTTGTACATGACATGAGTATCTAACATTTTTCTAATGAACATATATACAGCATTACCTTTTTCCTGCAGTATTGCACAAATGGAGCCTCCTCTTTACCTGAGAAATGAAAGTCAGTGTCACCTCTGTTGTAATTAGATATAAGACAACTTTAATAATTTCTTTGTTTGTAGCTCCAAAACAACATTATTTTTCAGACCATTGGTATTTTTAACTCCTTTGATTCTTGGGAAATCTTAATTAACTTGGAAGAAAGGCCAGGAAAGAGTCTTATCATCATATGGTGATTGAAAGGGAAAGGAAAATTTCCTCCTGCAAATTCTGAAACATTTACTTTGGCTCAACTTTCTGGATTATCAGTCATCTCACTTTTGTTTGTAGTTCAGCTAAATCAGTAAGAAGATATTCAGCAGAGTAATTTGTGAAGAAACTATGATCATAGAATAGAGTCTATCAAACATAACATTACTGCTATATAGAGACAAAGCGCCCTGTGCAAGATAACATGCACAATTCTCTTCAACTGTTTTCCTATTTGCTTCCCCCAATATATTTTAGTTTCAGCTTGCTTGTTATGCAAATAACTCCATGTCACAACACCTTACACAAACCTCAGTTCATGTAATACACATATAACCTTCTGTTTTCTTGGTCACTTATAATCACACAAATAAAAGCAAGGCTTTGGAATTATTCTCATAATATTCAATTTTCCCACAAGATGTCAGCTAAAGGTTTTATACAAATATAGATGTATAGTAACTAGAATTTTTCAACTAAATTTTGCTATTATCTGCTATTGTAATTCAACTGACAGTCTATAACATCTAATTTATTGAATTTGACATAAGTTGAAGCAATTTCTTACATATTTAAATATATCATTTTTATTTTCACATGTACTTCTTATCAAGCTACTTATAAAAGCCAAAAGCATTTGATGTAATAGTAAAATACATGCAGTTCTATTTTTCTCCACAAACATAAAAATGAAGACGTAATATGCAGTTTCAATGAAGCTTTAAGGAAATGTTTAGTTTCATTTACATCAGTCAGGGTATATAAATTCTTGCAATCTTTAAAAAGATAGTTCAAAAATATGTACCACGGTAAATACATGTGACTATTGATGTAAGGTTGCAATCTGAGAAAGTTATTGAAGGTAAAGATACATAAAATATTTATGTATGTGTATTTCAAGGAGCTGTGAAGAAAGTAAATCTCTGTATGACGTTTTTGTCAAATGAATAATATTACCATGAAATGAAATATGTAGTCTTTTTCAGAGGGCAGTTCAAGACAGTTTAGACTCTCTGTAGTTCTAGCTGTCCTGGAACTTGCTCTGTAGCTCAGGCTGGCCTCAAATTCACAGAGATCCACTTGCCTCTGACTCCTGAGTGATGGATTAAAGGTGTGTGCTACCACTACCCAAAGAAAAGCACAGTCTTACAAAGATACAAAGAGCCCGGCATGGTGTGGCATGTCTATAACCCCAGTATTCAGAATGAAGGCAGAGTTATGTGAGTTAGAGACCAGCCTGGTCTACAGAGTGAGTTCCAGTACAGCAAAGCTACACAGAGAAACTGTGTCTGGGAAAAAAAAGAAGAAAAAGAAGAAAAAAATCCCCAAAACAAAACAAACAACAAAAAAGAAGATACATAGTGTTCAATTTATTGTTATAAGCAGAGACTTTAAAACATTAAAAGTATGATCATATAATCATATGATCATATTGAGTACATGAAAATTTTGATGGATACTTTAAAATATTTATTATTTATCATTCATAAATGATAAATAATGTTTTGTCTGTATGAATGTCTGTGCACCCTTTGCATGCATATTGCTTTTGGAATTCCAGAAGCTGGAGTTACAGACAGTGGTGAGCTGTCATGTGGGTTCTGGGAATTGAACCCGTGTCCTCTGGAAGAACAGTTGTTTCTCTTAACTGCTGAGCCATCTCTTTAGCCCCACACGTAGAATGACATTTTCTTTGTGTAAGGAGAGTTAGAGTTCAGCATTCATGGATCCCCGAATTAACTAGAGTAGACTTCATTAACTATAAGCACAGTGGACACATGTCCAAATTAATAAAATCTCTTATAAAAAGCATTTCCTTCTTTGGCTACACATTCTGTATTTTCTATCTTTTTGGATTTGATGTCAAATTATGTATGTGTGTGTTTGTCTAAGTGTATGTGTGCATTTGGTGTGACCTGAGTATTTTAAAGACATTAAATAGTGAAGCAACTTGCAAAATGATACAGGCAAATCAAATTCAGGCTCACAATTGAACAGTAAACTTGGGAATCACTGCTGTTGTCAATCCTCTTCAACTCTACGACAGTTAGTGCTGGCTGGCTGTTAGTACAATCAGAACAGAGGAAGGCCAAGGGTATACTTGAGGTTAGGTGTGGTGGACCACGTGGGTTCATGAGCTGAGTTCTTCAGTGTGTTTTAAATTGACACATTTTAACACCCCCACCAATCCTGGTTTAGTAAATCAACTGTGAGGCTCTCTCTTCATTAATACAAATGCAATCCAGGTTTCATTATGACCATTCACAGCCTCACTAGCCGTTTGTTTGAGTAATGCAGGGCTATATAAATTCACAATGTGAAATCCAGCTCTGAGCAGCATTTACATCGATTTCTATCTACTGCCTGTGTGCAAGGATTCTCTTCTAAATTTTTTCTCCCTGTCATTTTGTTCTTTATTTTGTTATGTGAATTGTAGAACTTAGATGCTTTTGTGCTATGGAAAAAATGTTTTCCTGGGCTTATTTAAAAACAAAAATAATGTGTTGGGAAAACATGCAGGGATGAAATATATGTACTCAATTGGTTTATGAGATAAAATCATGCACTGAAAATATATTTGAATTTGACAGCTCTGCCTGATTAAGTAATGTGTTAAGGATCTCTAATGGCACAGGTCCGAGAGTAGATTACATTACTCTTGATTCATTAAGACACCTCCAATAGGCTCCTTAACTGGGTTTTTGCAGCCCCCAGGGGAAAGCATTTCCTAACTAGAGAAAGTAAATTTATCACTCTGAAACAAAACCCTCTAATTTACTGCTTTCCTTTCAAACCTTCTTGAGAATTATTACTGTGCAAATAAGTCTGGGAACCATCCTATCCCAATGAAAGATTGTGTTTCTTTTTGACAAAGCATTTCTGAAACTCAATTGGTCAACTTGGGTAAAAGTAATAAACAGCCGCAGAGTCATAGGGGTTAACGCAGCAGACAACTGGCTTGTGTTTATGTAATGAGTGGCTGTGGATGGGAAGGCTTTCTGTAACAGCACTGATCCCAACTTGTAGTTCCTGCCCCTGAAGACTTGAGGCCTCTTCAATTCTAGAGGGAGATGAGAGAAAAGAAAAGAAGCAGCTCATATGTCCTTTTTGTTTGCTCTTTTGTGGCCCAGGCATAGAGGTAATTGCCCTCTCCTGGACTCGGTTATTACTGTATCTACTTTGAAAGCAGGTGAGAAGACACAATCTAGTATGCATGCCTGAAAGAGGAAGGAATAGTTTAGTGAATGTTGAGTCACTTGAAATTGCAGAGAGGGTTTTGTTGACAAATGTACTTATTATTCTATAGAAACAAGAAGACTTAGTAGAAACAATAACGTCCACCTTTTTGAATGTTAAATGTTTAGAAATGATACAATACATAATTCTTTCGATCGTAACATGTACACACCCTATTTTCTTTAACGTTCTGGAGAGAATTGCTCGAATATTAAGAAGTGAAACACAAAGTTTCCTTTGAATTACCTCTGACACAATTTGAAGCTGCAAAGGCTCTGTTATGGTTAACAGTCAGGGGCCGTTAGATTTTCTGAAACAACAAACTCTGCTTGCAAATGATTGTGTGCAGGTGCCCTTCGGGGATTAATAATAATTTTACAAATCTCGTGTGTTCCGCTCAGCAAACAACCCCCAGGTTTACTGATAAAGTCTCCCTGGCACTGCAGAGATTTGTGATTTTACACAGTTGATGATGATTGTTCCTAATGGTAGAGTAGGTAATGACTTTCAAAATTCACACTATAAGCTCTAAAATTCCTAGTGCTTAGTTTTATTGTGCATAATTTTGCTTACTGTATCATTAAACCTATTTAGGTAATGAGGCAAAACATTTTCTAAAGCATGGTGCGAGAGGAGAAAAATACATTTAAAGCAACGCCTGACTGAGTATTTTGTATTTTCTTATGCATTTGCTTAATAAAAACTCGTTCTTGGATCAGAAGTGAACCAACTTGATGTTTACAATCTGTTTCAACCTAAATGATTCGGGTATAAATTAGATTTATCATTTCAAAAGGTAAGTGGAATCTACCATTTCTTTCCATTTTCTTTCTAGGCCGGGTGTTTAACTGAAGAGAACTCGTAAATATTTAATTCCTTTCTGTTTTGTCCAGTGTTGATTGGAACAATTGCAGGTCGGGAAACTCATCAGGCTATGAGAGAAATAGTTGTAAGTCTGACTTAAACATTGCCTTCCCAAACAGTTATGCAAAGGGATACACATAGTACCTAACATTTAAACTGCCGTGCAAGGAGGAATGTGGTAATGGTGATAAGGAAACCGGGGACCAACAGACCAGGAATTCAGAAGTATTTTAGCAGGAAAGATAACAGCAAACTCCTCAGAGATAACGTTGTGTTTGTGGTGACAAGGAAATGGAAATGAGATAATCAAGTTAAACATGACAGTTACTTAGCTGAAGGCATAGGATTTTAGTAAGTAGGTGCAGGCAGCTGACTGAGTGAGGCTCACTAAGACAAGTCTTAGGAAGCGTTCGAATTGTGACTGAACTTAGGAGATGGTGGGCTGAAGCTGAGGTTCAGGGCTGGCACAGCTGATGTGGAGAATCAGGAGAGATGCTGACACTCAAGGTCAGATCGGAAGATTGGAGAAGCCAGGCTTACAGTTCTTGCAAACCGGCTTTGCTTTAAACTGCTTAGAGGTTTTAAAAACAGACAGTAGAACTCAGATGAGTCTCTCGTGCGCCTTAAGTATTTCATGATCCCCATTTTACCTGAACACCCGCAGGAGAATTGCCGAGAACAAAAGTTGTGCCTTCAGACCCATATCAAATTTCTGTTCTGTCTCCCATTACCTGTATACAGGATGCCTCTTTATCTGCAACTTTACTTTCTGAGGTTTCAGTTACTCTAAATCAACCCATTGTCTGAAAATACAAAATGGAGAATTCAAAAAATACATGACTCATGAGATTTAATGTGTGCAGTTCTAAGAAATGTGGTGAAATCCTTCTCATCAGCTCTGTCCCACATGGTCACAAACCATCCTTTTATTTGGCACTGGCCAGACTTATACATTGCACACCTAGGAAGCATCTCCCCCTGTGTTCTTACACAGTTACAGTGCACGGTGCTCCTCTTCACCAGGTCATTCTTATTTTTCTCAATAATCATCCAAGTACTAAAGAGGAAATGTTGGGAAATAGAATAGGCCAACAAGTAGCTGCAAAATATCTACTGCTAGTGAAAATTCTCTACTTAATAGGAAAAAAAAAATACACTCAGTATGATGCAGTTTCAAGGCCTGCAATAAGCATGAATCTGCTGGTCATGAGTTTGAAAAGGGAAAATTAATATTTTTTAATTTTTTAATGAAAATTTAAATTCTGAAGGAAACTGCTTTGTGTCTCCTGAAGATTAAGTCACCCATATTTCATTTTAAGAGACCATATTCTTAGATTTTGTACTAGTATAGCATCCTCTCACATTCTATCTCAATACTAGCCATGGTTGGTAATCTCCTGCTGACTTAATTTATAAATTAAAATTTAACACAGATGTGCAGATGCAGTGAACTGTACATATTGCTTGATTTTATTTGTCAGTTTAAGATCTACAGGTGTTCTTGAAATGCATCCCTCACAAATAAACACTGGTTGGGGGAGCAACTGGGCATGTTTTCATTTTCTTTTTATGAAACTAAAGTTGATCTTAAATAAAATTGAGAAGAACTGCTCATTTACATTACTATTGGACAAAGTATGTGAGATAATATGTGAGAGATAAGAGTACAAAGTAACACAAATCCAGCACAATTATCCATTCTCTTGCTTATACATTTCATGGACAGGCACACGTCTTCCTTCATTATAGACTAGCTACCTTGCTTTTCTATAGTTTTAGTTTACAATTATAGTAAAAAATTATAAAAAGAATATTGATATCTGTGCTTTATCTTACATTGTGGCTAAGATAGGTTGAATCCCAAACAAATTTCCCAGGAATCATACTCAGGAGGAGATGAACACATAAGAAATTTTCAGGACATGTAAAGGACCAGGAAAGTCAAAATTAGAACAGATAATGAGCCATGACTCAGAGCAGCAGTCAAAAGCGTTGAGGCCTCCAGCTCTGCTTGGGTAGAAGCCTGGATTGATGCTTATTAGTAACTATGGAATTAAAATATGACATGGTAATTTCTATGGTTTGGATGGATGTTCATCTGACTGCAGAGTTCTGTGTGGGTAGATAGAGAATTGTGAGAAAAAATATTTGAGGAAAATGGATTTAATTTCAGAGGATTTAGGTACTTGTTGAATAAAACACAATTTCTTCTACCACTTGAAAAAAGTTCCTCCAAGGTTGACATTATTTATGATTTGGAATGAAAGTTGCACTAAAAGGGGTTGAATAGCATTGCCAGAAAATTCAGAGGAGAGCCTGCAGTGTACCCAGTTCAATGCTTGAAACAGATCATGCCCTTGGCGACAATACAGTTGTTACCATCTTTACTTAAGAAATAAGAGCCTGGGGAGAGGAGATTTTGTAAGTGGAGGTCGTGTTGTAAGTGGTTATCAGAGTCAACACTGGTACCTACATATGTCTATAAGTCCTGTACGCTCTATGTCTCGTCACTCTCCTTTTCACATCTTAGACTCAAAACATTTAGTCTGAGAAACTTCATACATTCAACTAATATTCTCAAGAAATGTATTCCTTACTTAAAAATTGCCATACCTCTCTAGTACATTTGTGATTTTCTGTGATTTTTAAAAAAAAAGTCTTTTAAATCCTAAGCAATTCACCATCTCAAAGAAAAAAAATATGTAGCTGTTTATGGCTGTGATACTTGCTACTGCTCTGGATCAGCTTCTTGAAATGCACAACTTCTCATCAGTTTTTCTTAAGAGGTATCCAAAAAAAGGAAAAGGTTAACATAAATTTCACAGGATATTCTGAGAATTTGCCTTGCCTTCGAACACATTGCGTTTGCCATCTTGCCTAGCATCTGCCCTTAATTTTCAGGTAAATGAATTGGCTATTAGTGTACAAACAGCAGTAAGAGAGGGACTTGTTTCTTAATGTAGTTCTACAAAGAGTTGGAAAAAATCCCAACTCTGGCAAAGAGTTTAAGTATTTGGAGAAATTTTGTGATTGCTTGACACACTACAGAAATATTTTGATCCTACTTAATAAGAATGTCAAGTCTTTTATTATTCCTTAAGTGTCAAACAAGATCTATGTGATTGTTTCAAGTAGATGATTTATTTCCTAATTATCATAGGTAGTTAGTCTATGAATGAAAGAAATTCTTGTATTTCTCTATTACATGAAATTCTATAAGATCTCTGTTCAGGCTATACACAGCTCCAATTGTGTATTTAAAGCTGCCTCTGTTCTCTCTCAGTACAACAAGAAGCAGTTTCTCGATTGTTTTTTACAGGTTTTGAACATCATGAATTTTTATTCAAGTTACATTTTGGAAGTTTAGTCTTCATAAAGACATGTCTTGTAAGATATATCTCATGATACCTGTATAAAATATGATTATCAAGAAATATTTTCTGGCAATCACTGTGGCAGATGCTATAAGTTTAAGGGATGTATAGAATAAAATTAAAGGCACAATGTTTAGCATGTAATATCAATGGATTGCATGTGCATTGACACAAGACTTCTCATAGCTGTTGTTTTTCATATACATTAAGAATTTACCACTTAACATCACTATCACTGAGTAATTGCAGTTTGTTCTGTATTTTCATATATCCATCAGTCAGTCCATCTATCTATCTATCTATCTATCTATCTATCTATCTATCTATCTATCTATCATCTATTTACTGAATATTATTAAAGGTCTTTCTTTATAGCCCTGGCTGTCCTGGAACTCACTATTCAAAACAGACTGACCTTGAACTCACAGAGATATAGCAGCCTCTCCATCACAAATGCTGGGATTAAAGGCATGAACCACACATCTGGCCTTCATTGACCTTTCAGTAACCCATCTTTTGTTAGCTTTAGGCATTTAGAAACTCATGACTTCATGTCTCTTTACTCCTGTACATTTCTCTTTGAGATTGCTCCTTAGTTACTTCCAATCACAGAAATTTCACAATATCTCTCTGACTACAGTGTCATCCCCCCTCTACTTTTGCTCAAGCTGTACCTCTAGTGGATTCATATAAAAGTCTGCATTCTTGATGTACCTATGAAGTATCTAGGAATCCCAAGGCTGTGATCTGAACGACAGCAGTCAGGCAAGAGAAGTTAAAAACAGTGGGCAAACCAAAATGAGCATACTGTGAAGACGTGTGTTCCTAGTTCCATGAACATATTATGGAGCTGACAGATGCTATGATAAATTTGTATAAAGATATTGTCTGCAGCACAATTTTTATGTATTCCCTCTGAAGCTGCAAGTGTGTGTGTCTGTGAGCAAATATGTGTTAGCATAAGCGCCTTTCTGCCTGCCTCATATTCTTTTTACAGATCTCAACATTCTGCCACCTTGGCATCCCATGAAATTGAAGAATTCCTACACAGCGCTAGTACTTGTAGCACTTCTCATTTTTGGCCATAAAATCATTTTGTATTATTTGACTTCCATTTGGAGAAATATAGAAAAATGAGAAGTCAACCATATATTTAAAGAACACTTCATGCATTCACCTTGGAGACTCCTTCTCAGAGCCCAGCTTAGTGTTGCCTGATGACTGCTTTGAAAAAGAAAACTACATCTAGTCATGTCACAGAACTAGTCGGATAATGTTAATATAAAAATTGCCTAATCATTAATTAATAAAGTTAATCTGTGCTGACAAATCACTGCAGTTTAAACAAGCAAAGTAAGATTTTAGCATCTATTCTAAGCTTTTCTTTTAAGTTAATCTAACGCAGTTGATGCAGCAGAACTTTGTACCCAAGTCTATTGCAACTCATGAGCTCCTTCCCACGAGGAAGTTGTGCCCCACGGCTGCTGACATAAATCTCTATGCTAGTTGCAAGTTGCAGCCTCTCTGCTAAGTCTGGATAAAGTAGGTAATTCATCTCTACAAGGACTCTAAGTCACCAGCTGAGTTTCCTTAGAACCTCCACACACAAGGCACTGTGCTCTGTGTGTGGGGATGTTTGCTTCATGTCTAATCAAACACCTCAGTTCTTTGAGTGCTGTATATGCTCTCCTACAATATTCTTTCTAGTATTCTACATTATTCTTCATAAAAATACTGAACATGTCCACATTTTTATAAATGCATCATATGCGTGCTTTTATATATGTACATAGCTTTTTATACATAGTTCCCTGTATACATGTGAACATAATATTAAAATATGGAATTCATAATTGGTGAGTCTCTGACATCAGCTTCTATTGAAATTGCTTATCATGGTATTTTATTAGTGGAAAAAAACTGTTATATCCATCCTGCTTATCGTTCTTTGTTGTTTTACTTATTTAACTAAACATGGTAATGATTCAGTTTCCTGTGAAAATTTAATTGGCCAATTGGATGGGCACTGTAACAACTACTAGCATGTTTTAAACTTTATATTAGTCCAGTCCTCATGTTTAATAAATCATGTGATAGATAACATTGAGGAGAGCTAATCTAACAGAAATACGTTAAGATCACTTACTTCAGGATAACTCTAGCGCTTTAACAAGTATAATAGGTGTGGAGAAAGTAGGAAAAAAGTCTTTGTTTCTCTAAATTAACCACTTCACTCAGCTGAAGGAAGACCCAACTGACTTGTGTCTTTGATTTGTTTTGATGTCGGACTGTATCCAGTACAGCTAATTAAGTGAGGCTACAAAAATGGGATTTGACACACTGAAAACAATTTTCATAGATTATTATAAAATTCTATCTTGTACATCCAGAAATGTAGCTAATGCTAAATATAGCTTAGATTTTGAAGACTTGCTTGATTTCTTTTGCTGCTAATCATTCATGTGTGTTTGTGACCAGGAAAACACTTAAGGATATTAATTCATCACTGGCAACTTTGCCCAAATCAAAGGCATCTAAGTCTGCTTCTTTCAGTGTGTGGATCCCGTGCCAAATTTAGTTAATTCCCAATCAACTAATCACAAATTTTAAATGGGTGTCTTCATTTCAAAGTGTGTTCTAGACATCTAGACATCTAGGGCAGATCTAAGACAGTGAAGTTGAGCAGAAAGTTCTTAATTAAGTGATGAGCTAGGTGCCCTCAATAGAAATTTATGCCTGCATATTCACACACATATAGTAATTTATGTGTGTATGTGTGTCAGTTACATTTATAGTTTTCTTCTTCTACTCACAGTACATCCGTGTTATGTCTCAGATAAAGCAGAGCAAAATTCTAGGATGTGAGGGGGAGGCAAGATATGAAACCCAAGGTGGACAATTAAAGCACGCAATGAGAATCTGATAGCAAGCCCTGGGTTCTAAGGAAAGAGTTCATACTAAGTATGTAGGACTTGAGTCACCTGTTAATCTAAGCACTAATTTTTACAGTAAATTGGTGATTTAGAAGACAAAAACAAGAATACAAGACAACAAAGACCAATGATAATACCAGGCAATGTAGTCCAATGGGATCATTCCTGCTTAGCATCCATGAGGCTGTAGGTTCAGCCTTTATCATGACTAAAAAATCAAGCAAGAAGAATAAAGAAATTATATAAAAACAGAACAAGCCCAGAACTCTTGAGTTCTGGACATTTTAGATCTTGCACCTTCATTAGTCTCCTCAAACACCCAATGCTGATATGCAATTTAAATTAGTAGCATTGTATTCCTTAGTAACCCTGAGACTGAGAGTATGAACTACCCAGGTTGGATTTGTTTTTGAAGACAGAAGAGTGCATTCAGTGGCATGATTGACAATTGTGTTCACTTGTCCTATAAGACAGAGTCTCATCATTTCAGAAATCCTTTTTTATATCTTAAATCATTTCTTTTAAGGCCTGTTTCTGGATCTAGTGAACAGGACCCTTCATGTACCAAATTTAGTACAGGGAGGAGGCTAAAAATAGTACTGTGCCAGTGTACTGCTGTTTCCAGAGTTCTGGGACTGTTTGTTTTCTGTTAGAGATTTCATTCATTGCCTCCTTTCCTTTCAGACATTAGTTCAGCAATGTGATACTAGGTTGTCATCTTTTCTAACAAATAATAGAGCAAGGCATGTGTTTATCTGTCCATCAGCTTTAGTGTAGAAAAGTTTCTCACTTAAAACTCTGGTCCAAGGACAAGGCACAATTAAATATAGGAGAAAGAGAGGGACAAGGACAAAGAGAAGAACATACATACAGACTCACCACACAACCCTCCCTCCCCCGACACACAGACATACAGACACACACACACACACACACACACACAAACACACACACACACACACGGCATGGCTTTGAGTTTATCTAAATTTATGCCATCATCCTAAAATCTCAGCTGTATTTTTCACTCATGTTTTTTTTATCATAAACAGCATAAATTCATCTTATTTAAAAGTATTGGTACTTAGAAAAGAACAACTAGGAAAAAAGACAGTGAAAGTTTTAGTAAATTTCGATTACGTATGGCTTAGCAGCAGGAACTGAAAAGCTAATTTGTTTAGTAATGAACTATATCTGCTGAAGAGAAAAGAAAACATGACTATTACTGGATTCAGCGTCAGTGACATATTCTCCAGTTTTAAACAACAACAAAGTGGAACACATCTGCACTATTCTCTAGATTGTTAGACATTAATCATTTTTCACTTTCTCAAAAACTGCAGAACCCGTCGTGACATAAGGCCAAAGAATGTGGGCATTATGAGATTATTATAAGATTATAAGCAGCTATGGCACAAAGTATGTAATGATTTCTGAACAAATAAGAGTTAGAAAGTCCCGAGGATCCCTTGGATATTACAAGGAGCTATGCAGTCACAGCTTTCAGCTAGATTTGTTTTTAAGGATGTAGATAGGATGGGCACAAAATCACTTGTAATATAAAGATCAATGAGCTGCTTTTAAAAGATAGAATCCATTTACTACTGTGAGGAGAGGACATGATTGCTTGAATGCAAAATGTCCTCTGCAGGCTGTGTTTATAAAAAGAGAAAGATGAATATGACCTAAAGAGAAAGGGTCCTATGTTGTTGAACTTTTGGTCCCCAGTTTGGAGTGCTGTTTCCAGATCATGGAACCTTTAAGAGGTGGGGTCTAGTAGAGGAAATGAGTCACTCAGAGAATGTCGAGTTTCATTGCTCCTTTGTGCATCAGCCTCCTTCTCCCCTTCTTGATTCTCACAGCTTTGAGGCAGTGACCCTTGCTTGACACAGCCTTGATCAGTTCCTGCTGCCATGGCTTCCTTGACTGTGGGGGACTGTGTTCACTCAAACCTGGAGGCAAAATGTGTACTTCTCCCTTTAAATTGCCTGTATCAGGTAGTTTAGTGTAGCAACAGGAAAAGTAAGTAATACAAATGAAGACTGTATGTTTTATATGTGGCTAAGCTTTTACCAAGCATGGATGGAGATTTTAAACAGTGGTATACTCTCTGGAAAATTTTGCCACTCAGCCTCTTTCCAAAACATTGTTAATGTCTGTAGACATTTTTGTCCCAACAGGTGGGATACAACAGACGTTTTCTGGGTAATATTCACAGATGTTGCTAAATATCCTTCCCTCTACATTGTAACCTCAGGAAAAAGAAAAATCAGCTCACTTCTCAATCATACCAACACAGGAAGCAATGTTAGGGTTTAAATTGATTATCATAGCTCTTCGGAGGTTTATGCAAGAGGTGTTCTGTGAGTGAGCAGGTGGCTTGTGCTATATATCAGTTCTACAAGGTCCAACTAGTCGGACTCTGGCTGACGTCCAACAAAAATTAAAAATAAAAATAAAGAAGAGGGCTGGAGAGATGGCTCAGCCGTTAAAGGCTAGGCTCACACAACCAAAAATATAAAAATAAAGAAAAAGTGCAAAACCTCAGACCAATAATCATCTCAAGTTTGAGAAGGTAAATTTGAAACGTTTGGGAAAAGTGTTGTGGTACATTTCTCCAAAAGTACTGGTTATGTGAAAAAATTAAAGGTAGGTGGTACTCAAAGATAAGTTCTGATCCATCATGAACATATTTTGTTCCAGTTTAAAGAATTTCAATTTCTTAGTTACTGATCTTTTTTATATTCTTCTCAGAGAATATTTTACATCTCAGAAAATAGAATTTTAAAATACTTTTATTATTCAAACTACTATGTCAAATCTGCAATGGGCTTTTTGTTCCTTTCAAATATCTCCCCGTCCTCAGTGCAAAGTGCAAAAAAAAAAAAACTTAACAGAGAATTTTCAAAACATATTCAAGTATCTGTTTAAAAAAGTGTTCTTTCTAATCTGACAATTTTCTTTTAATGTATTTATGAAGAATAAGAGATTTCTTCCTTAGATAAGTTCTGCAATTCTAACTGCAGCCTTTCAGGATTGTGACATGATAGTCTTCCATTCCCTATTTAATTGCTTTTAGGACATTTGTGATTATTTTAATTATACATAAGTAGTGTTCCCTCTTATGCTAGGATAAGGAGCTGCATTGCTCAGCCTCCATAAGAATCAAGATAAAATGTATAGTAACTTATTTCATTTTTAATTAGCTTTTTAAGACTTCACTTGCCTTAGAAAAACTATTTGTTTATAATTACGTGCATGTGTCACACCATGATAAGCAGTTCCTTAAGATTAAGGAATTCTTTGTTCTTATCAGATTAAACACCATTCATGAGAGGGTTGGTCTCTAATTGTAGAATTGAATGTGTCTAAATTATGTGTGACGTCATATACCTAAAGAAGCCTGAAGTCGTCCATATAGGCTCTTCAAACTAATGCTAATATGGTTTAGTTTAAGAATGATACATTGCCATTTTTGAACATTTAACAGATAATGTTCAGTAAAATAAATTATTCTAAACCAAAAATTGTACACGAATACACCTATTTTACAGAAAAAAATGTTACAATCTTAACTTTTGCAATGAAATTATGTCTGCATTTGGGATCCTTCTGCTACATAGTAGTAAATAAGAAATAGATGTGTGTGATAGTTTTTGATGTCTATTTATCTAATTTTTTTCTTGTTTGTATTTCATCTTCTCTTTTCTTGGAAGTTACTTTTGGCTAGAAAGATAGTTAAGGGTTGGGGAGATAATTCATCTTGTTACCAAGACTGGTTCGGAGTTCAATTCTTGGGACTCACATGGTGAAAGTAGACATATAACACTAGTAGGTTGTTCTTTGTCCTCCACATATATGGGGTGACATGTATGTGTTTGTACACATCACACACACAGACACACACAGCACAAAGAAAATATTAATACTGATCCTATCCAGAAAAAGACATCTAGCTCACTGTCTCTTCACTCACTTACATCATCCTGTCCTATTCCTCCACTTCTTCCCTTCTTTTTCCTCTCCATCATTTCCCAGCTTCATCCTCAGAGGCACGTGAAAACCTCGTTACAGTAAATTGCCTTTTCTCCTCCATAACGTCCATATCCAAACCATGTCCCATGGCTATAAATGGAAACAATTCTTCATCATTAGTATTATCGTTTAACAATAACTGCTATCTAAATAGCAGTCATGTGCATTCAGTTGTTTAAATGTTGGAATTTCAAATCATTTTAAAAATGACTATGAGCAAGAAAAGCCTAGGTGCTAGCTGTTCACTAACTTTTCACTCACTTAAAATAAACTTTTGAAATTAGGAATTGCTGTTATGGAAGTCTTATTTGCCATTGCTTATTTGCAATGCTGTGGCAGAACTTTTTCAGGATGGTAAGAAGCTACTGTGATTTCCCTGTCTGTCCTGTCTCTATTCATTCTGTAATCGCACCATCTGTTTCACTGGAAGTGGCCGACTCCAAGGGCAGGGAGCACATCTTATCTGTGAGATGCTATATGTAAGTGTGGATTCTGTCAGCATTTAAAAAATAACCAAACTTCAAATAGGGTTGATGTAAGCCTCCCTCGTCAGCAGTTAGCCTTGGTGATAGGAATCACTCTTTCAAATGGTAATTTGCACCTGTTACCTTCATCCACAGGTTGGAAAGTACTGGCACCTTAATTAATTACATGCCTGTGATGTGAGAGAATGTATTTGCAACCCTAAGACAAGGAGGCTGGGACATAGAACATAAATAGCTATTTTGACTTTTCAAAACAGAATATGTGGAGGACAGAATTACATTTCAGGTCACTCTTTGGAAAGAGATTGATGGAGTTCTTTGAAATCGAAGTCTCCATTGGCCCCAAACATGGTAAGGTGTGTCTTCCAGTAAGACACATGCTTTCCCTTAGCTTATTCTGAAGCACCAATCCCATATGACCTCAGAGAGCATCTCTGTTCCTAGCAGACATTTTTGCTCTCTGTTTCAGCAGTGGCTGACGTCATCTCAGAACCACAAGCAGGTGGCATGCAAATTACTTTTTCGGTGCATATGACAGTAGACTGCAATTTCCTAAATGGTTGTGCCGCCATGTAATTAAGACAGAAGTAAATGGCAAGGACCTGACATCAGATAATCATTTAATAGAAGAAAATGGGAGGTGGTTCATGATTTTAAACTCTCTTTTTTTTCCAAGTTCCTTGAGGATATGCAAGGGTTTTCTTGGCATTCAGATGATCTCAAAATGTTGTGTGTAATTATTTTTTGGCAGGTGTAGTAAAATGTTTCTGATAGTGGTAAGTGTTTCCTTGGCAGACATCATTAGTTGTTCATAAGAAGTGTAAGTGGACTTTCACCTTTGATTTTTCACTGTCAGAGAACATGCTGCCTGAATTTATATGCTTTTTGTGACTTGGAAATGAAACAAACCATAGGAAATACTAGACAAAGACTTCATGGGTTACCATAAATGTACAGTTCTTATTGTTTTATTTAATGGAATAGACCAATCCAAATTTGGCTAAGTGCTGTAATGGTGGTTTTTTTCATTGAGTAAAAGTAAGGAAATTAGTGTTCTTTTTTTCCATTTTTTTAAATTTTATTTTCCAGTTTAAATTTAGATAAGAAACAAGGTTGCTTCACAAGTCAGTTCCCGGTCCCTCTCCCATTCCCTCCCTTCCTCCTGTGCCCTCCCCCCCCGTTATCCCCTCATTTCTCCAGGGAGAGTGAGGCCCTCCATGGGGGTGTGCATAGTGTGTCATTTCATATAGGGCAGGGCCTAGACCCTTCCCCAAGAGTTCAGGGTGAGAGTGCACCTCACATTGTTCTATGGGAGTCCAAAGTCCGTGTGTATACTTGGGATGGGTACTGATCTGCTGCCCAATGCTCAATAGATTCCCTAGGCCTCTTCACTGACACCCAGATTCAGGGGGTCTTGATCAGTCCCATGCTGGCTTCCCAGGCTAATGCCTGGGATTTAAGAGTTAACCTTTGTCTGGTCAGCTGTTTCTGGGGGTTAAACCAGCCCAGTCTTAATCCCTTTGATCATCAGTCCTCCCTCTCTGTTACTGGCTTTCTTGAGTTCAGCTCAGTACTTAACCAAGGGAGTCTGCCTCTTCTTCCATCAGCCACTAAATAAAGTTTCTGTTTCCCAGACTCTCTGGCCATAGGATTGTAGGCTGGCACTCCCTAGATCTATGTCTAAAATCCATATATGAGAGAGTACATGCCATGTTTCTCTTTTTGTGACTGGGTTACCTCACTCAGGATGGTTTCTTCTAGTGTCATCCATTTGCCTGCGAATCTCATGATTCCATTATTTTTTTCTGCTGAATAGTACTCCATTGTGTAGATGTACCACATTTTCTCTATCCACTCTTCGGGTGAGGGACATCTAGGTTGCTTCCAAGTTCTGGCAATTACAAATAAAGCTGCTATGAACATAGTGGAACAGACATCTTTGTTGTATGAATGGGCATCTTTTGGATATATGCCTAAGAGTGGAGTTGCTGGGTCTTGTGGTAGGTTTATTCCCATTTTTCTGAGGAATCTCCACACTGATTTCCAAAGTGGCTGAACCAGTTGGCACTCCCACCAGCAATGGAGGAGTGTCCCCCTTTCACCACATCCTCTCCAGCATAAATTGTCATTGGTGTTTTTGATTTTAGCCATTCTGACAGGGGTGAGATGGTATCTGAGAGTTGTTTTGATTTGCATTTCCCGGATGGCTAAGGATGTTGAGCACTTTCTCAAGTGCCTCTCAGCCATTTTAGACTCCTCTATTGAAAACTCTCTATTTAGTTCTCCAGCCCACTTTTTAATAGGGTCCTTTGGTGTTTTGGAGACTTGCTTCTTGAGTTCTTTGTAAGTTTTGGAGATCAACCCTCTGTCAGATGTGGAATTAGTGAATATTTTTTCCCATTCTGTGGGCTGCCTTTTTGTCTTGCTGACTGTGTCCTTTGCCTTACAGAAGCTTCTCAGTTTCAGTAGGTCCCATTTATTAATTGTTGATCTTACTGCCTGTGCTACTGGTGTTATGTTCAGGAAGCTGTCTCCTGTACCAATTCGTTCAAGGGTACCACCCACTTTCTCTTCTAAGAGGTTCAGTGTGGCTGGATTTATATTGAGGTCTTTGATCCATTTGGACTTAAGTTTTGTGCATGGCGATAGACATGGGTCGATCTGCATTCTTCTACATGCCAGTCTCCAATTATGCCAGCACCATTTGTTGAAGATGCTTTCTTTATTCCATTGTATATTTTTAGCTTCTTTGTCAAAGATCAGATGTTCGTACGTGTGTGGGTTAATACCCGGATTTTCAATTCGATTCCATTGGTCTACCTGTCTATTTTTGTGCCAATACCAAGCTGTTTTCAGGAAGTCAAGGAAGTGCTGTGTGAGTTAGTATTGCTTTGGTGGTTTCTCAATCACATTTTCCCTGCAAACAAGTGGTCCCAATTTGCTCATACAGTTTTCTACTCAAATCAATATGCTTCCTCATGTTGAAGCTAGAGAAATGCCACCAAATGACTTGGAGAATTCTTAGAGTCATAATGTTGCTCTTCCCAAGGATGTGTTAGTATCACCAAGAATCAATAAATTCAGTCTAATGGGCATAAAAGAAACTGAGGGCCGGGCACAGAGGCAGGCGGATCTCTGTGAGTTCGAGGCCAGCCTGGTCTACAAAGTGAGTTCCAGGACAGCCTCCAAAGCCACAGAGAAACCCTGTCTCGAAAAACCAAAAAAAAAAAAAAAAAGAAACTGAGGATTTAAAAATCTGCTCATGGAACTGAGTATTATTATTTTTTTCCTTCTGAAGAATTGTGTACAACAGGGGACAAATGGCAGCAATGAAACTGAGAAAGTTAATCACAAAGGTAATCATGGGAATCCAAGCAGGGCACTGGAGTTTCTGATTGACAGGTTGTTCTGAGAGCCAGTGTTCAGCTCGGTGGGCACCACGGTTTCCTTCAGTTGCATCCGCAGCCTTGAGAAGGGATTTAGTGCAGACCACCCAGTCCTTATGGTATTGAAACATGTGCAAATGTTCTCAGGCTTGACTTTTTCTATCTATCTATCTATCTATCTATCTATCTATCTATCTATCTATCTGCTGTGGTCATTGTTCTCTTTTTAATTTTCTGTTTCCTAGGTCAGATAGAAGGATAACAATGATTAACCATGTGTTTCCTGATAGCTATCAAATCACTGAATTCATGATACTGAGTCAGGAATTTGTGTTTAACAATACCAACCACAATATTTCACCTGAGAAAAATGCCAATCTCATTTTGATCTCTCCAACTTACATTGAAGATTAATCACGCGTACATAGAAACTGTAT
The DNA here is from genome assembly GCF_017639785.1 of Mesocricetus auratus. Lineage (NCBI taxonomy): Eukaryota > Metazoa > Chordata > Mammalia > Rodentia > Cricetidae > Mesocricetus > Mesocricetus auratus. The sequence continues at coordinate 37,326,780 of NW_024429190.1, forward strand.
TTTTATGAACAAGATTATAACAATTCATCAGAATCATAGTATAAATTTGCGTGGATATATATGTGTGTGGATATTAATGAATAGCTTATTCAGATTATTTCAGGTAAAGGGATATTCGTTAATACCCAGCTTATTGTTTTGTAGACTAACACTAAGCCTTGGGAAAGGTTCATGATATATGGAAGTTAACCTCAGGAATGTTACCTCTAAGCAAGAGAGAAATAACAGAAAAGTAAATTAGATATAGTAAACTACAATAGCTATCACAAGGCCACAAGGGAAATAAAACAATATTCAGTGGATAAGATGAAAAAGGAAATCACTTTCTTTCAACAAAAATACACAAAAAGAAGTTAGCACCATTGCAATATGTACTGTTTCTCTGTCAGGCTTCTCACCAAGCATCACTGTGTAGGAAGCAGATACATTCAGAAAAAAAAGAAGGAAATAGAATGTGGCTATATTACCATTGAAGAATGGCAACACTGCAGGTAGGAGCATCTTGAGGAAACAAAGAAAAGAAAAACTGGACATTAACTTCACATCACCCGGCATCATAGTACCAATAGAATAGAGCATTGCACAACACTGGAGTGGAAATATGGCTCTAGAGAAGGATTTACAACTTAGGTATACAGCAGGAGATTAATCATTAAGCTTTGCATGTGACATGTTGTACTCTTTCCAATTTGAAAGACTAATTTGACAGCAGCAGACTGAAGTAAAAGAAAATAGCAGGAGGCACTCTGTTAAATTATCCTGTGACTGAGTAGGATGTTACTGATAATATACTTGATGTGATAAGGAATTTGGGAAGAACTACCCAGAGAAGGGTGTGACTAAATCCATTAAGCTGTTTCAAAAACAGAGAAGTCAAGTTTGACTTAAGAAGGCAAAGTGGTGTATTAATTTAGATGCAGTTTTGTTAAGTTTATTCTTTTTTTTTCTTCTTCTCCTTTTTGAAATGGGATCTCACTGTGTAGCACTGGCTAGCCTGGAAATCACTTTTCAGACCAGACTGGCCTGGAATTCACATTGATTTGCCCACCTCTGCCTCCTGAGTGAAGGGATTGAAGGTTAGCACAACCACGCCCAACTTGAATGAAATTCTTGAGATATTTTAAATTGCAACGATGAACAGAAAATTGAGAAATATCAGGAATAAAGATTTAGAGTCTTAGACAAATGTAAATGGTGATACACAAACCTTTTCATAGGAATGGTATTTGAAGCCATGGAACTGCTAAAAAAGAGGAAGAGAGAAAAGAGAAAAAGAAGTTATGGAGAACAAGTAAGCTTAGTGGGGAGGTGATGCAGGGTCTGAGTAGACACTGTCATTTAAGAAAAGGAAATGAAAAGCAGGAGCAGAAGCCAAAACTTCCCACATGTCTCCACAATTTCCTGACTCACCTAACAAAGGAGGCCTGGGGGTTATTGTGGATCTTTGTATACTTTCCCAACATTTCAGGCATGGTGAAGGCATAGTTTAAAGGGAAAAGAGTTAAAAATTGGGTTGGAACAGAAAATAGGGACTCCTAGGAGTGATCCTAATGACATCTAATCTTGAGAGGTGAAAGGGGGAAGTTACAGCTTAAAATGAAAGTGACACTCTTTATAATAGATTCCTACCTATTTAAGTAAATAAACAGATAAGTAAATAGTAGTGGTGCCTGCGATTGAAACAAAATAATAAGAAGTTAATGAGTATAACAGCTGCGGCATCTTGAGGGTGACAAGAAATTAGGGTGTGCAGATGGCCGGTCACACTAAAGACTGACAAAGTGGACCCTGGGATTTTTGTGTGAGTCCATGAAAACATCCATAACTCCTGATGCTTTGCACTCTGCATTGATGTATGTTTTGTTTCACAATCGACACTCCCATAAAATAATAGTATAATATGAAAAGTAGAGTTCTTAACTTTTCATTTCTTGATAAATGTAATTATTGTCTAGGAAATACAAAACATAGATTATGATTTCATTTTGCAGATTGGTATTTTTGTCATTTCTTCATTCTAAGTGACACCCTTTTTTAATTTAGACAGACATTAATGATGTAATACTTGCCAGACAATAAATTGCTACCATCCTTGCATGTGACAGTTATTACTAACAAAGGGAAAAAAAGAGCGTTCCTAGTAATATAACTTAATGTTTTAACAATTATGAGAACGTGAAGATAATTAGTTCTTTATTTTTAGTAAGGTTGGAGTCACTTCATGAAAAAAATAAGCGATCCACTGGGCTTTCCAGCCTTTAGAGAGAACAGGGCAAATGTATCTGTGAATTTTCCTTGAGCAGAGACAAATGCACAGGGGACACGAAGTGGTGTTTTGGTACTTCACTGCTTTCTCTCCGGTTAGTGTTTAGATAGCAATGTATACTTCCTGAGAAACACAAAGAAGTGTCTTTTCACTTTTGTTTTTGCCCTTTTCATCATTCTTCTGTGTCCTCGAAGGAATACATACCATTTAAAATTTTCAGAAAGCAAAGCAGTATGAAGGAATGGCTGTAAATTCAAGGCACCTTTTGAATGTATCCTAGCTCAGTGGTGACACAGAAACGAGTGCAGCTGTAAGAAAGAAAACCAATTTGAATCTGTTCTGTTCACCTGGTGTGTTAATGTCTGTTATTTTCCCCTCAAAGTGGTATATATAAATGTATGACTTCCTGATAAAACTTGGGCTGTTTTCTTGGTGCTTATCTTTTTGTTTTGGTTTGGTTTTTGGCTTTTTGGTTCAGAATGTTTAGAGATTAGATCAAAACACTTCCAAGGAAATTTTATGTGATGGCAAAGCTTTAATAATGTCAGGATTTTAGGAGGAATTCTACAGAATCTGTGCATGGGAGCTCACAGGCACGTGTGTATTCTCAGGGAAAACAAGTATAGTCAGTGAGGCATAAAATTTACAGGCCATAGAAATAAACCAGAAGTTTCACCAAGAAGCCAGGACATTCCATGCATAGCTGTGAGATGTCACAGTGTGATAGACAGAATGGCTGCCATTCCAAATGGCAGCAATATTTAGAGGCTTTTGTCAAATTCGGGTTTCTGATTGTCTACAGTGTCTTATGGATGCTTGTTAATAGCACATTTTTGACTGAACTCCTCAGTATCAAGCATTGATACTCTCTGTATATTCATGTATTGTAACACACCTGTCCCATAATTCTGGACACAAAAACTGATCCACCCACACCATGGTGTTACCATGACAGTCTTCCACAGGCTTCCCCTGGAAGGAAAGTTTAAAGAATCAGTTTTGATAATTCCTTCATAACATGGTTTTTTCTTGTAATCATAAAAATGAAGCATAGTGATTCTGTGATACAGGAGAGAACATCAATTTTACCTGCTCAATTTGAGGGGCTACTGGTGTCAGATTTCAGTAGCATCCTCAAGAGGGCACTGTCACCTGTCTTATATACTTTATTACTTCTGTTCTTTCATTAACACCCTTTATAATACTTGAAAGGAGGTTTTAATCTGGTTTCATCTGGAATTTACAGTTGTGTGCTTTGTGTCGTGCACACTGTTGTCGACAGCAACCCCCATCTGCCCATTGCTACAAATCGAGTTTTGACTTGTATATCAATACACAAGTTTTGCATCTCTAACATTTCATAGGTTAACCCAGCTGGGCTGAAGAGTTCTGTCTAGGCTTGTTTAATAATCATCTTGTACAAGATACTCACTTAATATTGACTCTTCCCCTTTTCTATTCAAACGTAACTCGTTTTATCATTCTACTCTCTATACCACTTTTTGCATAATCATGTTTTCTTAAGTTCAACTTCCATCAACTAGCTCTGCCATTAGAGGACTGGAATGTGAACAAATGACTTCTCACCTTTGGGTTTCTGGAAGGCTTATGGGAGTTATTCATGTAAAACATAAGCTAGTTTCATCATTATATGTCTGCAGTTTCATCCATTGGACTTGCCAACCCCCATGTTATCAAGCATGTAATTTTGATGTTAAGTGGTTCTTTAATGATTACAATCTTTTTGGAGTATGTATAATTCCTTTAGTTTGGTAAGATAAGCTTTTAATAGACCCATTTAAAAATATTTCCAAAACCATACATGTACACAGATACACAGCTTTGCTGGATTTTGTGGCACTTGCCTTTATTGTTCAAGATACTAGAATCTTCTAAACCATAACAATATAAACATTTTATAATGTTCATCCTTTAAATGATATTCATATCCAGCAATTAAACCATTTTTATTGCAAATACTATGGAAGAGGAAAGACCAATTAATCATAAAATATATATTCACTTTGCAAAGAACCAGGTCTTCATTTATACATTTTACATGCAACATAGGGATTTTAAACAATATATGCACTGTTTAATAATTGGTACTTAAACAAGAGGTCTAAGTGGTCACTATCGCTACCAAAATATTCTGTGAATAATTTTGCTTACTTGTAATTAATTCTAATAAATTTAAGTAGTTACAATTTAATGATTTTTAAGGTACCAAAAGACATGAAAGGGGTTTTTTTTGTTTGATTTTTAAATAGTCTTACTTTCCAAACAGTTGAAAATTCCTTTTAACCACAGTTGCTTGAGGCCAAAATAATAAATAGTTGGAGAAAAGAGATATAATGGACTCAAATGTTCTGGAAGATTAAGCTGATGAATAACTTCATGTGGATTTCTTCTCAGCTGTTGTTGAGAACAAATACTCAAAAACAAATCTGCCCTGCTGTATGCACTGTCCTATGATGTGACTGCCAATTTTGAAGTTCAAAGTTCATGCTAGCATTCTCAAAGCTTGGTCATTATGACACCGTTGTTGCTTTTGCTTCTGGCACTGGTAATGGAACATGCACAGCTGCATGCTCTGGACAAACCCTTCCTGTGATAGAGGCTGCCATCTCAGCCTCACACTGATTATCTCATCTCTGTTGCCCCATAGGCGTAGGACAATTGTCATTTTTCCCTTCTCTAGATGCATGACTTAAGCTGTGTTCATTAGCATTGAAAGAGAAATACAGATAGGGCACAGAGAGGGACTGTGCAGTTAATATGTTCAATTGATTAGGGGTTGATTTAGTTCCTCAGTTCTCTCAGGAGTTTATCATTTTTCTGCCAACTGAAACCCATGTAATTTGTAAAGTTCTGGCCTTATTTAATTAGGTGTTTCTCCTAATTGCAAAGACAACTATGCCAGATGCCTTTACCTGTACTACTACCATCTTGATCATTCCTTGCTTGAAGCTACCATTTATTTCATTCCAAACTTACTGAAAGTCAGAAATATTGCCATTTAATAAAAGGCCTGTTTTGTGTAACTTTTGCACATATACACTAAAAGGGTTTGTGTATAAGTATACAGGACTAGAACTGAATCCAAGGAGTGTGCATGGCTACTCTAGTGGTCTAAGACTGTGCTACACCCTTAGCATTTAAATTAATAGTCCCTTATATTTTTAGTTGGGAGCCTAGATTTTAACAGCTGAGCCATCTCTCTAACCCAACTAAACTAATATTCTCAAGTGTCTTCTTGCAGTGTAACTTAACACTCTGAAGGTGCATTATAATTGTACCTGAGCATGGTAGCTTGCACCTTTAATCCAAGGTCTTGGGAGGCAGAGGCAATCAGATCTGTGAGTTCAAGGCCAGTACAGTCTAAACAGTAAGTACTTGGACAACCAGAGCTCTATAAAGAAACCCTCTCTCAAAAAAGAAAAAAGCCAAAACACAAAGTAAAATAAAACTCGCAAAGGCGCATGAGCACACACACAAATGAAACAAACAAAAAACGAAACACCTAAACAAAAAAATTTTAATAATAAAAGTAACATAATTTAGGGTGAAAACTTAGTCATTCTGCTTTCAGTAGATATTATGTGTTAATATGACCTGCAAATATTGACATAATCCATGATAATATCATTATTACTTGTCCTCAGGCTTGATGTCAGTTAGAATCTTTTCATGTCAGTAGAATGCACGACTAATGTGCTGTGATTAGCATAGAATTACGTTAAAGACTTTCTGTTCATTTATGCAGGAACAGAGCTTTTAATTCCAATTCACTTAATTTAAAGGGATGCCCAGAAAAGTCTTCAGAAGCTCCAAGCTTTCAGCACAAATACTTTATTTGTCCATATGCCTGATACTGAGCTTTTTGGAAGAAGCTGCCCCACTGGCACTGCTGAAAAGAGAAAGAGGCTAAGTGTAATTCCTTAAGAAAGGTTGTTGTTGCCACTCACAGTAAATGCACTTAACCCAGGAAACTGTAAACCCTATTGCCAGAAAGTCCAGTAAGAACATCATATCAAAATGCTACCCTACCAGAGCGCTACAATGGAAAAGAACAAAATACCCCTTGAGAATAATAGTACCAGGGAGCAGAAAAACATCTGTGATGGCAACTATAATGCATGGAAACACACAAACAGAAAAACTAGCAGTGGATGCAATTTAAAGGGCAAGGTTAATTTTGCCACTTGAAAGGAGTTTCAGAAAAGGTAAGCCAATACAAGAACAGAGCTACTGTGAGCACTGGGGCCACCACGGAGCTTTGAGTAAGCTAACCCAGCTCTAATCAAATAATTCAAGGGCATAAGATTAACACTTTGGAGGTAGAAGACACCGGTTTGTAGTAAAGAGGACTCAGATAAGGATATGGAGACTGTAAAGGGTGGCCCTAAACAATGTGGATTTCTTTTTGCTTGATCAATGAGCTAGACTGCTTTTTACTGGATAGCAACAAGGAAAAAAAAAACATGGTTGCCATTGATTTTACTCTATTAATTGCATTGCAAATGACAGGGAACTTGTCCAAAATAGTTTCTAAAATCAGACTTTCACTGGCTGAGGTATCTGAAATATTTCCACTTTGTTCTTCTTTGGTTGACTACAGGGTCATGTGTGCTCATGGGGACACTGTTCTGTTGTCTTCCATCTCTGTCTTTTGCTTTGTCTGTTTGCAGTTTCTGCAGAGCAGCGTCTTACAGTCATGGTCTCCTTCATGCTAGGCAAATGGTACTCTCTCCAATTCGTGTTCTGCCTTCCCATCCTTAAATAAACTTGTTATCAATACTCCACTCTCTTAAACTGCTAGCCCAGGAGCCCCTTTTGCTCTGTTTTGATCTTTGTATGTGTCTAGTAGTGTACATACAATGGAGACAATCCTCCTGCCTCAGCTTCCCCAGTGCTGGAATTACAGGCCTGTTCATATAAAAACTTGATTCTATTTCTTAATCACGGCCTTATGACCTCAAATATTACTGTGTTTAAATTATACTTCATTTTTGTTTGTTTTGAGACGGAATCTCCTGGGAGCTTGTCTTGAAAAACTTCATCGATAGCACATACAACAAAACAACACTAAATCACATGTTTTTATTTGTTATCCAAAGAAGTTAAAACATTGCTACATAAAAATAGCCTTTAGTTTCCACCTCATCAGGAATACAACTTCTGATAAAAAATCATGCATTTTGTCATGAATAGAAGCAGATATGACCTTTTAAACCAAAGCATTGTTTTTTGGTGTCCCTCCCCCCACTTTTTCTTCTGCTTATGGAATTTAGGAGAGTAGCAATATATGTAGTTCATGATAGTTTGTTTCTTTAATGTAGATTTGAAGAAAATTGACAAACTGACAAACCCTATTTATGGTTTTGTTGTTATTAAATCAGTTGTCAGCAGTTTTTAAGGTTTCATAAAATAAAATGGTTACTAATTTCACAAGTGTCCAGGAAAAATATGACTTATTTATTAGAGTACAAAAACTAGTTCATGTCTTGGTGCTGAATATAACATTGTGTTTTGTCTTTTAGATATTAAATAGGGTAGGCTTGATATTTGACAAAATGAATTACCATGTCCTTTCCTGAACTACATGGCTCAGTTGAACATGATCATGTACTAAGACCTCAGCACCAAAACATGAAATTTGTTGAACTGATAGAGAATCCCATCTATCCTCAGTACCTTCAGGATTAAGTGGTGATATTATCCTTACCAGTGAACATTATGAAAATACTGATAAGCAGCAACTTATTACAGTAGTATGGGTCATTGATAACTTTTATAGACGTTAAGGTAACAGTATATGATACAACTGGGAAATTCAAAACAAATTATGTTCAATCTATAGATTACTTTGTGGTGAAAAAAGCTAAGGAAAATGTGGACAGCACTGTGATTCAGGATATTTGCCTAGCATTCATGAGGTCCTGGTGCTGTGCCTTGGCACGGCAAAACTTCAAACAATAACAAAAAGAAAAATGAAAAAACAAAACTTATGTATTTTTCTTTAAATACCGTTAGTCTGAGTAACGGAGTGTTTAACCTGAAGCCATCCTCCTAAGTAAAAATAGTTCAAAAATAAATAAGAATACAGCAAGTGATTCAAGTGAGAGGACCCATACATAGCAAACACAAGCATATCTGCTAATTGTGTGCATGAGCTTATAATAGAAAGACCTCTGTTTCTGACATACTGCAAACTTTGTTGAATTGAATGAGCTGCTGCTGATGACATTGTCTGATGACATGACGTATTTGTCATCAGAGCCCCTGTGTAAGACTGCATTTCAGAGTGTTTTCAGGAGACGAACAAAGGGATAAAACATGGTTAAACCTTTCCTTTTGAAATACAAGGCAGAGTCCTTAATATAGTTTTCAACTTATTTTATTTTTCATGGTTTAAAATTTATAAGTGGGTATATTATGGAAATATCAGGTAGTGCCATACCTTTAATGTGGTGTGAAATAATAAAACTAAGCTACTCAGTTTGAGTATCACCTTAAATATGTAACTTTTGGTGATTAAAACATTGGAAATTTATTCTTAGCAGTAGCAAAATTAGCTGTATTCCCGAGAGCCTGTATTTAGCATGCTAGGCTGTATGTGTAACAAAAGAACACCATTTTTTTTTTGTTTTATCTGGGTGAGGATATTTATCCTTTAATTATCAACATTTTGTCCATAGCTACTCCATCACCCCAGATTCTGGCGACCACCATCTCACACTGTTTCTTTGTGTTACTGTTTAAGATTCTATAAATAGAGAATTGGTTCTATTTATGTCTTTATGGCTGGCTTCGTTGGTTAGTATAAGATCCTGCTCCAATCATGCTATGACAAAAGACAGAAAATTTTTACTACTCAATAGTATTCTGCTATGCATATATACCACATTGCTGTACCTATTCAGCTATTCACAGACATTCAGAATTAATTCATAACTTGTTAGTGTAAACCATGTAAACATGCACTATCTGGCCCATATACTAATTTCATCTCTTTGGGGTACATACACAGAAATTTGATTGGTGGATCAAGAAAACCTCATGCTATCTACATAATGCTTAAAGCAATTGTTAGGTTTTTGCCTCGATATATTTTTTTTGGCTGTTTCCTAGTTTTCTCTTCAGTGTTATTAACTCAGATCTTTTGTTCTGTCCAAATCCCAAAACTCAGTTTCTTTATCTTCTGCTGACTCTTCCCTGTACCTTCCAGCTTCCGTAGTCTTATTTACTGTGCCTTATGACACTTTGCATGTCAACACTCACTTGCTCTTTATGACTTATCAACCATAATTTTCTCTCACCCTGTCATATGTTCATGATTTAGCTCTGTGTTAGAAGTTTATTTCCTAGGGCTTGGGTGCTGTATTTCATCATTATTTTTATTTCCTAATGCTATTTAACAAAATGTATTAACACTGTTATGATATAAAACCGAGTTTTAACAGCTATTTGGAGCTATTTTCAACAATGACACTGATAAAACTCATAGGTAAAACAGTTGTAGCACCTGGATCCTGGAGCAATGTTTTTCCCAGTAAGCAATACAGACACGTTTAGAAGAAACATTCAAACAATGCGTGTTTGGGTTTTTATATGTAAAAGAGTTGATAATTAATAATATTGAAGCTGAAGATCTACAGTAAGCAAAACACAGACTAACATCACCATGAGATTGGATTACATAGAGGGAGCCTGGTTCTAGCTTTAGGAGTGGTAACTTTAGAAGGAGTGACCTTGCTTTATGAGGATCAATAACTCCTGCCTCTAAACAATGGGTTAAGGTTAAGTTTCTCCATCCCATAAGGTGATTAAAGTTGCTGAAACACACACCTTGACTTTAAGGGAAGTAATCTCAAAGATTTAAAATCAACAGAGTTTAGGATTTGGAGTTTTGGAAAGACTGGGTGTTGAGGGTGTCCAATTGGTACATCCACTATACTGTATTCTCAGTTCCATGGTATTGATTACTGTTAGACAAATTTATTTGTATGCTCCTTTTTAGAATTTCTAATCATTTGACTTTTCCCTATGGTTTTATTTATTAAGGCCATGTTTCATAAATTGCAATTATAGACACTACCAGTTTTGGGCAGCATAATTCTTAAAACCAGAGATAGAAACTATTTCATCCCCTCAGTAAAGGACCCACTATGTACTAGGTCCTACACCTAAGTCTTGTAAGATAATTCTGTAAATTCTGTAAGTACTCTTTTAATGCTTATTTATTTATTTGTGTGTGTGTGTGTGTGTGTTTCATGGGTGTATGTGTGTGTGAGTGTTGCTTACATGTGTGCGTGCGTGTGTGCATGGTTTTGTGTGATTATGGTCACTCACATGCCATGATGTATGTATGCATGGCACAAGACAATTTTCAGAAGTTACTTATTTCATTTCCTCCCTCAAATACATAAAATGAAAGTAGATAAATAGTTCTGTAAAAAGAATTTCATTAAGAAGTAGATTCAAAAACAATAAAAGTCAAAACAAGCTATTTAATAGGCTACTAAATTTTCACTGTGTTTTAAAGGCAGATTAACAGGAGAATGTGGACTTGTACATTAATTTTATCTAGATTAAAAAGAAGCTTTTAGCATTTATAGTTGTTAATTTTATTCATCAATCAGTAGGCCTAGCTGGATGTTTCATTGCACACCTGGGATATAGCTAAGTTCAGAGAAATGTGTACTGTACAGATTCTAGATGATAACGAAAACTTTAATATTTTCCTTATTTGGATATGTAGTCCGTGAATGAAAATTTAAGAAAAATATTTAGTAATATTGATACAGTTTGTTTATTTCTAGACAACCTCACTGCTGAGAAAAATGCTCTTACTAAATGAATTTGATCTTGACTAAGTCTTTCATTCAGAAAAAATGCATACAAGTGTAATTAAGTCAAGGGTTTACAAATTTTTGAGGAGTTTTTCCATAGTATTTTTTCTTTATCCAATTTTTGAAAAAAAATATTTTACATAACAAAATCATTCCTGTTATCCTTTCCAATTCTCCTGTACAATTACCAGGCAGTGACACTATTTTTCTGTTTGATTTAATTTAAATAATAATATTATCCTTTGTACTCTTAGACTATCATGGAGACATGAGACAGTGAGGGCAAAGTCTTCTAGAAAAATACATTAAACAAAATAAGCATCACTTTGAATAGTACCAATTTGGGGAAAAATAACTCAAATATTGAGGGATTAACTGCATCCTTTCACATAAATGTATTAGGCTTTCTTTACTGCTGATGAAAGATGAAAATAAAACATAGCTGAATCCCAGTGAATAAGTTGAGAGATATTGATACACATCAAAGTGTCATACTTGTTCACACTGGAGGAGTCTGAATTCAACAACCAAAGCAACATATGCGCTGTGTGGGATTAGCAGATATTCACACCGTTAGCAGTCAGCCCGCATGTGATGACAGAAAAGCACTTTAAAAAATCCAATATCACTTGCTTAAAAAAATATAGCCTGACAGTGATGGAGCATACCTTTAATCCTAGTACTCAGGAGGCAGAAACAGGCAGATTTCTCTAAGTTCAAGGCAAGCATGGTCTGCGAAGCTCATACCAGGACAGCAGGATTATTATATAGCCAGAAAACCTATCTTAAAAATCTGAAAGAATCAAAATCTTCTTAGGAAAATTTGCCTATAAATTTTATTTGGGCCTGTTATGGTAGTTATTTGTTTCTCTGTGATACAAGTTGCATGGGAATGTGTTATTTAATACCTGCTGGCAGCAGATCCAGAGTGGTGACCCCCGAGACAGCCTTACCAGATCCTCCCAGAGCTCAGAGAAGAAATGAGTCTGAGAAATGTCCAGTTTCTAAAAACCCACACAAGCAGTTCAAAGAAACAAGCCATGAAGTGTGTTCTACATATCACAGAAGCTTTAATGATGTTTGGCACCCGACAGTAATAACATTCTGAAAAACAATACATTGCCAAACCAGAATTTGGAATGTGTAGGTATTTTTATTTATGGGGAGTAGGAGAAAATTAAGCTCATAGAGAACTACCAGAAATAAGGACAAATATTGCATTGTATCTATGTAGAAAATTCTAAAAGAATAAGTAATAGTAATTTTTTTAACATGGTGATACAGAAAATTCAGAAACTTGCCCTGGTTTTTTTTAAATTTATTTTTAAGTTTAAATTTACATTAGAAACAAGGTTGCTTCACAAGTCAGTTCTAGGTCCCTCTCCGTTTCCCTCCCCTCCTCCCCTGCCCTCCCCCCAACCCCACCATTATCCCCTCGTTTCCCCAGGGAGGGTGAGGCCCTCCATGGGGGTGTCCACAGTCTGTCATTTCATCAAGGGAAGGGCCCAGACCCTCCCCCAAGAGTTCAGGGTGAGAGTGACTCTCACATTGTTGGATGGGAGTCCAAAGTCCATGTGTATACTCGGGATGAATACTGATCTACTATACCGGCAAATCTCTCAATCACTATAGATGGAGAAAACAAGATATTCCATGACAAAACTAGATTCAAGCAATACATATCCAATAGCCCAGCCCTACAGAAAGTTTTGGAAGGAAATATCCAACCCAAGGAAGTTATCTACAACCAGAAAAACATAGGCATTAGAGAATCCCTCTCTACTAACAGCCAAAAGTAATAGTAATTTTTAATGAAAAAAATAAGAAATCTTCAAACCAAATTCAGAACAAACAACAACAAAAAAACTGCTGGCAATTAATTCCAACCCAGAAATGTATCTAAGAAATTACTAGATAATTTCCACTTAAAGAGTTGCTGTGGTCTTTGTATTGCTGCATTCTGTATAAAAAATGGTAAAGCTCTGTGCTGGTGCTTATGTAAGCAACTTTAATTTACATAGGCCAGTCCATCAAAGCAAAATTTGGTCAAAATCTTATAAACGTAATACTCACATGGCAGTGTAACTTAGGCGAAGGATATTTACAACATCCAGTTACAATGATGATTCTTCTCAATTTTTATTTTATTTTAATGAGCTTCCTGAGGATAATAAATAGAATTTGACAACTGATTTAATTAAAAATGTAAAGGACCTTACCAATACAGGGATTATTTTTGGAAATCACTGAATGAATAAGTTAATTGCTTGGCAGCCTTTCACACTAACTATGTTGGCATTCTAGTGGCAAACTTAATAAATACTCTCCCGTGTAGACAAATGTGCTTCAGAAAATGATAGAGTCTTTGAGTGGAGGCTTGTAGATACAGTCACTGGGAGGAGAACAATACAGTGAGCAGAGCCAAGCAGAGGAAACAACGGAGGCAGTGATGCACGGAATTGTACAGCTCTTTTTAGGCTGCCTCTCACTGCCACGTATGAGTGAGTGCATATCCAAAACCCATTGTTCCATTTTCATTGGAAAGAGACGTAAACCTAAGCTTGAGATGTAATGGAAATTGAAGTAACTTTCTCAGTTATACAGAGAAAGCTGAAGCTTAAAAAGTATTTCAAGTTTCTTCCTTAGAATTTAAAATCCATGTAACATTTGCCGTGAATTTGCATCATTAGTCCTCAAGATTCTTTTTATACGCGTGGGCTCTGGCTTTTGTTTCCGAAGTCTATGGTTACTAATTTCTTAAATTAACTTGGAGCAGCAAACAGTATTGAAGCTGTTATTCATAATGAGGGAAACTTTCCGTGGCTTCTTGTAAACTTTTGACCTCTGTATGACTTCGTAGCCTCTTCCTTTTCATTTTAGAGATTACAATAAATTTACAAAATACACCTGCCTTCCCTTTCTCTCCTCGAAACCCTCCCATGACCACTTCCCTGTCTCCCTCAATTTTATAGCCATTTCACTAATTATTATTATATGCATATATATGCATGAACATATAGATTCCTAAATATAATCTCTTTGTCTATATAATGTTATTTTTGTATATGTTTTCATGACTGACCACTTGGTAATTTTCATAGTTTTTTAAGTAATGTATTCCTAAAACAATAATAATGAAAACTTGTTTCTTGTCTTAAAAATATTTTAAAAGCATTATATGATTGTGATTTTGTGAAATCATTTTACATTCATAATGAATACGTTTGGAGGCAATGATAATAGCATTGCATCTAGCAAGGTTACTTAAGTTGCATTAATTCAAATTCATATCGTATTTAAGTAAATACTAAATCTAAGGAAACTAAATCTTTATTTAAAGATCGATTTCCATGATATCTTCATTTTGTTTTATACATGTAGCAAAATACCATAATCTCCAACTTCAGTTAGAGTTGTTTGTTATAGCTTTATAGCATTGTGGTATAAAAATAACTAGCAATGAATTAGTTCTTTGAGGGTTTCATACATCGTGCTTGGACAGTTCACTCTCCCTCCTGTCTTTCCATTCTCCCATCATTCTCCCCAACCCAAACCCTATCCACTCCTTAGGGAGTGTGAAGCCTGGGAGGGAGGAGGGAATCATCAAACTCTGTCACATCATTTGGGTTAGAACTGAGATTCCACCCGCCGCCTGCATGTATCTTGGCTGACAGAGCATCCTTCCATAGGGAATGAGCTTCCAAAGCCCATTAATGCACTAAGGCTAAATACTGGTTCCACTGCCAGAGGCCCCATAAACTGTCCAATCCCCCCAACTGACACCCACGTTCAGGGGCCTGGTTCTGTCCTACAGTCCTATACTGGTTCCCCAGTTGTCCATGAACTTCCACCTGCTCAGGTCAGCTGTTTCTGTGGGTTTCCCTGACATAGTCTTGACTCCTTTGCTTATTGCTCCTCCCTCTCTACAACTGGATTCTAGGAGTTCAGCTCAGTGATTATCTGTGAATCTGCTTCTGCTTCCATCAACAACTGGATGAAGGCTCTATGATGGCATTTAACTTTTTATTATGTACCATTTGTAGTGGCCTATGAATACTTGCGATCTTATATTTAACTCTATTTCAGGAAAAGAGACCAGATGAGTAGTACTTTAGACTTGACACACAGTATGTATGGTACATGAAATAATATTTTTATAATTTGTTAATTTTATTTTTAAAGCTGTGTGTGTGTGTTTATGTGTGTGCGTGTATGTGTATGTGTAACACTTAAATGAAAATCTAATGATACAAAACCCAAAGATTGCAATTTTAATTCTTTCCTAGGTATACTTTCCCCAGCAAGGTAAGACTTTTCCCCCAAATGCATGCTTTATTTATTTACCTCTGAGACTGCAAATCACAGAAATGCAAAATCTTATTTTTATTTGTATTCATTACACATTTTATCTGAATTTGTCAATGGAAAACATTGTCTCCAGTGTTTAAATTAACATCTGAGTTTAGTAGTAACTAAATGCCCAAGGCAAGGTAAAGATATTATTGTTAGAGAGTACATTTAAAAAAAATCATTGATCTTGAGATCAATTTTCCTGGTGTAAAGGTTTCATTTACTTTGTCCTGGAATAGTTTTGTCTCCTATCCTATCCAAAGCATGCAGATTGAAAGTGAAAATTTTCTTTATTTTCTTTGAATTGATTGTTGGTTTGACTGAGCTGACCTTTCTGTAAATCTGAATTGATTGACCAATTGAGTCAATGTAGTTAAATTGGTCTTGCATATACACAGAGACTTTGTTTATTGGATTTAATATATTCTGAGTAACAGTTCTACTCTGCTTCTCTTCTGCTCTAGGAAACAGGTCATTTTATGTTTGCACTGAATAATGTGTCAGAAAATAAATGGAAATAGAACCACACACAGGTGAGGATAGCAGAGGATCCTGCAGTTGTTTAACATCCAGAGAAACAATCTTAACAAATCATTTCAGATTCCCGTTTAGTTGGGATGTCACATTTGTGTGTTATATTAAAGATGGTATCTAAACTTTGACTTCTATGAAGTTAAGCTATCAGAAAACTGAAGCAGTCGACAACATGATTACCATCTATTATAACTGAACAATTTCCAGCATTTAAAAAAAATGGAGTGCATCCTGGGACAATCAGATATTTCTGAATGGCCAAAGGATATTGCTTTCTAACCCTCACGTTTACAAGTCATATTTTCATTGTGCTGGACAACATTATGCAGAAAGACCCAACAATACATAGAAGAACCAATATAGATTGTAATATCTTGGCATCAGATTTTTCTAAGAATAATAGTTTTCTTGTTCTTTTAAAATATCTAATTTCCTTTACTTTGTCCGACCTTTTATCTTTTGGACATCAGAAACAAGCCAGGAACTCTGAAATTAATAATCAGAAGGATATGAAGTCAAACTCTTGGAGTTCTAGAGGAGCCTGCCTCTCAGTGCCAAACTGACAAGTGATTTTATAAATTTGGCCCTGTGTTATGAACTGCAGTACCAATGAAGATCAATAAACACAGTTTCCTTCTACATTCACCATCCTCTCTTCACACTCATTTCTCATATTGTTTCCAGGCCCATGTTGTCAAAATGCCATAGGGCTTTGCAAAATAGAATTTTCTGTTTCTGTGTATATATCCCAAACAAATCCTGATTTGTGTTTGTGTGTGTGTGTGTGTGTGCTCTTTGATAGTTATAAAGTGTAACACCTGTGCTTTAAGTAAAATTTTTTAAAAGGGAAACTTTGTTTTGACAATGTTGTCGAAATACGTGGATTTTATTGTTTTAACATGAAACTTGAGGCTACAATATTATTTTATATATAACACGTTGTACACAGGGCATCCATGGAGATAAGTTAAAGATGTGCATATCTGTTCTAGGTGGGATGTGGTTTTTTTCCACAAAATGTTTGGAGGCCAGAAGAATGGACTCTCCTGGGGTATAGCAGAAGGGTGATTTCTAAGTGGGGGGTCTGAGGAAGGCACTGAGTTGTGTGGTTAGTTCTTATGAGAAGGATCCATGTTCGGTCTTTTCCTACATGTGCGTATTTCTTTTCATGTCTCTTCCTCATATTGAAGTACTACCACAGCATCAACTCTGTAACTCATTACTATGCTGTCTGTTCTTTAAGCCTCTCCAACTGTGAGTTAAATTGATCTTCATTTTTCATAGGTGTTCAGTCTCATATTTTGTCAGAGCAACATTAAATGGACTAATAGATTGCATGTGCGTGTTATGTACCTGTCATGATCCTTAATGGATGAATGAGAACAATGAAAAGAAATGCATTTTCAAATGGGAAGACCTGATCAAATGGACTCAATTCTAACAGAAAATCCAACTACCTCTAGGCACATACTATTATTCATGCATTCATTACCGCATGCCATTCATGTATTCTGTTAAAAAGCAATTGTAAAAGTAGTCCTCACCTCTCATCAAGGAAATGTCTCTTGTAACAGAGACCACCTCAGAAAAACATTGAAAATCCAGAGTTGTGGAGCCCAGTCTCAATGGATTCAAATACAAAACCCTCCCTCTCCTAAGATTCAGAGAGTGCTGTAGAAGATATACATGCCCTGCCCCCTGCACCCCAGAAGGAGTAAAGGACAAGTCCTGAGTAAATTGGGAGCCCTGGGGGGAGGGTAAGGGGGAGGTAGGAGAAGGAAGAGGGGAGAAGGTGATAGGGGAGGATAACATGAGGGATCTGGAAGGTTGAGTTGGGGGAAGAACAAAGAAGGAGAACAAAGAAAGAGATACCTTAATAGAGGGAGCCATTAGGGACTTAATGAGAAATCTCGCACTAGGGAAATCTCCAGGGATCCATAACTAAGAATCTAAGCAATAGTGGAGAGGCTACTTTAAATGCCCTTCCCCTATAATGAGATTGATGACTACCTTAAATGCCATCCCAGAGACTTCATCCAGTAGCTAAAGTAAGCAGCAAAACACTGAGCTGAACTCTTGGAATCCAGTTGTAGAGAGGGAGAAGTGATGAGCAAAGGAGTCAAGACCATGCTGGAGAAACCCACAGAAACAGCTGACATGAGCAAGTGTGAACTCATGGATTCTTGACTGATCAAACCAATCCCCCTAAACGTGAGTATCAGTTGGGAGGCCTAGGCAGTCAAAAAAGTATTTATTTCTAGTGCATGAATGGGATTTGGAAGCCCATTCCCTATGGAGGGATACACAGAGGAGGACCTGCCCCAAAGGATGTGACAGGCTTTGGTAATTCCCCACATGAGGCCCCACCCATCCTGGGGAGTGAATAGGGGCTGAGATGGGAGGTTGCTGCGGGGGAATTGGAGGACAGGAGGGAGAGGGAATTGGGATTGGTATGTAAAATAAGATTGTTTTTAATTTAAATAAAAATTTATATTAAAAAAGAGGGTGCTAGAAGATTGTAAGGACTACAGCATCAGGATGTCTGTGAGACTGTGTCTCCTAGAAATGTCAGCAGCTACAGCCTTGAAGTCTTACAACATGAATGCCTAAACATGAATTAACCAAGAATAAATGTGCTGAGACCAGAGAGACAATGTTCAGCAACTGATGGGAGCAGATGCAGAGTCCCACAGCCAAACACTAGGTGGAACTTAGGGAATCCTTCTGATGGTAGGTAACCAAAGGGATCAGGGACACAATGAGAACAAAGCACACGAATCAATTTTCTTGGACTCATGTGGAATTATAGAGAAGTAATTATTTCCTGAAGTCATTAGGGGTCTAACCTAAATCCTCTACATACATGTTATGACTGGGTAGCTTGGTGTTCTTGTGGGCTTCCTGAACAGCAGGAGTGGGGGTTTGTCCCAGACTCCTTTGCCAGCTTCTGGGACCCTTTTCCTCCTACTGGGATGCCTTGTACAGACTTGATATGATGGTATGTGCCTGGTCTTATTGAAGCTTATTATGCTATGTTTGGTTGATGTCCCTGGGAGGACTGCTCTTTTCTGAGGGGAGGTGACAATTAATGAATAAACTATGCCATGAGTTTGAAATTTTAGAAATAGGGTTTGGAGGGACAAAAGGAAAGGGATAAATAGTGCAATTACAATCTCAAAAAGAGAAAGAAACATTACATTAAAAGAAATAAGCACATGCCATGCAGATGGTTCTCATTTCAAGGAAAATGAATAGTTGTCCTACCTTTCAGGACTTTCTTTTTAAAAATGATTCATTCACTTTTATTTTACGTGCATGTGTAGATGTCTGTGCAGATGTAAGCACACCAGTTTCATGCCTGGTGTCTAAGAAGCCAGAAAAAGTCATCGTATCCCTTGGTGGTGGAGGTAAAGACAACTGTGAGCCACCATATGGCAGGTGGGAACTGATCCCTGGTCCTCTGCAGGTACAGCAGTGTTTTTAACTCTGAGCTGTTTCTGCAGCCCTGAGATAGCATTCTTTCTTAGGAGTTACTACAACCATAACTTTTGTTTCAAATCCCAACCAATATTCCTCTGAGACTTACTTGACTTTCAGAGAATGGGTTCTCAGAATCATTAAGGACACTGTTTTCAAGAATTTCAGACAGGTATTACTATGCCTGTACCTCATGTGTCAGCATAGGAATTTGTACAAGGAAACACTTATTACCAATGTTATTCTTCCTCCGCATGGAATGTGAATTGTTTTGTTTTTCTTAAATTTTAATTAAGAAACAGATTCTCATTCAGGTGGCTTTAAAATGCAACTGTTTACTTGGGAGTCCTGACTTTCAAAACAAGGAATAGTTTATTGTACAGACTTATCTACACAAATACATTCCACCATCTTCAGTACAATCACACAGAATTACATTTCATTCCTTTGCAAACTTGCAACTTCTGCTCACATTTCAAAGCGTCTTTCCCCTTGCATACTGTGAACAAAGTAAACCCTCATTAATTATTATGATTGTGAGTTGGATATGTCAAGTTGACTTTGATTCTGCATATGACAGTTAAAGATGCTTAATTTAGAATTTTGTTTGGAATATACATGGCAGTGTTTGCTAGAACCACATCAGTGCTTTGAGCAGGAATGGAGACACCTCTGGGGAATGCAGTAGAAACTTGCTGTGTTGGTATTAATGTCAGGTGATACAAGAACACCAGAAATTTCACAGGATCTGTGGCTTCTTCCTTCATCTCAGCAATAAATATGTGTGGCAGCTTCAGTATAGTGCGCTTAGCAGTGAGTCATCCTAACATCCAAGAGGCAATCCTTCAGTTCGGAGGAGTTAGCGCCACCCTAATAGCAGTGCTTAGTGGTAAGGCTGTCTGAGAGGCAGAAAAGAGATTTTAAATTAAATGGACTTTAGTGAAAATTGTCTTCACTTTGCAGTTGGGAGTCAGGGGTGCAATTTTCAACTTTCTTTTCCTTCACTCACCTGTTGCTAAGAGATCACATTTGAGGTAAAATTAATGCTTCTCCAATTACAAGGTATATGTCCAGTCATGGAAGAGAAAATGTAGCATGTAGCATATCAGTGATAACTTCAAAAAATAAGTGGCTTTAGAGAAATATTGTGTAGAGATAGACGTTTAGCAAGCTATTATTAAATGTCTCCGAATGAACTAAGTCGTCTTAAGTCTGCTGATGTGACTATAGCAATTCATGTTATCTTTTGTGATTTTGTTTTACCTTTTAACTTAAAAATCTGAAAGAAAAGTTCTATTGAGATAGAATTGGTAAGCATTATTATCTCTAACTGAATTATGATGCTAACAGGCATGTACTATGTCTCTGAAGTCTGTGTGCAAGCAAGACATTTTATTAAATGTCAGCGAAGTTTTAAACATGCAATAGAGTATTCTTGTTAAAAATTGCATTTTGTCAACAACAACAGAAAAACTGAAGTGTACATGCACAGACCAATAAATCTTTGATCTAGTTAGTGCCACATTTTTCCTTAAGAATATTTTGAGAGCCATACTTGGAGGTGTGTGATGATGTATTGTTTATGATTTAATAAAGCTTGCCTGAAAGGTCAGAGAAGCAAATCAGCCAGCCACTGGAGAGTTCTCACCTCTCCCAGTGCTCAGACAGAAGGGGTAATCCACTGAGGCTCAGCTTGCATCTCCAGACAGTGCGGCTCTCCACCAAGCCTCAAATTCCTAGACTGCAATCTCTCCATCAAAAAAACAGACTTACTCTGTGAATCTTCAATGAGCTCCTTATAGTCTCTCTAGTGCTGGGATTACAGGCAAGGGCATGAGCTCTAATTCTCTTTTACACTGATTCACTATTGTGTAGGCCAGGGTAGACTTGACTCAGAGAGATCCATCTGCCTCTGTCTCATGAGTCTTGGGATTAAGAGTGTGTGCCACAACTACCTAGCTTCCACAGCTGACTAATATGTATAGCTTTGCATTCTGTTCCTTCAGGCAGGCTTTATTGAATCTTAAATAATGTTTAACCCACAGAGGTAAAAGTTGCTTTAGTCATGAAAAAAAAAGCTGCACTAACCTATCCCTCACCAACCATACTGTTCACTAAAAAAAGCTGCACCAACCTATCCCTCACCAACCATACTGTTCACTAAATGACTGACATCAAGTTCCACTCAGAAGCCACTTGAAATGTGTTGCACTGACAGGGCAATCCAAGACAAAGCTATTGTTTTTTGTTTCTTTGTTTATTTTGTTTTGCTTTATTTTTCTGTACTTTGAAGCAGCTCATGCAAATAAATAGAAATGAAGGGTCTAGGATTAGAGCATGAATGTGATCGACTATGGATTTCTTTTCTAATGAAACGCTGCTGATACATAGCATAAATGTTCCCTGTAGCCACTTTTAGATTTCTTTATTTTTAAAAAAGAGGACTGAATGTTTTTCTACATAAATACTAAGTCATTCAGAAAAAAGCATAACCTTATCATCTTCAAGCTAATGTTTAATAAAGGAATATAATCAAAGTGAGATTTCAAGTGGGAAATTAGTTCGGTTGTTATTATTGGCCATTGTCACTTGCCAGAGTCACATTCTCAACTGTAACAGTGTCTAAGACACCTTTTAATGGGCTCTGTTAACTTGCTCTATTGTTTTGAAACTTCATGATGGTGACTTCTTCAAGGTATTTTGACGTGAAATTTGACCTTAATGGGGCTTAATGTGTTTAGCTAAGCCAATAGCACAATATTTAATTGCCCAAACACTCTTTATTGTATTGATGGCACTATCTATGCTATTAAGTATATCTCAGAAAGGTTCAAGATACTCCTCTATTTCCAGAAGCAACAAAAAGTAAAATAAGTTGATGGTTATGGCTGACAATGTAGCTTGGTAGGTCAGTGGTAGAGTTCAGTGCAATCATGTGTAAAGTATGCAGCTAGGCTCTGAGCAGAAAAAATTACCTCAGAGGGGTGGAGACAGAGACAGAGAAAGAGGCAAAGTAAGATTCCACACATTTATGAGTTTTCTCCCTTAATTCCATTAATTTTATGCACATTTTACTAAAACTAATATTTAAAAGCAATATGATATACTTAAAATCAAGATAATGCAATCCCAAGGAATTTTTTGATAAATATACAGAGCAGCCGTAAAGATAACACAAAAGAAAGGTGTAAAACCTAGACTTTATCCCTAGCATGGTCATGAATACAGGAGTCTTCTAACACAAAAGATACTTAGTAGAGATCCACGTTCCCCAAATATACTCTAGTTCAGACATAGTTGGGGAACATTGAAATAAAAATAAATTAAGGCAACCCTACCCAGAATTCTGTGAATTTAGGCCACTTGTGTCCTTACCATTTTTACTACTTTCCCCAGATCCAGGGATTTGATGTACAACAAAGTTTAAGAGACTCTGTTCCAGTAAACTTTAAGGTCAATTTCAGTTCAAAATGGCTATGATTCTCACAGTCTAAATAATAGAAATGACACTACTAAGAGGTCACATGTCTTCCTGGAATTCAGAAGTATGAGCATGTGTTGGCTATTTCCTGCTGTTTACTTGTCTTGGAAAGCAACATGTAAAATTTACATTTCGAAACATATTCTTTGAAATTAAAATAGGATTATATAATTTCTCCCTTCTTTTTCTTTTCTCCAACTCTCTTCATATCCTATCTTACTATCAAATTTATTAAACTCACACACCCAAGCATACATGCCATATATATTTTATATATATATATATATATATATATATATATATAAACACACACACATATAAACACTGCCTGATCAGAGATCAGTGCATAAGACATTACTTTTGGTAATAATATGATATTAGGTTTGATCAAGTGGTATTAGATAAACTTTTTTTCTTTGAAAAATAATAGTATTCATTTTATTGCCATTAGCGACTTCATGGATTGTACTATTTCGCAGATTGTCAGCAAATATTAGTTGGATGGACAAATGAAGAGACAATCCTAGCCAGGTCACAGAAAGAAATCTTATCAAGGCCCTGGGAATGAATGTAAGCATAGAAAATGAGCCAGGAGCAAAGTCTACATAAAGATTCCATGATATCAAAACCTTAGTTCATTCTTTATCAGTTTAAAGTGCCCTTTTTATTGCTTTATTTTTAAAAACTTCTTGAATTATTTAACTCTTTACACATATTACTCCCAGCCCCCTTTCTCTCCCCTCCTCCCCTGCCCAACTCCCAAGCCCCAACACTCCACTCCATCACCCCTCTGCTCCCCATGGAGGGAAAGGCCTTCCATGGAGGGATTTTCAAAGTCTGCCATATCATCCTGGGCAGGATCTAGGCCCTCCCCAAGGTGTCCAGGCTGAGAGAGCATCCCTCTGTGTGGAATGGGCTCCCATAGCAATCCATTTGTATGCCAGGGATAAATACTGATATACTATCCAAGGTCCCATAGATTGCTGAGGCCTCCAATCTGACACCCAGGTTTGGGGGAGGTATGGATCAGTCCCATGCTGGCCTCTCAGTCACTGGTCTGGGAGCTATGCGTTCCATCTTGTGGTCAGCTGCCTCTGTTGGTTTCACCAGCTGTATCTTGATTCTTTTGCTCATCACTCCTCTTTGAACTGGGTTCCAGGAGTCCAGAGTAGCCATATTAACAACAACAACAACAAAATCAACAGGCAAACAAAATCCCTGGTGAATCTTGGCCATTTCACTCTAGATCAAATTGAATTTTGACAACCAAAGGGTATTCCGTTGTCAAAGATGGATTACAAAAAGATTAATCCAAAGGAAATGTCAAAATTCTGTCTACTCTAAAAGAAAGAATATATTACACTTCAAGATTGAACTAATATTAAAAGCTCCTATATTTTAGTTAATAGGCAATACCTAAGACAAAACTGTAATCCCTGTGTATTCCTAAGATCTCGGAATTCATGACAGTGATGCAGGAGGATTATGAATTGAAGACCAAGCTGGGTTATTTATAACATGATCCTATCTCAGATAAAACACATAGTTTTACAATGGAGTTTAGTATATGTCTATTGTTATGACAGCTTATAGTTTAATTTAGTTCACCCTAACATATGCACAGGGAAAACAGGAGAGGAAAAAACAAACACTACAAGTGTGGTAGTTATGTCTTATAGGAAAACAATTTTTTTCTTTTTTTCTTTTACTTTTAAAATTGTGGAAGTCATTTTGATCTCCTCACTTTGTATTGATTTAATTAATTCAGAAAAAATAAGATAATGGAGGATAGGATTCTTTTTTATTTTTGCTTTTTGTTTTTTGTTGTTTGTTTTTGTTTTTGTTTTTTTCAAGACAGGGTTTCTCTGTGGCTTTGCAGGCTGTCCTGGCAATAGCGCTTTTAGACCAGGTTGGTCTCAGACTCACAGACATCTGATTGCCTCTGCCTCCCAAGAGCTGGGATTAAGGTGTGTGTCACCACTTCCCAGCAAGGATATGATCCTTATCCTAAGATAACAGATCATTTGTTGTATAGCTATACCTTCCTTAAAATTTTTTGTGAACCTAAGATTATTCTAAAAAGAAGAAAAAAGAAAAATAAGTGACATACAACCAACAAATTATTAATCTACAAACATTCCTGTATGGCAAACTTGTAAACTAAAGGCAACAAGAATGTTCAGCAATGCATATGTGTATGTTTTTATATTGTGTGTATATGTATGTACATGTATATTATGTATACACATATACATATATGTATATTTATGTAAAATGCACAATGTAGCACAAAGACTTCATTAATCAGACACTTTTCTTTTGAAGAAAATTATTTTTTAAGGTTTTTTTAAATTTTTATTTCAAGCTTGCTTCTCATGTCCATCCCAGCTCGCTCTCCCTCCCGTTCTCTCCACCCCCACCAGCTCCCCTAAGTCCCCACATATGCCTTGAAACTTCTAACCAAATTTTTCCATAGGATTCAATTCTCTTTAATAACGTAGAAAGGTAACACCTCAAAAGAAATTGTGACTACCTCGCATGCCCCTCAGAACCATCAAGAACTTCCAAGGTAGAGGAAGGATTCCCTAGCCTGCATGTGTTTGAATTATAAGAAAGGAGGCTGTGTCCAGTGAACACCACCTGACATTGTTCTTTGTCACTGTTTCCTTTGCTTCTGAATATTGCTCCAGGGTTAGAGTATAAATAGGATGAACAGAGCCTTCAGCCGCCTCCATGACTCATGCAAGCCATAATTACACTGGCCATGTGTCTATTTCCAGAACAGTCTTAAGGCCTATAATTCAGTGCAACATTTGCTTTAAAATATGATTCTAAACACTCTCTCTCAACTATCGTAGAAATGTTGGGCAGCAAGAAGAATGATCTCCTTGTCAAATCTCCATAGCTTCTTACTACACATATGTATGTATATGAGTGAACACTCATAGGACATAGCTGCTGTCTTTGAGCTAAATCCTAAATTGGTAGCCAATATAAATGCCTTAGAAATACTACTTTTTCCTTCTTGGTGTTTTTGATTTTAGGAATGAACAATGGTATTTAAAAAGGGAGTAGACTCCCATCATAAAACACTTCCATGCTAATTTAGCAGACAAAGCTCTTCCAACTTTCAAACACCCTAATCTACAAAGAAACTTGAATTCACTTGACCCACCCAAGTGCACACACTTTGCTGATGCTGACAGAAACAAGGAGAATGGTTTTCCTCATGTGGAATGGGCCTCCTCATGATTCAAGTTTTTTTTGTTATAAATTAGCAGAAAATGGAGGAAGAGATGAAGCATGAAGGACCTTATATATCATGAGAAAATGTGTAGAGCAAAAATGACATTGTAATCAATGCATTTATTCTAAGATGCTACCTTAAAACCTTGAATTACATTAGGAAATTGATTTTCTTAATTTAATGATTATAGAAAAATGATAGCAAAACTTTTCTGCAAATAGACTAAATTTTGGTTGATGTTGAAGCTTTTCTGTGAGTGAGATATGAAGATCATCCCTGGCAAGCTTCTTTTCTCATAATTTTGTCATGGTTGTATTGAGCTTAACTTTTCAACATTCAGCAAGAGCTACTTTTAGCATTATTTTTCAATACATCTAACAAACATTCTCTAACATAAATAGTAAGTTGCCTTTTTTTCCTTTTTTAACTTAATTTAGAAACAAGCTTGTTTTACATGTCAATCACAGATCACTCTCTCTGCCCTCCTCCTCTGCCCCTCACTGAACCCCTATCCCATCCTTTTTCTGCTCCCCAGGGAGTTTGAGGCCTTCTATGGGGAATCTTCAAAGTCCGTCATGTCATTTGGAGCAGGGCCAAGTGTCTAGGCTGAGAGAGTATCACTCTACGTGAGTGGGCTCCCAAAGTCCATTCATGTACTAGGAATAAATACTGATTCATTACCAGAGGCCTCATAGATTAACCAGAATTCCAAACTGACATCCTCGTTCAGGGGGTCTGGAACAGTCCTATGCTGGTTTTCCAGTGATCAGTCTGGGGTCCTTGAGCTCCCTCTTGTTGAGGTCACCTGTTTTTGTGGGTTTCTTCAGTCTGGTCTTGACCCCTTTGCTCATCACTCTTTGTTCTCTAAAACTAGATTCTAGAGTTCAACTTTGTGTTTAGCTGTGGGTGTCTGTCTCTGCTTCCATCAGCTACTGGACGAAGGCTCTATGATGGCATATAAGGTAGTCATCAATCTCATTATCAGAGAAGGGCATTTAAGGTAGCCTCTCGACTATTGCTTAGATTTCTAGTTGGGGTCAATCTTGTAGATCTCTGGACATTTCCCTAGTGTCAGATTCCTTTTTAAACCTAATGGCTCCCTATATTATGGTATCTTTTTTCTTTATTTCCTCTATTCTTCCCCTGACTCGATCTTCCTGCTCCCTCATGTCCTCCTCCTTTCTTCTCTTCTCCCCTTATCTTTCTCCTAACTCCCTCTCCCCTTCCCCCATGCTCCCAATTAGCTCAGGAGATCATGTACCTTTCCCATTTTCCATGGGACTATGTATGTCTCTTAGGGTCCTCCTTGTTTCCTAGATTCTCTGGCAGTGTGAATTGTAGGCTGGCAATCCTATGCTCCATGTCTAAAATCCATATATGAGTGAGTACATACCATGTTTGTCTTTTTGTGACTGGGTTACCTCACTCAGGATGGCTTCTTCTAGTTTTACCCATTTGCCTGCAAATATCAAGATTCCATTTTTTCCACTGAGTAGTGCTCCATTATGCAAATGTACCATATTTTCTCCATCTGTTCTTCAGTTGAGGAGCATCTAGGTTGCTTCCAGGTTCTGGCTATTACAAATAATGCTGCAGTGAACATAGTTGAATAGATGTGCTTGTTGTATGAATGTGCATCTTTTGTTGCTGGTAGTCCTGTGGTAGACTGATTCCCATTTTCCTACAATATAAATTAACATCAAATTTTACTCTATTATTTTATTTGTTTTTTCTTTAGCATATAGCTTACAAACTGAATTTATGACATTTGATCCTTTTCAGAAGTGATATATTGTGTAAAATCTATCACAGGCCCAATAGTTTGATTGCATTTTGGGGCTAACAAGAAGATAACAGCTTTTGTATCACACTGATCCTGAGTGATCCAGACATGCTAAGCATTAAAATGGAAAGGCAGCTCATACAAGAGAGCATCTTCATTCTCACAGATGAGTGAGGTAATACAAAGTTACCTTAAAAAAAGATGAGACAATGAATCCCTTAAATCCACCATCACTTTCAACCCTCAATATTCTCAAATGTATAGCATTTGAGTGACTACTATACTCATCTCACAATGTGATTTTAGAGAGTTATTTTAATTAGACAATTTTGCCGCAGTTGTTTAAAAGGACATCTGACAATGAATACTTTTCAAACTGGCAGGATGATGTTTTTTAGCACCATTGATCCAGCAAAATCCAGTAATAAGACTGACTT
The DNA here is from genome assembly GCF_017639785.1 of Mesocricetus auratus. Classification (NCBI taxonomy): domain Eukaryota; kingdom Metazoa; phylum Chordata; class Mammalia; order Rodentia; family Cricetidae; genus Mesocricetus; species Mesocricetus auratus. Next base: position 37,355,210 of record NW_024429190.1, read on the forward strand.
TTTATTTAATAGAATTCTTTCTAGAATGTTCCACTCCATTAGCAAGAAGGAGTTGCTCTAGTTACATAGATATCTTCTCAAGGATGTTAGCTAATAAAACACAGATATTTGTGTCTAGATGTTTAATGTTTATATGTAGGCATTTGTTCAAGCAGCCCTTTCTGTGAATATATAGGTTATATTAACACAATGACCACCCTATCAAACTCAGCCTTGCTTATTTTAATCAGGATTTTTAAAATCAATGTAGCTCATAGAAACCTTTTCCTCTAAAATGTTGACTACTTTTCATCTTTAATTTTCTACATAACTACTGTAAGAACATACATATAATACCAAAATAATATGTAGTTAAAATTGCTTTGTAAAAAATACAATAAGGATTGTTTTCCTTCTGGACCATTTTATTATAAATCTGAATTATGAAGATGAACAATATCTGCTAATATTTGTACTTGTCAGTGCAGTGTTTCAATACAGAAACATTTGGAATTATACCACACATAGTTTGAACAGAGCACTCCAAAGAAAGGCTTCTAGAAGTGTTTGGTTGAGAATGCATAAAATACTGCAGCTGTCTCCAGATGTCTTTCCCTTGTGAGGAGAAACTTTATTCTTGCAAGGCAAGAGTGCAGGGCCTGTCTTGCCCTTATTTGCTTTTAGAGACTTACACTGCCAGGTTGATAAATGGGCTTTGACAGCAGCAAAGGTAATTCAAAGCTCATTCATAGGTAGCATAGTGTTTAATGGATTCTTTTTTTTAAACATCTCTGGTGGAGGGAAAACACACCATATTAATTTACTGTGAACCTTTTATTCTCCCAAAGCCCAAATTCCATCTTCTCTGTAGGTCTACATTTTGTCATCTGCTCATGCTTAGCATGTATGTGTGTTTATTTACAAACAAGGTTATTCAAATTTATTCAGATATAAGGAAATTACTTTTCTATTGGAGGTAAAATATGTGGAAGAAAAGGTGATGATTTGTTTTATGGGTTAGCATTTTATGAACTGAATAATATGTTTTTGACAAGAGCATCCTATCCTAATCATATTTTGGAGCTGCAGAGGAAAGATGATGGTTTCGGTAAATGCAGGCAAATTGTAGCTTTCGTCTCTTTGCTCTTGATGCTTGACAAATCAATTCATTGCTGATACAAAAAAATGGGGAAGGTTTGCAGAGAGAGCTCAATTCATTGTGTCTCTCTTCCACCCACCTTAGTTCATGCAAAGGGGGGTTGCTCAACCTTTGTTAGAATGTGTTCCAATCATCCTACCTGGCATAAACTTTTCACATTTAAATCAGGTTATTTGGCCATTGTTCATTAAAATAATCAGAGAGATAAAGCATTTATAAAGTGATCTTTCTTTAATGTCAAAGAGATTCTATAACTAATAGTAAACACCAGTAATAGGAAGTTTGCTTATTGGAGTATTCTAGAGAATGCTAACACTTTATTTGGGTGTTGTTACCTTTAGATTAGCTTATATAAATAACTACTTTTGCTACTAAGCCAGTGTCAGAACTATGACTCACTTTGACTATATTTGTTTTTCTAAGTTTAGAAATGTAACACAGTCAGTTTTCTTTGGAAAACAATATTAGAGTAATCAAACACCCACACATGGTTATGCGTAGCACTCATCTAGGAAAAAATAAAACCACTGTATGAAACCCCAAAGGAATTGTTTGGGAAAATAAAAGTACCTAATTCAATGAAGGTCTTTTCTGAGACATAACATTTTCAACAGAAATAGTATCTGAAATTTACTGTTTAAAAATGACAACAGGAGATAATTTATAATTCAACATTACTAAGATTTGCATTTATACAGTGATTAGATATGTATTCATGTACATATAAGGGAGTCACTGATACAAGGAAACCTACATACTGTCTTAATTAACAAACCAGTCTGTTTCACAGACTCATAAAAGCACACACACAAATAATTATGCGTTAATGCACACAGGTATGATATAGAAAGTGCTAACATTCATAATGTAGCATTGACACTGAAACAGTATACAGAAAAGGGAATGGCAGTGTATAGTGAGGAGTAATTTTGGAAGAGTGTAAGAAAAGATTGGCTTGTAGGACTGAGGGGTGATAAAGCAGGTGTAGAAGAACATGAACATGAGGCCAGAATCATTTTGTACAGTGGTTTTTATCCCAGTACTGTTCCACAGGTGACAATGAGACAAGACATCTGTTATAAGGATGTTAGATGTGGTAGCTGATTCCCAGTCACCTATTTAGTCACTTACTGAGTTCCTTCAGCTGTGGAATGAACTCAACGAACAAATGCTACCCTATCAATACATTCAGTGTGGAAAATGGAAAATGAAATCCCAGGAGAGAATCATTGTTTATTTAAGCATAGGAGCAAAGAACAGTAAACTCTTAAAGATGTTTACATTCAAAGAGGAAAATATGCATGCTAACCAAATCAATTCAGGAAAAACTTTTCCTACTCAAGAAAAATTTAACAGAGAAGCTGACATTTGGGCTGGATCATGAGGCTGTGTAAATATGAGAGTATGTGGACAGACTGTGGGATGAATAATAAAGCAAGTGAGATAAATATTTGTAAGTGCTAGTGAATACAGAGGGACATGATTTGTGGAAGCCCTGGAGAACTGGGCTGGGGAGAGTAGGGTTCATGCCATGACATTACACTTCTGAAAATGTTTTAGTTGAGAGAACTTATCCTTCTTAAAGAAGAGATCACGTTCTACCTTTAGCCCCCGTTCTGTGACATTGATTTGCAACATACATGTATAAAACATGGGTAGTTCAGTTAGCAAACTGATATCTAACACCTCTTAAATTATCCTGATGTACTGAATAACTGAGACTTTATATGATGTCAGTCATTAAGAACTGAAGGGCCTGGGAGAGCTGCTCAGTTGCCAAGTGCTTGCCTGGAATTCATGATATCCTGAATTCAATCTCTAGAACATTCAAAAATAATACACAATAAAATTGAAGAATCTACTCAATACACTATTAACCCAAATTACATCATAGATACCACATTGAATATGAACATTGAATTAAGGAAAATAGGGATGCTTTCTCAGCCTGGACTCTTGGGGGCCTAGGGCTTGCCCTGAATAAAATGACAAAATCTGGACATCCCCCATGGAGGACCTCACCCTCTCTGGGGAATGGAGTGGGGATTGGTAGGAGCCTGTTGGGGGATGGGGGTGGGGGGAGGAAGGGAGGGAGAGGGAACTGGGATTGACATGTGAAGCAAGCTTCTTTGTAATTTAAAGAAAAAAAGAAAATAGAATAATTGAACAGATACTGACCCCTTGAATGTCGTTCACACATCAGTGGTCAAATAAAAATATATTAAAAGAAACCTGTGACTGTTTGTTCACAAGACCACCATCTATGACAATACAAAAGAAATACATATGCCACACAAAATACAATAATAATTTCTGTGACCTCTGCAAACCTCACTCATATCAAGATTAAACTCTAACCAATGATACATAACAATTATCTATGGAGATTATCTTACTGTACTTATATGCAACATATTACAACTAAAATATGATCTCACTTTAGGACACAATATTAATAACTTTTCAACATGCATGCTAATTTTGGTATATCTTCGTCTCATTAATTTCTTTGCCTTACTTTATGAATATTTCATATATCTCTACCTTCCAACCAACTAAAATTCTACGGATTCCTGAAACACATTGAGTTGAACACACAAGGTCCTTTGCATTCCCCCTTATTTTCTGGGGTTCATGTGGCTAATTAGTCCTTTGGATTTTCTTTAATTATCTTCAACTAATTGCTTTAAATTAGCTCCATTCTGTAACCCTCACAGCACAGTCATTTGTTTTTATAAATTTATTCAGACACAACACACACACACACACATACACACACACACACACACACACACACACACACACACACACTACAATTAGATTTAAAAATGGGCCATGATGTTTAGAAGGAGCAGTGATGATTAGGAGGGGGGGTGATGTAGTTACATTTTAATTGAAGTAAAAGGCCATGAGCACAAGTCTCTTGTCCACTTAGTTCATGACTACTTCCTTTTCTCTAAGTCAGCAGGAATTATTTCAGTTTCACGAATGAATGAAAATACATCAGTATCATATAGCGCAACAATCGCTTAAAAATGGTAATGATCTTGAGTAACAATTATATTGGATGTGATTAGAAAGGAAAACCTGGTAGCTTTTTGTCCTTTCCACACTATGACAATGATGAGATTCTCTGTGTAGTTAAAATTTCATCTATTTAAGTGACCTAGTACTGCCCCTCTACATTTAAAATTCATGCTTACTGATATATTGCGCTGGAAAAATTAATAGGAATTACAAGACAATGTTAGTGGCCTTTCTTCTCCTCCTAGTCTGATGTATAATCAGGCACATCCTTATCATCAGCAGAGTGCTTATTAAGAATACTGAGAAAAACTCTGAAAGGAAGCCAGCAATACAGAGAGTTCATGACCCTCAGAACACCACTCTTTCTTAGAGACAAACGCAGATAATGATGGTTTTACATGTGTAACAATGTGCTGCCTTCAGATGGCTGTTTGGTTATTCTTGTTTGCTTGTTTTTTATTTATTCAGCTCCATTCTGCAATCATGAGTATGAACTTTACATTTACCTGAAAGTGCTCCTTTTGAGTGGAATAACACTATTTATAAGAGTGCCACACTGTTGTTTATATATTAGTCATGTACCTTGATGGAAAGAGCTAGCGATTAAGAGTAAATAAGAAGAGAGGTCCTAGAGCTGAGTCTACTGATCAGAATCAACTTACACCTACAGCAGTGAGGAACCCCTTTAGTTCCCTGTAGCCTGCCTTAGTTTCTATATCTGTAACGTCTTCCATTGAAGTATGCATAACACTTAGAAGAATCTGATTCTTTCTGTTTGTGAGATGTGTATGTTTTAAAATATTCAACAATAGTTTAGGTAACTGCCTCTGGGTGAGAACCTGTACTACTTTTTAAGATTTGCTCTGCACACAGTTAGCAAAAGGCAATGTCTAATGGTTATCAGCATTGTTGCATTTTATTAGAGGTGATATCTGAAATCACATTAAATTCAGTGAGGAAAGTGATTTATTAATTTAAGTTTGCATCTAGAATTTTTATCTAGATATAATTTTATATGTTTTATATCTAGAATTAGTTTTCCCCTCTGCCTCCTCCTTCCCTCTTTTTCCTCCCTTCTTTCTTCCTTCTCTTCACTCTTTTGACAGCAGCTGTGATTACTACCAAAACACCAATGCACTCTACCTTATGTTATTTTGAAACATCTTCAAAAAAATCTATTCATTAAATATGTCTTTAGTTTACCTCCGTATATCCCAGGGTCAGAATTTGAGCACCTTTTAAATCCAAAGAGATGTGAAATACTTCAGCAAGCTCTGATAGACTTTCTGTAAATGTAAGACTTGGTCTCCTGGCAATGTGAGTTATCTCACAGGACTATCTGTACTTCTATAGTGCCCTTAAGGTTAAATGATATGCACGTGCTGGTTAGCATGTTTTTATCAGAAAGAAATAGGCACAGGGTTTGTCTTATGTAATTTTAAGTATGATAGCTGCTCTGTCAGGACCTGTCTTTGCTGTCAGCTTGTCTGAGGATTTTGCTGTGTGGCATACTGATCAGTTTATGTTGCAAACTGCCTGAGCACAATTTGTATTACACAGGTTCATTTTACAATCAGGTTATTGTATGTTAGCCTTTTCTGCTAGCTTTATGTTCATACACACTTATTTGATTCATACTTGGTTATCCAGTTGTTCTTTGGGTTCTGCTAGCATGAAAGAAAATACCTTAACGTTTTATTTTTTTTCATGCCAAAGTCTCTTAAAAGAAAAACCTTAATAAACAGAAAGTTCTTTTATTTGACTTTCTGGAAATATAAAGAAGCCATTAATACAAAACATTGGTACTGTGTAAAATGCATTGCTTGTGCTAAAGCTTTTTATGTCATCCCCTACATCTAAGTAAGTGTTTATGCTCCTGTACTAACAAAGTTGCTATAATGTTTCTTTTTAAACAAATGGGTACTCAGTTTTATTTTTCTCAGGTTCTGTATATGCCAATAGTCATAGCTGCAATTCTGCTTTAAAAATAAAAAATTCAGGTAGTATTGTTACATAAATGATTTTACGAAGATCAAAAAGAGGCTAGGAGAGTTTGCTTTTCCTGGGTTATTACACAAGACATCTATCTATATAATGTGCCACAAAAAGTCATTGAAGGGACAATATTCTTCATTTAAATAGATGAAACAACTCTAATTCACAGCAAATGGGATTGTTACATACATGGAATTAGAGATTCCTAAATCTTCATCAAATTGCATATTTAGTGATGAAACATTTGAAGATTTTCTTTAAAATATAAAGGTATGAAAAAGTATTAAGATCATCAGTGCAAAAAGGAAAAGTATGTAATAACTGGGGATGTTATTGCATATGCACACATCCGCAGATCTGATATAAGTATACAGAAATATAGTGACGGTTAGGCAAGTCTTTCCAAAATATCTTCTATCAAGTTTAGAGTGAGATGCAGAGACCATAGACGTCAGACATCAATCATATAAGAATAATTGCAGATTTTAAAAGGAAAAAATAAAATTATTTATCTCCTGTCGTATGTCTCCCTGCTTCATGTTCATACGAATTGGTGGTAAGTATCATGGAATGATGCAAACCTAGTTTATGAGTCTGTAGAATGTGCTCCTTGCTCTGTGCCCTCCATGGTAGAGTTGAGGAGAGCACATGTATAGTGAGGATATTGTCACTGCTTGAAGAATTTTGTATGTGATTATGGAAGTTTGAATGCAGATGACCCTGGCTAACTTCTAGATGGAAACCTAGGAAATGAAAGAGAAAAGAGTTGGCAAGTTGCTTTGAGGGAATAGTAAAAGGTGGTGGATGGTTAGGATCAGTCCGCACAGAGGTTGTTAGGTTAAAGGTAGCATAACTGCTTTTGGTGGGAAAGATCTGAGTTTTGCAAAGAAAAGAACTCTCTCCTATCAATGTTTTAAAAATATTTTTCACACCGGGTAGTGGTACAATTCTGTGCAATACTTGATAGTGACTGATAAAGGAGAGGTGCAGAGACTGAAAGGCAGTAACATGCCAGCCCTGATCTTGAAAACACATCAGGAAAGGGGCAAGTAAGGAAGCTGATAGAAGGTACTACACTAGGATCACACTGAACTGTTTTCCAGACCTAGTCAACACAAAGCCAAGGGATATTCATTTTTATTTTTAAAACAAATATCTTAGATGCATTATATAGGTAGCAAATCACCCCAGTTTTTATTTAGAAAGCTGAAAGTCAAGAACTTAGCAGTGAAAATTTTAGAAGAAAATTGGTAAAAAGGAATGTTATATGTCATATGTCAAAAGTTGCTTAAAGACACAATGTTTAAGAGTTTGGTATTATGTTCAGACAATAAACAAATGGAGAATAACATGTTGCAAAATAAAGTTGCATACGTGTGGGTAATTAGTTTTCAAAAGCTTCATTAGAATTCACTAGGAACCAAACTGTTGATTGTAGCCAATAAATATTCTGAGATAATTAGGGGTGGAGGGAATAGAACTATACCTTACAGACTGAACAAGATAGATTCCAGGTAAATGAAAGACCAAATATTGAAGGCTAGAATTTTTTTTAAATTAAGAAAACCACCACAGCAAACATTCTGACCTCAGAGTGAACCACTTCTATCACATACAAAAATATTATCAAGGCGAGCTACAAAAAATACTTAACAAATTGTCTTTGTTAACAGTAGAAGCAGCATGGATAGACTAAAAAGCTCCACAACTTTAATGAGGAGTAAAAAGCAATAGCGTGAAAATTAATAGAATGTGTTGATCAAATTTATTTAATAAAACATAGAGCTTGGTATGAGCAAATATCCAAATGATAAGCTAACACAGACAATGATGCTCCCTGTCACTAGAAATTAGGAAATTGGTGATTATAACAACATTTAAATGTTACTTTACAGCTCCCTTATTCTAATAAAGAGTAATGTATAGCATGGCAAATCTATAGAACCTGAAATTCCAATAGACTGTTGGTGACAACTATAATTCTATAGAATTAGACAGTTAAGAAAGAAACTTCACAAAACCATTAGAGTTCAGGATAGCCACAATCTACAACATACAGGTCCCCCGAAACAGACTCTAAGTAGCTCTCAGTCACAAGAATATTGAGATGTACCAAAAAATTCTTGAAGCAGATCTGACAGCACCCACTATATCCTCTTAACAGAGCATAGATCCAAACATCCTTACAGTCTAAGAGTACACTGCACTTAAGCCAAAGTAGGTATGCTGGAGGGTTTGGTACTCAGTGGGAAAAAATGTTAATTTTTTCTTATTCTTTTGCTTTTGGTTTGTTTTCAGTGTTTTTTAAATTTAAATTAGAAACCAGCTTGCTTCACATGACAATATGATTACAAATAGAATACAGTACTAAGCATGAATGTGCAGTAGAAGATGCTAGGTGGAGTCTTGCTTCACATGACCAAGCCTCTTCCCTTGTCACCCAAGGCCTCCATAAATAGCAAGAGCATTTAACATGTTTACTTTCACTACTAAATCCTTCATACCAGCTCCCATGTCTTTAAATTAGACTAAAATATTTAAACATACTTGGGTAGATACTCTAAATATAATTGAAGGGTTGGAGTTGAAGCATGCCACCTGGTTTTGCTATTTTCTCAATACATATCTTTAGAACATATTTACTTTCTTTAAAATTTTATCTAGCCAAGTACAAATTCCTTGGTTAAGCCTATTCATAGAATTTCAATTTTACAATACCATTACTAATATGGTAAAGCATTGGGATTTGTGATGTCGGTGGTGAAGAGAACCTGTAAAAAAATTCATCAGTCAGTTGATGAAGATATTAAGAGGTGTATATCATTTGATTTGTTAAAGATTTATTAAAGAGCACTATTTCATAAATAGCTAGTTATTGATAATTAAAACAAGATTACTCTTTAGAAAAAGTAAAATGCTCACATTACATTTATTCATGTCTTTACAAAACATCTGTTGCCAAATGTATTCAACGCAGTGAAAACATAGGAAGCTATGAAATGAAGAATAAACTTGTCACAAGTCTCAGAAATGGTACCATACTGAACATTATAATTCATGCAGAATCCAAAGTATTTTTAAGTAAAGAAGAAAAGTCCTACAATAAAAGTTCATTACTAAAATACATAGCCACACTGTAGTTTCTGGGGAGCAAAGGTGTTTTCAAGTCTTCCTGGGAGATACTTTGTCAGTAGCAGACTTTTTAACAACAAAGAATTATGTAAGTGCCCTGCCCAAATCAACAGCACAGTACTTAATATCTTACATATTTACTTCCCAAGTTGCCCACATTTTATTTCTTAGTTTCTTCACCAAGCAACGAATGACCACTTATTGTGCACATTTTGATTCTTATGATCAGTCATTACATTTCACAAATAGGAGCATAATGGATACAGATGCATTACATACTATTTTCATAATTTGGCCATTAAATTTCTTTTGCTTGCAGCTTTATCAGGCATCTCAATGACACACCTGTACAATGACAAGTATTTCACATTTCTGTCTCTTTTAATGTTGCAACATTATTTTTTAGGTTCTTTTATGTGACTTTTTTTAGTCAAGATAGCTGAGATTTTGTGAATCTATCTCAAGAACATTATCAGGTTCATTTTTTTCCCTTTGTCCAACTTATTTTGTTTTAAAAAAAAGGAAGTCAATACAATGCAATACTTTTGTAAGTAATCTCTTTAATATAGAACAAATCTAGTTGAAAAGGTTTTGTCTTTCTTTTCTTTTTATTAGAAGTTAAAATTAATTTGTAGAAGATGAAAATTAGAAAACGTATTACATAAACCTGAAGTAACTAGCTTTGAAAAGTCTAGAATTCAGACAGAGAACCAAACTGCATCACATTTTTTTTCTCTAGGTAACCAGCAGACTCTAAAGTTGTAGGGTCTGATCATCATATGCCTAGCACAGGTGAGAAAGACATATTAAACAAGCAGGGTCAGAAGATTTCAAACTGCATTTACTTTCCCTCACCAAACAGATTTTCTTTTGAATTATATATATATGAAATAATATTTAGTCACTCATATTTCTTGTAATATAAAACTTATCCATATTTTATAAGCAAGTAAGTTGATTTTTAAAGTGCTGAAATTTACAGGACAATGGATGAAATTGGACAAGGTGATATTAAGGAGTTGGAATCAGTGAAATAATACATGTGCTCTCTCATATGCAGATTGTAGGAGTGTGTGTGTATGTGTGTGTGTGTGTGTATGTGTTTGAGGTGAGCATAGGATGTGCACCTAGAATGGAGATCTTGAGAACGGAAAATTTTTTCTTTATTAGTTTATTCAATTGTTTTACATTCCAATTGCAGTTTCCCCTCCCTCCTCTTCTCTCCTCCCATTCCCTACCTCGCATCCCCACCCTTCCTCTCCTCTGCTTCCTGTGATTCAACCCTCCTCTCTTAGTGGTCAGAAAGGGACAGGCCTTCCATGGGTGTCAACAAAGCATGGCATAGCAAGTTGAGGTAGGACTAAGTTCCTCCCTTTGTGTTAAGGCTGGGTGAGGCAACCCAGTATGGGGAATAGGTTCCCCCAAACCAGCTCAAGTGCCAGGGACACATGCTGATCCCTCTGCTAGGAGCACCACAAACAGACCAAGCTACACAATTGTCACATGTATGTAGAGGGTCTAGGTGGGTCCCTTGCATGCTCCCTAGCTGTTGGTCCAGAGTCTGTGAGTTCCCCTGTCTCAAACAACCTGATCCTTATGTTCCCACCCCACCTCCACCCTTTCCCTGCCCCAGGAAAAGAGTTCTTAAGAAGAAGGGATAATGGGGACATAATGGAGGTGATGGTCTGTGGTGGTAAAGGAGCAGCAGCATGGATGGTGTACTATAGAGGGGAGTGTTGGAAGAACATGCCGCAAAACAAAGCACGTATGATAATGCATGAAGTTCAAAACTTTGCATGATAAGTTTGAAAGATTAACTCTTTCCCAATCAGAAGTAGCTGAGCAAAGTTTCTGCTAAGAAAGAGCCTTTGAAAAGCAAGCAAGTGATAATGAATTATAACATTATCAGAGTTGGATTTTGCTCATTTTCTGCAACACATTTAAACAGACTATGTGGTTGGTACTGAGAAAGTATGCTTAATTAAGTGCTGTCTTTTTCATAAGATGGATATGAACAATAAACTGATTATTATAAATTGTCATGTTTTTTAACAGTCAAGTTCTTTTTAGTTTTGATTATACACTATTTAAATGGGATTGCTTTCACCGTTGTGTTCTTTAGCTTCACTAGTTACGAAGAGCATTTTGCTACCCTCTCAAAAGCCTAACTTCACTCCTCTTTGTGTCTTAGCCAAATATTAAAAGATTACATTCTTTATCTTGACATTCAAAGGAGACATCCCATGATGCTGCAAATGTTGCAGCAGGCTTAAGGGAAGAGAATGCAGTGTCTCTAAGAGCTCTCTGCCCTATCTTCAATAGGCTTCAGTCTCAGTGGTACAGTCTCAGTGGTAGGCTGGTAAAGACCAGAGTCTCCCAGCCTCTGACCTCACCAGAGAAGTCAGTGGTATCAGAGTGCTACAACCTTTAGTTTAAGTCATAGAGAGAATCATTGCTACACTCTGATGGTATCAAATTCTCCTCCAGTTTATTTTTTGATACTGAAATAATGAAAAGATAGTTGCAACCATTGTACGCTATTTGTTTGTTTTGAGAGGTTTTTTTTTATGTAGTCCTGATTGTCCTGGAGCTCACTCTCTAGACCAGTCTGGCAACAAACTTATAGAGAACCACCTGCCTTTGCCTGGCAAGTGCTGAGCTTAAAGGAGTGTGCTACCACCACCTGGCATGCATTTTTCTTTTTTGAAAAAGTTCTGAATGGAAATTAAGTAACACACACAAATACATATATGATTTGTTAATCATCATATGTTCTGGGCCAGTGTTTTTGCTAGCTACTACATTTATCATATTCAAAATCCATATGATCCAGTGATTATATATAGAGTCTTTATATCCTCTTTGACACAGGTTAGTAATAAATGCCACTAAATGCCTTTCTGACATGACTATCTTATGGATATGTTAAACACCAACAAAAATTGTCCACAATAAATATAAGGACAGATTGCCGGTAAATATGTAAAGATGGGAATCCATGTAGCAGGTTCATTGAGAAGGATAGGAATTTAATTCCACTCCACTAATAGACTTGAATACGAAATTATTTAGATAAGTGTAAAATACTACTGAGCTCTATTATTGAGAATTGAAAACACAAGATGAGGGTGTTTATGTCAGCTTGCCTGTCAGCTCAATTGATTAACAAGTTTTAACTGGAACTTTAACTCAGCAATTGATCAAAAGAGATGATCAAACAAAAAACACACTGTGACACTCTGCCCAAATGGACATATCTTTCCTTTGCATGCAGAAAACCAGGCTTTTGTCTATAAATGACCACGTCTAACCCACAGATGACAGATTTAGTGTCTAACAGGAAGGTAATCTTAAAAGAATGCCAGGAAGTGAAGAACAAAGCTGAAAAAGAAAAATAGCAGATTTTGCCAGCTAGGGAAGTAGTAGGAAAGCAGAGCTTTGAATACGTTAATCCAGTTCACTCTGAAACTGGAAAGGCAGCAACTGTGTTTAGCCATGAAGAGGGTAGTTAAATGAGGCAAATAAACAAGGGAACACTGACTTCCTACTTTCTGTGAACTGTCTCCTCTCTACTATTTCCTTTCTCAATTTTCTTCTAATGACAGACTTATGTAAAACAGAAGGATAGGAAAACTGCTCTTATTTATTTAAACAAAATCTTCACAAGCCTAACTCTGATATACATTAAATCCAAAGATTTCTTAGGTGTGGGTCTCCCTTAAGAAGTCTGTTTTTGCAGGTAGGCTGTGTTTGTGTGTTTCCTGCTGAGCAACCATCACCTCATACTACACATACACGCACACAAACACATAGAGACATTATTATATACACATCAGTGTTCCTTATAGCATTCCATGTGAATATTATGTGAAGCATACAGAGAAACAGGGGAAAGAAGTTTTTGTGTTTTGAAAAAAAATGTTGCTATCGGTAGAGGTAGTGTATTTTCCCAGCCATCTTTAATATATATATATATATATACAGATATGTTACATATATGTATATAAAATATTATGCATATATACTACATATAAATAGTATAAATATATGGTGTTAGATATCTCTCCTAAAACAGGAACTTATACTAACTTACTTGATATCCTTTTGGTTCAGGCTACATGAAGATCAGAATGCCAAATCGGTCCAAGTGAAAGCACAAGAATAATACATATTTGATCAAGATTTACTTGTACACTAAGGGATGATTGGCAGAGAACAAGCAATATTAAGCACTCAGCTCTTCTCAGAGGAACTGCACTGAATACATAGCCAAGAATACCATCTGTTGAATATGAAATTCTTGGATCAAGACATTATAGATACATTTCCCCAAACAGCAGGGACAGAAGTCTTTCTGGAAACAAAATCACAACAGGGTTGCAGAAACACCCAGTGAGAGAGAGGCCAGTAACTATTCGCTGCATCGTGGGGAGCAGACTCACTCGCTGCTAGTGCAGAGTCTGATTAATTACAAGGCACGGTTCACGATGGTGGGAGTAAATAAATGTGTGGTAGGCAGTCACCCTGCTCAAGTAATTTCTGAATCAGTGTAACAACTACTAGCCATGGGACTATCAAACTTTTTTCACCTGCTGTGATATCTGCACATTTTCTTTCACTCTCAGAATGTATAGTGCTGCCTGCCACACACTGTAGCTTATAAAGATAACAGAATGAGGTCTGTGGGATCATCTGGGAAGGTGCATTTCAAACTATTGACAAAATGATTGAATGATAGTGATCCCCAAGGTAACACTCAAATACAATCACACACCTTTATATTTGTGTGTGTGTCTTAGAACAACTGTAATGTGTGCATGTATATGTCTATGATAAGCAGAGTCATTGTTAGGGCTGTTGGTAGAGAAATAACCCATGCAGGTGAAAAGCGTCAGAGATTGGCAGGTAGGAAAAGTGACAGAGCAGGAATGATAAGGGTGGGAATGCATTTGTTAATGAAAAGACTTGGATACCCTTAACTGCACCCATTAGGAAAGTAGGAAACCACTATGAAGAAGATGAAAATGCTGATGAGTTCAGAATTCATCTTATTGTTCCCTTTTCTGCCTTTCCAGCTAATTGTATGAGAACATTTTTCTATCTTTATTCTGAAACTTTTGATAATTCTGTCCTAGAATTTTGACCACAGGAAATAGTTAATTATTATTAATATACAATGGGTGCCCATTAATTAGTTAAGAGTGGATGATCTTGTGGCAAAGAAATTTTTCTTAGCACTATATTATACACACTAACTCATCACAATCGTTTACCTGCAAGGAACTGGAGAGTTTTATGTCAAATGATAAGAGTAGTGTGGTAAATTGATTTGAAACTATTCCAAACTACCCTATTATATATTAGAAGAGCCAGGGTGCTCTGTAGGTATATGCTTTTGGGTCTGTACATACCCATATGGAGGTTATTTTTCACTCGCTTGGACAGGGCATTGGCTATGGACACTTACTTGCCTTGTTCTGAGTCATTTGGTCTTGGAAGATGCAAAGGAATTTGAAAGTCCCTGGTAGCACTTCTACCAGCAAACTGTAAGAGTATGCATACCATGGTGTAACTTGGATGGACTCAGTTTTATAAATCTCCATTGAAGGCTCTGTTTCTTGCCACCTTAATTTTCCCGGGGCTTTTCTCTGTGTCTCTTAATGCCGCAGGTTGATTCGGCATTGTATTCTTGCTTGCCCTCTTTTGGGGCTTTGGATTCTTAAAGCCCAGAAACATAGTTTAATAGGTTTTATAAATTAAACTGTAGCTAGTAAAAAAAAAGTGTCAATGGTATCAGCGATAATTACCTAAATTAGCAGTGGAATGAACATTCTCCGAGTGATTTGACTTAAAGCATTACTGCTGACTCCTTTAAAATGAATACTTGATTTTCAAGTATAAAAGGGTGCATCTTCTCTTTGATAATTTTTGTATTAATGCCTGTCATCTTTTCAAGGCAATCAACTTAGTGAGAGCATTTAAAAATAACTACTCAATTCTTTCCACCTACCTGCTAGGTACAGTGAAGTCTTCAGATGTTTTAAATGTTTAAAACAAAAATACAATGCAGATGTTTGCACTAATATTTGTTTTGACAGTGTTGAAGAGTGTATCCTACTTAACACTGCAAAATGTCCTATGCTTATCTCTCATGCCCTCACCTCCTAATATGGTCTCTTCACATTACACTTTTGAACTATTTTAGACATGTTATCTTGTAACTCTGTCTGAGTAAAAAAACAGTTAGGAACACTGCTTGTTTGTTTTAGATAAGTGGGTTCCTAGTCATTCATCAGCTCTCACATTGAAAATATCCACAATGTGGGTGACATGATGTTGCTGGCAAAAGTTTGCAAAGTTACAGCAGAAGATATTGAACTATGTGTTTAAACACCTTTATATTATAAAGTATAAAAATGTTATGGTTATAATACATAATAAAGCATGTTTTAGGAACATAAAAAGAATTTGTAATAAAAACAGTAAGAACATACACGCCTTTTAAGGCCGCCTTGCTATTTTAACAGTTTAAAGATTTTTGGCTACTTTACCTAAATATACAATGCCAAGTTTTTTTTCTCTCTCTCTTTTTTAACTTTTGTTGGCATTGCTTCCATGTAAATCCAAGGAAGATTGTAAATTAATCTTTCTTTTGAAAGGTATTATGTCCAAAATGGCTTAAATCATAGCTATGTTTTTATATTGTTCAAGTTTCACTTTAGAAACATTAAAGCTAAAATTAGAATAGCGACATATATAGATGTGATTTCTTACTTGAGAAACTATAAAATCATTGTAGAAAAGCTCTTTGCAACAGTTTTCATTTTTGCCATAATTCTGCTTAATGATGCTCCTTGAATAGTAATTTCAGCTAATGGAGAAGTAACATTATATTCAGAAAACCACCAACTAACTATCAGAATCTTACAATAAGGAACTACCTATAAATGAGTGTAATAATGAGCTCAGCAGTTTAGCTTTCATACATTTCAGCTGAGTAAAGTCAGCCATTTTCTCTTGCTGACCCCAGATAACTTAGTGAGAGTTTAGAGCTGCTCATCAAATGCAATTTGACCTAATAATTACCCCTGAAGATGTGATTAAGAAACACCTGACTCAGATGTCATGTACATATGCACGCCACAAGTCATCACCCCTTCCTCTCCTTTGATTTTAGTGGCTGAACGCCAAGTCAGCAGGCTCTGAAAACTGGCTTTCCATTTATAGTTTATTCAGCTCATTACACTTATGCCATGTGGGCCTAAGAAGGGGTGATCTTTTATGTGTACAAGGATTAAATGCTTGCCATGTTCTCCAAAACTATATTAAAATGAAAAGAATTTCATTATTTTCTTCCAATGCCTTTCAATGTTATTAAATACTGAAAAAAATGACTCACACAATATGAGCATTTGCTGTAATTATACCATTCTGAACATACTCAACCTCACGGAATAAGGTGGGAATGCAATAGTTTTTTAGCATCCAATGTGGCAATTTACTATATATTAACATATCTGACATTCCATAACATCTTATTTGAGGAAATTGTCAACAAATGTAACAATATGTGTATTTACATACACTCTACAGAAAATGTATATAAACATCTCCTAAACACAAAACACACAAATCTGTATGCACATTTATGCATTATTTTTCTATTTATATATGTATATTATTCTTTATGGTCCTATTGCTACAGTTAGAATATAAGGTATGATCAGTGTCATGCTACACAAAATGTAAAACAATCCCCAAGGCAGGGAATGAATTGTTTGAGGATGCCAAAACATTTTCCTTCTTTAATACTCAGCATCAATTTTTATGAAAAATATTGATTATTAATCTTTGTAATTTACAAATTAATGAGAAAATAGTGTGTATGATTATTTTTACTGTGCATAATTATATTTACTGCATTTTTTTTTGAAATTTTTGTTCTGAATTCACACATGCCCTATCAAGGAAACCTCATGGATTCTTTTCAGAATTCCAAAGAAAGAATGCTACCTCATTTTCTTTTTTGTACTGACTTGTACAAGCTTAGAGCCGAGACTACAAAAGTTAAATACCGTACAACAGTGCAGTTAAAATACCTTGATGAGTAACTTTATTAGCATTTATCTCTACATAATCATTTATTGAAATGAGATAGTTGTTTGTCATTATCGATATACAACCCTAGCTAACTTCATTTATTTAGACTTCTATTTTTAAAATAGTATTTTTTGTGTGTACATGTTTTATCTCTTGTCGAAAAGCAATTTCTGAATTTATTGATGAGCATTGGACAGCTGTGTGAAATAATAGCAAGGTGTCATCACTGACTGGTCAATGCATCCAACACTTCATGGAAATAGACAGAGAACAGTAAATGCCTAATCAAAAGCATATTTAAATAAAAAAAGAGTATAGGTCATATATGTCTTACCTGAAGATATAAAAATCTGAATGAATTTGTCCACAGACATGGATTTTATTTAGGTTTTTTTGCCTTTTTTAAACGAATTAAACACTAAAAGTTAAAATGTTATCTGTTTGTTGAGAAGCTTTAATTGTTCCCTGTATTACTAAGGTAATGGAACTCGACAATTATGGAAAACATTATTTATGTTGGTTGATTGGCATCTGGGCTCATAAAGATACATCAAAATTTTATGGTCAATTACTGGTTGATGGTATCTGTTGCATGCTGATATGTCTTACTAAAATGAAAAGGGTCAAACAAAAATGAATTTGATGCAAACAGACCTTTGCAACACAGTTAAATCCTATTTATTCTCTCAGGTATTGTGAAAAAACCTCACCCTTCCAAAGTATGTTATATAATTGCATATAATACAGAATTCTTTTCCCTTTTTCTTTTTTATTTAATCTTTTTCATTTTGCTTATCAATCCCCCAAACCTTCTTCTGTCCACCCAACTTTCTCCCATCTCATCTCCAATCCACTCCGCAGAGGGGTAAGTCTCATCAAAGCCTAGTATAGTAAGTTGAGACCAGATGAAACCCCTCCCTCCGGTATCAAGGCCGAGCAAGGTATTCCATCATAGGGAATGGGCTATAAAAATCCAGTTCATGTACCCAGCATAGGTCCTGGTTCCACTGCTAGCCCCCATCCCACAAAAGAAGATCAAGCCACATATCTGACACCCAACTTCAGAGCGCCTACTTCCATCCCACGCAGGTTCCCCAGTTGGCAGTCCAGAGTCCATGAGCTCCAACTAGCTCCGGTCAATTGTCTCTGGTTTTCTCAATCATGGTCCTGACCCCCCCATACAATTGTTATTCTGCTTACCTATATATCAATAAAGCTTTCACTTAATACTATAATTCCAGAACCTTAGAAACACATGATGTGAGATTCAAGATGTATATAATCAAAGACTTAAGCTAAAAACTCACATGATTAAATGAAAAACTAGAAGTATTTATAATCATTGAATTGTGAAATTGTAATCAGGCTCTATCTGAAGTACTGTGATTTCCATTTTGGTGTTTGTTGCAGTAATCTGTCACCTGATGGAGTTACTATTCTTTCCCCAGAGCGCTGTTCAAATTTTCTACACACTCCACATCCTGAGAAGCTGCCTAATTTCATACTCTCAAAAGTGCCTGGTACACCATTGGCATTCAACAAGGTTCTATCAGTATTTCTCATATACACTTGGAAACATTACATTTCTGCATATGTAAGCAATGACATTTTTCCATGTCTATATATACATGAAAGCAAGTGCCCCAATCTTAGTCTTTGTTAGTTAGAAGACTGAAGCACTAGGTGAAATTTGCATAATCTTGTAAGGATCATAGTGAATAGGAAGAAGTGAACAATGTATGTTGCAGACACAAGCTCAGGGACTCAACTGAGTTGGATGCTATCTTCTTCAGAGTGAACTGGTTACATTCCTCTGAGAGCATTTTTGCACTAGTGTGACCATTGCAAAGTCCAGTGATTCTTAACTGCTTAGAGATTATTTGATGCTTTATGAATGAGGTTAAATGTCTTCTCACTAGTAAAATATATATATTACCCAGAATGTCATTTCTGCACAAAATTCTGCATATGTTTCCAGGATTTCCAATTTATGCAGACAATTGAAACGCAGTTTAAATGCCTCTAATTATTCAACATTTGTTCCATAAATAGTTTCAGTAAAAACCTGGGGAGATACCTGACACCTCATTTCCATTGGCCTTCTCTTAAATGCCTGAAGTGTCTGACAATTTGTGCTGGGGGATTTTCAAGCAGAATCTCATTTAATGCTTACTTTTTCTATTCTTGTGTCTGACTAGGAGAGATTCAAGGAAAACCTCAGTGTCCATTTTTTTCAGAGACTGAGAGAATTCTATTGCCCAATTTTCAGGGGAGGGTATTCCATTCTTACTAGTGTGTATGCCTCTATACAAATGGACATGCTTGTGTGTGTTTCTCTCTCTCTCTCTCTCTCTCTCTCTCTCTCTCTGTGTGTGTGTGTGTGTGTGTGTGTGTGTGTGTGTGTGTGTGTGTGTGTGTAATCTCTGAGGCAGGCTGGCCCACTTCTTTATTGTCTGCTTGTGCATTTATCCACCAAAGAATTATGTGCAGTGGGAAATCAGCTTTCCAATGACAGGTACTTGGATGCTGTATTTTTATTTCCCACAGATATTACCTGATTTTCAAACAGAATAGGATGGTCTTTGTTACAAACCAGAAGGAATTATTTTGAATCTCCTATAATAAGGGCTTTGTGACAAATAAAAAATAGCAGGAAGACTCATTTCCATTACATGCATTTTATTGCCATTTTAGGGAGAATCAATGACAGCACAGCTTGCTTTCCTCTTGCCCTGAGTGATAGTCAAAAGGCAAAATATACTTTTGCATCATCCTTGATAAATAAGATACACATTAGAATTTGCTCTGAAAAATGACTTATAGACTTCTTTCCGGTTCTGAGTGTTCATTAAAAACACCCCCCAAGACCATTCTTAATGTAGTAACGTAAAGAAAGTACTTTCAATTTCTTGGGCGAGAGAAGCACTGTATTTGTCTTCTACAGATTTATTTGGAAATTTATAGAAGTTATACTGCAAATTAGACTAAAATCTCCCCATGTATGTTTTATAATAAAATATTCTGTACATGCATTGGTTGGTAGAAAAATCTTTGTCTTAAAACTCAAATATGATTTGCTAAAGAGGCACCATTGTAAACATTATTACTCTATAACATTCCATTTTTATTGCCACCTGTGAAAAGTTGTACTTCTGAAATATTTTAAAAGACCACAGAACAAGCCAAAACAAATGAAGTAAGATCATATGTGAGAAAGCCTTTTATAAACAAAATAAGCTATCTTAAGATAATAAAGCAAATACAGTATATCTGTTAGGTCATTCAAGTCGGCTAATGAGTTCAGCTGATAACTGTACAGTTTAGGTGACATTCTGTCTTCTGTCCTTGTACTCAATTCACTATAGACATGTTTTTATAAGGCATGTATTGAAGATTTATTTTCATGCATGGTTTTGGGAACATCTCACCAATTTCCCCACTCTCAAAACATTGATAATACTGTGTATTAATGTTCCAAGCAATGCTTGAATTAATGCATGCGGAAAGAAATTTGTAAATTAACATTACTAAAGATGAAGAGAATAAAAGTCACCAAAACAAAACCAATCTGCAGAAATGTTTAGGTTTTTCCATAGACATCCTCAATAATCTCTATAACAGAAACATTTGCCATATATGTCCTAGTGTCTGCTGAGTCAATCCACTTAGCTCTACTTTAAATTAAGTTAAATAATTGTCTTTCTCCCAGATATTACATAAGAACATATTAAAACAAATCAATGAGATACTACACAACATTCATTGCCTGTTGTATAGGCTGAAAAATCTTCCCAGTGGATTTCAAGGTGAGATGTGTTTTTTTGTTGGTAAGAATTGTTTTGGTTTATCCTGCAGAATCACAGACAGGTCCTACTGAGATAACAGAAAGCATTTCTGATAAACAGAAGCAAATCAGCAAGGCACACACATCCAGCCGTGGGACCAGGAGCAGTTTCACAGCATCTGTTAGAGGCAAATGGAACTGGAGAGAGCTTTAGCAGAAATCCTGCCCTTCGTCCAGATACCACTGATAATGAACACATAACAAAAATGTACGGTTCAGCTGAAGGCTGCTCCTCTAAAACACTGCCTGTAGCCAAAGCATATTTCCTTTTTAATCCTTAAAAACATTCAGGTTGAGCCTTGTGATCCATTTGACCAAAACTGTTTGCTTCGGGATGCAATATTTAAGAGTTAGTATCAAATACCAATTTATCATAAAATCCTTCTGTGATGTGAACATATAGATCCTTGGGTTTAAATATTGATGATTAAACTGATAATATTTTAAATGTATGTCTCTATGGTGAAAAATAAATAAATATCATGGCTGGGTTTATATTTTCAGAGACAAAAGACCTTGACCTGTAGGGAAGGTAAAACAGTCACACAGAAACCTGAATTATATGCAGTCCTATGGGATTTCTTTATGGTGGCAACTGTGGCTTTAAATATCCCTGGTGCTATTTTCTTTCCTTTTATTTTAGGCTATTAATTGTGTTCATAGAAATCAGTCCCATGGTGGATTTTACACCTGGCATAAATTATATTTCTTTGCTCTAGTGAGTCCCTGTGTGTCACCTCCCCCTTTACCCTGAAGTATGAAACAGGGGTATGATTAAGCGTAAGGGAAGCAATGGGATGTAAGGAGCTCAAGGGGTCCACCTGTCATGGGGCTATAGAACATTTCTCTTACTACTACGTGTTTACTCACTGCCATAGAGCTGTTCTCTGCTGCTCATTTAAAGTGCTACCTTTAGGATACAACTGTAATTGTTTTATCTTGAAAAGTAACTTCTGGGAAGGTTTTTGCATAATTTCTTGTGATGAAGCATTATAAGTTATTTGCTTTCATTAAAACTGATATTTTGCATAGACATTGCCTTAGTCTTCTGCTGTAACAAAATACTGGAAACTTGTTACAGTAATGAAGAAAAATTCCTTAGTTAACCATCCTGAAAGCTGAGAAATCTGAGACTGGTTGAGTCCGGATCTTACTATGTCTTTCAGGACTGCGATGATGAAGAGAGTCTTCTCCAGTGATTAGACAGAAAGGAGGTTCTCAGTCATTAGACCAGGAGGCCAGAGCCCTCATGACCTCCTGCTCCTAAGAGTCTCACTCCTTTACATTGTCATATTGTAGGCTGTGTTTTGGCACTTGCATGACAAAGCTATTGTGGTAATTTTATGAGCTTCATACACTATAACGTCTATACAGAAAAGAACCAGGTTCCTGCAGAGGGGCCCACACTAGTGTCATAAGCTCTGGAAATGAAAAAAAATCAATGGAGATACCCAAGAGGGAGATGATGTCCTTTGTAAACAACTAAACAAACTGATACAAAATAATTAAAGAAATCCTGCAATTTTGAACAACTTTCAGAAATTCTTTTTGTACGCTTGTGGCCTGGTTTGCATATCTAGTTATTAGATCAGTAGCTTTTATTCTGATAAGTTTTACAGAATGGTTATTTGATACTTAACTATATATCAGCACACAGCTGCTTGGCTCTTAAATATGGTTCTATAGAAACGTTAAGAATGCTAGAACAATTTACCATTGCATGGCTGAAATGATCTTGGTACATTTTCTCCTATGTAAACAGGTAACATAAAAAGTAGTATATGGAAAAATATCTAATTCACCATTAGAGTTACTAGACTCCTAATAAGCACAGAAATAATCCATAGAACACTGGTTTCTAAACCCTTCTAATGCTGTGAACTTTAAATACCGTCTCATGTGGTGACCCCCCAACCATAAAAATCACTTCTTTGCTGCTTCATAATTTTAATTTTGTTACTGTTAAATATCTGATATGCAGGATATACAATACGCTAGCCCTGTGAAAAAGTCATCCTACCCCCAAAAGGAGCGTAACCCACAGGTTGAGAACCGCTCCTGTAGTGTATCATTCTTCTTTTAATCTATATCTTGATCATGCAATGAATTGCAGACATTCTCCATAGTAGTTCAGCATTGTCAGTGATTTATAATACATAAAACTGTTCTTCTGCTGTAAGATGTTTGGGAAGTCAGAAGAAATTATTTCTAGTCCTTGAAGCAGATTTAGCTTAGATACACAAGAAAGCCCATTTCTCAAGTTTTAAGTCACCTTTCCAAAATAGAAGAAGATGTGATGGAGTTTACATGAAGATGCTAGGTTGGGTCACTGACTCTGGGAATAAGGGTTGGGGAGGAAGCAACTGAGAGATATAAAAAGCACCTAGAGGAGAATTTCCTTTCACCTTTCCCAAAATACTTGGTAAAAGTACACACTCTCAATTAAACATAGCAAATTTAGAATTTCTTTTCACAACATATAATCAACCTGTGGAATTTATAGCCTCAAAAATTGAATTAAATCTATATCTAGAGGTTAAAAATTAAATAATTTTATGATTGCAAAACATAGATGATGGTTTAGGAGAAATCAAATCTGTTGATCAGGCATAAATTGGTATATGAGAAAATGATTTCCTGTCGTGGGGTGCAACATAACTGGAAACATATTTGAGTTTATTTATACTTAAGTGGCCAACTGAGAGTTATCATAGAGAAAGTTACTTTATTTTTGGTAAGGACATTTATTTGTTTTAAACATTTAAAGCTTAGATACTTGTCAGCACGGGGAAAAGAACGACTCAGGTTTGTAGATTTTGTGTTATTTATTTTATTTTGCATCATAAAATTTGTCACTGAGTTTATTGTTTCCTCAGAAGAAATAAACAAAACAACCCCCACAAGCGTACTTCCAATAAAAGTTCATACACAATGCAAGCATATTAATTAACCTCAGTGTTTTTGGTGCAGAGATTTTTTTTCTATCTCCGTGTTTAAATATTTAAGTATGCTTTTCCATTCAGATAGCCAGTATGTGTATGTATGTGTATGTGTATGTATGTGTATGTGTATGTGTATGCATATGTATGTGTATGTGTATGTACATAAACAGTTCAGTGGATATTTCCCAAAGTCTTGTCACTCACCACACCACGGCAAGAAGAGAATGCTTGCTTAGCTTGCCATTCTTCAGACTATGACCAAGCAATAAATTTATATGATTAAATGTATGTATGAGTAAATTCTTTTCTCCAGTATTACATAAAAAATAACCAGACATTTGCTGCTATACATAATATACTTATTGTGTAATCAGAGCAAATATTTTTCTTAAAACACCATCATTCTTTAATATGTATGTTCCCTAGTAAAGTTTTATATTAATTTGTTATCGATCAAGTAAATAAAACAAAGATCATTTAAAAAGTTAATTGATTATTTAAATGCAGGTTTAATTACCTTTGTGTACTTCTCTGAACATAGGTTTCATATGCTCAAAAGCTTAAGGAACTGCTCATGTCTTAAGTGTGAAACCAAAGAGAAGTAAAATGGTTAAGTGAGAGCCAACATGTTTATTATTGGGTAAGGATATGTACATGCTTTAAGATTGATTTCTGATTAAATAAGTTGCAGATGAAGAGTTATATTGATGAAACTGTTTGGTGGTAACACTATAATCAAGGACCTTCTCATAATTCTAAAATGGAGATTCTTTTTCGTTGTTGTTGTTTGTCCATCCAGGGAAAGATAATTGTAAAGAAGGGATTGTTTGATGCCCCAGCATATGCTGACGCCCTCCTGTGTTCTATCTCTACACACATAGAGGTTTCCTGTTACCATTTGAAACTCTAGTAACATGTCTAGGGACTGTGTTTAGTTTCCATGGTTAACCACTGGGAAAAAAAAGTCATCCATAATCATAGACTTTTTTGAGAATTGTATTTATAGCACCAAAATTTTCAGTCAATATTTAAAATTTTACATAATAATGAGAGTATTCACATATCAAGCGCCTGTTGTTAGCTAGGTTATACAAACTGTTTTTCATTTTCCTAAGGACCCTGAAGTATAAGAGCTATTGTGCCCAGTTTACTAGAACTCAAAAAGGTAGGCCAAACTGCATACCAAAAAAAAAAATGAATCATTGTTGGAAATGGTTGGAGATTGGTCTTGAGATGATTGCATGAGGTCAGTTCACAGCCTACATGAGTTCACATCATGTTACTCGACTTAAATAACTCCTAATTGTAAAGAGAAGCCTTCCCGCCGGCCTGGTTCCAGAGCCGCATCAGTCCCAAATAACACACAGGAGGCTATATTAATTATGAAGCTGTTGGCCTTGCTTGTTTCTTACTGGCTAGCTCTGACTTAAGTATTTATCCCATAATTGCTAATCTAAGCATTTCTCTTACCGGAGAGGTTTCCGGGTTTCCTACCCATGGCATTACATCTTGACTCCTGTGTTTCTCCTACCCAGAGTCCTCCTGGATTCCTAGTCCCACATATCTTGGTTCCCTATTGGCCAACAGTGCTTTATTGACATATACACAGGACTTCCCCCATCACCTAATAATTGAAAATATTTATAAGTGGCTGCAAATTTACAATAAATACGCAAATTTTCTTCTGAATAAATATACCAAGTTCCCACCTTGGCAAAGTATTGGCTTTAGTGGATTCTGTATATTTTGCGAGGCAATGCCAATGCAGTAATTTAGGATTTAGCTGATGGTGCCATGGAAAGTATTCAACTAAAGATCAAAAGAAGTATATTTATCATTTTATTAGATGATTGCCCTTGACTTGGCATGATTAGTTAAAGAAAGAGAGGAAGGATGAAAAGGGAATAGTGGGAAGGAAATTTGACTGGGTGTGGCTCTTACTCTGGCATGTGTGTTATAGGGAGGACATCACAAACACCATACATTCATACATACATACATACATACATACATACATACATACACCCATACACACACACACACACACACACACACACACACGTATGCAAAATATAACCAGGTGTAATTAATCCAGAGAGGAGATATAAACTGGAAACTTGATAATGAATCAGAAAGTAGAGTTTAGTAGATAGATTTGTTGAAGAAGAACAGTGCAGCCAAGACACAGGGCTCTCCAGTCAGGAAATCAGGTTAGCCAAAAAAGCTCAAGAAGAGGAAGTGGTTTATGTCAGCCTCAAGCAAAAATCTAAATTAAGGCTTACATAGTTCTGTAGACCATGGATTACAGTAAGAATCATTGGGGTAAACCTAATAGACATGCTATTGTATAGCTCCATCTTTAAGCATACATCGTTTCTGAGGCTTAATAGAAAGATTGTAGATGCTAGACAAGACACTCA
Organism: Mesocricetus auratus; assembly: GCF_017639785.1. Lineage (NCBI taxonomy): Eukaryota > Metazoa > Chordata > Mammalia > Rodentia > Cricetidae > Mesocricetus > Mesocricetus auratus. The sequence goes on from NW_024429190.1 coordinate 37,381,808, forward strand.
GATTTGCTATGTGCTTAGCATTGGAAGCCAGGGGCAGAAATTTAGAATTCCTGACATCTTGTGGGTAATGTAGTTTTATCCTCTGGTTTTAGAGGAGAGTGAGTCATAAAGAGACAAGTGGGAACTAATCCAAGTTTATAGAGTGATGGGAGACCCAGAGCAGAGTTCTCCTGGCATCACTTTAGTGTCTTTCCAGTTGACTCCAGTTTTCTAGGCAAGTCTGAAGAGCCAGGAAAACAGAACTGAAATATGAATGGCTTGTACAGAAAGTCATAGAAAAATGTTCCTTTTATCTAGATCGTACTGGACATGCATTTTCTTATATCTTTGGCATGAGGAAAATTGGTTTCATAATCTCCAGAGAAAAAATTGCTAATTTTTGCCTGGAGCATTCTCTTTGCTGATTCCTATCTGAATATTTTCAACTCTCAAATTAATTTTACCCTATTTGCTATGTTGGCTGTAATGAATCATATTCAAAACCAGCAAAAAGTTATACAAAAGAGTACAGAGAAAAGAAAAAAAGCTGCACCTAGCTTTTCCAACCTGCTTCTGTTGATTCTTACCAGGAAGCATTTTCCCCATCTCTTATTCTCATTTATATGAAAATCCAGATAGAAATGAAAGTAATATATTAGCTGTTTAGGGAGAAAATGTTAAGTCAATTATACTCCTGCAAGATTTATAAGAACTAAAGTGAGTTTAAATTTGAATTGTCAAAGGAAATTTTACATGCATTAAGCACTCCGTAAATCCCATCATATGTATTTAATTATGTCCTGGGCTTTGAACTGCTGTATTTAAAATGGTATTTTTATCTTCAAAAAAGACTTTTCTTAGTGAACTCATTCTGTGCATCACTATATATTTAAATTATACCTGTGGGTATAATTCAGATAGTCATATATGTTGGTAATGAGATTTGGAGAACAGAATGTGTGGGTGTCAGACAATGAAACAAGGAGTTATCCCCCCCATTCTTATAGGCATCTGTTTTAAACGACAACAACAATTGTCTTGTCTGTCTAATGCAAGCACCTCCAACCTTATATAGTCAGGTGTTCTGGAAAATGTTCTATTCTTTGTTATCACTTAGATTTTAAAAATATGTGCACGCTGAATCCCTGCATATTGGGATGTTATTTCTAAGTAGGAAAGAGCTTATCTTAGAAGAGTAAGCAGTGACCTTTTAAGTCTTCCTTTCAACTGAAATGTTTCAAAACTGAGCATATTACAGAAATGCATTAAGTACACATTTTTAAATGCAAAGCACTGCAGAGCATACTGAACAATTCAAATACATGATGAGATAGCCCCCATGTGTACATGTTGCATCTGTAAGCTCTCATGGTGCAATACGGACATATCAAGCATCATGGTACAAAATGAAAGGAGGTGATAGGAATATGCAGCCTTAACAAACATTCATATTGCTTTGACTCCAATGACTTAAATACTACTCTTGTGAAGATACAACAATGAGGAAAAGCATTCCTGAACAAAAGCTATGGGCTTGTGACAGGTACATGAAATCAACAATCAAATGTCACGGAACCGTCTTGCATGTTGGTAGCTGTATATGTCAGTTGAACACCTAATTTTCAGTTTGTGCATCAGTTTTGAATTTTATATATTCAAAATGATGACTGCTTATTAGACCTAAAATTTAAGATCACTGAACTCTAAATTATTTATATTAATTAATATCTGACTGTTACATTTTTGATAGAGCTATGGTAACAAGTTGCATATATCTTAAAATTACATAACAATTGTTCATCTCATAGGATAATTTTCTTTTAGATTTGATACTTATATGAGTATCAAGTGGGAGCTAGAGTCTGTAGTACTATCTTGAGATCAAATATTTATTCAGCTTTCCTTGTAAAATATACGACAAAATATAAGACTAGTGTATTTTTTCATTTTAATAATTAAGTAACTTAAGAGATATCACATAATTCATGTGCCTCTTTTCTGACATGCTCCGTAGTGTTTATATAACTAGAAACTTTAGATAATGTTGATGGGACATTTTATTTATTTTCAGTATATTTTAAAGAAAATTTCTTGCAATGTTTTTGATTCTGTAAGTATTGCCATTTCTAGTTATATATTGTGTTATTTCCATTTAGAAAGCAGTTTGGCTTAGTCTTCCTAGACTCATCATCCTGTTTTGTATTCTACATTTCCAATTTTATAGTTAAAAATATTTTACAGCATATTGCTTTGCCCATTGCATTTTTCACTTGTCAACATTTACATGTGCTAGTGTGATATGTGCTTTGCTGTGAAATCACTACATTCGGTTTATTGTTCTACCACAGCTCAGAATGACTTCATTTGGTAGACTATTTGCACACCATGCACAAAGCTCTGAGTGCGATCTCCCAACAATGAATAAACTGTGCATGGTGGCTTGTGTCATTGATCCCAGTAATTGGGTAGTAGAGGCAGCAGAATAGGAATTTACACTCCTCCTCAGATACACAGTAAGTTAGAGGCCAACCTGAGAAATGACAGCTATGCATCTCAAAGCAAATAAACAAAAAGTTACTCAGAGTATTTGACAAATAAACTGTGGGAGTTTTAAGTTATACTGTCTGACAAATGCAGTTAAACCAAGTGACAGTGAAAGCATCTAGCTGTCCCATTTGTACCCCGTAGTTTGACCTCTGTAATTTACATTAAAAGAAAAACATTTTTCTTATAGCTGAATGGTACAATATTTCATTGAATGAATGTTTAGTACCTCTTAACAGAATATTGTCATTTACTATAGCATCATTGTTTTTTAAGAAGTTCTTAGGGATTTTGCATTATAATACATTGCCATGCACTGTGTCCTCACACTATTTTGAGCAACTACTTATAATGACATAATTTGCAGGACTGTGTGGCTAATAAGCTTTCTGTTTAAAATCCTCACACTGAGATTTCTAAGAGCAACGTGGTCTACATGTAAACTCTTTGCAAAAAAGCATCTGAATTGCAGACAGAGGCACACGAGGGACTGCCAGGATTGTGTTTGCTGTGGCTGTCTGCTGAGCTGCTGCTTGAAAAGCTGGAGTATGAGCTTACTGATCCACTAAAGCCAGGCCAAACAAGTAGTATACCAACCTAAGTGGGAAGTCAGTGTCATATACAAAGTTGAGTTGGAAAATTCCTCTGAAATATATATTGATAGCGTGGGAATGCTATATAATGTGAAGACACAAGTTGGTTTTTGTAAACATGCCACAGTTTTCATGGAATATGCCAAAATGTTCGTTTGAGTGCAATAAAGTGGCAAAGTGGTTCATTTGAACTCAAAGGGTGATTTTTGCAATTACAAATTGGATGGGTAATGAATTTACTTGTGAAAAATATACAACACAAAATCTAACTTGGAGACATTCTCACTGAGTATCATTTTTATATGACACACTTGCATACATACATACATACATACCATTTATTTCATTTTCAATAAATAAAATGTATGACAATAGTAAGGTAGTAAATAATTTTCTATGAGATAATTGAGTTTTTCCATAATAAATTAATATCATACATCTAACTCATATTATCTAACTCATGAGAATGACTGTAATAAATATACTAAAGTTACAATAATATATGTGGCTAAGTTTCAGGAATTAAGATTGTTTATGTTACATTCTACATGTAAAAAAGTTTAAAAGAAATTTTGAGTAAACATCTAGATAATGTACAACTATGCACAGTTGTGATACAGAAGAACTAGAAACTCCCTGAACACTGTCCCTTTCTTATCTCTTTATTTTCTGGAAGTGCTTGCTCTGCAGGCTTGCCCTTTCCAATTAGAGGAACTGTCAGACCCCTCAGTGAAGAAGCCAAGGTCACAAGTTAGGAAACTTTGACTAATACTACTGCTATTGTATGTAAATGTGTTAAACGTGGAGAGCTAAGAATCATGGAGTTCATTCTATGAATTTATACCAAGAATATAATCTATGTTATACAAAGAAAAAGTTTGTTAATCTCTCCCTCAGTGTGTGTGTGTGTGTGTGTGTGTGTGTTTAGGGAGTGTGTGTATTTAGGGTGTGTACATATGTAAGGTTGCACTCACCCACTGATGTGCATGAGGAGGCCTGAGTTTGACATCAAGTATCTTCCTTATTTCTCTCCTCTCACACTATTTCAGACGTTATCCACATTCAGTCCCTTTGAATCCTATTCCCTCCAGGTTTGCTGACTGTCCCTGGATCTGTCTGTCTCTGCCTCTTCACCCCTCCCCCTGTCCCCTACATGCTGCCTACCACACACAGATGAGGACTGTCCTGCCTAGTGTTTATATGACTGAAGTGAACCAAGTTCGGGTCCTCATGCTCTGCAGAAAGTACCAGTGAGCCACCTCCCCAGCCTCTGATGTTGTAGTCTTTAAATAGCAACTGTGTGTAAGAGCAAAAATATGGAGTATGTTTGAGGCAATGTATTTTTGAACTTATTGGACATACATTCATATCCTTCTAGAAGGTCTGTCATTGTCCATCTTGTCTCACCCTCCTGCTGATCCTGTGTCCATTCAGAAAGGTGACAATCACTTAACCCTTACTAGTATTTGCAGCTGTGTACTTAGTTTGTATCAGGGGCTGATCAAAGGTCCCTTGAAAAGGCAGAATTGCTTCATGAGCATTTGTGGTGAACATGTTTTATGTTTATTCAAACTGCTTCCCACTGGGGTCATGCTACCCAAGAATATAACAACTTTAGTTAGGTGCAGGACTGTTGTAATGGTAACATACAATGAGGTTTATCCTTTGTTCCTTTAGATGGAAAAGTCACTTCCTGACTGGGTTCTGGGATAAAAGTAGATCAGACTTTGAGCAAAAAATAAAATATGTATGTCATAATATAACTTTTTATCGCTTGGATCAATGCTTTCTGAGCATAGAAGATCAGTACTTGACTATTCATTTCATGTTGACTCTAAGGAAATGATTTGTAGCAAAAAACTATTAAAAGGGAGAAATGACCACAGTTGGACCGAGGGATCCTAATTAAACATGTACTACTGCTTCAAAAATTCAGTCTATTTGGCAAGGTTCTGTTTTAGGAAGTGGTAACATGCAACACTACTGATAAAGGGTAAATTTTGTCTTGGATATTAAGTTTGGTAGTAAAGCCTTCAATTAAGGATTGTCGTCTTACTCTCTTAAAACACTGGGTTTTTCTATTCATCTATTTATTCTTTAAACTTCTACTACCTTTTTTTGATAATTATATGTTTAAAATGATCATATTAATGTAATAAGCTAATGCAATTTACTTTCTATATTCACTTCTCTTTGTTGTTCAAAATATATTTCTATGATCCCTTGTTCAACAGTTGAACTGATCCAGGGTTTTTATATTCTTTTCTCAAAGCAGTTTATATACCTGTCAAAATTACCCAAGCAACATTTCTGTAACTAAGCACTGGAGTATGCAAGTAATGACATGAATACACGGATGATAGAATGTAAATTGAAGACTAAATGGTAATAAAAATGCATTTTGCATTTGCTTTTTTTTTCTCCCTTTCTCACAATGAATTGGGAAAGAGTGACACAAATATATGTCATAAAAAACCCATTAGCTGACACACAAAATCGCTCAAACAATGCAGTTCACCGAAGAGACTAAAGACATGTAATGAGACTGGAAAAGTAGGTTTGATAATTAGAATGAGTCAAAAGCAATCTCATTCCCCCTTTAGCTTGTGCAGATGACAGTGGAAGGAAAACGGTCTTTTCTTCCGAGACAGAGACAGGACATCAGTCAAAATGATAAGAGATGTCAGTGTAATATTCCTCTGACAGAGTCAGGGGCCCCTGAGCTGGTGTCTGCACTAGATATTTCTAATCTTTTTCTTTGCTTCAACTTTATTTTGGCCTTTAGGGCAATAGAGTCCATATCAGTATAATGTAAGAAAAGTTCAAATTTTTTAGTTGAGTCATATAAAAATAGTGTATGATCTGCAAACAAAAATACATTACTTTTGAAGTCAGTAAAATAAAAAAAACTTTTTTGTTATATAAATAAGGAAGATATTGCTTAAAATGAGCATGAAATTACCTTTGTGATAGGAATTTTGTAGATTTTTGTATTTAGTTTGTAATTACATGCAAATGTTTTTGCCTTGAATAACAAAGAATTTTATTGGTATTTATAAAGTTTTTTAAGAGGTAGCTGAAAATACCAGTTGTATATACTATCAAAATGAACCATGATTAAAATTCAATTGTAAGGTATAAAATTCAATACTATTTCATTTTCATATTATGCTAAGTTTCTGAAGACAATTATAAAAAGACATACTTTAGGTTACTTATAACATGAAAAATAAAAGCTCATAATTAAATTATCTATATCTCATAATTTAAAACAGGCCATAATAGTCATGTTTATGGAATAAAATAAGTAATAATCATGCTATTACTTTGCCTTACACTTCATTTTAATATGAAATTCATGTTAAAATAGATGAAAAGGTTCTAATGAGAAAAGTAGATAATTCAACTGATATGTGCTGACATACTCTAAAATTAGAGCTACAGTCTTAGTAGAGTGTGACATAAGGCATACAGAAAGAAATATCACATAATTGAATAATCCTAAGTAAGTTGTCTGCTGTTTAAGTGACTCAGTATTACTGTCATATGGTTCTCTACTTGTATATTAACCCTAGGATTAAGACATTCAATTAAGAATTGTCATCTTGTTCTCTTAATACATTGGATTTTTCTATTAATTATTTAGTTTAAACTTCTACTACCAATTATAAACTGCCCTCTTCACTGATAATTCAATCAGGATAGACAATTTTTGTGTCTGTCATTCCATATATACCTACCTCACAGCTGGAAAGGTTAAGCCCACACTGTTACATTTATTGGAGAGAAAAATAAAATGAGATCATTTATATAAAATATGGAGCAATCATGGCACAAAAATGCAGGAAATTATAGTAGACTAGTACTAAATATTAGTTGTTTGGTCATTCTAACAAGTGTGTCATGAGAATTATATGCAATAGTTATTAAAAGCATAAAGTAGGCATAAAAGACCTTCAAAATTTGATGTATTGTAAACACCTAAAGATAGCCTAAAAATAATATCTTTTTTAGTTGTTAGACAATTCTTCTCATGCCATAGTGATATATTCCTCGTGGGAACCACACTCCTCCTGTGGTCCACTTTAAAGTTTTTACATCTCCTGACTGATCTTGATTACACCTTTTCATTTATCTATTTATTTAACAGTAAAAGGACAACTGTTTCTCTACCAGGTTAGCTCAGCTGTGTGCTTAGACACTAGTGGTACCTTAAAAACTTTTCCTAATATTGACAATCTAATGATTATCATGAGTTGTTTTTCTTATCTCTGTACCTGGGCAGATACCGCCATAGTTTACCTTGGACACTGAAATCTACCTTAAAAAATGTTAACTTCTGACACAAGTTGTTGAACAAGAAAATATGTGGCTATCTGAAGATGAAATATCAGAAATGGAGATGATAGTGAGCATCATAAGCATAACATATACTTATTCTGAAGTATATGTGTGTACATATGCTTGCCTTAAATACTTTTAATTTATTGTCATTGAATTCTTGTAGTAACAGAAGGGTTTGTATTATTTTTAGTCCTGCATTGAATTAAGAAAATGTAATAAAAAAACACTAAAAATTCTCTGGATCCTTATATTGAATTGGTAGACTTCTGAGTCAAACATAGACTCTCTCATCATACATTGTCATGTTAACATCCACAACACATTGTCTCTCAATACCCACAAACACTTAAGAAACTAATCATTTGGTTTAGATTACTTAGTGTTTCACATAAAAAATACAATGTCAAATATTTATGTTTGCTCAAGAGTCAGTTCTATTAGCAGGTATGTGATACCATGGAAGATTACCAGTTCTGGAAATGTTAATAAGAAATATGAAGCATTAAAATTTATTTATTAAACAGGCCTCTTGGTGAGCAGAGAATAAAGAGTCAATCAAATATCTACTTTTCTTTCTTTTTTTTTTTTTTTTTTTTTTTTTACAAACCATACCTTGACTTCATGATTTTCTGGCTACCTTTGTACTTAGCCATGTTTTCTGAAAACATATGTGCCAAAAGACTATTTATATTATTACAGAAACTAAGGAACAAGTTTCATTGGAAGTACACAGGAAGTTTTTCTCAATAAACTGATGTAAGGCTAGTTTGCCCTCTCATTTATTACATAAGCGAAGCAAGAATCTTTGTTGAAGACTTTTCATTAATTTGCCCAAACAACTTATGACTTTAACTATCAGAATAATTCTTAGAACATAGAGCACTAAAAGATACTTTACATCTGAAAGTCATGCATATATCAACACAGGAAATTTTTAGTATCAAGTAATATGGCTATTCTAATTTTCATATTTGAACATAGATTCTACCACGAAAAGACAAACAAAAAAGACAACCATAACACTCAACACACACACACACACACACACACACACACACACGCACACTGGAGATATTAGCACAATATATTCTGAGGATAGTGGAAGATGGTTTCTGGGTTACAGAGAACAAATGGGAAAAACATGGATGGTTACCAACACTCAGCTGCTTCCGTGTGAACTACAAATGACCCCACACCAAACCATTTTTTCAAAGAATGATTTTTTTATATGTTTTACTCATATTTCTAAATGTTGGCATCTGGAATATTTCTTGGTCAGTCTCTGAAGACAAATTGAATTCAAATACAGTCTAGGTCACTCACAAGAAGTGTACTTTGGGCAAATTAGTATTTTTGAGCTCTTTATAACACAAGGACTGAATATTAAATGAGTCAGCAGTGTAACATGCAGAATCATGACTAACACATAAGGCATTTTGTGATGTTCTTACTGTGAATTTTAGATGTTCCATATGGAGACACATGCTGGTTAACTGAGATGTTTGTTTTTCTTGATGTTCCTTTTAATCCCACATACTTGCCTTTTTATATACCATTTCAAAGCAGTAATAGAAAAATACTTCTGTTGAGTAATTGGAGAAGATTTGATGAAATCCCATGTCATTCCTTAAGCAGATGAAAGTTGCATGTCAGTGTGTGGCATAGGGATTGTGTAGATATCATTATTCTAAAACCCTTTTATAATTTTGAAAACAAATCCAGAGCTGTGTCTTGCATGAATGCCTTTGTTGGAGTTCATGTTCAGTGGATTCACAACTAGAATATTTGATTTGTACAAATGTTTTGTATGTCCATGAAATTGATTATGAGGACAATATTTACCAACTGCTAAAGAACCAAAGGCATTTTAACCTACGTTTAAGGTCTTTCATGGAAAAACCACTTTGAAATGAGAGTCTGCTTTTCTCGATACTCTGTGTGTTCAGTAGACTTAACATGCTGTGAGCACACAGGATGCTCCAGACTTGCAGATCCATGAAGCAGAGCCTCTCTTGTTTATAGTATTTAAAATAAATTGTTTCAGTTCTCTGTGGGATTGTTTCCTGTTGAGAAGAACCTCATAATTAAAAGCAGCAACTGGAATAGAATTATAATGCAGGTATTTTGACAATGCGGGCACCTGGTATATTATCTTGAAATAAACTGACCTATGGCTATTATGGATAGTGTTCATTCTAGGAGAGATTTGCATAACTACGGAGAATTAGTCCCTCTGCCCATCTTTTTTGAAAAGAGCATAGAGTATTTAGTAGAAAGGAGGTAATTATGCTATTTGGGATAATAGTCAGATTTACTGTCTCGAATGTGATTCTGAACACTACATGAATTTCAGTATAATTGTTCAAATCCTGTTTCAATACAAGCTGATTCACTTTTTTCAGGTCTTTCTTTATGCTCTGCTTTTATTCTTATTGTTATCTCTTTAAATAAGCATCTCTACATTACTAGCAATAGTTCTATTTAATATTAATATTGACCTTTTGTCTATGTCTAGACAATTTTTATTGAAAAATTTTTGAGTTTTCATAAATCAAACATTTTTTTCAAAATGGTGACTGTACTTTTATCCATCCAATATTTTATTACTTACACGTCATTATATGAAATGCTTTTAAGTGAGGTGAGATCTGTAGATTTTCTTGAGTGCCCCAAAAAGCACAGTATTCAATTCTTTGATGAAGTGAAAAAGCGTCCAAGAAGCACAGCAAAAGAATTTTCAAGTTGGTTTCCTTAATAAGAGACAATTGTAAAAGTATTATATTATTAAATTTAAGTATACTTGATATAATTTAGTTCTGTTTATATTTATGTGTAATATGCTAAAAACTTTACCTATTAATATAATATTTTTTCATCCAGGTCAATTTTAGTTCTGTTTCTTCTTCTCATATATAAATATATTATCATTGTAATAATATATTGTTGAGATAATTGTGGTTCATCTTACAATTATCCATTTAGAGTGGAAATAAATGTAAAATGTTACTTTTAGCTTGATGAGATCTTTAAGATTTTAGAAAATTCCAGGTAGCTCTTAGTGACCGTCAATAAAATTCTGGAACTGTATAAAATATAAATGTGTTATTTAAAGTTTGAAAGTTAAATGCTTGTGTTACTTAAGACTATAATCAAATCAGATTTTATATCATGCTAACTTTAATTATTAATTAATTACTACTTTAGTAAAGGGAAATCATGTAACACAAATATATACTACTGCTGGCATTCAATTAATGGATAATGATCTATTTTGTGTGATCTTAATTGAATAATAAATTATTATACTCCCATTACTATGTTCAAAATCCAGAATCCATCATGATGTAGATATTTTGATGAAGTGTAAATTTAGTTCATTCTTTGAAATAATGTAGCTATAATTATGAAATATTGTTCCATAATGCAGATAATTCCCTACAGATAACCACAAATCTTCTTACATCCAAAATTCTAGTATTACAAAAATCAGGCCTGAGATGTCATTATTATAGCATTAAATTCATTTAACTATTTTAGCTGTGTTTATCTCAAAATGAGTCACCTTCAACATGTATACTGGAGAGTGTGGTGTGGGAAGGAGAGAGAGGTGAGCATGAACAATTAATAAAATATGCAAATTTTCTATTATTTAATCAGAAACCTTAAATAAAAGTGCATGAGTGCTGTCTTCCATAGTCTTCTCTTAGCATGAATTGTCATGTGGCATCCTCATGCAGCCAGTCCACAAAGCTATATGTGATGGCAGAAAAAGGCTCTTTCCTGAAATGGATGCTTCATTCTCTTCCCCCCAGTAACCACCCAAAGTCCTTTGTCTATTGTTACTCATTATTACTGCTGCAGGAACAGTGCGCGTTTTCATTACATCATTGGCATGGGAAGCACTGATTCACGTTTGAGGTCAGTTCCGAACCCTTTTCTCCCCTTCTCCACTTTCATTCACCAAAAAAGTCCATCAATAGAAAAAAATCAAAACACACAGTGTAAAACATAACAAAACAAACTGCATCACAAAATAAGTTGTCATGTCTCATTTGAATCTAATAGATTCCATGTATGGAAAAAAAGAACACAGAGAAGCTTACGAAAAACTGTACTTTGATAATTATTTTATGACTCACACTTTTAAAAACTGTGCTATCATTGCCGCTACTCTGATCACACACAACACTGTTATTATAGGTAATTTTGCTTTCCTCTAAGATATTCTGCTGGTAACAAAAAAGTAGTTTTTTGCATGATTGATATATTAAGTTCACAGTTTGATTGGAAAAATGTATTGCACTATTTATTGCAACGTGCTCAGTTTATTTTGAGCTTATCCTTAATTTTCTGTGGCTCCTATGGGTCATCTAACAAGTTCTCCTGAAACTCACACACATATAGATAAATATCCTTACATAAACTGCATTCATTTAATAGCATGGGAACTTCAGAAATGTTTTTTTCTTTAGTGTTACTGTAACTAATGATAGCAATATGATATAAAGAATAAATTACCACCACTAAAATACCTAAAAAAATAATGAAAAATATATCTTCCGTGCTTTGCTTCCTGATATTCATGAATATGAAGAAACAGTGTTGACTTCACATGTCATTCTCTGGAATAACATGATACCTTCTTGGTTCTTCAGAAGTGAACTTGATTATTAATAGGTCCATAAACACTCATCATGGGCTTTCTTAGTTGTTATAGGTAATGCCTAGTGCTTTTATAAGCCCTTAAGCTTATAGAACCTTGTAGTATAGCACCAGGAAAGGTGTCCAGACACATAGAAGTCTGTCCAACTTTTGATGTTGTAATAGCTGTTGCCCAATAAGAACTCACAATCAAGTTACAAAACACATCTAAAGCAAACTTACAGTGTGGAAAGAAAGTTTACAAATTTAGGCTGGGTTGTGCTTCTAGCTATCCTTCACTGGTCACAGTATGACAGCCCCAGAGCTGGCAGGCCTACTGGGGACAGCATGGTAATTTCATCACTTTGCTGAGTAAATAACTCAGGGAGAAAGAATCCTGTCACACTTGGAGGGGTACTGGCACCAGCTTTGTAGGCTGCTTAAGGTAACCTTCCAGACTAGGGTTTTCTCTACCAGTTTGTGTGAAAAAGCAGGAATAATCAGAAGCTCAACAGGTAGCAGCAGACAGACCTCAAGCACCCCAGACCCATCAGCAGTTGAAAAGAGGAGTTTACTGTGGGTGGCGACGAACACAAACAACAGGCCCCCAGAGAAGTAGGATCCCTGAAAAGCAGAAAGGGAGCTTGGGAAGCAGGAAGAATCCAGTCTTTTCTCAAGGGCTGGGGTTTGGAAACTTCAGGAGTTTTTCTTTCCCTAATTTAGAGTTGGTCCCTTCAAAGAAAGTTCAGATGGTTGGTTGGCCCAGACTATTTTATGTGACATATCCTTGATCTTGATGAGTCAGCCCATCAGCAGGGTGCCTGCTTTTGGGAGAAAGCAGCCTACAAAGCCTTTCCAGTAAGCAGCCAGGCTTTTGTCTCAACTCAGTAGGGCAAGGAAAAAGCCACATATCTTGGAAATCTTGGAAATTTGTGGCCTTTATTACCTAGTAATGCACCCCCTGACTATCTGCCTACTCTGGGGTTTGTCCAACTCCCAGTCTCTAACAAGTAGTGATGACTTTGTTATCTCTGGAAAGAAACCTCATCTCTGACTGTTTTTTCTCAGAAGAAATAAAACAGCAGTTGGAGTACTGCAATTAAATAAGATAAAATTAAAAGAAAGCATGACCATAAGGCTGGAGAGGTAGCTCAGATAGTAGCATAAGGACTTGAATTTGATCCACGGACCTCGTAAAAAGCTGAAGCCACTGGTTACTTATAATCTCAGCACTGGGGAGTGGAGGCAGGGATTTTTCTAGGACTTTGTGGCCAGCCAAACTAAGGAAATTGAAAAATTCCAGAATAAAAAGAATCTGTTTCAAGAAAAAAATGTGGACAGCTTTTGGGGAACTCCACCCAAAGCAGTCTAGCTCTACATGCATACATACAGGTATGAACATACCTTAAAACAGATGTACAGACACACATATACAAACAGACATAATGGTAATTGAAAATGTAAAATAGTGTTAATGCAGTGGTAAAATTCAGGAACAGAGGTGAATACAAGGGCTATAAGTAACCGAACCACATTGTATGTTTTATGTATGTTTTAGAACAGTTTGACAGCCTAAGGACATTATATAAGATTCCAGATAATGTTTTAGAATTTTAAATGGAAAATATTACAGATACTTACTACCAGTTCCTTAGTAAAAGGTAAGCAAAATAAGTAATTCCTTTAGCCTAACTATTACATGGTGGCATAGGCACTAATTCAACTTAGTAACAAATGCTGTACTTAAAGGTTATTTCCTTTCTAATAGAAGACTTTTGAGATTTTCAATGAGCAATGCTTAAATCTACTGTATATTCTTCAAGCATTTGGCAGAACAGAGAGAAGTATTATGGTGCTGAGACACAGTTAATATTTTAGCATTCATTAATTCATTATTCTACCGTTATTCATCATGCATCTGAAATGTGCCAAGCAGCTCTCTAGGCAGGATATTTATCAAGCCAATATGTTTCATTTTTGTTTTACTAGGATGTCAGCATCATTATGATATTGTTCTTGCTAAAAACCACGGCATTTCCAGTTTGGAAAAGACAGTATTTTTTCTTTTAATGAACAGGAAAACAGATATAATAACTGATGGAAACATCCAAGCAAAAGTACTCCCTTCAGTCTATTAGGGATGAAAAACGGTTTTCTCATTCACCCAGAACTGGGTAAAGATGTCTGTTAGCACTCTGAAGTAGAGGTCAACTTTGCTGGAAGGGTGGGGAGGCCAATTATTAATGAAGCTGGTCATGCTGGGAATGCTATACACCAGTGTTTCCATTTCAAATGTCAGGCGCCATGACAAAAGTGCACTTGTATTCATTTTCAAACATTTCACATAATTTATTACACTTTCCACTGAATGGAAAGCTTTAGAATTTGAACTGAAATAATTTGCATTTTTTCTTTCCTGTGTTTTCAACATCTTAAAGACAAGATCCACATTAAACTTAATTTCATTACTTTCACAGTCTTCAGGAAGGGTTTCCGCACTATTATTTGTTCACTAAAGATCTAGGTACATAGTTTTATTTTTAATCACTGTATCTCCTCATTGCCTCCAAAGTAGCAATAAACCAAAGACAAAACAAAAGCACTCAAAAGCATAGACTCCATTTTAACCATTCCACATGGAGGGATGCTCTCTCAGCCTGGACACATGAGGAAGGGCCTAGGTCCTGCCCTGGACGAAATGACAGACTCTGGAGATCCACCCAAAAAGGGCCTCACCCTCCCTGGGGAATGATGTGGGGATTGGGCTCGGGGTAGAGGGGTCAGGGTGGGGCTGGTGGAGGGAGAAGGGGGGAGAAGCTGTTGACATTTGAAGCATGCATGATTCTAATTTAAATAAAAAACATACTTTCTCAAATTCACGACCTCTTTTTCTTGAATTGGTTTTATACACATGTGTAGCATATATGTATGTGTATATATGCATGTACATATATGCTTAGATGTACATATATACACAGCACATACATATATTTAGGGTTGACCTTTTAGTATTGAGTCACAATTACCAAGTGGGGTTCATTTTTGTTAACTAACACTTCCTGAACACAGGGCTTGCCCTGTAGTATGATTGATATACCCAATGTCCCTCCTGGTTGAAAATTGATTTTCTCTTTCACAGCTGGTAACAGTAGCAAATAGCTTCTTGGTTAGGCATGGGATCTTGTATCTTGTGTCCACTTCCCTTCTCCATGCTGGGATTTCTTCCTGGCTTTATCTTGTGCAGGTCTTATTTATGCTGATTATTTTATTTTATGTTTATTTTTGCCCTTTCATTTTTTTTCTCTTGGTAGAGGAATAAAATCATGAAATTGTGTTGCAAGTGAAATAGCGAGGATCCAGGAAGACTTGGGAGATAGGGAAGAATAAGATCAAAATATATTGTATGAAAATTTTAAATACAAAACGCCAAGCAACAATAAATCATTTTTCTTTAAATCTGTGTCTAGCCTTGCAAGACAAAAGCTAAACCTGTGTGAATTGCAATGAGACTTCACTGTGGTTACAACACTCAGACTGACTTTGAAATGGAATTTGAAGCAGCAAGGGGGAACACTCTAAACCCTGTACTAATTTTAAATCATTAGTTTCTCTTTCCTTGGAACATTAAACAATTCTCAAATAAGGTTTAGTTAATGTTGTTCTAAAATATATGCTGCTGTCTAGCCAACTTCCTTGGGAAGATAATCTATCATTTTTCTGGTTTCAAAAAGAATTTTAGCAGAAAACATGTTTAATATTAGTAGCTCTGCTCTTAAAGGGGGCTTTAGGGGGAAAACATTAGGAGCACAATGAGAACCTGAGTAATGTATAATTATTAAAAATGAGATCCACTGACATACTGTGAAAGCCATAATTTCTCTACCAATGTAGCGAATGAACCATAAGCACTGAAGAGAAAGGAAGAAGGCGCAGAAGTTACTTATGGGTAGGTCTGGATACTCACGATCACATTTTAAAATAAGACAAGGCAGCCTGCACATCTAAATGTGTCCTAGCAGACAGCTGCTGTTGACTTGTCAGTCTTTTTTTACCTGTCAGGGTAGTGCTGGAACCTTTGGGCAATTAAGAGTAGATGTAAAATATTCTAGTGTTCTGTGTCATTTACCTACACGTTTTTCCATATTGCCATTTTTGTTTCTTGCTAGGACCATAGTTTTCCATTAAGTTGTCTACCATGGTGCAGTTTTAAATTCATTTCAGAGGCTTTATGTATTTCTCCATCTTTATAACAGGAAATGTTTGATCAAGTCACTCATTTTTTGTTATTTTTCATGCTGATGTTGTAATGTGCTGTGGAGTCATTTTTTAAATTTTCTTTGTAGCCTTATGTTACAGCCTTCCCATTCCTGTAAAACGAAGGGCACCGCTAGCTCTAGCATGACTTCTGACAAATTAAGCCAAGATTAACATGTCATGTACCTCTAAGCACTTAGTGCCAATACTCATTATTAACGACATCCCCAAGCAAAATCAAAAGGCAGTGAGATTTTTCTGGGACTTGTGTTTTTTCTAAATGTAACACCCAAAGTGGAGACTCATAACCTGTGTACAGTTCTTCCCACTCTCACTCTTATTTTATTTCAATCTTCTGCCTGTCTCTCCCTTTAGTTCCTCTTCTGTGTTCTGTCTCCATTCCTTCCTTCAAAGTCTTTCTTTAGATTTTTCCCCTGGTTTCTCTTAAAATGTAACTAAGTGCCATGCCATGTTTCTTCCAGATTTTCTTTCTAAATTGTCCTCGCTCAGTTTCTTAATTTTACACAATGTATTTCCTATACTTTCACTAAAAATCCCACATTGTAGAAGGATTAATATATAAGAAAAAAGAGAAACTATTCTTATTCCCTTTCTCCTTTCCTCCTATCTTTTCTTAAGTACATATTTACTGTACGTAAATCAAGAATTTTAGATGTGGAATCATATTTACTCTTCACAGTCTGTCTTTAACAGTGTAGGAGGTAAATGGCTAAGCAGGGTTAATTATCTTTTATCAGCCTAGATGTGATTGATGGGATTGGAAAAACAGGTGTGCCTTTTCCAGGGGCCTTAGCTGAACTCAAAACTTAAAATTATTTCCCTACAGATTTGGTTTTAGGCAAATAACTTGTCACATGTTTCTTTTTTATTACTATTTATTTTTAAGTTTAAATTTAGATTTAAATTTAGATTAGAAACAAGGTTGTTTCACAAGTCAGTTCTAAGTCCCTCTCCCTTTCCCTCCCCTCCTCCCGTGCCCACCCCTCAACCCCCCCCCATTATCTCCTCATTTCACCAGGGAGGGTGAGGCCCTCCATGTGGGTGTCCATAGTCTGTCATTTCATCTAGGGCAGGGCCTAGACCCTCCCCCAAGAGCTCAGGGTGAGAGTGCATCTCACATTGTTGGATGGGAGTCCAAAGTCCGTGTGTATACATGGGATGGGTACTGATCTGCTGCCCAAGGCTCAATAGATTACAGGTTTCTTATTTAAGGAAATGGGAACAAGGTGTCCTCCTTCCTTTTCTTCATACAGTGAAAACAGTTCCCACTTTGTGCCAGGAATTAAAAAGTCAACTCCCATACCTTAAACACACAGGGTCTTCTGTGTGTTCAGGGCTATCCTTACTAGTTTACAGGGATAAATGTGTGCCACTCATAATGACAGCTGAGCTACTTATCTTATTGAAGGTGGGTGTGCAGAATATACTTAGCACATGGGTACTGTTCAAAGGTCACGAGTAAATGTCCAAAAGACATACCAGATCTGTGGTGCCTGGTGTATCTTTTAGACATTGTTTTCACTACCATGCCCAGCTGCTAGAAGAATGAAAAAGACATTTTCAATATTAAGTCATTCAGGTTGAATAAAATGCTCATTTGTAATACAATGAGCACAAGAAACCAGCATCTATGAATTTGTAGGTTAGTATATAAGTTTTAAATAAAGGGAAATCATTAGGAAAGAAGAAAAAGATGGAAGGCATCACTGGGTATAATATTATCTACAAAGAACTAAATTAGACATGCTATCACAATTGCATTGCTGTTTAAAGTGCTTAAAAATTCAAGAATACTTAGGGGTGACATTTCTTTGCTGCTGACAGCCAGTGGTTTGCTGCAAAAACAAAAAACAAAAAAATATCCTAATCCATTGATGCTTGACTATGAAAGATATTTCATTTTCATGGAAACTTTATGTCCAATATCTTTTAAAATACAATCAGATAAATATATACTTATTTGCTAGGAATTTGTAGTTATTGTCATCTTTCAATTTATATAGATAAGTACTCCCAGTCCTAAAAATAATTTCAAAAATATTGAGCATTTTCAAATAACTCTCAGTGGTGGGAAAAGATATATTTCTCATATAAATTCATTTTTTTAGGTTCCTCTAACTTAGCTTAAAATAACCTAATTAAGTATGATGGTAGTAGCTTTGTGGATTAGTCTGGAAAGTATTCCATTTCAGAGGAAAAAATATATATGTGGATCATTTTAGTTTCCTACAAGACAGCAAATTTAATTATATCTTGCCTAGAGGGAAGGGTTCATAATGCTACTTCGGGTCAGTTGGTAGCCCTGGGGTTAAGTATTCAATATTATCATCATTATATATGAATCTTTAACTGGCTAGAACTTTTGATTTTTTCAAAAGTAAAAGCATGTTAGATGCTAACTGTTTTAGAATATTTCATGGCAAGTATGGATACACTGTAAGGGGATATTTTATTTCACTGTTTTCTCAAGTTCATGAATAATGTATAACTGGTCACACTTCTCAGATCATCTTCCACTGAATCTTGAACCTGACTGTAATTGTGAATGCATTTAATCATAGCCAATCCCCATGTGTTTTTTGGAAGCCATGTAGGTATATCATGGGCTGATAATTAGTCCTTATTGTGAATGGACAACATTTAAAATAGTTAAATGACATTCTTTAATACATCCTAAAGGGTAAGTGAATTCCTAAATGTATTCACAACTTTTATGCAGAGAAGCAACTTCTACTTGACACTTGCTTGAAGACAAGTTTATGTCAAGATGTTGTTTCCTCTTTAAATTCTCTCTCTTACACTTAAGCTCTGCATTATTGAACCCAGTTAACATGCAAAGCAGGAACCTGCTTCTTAACTTTCCCCCTCTATGGAAGGTAATTTGGTGCACATTCACCAGGACTCTGTCTTTCATACATTTTATTCTGTTAAGGCTCTTTACATCAAATTCCATTATCAAAATGTCAAAGCACTTGTAGAGTTCATCCAATGAATAAGATTATATTGAATTAAAGACAAACATTCTACTTAATTTCTTCAATTTTACCATCTTTTCCTATTTCCAAGTGAAACAAAAATGGAATTGAGATTTAAGTTGCAAAAAGTATGATTTTAAAATATACTATGTAATAATTATGCCAAAGTTGTTTCTTTTGAGGAAATGAGAGATTATGCATGGTTAAGTAGGCTATGGTACTAATTATTATTTATATTCTTTATTATTATGTACCTGCAAGTAACAAAAGATTAAGTTTACATTAAATTTGAACAGCTAGGAATTATAGCATTACAATGCAAACTGTCACAAAAATCATTAACATATAGAGGGCTAATCTTCTAAATTAAATTACAATTCTTCTAAGCAATTTATAATGTGAATTGTTATCATTAGTTTAAATAGCTAAAAATGGGCAACTTAGCAGATGTTTTTCCTTCATTAAATTTTCTAGGCATATTTTAAACAAATGTATTTATTCCTACAAATTTTATCACAAAAACATATATCTGTGATTGTTCATTTGTCAATACTATTGTTTCTCCAAAGTATATACAAAAGCCAAATTTTTAAGATATTCTCATCTCTCTTCCATTTCATCCCAGAAAAGGGGACATTGAATAACATACATGTTTTAATAATATAGATTAAATATTCATCCAAATATATAATATGTGGGAAGAGGATGTAGGAAATGTTTTCATGACAGCAGACCATATGTTGAATGCTACTATATAAAGATTCTAATGCCATGTGCTTAACTTAGCATTTCCTCATTCCTTCCTCAAGATGGACGGTCAGTGGCTGAATGTGATCCCACATTGTATATCCCTTTGTGTTTGCCACTTTAAGTCATTGATTCCTATGACTCTCTAGATGGCTATGTGAGACAAGTTTCCTTGTTTGTGTTGCAATACAAAATGTGTTAAGTAGTAAAGATACACATGTACTTGAAGGCATCAGTCCTATTTTCCCTCTTTATGTTTTGATAATTGTAGCTTTTTTTACCATTCCTATAGATTACAATTTAGCTTCATGAGTGGCAAGGATATGTCCTCAAAGAACTAAAATTTTGAATATTATCAAATCGTTTAGTTCCTTTAGGGAGTCGAGCACAATGTCTTGTGTTCATTCTCTCCTACAAAAGCCTTTTAATCAGTATTTTCCAATTCAACCAACTAAATTGTGATCAATGTATATCACATATCATGATACTTTGCTAGAACTCAAATTATTTTTTTCTTCTTCTGCTTGTTAAAACATCTTTCACATCCAATCCACCAAGAAGAGGCACAGCATCCTCCAAATTCAGTTATCCTGTTACAATGCAGTTAACACACATGGCTTCCCTTTTAAAGGAATGACAAGGATTCAAAACCTCATAACTGAATAACTGCCATGTGGAATTTAACATCGATGTATACCATGAAAACAAGACTTGTTTTTGGATGCACATGATGGTGATAAGAGAAGACAGAGGATTTTTACCAACACTATAATTCAGTCTCCTTATTTTGACACGGAGTGAAAATTTTCATCATCATTCAAACACACCTAGGGTGCATCTGAGAGAGAATAGTTTGGGGGCAAGCTGAATTCAAGCAATTGCATCTCAGGATTATTCTGACACTGGTTCCTTCCATATATGCTTGTGTCTTTTTCACCTCTTGACCTCCAATCTAAAAACGTTCCCCATATTTCAAGCTAAGACTGTAGCTGTAATTGGCTATCACCACTCTGTCTGATAAGCAGGAACCCTGCTATTTCTAGCCTTGGCCAAGTGTAGAACAATGGAGAACCTAATTATCTGCTCCAAAAATTAACTATAATTTTCATACTCATAACCTAAGCTTATGTATATCCCATTGTTGTGCTATCATTGATGTGGTCTGAAGTGCTAAGCAGCCAGGTCTGAAGGCAGATTGCCTGAGTTTGTAACCACCTTCCAACACTCAGGAGATGCAAGCTCCAGAGTAATTCACTCATTTCCTCTTTGCTTTCATTTCTTCATCTGTGAACTTTAGGTGATTAAACAATGGTAAAACCTGTAAAGTTTTCAGAATCAGGCCTGACTGATCAGGATTTCCTGAGTACATGAATAAACATAATTACAAGCTTTGGGAACCCCAATAGTGGGATCTGTCCTTCCTGAGTTGCACACTCCATAACAGTTTTGTTCAATAAAGCTATTCTCTTGCTATTTCCCCCTCAATACTGAGATCTTCTCTAAGTTCCTATGTCTTGCCATATGTCTGAAATCCACTAGTCATTGGCATATTTGCAGAGTAGTGAAGGCTGGCAAATTGGAAGGCAGAGATTGCCAGTGGTTTCCTTCTGATGTTAAGCTCTCACAGAGTATAAGACAATGGTTAACACGGTGCACATAAATTTCAAGTGTCCCATGTAAAGGAAAACTTGAGAAGCATATGCTTCATTAAGTGTTTGCATTGTTTCAATACTTGTGTCTTTTTCTTTTTGTTATTGTTGTTCTTTCTTATAGGATTGATGTATTTCAATTTCAGGAGAGATACACTGGCCCATCCACAGAAATGTATGAAAATGAAATTTCCCCAGCCTGTCTTCTTTCCCTAAGAACTGCAGAATAGCCAGTGTAGCTAATTCATCGCACACATGGGAAAATCCGTTTACACCATGAAACCTATTTTCTTATGTGAGGCCAACTGCTGGCAAACTCAAAACTGAAAACATTGGCAAAACAAAAATGCACATAAACACAAAAAGACTTAAATAAAAGCATGTACGGCAGATGGTGGAGATGAATAGTTGATCGTCACTGTCTGCTAGTCCCACTGTACAGCCTTTGAATTGTTGCGGTACCATAATTTTGCCATGATTATCTATGAAATTATGTTGACTATTAAGCTCTGATTCATGCTTTTCCTAAATCATCTGCAGGAGAGATGACATGCTAATTGCACTCTTGAATTTTTGCAGTATGAGTTTGTTAAGAGAAGACAAGTTTTGCCAAAGAAAAAGCCCAAATGTATATAATTTGACATTGTGACAGATTAATACTTAGGCATTAGAAAGGCAATACAATTAGACAGCTTTAAATGTGTCCTACATCTCACTGTCTATGTAACTTTAAGAAGTCACAGTAAGCCCCCCTTTCTAAAGGTTCTGTTCCCATACAGCTGACTGAAGTAAGTCAAAGTCTATCAGTGAATTATGTGAAGGTTCTCTACAATTGCACCCAATGCTAGAAGATTTTAATCTAAGGAAGTAGTTGTCAATTCAGAAAGACTCAAGGGAAGAACTGTATTTATAGTCGACATCCTGAAATGGTTATTGAGAATGTAAATGACTCTTATGTTTGGGGTTGTCTTTGTTATTTTTTAATGAAAATTTAGTCTCTGAAACACAAGTTTAAATAATAACTAAAAGTAAAATTTCAAATGCAGGTAGTATTGTGTCCATATTCTAATATATTAAACTGTATTAAATATAACATATTATTTATTTTAAAATATTGAAGATTACAAATTTCTATTGTATGTAGTATATTATCTCCCTCTCTCTCTTTTTCTTTCTCTGTTTATGATGCAGAGAATAGAACCTAGCCATGTACAGGCTAAACAAGTGCTTTACAGTGGAACTATATACCTAGGCTTTGATATTATTTAAATATTGGAAACTAGGAACTTTGGGCTTTTCTGTTGTGATCTATAATCATAAATTCATATAGAGATCAATTTCATACATACACATGTATGGGTACACACATGAAAAATTGAAGTAAAATCATCACGAAACAACTAAACTCTGTCTAAAGCTGACTATACTTATTTCAATGGATTTAAAACCAATTACTTATGGTTTATAAAGCTCAGTGAAGAACGCAGATCTAAAATCTGCCTATGATCCATCAAGTTGCTCCCACAGAGCAAAAACAATTTATCAAAAGGAATAAGGCTGGTGCATTGCTGATAATAGCTTACGTTAAAATGCAAAACAGTGTTTAGATTCATAGTAAATTCTGTTTCACTGGTTTATTCTTAAAAGCAATGCACAATAGTCAGTCAGGGGTCTGGATAACACTGACATAGCTACTGAACAGTTACCACCTATAAGCTGCTTAACAAAGTAATTCATATGTAGGGATAGCCTAGAGACCACAGACAGGATTTTCCAATTATGCTTTCTCATGGTACCCCTTACCGCTGCCACTGACAGCCCTCTCCCACAAGCAGAGTAGAAAAAATGAACTGTATGGTTGAAAATACTTCCTTTGCTATTTCCATCCAACCATGATGTTCTTTTGGAAGAAGAATTGTATCCAGGGAGATTTCACATATAAAACAGACCCTGATCCAGGTTGTTAGGTAGGAGAGAGTGGGAGACGTTCATCCAAGTCAGCTCATACCATTCTAAAAGTAAAAGCCACTTCAAATTCACAATGTGGTCAAACACTGAGAATGAGCCCATGCCATGATAATAGTTCTTCCTATTTGTAAAGTATAATATTACCATGTCCCATTGTACCCATAGGGAATTATGCTTTACAAATGAAGTCATATGAACATTGGCAGATTTTGGTGAACTGTGTCAAATAATATGATGAAGACAAAGGACAAAACCAAAGAAGCCAGAAAAGTGGAAATTGGGCTAGCCAGAACAAAACTCTAAGGAAATGCCTTGGAACTTCATATTAATGCTTCATGAGAGATAGATAAGAAATAGAAGGCACTACACATTAATGCCATGAAGTTATTACAGAACACAGAATTTATAAAAATGACACCATCAAATCTGTCTGTTGTAGTTGCAAATGGGAACACAAATGAAAGAAAAAAGAGTATAGAGGAAGGCAGAATCCAGATCCAGTAGGGCCATCTGTGCTGAGTCTGAGATTTATAATGAAGCTCACGGAAGAAGTGTTAAAAGTAGACAGAAACCTTTTACTCTAATTATTGTTCTTAAATCACCTCAGAGTTGCACAAGTTCTATAAATGTCACAAGAACCGGGTTGTAGTACCTGCTTCTCTACAGATTAAAGACAACGTGAATTTTTTTTTAATTTTAAGAATCATGCTACCCAATTTTAGAATGGCGTAGTTATCCCTGCTTAGAATCTCAGAGGCAAATATAACCTAAAGTGTTGGGAAGGAACCCTTCAAAGTTACCCTTGAAAAATTCTTTGCTCAAGCCTTATTGGACAGAATAAATTTGACTGCGTTGGTTTATCCTTTGAAGATAATACATACAATTAGAAAGCAGAGCAAAGTTGAGGTTTCTAAGCTTCTTAACTATATACTAAAATTTTAAGGTCACATGATTCAACAAGTGTATAATGGAAGTCAGTTTCCCCTCCATTTCATTCAGTGGATGAAATATGAGCAATCTATCTCTTCTCCTCTCACAAGAGAAATAGGAACATGTATCCCTTCCTGTGTCCCCTAGGAAATTTACCACAAAGTTTGGGTCTCTAAATGATGGAAATCCATTCTATTAGAATTAAGTAGGTCAGGAGCTTTACATAAAAGTTAGAAGGCTGAAGTCAACTTTCCTTTCTCTGAATTCAAGGAGACTATATGTGTGTCTTTGATAGCTCCTGGAGCATTCCCATATTGCT
Organism: Mesocricetus auratus; assembly: GCF_017639785.1. NCBI lineage: Eukaryota > Metazoa > Chordata > Mammalia > Rodentia > Cricetidae > Mesocricetus > Mesocricetus auratus. The sequence continues at coordinate 37,406,772 of NW_024429190.1, forward strand.
TGGTTTGTAGTCCTAGCTCCCATCATCAGTAGAAAAAGTAGCAGGTGAACTGCTTTCATATCATTTTACTCTGACACTGACATTTCTTCTGCCCAATATAATTTCTCACCTTTATGCCTCAAACTAACAATTTAAGATTTTTGGAAACCTGGTTTCCCATTCGTTATGTTACCTGACTTATTCTCAGGTTCCAGGGATCTTAGTGTGTATTTTGCCTATCTCAGAAGGATTGTTAGAAGGCATGTGCACTGGAGTTTGCATTAAACCCACATAATTTAGCAGGGTGGATTGCAGACATTAGAGTGTGCCCAGGGCTGTCTTTCTTGTCTTTTCAAATGCTTCTAAAAGGTGCAACAGTGCTACTCTAACACTCTCAAATGAAATGGGAAGTAAATAAAAGAAAACATTTCAATGAGAAACAAAAAATCAATGGAGCGAACTAATCCAGGGAGATTCATTGATTTCCACCCCTACCTTCAGCTGCTCATTGAGTTTTGGTAGCTGGTCAACACAGGTCATTTCCTCCCTCTCCCTTTTATTTCCATGCTCTACTTGCTGAGAGCTTCAACATTCTTGGTCCTAATAATGATTGCCATTTGTAGTGTCAACCAATCAACCTATTGACCAGAGTCAGGAGCCAGCATGCTAAGTGTTTTAAAATTCTCCCCACGAATGTTTTCTCAGAGCCTACGTAGAATTTCAGAGCTCCATCTCTCAGCAGCGCGTTCACTGTTTACTGAAAACCTTTCTCAATGGTGGAAATCTGTTTCTCTTCAGTCACAGACTGTAATGGAATCACTCACAAATAGCTTGTTTTTACAGGAGAATCTCTAGCCAGATAAGCTTTTCTGTGTATTTTGGGAAAGAGTCCAATGCACCACCCAAACCAAAATTTTGTGAGTATATGTGGAAAATGTCCACAGCAATTAGAATAATTGTACAGTTTTTCAAGATCACTATATTGAAAAGGAAGATGAATTAGTATCACTGATTTTGCTACTTTAAATTAAATTTATTGAACAAATTCAAATTGCTATGATTTGCCTTGTCCAAAACTAGTCTCACTGCAGTACAATTCTACTTTACTATGATGTATTTTACACATTTGGGCAAAAATATTGTAGAGAAAAACACCATGAAATACTTTAATGCTGAAATCACTGCTTCTCAGTACAGGTGGAAACACTAAAATAAGGTGATTCAATATTTAACAACAATCACATTTGTTCACTATCTATATGTTTAATAGAATCTCATCTTGTAGAAGCTATTGTCTGGCTTCTTTCTTTCAATGAAAATATTTTCCCATGATGAAGAGAAAATAGAAAAATTAATATCTATGACATGATTCTTTTTCAGTTTTCTTTGTACATGTTTATTTGTACATTATAATACGCATATTATTACACTCTTTAGGAAACAAAGATGAGATTCCCACTGCCATTTTTTACACTTTTCCATTATATATTTAATTAGAAACAAGCTTGCTTCCCATGTCAGTCCCAGATCCCTCTCTCTCCCCTCCATGCCCACTCCCCCCAACCCCACAACCCGCACTCTATCCCCACTCCATTCCCCAGGGAAGGTAAGTCCCTCCATGGGGGATCTCTAGAGTCTGTCATTTTGTTCGGAGGAGGGCCCAGGCCCTCCCCTAAGTGTCCAGATTGAAAGAGCATCTGTCATTGTGGGATGGGCACCCAAAGTCCATTTGTGTGCCAGGGGTAAATACTGATCTACTACCCAAAGCCACATAGATTGCCTAGGCCTCCTCACTGACACCCACATTCAGAGGGTCTGGATCAGTCCCATGCTGGCCTCTCAGCCATCAGTCTGGGGTCCAAGATCTCCCCCTTGTTCAGGTCAGCTGTTTCTCTGGGTTACACCAGCCCAATCTTAACTATTCCTTTGCTCAGTCACTCCTTCTCTTTCACTGGGTTCCAGGCGTTCAGTTCAGTGTTTAGCGGTCCCACTGCCTTTAAGTATGGAATCCAGAGGTATTCTTACATAAATAGACTTTCTATGTGCTATAAACCTCCTTACTTAAGGAAGGTTTATTTATTGTTGAGTGTACATTTGGTAGCTTCCTGGACAGCAACAAGCAATTGACTAACCATCAGACTGTAAAAATAATGAGGAAAATGATTATGCCAACAGATGTTAATAATTCAGTTGTCTTAAAACTCAGAGATTTCAGGTCATTAGTATAAAGTGTTTATAAATTGATACTTACAAATCTTTTAGTACCCCTGAAATAGCAATTTCTAAGCAAACCATTAAAATGTAACCAAAAAAGAAAAAAACTATTAACTTATAAACCTTTTTATCTAGCCATTACTGGTTGTTGAAAGTTCCATTTTAACAAGAATGTATTTTACTTCCCTGTTAGAAGTAATTGAGTTCAAGACCATTATTGGAAGCAAATGATGAATTTTGATTTTTTGAAAAGTAAGTTTTCAGTCTACTAAACACATCTGAAATCATTAATTTTCTGCTAAAATACAAAGTCACAAATTATTGAGCCCTTTACATTTGTGCATTTAAGATATTAACCTAACCAGTGCTGGTTTTTTGTTTGTTTGTTTGTTTGTATGAAGTACGTTTCATATATTGTGGTTTTTAAATGCCTGTTACTCATAGACAGAGATAATTTCAAGTTTTTTAAGACTAAGTTCTGAATTGTTACAATTTTCTTAACATTTGATTCTAATTCCATTGGTGGTGTTCAGGTGGAGACTAGGTGTCAAAATAGATCTTTCACCCTTGTACTATAATGTGAAAAATAAATTGATACTCTAATTTGTGTGTTCTGATAGCCAGCTATATTATTTAAGTCTATATCTGCATGTCAGAGAAGGGAAACCTGTTAGTTTACAAAAGATTAATAAAGTCTGTGAACCCTCAAGTAAATGAATTACAACAGGACAGAATCCAAGTGCTTGGAAGGAGAACGACAAAAATGGAAAAATTCATATATAAAATGATGACTCCAAACTGTGTTTGTACTCAATGGGAGAAGACACTGGGTGCTGGTGAAATAAATGTCTTGTTTCCTTCCATTCATTTGCAAAGCTTCTATCTTTTCCTTTCCCTCTGATTTATCACACGACACTGCACTACCTCTGATTTGGCCTGGATGAAGAGAGGAATCACACAGAAGCCATATCTGGTGTTTATTCACTGATCAAGCCCAAGCTGTCACTGTACAGTTTTCTGCTGCTATGCTGTTTTCATGTGCTAACTAGCAGATTCACATTTGTGTTGTTTCAGCAAGAAGGTTCAAGATGAGTGTGCACAGCCACGACAGTGTGAAGTGAAGCCACATTCACAATGACAGTGGTCTAAACCTCGGGGCAGTAGATGCTTCTTGCAATATATTCAATTGCCATTTAACTGAGTTTAGCCTAAGGTATAAAGAAAAGTTGCTGATGCTTTCAAACATGTTTAGACATTTTAATATTGTCTAGACATGTCAGCACTGAATGAAAGCACTCCAAGGAATAGCACAGTGAATTTCTGTAATTAAAGCAGCCAAGTTTCTAGCAGTTTATAAGGGAGCCAGCCCTCTGTTTGAACTTCTTAATTAAATGTGATTACATCGCTGAACATTTTCTCTGAAAACGTTGTACCTGAAGTAATAATGGCCAAATTTTATCTATGAAGGAGACATGAATGAAGGGGAAAGCATTGCTTCCAGAATTCAAGCTCTCCTTTGGGAGCAGTTAATATATTATAAGCGTCATGGTTCATCGTGGTCATTATTTATGTGATCTAGTGTTACCTCACCCCTCCCCTTCCACCTCCACATAAGCAAGTTAGGGCTTCAAACAACACAGACTTCCTGCTTCTCCTGGTTCAGGGAGTGGCATCTTGGTTCACCTGTTGACTTTTGCCTGACTGGCCTATGAATTACACTCATCCACCCTCCTGGCTGAAGATGCATTTACTTAGACAGCTTTGACAGCCAGAGTTCTTCTCCAGTGGTAATCATCCTTCGAGGGACAAATCAGACTTTCTCGACCAAGGTGACCCCAGAACGCTTGGGGCAGTTGCAAATGCTGCCAGCCATCTGGAAGGCCATTATGGGGAAAGCACAACCTCATTTTGCCTCATTCTAGTTGTCAACACCACCCTAGATTTAAAAACTATACTTTTGTAGTAGGAATAATCATGAGACATTAATATGGCCTTTATGTCTTATTTGATCCAATCATGTACATTTACCAAAAATTCTGCAGGGTTTAGGATGAATGGCTTTTTTGCTTTATCCATTTGATATCAAAGTGTACATTGTGTTTCAGGTATTTTTTCTATTTTCATTGTCTTGGCCATAATTTTAACCTCTGAGTTTTAGATCCTTTTTTTTGGTATTTTGATATTTTTTTAATTGGAGATGCTCTCCATTGAACTTTCCAGACCAAAGATGGCAGCCAGGCTTTTAGCAACCCAGTAGTTTAAGCATAGGTTTAAAGATAGTGTCAGACATTGAGGTTTTTCAGTGTGTGTTGAACAGATAACTCCATTTAACCATTCATATATTTTTTAAACAGCCACAGAGCAATGCATAAATGTTCAGAGGAGAACTTGCAGGATTTGAGTCTCATGTAAGTCTTGAAGATGAACTCTGCTAAGCCATTTTGCTGGCCTCACTTGCTTAAATAATTGAATATAAGATAAGATCATCTAATTGTAAAATTTCAGTAAATTTTAAAGAAACTTTTAGAAGAAAACAACATTTTTAATACCTGGAATGCAAGAACAAATTAATTTTAAATTAGAAAAGAGAGGAAAAGCTGTCAACACAAATTTTCTGTATAAAGAAGAAAATATATTTCCCATTCACAAAATTTTGTAAAGAATAAACAGATACTTGATTTTCAAGATCAAAGTGGAGGATTTTCATGAATGTTTGAAATGCAAAAACCCAGAGGAACAACCCATTTATCTCATGGGGTGTACAAATTAAATATTTTGTAAGTAAAACCAATAAATGATAAAGCCTCACTAGAAATCTTTCAAAGCTCAGTACAAGTTGTTCTTGCTCTCGGGTGAATGGGAAGAACAGTGTATCCTCAGCCCCAATGAAGGACCTGAAATGCTGTTGCCAGGGTTCTGGCAAGAAGCATCAGCAACATACATGAACCCCCCCTTCTGAAAATTTGTCCACAATTGACTGGATTCCTCTGTGCTCTCCTAGAATAATGGTGCTCAAATGCTGTGGGCAGGCTTCTGGAGACACTAAGTGTCTCTGTAAACCGAGCTGTCCTTGTTGTTTCTAAAGACTACATATTATCTACGTGTCTTTTTAGTTTTTTTGTTTTAGCTGAAATATTGCATTATTTCCTCCCTCTAGCTTTCCCCATGCATCCTTTTATTCTCTCTAAAATCCATGGACTCTTTTTCCTTAATGGTTGTTACATGTGCATGCATTTATATATGTTTACATATGTGTACATATATTTATATGTGCTTGTGTGTACACTCAGTCTGTATAAGGTCACCGGTATGTATATGAATTCAGGACTGAAGTTTTGGTATTGTGCAAACAATGTGGGGACTCTTCACTGGGGAAGAGCAGTTGTCCCGTTCCTAGCATTAGTTACTCTAGTTCTTTGTGTAGGTTGAAGCTCCATGAGATTTCCCCCTCTATATTAGCATTTCAGTTGGAATCTGCCATTCCTGTTGAGTTCAGCACCCTGCAGCCTCTGCCTGTGAGCCCATACCTCTTCCCTTTCTAGTAAGAATATGAATTCCTTTGGAGAGAAAGAGCTTCACTTTTTAAATTAGTGTATGGTTTCCTTGATTTTAGGAGATCTACAGGTTTTTTTTTTGTTTTGTTTTGAAGAAATGAAGCCATTCTTTTGACTATGTAATATAATATATGACTTTGTGGCATTGGTTTTCTGTGTTATTTAGATACCTTTTATCTTCAGAGTCTACCTTTTTCTTAGGAGTTTGGATAGCAGTAATTGACCTCTAAATAACTCCTCTTTTATACTTTAGAAAGGAGAAAGGTGGTAAAATGGAGAAACCCAAAAGTGAAAGTCAGGACACTTATTCTTTGGCCTCTGTTCTCCCAGAGATTTAACTATTGTTGCTGTTTACTTACTCTTATTTTTGGGGGGTTCCATCATCCAGCACCCAAATAACTTACACATGGAGTCTTATCATTATTTAGGAATGCCGGGACTTAGCTTGGCTTATTTCTTGCTATCTTTTCTTATCTAAAATTACCCAGTCTACTTTTTGTCTCTAGACCTTTCCCTTTCCTTACTTCTGTGTATGTTACTTTTACTCCATGGGTGGCTGTGTAGCTGAGTGGCTGTCCCTGGTGTCCTCCTCTCCTTATCATCTTGGTGCTCCTCCTCCCTTGTTTCTCCTGTTTATCCTCTCTGTCTGCCAGCCTCACATATCCTTTCTCCTGCCTTGTTATTGGTCATTCAGCTCTTTTTTTTTGACCATCAGGTGTTTTAGACAGGCTAACCATCAGAGCTTCACGGAGTTAAACAAATGCAGCATAAACAAAAGTCACACACCTTAAAATAATGTTCTGCCACATTTGACCCCTCACTGCATCTGCCCTCCTCGGTCTCCTGTTGAAGTGATAAGGAAATGGATAGACTATAGGAAGGTACTTCCATATTCTAAGCTACTCCAGGATTCCTTGCTATTATAATGGTTTGAAACCATGTATTTTATCAGGAAGCTTATTTATTGTGTAAGAAAAGATTTTAGCTCTCCAAACCAACGTAATCTTTCTAGTAAATTTCACAACTCTCTTATAATGGGTTTACACAAGTCATGCTAAGGAGGAGAAGACCAACTGAATGCCATTTCTACTTGTGTTCTCTTAATATTTGGTAGGAGTTGAGGTTTGTGCTCAGCAGGGGAAGGCATGTGCCTCCAAGGCTGAAGTACTGAGTTTATTACTGAGACTCACATCATAGGAGAGAACCTACTCCTGTGTGTTATCTGCTGATACAAACATTCATTCATAGCTTGCACACATAGGTATATGCATAGAATTGTACAAATACACACTATGTAAGTAAATGTACAGAAAAAGTGTTGGGAAAATGAAATGCTAACGCCTCTAAACAGCTGGATTATCCTTGAAATTAGTTTTAGAGAATTTTATATTTCCAAATGGAACATTTAATGCTCCTATTACTGTACTACATGCTAACAAGATTTGTATTAACTGTTTTCTGTCTTTACTCTGTCCAAAATAATGGGAATAATACTGCACTAAAGTTATAATAACTTTCTTAGATGTTAAAAAAATACATCCTTTCCGAGCAGTGGTGGCACATGCCTTTAATCCCAGCACCTAGGAGGCAAAGACAGGCAGATCTCTGAGTTTGAGATCAGCCTAGTCTACAGCCAGAGCTACAGGACAGCTAGGGACACAAATAGAAATCTTGTCTCAAAAACCAAAGCAAAGCAAAATACATTATTTAAAGAATTAAAGGAGGCAATGGTTATAGAAAGTTGTACTCCATAATCCTACAAAGGATATTTTGAAGGTCTTTTCTGGCGGAAAGAATTATGCCAAAGGATCTTCAATGTTCCAATATAACTTTTTAAATAATAATAATAATAATAATAATAATAATAATAATATATGCCAGCATAATTGAAATAAGAAAACATATAATCACAGAGAGCTACTATTCCACTCATCAATTCCCTTAATAAATTACATCATAATACAAATTGCATGGGCTAATCATTGGCATAGCTTTTGAAGATTTTTTTCAGTCATCAGGAGGGAAAGTTCTGATTGCTCCTGATGACTCCCTTGTAGTTGTTCTTGATTATTTTCTAAATTTGATGACAAACACTGCAACATGTCTCAGCCAATTAGCCTTGTCAACTTCCACTGTGATCCCCAATCATGTGCTTGACTTTGGAAATGACAGGAGGTCCTTATTAACAGTCATGCTTTTTGGATAGAGATGTGGCAGCCTGTAAATAGACTGTGACAAAAAGGGGGAGTAATGCCTGTCATTAAAAGCAGTAAGAGGAAAATATTTTTAGTAGGAAATACTCCAGATTGTGAAGTATGGACAGAGGAAAAGGTTGACTATGTCATGGGTTGATGCTTTAAAAAGAATCAAATTTTAATGAATAATGTATTTATGGCTCATGTGTAATTCTTATACACAATGTACGAAAAGCAGTAAGAAGAGTTGTTGGATCATCAGCATACCTATGCAATCTGTTTCTAAGTGTATCTCAAAGAAAAGCAAAACCAAAGCAATAAATTTAAAACCAGAAGCAAATATTTCTACACAGCAGCTTGCTAATTATATAAATAAAGAAACAGGATGAAATGATGGAAAACAGTGCTGGGTCATTTGAGCAGAAAATGACCACCACCTTCATGAAGATATTTCCTATTTCAATAACTAAGTTCCAATTTTTTCATTTGTGCTGGATAAATACTGTAAGAAGAAAAGTTGCCTTGGATTTCTTAAAGACGCGAGGAAAACAAATGTTTAGAGTGAAAAAATAAAACTGATCTTACACCTCACATTTTCAAATTACTTTTCTACTCAAAGTATATATGATAATCAAGATAGCATATAGCCACACAGATTTCATATTTCCCTATTTAAATCAAATTTTAAAAGGGGATTAGCTTTTGTTCTGTTGTATTTTGTTTTTTCTTTTTAAGAGATGATTCAGTAAAGGGGCTCAGCATTAAAATAATGAAAGTGTGAGTGTGTGTGTGTGTGTGTGTGTGTGTGTGTGTGTGTGTTTGGTTTGCCTGCATGCATATTGTGTTCACTCCTGTATCTGGTGCCCATGGTGACCTGAAGAAGGTTTCAGACCCGCAAGAACTGGAGTCACAGTTTGTAAGCCACTGTTTCCATTCTAGAAACAGAATCCAAGTCCTCTAAAGGGTAGTCATGCTGTTAACTGCTAAGCAAACTCTCAAACTCACCACCTTTATTTCATTTGCCTCTTAAAGGATTTGTTTACCCAGAAGTCAACTAGTAGTGTGAATACTTTCAATGAATAATTACATGTGTGAATAATCTATCCATAAAAGAAAAATGTAAACAAATGATTGAATAGTTAGGACATTTAGCAAAATAAAACTTAAGAAATACTTGGAATCATGTAAAAGAATTTCATTTTAAACCTAAACCACTTGGGGTTATGAATATTTAACTTACTACTTATGAGTGTACATGTTGGAGTCGCAACTGATTTATTTTTAAGTTCCAAGTTATAAGAATTCAATACCCATATGATAGTCATTGGGATGATATCATATTGTGTTTTTATGAGTGATAAATTCAACTATGAAATGCATTAAATGAAACCCTACAGGTTATTGTTTTAGAATTATTTGTGGCAGAGCAAGTTTCTGTCTCTTTATCTTTCAAAAAATTAGTAAAAGCTAGTAAGTAGATTTTTTAATTCTAAGAAAGTATATAATCACATATCAGGATTTTATCCATGCATATCATGATTTTATTAATGCATACAATAATTCTTGACTGCAATATTTAGTCTGAATCTCTAAGAACTCTTTAGAAATGACTTAGGACTAAACAACATTAATTAGAAATATATGCTATTATATCAATCAATCATTTCAGAATTTAACCACACATACTCAATACATTATAGTTCAGATTTCCATTCAACAAGTACATTTGGAAATATATTTCCATGTAACACGTAGGCACTGTCCTACAACACACACTAGCTCATCTATCATGGTGGTGGATAACAGCGGGTCGGGAGTGGTAATTGAGGTTCTGTTGCTAATGTGCTCAGATGTTTATCCTGCTTGTACTTTGCTTTTGAACTTTATATCATTTAATGTGATGTCAGTTTAGGTTCTACTTTTCGGTCACCCTCGCATCTTTGAATGTATTTTAAGTATAAGGTTCTGCCTATTTGCGTATTCTATGAATAATGCGTAAGTGAATCCAATTGGCAACAGCACACTATTTATGGGATAACTTATAGATACAGAAAATTATGTTTTTGGATTTAATAATTTTCTTGTTTATGTGGAAACTTAACATCCATTGAAATATATATATATGCATATATATATATATATTTTCACTTAGCACTTGAGAATAGCTGCATGGCTCTGCAATATAGCAAATGAATATATAACTTACTATTTTATACACATAAATTATCATTGCAGCATTTCTCTCTTCTGTAGTTACCTATTTTTGCAAAACCTTATCTTTACTATACATGAAATAAGTACTGTTCTGTGAATTGATGAGTAGGAGGCTCATAAGGAGCAGGAAAGTCTGTTGCTGCATTCTAACACTGATAGTTTCTTCTTCTTGAATTTCAGATTCAAGGCCTCTTCCGGATGTAGCTCTGACTGGCAAGTGCACCCGTGAATGTGATGAGTATGGCCACTCAGACTCCTGCTGGATGCCAGTCCGCACTTCCCCTGAGAGGAAGAAGAGCCAGCCCAAACTCTCCACTTTCATGCCTGTCGATGAACGAGGAAGCCAGGAAAAGCTGGCCAATGGCGAAGCTGCCATCATGGGTGACCGCAACAGAAACCTCCTGAACAAAAAGTTGACCTCATCCTATGAGACCTTCAGTGCAGCTAGTTTCAGCAAAAATGAGGAAGCCAACCCTGAGGATATTCCTTTAACAAAAACAGGGGAATATAAGCCATCCCCTGTCAACACTCTCACTAGAAGAGAAGTTTACCTGTAGGCTGTCAAGGAGCAACAGCAAAGTTCTTTTCATGTATGAGGAGAGTAAGGGGCAAAAACATTACAAAGTAAAACCATTTAACCACAAAGAGGGGGCTACCAAAGAAACAAAGCTTTCCTGCCACTTCCGCCTCCCCATCAGGCCTTTCGTGATATTGTTTGCCTGATGAGTGTACAGAGTAGAACCCATTCTTGTCACTTGCATGTCTACACCCTTCACTAATCCCCAACACCCACTCTCTTTTTTGCTACCCCTCCCCTCAAACCCTAACAACAACAACAACAACAACAAAAAGATGGTTGCAAGTTCTTTTCATGGTAACAAGTCTGATTAGCAGAACAGAGCACACCCTCATTATTCCCAATCTGAGGCATGAATTTGGTTACCTTGATTTATTTGAGTGTCATTTGACTGGTTAATAAATTCAGGACAGATAAAAAAATACTTCAGACATGACATCAATGGTTTATTATTGTTAAAGTCAGCCGATAAGAATCCCTTTAATGGTACAGTCTTTATACAGGGGACCCTTTGAAAAGTAGTTCAGGAAGACAGGGGACCCTTTGAAATGTAGTTCAGGAAGACAACAGCTTAAATATTCGAACAAAAGTTAAGAGGAAAGTAAAAACTCAGTGGGAGGATGCAGTCCCAAGCTGCCATATGTCGTTATTTTGAGGTCAAGAGTATCAATTTCTTTTCCATACATTCACAAAATATACTCATCCAATCTTGACAAATTAATTACATGAAATGTGACTTGTAAAAAATGTTTTGGAATAGAATCACTAATGAATGAACTTGAACTGTTATGTCATTATGAGGCCAAAGATCACACAGCAGCATCAGGGAAATAATGAAATTGATTTGGTCTTGACAGAGAAACCCACTAAACAACAGAAGCAACAGTATCTGCGCAGACACAGAAGTGTTCAGATGCTAGCATGTTTTATATTAATTCTTTTCCCAGAAAAGTCTTCTTTGAAAATGAATTTTAGTTGGATGCTTATAAAATAGAAGAAGTAATGAGACACATGTTTAATATGCTAGGCAACTGATCAAAGCCCAAGTCTAGTCTCATGTGATACTGTCAGAGAAGATTCTAAAGTCATGTTGATGCATAGTGAGATATGGAAAGACACATTGGGATTTAATTTTATGAGAGACCTCTTGTCATTTCAGGATCCCAGATTTCTTGATGATCCGATTATCATTTCTAACTATAATTGCAATTTTCTTTTGGTCACAACAAAGTGCACTAATTTCAAATTTCATACAATCCATTTCCAGACAACATTTAAACAATGTAACACCTTAATTGACTTTGATTTGACTATTATTTGATATGCGTGTTAAACAATCTTTGAACATGGAATAATGAGTTCTGGACAGTAATATTTCTCATGATATATATGCATCTCAAAGTTGAAAAATATGTCGATTTTTCAAGGGATACACAATATGCAGACTTTGAGCTCTTTGCTCTATGCAAGATAATTTTCAAAAACTGAAATTTGAGCTGGGACATTCAGAAGAAAGTGACAATCCATGAACAGAATAGGGGATGACAGGTAAAGAGAGCAAATGTTCTCACCACCGAATGTTGAAAACTTGGCAAAGGCCTTGATGGCTTTCTATAAGACTGTAGAGACACTGTAGCTTTGGGTAGTTTCATGCTTTGCAGACTTTCTTAGACTTTTAGGTGAAGAAACCTAGACTATAGGTTAATAATTCACAGTAGGTCATAAAAATACTTATCATTGAAGACATTTCTCTGGTGGGTCTTTTGGGATCATTTCCTTATGCTCTTTCTTAAGTGTAATTTTCATTTTGATGTTAGTTTATGTATAATAGGTAGAATGAAACAAGATGTAATTGAGATAAAAACATTGGACTAAAATATCAATAATTGAACATGCTTATGTTTGGTTATTATTTACACTATGGAAAGATGAAATTTTAGAACTTTGTTAGAAAACTGCATTCAAGCAGTTCTGCCTTGTATAATCTGTAAGTACCTATTAAGACAAAATACTTCTAAAGATACTTATGAAAATGTATACATATTTTTCTTGCACGTTACAAAGGAAATAATTGCATAACACTGATGTTCAACACTTTTTTATATGCATATTTTCTTTCTTTCATGGGACACTTGAAGCCACTAGATAGCTCATTTCACTCTTAAAATCTTTTGGTTGTCTATAAAGCTAATACAGGTCACACTGGACCTACAGATTTATTCAATCCACATTCCACAATGATGTTTGCACCACATGTCAGGCAGCCATGTCATTGTCATTTAACATGTGAACCTCTCTTTAGAACTAAAATGGATGTGAAAGAATAAAATTCAGTGTACTGTAAGTATTTGAAGTAATTCTAGTAGAATTAGTTATCATAACATGTTTATTATATAATGAGCTGGCATGACACAGAAATATATTTTGTGTTTGTATGACTTTTATTTTAAATAGGTTAAATCTGGTGCCACTCCACATATAGAGTGCTTTTGAAAATAAAAAAATAAAAACAAAAAAATAAATAAATGAGTGAATGCAAAATAAGCAACTGTGCCTTTTATACCTCTTGTTATGGTAAAAAAACAAACAAACAAATGGTTGTTGGGTTTGGATAATGAGGGGAAATGGGCTATTCTCAACTTTTTTGATCCTGTATATTTATCCATGTTTATTTTCTGAGAATAAATAATATATTAAAAATTTGCCTTCTGACCAACTCAGATAATAGACCAGTCTTAAACATTGTTCATTCATAAGATAGGATTCAGGCACTAATATGGGGCTGCTTAAATCTCACTGGACATTGACATTATTGGTTATCGAATCACACAGGGAAGTATTATCAGAGGTGAAATCAGTCCATTTTGTAAAGTAGAATATTGATTTAGAACTTTTGTGATTTTTTTTCATTTTTAGGTGTTTTTTTTCCATTTTTGGTTGTACAGTATATAAACTCTCTTTTTTTTCTGTACACAAGTGGACTTCTGCATGACTATACATTAGGACACATTTACAAATCGAGTAACTATAAAACGTGTGTGTATTTAAATGTCTGCAGCATCTGTCTAAAATTGACTGCTCTGTCTGAATCTCCAGATACCATTGTTGTCTGAGTTATTGACTGGCCTGTTGCCTGAGTTTCAAAAACAAAGGAGGAATTATTTTTATGAGAGGAAGAGCGAAGGTGGTACAGAGGATGTTTGCCTGAAAGGCTACCCTGGGAGGCCCGGTTAGAGGAAAATACATAAGGAAACACAGAGGTCAGAAAAAACTGCCAGGAACCAAACAGCCATCTTAAAACAGTTGTGAGAAATCTTAAGACCTATGACATTTCAAATGATAGGTTATGTTGGTCATAAATAAATAGCTGTATCCTTAAAATAATAAATAAAAGGAGAAACATTCATCAGGACTCTGATAAGGTTGTGAGTTGTGACCCAGGCGTGGTGTGTGTGAGATCTGTACGAGGCATCATTGGTTCAGCTACCTAGGGTTTACTTTCAGACAACTTTTCCTACATTTTAAAGCACTTGCATTCCGTGTGGTACGATCTGTTTGTAATGTTAATCATTGACTATTGTTCTGCTACTTGGATGTTGATAGTGAAGCAGAGAACAATTAATCATCATTGATTATGTCACTATGCACGCGACTTTGCTAAACGTGGCGAAATGTATTAAACAGTCGTCCAACTATTTATGAGATACTTTACATAATTTAATTTGCTTTTGTACAGTTTTATGTAAATAAATTGCTTGTCATTTTTGTCTTTACAAATTAAAATATAACATGATCAAATGGTTTCACACTTGTGTGTTTCTCTGTTGACAGTTAATTCTGTTTTGACGGAAGTGAATGAATGCCTGTCTCATTATGATTTAATAAGGATTGCTTTCTGCTACATTTTGGTAAAGCAAGTCAGATGGTGGGATGATAATTGTCAGGATATAGGGTAAACCCTGAATCAAGGGCTCTCTGTAGATGTCAGACCAGGAGACAATCCATTAAGAGGTAAGAATGAAAACCCGGTTCTGATTGATTTATCAGCCTGGATCAAACCTTTTAGAGACTCTGATGTCAGGCAATTAATTATCAGCATATTTAAGTACAGTATAATTTGGAAATAAATTGGAAAATTTTGGACATAAAAAATTTCAGGTGTAATACAATCCCAAGAACACAAGGAAGGATAAATACGAAAGATACAGGCTAACTCTATTAGTTTAAGGTCTGAAGGAAAAATATCTAGCCTTGCCTTGGTCATACAGCTATCCTACAGGTCATTCGTCTGGGCTATTAGCCACCTTTGGTCCTAGTTGTGGAAGCTTGAGGGAGCTCCTGGCTCTAAGGGTCATTTAGATTACTAGACACTTCTGGTCCTGGTTGTTGCAGCTTCATATGGTTGTAGGAGCCCAACAGACAACACACAATTATTGGGTTGTCAATCACCTCCAATTCTCAGCTTTCTGGATGGAAGAACAGGTTTTATGTCCACTCCTTTGAGAGGACAATCCTGTGTGATAAGTTTCGTGGAGATCTCTGGGCACAAGGACCTCCAAGCTCCTAACACATGTGTTATCATCTTACTACTTTATTTAATAGTAGAATGGAACTTATATTCTCCAGTCATCAAGATACTTCTGGGGCAGTGACCCAGCTAACCTTAAGGCCTTATACGTAAGAAAAAAATTTACAACGAAACATTTTAACAGAACTTTCCCTCCATTACTACATACAAAAATTTCATTCTTAAGATAAAATTAATTCCAAATAAGAATGTGCCTCTATATAGGATTATTAACATCATGTATTGTTATTGTTTTGCAATCTGTAAAATCAAACTTAGAACTTAGTACATTATGTTTTATAGATAAACATTTCCAGCCCGCAGAATTCTTGAGTTCATTCTGAGGTGATGACAACTAGAAGATCATTGCAACTTAAAATATGTATCATGTGAGGTATAAGATAAAATAATTTGAAAATAAGAAAAGAATATAAACTTTAGTTTCTTTTTTTGGTTGAGTGATTTTTTTGCATCTTATATTTATTTAATTCATTTATTATCTTCTGTGTCTTAACATTTATATTTACATTTGTTTTAAGGTCATGTCCTTAAATATAAGCGTATTACTTTGATCATGATGTTGGCATATGCTCAAACAACTGAATTCTCTAATTCTCAGGTCATGACCTTCTTTCTAGCCCTGCGACTTGAAAGAGTGTTTCCCGTGTGTAGTAACACATTTCAAGGGGTATTTCTACCATCCTGCCACTGTAAAAAGGGTTTCATTTTAAACATCCTCACCTTGAATTTGCCTATTTTTCTCTGTGTACTTTCAAAAACTCAATTCTCTCTCTCTCTCTCTCTCTCTCTCTCTCTCTCTCTCTCTCTCTCTCTGTCTGATGGGATGATATGTAGTTTTTCAAGTCAATGATATCCTGGTAAATTGGCTTTTATTGTCAATCTTCCCTTCCTAATGAAGAGAATGGGATGAAGTATGATGAGAAATTCTGCTTCAGGATGTAATGAGGGAAGCGATGACATGTCCATCCATTTGACTGTCTGTCTCTCTAATAGCTAAACCAAACATCAGTAAGCCTTATAAAAAACAAAAATGCCTTGTGCTTTTAAATAATTTAGCATTTGAAAAGTTTATATATTACTTTACCATGAAGTCATAGTCCTATCATAAAAGTATTTTAAAAACAAAGACAAACATTAAGCCCTCAGATGTATAGTGAAGTGCTTCAGAAAACATATAAACACAAATTAGGTCAACACGGGCTGCCTGGTGGACCTGAACACACAGCTAAGCAATTTAGACTCCTTATAGCCTTTACCAGGGACCAGAGTCAGGTTCCCAGCATTCATTCTAACTGCAGGGAAACCCATACCTTCTCTGTCCTCCTCAGGCATCTGCATACACATGACAGACACGTAAACATACACACATAAATAAAAACTAAATCTAAAAGAGAATAAAAGCTGCATGGTGTTGATTCTCAGGTTGAGGGTAGATTTACCACTGCCATTTTGACACAGCACAGAGATGTCCTCATAGGCCCTTGTTTTTACAGTGCATATTCACAGTTTTCCAAAAGCTTTTTAATAGCATTTATTTAAAAGTTCTCATAAGACTTGCACTATAATTTGTAGAGATTACTTGGGTCATGTTGCAAGGTGGATTTTATGATCATTGGATACTTTCAAAGTTATAATGACAATTGAACACATTGCTACTAATATTGATGTTTATCCACTTAAAGTCTCATGTACTGATCAAAATAATTTTGCCTGATATTATACACTGAATGGAAAAAAAAGATTCACAGTAATAACTTGTCCCATATTTTGACAGCTGATTAAAATGACTATATATTCATTCTGCTGACTACCCATAGCCTTGTGTATCAGGATATCTAATTTTCGTACAACTTGGCTGAATAGTCTAGCATT
This sequence comes from Mesocricetus auratus, assembly GCF_017639785.1. Taxonomy (NCBI): domain Eukaryota; kingdom Metazoa; phylum Chordata; class Mammalia; order Rodentia; family Cricetidae; genus Mesocricetus; species Mesocricetus auratus. The sequence goes on from NW_024429190.1 coordinate 37,423,965, forward strand.
GAGGACCCGAGTTATCGAAACTGAACAAAAACACATCATTAGAATTCATCATATAGTTTTGGCAAATTAAACTGATTACTTCTTTTTTATTTGCTTTGAGCAAACTGATTTCACAAATAAGTGATCTATTAAGTCTCTGCCTTCTATTCTTTAGTCATTCCCCAAATTCCCACTTACTGTATTCTTATGCTAATGTCTTCTCTATACTTGAGAAGTTGTTTGCCCTCTGTGAGTGTGTGTGTGCCCATGAGTGTGTGTGTGTGTGTATGTGTGTGTGTTTTCTCCTTTCAAAAGCAAACTTAGTTTTTCTAGGATACTGAAATGATTTTAGCAGCTAACCCAGCACCAGAGGATTTGCACCCAATCAGCTTTATTTTCATGGAAATGTACTACATCAACTTCTTGAGCTCCAGGAAGGAGCTTGAATAGTGACTAAACTCTGCATTTGTTTATTTTCTCTTATCTTTATTCCCCGTTCCAATGTTTGTTTATAAACTGCAGGAAGGTGATTAACCAAGATAATATGAATTTTATAAGCCGCAGGGAATAAGCACAGGATAGGAATGTTAAAATATGCAAAGCTAGAAATATATGCTCTTTTTTTACCTCTAACTTGGTTTTTTCCTGCTGTATTTATTTGTTAAATGGAAATTTTATTCCTGGGTTGATATTCATATACATGACTCATACAGAAATAACTTTGTCTCCTTGTTGAACCTCCTGAGGGAGGATATACTAGTTAATAATCTATAAATGTAAAATTTTGCCTCAAATAATTTATGATGATGCTAAGAAAATATACTACACATGTGATATATTCAGTGCTATTTTTCCATTAAAGGTTATGACTAAAATGATTAATTAAGAGAAAGGTCATAAGAAAGATGAACATGGTCAACATAGTAATGCCAGATATGTAATCATAAAGATTAGAATGGGATTTGAAAAATAAAAGTGTTAATTAATGTGCCTAATTTTAAAAATAGTTCACTAAAGAAACAACTGCATACAAAAATTTAAACAGATAAAAATAAAATATTTTATTTTGCAATTTATTTCAGAGTGCATTACAATCCTCTAGACTTAGTAAAATGAGAAATAACTAGATAGGATTACATAAGTATTTCTAAGGATTCTCATTACAGCATCACATGCAACATTTTATTGCAACTTTATGGGTTTCTATAAAATTTGACACATATTAACCATTTTATGATACATTTATAGAAGTGGGGGTGAAAATATTAGAAAGAAGCAAAGAAGTAAAGTCATTAACTAGATTATTTAGAGTTTTAACACACACACACACACACACACACACACACACATATATATATACTTTTAGAGAGCCTCAAGTTCACTTGGAATATGCTGCAGTAGTATTTTTTTAAACTGAAATTGCCAGAGAAGCAGGAGTCCCCAATGCCCCCAAGCCTACTAATCCTTGTAACATTATCAACCTTTCAATTTAAATGCTTTGACTTCCCAGTTTGCAGTCTTTCCCTTTCCTTAGCCAACGTGCTTTAACCACCCAAATTTAGATCACAGAAGGTAGACTCCATGAGAGATGCATGTTGCTGTATTTGAAGTCCTCCAACCACTAGACTATTAGCCTCTGCCTCCAGTAAACAACAGTGTCTTATTCTCTAAGTGTCCAGTAACTTTTGAAGTGAGAGATTTTCTTTCCAGATAATTAAAAACTTTAAACACAGTTCTACGGATGTACTGCAGATAGTTCACTAGGTAGAAGACAAAGTAGCTATTCACAAATACAGCATAAAAGTCCCACAATAAGAATTCTATGAGTGTAGCAGCATGAGCCAGGTGAACTTTTTACTTTTTTCAAAAGTTGTATGGAATCAATGTATTATACATTAATTAGTGGTGATAGAAAATATTTAAAAATATCCCAATGTTAGGGCCAGCTGGTTAAATAGACTCAAATACTTAGAAGAAATATTTAAATTGCAAAACACTGAATTATTTCATCTCATAATGTACACTAAAGAAATTATAGGGCAAACATAGAACACACACACAGATATAAATATTGGGTTATCAATCTCTTTTGATATTAAATGCTAATTTTATGTCTCAAAAAAGATGATATAGTAAATAAATTCAGTGACTGTCACATCAAACTAGCACAAAGGGAATAATGCAGCACTGGTAAACTATTTATTTAAATATAAAGATTATATTTAGATAAAACAATATATAATTATGAAGTTTGACGACTGTTACTATTAAACTATGAATTGGGTTTCATAGATATAGAAAGTATGTGTGGGCACTATGATGCCTGAATTAGTTAGCTTCCTTGTTACCATTGGCTTAGTTTTAGAGACAAAAGCCCATATTTGGTTGACACATGATGATGCCAAAATTGTAGAAAAGTCAAGCTGTTTTCTTCATCAAATTAAGGAAGCAGAAAGAGAGAGAGAGATGTGGAGAGGGTTTGGGGCCAAAGTCTAATTTTCCAGGGCATGCAGTAAGCGAACTGTTTCCTCCAAATATGCTCAGCCTCCTAACAATGCAATACCCTCAGGTAACACTAGTGGATCAATAACCCATCAATGGTTAACTCAATGCAGTAGAGCCTTCATGATCCAGTCACTTCCTCAGTGCCCTTCAGCTATCAACCGAGACCTTAAATATGAGCTTCCAGAGGACAATTTAGATCCAACAGCATGTAAAGTGGATTATTTCCAAATTGAATTCTCCAATGCAACAATTTCTGCAGGCTCAATCTGGAATCATTATAGACTTTTTTTTTGAAATTAGAAATAGTGGATTTTGTTAAGTATCTTGAAATTAAACTCCCCATAACATGGCTGCAAAAATCTATACCTCTTCTATGATACAACTGAGATCCTTATTAAGCAAAGCAATCTGGGAATCTGGGAGAACACTTGAAGAAAATAAAACGTAAATTCTTTAGTTACATGGGATGGCTTCATATGAGTAATCAGTTTGTTGTGAGTGATAATGATGAGAATGCTCTTATACTGGAAATCTTTGCAAAGTTCCAGGTGCTATTGACATGAGATGGTGAACGAGGTGAGCTGCTTGGCTCCTGTGTGAAGACAGCATTTCCTGTGCTGTCATTGCTGGTTGCCCTAGTACTGTGCCCCATGCTATGTCAATTACTGGAGTGTATAAAACAATGTTTAGCTTACTACTTGTTGACTTCTTCCCTTAAATTGCTAAGAATACTCCAGATATCATTTTCCCGATTCCTGCTACTTTTTACTAGATAAAAATAACATAACTGGTGATTTAAATTTCTCTCTGTTTAGAATTTATATGTGCTTCACAGACAGCATTTCCTTATCCCCATGTTTCAAGGCTCCAAGTCATCAGCGAAACACTGGCACTTGACTATAAATGAAAGTTATATGATTATAATGATACTGTCACAGGTGGAAAAATAATCTTCACTCTATTGTAATCAAGCCCAAGTCAGACGCGTCACCTTGGTGCTTCAATTGAGATGACGGCTCCAATTTTTATTTTGACTCTTCATGAAGGGCAACTTGATATGTAAACAGAAGGATATACTCAAGCTTAATTTCAGCCAGTGATACAAATATAAAATAGACTCAGGACAGAGGATGGGAGCCAAATTACCAGAAGCTAATTTTAAAATAGCATTTGCATTGATTGCTTTCATCATACTTCTTAGAAAGAAGTGCATGATCTCTGGATTATTAAGCCACCTATATCACAGACAAGGAATTTCCATAGCTAGTCCTTCTTTCAGACAGGCTTTTACATCACTAGCATCAGTAGGATTTAATTATTTCACTCAACATTTGTGAACATCCATCTAGTATAATTGAGATGATGCTATTAAGGCCAAATTTATTTATCTGATTTACTGGATCTAATTGTAATAAATATGCAGGCTTGTTTATAACTGGGTAAGACATGGCATAAGTTATGAGCTAAGACCCAAATAAGAAAGAGTATTTCACAAAGTAAGATATTTTTTGCTTGTTTTGTTTTGTTTTTGAGACTCGGTTTCTCTGTGTATACCTGCCTGTCTTGAAATTCATTCTGTGAACCAGGCTGACCTTGAATTCAGAGATCTGCCTGCCTCTGCCCCTGTTGGGATTTAAGGTATGGATCATCACCATTCAGCTCTAAGAAATCAAAGTTACAGCTTCACCAATTGTGTAAGGAAAGTTGTCTCCTAGAACTGTAGTTATGGCCTTCAAGGGAGAGTTGCCTCATTAACAAAGCCTAATTAACAAAATAAATATGATCTAATTCATATGAAAAATTCTGAAACCATAGCATATCTGTAGTAAATACACTTACATGCTGTTTTCTCTTAAATGATTTCATTTGTGAATTTCCTCATGAAATGTGCCTGTAATTTATTAAATTATTTAAGGAATACAAAATCAGTCCTGGCTGTGTGGGTTGGCATATTGAGAAATAGATAATCAGGTACTTGTTTTATAATACAGGTGAGAAGCATCCTAGAGGGAAGAAGATATTGGGCCCTATATCATCATATAATCCTCAAACCTCACTATGGTTAATAGGAGGAAAATGAAAGTTTTGGGGAAAATTGTGGCAATCTTTCTTGGTCTATGCAGAGAGAATAAATGCTCAATATTAAGGAACAAACCACAGGTGAAACCATCAGAGAAAGCATTGCAATAGCTTCATGTAGGGCATCTGGGACACACAGTAGAATAATGTGAGCTTCAGAGGACTTGGGAAGCTCAGCTTTGTAACCTTGACATCTACAGCTGACATCCCCTGTTTCTCTGGGTGTTCCACATTATCGACACCTCTAACTTACTACATATAGTATCTACTTGTGTTATTCTCTTTCCTGTTGTGATAAAATATAGCGTACAAAAGCAGCTAGTGAAGAAAGGGTCTTTTAATTTATTTTTTGGGGGAGGATTACTAGATACATTCCATTTAACTGGGGGTAAAACACACACCCAAGGCAGGGAGTGACATCTTGAAAGAAGCAGAGACTGTGCAGGAAAGCTGCTCACTGGCTTCCTTCCTGGCTCCTAGGAGCTCAGCAACCTTTCTTTTATAGCACAGATCTACCTTCCCAGGGGGATGGCATCAGCTACAGATAACATTCCCATTTCCCAATGTGTCATGTTGACAAAAAGCTAATCAGTATACAGCGGAAACTTAGGCTTGCGCTCACACACTCATGCATCTCTCTTTTGGCTGCTGCGCTCCCAGATTCTGGTCACATCAAACACTGCTGAACCTCCCACGACTGCCTTTGAACTTTGTGGGAAGCCTCGTGACCCCACAATCCTGCCTTCCAAACAACATCCACATGGGAAATACCACAGTCTCATATTGGCTTGTGCTGTAGAGACCTGTGCTGCTTGCAGTGCCTACTGAGTGCACAGACAGACAGAGGGAAACAACTCTAGGGAGGAAATTTGCTAAGCTGTCCTTGTGAATAGTATGAGGTAGGGTTCTCCTCTAATAAAAGTTAAACCCTGAAATTCTGGGATGCTGGTGATTCATGAAGAGCCCTCAAGGCATCTTCCTATCCTTCCCACACAAGGTCCTTGGCTTCTTTTTTATAGTGGAATCTCATAAGCAAACGTGCCATAACTTCAAACATTTCGTTTCTGGCCAAACCACAATGTTCTCAACTATTTGGACTCTGTTTTTTTCTCTTTCCACTGATTATTACTGCAAATCTGACTTAACAAGGCCAGGAACACCATGTGATCCCACAAAAGAGGTATGCCTGCTGACTTAACAAGTTCTGCACCAGATTAATTAGTCCATTTCCTTTAAAGTCAGCCTTTCATGTCTCCAAACACAAAATATGCACAGGTTATTTGTCAGGACTTAACTGGACTTCTAGTCCAGTTCCCAACAAAGTCCCCATTTCCAACTGAAGCCTCATGACCCTGACTTTTAAATGTGTCCCAATGTATACTAGTATTTTGGTCTTCTGAGACCACACCAGGACTTGTCAGTTCTCAGGTGTGGCCTCAGGACCAACCTTCCTCCATACGCAAGATTTTTTACTTTAGCCTTTCCTTGCTGTCACAGAGTGACTAAGAAAATGAACTTGTTTATTAAAAATATGGTTTATTTTTAATTATGGATACAGAGATTTCTTTTCTTATTTTTGAAGATTTATTTATTTTTATTCTATGCTCAATGGAGTTTCTTCTGGTTTTATATCTGGGTGAGGGTGTCAGAGACCCTGGAATTGGAGTTACCTAGTCCTCTGCAAGAGCAGCCACTGCTCTTGGATGCTGAGAGACATCACTCCAGCCCCAGATTTCTTTTCTTGTTCACTTGATTTTATGTCTATGTCTTTGATACATCTGGAGTTAAGTTTTATGGAGAGTGATAAGTATGGATCTATTTCTATTCTTCTATGTTCAACCATCCAGTTTGACTAGCACCATTTGTTGAAGACATTGACTTTTTCCCCAGTGTTTAATGTTTCTGGCTTCATTAAAAAAATTTGGTGTCTATAGGAGTGCGATTTTAAAATATCTTCTTTTATTAGGTTAGAAAAATTGTTTTCTAAGATTTTGCTGAAAACATTTTTTATGACTTTGACCCAAGTTTCTTCTCCTTCTTCCATTCCTATTATTCTTAGATTTGGACTTTCCATAGTGTCCTAGATTTCATTGATGTTTTGTTTCAAGATTTTTATTTTTTAGAATTAATAGTTTCCTTAACTGAGATATCCATTTCTTCTATCATGCCTTCAATGTCTGAGATTACCTCTCCCAGTTTGTGCTTTCTGTAGGCAAGACTTGCCTCTAAAGCTCCTATTTGAGTTTCTAAATTATTTATTTCCATATTTCCTTCAGTTATTTTTTGTTTTTGATCTATTTCTTGTCTCATGCCTTGAACTATTTTATCCATTTATTTCTACTGCTTGTATTTTCATAGAGTTTTAAAGGTGATTTATTTATTTACTCTGTAAGAAATGAATATTCCTTTACATGCTATCTTTCTATCACGTTTGTAAAGGCTATTTAGGTCTTTAGCTTGTGCTTCAGATTTGTTGCAATTCTCAGTGCCTACTTGGTAGGGTTGCTGGATTCTAGTGGAGACTTTATCCCAGTGGTTATTGTGTTTTTAACACTAATATCTAGGCATCTGGGAATGGAAAAATTGTAATTCTAGATATGATACCTGGTTTTGTCTTGGTTGGGTGGCTGTTTTATTCTTTGTTTTCTGTTACCCTCTCTGGTTCTTACAGGTGTGTGATGGCTGTGTAGCCTGGTAGTGTGTTCTCTGGGATTCTGGTAGGTATGGCCATTGAATGCCTTGATTAAAATGTGTTTCTAGATGTTAGGAGCTGACACTTAAGAAAGGGTAAGGACTTGTGGGTGTGTAAAAGGGTTCATAGAAAGGAGGAAAACAGGGTTCCACTAGAGTCTATTCAGTCCCCTGGAGAGGTCACAGCAGATAGTCAGCTACAGAGTTTGGAATAAGATTTGGAGATTAGACTTGGGTAAGAGGAGTGAGAGTGAGTATCTGTAGCTTGCCTACCTGCTGAGCTGTCTGCTTGCTTCTCTGGCAGGCTTGGCTGCCAGGTTCTTAGGGAATGCCTATTGGCACTGGAAGCTGGGAAAACAGAAAAAGTAGGGAGGAAGGTTGGAGTAAATCTGTGTGATCCATTGTAGATGCCAGCAGAGAGGAAGAACACTAGAACATAGCAGATAGTCTAAGCCAGAGCTGTTCATAAGACTGGGGGACTGGTGCTGGTTGGTGGCTCACGCCTTTAATCCCAGAACTCAGGAGGCAGAGGCAGGGGGATCTCTATGATTTGAAGGCCAACCTGTTCTACAGAGCAAGCTCTGTAACAGGCTATAAAGCTACACAGAGAAATCCTGTCTCAATAAAAAACTAAATAAATGAACAAATAAAATGTAAAAGACTGGGGTATTGGGTTAACAGGATAGGAGGGAGAGGTTAAGATCTGCAGTTATTCTACTGCTTCCCTTGCCACTGTGGCCTATGGGTTCTCAGCAAATCATATCCTCTTCTTTTTTTGTTTTATATTAGTTGTTATTGATTCTTCATGGATTTCTCATTTTGTCTCCTATCCTACTTTTCTCCCCATCTCCTGCCCTCTGCCTTTGCAACCTCACCCTCAATCTAAATCAATTTTAAAAGGACAACCATAAAACAAACAAAACAAACAAACTGAAAACAAAGAAGAATAATCCTGTCATGGAACCTGTCATGTGGCCCATTGTGTCACACATTTGACCATTCCTCTTTACTTACAAGTGTTCATTGTCATGAGTCATTGAATCAGGCCTCTGGTTTCTGCTATACCAACTATAATGGGTTCTCACTCAGCTCGTTGTCAATATCGTGCTGTTGTCCTGTGTCATGGAGAACATGATGTTTTGAATCTGTAGATTTTCCCCTCTTCACATGAACCAATAGCTCATAGATTCAGTGGATTTTGGGGTGGGCCAACTCATATTTCTAGTTCTAGGACTGGGGTGTCACCTAGGTTGGTCAGCACGCCAGCTTTCCCTCAATGTAGGCAAGCTCTCCAGCACTATCTTGGCTAGCTCATCCAATGCTGTCTACAGCAAGGAGCTGGGCCAGTTCTCCTGCTCTCAGGCTCTCAGATCCTGGTCCCCCAATATTCATATCACCAAGACTAGCTCTACTGTTTTTCCCAGACCAGGTGCAGGTCCCTGTCTCCTGATAGCTGTAGGGAGAATACTGGTGGGGGGAACCTAGGGGGTCAGATTTTTTGCTCTCATGGCCTCAGGGCTGGCTAACTTGCATCATGACAATTGGCCACAGTGTCATGCTGGACCGTAGGCACAAATATTGTCCCAGGTTGCTGGCCAGACATGGTCCTAGCATCCTGGACCAGGAGGTCACCAAGGCCCCAGGTGGCTGGATAGGTCACCCATATTAGTGTGGCTGTGGGAGCATGTCCCTAGAACACTAACAATGCCCCTGGTGATGGCACAGATCACAGGCTCCTACAAAGCCCCCAGCAGCAACAAGCAAGTACCACTTCTTAAAGTATATCCCTATAATATCACAGATTGCAGGGCAAGTCTTTAACACATAGATCTATATATCCTATTAGTATCATAGACTGGAGACCAAGTCTTTAACAAGTAGTCCTCAAAACCCTTACAGTAATCTTCCTAACAGAGGATGAATGAATTAATTTTAGATGGTAAGTAAGAGTATTGTAAAAATGGAGTCATTCCTGAGTTTAGCTTCCTTGGTGTTGTGTGACACTGTCCCTGGGGAGAGATGAGCATACTTCTACTTTCCAAAGATAGGAAACTGACTGACAACAGACCAAAATAAGGAAATTACCATAGTCCAATTTGGTGAACCAATGAGTTTTAATAGAATTACTTGCAAGAATGTCAGAGTGGGCTTATTTACTTGAACATCCAGTACTCGGGGAGGACTGCAGTACCAAGTTACCACACAAGCATCAGTGATACCTGGTACCAAAGTTGGATGCCTGGAGCACTTTATAAACCTGTAAGCAGCTCCATAGTTTAGCGTTTGCTATAGAGTCCATCTGGTCTGAGCCTCTCCTATGAAGCATATGGCTGTGGGACACAGCATATCAGATGGTTTTTAGACACCCTCTCTAAATGGTTCACTTCCAGTATATTTTTTGTGTGTTTCACTTTACTTTTACCCTTATGAATCTTAGGGAACTTCCCTCCAGGGTGGAAGTTTTACTATTTGGGTACTTTTGTTTGTTTGTTTACTTGCTTGCTTGCTTAAGTATCATAAGTTTACTATAAAAGGGAGGAATGAGAATTATTTACATGAAGAAATAGTTCAGAATGTCAGGAGAATGGATAGTTTCATATGATGGCATTTCAACAGTTTTTTACTCCGTATGCTTGCCGTGGATGTCACCATCTCTGAATAACTGGTTGAATCTCTTCACCCATCCCTTATGTGTCTCATCCCACTACTGTTGCTTGTGACGCTTTTCATTTAGGCAGTTTTGTCTCCATACCTTTCAATTAATAATCTGTCAAAGAGAAGAAGGAACTTTCTGAAAGCTTGCCGAGTCATGACTTGTATCACTGTGCCTGTTACCCTGCACTCAGGCCTCTGCTCTTGCAAACCAGATCCACACACATGGAAGGTACTTTTTAAATAATTTATTTGCTCTTATTTCATTTGTATTGGTATTTTGCATGTATATCTGTGTGTTGGGGGGTGTCAAATATTCTAGTTAAAAACAGTTTTTAGCTGCCATGTAGGCACTGGGAGATGAAGCCTAGGCCTCTAAAAGTTCAGTCAGTACTCCTAACTGCTGAGTCACCTTTCCAGCCCAAAAGGTCTTAATGTAAAAGGAAATGGCTACATAGTACTTGGGTGAAAGTTTTCCTCTTACATTTCTCTCCTATTCTGTAGATGTGAATAGAAGAGTAAAAAGTTGAAAATCAATTCACTGAATGTAAACACATCTCAGAATTTTATCTGAGTTCCTTATCTACAAATCCTAATGAGAGAATTTGCTTTCCCAATTTCTAATTATTAAAATTCTTAGTATCTCATATTTCCTTTATAAGACTCTTTCTAATAAGAAAATTGTATTCCTATCTTTTAGTATTTTTAAAATAACATTATATATTATTATAGTGTAGTAATTGAACACATTTTTTTTTCTGAATCATTTAACCAGTCTGAATATTCACTAGTGTATTATTGTTGGCTTGGATGATTGCTAATAAATACGTACATTTTTCACTGTCCCTTCGTACATATAAAGGGAATTTATTGAAATGATTTATAGACTTCAGTTCAACTAATGCAACACTTGCTAGCTGTGAATGAAAAAGCTAAAGAACCTAGTAGTTAGTCAGTCCCACAATGCTGGGTGTCTTCAGCTTGTCTTCTGTATATGCTGGAATCCCAAAGAAGGAGGCTCCAACGGATATACTAGCAAGGTGAGGGCAAGCAGCGAAGAACAAACCCTTGCTTCTTCCACTGTCCTTTTCTAGGCTGCGGAAAGAAGGCCCAGATTAAAGGTATGCTTTCCTGTCTCAAGATGCAGATCAAAAGCCTGCTTCTTCCTGACTCAAGATCTGGATCACAAGTGTGCCTTCTGGATTGTAGCTCATTCCAGATAATCAAGTTGACAACCAAGGATTGGCATCACAGTTGGATTTCTAGAGACCACACGGTGTAAGGACAGAATCAACTTTGTAGCTTATGATCATGAGTATGCAGTGGCACAGAGGTGGACACACATACACTTGCAAACACATAAATAAACATGAACTTTCAAACAAAGTTTAGGCAAAAACAGGTTAAGGAAAGTCTGGTTACTCAGTTCGATTTTCAAAAATCTTAGCTTTCTAACTTTTCTTTAAAAAAAAACCTTCAAGTTCTAAACAGTACTGCAGGTGTGCCTTCTATTAATTAAATCCAATGTATGAAATACTTCTACTCTCCCAAAAGAATCTAAAAGCCTAACAATAGCGGGTTGTGCCAGAGAGTGGCATAGCTCATAAGGAGGCAGGTAGTTCAGATGGCTTCCTTTCTCCACCTGTTTTTCTCTTATCTGTCAATGACTGTAAGGTAAGTATAATTTTATTTTTGTCTCCTGGCTGGAAGAGGAGCCAATCTGACTTCTCCCAGTGGAGATGTACATAACCATTGTGCCTCTTATTGCAACTTATGTGAAATTTCCTTCACTGAGTTTCTGACTGGCAAGTGGCAATGTTACTCCATCTATAGAGAATCTGTTCAATGGGAAAGAGCTAGAATACTGCCTCTAGTCCAACTGAGCACAGCCAGAACCTTCAGACAATAAAGAAGCAACCATTATCCTCACAGCACTCTTTCAAGGGGAGACAAGTGGTGTGCACTGACCCACCTTCCAATATGAAAAATGACCTACAAAGAAAACCTTGAGATATTTTTTACCATCATTCCCATATGGCCTCTCTATTGTTCTGGGTGATTTGGCTTTAACACTAGACTTTCTCCTTCACAAGAGTTTTCCTCGTGTTTAAAATCATTCCATGCATTTGTATGCCTATAACAAAAGGAAGATGAAGTTTAGGAATGTAATATGATACTTTCATTTATCATGGGCTCCTTTTTCAAGAAAATGACTAATTTTCTAGTTCACAATGTAGTTGAACACATATATATGGGCAGATACATGACTTACTATCCCACTGGTATTATCCCCCAAACCTAATTTAAACTTTAAATTGATTCTATGAGAAAATGATCATCTCAATTTCACATGATTAAAGGGAGTTTTGGAAAGCTTTCATACATTGTCAAGGTCAACAACAATGAATTACGAATCAAAACCTAAGGTTTTGTCACTAGCATCTGTGCCCATCACCACACTATGTCACCTGATTTACAAGGAGATAATATTGCCCTAAATCTTGGAATATTAGAAGATCATTAACAATTTGTATACAACTTTCCAGAAGTTAGATGTAGACTTTAATATGCTGTGTTATTGGTATTCTGATGGTGATTTAAACCAGTCTGAAGGCCAGTAGAGATAGTATGGACATTTTGTCAATACTGGTTCTTCCAATTTATGACTATGTAATATCTGTGTCTTCCTTTTGACTAATACTTTCTGGTTCATAAGACAAAGACCTGTTACTATTTGATTAAATATGTATCTATATATTTTTGCAGCTATTGTTAGTGGAATTGCTATCTGGATCTCCATCTCACATAATTTGCCAATGTGACACAGCAAAGACAGTGAGTTTTAGATGCTCGTTTTGTATCCTGAAGCTAAGCTGAATTGTTTCTGCAGTTGCTTGTGTGTTTGGAATTTTACATGTATGCAGATTGACAAGCCATTGCTATTGAAAGTCCTCTTTCTCAATTTTTTTTCTCTTGGGTGGCTTGGACTTCCAGTGCCATACTGAACATGAAAATGACTGTCTCATTCCAGATACCAGAGAGAAAGGTTTCAAACTTTCCCCCTATAGTTTATGGTTAGCTGTACTCACATGAACTTTCTTATATTGAGGTATGTCAATTCTATACCCAATTTCTTACATTCTTGGTCACAAACAAGCATTACACTTTGCTAAATTATAAATGCAGGGCTTTTCTGTTCTACCTAGTCCTGAAGCCACTTTGAACAATACTCACTCAGAGCCGTAATATTAATTACAAATTGTTTGGCCTATTGCTCAGACTTATTGCTAACAAGCTCCTACATTTTAATTAACACATTTCTATTAATCTATGTATTGCCACTTAGCTCGTGGCTTAATGATGGCCTATTACAACTTTTTGCTCCAGCGGCTGGCTGGCATCTCTCCATACTCCACCCTTCTTCCACTGTATTTCTTTTTGGATTTCCTGCCTGCCTCTGTCCTTCCTTGTCATAGGCCCAATCAGGTAATTTATTAACCAATGGGAATAAAACATATTCCTGTTTTTTTTGTAATTAAAAGGGAAGGATATAACTTTAACATAGTAAGATTATATTCAACAAAAACAGGTTTTTTAAAAGTAATAATTACAGTTACAATATCTAGTCCATTTATATTTGGCAAAATTAAAGTAAATATCTTATCATCTATCTTATCTTTGTGAGTCCAAAGTTTTGTATATAATTTACCTTTTATCATAACTAAAAACTATATCTAGTCATAATAAGTAATATTAATCATCTGTGTGGTGATTTGGGAACTGGCAGGCAGGAGAGAAGCCTTCACTTACATAAAGACACCCAAAGTTCAGCACGAATTTCCACATAAAACCTAAAAAAAGCTTTAAAAAGAATTCTAAACACACAAGAATGGAGACAAACTCTGTTCTTGGTAACTGCTTTCTCTTGGCTAGGCTATGTTTGCTAGCAGTAAGCAGAGGCATGGCTCCTTTAAGAGAATTCTTTCTTCAGCATTAGCAGTAAAAACCAAGCATGCTTTTAAGAGGCCCTATCATCAAACACTTAAATAGGGTTTATGAGCATCAGGTGGCACACTATCTTTGGCAGTGTGGACTTAGAAACTTCCCAGAGTTGGAGTGGGAAACATGGCCCCAATTTATCTCCAACATGAATCTAGACTTTCAGAAAGCTAAGGAATTGGGCAGAGCCAGACACCAAAGTAGCTTTGGTCTTAGTCATACTCGCTTAGCTGTTTTAAGACTCATATGGTCAGAAAAAGATCGAGATATGCAGTAAAGACATATTCAGATAGGAAAAACACCTCTAAACTGTTTACAGTGATATATATATATGCATATATATATGGGAAAGAAAACAAAAAGGGTAGAAAAAGTCCATAAGGAAGGAATAGAGTAATACAAATATTAAAAGCCACACAAAGATGGAAAATACACAGAGCGTCTGGAGAAGGTATATTATTGTGTTGTCTTTAGAGTTTTTGATTTTTTTATGAAAATAACTGCTGAGAGACATTTGATTATGAAAATTACTAGAATAAAACAACCTATATATTATAAAAATGTCTTGACTTCAAAATGTAAGTCTAAAGATACATTACTTTGGGAAAGAGGTTTTACGTCTATTTCCACGGGAAATAAGAGGGTATGGGTTCATTCTGGGTTAAAGAAAATCAGATTTTATTGAGAAAGACTCCATGAAAAAGCTCCAGTCAAATCACATGGCCCAGATGATTCAACATCTCAGATACCTCTGTTGCAGTTTACTCTGAGTTGTGCATCCAGAACAGCTTCAAGGCAACTTGGTGAAGTAATCCAGCCATAGAGAATACTCCAGTCTGGACTTGACCATATTCCTAAATTTTCTCAGTGTCTCTCAAGGAATATCAGAGCCCCCAGTCAACAGGAAGTAGACTAGAAAACTATACCTACATTCCCCCAGAAAATGGATTATTTTTTTTTCCACTTATGAACTTTTTTTTTAAATTTTAAATAGCTTGTTTTACATGTCAATCCCAGTTCCCTCTCCCTCCCCTCCTCCCGCACTCCCCTTCCACCCTCCCTCCCACCCTATTGCCAAATCCTTCCACATAGGGGATGTCTAGAGTCTATCATTTTACTCTTGGTAGGGTCAAGGCACTCCCCTAAGAGTCCAGGCTGAGAGAGCATCTCTCTTTGTGCTATAGGCACATGAAGACAGATTGTATACCAGGGATAGACACTGATCCACAGCTCAGAGCCCCATAGGTTGTCCAGGCCTTCTCACTGACACTCACATTTGGGGGGGTCCAGATCAGTCCCATTCTGGCCTCCCCGCTGTCAGTCTGGGGTCCAAGGGCACTCCCCTGTTCAGATCAGCTGTCTCTGCTGGTTTTGGCAGCCCATTCTTTGCCAATTTGCTCATCATTCCTCTCTCTCTGTCACTGGGTTCCTTGGGTTCAGTTCAGTGCTTAGTTGTGTGTTTGCCTCTGCTTCCATCAGTCCCAGGATGAAGGCTCCCGGATAGTTATACACATCAAGTTCATTATCAGGAATGGGCATTTGAGGTGGTCCTTCCACTATTGCTTAGCTTGCCAATTGATGTTATACCTTTAGATCACTCGAGGTCACTCTGGTGCCTGATCTGTCTTCGATCCTATGATTCCCACTTACCCCTATTCTACCCCCACCCCCTCAACTTCCTGTTCCCCCATGACCAACTCCCTTCCTCTTTACCCCCTCTATTCTTCCCAGGTCCCACTACCCCCCCCCTCGCCGTGTTCCCCATCCATTCAGAGGATCTTGTCTCCATCCTCTTCTCTTGGGTACTATGCATATATGCATATCTTTTAGGTTCTTTCCTGTTTCCCAGACTCTCTATCTGTGGAAGTGCAGACTGGCACTATCCTGATCCATATCTAAAATCCATATATGAGTGAGTACATACCATGTTTGTCTTTTTGCGACTGGGTTACCTCACTCAGGATGGTTTCTTCCAGTGCTATCCATTTCCCTGTGAATTTCAAGATTCGATTGTTTTTTTCTGCTGAGTAATACTCCATTGTGTAAATGTACCACATTTTCTCTATCCACTCTTCAGTTGAGGGGCATCTAGGTTGCTTCCAGGTTCTGGCTATTACAAACAATGCTGCTATGAACATAGTGGAGCAGATGCCCTTGTTGTATGAACCTGCCTCATTTGGATAAATGCCTAAGAGTGGAATTGCTGGGTGTAGTGGTAGATTAATTCCCATTTTCCTGAGGAATCTCCATACTGATTTCCAAAGAGGCTGTATGAGTTGGCATTCCCACCAGCAGTGGAGGAGTGTTCCTCTCTCTCCACATCCCCTCCAGCATAAATTGTCTTCGGTGTTTTTGATTCTAGCCATTCTGACAGGAGTAAGATGGTATCTCAGAGTTTTTTTGATTTGCATTTCCCTGATGGCTAAGGATGTTGAGCACTTTCTTAAGTGTCTCTTGGCCATTTTAGCCTCCTCTACTGAGAATTCTCTATTTAGCTCTGTACCCCACCTTTCAAGTGGATCCTTTGGTGTTTTGGAGACTTGTTTCTTGAGTTCTTTGTAAATTTTGGAGATTAGCCCTCTGTCAGATGTAGGGTTAGTGAATATCTTTTCCCATTGTGTGGCCTGCCTTTTTGTCTTTTTGATTGTGTCCTTTGCCTTACAGAAGCTTTTTAGTTTCAGAAGGTCCCATTTGTTAATTGTTGATCTCAGTGCCTGTGCCACTGGTGTTATGTTTAGGAAGTGGTGTCCTGTACCAACTCGTTGAAGAGTATCTCCCACTTTCTCTTCTAAAAGTTTCAGTGTGGCTGGATGTATGTTGAGATCTTTGATCCATTTGGACTTTAGTTTTGTACAAGGCGATAAACATGGATCTATCTGCAGTCTTCTGCATACCACTACCCAGTTATGCCAGCACCATTTGTTGAAGATGCTTTCTTTTTTCCACAGTACAGTTTTAGCTTCTTTGTCAAAAATTAGGTGTTCATAGGTGTGTGGGTTAAAATTAGGGCTTTCGATTCGGTTCCATTGTTCTACCTGCCTATTTTTGTGCCAATACCAAGCTGTTTTCAGGACTATAGCTCTATAATAGAGCTTGAAGTCAGGTATGGTGATGCCTCCTGAAGTTCCTTTATTGTATAGGGATGTTTTGGCTATCCTGGGCCTTTTGTTTTTCCATATAAAGTTGATTAATGTTCTTTCCAGGTCCTTGAAAAATTGTATTGGAATTTTGATAGGGATTGCATTGAATCTATAGACTGCTTTTGGCAAGATTGCCATTTTTATTATGTTGATCCTACCAATCCAAGAGCATGGGAGGTCTTTCCATTTTCTGGTATCTTCTTTGATTTCTTTCTTCAAAGACACAAAGTTCTTGATATACAGGTCTTTCACTTCCTTGGTTAACATTATCCCCAGATATTTGATGCTGTTTTTGGCTATTGTAAAAGGTGATGTTTCTCTGATTTCTTTCTCAGTCACTTCATCATCTGTATATATTAGGGCCACTGATTTTTTTGAGTTTACCTTGTATCCTGCCACATTGCTGAAGGTGTTTATCAGCTCTAGGAGTAACCTTGCGGAGTTTTTTGGGTCACTTATGTAAACTATCATATCATCTGCAAATAATGAAAGTTTGACTTCTTCTTTTCCTATTTGTATCCCCTTTATCTCCTTTTGTTGTCTTATTGCTGTAGCTAGAACTTCAAGTACAATATTGAAGAGATATGGAGAGAGTGGACAGCCTTGTCTTGTTCCTGATTTTAGAGGAATTGCTTTGAGTTTCTCTCCATTTAGTTTGATGTTAGCTGTTGGTTTACTGTATATTGCTTTTATTATATTCAGGTACGTTCCTGTTATCCCTGATCTCTCTAGGACCTTTATCATGAAGGGGTGCTGGATTTTGTCAAAGGCTTTTTCAGCATCTAGTGAGATGATCATGTGGTTTTTCTTTCGCAGATTGTTAATATGGTGGATTACATTGATAGATTTTCTAATGTAGAACCATCCCTGCATTCCTGGAATGAAGCCTACTTGATCATGGTGGATGATTTTTCTGATGTGTTCTTGAATCCGGTTTGCAAGTATTTTATTGAGTATTTTTGCATCAATGTTCATGAGGGAAATTGGTCTATAGTTCTCTTTCTTAGTTGTGTCTTTGTGTGGCTTGGGTATCAAGGTAATTGTAGCCTCGTAGAAAGAGTTTGGCAGTGAGCCTCCTGCTTCTATAGTGTGGAATACTTTGACGAGTATTGGAATGAGCTCTTCTTTGAATTTCTGGTAGAATTCTGCACTGAAGCCATCTGGGCCTGGGCTTTTTTTGTTTGGGAGACTTTTGATGACTGCTTCTATTTCATTAGGGGTTATAGGTCAGTTTAGATTATTTATCTGTTCTTGATTTAGTTTTGGCAAGTGATATCTATCCAGGAAATTGTCCATTTCCTTTAAATTTTCAAATTTTGTGGAGTACAGACTTTCAAAGTATGCCCTGATGATTCTCTTGATTTCCTCAGAGTCCGTTGTTATGTCCCCTTTCTCATCCCTGATTTTGTTAATTAGCATGTTCTCTCTCTGTCTTTTGGTTAGTTTGGACAGAGGTTTGTCTATTTTGTTGATTTTCTCAAAGAACCAACTCTTTGTTTCATTGATTCTTCTCAATGTTTTAATGGTTTCTACTTGATTGATTTCAGCCCTCAATTTGATTATTTCCTGGCGTCTGCTCCTCCTGGGGGAGTTTGCTTCTTTTGTTCTAGAACATTCAGCTGTGCTATTAATTCTCTAGTATGACTGTTCTCCAGTTTTTTCATGTGGGCACTTAGTGCTATAAACTTTCCTCTCAGCACTGCTTTCAAAGTGTCCCATAAGTTTGTGTATGTTGGGTCTTCATTCTCATTGAAATCGAGGAAGTCTTTAATTTCTTTTTTTATTTGTTCCTTTACCCAGGGATGGTGCATTTGTGCATTGTTCAATCTCCATGAGTTTGTAGGGTTTCTGCGATTTGTGTTATTGTTGAATTCTAATGTTAATGCATGGTGGTCTGATAAGATGCAGGGGGTTATTCCAATTTTTTGTATCTGTGGAGATTTGCTATGTTTCCTATTATGTGGTCAATTTTAGAGAAGGTTCCATGTGGTGCCGAGAAGAAGGTATATCCCTTTGTATTTGGGTGGAGTGTTCTATAGATGTCTGTTAAACCCAGTTGGGTCATAACTTCTATTAATTCTTTTGTTTCTTTGTTAAGTTTCTGTCTGGAGGTCCTGTCTAGCGGTGAGAGCGGAGTGTTGAAGTCTCCTACTATTAGTGTGTGAGATTTTATGTGCATTTTGAGCTTTAGTAATGTTTCTTTCACGAATGTAGGTGCCTTTGTATTTGGGGCGTAGATATTTAAAATCGAGACTTCGTCTTGATGTATTTTTCCTTTGATGAATATGAAGTGCCCTTCTTCATCTCTTTTGATTGATTTTAATTTGAAGCCTAATTTGTTAGATATTAGGATTGCTACGCCCGCTTGTTTCTTGGGGCCGTTTGATTGGAAGATCTTTTCCCAGCCCTTTATTCTGAGATAACGTCTGTCTTTGGTGTTGAGATGTGTTTCTTGTATGCAGCAGAAGGAAGGGTTCTGTCTTCGTATCCATTCTGCTAGTCTGTGTCTTTTTATAGGTAAGTTGAAGCCATTGACATTGAGGGATATTAATGACCATTGATTGGTGATCCTTGTTTGTGCTTGATTTATTGTTAGTGAAGTTATTTTGTGTAGTTTCTCCTCCCTTTTTCTTTTAGTGTTTTGTAAAGTATGATTATATATTGCCTGTGTCTTTGTGAATGTAGTTATCTTCCTTGGCTCTAGGTTTTCCTTCTAGCATTTTCTGTAGAGCTGGATTCATGGATATGTATTGTTTAAATCTGGCTTTGTCATGGAATATTTTGTTTTCTCCATCTATGGTAATTGAGAGCTTTGCTGGATATAGTAGTCTGGGCTGGCATCCTTGTTCCCTTAGCGTTTGTAGGACATCTGACCAGGATCTTCTGGCTTTCATCGTTTCCATTGAGAAGTCAGGTGTAATTCGGATAGGTCTGCCTTTATATGTTACTTGGCCTTTTTCTTTAGCTGCTCTTAATATTTTCTCTTTGCTCTGTAGGTTTGATGTTTTGATTATTATATGGCGAGGTGACTTCTTTTTCTGGTCAAGCCTATTTGGTGTTCTGTAAGATTCTTGTACTTTCATAGGCATATCTTTCTTTAGGTTAGGAAAGTTTTCTTCTATGATTTTGTTGAATATGTTTTCTGTACCTTTAAGTTGAAGTTCTTCACCTTCTTCTATACCTATTATTCTCAGGTTTGGCTTCTTCACGGTGTCCCATATTTCCTGAATATTTTGTGTTAAGGATTTGTTGGTTTTGAGATTTTCTTTGGTTTACGATGCTATGTCCTCTAATGAGTCTTCAACACCTGAGATTCTCTCTTCTATCTCTTGTATTCTATTGGTGATGCTTGCATCTGTAATTCCAGACCATTTACCGAGCTTTTCTATTTCCAGCATCCCTTCATTCTGTGTTTTCTTTATCGTTTCTATTTCAGCTTTCAATCCTTCAACTGTTTGAGCTGTTTCCTTAATTTTCTTGGTTGTTTTTTCTTGGTGCTCTTTAGATTCTTTGAGAGATTTGTTTATTTCTTGAATTTTTCCCCCCATTTCATGGATTTTTTTGTTTGTTTTTTCTTCTATTTCTTTAAGGGATTTCCTCGTTTCTTCTTTGAGGCTCTCCATCATCTTCATGAAATAATTTTTAAGGTCTGTCTCCTCTTCTTCATCTATGTAGTGCTTTTCAGGTCTTGCTGGTGTTGGATCCCTGGATTCTGGTGGGGTCGTGTTGGTGTTTCTATTGCTGAGTGATCTCTTATTCTGTCTTCTTCCCATCTCTTCTTCCAGTGGGTGCTGATGGGGGCTTTCTGTTTCCACTGGTCTCCTTCCTTACTGCAGGTGAAGCTGAAGCTGGCCTCGCTGGGGTTGGGGTCTTGGAGGGGCTGATCTCTTTCCTGAAGCTGGGCTCGCTGGGTTGGGGTCTTGGAGGGGCTGATCTCTTTCCTGTGTGGGCGACTCTTCTGAAGCTGGGCTTGCTGGGTTGGAGTCTTGGAGGGGCTGATCTCTTTCCTGTGTGGGTGGCTCTTCTGGAAGCCGGGAGTGGCCCCGAAGATCCGAAGATGGAGGGGGATGGGTGATGGGCGGGTGGTCCCAGCCGGGGACCCAATCTCACCTGAAGCTGGGCTCGCTGGGTTGGGGTCTTGGAGGGGCTGATCTCTTTCCTGTGTGGGCGGCTCTTCTGGAAGCCAGGAGCGGCCCCGAAGATGGAGGGGGATGGGTGATGGGCGGGTGGTCCCAGCCGGGGACCCAATCTCACCTGAAGCTGGGCTCGCTGGGCCAGAAAATGGATTACTGATGTTTGTCTTTGTTTAGAGAGTTTGGTTACAAATTGCTACTGATCATAGAAAAAAAAACCAAAATCAAGAAACCCAGCTAAACAAACGAGTTAAATTCAAAGATCACTTTCTTAAAGAAAAAGGACATAGGATATAGATATAATAGGATAAAAGGATAGATTATTGAATGTACTTTAATGCAAAATAACAGCTATTAATCTCAGGATCTTTTCATTGTTATGAACTTTAGTTTATTTAATAAAAATTTAAAGTAAATTATTTTATACCGTACATAAATTTCTACTCTTGCTTAGGGTATTATGCAACTCATTTAAAAATGTAATACATAATTTAATAATACAGATTAATAGCATTCTATAATAGTAAATTTAATCCTGTTAGGTATGTTTTCAAGGTCATATAGAGATATGTTTTCAATAGATAGGCAATCTTCAAACACTAAAAAGACACACATATGGCATTCAAGTTTTAGAGACTTAGACTTTTCCTGACAGTAAGGCACACCTGCTCCTGGAATCACCAATTACTTCAAAGAGTAATTTTTCTTCATGGCAAAAGCTAGTCATTTGGGCTAAGAAACTGCCCTTGCTTAAATTTCTGACAATTACTGTCCAAACAGAACCAGTAGGATGAAAGAAAGGTGACTGCCAAATTTTGCCAAGATAAGGTAGTAAGTCCTTCAGAATATCCTGCTTCACAGAAAAGTCTATCAGATATTCTAGACTTATAGGTTAAAAATGATCCCCCAATGTTACAGAATAAGCTTGGGTGACAGTCCAGGCAGCTAGCTGTTTCTGTCAGTTCTCATATGTTTTGGAAGTCAATTGCTTGTACTCAGGTAATATTATTTTTTCTCTGGTCTTCAATGAATTCAAAGACTAGATAGTTATAGTTCTCCTCAGTTATGCTAAAAGGTAAATTAGATACAAAATTTTGGACTCACAAAGCTAAGATAAATGAAATATTGTCTTTAATTTTGCCAAATACAAATAGACTGGATATTATAACTGTAATTCTTACTTAGTAACTGTTTCATTTTTTGGTATGTAATCTTACTTTGTCAAACTTAAAACCTTTCTTTTTTATTAGTCAAAATGGGGAATGCTGTGGAATATCCTGTTTTACAGTGTAAAGACTTGTCACTCAAATTTGTTTAATAAAATGCTGATTGGCCAGTAGCAAGGCAGGAAGCATAGGTGGGATGAACAAACAAGAGGTGATAGGAAGGAGAAGGACTGAGTCAGGAGACACCAGCTAGCCTCAGAGGAAGTAAGACATGTGAAAACTAATGTAACAAGTCACATACGTACCTTGTAACAAAGCACAAGTAAAAAATATGTGTTGATTTAAATGTAAGAGCTAGTTAATAATAAGCCTGAGCCGTCGACCTAGAATTTATAAGTAATATTAAGACTCTGAGTGGTTATTCAGAAACTGGACAAACCGCCAATTACATTAAATGACCTATATGTATCTGTGGAGATAATCATAATTTTCCCCTTCATGCTATCAATGTTGATTAACTACCCTTACATCCCAGGAATAAAACCCAACTGATCACGATGACTGATCAAATGAACTATTGGATTCAGTTTGCAGTTGTTTGTTTGTTCTCTTATTTGTTTTTGATATCAGGATAATGCAGGTATTTTTTATCAGTCATTTGCTATTAGAGCAAATATCTGTGATTATCAGATCAGAAAGAACAGATCATTGCCACAAAATTTTGTAGGTGTCAGTTCATGGCTTCTGTACAAGTGTTTATAAGTGTACAAGCTTTACACCTGTTACATATATGCGATGACACAGTTGTTCACCTTTGACTCAGTGTGTAAAAGATATGACAGGGGTCTCATAGGCTTTCTCCAGTACATATACTCCATAACATCAACCCTCTCTTTACATCTCAATAATTATATATGCTTGAAACCACACTTACAATACATGAGTTATTAGAAACAGTCCAGTTATAAACTAGAGCACCTAGTCTTGCTAAATGTTATTAAATGAGATCATTTCTTGTCTTGTTTTAAAAACCAAATTGAGAAAAATTAGAATAGTTTTTTTTCTCTCAAATGTTGATGGAACACGGAATAGCAATTGTTTGGTGTTGGCCTTTTTCTTGGATGGGATAATTCTTTTTAGGGATCAAACCTCCTTTATTATTATTATTATTATTCAGTTTTTATACTTTTTAACTTCAATTTTGGTAAGAATAATGTGTCCAGGAATTTGTTTTTTCCTTTGCGGTATTTAACGTGATGGCAGATAGCCATAAAAATGAAAGCACATTGGTTCAGGTCATCCATATACATTATTACTATTGTTAAAAAAACACCACTGTCAACATTATAACCCCTACATCATTCAAAATGTAAAGAAAAAACAAAAGTACAGTTTCAAGGGTTTGCTGGTAAAAATGAATATAGCCAACAGTACTTTGGTGAATTTTTATGTAAGATCTAGGAAAATTCTTTGTAAATGTCTTATAACCGTGTTTTGTTTCTTCTGTATTCCAGCCATAATTCCATTATCTTTTTTCTTTTAATTAATTAATACGGCATGCCCCAGGTCCTAATCCAGATTCTGTTTGGGGATTTTACACAAATACTTTTTGTCTTCTAAGATAGTAGCTCTTTTCTATGACTAAAATCATGCATGCAACTGTAAACTAGGCGAGCTCTTTGGGTCCATTTTGCATTCATAAATCCCTTCACATCCTCTCAGAAAAGTCATCTTCTGATCTAAGCATGACTAATGTATTCTGGGTTGTGGTCATAACACACAGGGTAAAAAAATAAAGAAAAGAAAATCAAATCAAATCAAACTCTGAGCTTTAGATGTTTTGCCTTGATGCGTATCTACATTGGAGTTCTTTTTAAAGCTGAGAAGGAAAGAACTTGTTTTACACAAGATTTTCCGGAGAAGAGGCAGTGGGTGGAGGGAACTGTAGGTTAATGCATGAACAGAATTGTGTTTCTTTGCTTCTTGTTTCCAGACATTACGTCTAATTTATTTATAAATAGCACAGATACTTTGGATGCCCTGTAATTTTGAGTGAGCCTCTATTTTTAATCAGGCGAGGTATATATCAAAGTATGTCATACGAGATTCTCTCTCTAAGAAAATAATTTAAATTCCCTCTTATTAAATATAGTAGAAATAAAATCTTATAGATATATTTTCAATCTAAGATCTTTTTGTCTTAAAATATGTGCATATCATTCCTTGTCTAAGTTAATGAAATGTGTGAAAGTATGGCACAGTACTCCATGATAAAGAAAAACAGTACTTCTGCCTTAGAGTCTAGTTTCATCATAATTTATGGACACAATAAAGAAAAATTATATATATAAGAGAAAGAATAGTGTCAAGAGGAAAGATAGTCAAATTGTCAAATTAAGATATGAGTTTTTGGAAAATATTTTAGGATATAAAATTCATTGAGTTTTGCATGATTTTTTATTGCAACCAACCAGGAAAATAATTTTCACCTTGGTATTTCTTATAATTTTGTGTTCTTATATAGAAATTCAATTCAGAAAAAAATTCATATACTCTGCACTGAAGTAGCAATGAGTGCTAAAAAGAACATATTTGGAAGTAGGGTTATTCCCCTCCTTTGGTGATCCAGGAGGAGGTATTTCGAAAGTTGGAAACTTAATTTTCTTATCAGCAAATAGAGGTTGGGAACATTTTGTGGGTTTAATGCAGTTATGAAAACATGTACAGAGTTATTACAATGTAAATTCTTTCATGAAGTACATGGTAGCTGTTATTATTTCATCATACATTCAACTATTTCAATCTCTTTTTCTTTTTTTTCCCCCATTGGCTGAACATTCATCAATTGTCTGCAAAAATGTTACGTTCAGTTTTCACCTTTTTCTTTTCCAAGAGTAGGCAATGGGAATTTTATTTGTAATATGGTAATCAGAAGCACTTAAAAGGCAATTAGAGGTAAAGGATATTCTTCAATAAGTTTTAACATACATTAGAATAATGCTTAAATTTTAAAAGTTTTGCATATGGTGAGCAGTTCAAGCATGTGTTATTGATGGACCCTCATAGAAGACAAAACTTCAGCTCTACTCTTTAGGATTTCTGAACAGAATGAAGAAACAAAATCGATGCCAAACTGAATACCAGGAAGAAACCATGCAAATGCTTTAAAAATGTTTCAAATGGGCATGGAGCATTCAAGAAGAAGCTAATACTTGAAAAATAACAGAACATAAAAGTCTATTTTCTATGTGGAACAAAGATTATGGGGAAGGATAGTACCTATTCCAAGGTTAAAAGAAGGTGAGTTTTGCTTTAAGAAGTTCTTTTGTACAATAGTCTTTCACTTTCAACTTCCTGTCCCTGAATAACAATGGGACTTTTCCTTGTGTAGGAAAATTGTCTTCCATATAGGATTTCAACTCTTCTGGTGAAGAGGAAAAAGAGAAAGATTGCAGTACCTTTCTGAGACTATTGTTTTTCTTATAGTAAATGCAACTCAAATTCGTTCTTATGTCAAAAAGGCATATTTTGTATTAGTGTATTGTCCTATCCTCAGAGATAATGAAATAATGTGTTATTTGAGCCATTCTATTTGGATTTTATTGAGAGTGAATTGAAACTTTTTTCACAGGAGAAATCCTTTTACATATTATTTATATGACTTGACATATATGTATGTATTGTTTCATTCTTGAGATATGCACATTTTCAAATGATTGTGTAAAGGAAAATGTAAAGACAATATGGTTATTAAAACTAATTGAGCTGGGCAGTGGTGGCAAACACCATTAATCCCAGCACTTGGGAGGCAGAGGCAGAGTCCTGCAGATCTCAGTGAGTTGGATATCAGCATGGTCTATAAAGTGAATTCCAGGACAGCTAGGACTGTTCCACAGAGAAATCCCATTTGGAAAACAAAACAACAACAAGCAAAAAATTGAAAAACCAACTAATTGAAACCTATCTAAACTATGCTATATTTCAAAGCCGTGAAGGATGACTAATTTTTTCTGTATGTCAGACATGAAAAGGGGTGAGACATGGGAATAAATATTCTAATAGTAAACAATGTGTGTTTCTGAACTTTATTTTTCTTTCCTTCTTGTCTCCTTCAAATGACATCTCTTGTCTGAAGAATATCTGGATGTGGAGAATTAATCATTCCTTCATCCAAATTACTATGGCATAGTTCACATGTTTTCTTAAGGTGTATTGTACTTTAGTGGCTGTGTGAATACATGCATCTGTATTTCTAAATTGAGAATTGAATCAAAATCATTTCTTTCCTTCTAGGTGGGCATTAAGCTAAAGTCATCTGTGAACATTATTAACTGATTGTTGCCATCATGCAGAGACATATCTTGGTGCTAGTAAACACTGATATTAAAAACATGTACTCAGAGGGTAAATTCAAGAGTGTTTACTATGCAAATTTTACAACAAGTTAGAATTTGCCCAGAAGAGTGCAGTTTGGCATAAATCAAGGAGTTAAAAATTATTGTAGTGGATAAGTTTGTACTATTGTTATAGGTTTCATATTTTCATTTTTATTCACTCTAGTTTTCCCTTCAATTTTCTAAGTCCCACATTTAAATACATTGCTTTAGTTCAAATTTGAAAATTATTTTGAATTGTTTTAATCCTATCTTACTATGCAGAATGGGTATTTATTGATGATAAATAGGCAGAGCTCCCAAGAAATTCTTGAATGATTTCTCTGAGTTGCTTGACAGAAACACATGTCTATACTCTTTCTATTAGTTCCCAGAAACATTTGATTTTAGGAAATTGTTTTTGTTGTTTTTAAAGGAATTCTAAAGGATTAGAACCAACAGTATATAAGGTATCCTTAATGACAGGCAGCAGTAGTCTGTACTACTTAGAATCACAATAAGATCAAAATGGAACAGATGACATTCTTCACAGGAAAATATCTGGTGTTTTGTTCCTGATTAGAATTATGTACATTTATACATTGACTCTGACAAGTCTTTAGTGCTGACTTTTTAAAAATTGAAAATAGATTCTTCTCTCATACAGTGTATCCCGATCATAGTTTCCCCTCCCTCTACTCCTTCCAGATCCTTTCCACCTACCCTCTCTCCTACATCTTTTATTAGAAGGGAGCAGGCCTCCAAGATACAACAGCCAAACAAATATGCAAAAACAATATCCAATAAAACAAGAGAGAAGTCCTCACACTGAAGCAGGACAAGGCAACCCAACAGGAGGAAGGAGTCACAAGAGCAGACGAAAGCGTCAAAGACACACCTTCTCCCATTGGTAGGAGTCCCATAAAAGCAAGTAAAAAGAGAACATGATGCATACCCATGTAGTCCCAGGATTGCCTATTTAGTCTCTGTGAACCCATAGGTGCTCTGATTAATTGATTCTGTATGTCAGGTTCTTGTGGTGTCCTCTGCCCTCTCTGACTCCTACAATCCTTCAGCTCCTCTTTCCGGGGATTCCAGAAGGTTTGATGACAGGGAACTGATGGAGACTTTCCATTTAGATTCTTTCTTTGCATAATGTCTGGCTGTGGGTCTGTACATCTCCACTCATGTGCTGCAGGAGAAAGCCTGTCTGATGATGACTGGACAAGGTACCAACCTTGAGTATAACAGAATATCTCTAGGAATCATTTCATTTTTTTAAAAACCACGTGTGTTTGGCTTTACCCTAGATCTCTTGGCTATCTTATCTCCAGTTCCTGGACATTCAGGCAATGTCAGTCATGGAACTCTAGCTAAACAAGACATTGGTGGGCCACTCCCACAAGCTAGAGTCAAAAGTCTAAAAAGGATTAGAGAAGGAAGCACACTTTGGCCCTGAAACTACAGCCAAAACTGACCCTAACCCTATGCAGAGAGCTAACCAATCCTTGAGCAGGATATCTAGCCATCCTAAACTCAGGGATTGGAATCTGACCAATCCTCAACATGGAAAACTCTGCCCCCTAAGAATTCCTATATAAACCCTGTGTATATTCACCTTGTGGCTGTTCAGAGTGCTGCTGTGGCAGAGGGCAGTCACTCTCCTGTATTCTTCCCTCCCAATAAATCTCTTGAATGAGGTTTGGGTGAAGACCATCTTTTGCTGGAGCAGAGATAACCCAGAGCAGAGGGGAGCAGGACTGTAACACTTTTCGATCAGGGAAACCTTCCCTTGGCTAATGAAGTTGTTACACTCATCTCTCTGGGGAACTGGAGCTGAAATGTAACAACTTTGCCAGGAAAACCTTCTCCTGCTGGAGCAGAGCTGATACACTGGGGAAGCCTCTCCCTGAAGCAGGGCTTTAAGCTGCTATGCTTTACTGTGCCCTGTGGTATCCCTTGACTCCTGATTGCCAAAATACCTTTCCATCCAAGCTGTAGCACTCAGTATTCTGTGAATCCTGAGTGCCGTAATCCATCACCGTTCATACCATCGGATCCATCAAAATGCTTACACATGGTGGCACATACTTATGTTATCACCATTTTAAACACTGAGAATGAAGATTGTTATGAGGTCAAAGCTGGCCTAGGCCACACAACATAAACAAGGTCAGACAGAGAAGTAATGTATGAATCTGTGTAAAAAAATGAGAATTAAAAAATATGAAAGGTTTTAAGATAAAGAAGGAAAAAATGAAGCACATATCTTGGATCAAAGACATGGGGAATAGCTTTCCAGGTTGGTAAACATTGATTTGAACAGGAAACAAGAAAATAAAAATTGATCATTGAAAGGAATAGGAGAAAAGCATTGCAAAAGTGGAGATGTTGAGTGAATTGACATCTTAATGTAAAACAGATTGCAGACCAATTAAGAGACAATTTGAGGCCCACTGTATCTGGACCACAGTAAGATCAGATGGCAAATTGAAAAAGTTGTAGGAGAGTTATACCAATATACCACAATACCATCTTACTATGGAAAAGGGGCTAAAAGATATGAGATGCACAAATGTTTAGCATAAAATATACTATTTTTAATCTATCCCTCAAAACTAATTATACTTGTCCATCCTGATTATTATTTTTATTTGAATTTATTTCATAACACTAATTACACTGGTTGATTTCTGATTATAATTTTCTAACCCCTCCTGAAATCTTTAGGCATGGGTTGTAACTTTGTATCCGCAAATGCTATTAATATATACTTAATACTTGTTTTCCTTGGGGAAGCTTCGTTGTATCTTTATGAATGCTGAGAAGTTCCCTAACAGAAACTTCAGAAGCTACAGATGTTGGGATGTGAGAATTATGACTGTGGTCAAATTAATGACCCATCTGGAAGAGAAAGGTCAATTAATGTAACTATAAGTCTGATGCCAATGTGGGAGTAGCTGAGAGTCTGGAGATGTATTGTTTAAAACCTGAAAAAGAAGATAACCTTAGCTCCAGAAGCAGGAACCAACAAATTCATCTGTCTTATATTTTGTTCTATTTATATCCCTGTTGATTTCATAATACCTACCCAATACAAATTCTAGAAAGATCATCACAAACAAATGAAAGTTACTGTAGCCAAGGGTAGTTATAGAAAAGGATAGTTGTTCTTTACCTCCAATTATACATTAGTGTCAGCATAAATCATTTAGTACTTACCTGCATGGGTATTTATTTTCATTTATTCAAATTATAATGTATTTCACTGTGGATTCCATAAAATTTCACTTTTTTAAAATCCAATATTATTTTATTTTGTTGCTCAAAACATTATAGTTGTGTGTACTAGGAATCTTCGACTTGAGCCAAACATTCTCTCACTTGCTCTAAACTCTCATTGGAAATCCATTTCTCTGTTTCATTTTGGTTTACTGAAGTCACACATTGTTTTTCTCTAATTGATTATCTCACTTCTGGCATGTGACACTATAAAAACACCAGGCAATAGATGTCCTTATTCTGAATGAACAGCTTGACTCTCAAAGGCCTCCTGGTGGCAGACACTCAATTCCCCAGACCTCTTCCTGATTAGGAATGATTTTCTTGCGAATACATTTCCTTTCTCTATATCCTTTTGAGACATACTTGCAGGTTTTTAGATATGTGGCCAACAACTATAATAAAGCTCCAAGCCTTTCCTCTGGACTTTAGATGTGTTCTCTTGTCAACTGCAAGGCATTTCCTAAAGAGGATCTGTTACTCCTTCTAGATTTATTTTAGATGTCACTTTAACTTTACTCCTTTGTCAAGGATCCTTCAACTTACCTTAACACTGATGCCAACCTCTGAGTTCATGAGAGACCAGAAGCGCATTTAGTAACTAAGGAATGCAATCAGTTTTTATTTTTCTGATTGATAAGGTATCTAGTTATAGTTTTTTACTGTGTATATTTTCCCTTATGAAACCCATTAAACTTTTAATTTTGAACTCAAATTTTTCTTGGCTTACAGAGAAGTAAGATTTAATAAAAGATATTCTTTAACTGTTTATGGAACAAGGACATTCTGATCTTTATATTAGAAATAATCCAAGAGGCAAAACTATTTAAAAAATGCATGCAAACAGCCCAGTAATCTTTGATCTTATAAAAATCATCCATCATCTTTATTGCCTGAGGTAATGTTATAACTTCTATGTCAGTAATTCAGGGATAATTGGAGAATTTTGTTCTGGTCTCCTGATCTTATCCATATCCTCCTAAAGAGGATATGGATGAGAGCTGATTTGAGGAATCACATATTTTTAATATACTCTATTAATTTGGACTATCCCTTACTTTGTAAAAACTGTCAATCCAAAGGTATTTGTTCATAGAAATTAGAACATTTTTTTCTCTCTGTGAATAGTAAACAGCATCACGAATTCTGTTCCCACAGAGAACAACTTGTTTAAAGACAGAGGAATGGTTTTGTAACTCAAGGGATAGCAGAACAGACAACATTGGGAAGTTGGAAACCTACCAAAAATTTCAAATCTGTCCCTTCTTTCTCTATCACCAATCCCTTGTCTGTGCTTCTTCCTGGGCATCTGCTTCATGCTCTCCCTGCAGACCAGCTTTCCTTGTTATTCAGTCCATATGGAACCAGAAGGCTTAGTCATTATGTGAACCCCTTCTCTATCAAGAGACTGACCCTAGCTGAGACTGGAGTTTCTTATTCTTAATTCTAAATTTCAAACACATATTGTGTCAGCTCTTTTTAGTTTTATCCATCTAGATGACCCAGATGCCATGACTTCAAGTGCAGACTTGACTTCTGGGACTGATCTGACGTGCCAGAGTTTTGTCAGACTAGACAGGCCATCTTAGGTGTTAGAGTTGTAAGCAAAGGTTTAAAACTGTCAAAAAGCAGTGGGGATGAAGGTCATAGAGAACTTAATTAAAATAGACACAAAAATACCTGTCTGCAATACAGTTCCCTTTCCATAGGGTCATGAGAATGTCTATAAGTATGATCTGATTGACAAATTTGTTGGTGGTATTATTTCTGAATTTTTAATAATAATCATGTATCATTAATTGCCATCTTTGACAGACATGATATTGTTTGTTCTATACACTATAGAAAACACAAAATAGAAAAATATTTCTTAATGATGCTAAGTGTTTTATTCCCTTGAATAAATGCATGTTCCAGAATTAGAACAAAGCTAGAACATTAAGTCACTTATCCATCCATGTTTTCAGTTCCAATATATGCCCTATAATATGACCTTATTATAGGTAAGTGTACTTGTTTATAGTATTTACAATTACATGTTCTCAGTAATATAGTTTTTTTAAATATGAACCAACTACTCTGCTTTGCACTCAGCTTAATTAAAATACAGTAACAATGGAAGGTTTACTTCCACCAAATTATTATTTGAACTTATTAAAAGCAAATGTCTGAGAATTTCAAAATCATGTGTTTAAGTATACATATACTGAATAAAATATTTTGTGTATTGTAATGAGAGACTTTCTCCATCTATCTCAGTCCCACTTGACTGGTTTCTCTCTGCCCACTGGTTCCTGGCAATGCCATTGGCTTAGGCTTCTTACTGGATAGCTCTCTCTTAATTATTAACCTATTGCTATTAATCTATGTATCACCCCATAATCTTGGCTTACCGATGACTCCCAAGTCTCTTGACTCCCTGGCAGCTACATGGCGTCTGCCCTTTTTCTTCCTTTTTCCTGCCTCTTTGTTTGGAATTCCTGCCTCACTAAATTATGCCTGTCCATTGACAGAAACAGCTTTGTATATCAACCAATAAGAGAAACACATAGTCACAGTATACAGAGGACATCCTCAATCAGTACATAGTAAATAACAAAATGTATATGGTTGGTTTATGCTATACTAGGGTAATGAATGTCTGCAAAGGATTTCATTTGGAAAAGGCTTGGTTTGTAGATTATGGTACTATTGAAAGGTGGAAGATAAAGAAAGGATCTAGTGGAAGGAGCTTAGGTCTTTTGGGACGTGCCCTTAAGGCTATATTTGATTCCTACTTTTTCTCTGCTATTTTCTCTTTGTTTCTTGTCTACATTGTCATAAACAGGAATTGTTCATCTACTGATTCCATACAATTCCCCCCATGATATACTATGTCATTTTAGAGATAAAGTAACAAGTGGCCATAGACTAAAATTTCTGAAAATATAAGGGAATATGTATGTGCTTGCTTCAAAGTTGACAACCTCTGGTATTTTGTTGTAATAATACAAATTCTGCCTGATCATTTCACTTCAGAAAATTAGGATAATTGCCAGTCTATAGATTGTTCGATGCTGCCTGCCACCAATATTACATTAGCTTAGGTGATAAAATAATTTATTGTACTTTAGGTAAAACCTATTAGGATATTTATAGACAAGTATGAGCTGATTTCTAAAAACCTGGATTCTCTTCACTTATCTCAAAAGTCATATATATTCAGGTCCTTTATAATTTCTTCCTTTGCAATATCCATCTAAGCTTGCCAAATTTACTTAATCTTGGCATATGGCCATTTTAGTAAGTAGACTTAGCTTCTAGTAATAGTCCAAATTCTTTTTGTGTGTTAGGCACTTAAATTAGGAAAACATATTTCAAGATAAAAATGTATGGTACCTCAAAAGTAATGGCTGCCTTACTTGAAGGGAAAACCACATATCAGATATTTACATTACAATTCATAACAGTAGCAAAATTAAGTTATGAAGTAGTAAAGAAATGCTTTTAGGTTTGGAGGTCACATATGATGAGGAAATGTATTAAAGTGTCCCAGCATTAGGAAGGTTGAGAATCACTGCTCACAGTCATTAATCAACAAGAAATTTAAAAGCAAACTGTTACCTAGGGTTCCTGTTTGAAGCACAATGTCTGAAAGCAAGCTAAAGAAAAAGTTTATTTGGCAGATAGTAGTCCAAAGCAGACAGTATTTCCAAGAAGACAGTAGTTCTCAGACAAAGCAAAGAAGATAGTCATTTGGATTGTGGTGCCCAGAATAATGTTTTAGAAGAGAATAATAATTGGAAACCATTCCAATAACATTTTAACAAAAATGTGATGAATTTTTAACCACATCCTAAGAACTTGTCTAAAGCTAAATTTAAAATTAATGGACTGATTCCTTTAGTGGGGGATATTCTAAAATAACCAAATATTGAATGTGTTCTGTGGTTTATAGTAACTACTCTTACGCAGTTCTATAGTGGAAAAAAAGAAGTGGAGCAAAATGAAATACAAAGTGTGTGTGTGTGTGTGTGTGTGTGTTTTAAAAATACACTAGGAAGCTTTATCACATAATGAATATACTGAGAGTACAACTTCATTTGTTAAAAAAATTACTGGCATTAACTAGAAGTCTATTCTGCACTGAAGAAATGAGATAAGAGCCTGGATAAGACCCTATATAGCTCAGGTTACACCTTGTGAAGATGAGCCAAGTGATTTTTTTCTCTTATAATGCAACAACAAGCAAAAGTGCTTCAAATATGTTTGATGGGGATGAGTGTACATCCCAAGCTGGCAGCCACAGTTGGCATTGTAGACTGTTAGGGTTTTTATTACTAACAAGAGACACAGTGACCACATAAACTCTTATAAATGAAAGCACTTAATTTGGGTGGCTTACTTATTGTTCTAAAGGTTTCGTCCATTATCATTAAGTCAGGGAGCATGGCAGCATGCCGGCAGATGTGGTGCTTGGATAGTAGCTGCGAGTTCTACCTTTTACAGGCAACAGGGTGTTGAATGAGATACTTAAGATCTGCCTCCACAGTGACATACTTCCTCCAACAAGGCCATATCCACTCTGAAAAAGCCACACATCTTTGTAGAGCCACTCTCTATGAGATTATGGGGGCCAACGCTATTAAAACTACCACAGGACCATGTGGAAAAGGTTTGGGAATCATGAAAGATGCTATAGTGAGGGTGTCACAGATTCTTCTTCTGTAATTTCCTAGAACTGATGAGGTCAGGCAACTTGTAGCAGAGGAGTCCTTATGTGAAGGCTAGAGCAGGCAAGAGACCCCTAGAGTCAGTGTGTGAAATTGAGGAAATGAAACCCAGATTGTAGTAAAAGCCAAAATATTTTGAAGCTCCCAGAGCTCTGAGACATCAGTTGAGGAGAACTGTGTATAGGTAGCACAACCAATCTAGTAGACAGATTCCAAAAGCTGGAGGGGCTAATTTGTCTAAGTCTTTGGATACTGATCACAGAGCGACATGATTTGATGTTTGCTTTGCTAGGTTTTGGATTTGCTTTGGTTCAGGAATTCTTCACTTCACTGCCATTTCTTTTCGTTGGAATTATAATCTTTTGGAGGTGTTTCGTTTGCTTCTGATTTTAGAGCTGGCTATAATTAAGAGACTGTTATAAATCTCAAAAGACATTTTTGGACTTTTAAATAGTGGTCACACTGAGAAAGACTATAAGGTTTTTAATGTTGGGATGTACAGACTTTGTATCTTGCGAATTTTGGTGTGTGGTGGTTTTTATTTGTAAGTTCTGTTATGATAATGTTAACTAAGAAAAACAGAGCTGTGTTTAGTGGTTACTATCATGCAGAGTGGAAAGACAGACTATTGTTCATAGAAGTCAACTTTAATGTCTTACAACAAACTTGAAATCATTTAATTAGAACAATGCATCTTTTCTGAATAACATATAGAAAAAATAAGAGGCAAAATAATGTAATGCAATTATCAAGAGATTATACTATAGTGCACCATTAATAACAGGATCCTGACTTTTTAACATTCACATGATTTTTTTAACTCAACATAGTATTACATCAAATCATTTAAAACTCAAGTATTTGCTTGGGCTATATGTCTTGCTTTGGGTGTTTGATCTAAAGTGGTTCTCATTGTATTTTCTGTATGATGTTTACAACCTAGCTTAGTATAATCACTGTTTTATTTTATTCATTAATTTAGGAGCAGACACGAAAATAGTTGATGAAGATAGTTCAAGTGATATGCACAATGGCAAAATTTTGAAATACCTGAATACTCAAATCATTTGACTTTAGCTTTAAAACTTTTGAAATGTGGGCAGATTCAGGGAGATCTCTGTGAGTTTGTGGCCAGTCTGGTCTATAGAGTGAGTTCCAGGACTGCCAGGAGGGTTACACAGAGAAACCCCGTCTCGAAAAAAACCAACAAACAAATTAAAAAAATAACCACCAACAACAAATACTTTAAAAAACAAAAAGTTCTGAGATATTATTAGGAAAAGAGATTAATAAAATATGTATTAGATAAAACAAAATGTAGCTGTGATAAATATAGGAATATATAATGTTACATTAACACATGCAGCAAGATGATCTGTTATGTGGTTGTTGGAAGTGTAGTTTTATTATTATGTTGTGATAGAAGTCCTGGTTCACAGAGCCCCAGGATCTCCATGACTCAAGACAATAGCAAGATATCCATGAGGAGTTTCTGTTAGGGTCTCTTATTGATGGTCTGGCAAGAGCCAGAGGCCTTGATCAAGACCAATGACTCATTGCAATGGACATTCCTACATAAAGCTCTTTGAAAGAAGGGTATACTATGTCACACACGGCAGCTCCACATGTCATTGTGATGAATGAATACATGAGGGAAAGATAGGAAAGATGGAAGAACAGAGTGGTGCATTCATGCTGGAGCTTGAGACACCACAGCTGTGAAGGGGGTGAGAGAAGATGGCAGTTGAAGGAGGAACAGGTCGTTACCCAGTACAATCGGCAGGACACTGTGAAGCAACCTGGAGCTTGCAGGGACTCAGCCCTCAAACAAGCTGCCCAGCCACACGATCACTCTGCCTCTCAATAGCAATAGTTCCAGATGAAGAATGGTCCATTTCCTGGATTGGACCACCTTAGTCCTCAGTGGTCTGTTCTTCTCTCAGAGGATACCCTGACCAGTGGCTTGTATTTCGGTAGAAGGGTATGTCACAAGCTTTACTCCCACCAGAGGCCAGGCAGAGGTCCTGGACATTTGCTGATGCTGGAAACCATGTGGATGTTTGTAGTCTGTGCTGTTGCCGTAAACCATGTACAAGTCCAGGGTCATGTTTTCAATGACTATAAAGGGTGCACGGAAGCTACTCTTAAAGTGGTATCAGTGACTGCAGACCTACAGTTGAGACAAAGGGACAAACAGGCTTCTGGGTCAGCCCCTCACTCCACCACTAACCCTCTCCCACCCCCCAAAAAAAGAGACAGCATAAAAAGGAAGCCATCAAACAGAACTCGTAAAAATTGTGATAAGAGATGCTGACATGTAGCTCTCCACAATTGATGGCTTCTGTC
Organism: Mesocricetus auratus; assembly: GCF_017639785.1. Taxonomy (NCBI): domain Eukaryota; kingdom Metazoa; phylum Chordata; class Mammalia; order Rodentia; family Cricetidae; genus Mesocricetus; species Mesocricetus auratus. The sequence continues at coordinate 37,461,022 of NW_024429190.1, forward strand.
AGGGGTGCAGTTGGAGAATACCTCAGCTTTCCTTAGGGGGCTGGCCACTGGGAGTTTGACCATGCTCCAGTGAGTATATGGACAACACAAAATGCCTTTTTTTCTATCCCCCCCCACGTTTAAACTACTTTTACTTGTGTGGGGGGAATACAAGGAGGGGAGCACACACAGGATGAAAGGGAAGTGAGCGTGATTGGTGCATAATGGGAAATTCCCAGATAATCAGTAACAATATCATGTTGTCTCCGGGGGTTGGTGGCACATGCCTTTAATCCCAGCACTCAGGAGGCAGAGGCAGGCAGATCTCTGTGAGTTCAAAGACAGCCTGGTCTACAGAGCAAGTTCCAGGATAGCCTCCAAAACAATACAGAGAAACCCTGTCTCGAAAAACCAAAAAAAAAAAAAAAGTTGGAAAAAGTTAAAAAAAATTAAGAAGTCCTGGCTTAACTGGAAAAAGGGAACCTTATTTGAGGAGTTGCTTACATCAGGTGGCCTGTAGACAAGTCTAGAAGAGTTTCTTGATGATTGATGCCCTCTACTAGTGATGTTACTTCTGAGCAGGTGGTCCTCAGCGGTATAACAAAACAGGCTGAGGAAGCCTTGGGGAGTAAACTGGTAAACATCCTTTTTCTACTGTCCCTGCCTTTCCTCCTGCTTGATTTCCTGCCCTGGTTCCCTCAGTGGTGAACTATGATCAGAATGTCTTAGTCAAATAATCGATTTTTCCTCAAGTTTCTTTTGGTCATTGTGCTTTTAAAGTAAAAGAAAGCAAACCAGGACATGAGGTAATAAAATAATATCATGGTTGCGCTATCTGGGATCACCAATGACCCTCTATTTAAGGCTCTGATAATATGGTGAATAAGGGTCCTATAAATATATCCAGATCAGTTTAAATTTTTGTTTAATGTTCATATTATTAATGTATGCATATTATTCAATCCTATTTTAAATAATGGCATCCATGGTTTACTCTTACTAGAATTTACAGGTTTACCTGCCTTTTAATTTCTATAGAAATAATCTAATATTACAAGATTTTTCTTATACCTGTTTTGAATATTAATTTCTAACCTAAAATAATTATATGAATTGAAAGCTTTCCTTTTATAGTAGAGTGAGCTGTAAATAAAAAATTGTCACTAATTGTACATTTCAAATTTACATTTGATAAATTTGCTTTAATAAAGTAAAGGTGTAACGTGTAGTCTTCCCACCAGCTGCCTATGTCCCGAAGCTGTCTCAGTACCCAAATGAGACACGAAACACTGTATTAATTATGAAGCTGTTGGCAGTTTGCTTGGTTTCTTTTTGGCTAGTTCTGACTTAATTATTAACCCATAACTGCTAATCTAAGTATTTCCACATGATCTTCTCTTACTGGAGAAAGGGTCTGGATCTCTTACTTCTCCCACATCCTACATTGTGATTGACTGTGCCTCTGTTTCTCAGACTCCTCCTCAACTCCTAGTCCCATCTATTTTGCTTCCCTATTGGTCAACAGTGCTTTATTCATTAACCAAGGAGAGACATATACAGAAGGACCTCCCCCATCATAAAGGTTTTCAAAAGCCAGATTTGAAGCTTGCCAAAGCAATTTATTACTAACTATAGCAACTCATTCTTCTGTAGAAGGTTAAAGTACTGATTAATCACAATTAATACCCAGATATCATATGATCTTTCAATCAGCAGAAAAAAGAATAAAAGGTCAAGGTCAAATCAATAACTGAAGGGCTGGAGAGATGGCCCAGCGGTTAAGAGTACGGCCTACTCTTCCGGAGGTACAGAGTTCAATTCCCAGCACCCACAACCATCTGTAATGAGATCTGGTGCCCTCTTCTGGCCTGTAGGAATAAACACAGGAGGAACGATATATATAATAAGTAAATCTTTAGAAAAAAAAACGAGGAAAATGAGAATGAATCAAAAATGCCAGATGGTATAAAAAAAACTTTCTTTTAGGCCGAGCAGCGGTGGCGCACGCCTTTAATCCCACACTCGGGAGGCAGAGGCAGGAGGATCTCTGTGAGTTCGAGGCCGGGCTGGACCGATAGCCTCCAAAACAATACAGAGAAACCCTGTCTCGTAAAAACAAACAAACAAACAAACAAAAAGAACTGAACAATAGCCATGAGACAGAGACAATGACCTCATTCACAGAACGCACATGAATCTGGAGCAGTGCAGAAACTTTTTCGCTGTGCGTACTGATAAATACAACAATATATGCCTCAGTGTATCATAACCTCACTAACCCATTGCACGTTTCTCTAGAGATTTTTTTGTATGAGCTCCTTGGGTTTATACAATTGCCTTATACATGAATTAAATACAATAAGCAGCTCTTGGTCAGACTTAGTGAATTTAAAAATGGGAAAGACAGTTTGTGTGAAAATTCTATCTTCCCTACTCATTTGCAGATTCAACTGTGTAAATGAGACAAATGGACCCAAGAAATGGACAAGATGATCTCACTGGCCTTTAATTTGGCCTCTTAGGGTTCCTTAATGACTTTTAAATTCCCATGTTCTCAACAAACTATTTGTCCTCAGTTGTCCTTTGGTGGTATTTTATCATCTACTAAAGAACATTTTTGTTTTGTTTTTGTTTTTCCTTTTCTTTCTTTAATTTGTACTAGAATTCAAATATTCTCAGGGCATATTAAGATTGTCACTTAACCTATTATTTTAAAATTTTACTTTTTTATAAATATTTACTAAAAATTAAATATTATTAGGTGGAAAATACCCTGCATGGCAGTAGTATGTCAAAGGATTACCTTTGGTCTTGACCACTGACTTTTATATCTATGAGTAATTAAATATGTAGGAAGCTAATTCATCTTCATCCATTAATTTTCATTTCAGGTTAAGTGCTTTGTCTGTTTGACTTCATTTCAAATTATCAGAACTTGAACTTAGACATCGCCTGGCAAAACATAAAAAGCCTCAATGTTCTGGGAGTCCAATTATTCTTTTTGATAGAAGTGATCATAGCATATGAGTAAGGAACATCATTTAAAAGCACCTCTTAATCCTCCACGAGGCACACAAGAACAAAACATAAAAGTAAATTTAAGATTAGCAACTTCAGCTATTGTTTTTAATATAGTAGTTCTTTTTGTATAATCATTGTATCAGATATTTTTAAGATGACAAATTCTATTGATTTTTGCTCATTTGTATCCTCATCAGGAAAACATACTTTTTTCAACACTAAGTTAATGTTTAACTTAAATTATTATGATTTAAATCAAATCATTATATAGCATTGATAAAATGAATGCTAATGACATTCTGCAATACTCATAGATCAGTCAGTGCCTTATCTAATCATCAACAGAGAGGCTTCCTCTGGCAGCAGATGGGAACGGATACAAAGACCCTCAGTCAGACATTATGTGGATAGAGTCAAAATTCTAGATCCCTAAAAATCTCTTCCCTCAGAGCTCAGAGAACCATGCAGAAGCAGAAGCAGGAAGACTAAAAGAGCCAAAGAAGATGTATGAGATGAATAGAACAATATATGAGCTCAGAGACTGAAGTAAGAAACACATGGCCTACATGGTTCGATACCAGGTCTTCTGAATATATAGTATAGCAATTAGCTTAGTATTTTTATGGGACTCCTGACTGTGAGAACAAGTGGGTCTCTGATTCTTCTTGTCCCTACTCTTGGACTCTTTTCCTCCTGTTGGTTTGCTGTGTCCAACTTCAACATGATAGGTTTTGCTCTATGCTTCATCTTATTTTATTTTGTCATGCTTTGTTGTTATCTCTTAGAAGCCTGCTCCTCTTTAATGAGAGATAAGAAATGAAGCCAATTAGGAAGGGAGAAAAGGGAGGAGTAAGTGGTTGGAGTAGAGGGAGGGGAAATTATCACCATGATATATTGCATTAGAGAAGAATCTATTGTGAATAAAAGGAAAACCATGAAAGGAAAAAAAAGCAGCTTGGAGGACACAAAATGGGAAGCGCTGTTCTGACATAAAAACATATGTAAATTTGTGTACTCAAAGAAACTAGAACCATATGTAGACTTAAGAGGTCAAAGTTTTGTGGTATGTCCATATTTCTTACAAGGTGAATTACAGATATTTATTGCTACTTCAAATTAAATGGACATCTACTAACCCTCCACCAATTAAATAATTATTATTTTATTTTTGCCTCATTTCCAAGTTTATCTCACAAAAATGAAAATGCCTTTTATATTTTTGGTTGGAAGCCTAGCCTTTAACATGCTTTCTAAACAAAAAGTAAAACCTATTTGGTAGCGTAGCAAGTTAGACCCATGGTCAAAGGGCCTTCTTAAGGTCAAAAAGTTGCAGATAAAACTGATTAACGTTGTTGACCACAGGTGTCATTGGTGGAACATAGGGCAAACTGAAGAGAATGGTAATGCCACTGAAAATTCAACCTTAATTTGCAATTTTTAAAATATAGTGCAGTGAAATTAAGAACACTGAAAATTGTGGTTGTTTGAAAGAAAATGACCACCAAAGGGAGTGGCACTATTAGGAGGCGTGGCTTTGTTGAAGTAGGGGTGACCTTCTTGTAGGAAGTGTGTCACTGTGGAGGTGGGTTTTGATGTCTCAAGTCATACCTAGTATACCAGACAATTTTCTGCTGTCTTTGAGTCAACGTGTAGCAGCTCCTTCTCCAGCATCATGTCTGCCTGCAGACCACCATGCTCCCCAATAAGATGATGGACTGAACCTCTGAAAATGTAAGCTACCATCTGTATTAAATTTTTTCCTTTATAAGAATTTCTGTGGTCACAGGAATGGAAAGCTTAACTAAGAAAACAATTTAGCTTGCTAATAATTGGTTTTCCCAGCATTTATTCAATTTTAATAGGAAAAAATTTACACAAGTTTTCAATGAATTATCTTTCAGAGTAGGATAATTCCAGAAAAATTTTTGTAATAATGATAACAGAAGTTGATAACAAAATAAAGTTTGGCATCTGGACCTTTGTGAAGAACACAGATAAATGAGATGAACTTTTTTGCTAGCTATTTACAATTCTCCATAATTTTCTGTTTCCTTTTCAAACAAAGGTGACAACAGTTCAATTCTTCAAAATACATAAAAGCTGTCTGAATGACCATCTATTCCATTTCCTCTTATGAATTAAAAAGAAAAAAGTTATCATTTCAAGAAAATCTAGATGAAAGATAACTCACAATCTTAAAAATAAAGGTGACTAAAACTGGCTGAGCCAGAGGAAAGAGAAGTTCAGAGAATTTAAAAAAAAGGAGAAAGGGTTATAGGTTGAAGATATCACAGTGTGTGCCAGCCAAACATACCTCCTGAAGGTGAAGGCATGAACAAAGTGAAAAAACTAATTCTTATGGACAATAATAGAGGAGGAAATTGCGGTGAAAAGGGCAAACAGCCCAAAAATTTAGAACACAATGTAATAGAAGAGGAGTCAAAGATGCCCATGGTCTAACAGGGCAATATTTGCAAATGTTTCCAAAGAGGTTGCTTTCTGTGAAGCCTTTTGAGTCACACTGGAGTGCTTCTTTCCATTCACTCCACAGGAGTCTTCTAGAAGGTCATCCAAGAAAAAAGCTGATAATTAAATTAAGAGTTAGTACAACCAGACAGAGAGAAGAGGACAACATAAAAAGAGAGAGAGAAAAATAAATAACACCACCTAAATGTATGTCTAAGAGAAGCAAAAATGTCTTTTATGATAACAGCTCATATTTGTTTGTTTTTGAGACAGTGTCTCTGTGAGTCCTGTCTGTCCTGGAGCTTGCTGTATAAACCTGGGATGTCCTCAGTCTCATAGAGATCCATCTGTCTCTGTCTCCTGAGTGATAGGACTAAAGGTGTGTGCCACCACACCTTTATTTTTGAAAGAGCAACTGAAGATTCACCTCTGTGCAGGAAATCAAGGACAGTGATGCACAACCTTGAGAAAGCAATGGGAAAAATAGTAAACACTAAATGTTAGTAGTAATGGGGGTAAAGTTGAAATAGAGGAAGATGAAAGGTAGTGTACCACAAATGGTCACAAGACTAAACATATCTGGTGTGTCTCTAAATAGAAAAGGGCTCAAGCTACCTTGTAAAACAGAAAGTGATTTTGATATTCTATCACAAATTCAAGATGCCTTTGTGTCTACAAGAAGTGAAAATATTTCCATATAAAGTAGAAACAGCCTTAATAGGAAAAAAGGGTCACACAGTGCTCCTTCACAGAGAAAAATACATTTAATTTTTCTCATTCAAATGTAGAGATGACCAATCAGAGGTATAAAATTCCAAAACAATCCAATTTTATTTACTATATTAGCAAAAGTCCTAGCAGAATACTATATCAGAGTAGGAGACAACATATATTCATTGATTTGTGAGTAGAGAGAATAAAATCTGGTACAATTTTTGGAGAGGCTACTTTCACAATATTAGTCAAAACTATGAATACAAAAATCCACCTTAATCCTCATTATTTGTAATATTATAACTGTAAATTGTAAATAATCTTAATATCACAGGCATGATGCATGGAAAGCATTATTTGATCAATGTTATTTGTCAAGACAAATAGTAGGAAATATAAAAAGTATCTATTAAAAATAGCATCTTGAAAGAAATTTGCTGTAAACTTTCACAAGATAGTATGCCATAGAGGAATATAATGAAATAAGAAATCCTTTCCCTACAGAAGCAGCTTTAACATATGTCAAACAAAAGAGAAAGAGAAAGAGTAGCACTAATATTACCACTTTCTTTAAATAGCCTTGTAGCATTAACAGGTTCCCATTCATACTCATCCCACCTGTTTAAGCACAGGGAAGATCAGGACATTACCTTCAGAAGTCTAGCGAGTCTCCAGAGGACCCTTTCTGGATGAAGCACAGTTGGCATCTCAGTTATTTCTAACACTTAGCCTTGTGGATAGTGGATTATATGGCTAGTACCTCATTGTTTTGGTTGTACATTCTTAAGAACATGCCCAACAAACAGCCAACTCTGTTTTGGCTGTTTTGTTTTTACTATACTTTTTTGCCTTTTGTTTTACTATAATTTTCTTAGAGTCTGGAAGAAATTCCTGCACACAAGACCTTCAAAAAGATTTCCTAGATTGCATTCATGTGTGAGTGAGTAACCCAGGACACGTTGTGTCCATCTTTATCCTTCCTCTTACTGAAGCTCTTCCCTGGGGTTGCATCTCCTGCAGTGTTTTCATTTTTAACTTCCCGTCATGTCAACATTGGGAGTCATCTGCACACTACCCATGTCAACATAGTGTTCTTCCATTCTACTCTGATGACATTGTAACCCTGGAAGAGCACCACACATCTAGGTTTTATATATGATCATTTTAAGCTTTCTGGGGAAAAGAAAAAGCTTTTAACAGTTTAGTCTTTATTGCAAAAGACAGGCTTTCAGGACACATGGAAAAAGAAAATATTAAACAGCAGATGTAATTTTGGGGGCAAACATCAATCCAAGGCTTTTATGTATGGCTACTGGGTTTGTTTGGCTTTGTTTTGTTTTTGTGTGATTCTCTTCAATCTGACCCACAAAGCAGTAACCAGATGTCCTTTCATCCTCAGGGCCTTGGTTCAGATAAGATCCTGAGAAACTCACAAATATTTGCCCACCAATCCATTGTCTGGTAGATCACTCCCAGAATAAAATACACTAATTTTCTTGTGATTTTCATCTAATACTCTTAGGTTTACTCTTAGGTCCTCCAAAAACAATAGTTCACAACACACCAGCTCAGATATTCAAAGTTAGTGACGCATGTTCTAGTGCTTTCTTATCTCATTGATAACCTATAGGCTTTTGTTTTGTTCTTTTTGTGTGTTTTCAAAATGAAAAAAAAACATTGATGTTTTCCTATGTTTTAAACCTATCAACCTATATATTCATGAGATTAGTTCATGATATTTAATCATTTCTAATTTTTCTAACTTGGCTATAGAAAATTTTCTTAGCAGTTTCATAGAACCAAGAACAACTGGGTTATAGTAACACATACTAACACACTTATGCATGTCTTTCTAATGAAACTAATTTGCATTGCTGTCTTTTAAATTTATGCCAAATCAAGAAGAAGTATCATTGCTCTGTAGTTTCTTCTTCACTAAGATGCTTAATGAAGTAAAATAAAAATAACTGTGCAGTTCTAAATATACTGAAAAACAAACTGGAGACAGAGGAGTACTGACTTTGCCCACTTAGACCTAGAAGGAAAAAAAATTAATGAAGAGGTATTTTATTGTAATGAGACCTTGGAAATGCTCTTAAAATTGAATCTGTAAAAGACAGGAAGTGTGTTATTAGATTTCGAAAATTTACAATAAAACCATGTGCTATGTATTTTAATGGTTCCATAGCTCTCCCATTAGATTACATGGTATGCGTTTTCAGACATCATTTTTGCAGTTTGAAATCTCTACATATGCAGTCTGACGGCTGTCAACAGTTTTAAAGCATTAAAAGTAGTTCTGGGAGAAGTAAATTGTACTTATGGGAAGCAGGAAATCTGTCAAGCGGTAAGAAATGTCTGGGCAGAGAGAGCTACAAAGGGAAGAATCCCCTGTGTCTGAGGGCGTGGCGCCCACTATTCAGCTGATCTGAAGCAGATGAATGGGTCTTGGCTCCAGGACTAATCTTTTAAAAGAGAAAAAGCAACAAGGAAATGCCGCTCCCTAGTCTGCCCAAGAACACAGTGCATCCCTCTGTCTCTAGAATTACACCCAAAATCTAAGCAGAAAAATGAGAACCCACTAAAAGAAATTCGACAGGATATCACAGGAAAACTTTTGGACAGGTTTGAGAAGCTGGGGTGAGGGTGCAGTGAGAGGAAGTTGAAGAGAAAGAAAGGAAACGAAATGAGTTATAGCAACCCCATCACAACATTCTTAATAGTGTGCCACAGAGGAAAATTCATTGGAGCCTCTGTGTGCAGAGAGAGTACAGGTCCTTGCATCATTTTTTGCTGTGTGAGCTAGGGACATTTGCATCATCACAATCCAGTGTTCTGATAGGGAAATCTAGAGCAGGATGCAAAGACGGAAACAAACTTCTGGCCTTGTATAGATTTTTACATAACCCGAGGACCAGATTCTTCACAGAAAGTCAGAGAGAACACAAAATATTTTGAATGATCTAAAAGACAAAAGGCCAGAACCAACATCTCTTAGGAGTACTGTGAATTATATTTAAGTATTTTCTTTTTTATGATTAAAACTTTGGGGATCCATACATGCATAGTGTGCATTGTGATCACATTCACACCCGCCCCCCTTGACCTCTCTTCTCTGTTTCCAAATCCTACTGACTCCTTTGTTCTTCCCAACTAGTTCTACTTACATGTATGTTTTGGCCTGTGCAAGTCTTACTCAGGTAGCTGTGGCTGCTGTACATTCATGATTGCAAGGGCCACGCCATATCCAGGAGACACTGTTACGTTAAATTCCTCACCATCCTCCAACTCTTTTTTTCACGTGTATTTTTAAAATTTTTTATTTATTTAAATTAGAAACAAGCTTGCTTCACATGCCAATCCCAGCTCCACTCCCTCCCTTCCTCCCCTGCCATCCCTCCGACTTCCCCAACCCCCATCCAATCCCAACTCCACTATCCAGGGAGGGTAAGGCCCTTCATGGGGGATCTCTGAAGTCTGTCATATCATTCTGGGCAGGGCCTAGGCTCTCCCCCATATGACCAGGCTGAGAGAGCATTCCTCCATGTGGAATGTCCTCCCAAAGTCCAATCAGATGGCAGGGATAAATACTGATCCAATACCCGAGGCCCCAAAGATTGCCTAGGCCTCCTAACTGACACCCACATTCAAAGGTTCTAGACCAGTCGCATGCTGGCCTCTCAGCCATCAGTCATAGGTCCATGAACTTTCCCCTTGTTCAAGTCAGCTATTTATGTGGGTTTCTCCTGCCTGGTCATGACTCCTTTGCTCATTACTTCTCCCTCTCTGCAACTGGGTTCCAGGAGATCAGTTCATTGTTTAGCTGTGGGTGTCTGGTTCTGCTATCAACAGCCAATGGATGAAGGCGAAAGGATGGCATACAGGGTAGTTGACAAACTCATTATCATTGAAGGACATTTAAGGTAGCCTCTCTACTCTTGCTTAGATGGCCAGTTGGTGTCATCCTTGTAAGATCTCTGAAAATCTCATTAGTGTCAGATATCTCCTCAAACCTATAATGACTCCCTCCATTATGGTATCTCTCATTCTGCTCTCCCCTATTCTTCCCCCAACTCAACTTTCCAGCTCCCCCAAGCCCTCCTCTCCCCTTCTCTTCTCCTCCTTATTTTACCCTAGTCCCTTATCCCTTCTGCCCATGCTCCCAGTTCACTCAGGAGATCCTGTCCCATTGCACTCTCTGGGGTACCATGTACATCTCTCTTAGGGTCCTTCCTGTTTCCCTTTTTCTGGCTGTGGGATTGTAGGCTGGCACTCCTCTGATCCATGTCTAAAATCCATATGTGAGTGAGTACATACCATGTTTGTCTTTTTGTGAATGGGTTACCTCACTCAGGATGGTTTCTTCTAGTGCCGTCCATTTGCCTGCAAATTTCAAGATTCCATTGTTTCTTCCACTGAGTAGTACTCCATTTTGTAAATGTACCACATTTTCTCTATCCACTCTTCAGTTGAGGGGAATCTAGGTAGCTTCCGGGTTCTAGCTATTACAAATCATTCTGCTATGAACATATAGGAACAGATGTCCTTGTTGTATGAATGTACATCTTTTAGGTATATGCCTAAGAGTAGACTTGCTGGATTTTGTGGTAGCCTGATTTCCATTTTCCTGAGGAATCTCCATACTGATTTCCAAAGTGGCTGTATGTGTTACCACTCCAACCAGCAGGTGGAGGAGTGTTCCCCTTTCTCCACATCCTCTCCAGCATGAGCTGTGATTGGTGTTTTTTATTTTAGCCATTCTGACATGAGTGAAATGGTATCTCAGAGTTGTTTCGATTTGCATTTCCCTAGTGGCTAAAGATGTTGAGCACTTTCTTAAGTGTCTCTGAGCCATTTTAGACTCCTCTATTGAAAATTCTCTATTTAGTCCTGTAGCCCAATTTTTAATTGGATCCTTTGGTGTTTGGGAGACTTGCTTCTTGAGTTCTTTTAAATTTTGGAGATCAGCCCTCTGTCAGATATGGGGTTAGTGAATATCTTTTCCTATTTTGTGATGTGCCTTTTTGTCTTGTTGACTGTGTCTTTTGCCTTATAGAAGATTCTCAGTCTCAGGAGGTCCCATTTATTAATTGTTGATCTCAGTGTCTGTGCTACTGATGTTATGCTCAGGAAGCCTTCTCCTGTACCAATTCATTCAAGGATACTGCCCACTTTCTCTTCTAAGAGATTAAGTGTGGCTAGATTTATGCTGAGGTCTTTGATCCATTTCAACTAAAGTTTTTTGCAGGGCTATAGACATGGATCTATCTGCAGTCTTTTACATGCCAGCACCCAGTTATGCCAACACCATTTGTTGAAGATGATTTCCTTTTTCCAGTGTATAATTTTAGCTTCTTTGTCAAAAATCAAGTGTTCATAGGTGTGCGGGTTAATATCAGGGTTTTCATTTCTATTCCTTTGGTCTACCTGTCTATTTTTGTGCCAATACCAAGCTGTTTTCAGGACTATAGTTCTATAATAGAGCTTGAAGTCAGGGATGGTGATGCTTCTGGAAGTTACTTTATTGTACAGGGTTGCTTTGGCTATCCTGGGTCTTTTCTTTTTCCATTATAAAGTTGATTATTGTTCTTTCAAGGTCTGTGAAGAATTGTGCTTGGATTTTGATGGAGATTGCATTGAATCTGCAGATTGCTTTTGGCAAGATTGTCATTTTTACTATGTTGATCCTACCTATCTAAGAGCATGGTTGATCTTTCCATTTTCTGGTATCTTACTTAATTTCTTTCTTTAAAGACTCAAAGTTCTTGTAATACAGGCCTTTCTCTTGGTTAGCATTACCCCAAGATATTTTATGTTGTTTTTGGATATTATAAAGGATGATGTTTCTCTGATTTCTTTCTCAGCCCTTTTATCATCTGTATATAGTAGGGTTACTGATTTTCTTGAGTTGAGCTTGTATCCTGCCGCTTTGCTGATGGTATATATCAGCTTTAGGAGTTCCCTGGTGGGGTTCTTTGGGTCACTTACATAAACTATCGTATCGTCTGCAAATAGTGAAAGTTTGACCTCTTCCTTTCCAATTTGTATCCCTTTGATCTCCTTTTGTCGTCTTATTACTCTGGCTAGAACTTCAAGTACAATATTGAAGTGGTATGTTGAGAGTGGACAGCCTTGTCTTGTTCCTGATTTTAGAAGAATTACTTTGAGTTTCTTTCCATTTAGTTTGATGTTGGCTCTTGGTTTGCTGTATATAGCTTTTATTATTTTTAGGTATTTTCCTGTTATCCCGTGTCTCTCCAAGACCTTTATCATGAAGGGGTGTTGGGCTTTGTCAAATGATTTTTTCAGCATCTAGTGAGATGATCCAGTAATTTTTGTTTCTCAACTTGTTTATATGGTGGATTACATTGATGGCTATTCGTATGTTGAACCATCCCTGCAATCCTGGAATGAAACCTACTTGATCATTGTGTATGATTTTTCTGCTGTGTTCTTGGATCTGATTTGCCAATATTTTATTTAGTATTTTTTGCATCAATGTTCATGAGTAATATTGGTCTGAAGTTCTTTTTCTTAGTTGTGTCTCTGTGTGGCTTGGGTATCAAGGATATGGAAGCCTCGTAAAAAGATTTTGGCAGACCCTTCTTTTTCTATTACATGGAACACTTTGAGGAGAATAAGCTGATCTTTGAAGAATTCTCCCTGGGCTTTTTTTTTTGGTTGGGAGACGTTTGATGACTGTTTCTATTTCCTTGGGGGTTATAGGTCTATTTAAAGTGCTTATCTGTTCTTGATTTAATTTTGGCAAGTTATATCTACCAGAAAATTGTCCATTTCTTTTACATTTTCGAATTTTGTGGAGTACAGGTTTTCAAAGTATGACCTGATCATTCTCTGAATTTCCTCAGTGTCAGTTGTTAGGTTCCTCTTTTCATTTCTGATTTTGTTAATTAGCATGTTCACATTCTGTTGTTTGTTAAGTTTGGATAAAGGTTTGTCTATCTTGTTGATTTTCTCAAAGAATCAACTCTTTGTTACATTGATTCTTTGTATTGTTTTCTTAGTTTCTACTTTATTGAGTTCAGCCCACAATTTCAGTACTTCCTGGTGTCTACTCCCCCAGGGTGAGTCTGCTTCTTTGTGTTCTTGAGTTTTCAGTTGTGCTGTTAATTCTCTAGTGTGACTATTCTCCAGTTTCTTCATATGGGCAATCTGTGCTATGAAATTTCCTCTTAGCATTGCTTTCAAAGTGTCCCACAAGTTTGGGTATGTTGTGTCTTCATTGTCATTGAATTCTAGGAAGCCTTTAATTTCTTTTTTATCTCTTCTTTGACTTACGACTGGTGTAATTGTGCATTATTCAATTTCCATGAGTTTGTAGGGTTTCTGCAATTTGTGTTGCTGAATTCTAACTTTAAAGCATGGTAGTCTGATGAGATACAGAGGTCATTCCACTATTTTTCTACCTGTTGAGGTTTGCTCTATTGCCAAGTACATGGTTGATTTTTGAGAAGGTTCCATGTGGTACTGAGAAGAAGGTATATTATTTTGTGTTTGGATGGAATGTTCTATAGATGTCTGTTAAACACAATTGAGTCATAACTTCTATTAGTTTCTCTGTTTTTTTGTTTTTTGCTTTTGCTAAGTTTCTGTCTGGTGGTCCTCTCCAGTGATGAGAGTGGGGTTTTGAAATCTCCCACTATAAGTGTTTGAGGTTTTATGTGCGGTTTGAGTTATATTAATGTTTCTCTTAGGAAAGTGGATGCCTTGTGTCTGGGGCATAGATGTTCAGAATCAAGACTTCATCTTGGTGGATTTCTCCTGTGATGAGTATGAAATGACCTCCTTCATCTCTTTTGATTGATTTCAGTTTAAAATCTAGTTTGTTAGATATTAGGATTGCTACTCCTCCTTGTTTTTTGTGTCCATTTGATTGGAAAATCTTTCCCAACCCTTAACTCTGAGGTAACAGTCTTTTAATCTGAGGTGTGCTTCTTGTAGTTTTCATTTTAAAACCATGGCTTGTGGGATCAGAAAAATCATATATGCATATTCAGATTTAATGCATTCCTTTTTACCATCACCTGAAATGGGAAAGTATGTTAGCAAGTTTAATAGTTTTTCATGGGCAGTCTTTAACACATAGAATTAAAACGTTGTACACTAAGCATGTTATGGTTTCCTATTGACTTCTTAGTGACTATTTGGTTTAACAGATTACAGCAGATCACTAACGATGTCAAGGTGTCAAGGTTCAATTCCTGTATGGAACCACTGTCTTCTTCCATTATGACCCCAACTATGGTCAGCTGTGTCCAAAATGCATCCTTTTGTAACTAAAGGAACCACCTTGCATAGGGATCAGTGAAAATCCATTCTCATAACTGAAATGGTTTCTCAAGGCAGATCCAAATGTTACTTTAATATATAAAGACAGCATGTATTCTCATATTGCAAGGTAAAGTGGAGATTTATCAGATATCCATTGTATTTAATACTTGGGATAGTTTCAACTGAGTATAAGCAGTCACCATGAGGATTGATGGCATTTACTGAATGCATGATCATATTATGATTTGAAGGTTTAATGACATTGGTGACTAAAATGCTATTGTTTATCTGTGACAACTAGGCATGATAGACAGATATGAGGATTATATGAATAATTTGTAACCTATGTAATCAGATTAAAAATACAGTAATAAAGCAATTTTATAAGACATTTTGATTCATATATACATGTACAAAATAATAAAAAAGAAACATCATGGTTTCAGTTTTAAGCATCTGATGATAGAAAAACAAAATGTTATTCTTCATATACACCATGCTATTATAATTATCAATTTCAATTTTATTTCAAAATTGGACTAAAAAATACATAAAAAGTACATGCTTACCATTTCTATAAAGAAAATAATAGGGATATATAACTCTCCAAACATACACATTGAGATTTTCCTAATTTATGCTCATGGTATAAATAGTAAATTATAGAACTATCTCATTCATCTGTAACATAAATTTCACACACCTCAATATATACTATTTCTAGTACATTAGAATTTTATTAATATAAATTTATATAGTTGGATATGCAAAAGACTGTCCCTAATAACACAAACAGAGATCAGAAACCTGAATTCTCCCTGACTTTACATGCATTGCCACAACGGGAAAGTAGATCTTTGCTTTTACTTATGTAGACTTTATGGAAAGCACTAAATGGACCTCAGTTAGTGTGTATCTCAACAGAGCCATTAAGAAAAGGTTTTGCTTAAGTTGCTGAATTTTGTGTAAACTAAAGCAGATGAGGGCAAAACAGAAACAAACAGTAATTAAATTACCCAGAAATTGCTGGATGAAGTAACACAATTCTTCATAGTTTCTAGGTAATGGCAAAAGTGTTCCTGGCAAGCAAGATGAGCATAGTTAAAAGAAGAGCAAAGCTTTGCTTCCTGTTCTTTTTGGCAATTGAGTGTACTAAGTCGAAAGCTGCTAAGTAGAGTATTTGGGTTTCATATTAATTTGAATTTCACTTCACTGCTCTTTACTGTTTTGTAGGCAGGAAATGGAAAGGTCTGGGTTCAACATAACAAATTACTATACAAAATAAGAAATTGCTACTCAAGCAGCTTTTTGTTTCTACTGGGTATGACATGCTGTGAGCAAAAGGGAAGGGGGAAAAAAAAGAAAAAGTGTTGAGCTGTTAGAGGCATTTCAGCACCAGATCCACGCTATCAAAAATAGTCCTCAAACATGGTTAGAGTTATCTAGAAATTCAGCAGTTTGCAAACAAGTGCACTAGGGAGTATTTTTTCCACACTAAAATATTTTGCTACACATCAGTAAGTCCTTGAAGAGAGTCTTCTGGCTCCAAAGGACTGCAGTTTGCTGTGGAAATGAGATGATATTTAGCTGGAGCTTACAGCAAAGTGGTGGTGTGGCCGCTCTTTGTGGTGACTGCTCAGTTTGGCCAAAAATGGCTGAGCCACTGGGATTAGAAATCAGGAACTCACTTGAACTCTTCTTTCTTTTTAAACAAGTGGTTTATTTATTTGTATGTTATGTGCATTGGTGTTTTGCCTGCATGTGTGTATATGTAACTAGAGTTACATATACTTGTGAGTTGCTACCCAGGAACTGGGAATTGAACATGGTTCCTCTGGAAGAGCAGTCACTTCTTTGAACCACTGAGCCCTCTTGCCAACCACCCTAAAAGATTTGTGTGTGTGTGTGAGTGTGTGTGTGTTTGTTTGTGTGTGCATGCACACACATGAATACAAATGCCTATAGAGGCTAGAAGGACACCCAATCTTCTGCAGCTGGAGTTACAGGTGATCATGAGTTACCTGATGCAAATACTGGGAACTCAATTTAGGTTCTCTGTTATAGCAAGCAGTATAGGCTCTTCACCACTGAGACATCTCTCCTGCCTTGGAGTTTTATTTCTTAATGCCTGATTCTTTGCTATCAATTTGTTTGTAGAATTTAATATATGGCTTATACTGACTCAAGTTGGCTGGATCCAGAATCACCTACAAGGTAAACTTCTCATCATTCCCATTAGAGATTATCTAAATTAGGCTAGCCTCTGGATAGGTTAGTGAGGAATAATCTAGGTTAGGCTGGCCTCTGCATAGGTGTGGGTCCCCTATGCACTTCTTTCTACCTGAGGCTACACCCAAGGGAATGTAGCCAACATTACAAGTTGCAAGACAGGTAGGTCTGTGAAGAATAGCCTAAATTAGATGAGCCTCTGCGTATGTCTGTGAGGAATGATCTAAATTAGACTAGCCTGGGAGTAGGCTAGGCTCTGGGTAGGTCGGTAAAGAATAATCTAGACAAGGCTAGCTTCTGGATATGCTAGTGAAGGATAACGTAGATTAGGTCAAGAGGGGGCAGAAAATTCAGCTTAAATATAGGTGAAAGCCTTCTTCACCTGGAAAACCCAAACTGCATGTAAAGGAGGAAGTGATCTTAACACCAGCATTCATCTCCCTCTGCTCCCTACATGGAAGTGGGATGTAATCAGCTTCTTCAAAATCCTGTGGCCATGACTTTCTTGACTGGAACTGTGAGCCAACAATCTCCTTCCTTCTTTAAGTGGTTTTTGTCTTGTAGTTTATCCCAGCAATTGACAAGTGATTAATTCTGTAGACAAGTGACTAATTCTGTAGACTTGTCGCCTAGTATTTCTGAAGACAATAATAACAAAATTTGGAAGATTCTCTAAAAATAGATCCCATGTGTATATGTGATCATATGCATTTGTTCTCATGTATGCTTTTGTCTGCAAGTATGTGTTTTATCATCATTTTCCTGTTTAGTGTTGGCAAAAAAAAGTAAAATGAATGGAATCTTAGTATCCCCAAGAGTTTTATTGCTTGTACCTATTAATTAGTTCTTCGTACTGTTAGGAACAATGCTATTTTTTACTAGCTTTTAAAAAATAATTAGAATATTTTGCTTGTGTTCCTATGTCAACTTACATAGGCCTATGATGCAACCTAAAATATTCTGACTGTTTGATCACTGACATTCTTAGTATATACATACTTTTCATGAAAACACACACACAGAAAGGTACATAAAAACTGCAGTTTTACTAAGTGAGAAAAAATTCTTTATTGAAGAGGATTTCATATTGGCTGTCCTCCAGATGCCTAACAAAGTTGTTTAAATATTTGCTCATTAGTGAAATGAAATGATATGATTTTAATTCATTCCCAATTCTTGTTTACTATGTTTCAGAGCAACTTTTTAATATGTGCTCTAATGGTTTCTCTGGAGCTCTTGTGTTATAATTTGTTTTCTTTTTCTCTTAACTGGATATAAATTAATGAGGTAATACTGAATGAGATGTTGGATTTCCTCTAAAAATCTTCCTAGTGATTTGTTTGAGAGTTTTGCTGTGCCCTTGTGTAACTACACAATCACACAGTGTGGATCACTAGGTGAATTAATGAAAAAATATTAATAGTGTAGGACAATTTAGGGTAAATAAAAACCTGTGTTCTTCTAGGTTTTTCTTGAGACATACAGATAGGTAAACAAATATCTATAAATACCTAAAATGAATAAATTTTGTGTCTATATTGGATGAGAACTTGTTTTGTCATATTTAGCTAACTGTGTATAAATGAATTCAATGTTGAACTATCTGGATTGAACGGAAAACTATAGATGACAACTACTGTTTGGTTATATGTTTTGTGTCTGTCCTCCAATCCACCTTTACTGTACCGTGCCTATTTTGAGTGACCATTAATAAAATTAACATTGTTACCTCCTTCTAATTCCTTTTTGACCAGGATTTGCTAAGGGGAAGCTTGAGAGCAGGGAGGTGACTAATTGACCTCTCTTAATTTCAACAGAGTCAGGACACTTCACCCCAAGTTCCATCAGGTTGGAGACTCTGTTAGTTCCCATAATTTCTTACAGAGTGTCTAGGACCATATTAGGAAATAAATACAGCATACGTACTTGGTAAAAGAACATCCCAGAGGTTATGAAGTTGTATCCTCTTTTGTAGCCAATTTTTCTTCTTTATTTTTTTTCTCTGAAAAAGATTGTTGCTAAAATTAGTTCATAAATCCTTACATGTAGCAGAGCAAAAGAGATTTTATTTGATTAGCCACATTCTGGATCCTAATCCTATGGATCATCAGTTTTAACTTAATTAAAAAAACAAAATAAATGAACTTGTTAAAATATTATATCATTAGACTGTGGTAAGGGCAATTCCACAGGTCATTGTTACGTTCAGCAAAAGTAAAGAGAAATATTTGGAATAGATGTCCATTTAATTATCCTTCTATTTGGAATACTACCGTGATGATTATTTAATGAAAACTCTGGATGGCATTACTTTCTCTTTAATCACGATTGCACAACAATGAAGTTTAGAGTCAAGGAGATTTAAATACTTGCTGAATTCCCATACACACAATGTATTCTTTTGAAAATATGTTGAAATAAATCTTTAGACTCAAGGTTTTGACACATTGGCAATTTAATTTATAAATACGTTTAATAAAAGTCACATCAGCGTCTTAGGTTAGAAACTATATGGGGTAGATGTGATAAGTTGCATGGATACATTTTTATTTGTATATTTAACACATCAAAGACAGATACCCATTTTTGTGAAGTATTTAACTTCCTTATTCTCAGTCATATTCCATTGAACAAAATGAGAATAATTTAAAATTAAGATTTGAAGACTTTTTTAAAATGCTGAATTTACATTCTTGTCAATCACAGTGATTTTTCCTAGGCTGAGGATGAAAATTTCTGTCAAGGTAAGTCTCTATATTTTACATTTTCCTGTATGTCCTATTTGAGTCTTGAATTATGTTAGGGATGGGCTATGTGACTAGGAGAATGTGGACAATACAAAAATATTGCTATGTCTATGCCTGAGTTTGAGACGGATCACTCAGGAGAGGTTAGTTGCCACACTAAGTAGCCATTACTGGAAGGTCACTATGTGAAAAAATCAAAGCCTCCTTCTAATCGACAGAACCATCACCATTTCACTAAGCTGGAAATACCATCATGACGGTGAATCTTCTAAGTCCAGTTAAGCTTGTACATCTGGATTGTACATATTCATAAAAAGTTAAAACAAAAATCGTTCCCTGAAGATGTCCACATTCCAGTATTTGGAGTATGTTTTCTTTTTATGAGAGAAGTGGTTCAGACATTGTCAGTATCCTAAAACTTTACAAAGAAGAAAGTAACACTGTTCAGATAAAGGTAGAGGTATGAGACAAGTGGATTATTATTGCCAAGTCTTTGAAACATGATGGAAGTAAACGAAAATGATTAGATTGGAAAAAGTTTGAACTAAAGAGAACTTGGACTTGAATATGATGGTATAATGGCTTGAGGCACAAAGGTACTTTAGAATGAGACAAATGTAGTTTTCAAATGAAAGCGCCATGTATCTTTTGGGGCCAGAGGTTAAACTGTATTAGACAGGATCATATGCTCCTTACCTATAGGAACACTTTTAAATCCCTGAAATATGTGGTAGTTTTAGCTAATATAGCAAAAGCAACATTGCAGATGCAGCAGGTGGTTAAGGATACTGCTGTGAGGAGATTATTTAGTTGTGCCCAGTGCAATTATAAAACAGAAGGAAGAAGATTTTCATAGAAACTGAAGGATGTAAGAAGCTTGCTTTGAAGATGGAGGAAGGAACCTTTAAACAGGGAATGCAAGCTTTGTAGAAACTGAAAAGATGAATCATATTATCTCCCAGAGTACTCAGAATGAAGATAAGAGTTTTGTAACAACATATTAACATAATGCAACTACTTGGAATTCTCCTCTCTGTAACTTTAATACACCATATTCTTGTAGTCTTGTTATGCTATACTCTTTGTAAAGTTCATATTCCCCAAAGAGCAGTAAACATTAAAGAGGTTGTGACAGTAACCATTTTCTTCTCACTCTGTCTCTCCAAGAAATTCTTAAATAATAGCAAGATGTCAAGTTTAAATATATTAAGTCTAGGAAGCCTTTCCACTCTCTTCTATTTTAAATTGTTCTCATCTTCTGCACTCTAGAGGTGACTTTGAATTACAATTGGCCATATGATACATGATACAGTTACTTTTGCTGGAATTTAAATCTGCTATGCAAGTTATGTGGTTATGTGTATCTTATTTTCTAAAATATCAGTGTTTGAGAAGAGATTAGGAATCCTGCCTTGTTTGCATTTTCCAAATCTCTATTATCGTTATTCCCAGCTCATGTTGATTTAATACTGATTTAGTAAGTTAGAATTTCAGTATGTCATTGTCACCTTTTCCAAATTATACATAAATTACATAAAATAAAAAGTAGAGTTGGGTGCAGAAAGTCATGGCGGCCATCAGACAACGGGGAATACAAGACAATCTTGAACTTCCATCTGCCAAAGGCCGAAAGGTGTTGAAGAGTCTGGTGGTGTGTGAGAACGGGTTGCCCAGTCAAGAGAGGCTTGGCTCCAATGGCCCATGGCTGATGAGGCTACGCTCCTTCATGCTGGGTGGTGTGGAAATGGCAGAGCAGCTACTGGAGCTCACCAGGCTGCTGGAGGCTGGAAGGTGTCAGGAAGCTTCTTGAATACTGCGAGGCCAAGCCAGAGCTCGTCGCTGCCAACCTCGTCCAGGTGTTTGATGCTTTTACCCCAAGGCTTCAGGATTCCAACAAGAAAGTGAGCCAGTGGGCTCCCCATTCTGAAAGAGGGCATACACCCCATGCTGTTCTCTTTCAACATCGCAGAAGTAAGAACTCTGGGATCTCCACTGCTGCCTCTGTTGTGCTGGATGCCATGATGGACAGCCTGGGTGAGCATCCCACTGTTGTCCCCTGTGGGGCTGTGGAGGCCTTGGCGCCCGAGCCACCACACCCATCTTCTTGTGTGGGGACCAGCTGAGTTGCAAGCAACTCTGGCTAGTTTGTTTGAGGCTGTATGGAACATGTTTTGACAATGTAAGGCCTCTAAGTTCCTGTCTGGAGGCTTTCTCATTTTCTATCTATGTCTTAGTCACCGTTTTATTTCTGTGAAGAGACACCATGACCATAGCAACTCTTATAAAACAAAACATTTAGTTGGGGCTGGCTTACAGTTTCAGAGGTTTAGTACTTTATCACCTTGGTAGGAAGCTTGGTGGCACACAGGCAGACATGGTGCTGGAGAGGTGGTTGACAATTCTATATCTGGGTCCTCCAGCAGCAGGACAAGAGACACTAGGACTGGCTTGAACTTTTGAAACTCCAAAGCCCACCTTTGTCACACACTTCTTCCAATAAGGCTCTACCTACTCCGGAAGGCCTCACCTCCTAATCCCTCTCAAGTAGCATCACTCCCTGATGATCAAGCATTGAAATACCTGAGCCTGTGGAGCCATTCTTTTTCAAACCACCACAGTCTACTAGGCACCACATGGTCAGGAATGGAGGTGATGAGTTAGGACTTGGTCTAGCCTCCAGATAGTCAGTCTCAGGGACACAGGACACCACAGGGGTGAGTGAGGGGTGCTTGGCAAGACCCAGCTATGCCAGAGGTTGGCGAACAAAGAATGGAGAAATAAATGAGGGCATAGTGGGCAGGCATCATGAGAGGCAAAGCGTGTCAGATCCTATGCACTCAGAAGCATTAGGACTCAGTTCTCCAATGGCAGGTGGACTTTTTGGTGCATCTCCTTTTCCTTTCCAGGATAGAAGATGATACTTGGTATATCCCTAGAGGGAAGGGTGAGTTTGAAATGTAAGGTATGCTGAGAAAGAGGTACCTGAGTAGGCTTATGTCTGGGCTAGTGTAAAGGAAATTGTATCTGGAGACTGTCTTTACTGTGTATCTAATGGGTACGAGGTGGCACCTGGGCTCTGGCATTCACAGAACATCTTGGGTGAGATGTCCCTGGCATATTCACATCACCTCCTTCCCCATGCCTTGGCCAGAACCCAGTTCCTGGGCCTGGGACAGCAAGCTGTGTCCTTGGCTAGAACCACCAGGAGGAGTTTCAGTTACAAATCAAAGGCTTCGTCAAGCCCTTCTCTGTCTCCTGAGTTCATAAATATTGTCAATTTCTACATTTCAAGAAAAAAAGGAGAGGTGGGTATTGTGGTCCAAGAACTTAATCTCAGCATGAAGGGGGGAGAAAGAAGCAGGCAGAACTCTGTGAGTTCCAGGCCAACATAGTTGCACAGTGACTGCCTCTCTCAAAAATTTAGTAAAATAAAATAATAAAAGTGCAAATTTTAGTGCATGATATGACACTGACCATTTCAGTAGACTCCAGAATTTTCCTTGTGTCTTTTTTACCATTAATTTTCATTTGCCAATAAATATTTTCTGCTTTAACAAGGTGGTTATTACCAGTGGTTCTCATGTTGTAATTGCAAAATAAATTGTTTATCTATGTTCACAAGTTGTTATGATAGATGTTTATCTGACTTGATCAGAAGTTAATAGTATTATCTGAAATCACTCCAAAGAATTTGTGCCATTTTATATCTTTGCCAGAAAATTGTTAGAATGGCTCTTGATCTGTCCTTGCCAAGATATGATACCATTCAACTTTTGATTTTGGCTTTCCTACAGATACTGAAGTGACATCTCACTTGTTTTAATTTTACTCTATGTATAATTAATTCTGAGTATATTTATGTGCCTTCTATTTCAACTATTTGCTTTGTCTTTAGTTATTTTTCATGAATTATTTGACATCTTGTTAATGCACAAAGATTATTTCTAAATTTTGGATTTTAGTCTTTGTTTCCCTTGCCTTGTCTATAAATTGTGGCTAAACAGTCCAAGTAGTGAATTTTGATGATCAAAATACTTCAGTTTGATTTCAGGGCTCATTGGGTAAGGGCACATGCTGACAAAATCTGATCCCTGAGATTCAAATGGGGGAAGAGAAAACTCACTTCGACAACTCATCTTCTGATCTCATTCATGAAAGCAGCATAAATAACTGAAAGTTGAAAAATAATTATCAGCTTTAAAGAAGCCCTCTTTTTTATTTGACTTCATCTTTTGTTTGTAGTCATTCAACCTTGTATGCATTTTTACTTGAACTAAATAGCATGTATTAGCTGTATGAAACAAGGTTTTCTTGTAGCATTTTAAAATATGTACTCAAAGTACTACAGTCACATTCATACCTCCATTCTTCTCTCTTCTTCTTAGTCCCCACTCGCACTGATTCTTGCTTCTTCCTTAATGGCCCCACTCCTATTTCCATATCACTCTTTTCTAGATTCCATATAGGAGAGATAAACACAGAATAAAACTTTTTCTGTTCCTGGATAAATTCACTTAACATGATAATTTTATTGTACACATTTTACTGTAAAACTTGATGGCTGAATACAGCCTTATTCTATAAATCAGTCCATCCCCATGAGACAGTCTTTCATTTTATAACTCTGGATGGACTAGAATTGACTATGTAGACCAGGCAAGTCTTGAACTTACATGAATCAGTTTGTCTTTACCTCCTGAGTGCTGGGATTAAGGATGTGAATCACCACACTGTGGTAAATGTTTTTGCAGAGTTTTAAAATATATTTTTCTACTTGTTGAATTTTTATTGGCTTATATTCATTTTATATACCTCTGAAGGTAAAATTTCTGGGTTCTATGATAGTACTATTTGTATTTGGGAAAGAACCATAAGTTTCTTTCTTTGGTAATGTAGAAGCTGGGCAGTGGTGGCACACACCTTTAATCCCAGTACCCAGGAGACAGAGGCAGGTTGAATGGCTGAGAGTGAAAGCCACCCTGGCATACATGAGAGTGAATTAATTTAAAAGAGAAATAGAGCTCATGCCTTTAATCCCAGCACCAGAGAGGTAAATGAGACAGGAAGGGACAGTCAGTCTTGGGTGGTTAGTCTCTAGCTTTGTTGAGGACTGGATCTCCTCAGACTTGATAGAGATAAGAGCTCTCTTGTGGCTTGGCTGCTTTGCTTTTCTTATCTTCAGTTTGAACCCCAATATCTGCCTCTGTTTTTTTGTAATTCATGCTACATCTTTCCAGTGTTTGGAGCAAATAATCAGTTCCCATAAAGGGTATTACTTTTCCAGCTATGGTTATATATGACTGTAAATTTACTTACTTCTCTTTTTACTTCTATCACTGACTATTTTACACTAGATATACTAGTTTGTATGTCATGGTTCCCCATAACCTCACAGGAAGTGACACTTTTCAGGCTTGGCTTTGCTAGAGTAGGTATGGCCTTGGCAGAAGATCTGTGGGGTCAAGCTTTGAGGTTTCCTATGCTCAGGATGCTGCCCAGTGTCTGAGATCATTTATTATTGTCTGCAAGATGTAGGACTCTCAACTACTTCTCTAGCACCAAGTGTGCCTACATGCCACCATGCTCCACCATGAAGATAATGAACTGAAACTCTGAATTATAAGTGAGCCACTCCAATTAAATGTGTTCCTTATAAGAGATGCCATGGTCATGGTATATCTTCACAGTAACAGAAACCCTAAATAAGACATGAACTTTCTCAAGTGTTGCTACCACTCTGATCTTTAACACATATTTTTCCATGAAGTTACACAGTTCATCATTACTACTTATTTGTCTTCCAATCCCTGGTATTCTATTGCTTTTAAAATCTATTTCTTCTCTATTAACATATAATAATCATTCCAGAATTTTTTACATATGATTTGTATATGATATATTGTTTTTTATGTTCATTCTGTACATTTATATGTAAAATGTGTTTTTGGAGTCAGTGTAAAATGGATCTAGTTTTTTATTCAGTTTGATAATCTGTATACTCTACTACAATGATTTTAGCTCCACTTTATTGTGTTGTATGTTAGTGCACAATATGGTGATTATAACATGAATTCTTAATTATCACAATCTACCTTTAAATAATCATCATCAAAAACTACCACAAAATACCAGGAGAAACATTTCCAAAGAATAATTCTACATACAACTCTGATTTTCCCTGCTTCTGGTTTTCAGTACTGAAATGCTGTATATACAGTAAATTCAGAATATATGACCATAATTTATCTTTAAAAATAACCATTTCTAAAATCATATATACATATATCTACATATTTTCATAGGAAGAAACACTTTCATAGGAAAAACTAATAAACTAAATAGTAATCTTCATCTTTACTCGTGGATACCCACTTTGGTTAGTTTTTCTCTGTGTTGTATTCAGGCTTCCTATCTTCTATCCTGTGCCACCCTGATGAATGAATTTTAGCATGTTTTATATTGAAATTTAACTACAAGTATATTTCAGTTTTCTTGTGTCACAAAGTGTCTTCATTTCATGTTTGGTTTTGAAAGTTATTTTTCTCATAAATAAGTTTCTGGTTTAAATTTTAAGAATTATTTTGAATACAGTGCCTTTCCCCTATGATTTGAATTATTTCTCCTGAGAATGCTCCCCTTAATAATCATCACTTGTGTCCTTGGTAGTATGTGTTTCTCTCTGTGCTCATAAAAATTTCTATTTATCTTTGATTTCCAGAGACTGTAGTATGATGGACCAGGGTATGGTTTTATGTGTATTCATCTTTCAAGGTATTTACTGACAGTCTTAGGTACAAAATGCATATGGAAATTCATTATATTAAGCTTAGAATATTGTGAGCCAATACTAAATATTCCTTCCATCTTGTTCTCTACCCATTGTCTTTCTCTTCTCATTCATTCATTGTTTGTCTTATGAGTGAATACATTTCAACATCCCTATTCACTATTGTTCACATGTGTGATTATGTTCATGTATGCAATAATTAATTATCACCAAACTTCCCCACCAATTCTTTCTTTCTACTAGCAAAATTTGCACTTCCATTTGTAGTTTAGTGAGTGTGGAAGTACTTTTTAGATGAGAAAATCATGCCTTTAGCAATCATATATGACCCTAGGTAAAACAGACAAACACCACCACCAAACAACAAAATCTCAAACCAGTTGCCAGGCAGCACTTGGGAAGCAGAATCGGGCAGGTCTTGGTGAAGTAAAGGCCATCCTGGTCTACAAAGCAAGTTCCAGGACAGCCAGAGGTGTTACACAGAAAAACCGTATCTCAAAAGACCAACCAATCAAACAAACACATAAGCAGTAAACAAACAAACAAACAAACAAACAAAAAACCTCAAACCAGCTGGAAATTAAGGTTTCTACATGGGTCTGAGGAGCGTTACCAACGACTCTGGTACCCATGAAAAGCCCTAGGACAAAGGTGACTAAAATATTAAACTTTATCTTGAACAAACAGGTGGGACCAAATACTTTGCATGTACTATGCTTACAATGATTTTGTGAACTATTTCCTTAGTTTTGTAGTTTTTTTGTTTGCTTCCTTTTTTTGTTTGTTTTTACTCTTTGCTTTTTGGAGAGACCCATGGCCCACTTCCCAAATAATCAAACAGAGACTTATTATTTCTTTCTTATAAATGCCTGGCCTTAGGTTGACTTATTTGCACCCAGCTTTTCTTAATAAATTCCATTACATTTTGACTCTGGGCTTTTTCATTTCTTCCTTCTGTATATCTTACTTTCACTCTGTAGTTTGCCGTTTGGCTGGGTGGCTGGCTCCTAGTGTCCCTTCATTTCTTGTTCCTTAATCTCTTCACCCACATTTATCCTTCTATTTATTATTTCTGTCTGACAGTCCTGCGTATCCTTTCTCCTGCCTTGCTATTGGCTGTTCTGCTCTTTATAGACCAATCAGGTATTTTAGACAGGCAAAGTAACAGCTTCACAGAGTTAAACAAATGCAACATAAAAGATTACAACATCTTTGCAGCCTTAAACAAATTTTCCACAACATAAGCAAATGTGACATGTCCTAAAATAATATTCTACAACATGATTTTGTCTCCACTAAATGTTCTTTCATTTGTATTAATGAAGATGACATTAAGTAAAAGATGACAGTATCCAGGTGTGATGGACACACCTGTTATTCTGACATACTCCTTGGCTTACTGTAGGATAAGTCAAGAGGACCATAAGTATTTTGTTTATCTGGGATAGTAGGTAGATGATATCTCAAAGAAATGAATATGTAAATATAAGACAATGGAACTATAATAGTAGTTCAGTCCTGTGTTAGATCATTTGCCTCACCAAATAATATCAATCAATCAATCAATAAATAAAAAGAAAATAATGAAACTAAGTAGAATTTAAAGTACCTATGAGCTATGCAAGTTTTGATTGAATTAACTGAAATACAAGTTTTAAATAAAAACATACATATATTATGGTCTTACATCAGATACTTAAATAGAGTCTTCTCTACTTAATAAGAATGAGACATAGAATGTGAAAACATAAAAATTATTGCGAAGTTTGTGATTTGTTTAACTGTTTCCCAATAGCCCACGTGGTAAATTCTAAGTCCATCCCAGTTTGGGGAGGTGACAGAGTCTTAAGAAGTACATCTTAGCTGTTTAGGTCAACCGGAAAGAACATTTGAAGGAGATCACTGTAGCACTTAGTCTACTACTTTCTCTTTCACATTCTGGTGGAGCAGTGAAAGATTTTGATGTTCTGTGCACTCTTGCTGCGAAGTATTCATTTATCGGAGCCTAAAAGGCATCCTGACAGTTGTGATTTGAATGTAAAGTTTCTCTGAGTGTTCACATTTTAAAACACGTGCTCCCCAGATCGTGGTGATGCTTTTGTAGCTTGTGGAACTTTTGTCACACAAGCCCTAGCTGCTAGATGGAAACCACTAGGGATAGACACTGAAGCATTTAGTCTGGCTCTGCTTTTCATGGAATCTCTGTTTCTTGTGTACCACTGCACTCTGACCAGACACAGTGAGGGCTTAGTGGCACTGAGGGAACCACTCCAACCTCCGGGGTTTCTGAGTCACCTGTAGCTGTGCGTCAGAATATGCCTCTTCTCCCTTCAGTTTTGTATGTTGCCTCTGTACTTTACCTTGCAATAATTACAAAGCAAATAAAAACTATTAAAGGGTATGGGTCTGAGGAGAGGAATGCAATGGATCCTGTACTAAAATCTCCAAGTCTATGAGCCAAGTTAAAGCCTTTATAAATTTATTACATCATGCATTTGCTCTCAACCTCTAGTCTTATTCGAGTTTGATATATATATATACATATATATGTATATATGGTTGTATTTCAAAGACACTTCACACATATTCCAGTTACATTAACAGAGTCTGTTGCTTGCAATTACAAGCCCTGAATAATGAGATCAGAGAAACTTGAAATAGTTAAATTTTCTTTGTAGTTGATTTTCTTAGTAATACATAGCTATCAGTTTTGCCCCTACCATAGCCGTCCAGAACTCTCCACACTTAATGATTCTTTTCATGTCATTTATGTTGTTATTTTCTTCCTATATTAGCTAAATATGAGAGTAAATATATAAACTATATATAAAAACTGAAACATATATAATCTTTTAAAAAACAACAGTGTCCTATGTTTCAATAGACAAATACCATTAGAATAGTGTATAAGCTTCTGGTATATTTACATTTTTACATGTATGTGTTTTATTTGTAGGAACTTAAATTTGGAACACACTGTAAAAAATGGTGAAGTACATTATTAATTGATCTTTTTGCCTTAGAAGTTTTCTCTCTCTTTTAATCTCATTATACACACATACATACATATATGTAATTATATATCTATTATCTATGTGTAGTTATTCCCTTTATATGTCTCACACTGTTCATGTAGTTCTCTAATAGTGGACATGTAGGTATTTCCAATTTAGGAGCTGCTATAAGCAGGTCTGTGACCAATCTATTTTCCCAGCTTCATTCATCTGCTGTGATTTCTACCACCAGGAATTTATCATTGCGGATCTGGATTCCATCTGTCTGCATAGCTATGCTTCCAATTGTCATTGGGCAGATACTCTACTCATGAGTCTGCCTCAGCACTATAACTTTTCTTAGTGCTTGATTTTTGCAAGAGAGACCTTTCGAGACTATATAACTCAATAGCCTGAAACAGAAACCTTCTCAACCTTCTTCAGATCATTTTACTTCTTATGCTTCCCACTTTTTCTGTACAATAAGTAAATATTAAATACTATTTTACCCAGAATGCTTCATTTTAAATTGGCATAGCTACTGGTGCCCTTATATGTCTTCCATTAATTATTTTACATAAATTGATATTTTCCTTACTATTTGTTTTTAATGTAGTAGAATCTAATTCAAGAGGGAGAAGGCATTGTTTGAGCAATAACAGTTTTCCTAGTTCTTCAATAAAATATGTGTATATTTTTAAATGATTATTCATGGTTACATCGATATGAAAAATCAATGTGGATTAGAATCACTGGGACTTTACTTATAATTGTGTTTACATTATTACAGTCTTGTTATTCTTCTCCATTGGGTGTATGCCTGTGGTTTCAATGTTGGATTCCCACCCCAAGGTGGTTTAAGATTGCATATCTAAAAGCACACTGAAGCCCTGAATCATTTAAATGTGATAAAAATCAATTTTACCTGTGTTATTCCCAGCTGAATGCCACTTCTGATGTGCACGAGCCTCAAAAGAAATTAAAAGATAAGTAACATGATTACAATCAGATTAGCTTGCCTAGGCAGACAAACAAGATTGCAGAGTTCTGTGAGTTAAGATACTCACTTCCTAGTGAGTCTGGTTTACATCACATTAAACAGAAATGAGTTTCCAATATGTATAGTATATAACAAAGTGGGAGAGAAATTCCAGCCTTGTAACTGAATGTGAGTAGAGGAGACTGTTATTTTGTAACTGTTCAAGAATTACTGCCTGTCAGGAAACTTTATATGAGTTCTTAGAAAAAAAAGTGAATCATTCTCCAACAATCTAAAATAAGTATTTCTTTGACTAACTGAACTCATTGAAATCAAGAAGAGAATGACGAGGAGGTGGGAATCTTGGCTCCCAACTTTTTCTGCACTGTGAAATAGGATAATGAATGATATCAAATAGCAAACCACACTGAGTCACATCTATGCAGAAAAGATGAACACATATGAGTGAATTATCTGAAAGGAGAAAAATGCCTGGACTGTTTCATTAATATGATATGGACTGTGGAGATCAAAGCTTCTAGATTTATAAATCTTATTTAGAAGATAGATTTTTTTAAAATGTTTTAACTCAGAAGGGGGAAAACAATAAAAAATGGAATAGACCAAGTAGAAAATCGATTTGAACAATGTTTATTTAATTAAGTTTGTTAATGTCATCCTCAGCTCTTTTTCTTTTAAGGCCAAGAAAACCATACAGAGCAAGCATCCCTCCATTGCCTTTTCACCAGCTCCTGCCTGTTTCTGCCGTATTTGAATTTCTGTCCTGATGTCCTTTGATGGTTAGCAATGATATGGAAGTATAAACCAAATAAATCCTTTATTCCCCAATTTGCTTTTGGTCTTGGAGTTAAATAACAGCAATAGTAATACTAACTAGGACAAAACTTGGTGCTAAGATAATAGTATTTCTGTGACAGACCTGACCACATGATTTTGGAGGACTGTGGAAGGACATGGGAACTTTGGGCTAGAAAAGCTACTGAGTGTGAAAAGTTTGATGGGTTGTTCTGTAGGATCTTGGAAGATAAGAATATTTGGAGAAATGCAGAAGATATAGGCCTATCTTGCGAAATTTCAGAGGGAAGCAACTATTTAACCAGGCCATTTATGTGAGGAGTGCGGTGTTCAGGTCAGCTGTAGCTGATGAATCAGCAGTGATTAAGAAGAGAACAGCATCACTGAGGTCCTTCTATCTACTAGAAAGTGTTTTCTTTGAGTCAGCATACAAAAGCTGTGTTCCAGAGATGTTCATGATTGTAGAAATGGTGGCAGCAGAACTTGATAGTGTAAGAGTCATCCAGGAAGGAAGGGGTCACAGAGAACATCTGTATTATGAAATGTCAGGAAAGACCATTAATGACTGATCAGCTTCAGTAGTAGGTGAAGCCCCAGGAGTGTATGGGTCATGCTGAGAAGTTGAGGCTTGTTGACAACATGAGATCCCAAGGGTGGCTATTGGTGAAAGTGAAGCCCAGTTGCATCAGACATACAATTTGAAGATGCTGATACCATGGACTCATTGCCAGGAACAGCAGGAGTTATGGAGCAGAGTTGGTTTGAGCCTAGAAGACAGCTGTGTATGTTGCAGAGGGCAGAGTGTGAGAAGTGACCAAGGTTCATTGGACTATCCCAGAAAATTGTGAGTACATCCCTGATATTGGACTTTTACCTTTGGAGTTTGGTTTTCCTTTGATCTGTTTTTGACTTTGCCCTGATTCTTTCCTCGTGAAGTAAGGACATGTTTAACTTATTTATTTTATTTAATGGGAGTCCAGAATCATGGAGTTTGGATTTTAAATGAGAGTTTGGATTTCAAAATGAAGACTGTGGACATTTTTTGAAGAGATCAAATTTTATAGTGTTTGTATTTATAGACTGTGGAACATTTTGTATTTGTAAAATGTTTTATATTGTGGTGTTTATATTAAAAGGTGAGGTTGGGGATGAACAAGAAATGAAGGGCTGTGGCTTAAAAGTGTTGTGTTTATGTATCAATTTGACAAAGATTTAGTTGTGCTGATTAGATTTATGTCACCCTGATCCCAAGTCATAAGAGAGAGAGCTCCTATACAAGCCTGTAGTGCATTTTCATAATTAGTGATTTATTGGGGGGGTGCTGCTCATTGTGGGTGGAGCCAACCTTGGGCTGTTGGTCCTGGGTTCTATAAGAAAGCAGACTGAGTAAGCCACAAGGAGCAAGGCAGTAAGCAGCAACCATCAATGGCCTCTTCATCAGGTCCTGCCTCCAATTTCCTGCCCTGTTTGACTTCTTGTCCTGACTTCTTTTGATGACCAAAGATATTGAAGTGCAAAGCAAATAAACCCTTTCCTCCCCAAATTACTTTTGATCATTGTGTTTTGTCTAAGACAAAGCATTCTCAAGCTTTCAGTTGCCTCCATAATTTGGAGAAGTAGATAATGATGATTTGTCCATAGTGTGTCTAGAATTTTGTTTTTTTCCCACCAAACCAGTATTTTGGGCTAGTAACTGCTATTTAAAATTCTTTTTCATTATTCATATTTTCAGTTATTTGACCAATTGAAAAAATCTTTGTTTGTAAACTATAATCCTGAATTAAAAATTAGGTTAGAAATGACAAATGCTACATTGAGATTACTGTATTAGGTTTTTACCTGTACAAAACCTGTCAAGATTTTAAGATCTGGCTCAACTTTCTTAGGACAGAACTTTTGACACTACCTTATCACCTGTCTTGGCAATAGCAGGTTTTGTTAATGATTGGCTTTACCAGTTGGCTTCTTCCTTATTTAGTGATTTACACATGGTACTCTTTGCTTTAGGACCATGCCAAGAGGAGATAACAACAGACTCATATTTCTCTGTACCTCAGTATTGCATTTCAAAAACTAATTAAGCCTTAAGCACATTCAAAACGATTTCCACATTCTCTTCCTATAAAATACTTCAGGCAATATAGAGCGTACAAATTTATAGTCTGATATGTGCCTTCTATACCAACACTTAAACCCCTTGGTTCATCTGCATCCCTGTATATCTAGTATGTATACTGAGATTCTCTTGTGGGATATTTTCAATAGGTGATTTATTATCTCTTAGTGATCCATTAATCATTAGAAGACACGGCTTTGTGACTCTTAATACATTTTCACATTGTGTCGCATTTGTATGCTTGATCCTTGCCTAATATCTCAGTTTTTTTATAAAAATCAAATAACAATACCTCTCTCCCAAAATCTCCAAACCAAACAAACCAAAACAAACAAAGACAAAACACCAAACCAGTACGAACTAGAAAATCATCAAACAAATAAAGTTGGTTTAGTTTTTAGCATTTGTTCTCTAATTCTAAGTGGTTTAGCAGTTTATTTCCCTTGAAAATATCAGGAAATATACACTGCCTATCTTTTAAAGAAGTTCTATAATAAACAAGAAATGACTTCCATTTGCCTCTCAGTTAGTAAACCCTTTAGAGCTTAAACTCATTGTTAAGCCCAAGAGACATAATTTTGGAGACTGAAAGCCCAAATGAACAAAAAGTTTTAGTGCTCAACTCATTCATAAAGTATATTTTCTAGAGATCTTCAAGGAAAAAAATCCTGGGTCTTAGTATAAAGAAAGTAATTGAGACAGCTTAACTTATTACTTTAGAAGAATGATTAAGTGTAAATACCATAGCATTCTGTTAGGGAATACTGTGAAATATTTTCAAATAGTGTATATAAATATGCATCATCATATGCACCACTTATGTTTATATAAAAGAACATGTTGTACAAAACAATAATTCTTATTGTATATACTAACAGTATATATAGAATACATATAAGTTAAAAAGTAGGATTCATCTATACAAGAACAGATACACATGCAAATACTGAGAATAATCACAGAACCCAAAGGAAGGGATGGAAAGAAATTGTTACAAAGATTGGGAGGCAGAGGAGAATTAATTTACTCTTATTATTTTAATTCATAAAATATAATTATGACTGTGTTGTATAGTGGTTTCCTACAAGATTAAGCATTTTCAACTTGGAAAAATGTTTTTAAGGTATAGGATGTTAAAAAGGAGGTGAAAATATAGAATGTTCAAAGAGAGGTGCAAAACTCCATCCTTTAAGGCAGTTTGTTAGAAGTAAGCAACTTAAAATAGCTTCAGAAACTCATCAGATTCACTAGGCCCCTCCTTCTCAAAGAGTATATAAGCAATGATGACACTTGCCAGTCACACAGATAGGCTGAGCTGCTTAGAACAGGAACAGGCTGAGCTGCCTGGAAAGGCAGAGACCAGAAGGTCTGCCTAGAAGAAACAAAGACCAGGGGAGATTCCTGGAAGGTCCTCAGGTAATTGAGCTACCCACAAAGGACAGCATCTAGGCTGGTAAGCTGCTGGCATGCTATGCATATCCTCTAGATTGCCAGTTCTTGTGAACTTTCACCCATATTGTGGTTAACTTTAATGATTGAGTCATATCATTAAGTTACCCCTTAAAAATCATTGGTTTAGTGAGTAGTGTTTTGTATTATTCCCAATTTGATCTTTCATTTTTATTCCTATCTGGGATAATTAGGTGTTTGTTCATGTTTCCACAGGAAAAATCTCTCACACAATAATGTGCCTCTTTGATATATGAAAAAATGATTAAATATACAGAATTTGTATAAAAAACACCGTACTGTTTATATTTATTTATTTTATCACCTACCACTTAACCCTATACACTCAAGGAAAAAAAGGTAAGCATTTTACAAGGTTATAAAAATGAAATTATGAGGCATCTTTGGTGGTTCTTTTTTCACAATATTCAATGAAGGTATTTATTTTCGCTTCTACATTGTTTATCTGTTTATTTATACATTTACCTTCGTATATGTAACATGACTTCTGATTCTGTGTTTAATGGGAATCCTGTCTGTGCAAACATGTTTGTCTCTGTATCTATATGTGTATGTCTGTGTCTTTATGTGTCTGTTTTGTTGTTTCCTGGGCTTTTTTCTTCTATTTTGTCCTATTTCAATTTTGATTTTTGTTCAAGGGATCCTGAGAAATGGAGAAATAGTCTTCCTCAGAGAAAAACACACCAATTGGACATCCAATACAAAATGGTCTGCTCTGAAAAATCTTCATACAAATAAGATTATACATACAGAACAAGTCATATTTAAGACATGTGTGTATCTACTTACATTCATGTAACAAAATTAATGGAAAAGAAGCCATAAATTTGAAAGAAAGCAAAAAGTAGTATGTGGGAGGTTTTGAAAGGATAAAAGAGAAGGGGGGAATTAACCATTTGCTTTGTTTTGAGCTGATAAGACAGATGCATTGAAACTTAACTGATAATGGGAAAGTACATAATCTACTTGCAAAATGAGAAACACACACATGCATATTTATGGTCTCTTGACATATATGAGCCCAATACCAATGTACTGATGACTGATGGGCCTGGTGATGGCATGAGAAATTTCTCAAACTATAGTCACTTTTCATATATGAACTAAAAGAAAATAAGCACAGATGACATTTCATATATGCATTGGTTGACCCATAGACAGTCTGACATGTCCTGGGCATCTAGTCTCCAGCCAATTTCCAGTGAATGATAATTTATCATACTTTCATTCTGTTTTTATTTTCTAGTTGTGGAGATTAAACTTAGGGCCACGTATATAAACAAGACTAAACACCCTAATTGCAAGCACTAAAGATACTTAAAAACTATCTGATTTGAATGAAAACATTACTTTTCAAGATAATAATTTTTAGATATAAGAGCCTCATAAGGTTCATTAAAGGTGTGTCTCTTGGTCTTGGTTTCTTTGGTGCTAATATGTGAAGGATTCAACAGGTGGTTATTATTCTGGCTTCTAGGCATGACCTCTTTAAAAGAGAAGACTTATTTCAAGTTTGGCATCTGATTTCTTAAGTCTTGATTTATATTATTCCTTTGAATAGTATGTTCTTTTCAAGAATAGCAATTCTATAACTGTTATGCAAAATAAAAATGAGGAAATTGGATAAGGAATCAGATTTGACTTCAGGTCAAATCTGTCTATTCAATAGCTATGGACACTGAGGGAAAGACCTGCAATGAGATCTGGTGTCCTCTTCTGCATGTAGACATACATGCTGGCAGAATACTGTACACATAATAAATAAGTCTTTAAAAAAAACCCTAAGGCATCCAAACCAAAAGCCTAGGGGTATTGTTATCCCTTGATTACAACAAGCAAAGATTTATTGCTTGCTTTTTGAGGTTTGTTTTTATTGCAGGTTTGCCTAGAACACCTTTTGACAGGCTTATCTGCATGGTTTATTTTCTTCTTTCCTTTGGATCTCCAACGAAACATCACCTTATCAGAGAGGCATCCTTCCTCTGACATCCTGTATCAATTAGCACCACTCTCACAGGCATCTCTCACCTCCTCTACCTTGTGTTATCTTACATTAAAAACTGAAGCATTATCAAGTGATGGAGCTGTCCAGGCTTCTTAAAAACGAATATCTCCTCCCTGATGCACACAAAAAATGGATTTAATTAACAGTCCTTTGCATCTCTCTGCCTTAGAATAGTGTGTGACATGATAGGCACACAGCAAAGCTTTGCAGGGAGAACGAACAAACGTGCACATTGTCAGAGGAACTTTGAGTTAAAAAGTAAATAAACACTAAAACTGGTTCTTTTATGAGAATCCCAGATTTTATATAACAATCATTTTATATCATTTTTCAACCCCATCCATGCTAGAGTATTGATAGTAGCTCATTTCATAAAGTTTTACATTTATCAGTGAAATACTGAAAATGCATAATTGATATTCAAATTCCATTAAATTTAATTAATGCAATTCATTAAAAACTATAACAATACCTACTGAAAGGAGATGACTTAGGTCTTATGTCATGTTAAAATATGTAACCACACCAAAAGAATTAAGAGAATCTCGGTGTCTTTTAGTATCAGAGGATCCTTCAGTGTATAAGGTCAATCACTATATCTACAAGTATTCAAACTATTTGCCCAATTCACTTAGAGACACACAGAAAACTCATTCTCATGTTATCTAGCTACTTTAAATATCACACATAACAAGAATATGTGTCTATATATATCCTGGGAAGCTGTTTTGTCAACTTGACACAAATTGGAATCTCTTTGTAGAGATACACCAGTTGAGAAAATTCCTCCATCAGATTGACCATAGGCAAGTCTACAGGGCATTTTCTTCATTAATGATTGATGGGATGTGGGAAGGCCAAGTCCACTGGGTTGGTGCCATCCCTGGGCCTATGGTCCTAGACAGTACAAGAAAGCAGGCTGAGAAAGTTATGGGGAACAATCAGGAAAACAACATTGTTCCTTGCTTTGGCTTCAGTTCCTGACTCCAGGTTGTTGTTTTGGCTTTCCTCAATGGGCTGTGGCCCAAGACAAGTGAAGAAGACTCCTCAAACCTGGGGCTTCCTCCATGAAACTGAATTAGGCACAAACCACACCCAAACACCTGTTTTCACAGATATATTCTTTATTAGGCAGGGTGGTGGGAGTTAAAGTGGCTGCTTTCTGAGTCAGGGAGAAAACAGCAGCAGCAAATGACCTTGCAGGTGTCATTTTTTTAAGAGAAGGAAAAGGGAAGGTGTATATATTAATAGACTAGAATTTTGTAGGTGGATGTTTTTTTCTGTCTTGTCTGGTCCCCCAGGGCAGACTCTCCCACCCACCAGTCCCAGCTGCCGATTGTAATCACTCTGGCCAATGGTTCAGGTCGGTTACTGACTAGCTCTCACAATTAAATTAACCCATTTTTACTAATCTGTGTATCATCATGTGACCATGTCTTACCAGTAATGCTCTGGTATCTAACTCCTTCAGCTACTACTACACAGCATCTCCCTGACTCCACTCTGTTTCTCTCCTTAACTCTGTTTGGATTTCCTGCTTAGTTATATTCTGCCTAGCCATTGGTGAAAACAACTTTACTCATCAACCAGTGAAGCCAACACATATTCTCAGCATACATAAGGACATCTGCATCAGAATGTAGTGGAATATTTTGACTGGCAATGTTAATTATGTAAGTCAAAGAGGGCTTTTTATTGCTGGATTTGTTACACATCCTTGGGATGAGTTTGACATAGGAAGGTATCCAAATTAAAAAAAAAAAGACCTTGATGGTTTTGCTTTAGGAATGTAATCTAATGGGTTTTAACAAGTCAGAGGGAATTTGAGAGAAGGGCAAGGCCTGCCAGAATCACATGCTCTAGGGGACTGGTGTTTCTTCAATATGTAATCCAAATAAACCCAATTCTTCCTATTTTCCTTCTGTTTATTGTATTTTATCCCAGTAATAGAAACCATAATTAAAAACGTATATATTCCAAAACTCTATTAGACAACTTTACATTCTATGTCTTTAATTTTAAGGTGTTTCAAAATACTGGAGAAATGCCACAGACATATCATGTAAATTAGATAACAATTCAAATACTATACATGATTTCTTTATTCTTTGGTGCACTTTCAGAGCGCAGTTGCTGGCATTACTATTACTAGTTAGGTAATAGTGTTAAGATCAGTCTATTATTTGAGAGAGCACATAATCTTAATCTATGGCCTGTTGAATTAAAGCACAAATTTTTTGGCAAATTTAAGTAGTATCACCAAGAATACAGCATCTCTTCAACAAAAATGACTGTGACATTTCAGCTGATTCTTTACATCAATAAAATCTCAACATTTCTAAAAATACTAAGTGGAAATGTAAGTACTGAAGTAATAGAAGCTACCCATGCTTATTTTAATTTTTCAAAGTGCAGTGCATAAAACTGTCCCAATATATCCTCGGTGAATTTAGTAGTACATGATGGATAGAATTAGCCTATATCCAAACATGAGCCTTGTGAAGGCATGAACACCCTGAAATATTTACAATCTAGCTAAATGACAAACTACATAAAGACTATGAAGTGTTCTATTGGGAGTTAATCAAAGATTAAAGAGGACAATGGGATCACTTTGAATCTCGTGTTCTAAAGAATACAAAACAGACCCAAGTAATGAGATGAACAGTTTGATTCAATTTCTTGTCTGGACTCTGAAGAAAGGCTGCATTTCAGGATCATAAGAAATCTCATAACACCATTAGCTATATGTGATAAGTTTGAGCTGAAAATTCTGTATAGAAGCGAGTGTTAAATGGAGGAAGATTGGAAATAGGGAGCAGATTTGTTTGGGTTATGCTTATTCTGGATTTTGATGTGGAAATAGAGATAGACCAACAGAGAGGAGAGGGTGGCAGAGGGAGGAAGGGAGGGAAAGAGACAGACAGAATGATAGACATGTTACATTGAGTTGGTCATCAAGCCAAATTTGAAAGTGAAATAAATTGGGGAAAGGACTGTGTTATCTTCCCAACAAACATACTTCTAAACAATCTAGAAATACATTTAATAAGAGTAATCCTCCTCGCCAATGGCTGAAGTAAACAGAGAAAATCCCTAAGTGTCTTAAATTATTAGTGTTCATAGAAAGAAGGAGGGTAAATATGACAAAATAGTTTGCCTACAGCTTCTCAAACCTAAATAGTTATGAGTTAAATAAATCCATACACTGCATATCTGGAAATGTAATGTGTATGATAGTTGGGTGGTTATTCTTTGTTTTTTATGTTTTATTCATTTTATATACCAACCAGAATTCCTCCTCTTTCCTCTCCTCCCACTCCTCCGACCTCCAAGAACCCCACCCCATCTGCTCCCCAGAAAGAGTAAGGGCTCCCATGGGGGGATGAACGAATCCTAGAACTATTTGTTTTAATGAACAATATGACTACTAATTTATTCACAACGTTTAAGTTGCCAGCAAGCAGTGTGATGTGTATTATAGATTGTGAAAAAATGGTAAAATTATCATCTGTAATATTATAAATTGTAGGATAATCATAATAATGAACTTTAATGTTAACTGAAGTGATTCCTAAGATGAATGTTAAAATTATATGGTTTATTTTAGTGTGTTTTCATCAGACTTTACTATCCTGTAAAGAGATATCCAGGCTTCAAATGCCCATTTAATAGAAAACATCTGATGTTAACTGTGTCATCAGCTATCTATTTCAAATTACTTTTGCTTAGGATCCTGAGGATTCTAAGGACCAGTTTGAGTTTGTGTTGTGGGCTTCTCTTGAAACTGTGGATTTATTTGATGACTTTAGTGAGATGCATGCAAATGTCCTCTCATGTATCTTCAACTGGCTGCCAGTTCTCAGGCATTTGTTATGGAAGGCTCCACTTTACTTCACTTGTTTCTCCTATTTAAGGTTTCCTTTTCTTCATAAGAAAAGTTAAGCTCTCTATTTATGGAGTCTTAAGAACATTTCCAAAAAGTAATACAGTTAAAGGAGAATCTTATTATAAGGTACAAAATAGGTGAACTATCACTTCTGTAGAATCAAATTGATCTCTTTCTGCTTGATATTAATGCGTGCTTGTTTAATACAAACCTTAAATCTGCTGTTTAAAGTAATAGCTCATATAATACATCATCGATTCCAGCTAATTGAGGAAGCCAGTTACTTTCGGGAATCGAGCCACTTGTGGGAGCTCATGGACTTTAGACCAACAGCTGGGGATCCTGTATGGGAACGAACTAGGCTCTCTGCGTGTGTGTGTGGGCAAAAGTTTTGTAGCCTTGTCTGTTTGTGGGACTCCTGGCAGTGGGACCAGGATCTATCCCTAGTGTATGAGCTGGCTTTTGGAAGTCCAGACCATATAGTAGGATGCCTTACTCAGTCTTGATGCAGGAAATGGGATCAGGGAGGGGCTTGGTGCGAACTGAAATGACTGTGCCAGGCTTTGTTGACCCCCAATGGGAGGCCTTACCCTTTCTGATTAGTGGATGGAGGTGGATTGGGGACAGGGGTGAGGAGGGCAAGAAGAAAGAACTGTGGTTGGTATGTAAAATGAATAAAAATATTAAATAAAAATGTAAGTAAAAATACTGAGCTATACTTCTGGAATCCAGTCACAGAGAGGGAGGAGAGATGAGCGAATGAACCAAGATACACCAGTTAGGAGGCCATGGCAATCGGTGGAACCTCTAACAGTGGAGTCAGTGTTTATTCCTAGGTCACAAATGGACTTTGGGAGCCCATTACCTGTGGAGGGATACTATTGGAACACAGATATGGAAAGGAGGGCCTGGGCCCTCCCCCAAATTATGTTATGGACCTTGATGAATCCCCATGAAGGGCCTCACTATTCCTGGGAAGTGGGTGGAGGGTGGGTTGGTGGGTCGGTGGGAAGCATGGGCAGATGGGAGAGCTAGTGAATGGGGGGTATGGATATGTAAATAAGAGTGTTCTAAAATAAGTAAATACATAAATAAACATAAGTAATTGCAACTTCTCTAAATTTACTAAGTTGAACTGAGCCTAGAGTTTCATCCTGTTATTTTTCTTCCATTTACTAAACCATAGGATGAGTGTGCATATTTAACCAGTATTCATTGGTTACATTTGGAATCCATCTTGCCCAATTCATTTGAGTTAAATTCATTTTGTGGCTCTGCTTCCCTGATCTTACACTTTTAACTTTTACCTGTGGTCTTAATTGAAAATATACATACATAGTTTAAAGAAAATAAATCATCGAATTTTTTATGTTTGTTTAAAATTTAGAATGCTTAATAATGTGTTTACAGAGACTCTAAGAGCATTCATTTATCAATTGGTTTTGAACTGATATATGAAAAATGGGTATGGATGCATTTGCATATATCCACAAGTCTATTAATAGTCATGCACGAAAATAAAAGCTATGGTGCATCAATGATAAACAAAATAGTCTGGTGTCATTATGTTTCTGGTTTAATAATATTTCATGTTAATCATATGTAGAATCTGCACTAGCTGTAACAACACATGAAATGTTATACCTTGTTTCATTCTGGTTCAATCTAGGCTGCTGATATCTCTGCTGTCATGTGATTCTTCAAGAGCATAAAATGAACTCTAGGGCTTTGTCATATAAATAAGAGTATCTACATGAGAGAGACTGAGTGGCTAAGCCAAAACCATAACGTGCTGTAGTGTTGCTTGCCCAATTTTACTAAAAAATATTTAAAAACTGCCTTTACTGAGATTTTTGGATACAACTGATAGTTCTTGAACATCATGAACATATTTATGGCCTTGTTTTCCTAGGATAACTTTTGAATATCTACTTTTGGGGGCCTATAATTTAAGGAACCCTATTGTAATTGAATAACATGTGGTCTTTACAGAGTTCTCAACAAACCAGAAATTATGTCTTCAAATTGAACTAAAGAGGCTACCATGTAGGTACAAATATTCTAAACCTAGAACTAAAATTCATGTAGGAGAGCACAAAGGCAAAGGTGTCCTATAGGACAGCACAATAGAATTGTAAACAGGGTCTTCCTTAGTAACTAAATCTAGATATTTAGCATATGGATTTGCCTCAATTATTACATTATATCCTGGGAATACCATTAGGCTTTGCATAAATTTAACTTCATCTGTGACCCACAGTGCTGCCAGCCATAGACTATTCAGTATGACAGACCATGTTTTTCTTCTGTGTCTGTATTTCCTCCTTTGAATGACATTTAAGATGAAGCAGAATAGGATGGAGTAAATGCTGTAATATCTTTCAACTGTGCGAGTGAACAACCTTCCAAGAATGGCAGAAAAAGACAGGAATTTCGATGACATCACTTAGCTTCTGTTTGAAGACTGGACCCGGTTTCTTATTGATTTAGATGACAAATGTTTCTCTTGTTCAGTTCCCTCTATTTGCTATTCTGAGACTGTTTTCAAAACAGAAGAAATCTTACAATTGTCTACCTAAAAAAAAAACAAAAATTTACTATAGAAAATGAAAATGTATAGTTAGGAAATCCAGTAATCCTATGAAATATAATAAATTATACATAATATGGTAAATAATACTATTAAGTTCAGAAAAGTGAATAATAAAAACAATGCATTTGGTGATTCATAATTTCTAGCACAAAAGACAATATGAGTTTTTCATAGACTTTACCTTTTCAGTTTGACAGTGAAGTAACGATTCTTGACTTTGCTTGCATTATCTTAGTCACTGACTTTGAATTTAGCTCCTTCAGATAGGGAACTAATATTATTTTTTCTTACATCTTTTTTTATTATTACTTACAATGGTAAGAGCCAGCAGGCTCTTTTGATAACGCCTATTGTACTAATACACTTTGATTGTTCTGTTCCCCTACTGCTCTCACTCACCCTGCCCTCCCCCAACCACTTATGTCTCTATTAGTGTCACTTCTATTTTAATACTGTATTCTCTCCTCCCCAAGGAGGTGGACACATTTTCCTGCAAATAAACTTATTTTATTTTTCTTTATGGCTAGTTAGTACAATGTTTGCCTATTTGTTTTTATTATTCATCTGCTGCTACAAAACTAGGCTGATTGTATGATGTGATTATCCATAGAGGAAATGGGATGGGCTGTTGCTATAGTGCACTGAGGCACACCCCTTATCACTGACATCAGAGTTTCTGAGATGTTTCCAGGACAGAATGCAGTTGTATCGCTGTGAAACATATGTTGGTAACTCAGCAAAACATCATGTGGGAAAAACATTCCCATAAGATTGTTGAGGTTTTTTTTTTTTTTAGCTACATCTGGCATATTCTTTAAATTCTTAAATTCTGGAATGTAAAAGTTCAGTGTTCATTAACTGACTGCTTCTGGCCCTTTGTTAGGAACAATGTCACTCACACAACCTTCCAAATAACACAGTGTGTTATAAAGCAAAGTGTCTTCCTCACAAGGCCTTACTGCATGCATATATATGTATATCTATGCATATATATGTATATATAAGATTTATATATAATATATAATCATATTCTTGGATATATACATACATATTTCTTCATGTGCCTTATCTCATTAATCTTTCTTGGAGTTTTCTACTTTTGTATCATGTAAAGGAAAACTTTGCTCAGTACATGAATAAATGCATGTAATTTACTTCAAGGTCTTTTATGAAAATAGAATTTATTTTTAAAATAAAGTAAAAGTGAAAACATCTATATTTTATTTGATTTTTTAGTTTTCGATTTGGAGTTTTTTTTATGGTGTAGTATGTCCTTTCCCACTGGATAGGAAAACTCTAGTCACCTTATATCCCTGGCACTGTCCTTCACCTTTCTTTGCCCTTCTCTTTCTCAATATGTTAATATCCCCCCCCACACAATTACCATGTAAGCAGTAGTGCAATACAACCTTCTAAAGCTAATACTCATCTACAGTTTATTACAACTAATACGCCACCT
Source organism: Mesocricetus auratus (assembly GCF_017639785.1). Taxonomy (NCBI): domain Eukaryota; kingdom Metazoa; phylum Chordata; class Mammalia; order Rodentia; family Cricetidae; genus Mesocricetus; species Mesocricetus auratus. The sequence goes on from NW_024429190.1 coordinate 37,505,577, forward strand.
TCTTAATTTACCATGACAATACTGAGAATTGTATACTCTAATTTTGCTTTACCAGCAAAGAGTTGAATCACACAAGACAAATTTATGTGGAAGCAGTAAGGTCATGTTTCAGACTCAACTTGCTGACTCCAAATCTTGTATTCCAAAGAACCTCATCTTCAGTATAACACAACTTCTTAGCGCCAGTTCATTGTACAGTATCAGTTTAAGAGAGTTTAAAACTAAAACACAGTTTACATTTTTTCAGGTAAAAATTGATATTCATAAGTATGTGTTGAATCTTCATTTCCCCTAGTAGGTAATACAAAGTAAACACCTCATTTTAATTTTGTGTTTTTACAAACATTAGAAGTTATTGGAACTGATACTTTTTATTATGAAGCATGTACTTGGTTTATTACTTCTGCAAAAATTTTCTTTGTTCTTGAGAATTTCTTGCAAGTATATAATGAAATAGGATCATATCTATTCCCAATTTCTACTACACTCCAATATTCCCTGTATGACCTATATTTACTTCATTGAATTCTGCTTGATAATTGGTGTCTTAGTCACTGTTCTGTTGCTGTAAGAACACACCATTGATGGGGGATGTCCTTCTGTGTATGTTTGATAAAGAACTGTAGGCCAATAGGGAAGCGAGAGAGGTGGAACCAGGAGTTGAGGAGGATTCTGGGAGAGACTCTCTCCCAGGAGTCACAATGTAGGACATGGGAGAAATAAGAAGTCTGAACCCCTTTTCTGGTAAGAGAAGATCATGTGAAAATACTTAGATTAGCAGTTTTGGGTTAATAATTAAGTCAGAGATTGCCGATAAGAAATCAAAGCAAATGGCCAACAGCTTTATAATTAATATAGCGTCCTATGTGTTATTTGGGGGTGGAAACAACAGTGGGACCTAAGCGGCTGGTGGGAAGATTGCATGTTACACACCATGACCAAGGCAAGTCTTATAAAAGAAATGATTTAATTGGGGGCTGACTTACAGTTTCTAAGGTTTAGTCCATTATCATCATAGCTGGGAAAATGGCAGCATGAAGGCAGAAATGATGCTGGAGAAGTAACTGAGAGTTCTGTATCCTGATTTTCAAGAAGCAGGGAGAAAGAGAGACTTTGAAAACTAATTCCACCTCCGTTGACATTTTCTGCATCAAGGCCACACCTTCTCATCTTTATAATCCTTTCAAGTAGTTCTACTCCCTGGTAACTAAGCTTTCAAAAACAATGACCTTGTGGGGACCATTCTTATTAAAAGCACCACAGCTGGCATGTTCTGGAAAAGGATGTGTTCTACCTGGCTGTTTGGTTCACACCTGAGAGGAAGTAGTGTCTGGGGCAGGACACTTCTCTGTCAATCAGATTGTGGTATGGCTAGATTTGAAACCAATTTCCAGGCCTTTGAAACAAATTCTTTCTAAAAGCATTGCTTTTATAATACAATGTTGTCTAATAGAAATGCAATAGATAATAATCATGCTTTTTATTATTGATTAACTGCAGGCTGGGTAAATTATAAACTATAAAAATTCACTTGGCTCATATTCCTATGAAATCAGACTGTTAAAAAGCAAGATCTGGAGTCTGGTGAAAGTGTTGCTGTAATGGACACTAGCAGAAAGGTAAGCAAACAAACAGACACTAAACAGAGATTTAAAAAAAAAAAACAGGATGCCCTTATCTTCCCATTCGGTGCCCATTTCCACCACTGCTAGTACACCTTTGTCATGCCTCACCTTTGTCATCTGTAGCAGCACATATGCACATTGTTGAGAACTGAGCTCTCCCAAACTAGACATACTTGAAATGTCTCATCTCAGAATGGCTAAAATGGTAATGAAATTTCAACATGAATTTTGTAGAGTGATTTCAAAGGATAGCAATCTAAGAGATATGTTTCCATAGAAAGACTTTACTTAGCGTATGTGTCTGGTTTACATCCTATCTTTAAATAAGTCAGGACAAGATTCCAAGACAGGAACCTTTGGGCAGGAATCATGGAGGAACTGCATGCTGGCCTGTTCCCTGGCTGACCTGCAGGATCCTGGTTAGTTAGATTATTTTTATATGTTCCAGGGTTATGTATCTCAGAAATGGGAACCCCCACATTGAGCTGGGCCCTATCTTATCAATTGATAATCAAGACAAGTCCTCACAAACATGCCTACTCACACACCAACATGATAAGTATAAAAGACAACTACCAACTGAGACTTTTTTCCAGGTGATTGTAGGATCTGTCAAGTTAATAGTTAATCATAACTAGGACACACTAGAAAAAAACCTAGTGGATCAACTAAATTGAATTAAGTAATCAAATCATAGTCTGGCATATTATAAATCCTTTATAGATGTTAGGTTTTAAAAACTCATCATTTTCCCAGGATACCAGCCTCATGCTACATTCCTATACATCACCATCACACTGCTACCAGCTCTGGCCATTCACAAAATTGTTATGGACTCCAGTTTTTTACTCTCTAATACCAGCTATTTGAATGGTAGCTTCAGGTAGGATTCAAGTTCTATAGCACTTGAAAACTCTGGGCTTAGGTGGATCACTGAGGTGCTATTCTGCACTTAATACCATCTTTCCCTGAGTATTTCTTCCACATCTCATTTTTTCTACATCACCTAGAATATGATCTCACTGTAAACAGAGCAGGTATGTAGCCAATTCCACACATTGTATAATTTTCTTGAGCCTTTGATCTGTAACTCAAGTAGAAGAAAAAAACTTTATCTCATCCATGGAAACAAAATGGAAAAAACGATGGATCCTTTGAATGAAATATACATTGCCCAAACATAAAAAACTGTGTGCTTTTAATTGTTATTGTTTTTAGCAAACATTACTTCAGAACAATGTGTACAACTGTATTTGGTGTGTGGGAAACTGAATATCTCTTTCCTTACTGTAAAACACAATGATCAATTTCAAGTAAACAAGACTGAACTGAACACTAGCACAACCTAGTTACACTTTTAGTTAAATAACATGGCACAACAAAGTCACACAATTAGATTGTGATGTGTCTAGACTAAAAATCCAATTTCCAGGAACTTGGTAAAATATTCTTTCTAAAACACTATAAGACTCTCTATGAAGTGTTTTTATTAGAAACAAAGAAAAAAGAATACTCATCAATAATTGTACAAAAATAATACTTAGTTATTATATACACATATTTACATGCATACTTTGTATGATATTCAATGTCTATAACTAAGCATGAATTAGATTCTATGTTTTTAAGTATTATTTAGAAATGCAAACAAAAATCATCTTTACTTTTGCCTGCTTCTTCGAGTAGATGAAAGTATCTTTTTCTGTGATAGTCAAAGCTTTTTCAATAGTTCCAAAAAGAACTGAATATAAGGGAAAGTAAGAAAAGGAAGGATGCATTGGTTGGGATGGTTTTCATTAGCTCTGGAGCACATTCATAATCTGATAAATGTCATGGTCAGATGACTTTTCATTTCTAGTTAGTATGGTTTCAGTATCAGAGCATTCACACACTTACTATGAGCACCAGTTCTCACTGTGGTCTTTCTCAGCCTGCAAGTGGCCTCTGTGAAAGGCCAGTCTTGGTTGAAAGCTGTTATCGTAGAAGAATAAGTGCTGTAGTTTTTACTGCTGCTCCTAAATGAACCTTTTCTATCTGAAATTAAGACTCAAAAATTACAACTTAAAACTTAGCCTGTTAGAAACATATTTTCTGTTTATATCACTGTATAGCATGACGGTAAGGACAATGAAGAGCTAATGATTTTATGGAAAAATCCATATCTCTTCTAACTAAGAATCTGAAATCAAAAATAACTTTCAATGATTGGACAGATATCTCAAAAAACAAGACAATAAGATATTTGTCTTCGCAGCTGTTCCTCTGGCAGCATCACGTAAACAGGCCGGCTTCCCGGCCTGTGTTCCAGTACCTGCAGATCGCCTGGGATCTGCACAGAGCTCCCAATCAGGCGGGAGCCAAGCACCCCAGACTCCAGGTCCTCTCTCCCACCAACGAGACCAGGAAACCAGAGGAGCCAGGGAGACCAGGAAACTAGCTGTTCCGGATCAGGTACAACAGGACCCAGCATAGGGTCCAGGGGACCAGGTAGGAGGCTAAGTGCCCCAGATTCCTGTTCTTCTTCTCCACCCACGGGACCAGCACTTGAACAAGGAATAGAAGAACCACCAGATTACTGGACTTGCTAGCACCCAGCAAAAGGGAACTCTAGTCCCCAGACCAGTAAGGGGCTCTTTCTGCACCCACTAGAAGAAGAGATGGGAAAGAGACAATACAAACACACACTCAGCAACAGAAAAACAAATATGACACCGCCAGATTCTACAGACTCCACACCAGCAAGACCCCAACATTCCAATGTGAACGAAGCAGAAGAGAACGACCTTAAAAGCACTTTCATGAAAATGATAGAGGCCCTAAAAGAGGATGTAGGAAAATCCCTCAAAGAAATGGAAGAAAAAACAAAAGCAAAAAATGCAAGAATTGGAAGAAAAAACAAACCAAAAAAGGCAGGAAATGGAAGAAGAAATGAAGCAAAAAATGCAAGAAATGGAAGAAAAAACAAAGCAAATAATGCAAGAATTGGAAGAAGAAACATACCAAAAAAGGCAGGAAATGGAAGAAGAAACAAAGCACAATATGCAAGAAATGGTAGAAAAACAAAGCAAAAAATGAAAAAAATGGAAGAAGAAACAAACCAAAAAAGGCAGGAAATGGAAGAAGAAACAAAGCACAAAATGTAAGAAATGGAACAAAAAGCAAACCAAAAAATTCATAAAAGGCAACAAACGGACGAAAAGATAAACAGAAAATTGCAAGAAGCAATGCAAACACTTCAAGGGTTGAAAACTGAAATAGAGACATTAAAAAAAAACACAATCTGAAGAAAGGCAGAAAATAGAAAAGCTGGACAAACAGTCAGGCACTACCAATACAAGCATTACCAACAGAATAGAAGAGATGGAAGAGAGAATCTCAAGTGTTGAAGATACACTAGGAGAAATGGATTTATCAACCAAAGAAAACCTTAAATCCAACAAATCCTTAACACAAAACATCCAGGAAATATGGGACACCATGAAAAGACCAAACCTAAGAATAATAGGTATGGAAGAAGGAGAAGAAATCCACCTCAAAGGGGCAGAAGGCATATTCAACAAAATCATAGAAGAAAACTATCCCAACCTTAAGAAAGACATGCCAATGAAGGTACAAGAAGCCTACAGAACACCAAATAGAGTGGACTACAAAAAAGAAATCCCCTCGCCACATAATAATCAAGACCCCAAACATACAGAATAAAGAAAGAATATTAAGTGCAGCTAAGGAAAAAGGCCAAGTAACATATAAAGGCAGACCTATCAGAATTACACCTGATTTCTCAATGGAAACTCTGAAAGCCAGAAGGTCCTGGATAGATATTCTACCTGCACTAAGAGACCACAGATGCCAGCCCAGACTACTATACCCGACAAAGCTCTCAATCACTATAGACGGAGAAAACAAGATATTCCATGACAATACTAGATTCAAGCAATATTTGTCCACTAACCCAGCCCTACAGAAAATTTTGGAAGGAAAACTCCAACCCAAGGAAGCTAACTACAACCAGAAAAACATAGGCATTAGGGAATCCCTCTCTACCAACAGCCAAAAGAACAAAGGGGTGAAATTCCACACATAATTTCACCAAAAACAACCATTGCAAATCGAAGAAGGATGAGCAATCAATGGTCATTAATATCCCTCATTATTAATGGTCTTAACTTACCCATAAAAAGACACAGACTAGCAGAATGGATTCGAAGACAGAACCCTTCCTTCGGCTGCATACAAGAAACACACCTCACCCTCAAAGACAGACATTACCTGAGAGTTAAAGGTTGGGAAAAACTTTTTCAATCAAATGGACCCAAGAAACAAGCAGGGGTAGCAATCCTAATATCTAACAAACTAGACTTTAAAATAAAATCAATCAAAAGAGATGAAGGAGGTCATTACATACTCATCACAGGTGAAACCCACCAAGATGAAGTGTCTATCCTGAACATCTATGCCCCAAATACAAAGGCATCCACATTCGTTAAAGAAACATCATTAGAACTTAAATCTCATCACTTCCCCACACAGTTATAGTGGGATATTTCAACACACCACTCTCATAACTAGACAGGAATACCAGACAGAAACTCAACAAAGAAGCAAAGGGTCTAATAGAAGTTATGACCCAACTGGGATTAACAGATATCTATAGAACATTTCATCCACATAAAAAAGAATATACCTTCTTCTCACGACCACATGGAACCTTCTCAAAAATCGGCCACATACTTGGCAACATATCAAACCTCAGCAGCTACAAAAAAATTGGAATAACTCCATGCATCTTATAAGACCACCATGCTTTAAAATTAGAATTCAACAACAACACAAATTGCAGAAAACCTACAAACTCATGGAAATTGAATAATGCTCAACTGCACCATCCCTGGGTCAAAGAGGAAATGAAAAAAGAAATTAAAGACTTCCTCGAATTCAATGAGAATGAAGACACAACATACCCAAACCTATGGGACACTTTGAAAGCAGTGCTACGGGGGAAGTTCATAGCACTAAGTGCTCACATGAAGAAACAGGAGAACAGTTATACCAGAGAATTAACATCACAGCTGAAAGCTCTAGAACACAAGGAAGCAAACTCCCCCAGGAGGAGTAGAAGCCAGGAAATAATCAAATTGAGGGCTGAAATCAATAAAGTAGAAACCAGGAAAACAATACAAAGAATGAATGCAACGAAGAGTTGCTTCTTTGAGAAAATCAACAAGATAGACAAACCTTTGTCCAAACTTACCAAACAGCAGAGAGTGAACACGCAAATTAACAAAATCAGAAATGAAAAGGGGGACATAACAACAGACTCTGAGGAAATCCAGAGAATCATTATTTCATACTTTGAAAACCTGTACTACACAAAATTCGAAAATTTAAAGGAAATGGATGACTTCCTGGATAGCTATCACTTGCCAAAACTAAATCAAGAACAGATAAGCAATTTAAATAGACCTATAACCCGTATGGAAATAGAAGCAGTCATCAATGGTCTCCCAACCAAAGAAAGTCCAGGTCCAGGTGGCCTCAGTGCAGAATTCTACCAGAAATTCAAAGAACAGCTTATAACAATTCTTCTCAAAGTGTTCCACACAATAGAAGCAGAACGGTCTTTGCCAAACTCTTTCTATGAGGCTTCAATAACCTTGATCCCCAAGCCACACAAAGATACAACTAAGAAAGAGAACTTCACACCAATATCCCTCATGAACATTGATGCAAAAATACTCAATAAAATACTAGCAAATCGAATCCAAGAACACATCAAAACAATCATTCACCACGATCAAGTAGGTTTCATCCCAGGGATGCAGGGATGGTTCAACATACGAAAATCCATCAACGTAATCCACCATATAAACAAGCTGAAAAACAAAAATCACATGATCATCTCACTAGATGCTGAAAAAGCCTTTGACAAAATCCAACACCCCTTCATGATAAAGGTCTTGGAGATATCTGGGATAACAGGGATGTACTTAAACATAATAAAACCTATATACAGTAAACCAACAGCCAACATCAAACTACATGGACAGAAACTCAACGCAATTCCTCTAAAATCAGGAACAAAACAAGGCTGTCCACTCTCTCCATACCTTTTCAACATGGTACTTGAAGTTCTAGCTATTGCCATACGACAACAAAGGGGGATCAAGGGGATACAAATTGGGAAGGAAGAGGTCAAACTTTCACTGTTTGCAGACGATATGATAGTTTATATCAATGACCCAAATAACTCTACCAGGGAACTCTTACAGCTGAATAACACCCTCAGCAAAGTGGCAGGCTACAAGATAAACTCAAGAAAATCAGTAGCCCTACTATATAGAGATGATAAAAGGGCTGAAAAAGAAATCAGAGAAACATCACCCTTTACAATTGCCACAAACAACATAAAATACCTTGGAGTAATACTAACCAAACAAGTGAAAGACCTGTATCGTAAGAACTTTGAATCTTTAAAGAAAGAAATTAAAGAAGCCCTCAGAAAATGGAAAGATCTCCCATACTCTTGGATAGGTAGGATCAATGTAGTAAAAATGGCAATCCTGCCAAAAGCAATCTGCACATTCAATGCAATCCCCATTAAAATCCCAGCACAATTCTTCACACACCTTGAAAGAACAATAATCAATTTTTTATGGAAAAACAAAAGACCCAGGATAGCCAAAACCACCCTGTTCAACAAGGCAACGTCCAGAGGCATCACCATCCCTGACCTCAAGCTCTATTATAGAGCTACAGTCCTGAAAACAGCTTGGTATTTTCACAAAAATAGACAGGTAGACCAATGGAATCAAATTGAAAACCCGGGTATTAACCCACACACGTACGAACATCTGATCTTTGACAAAGAAGCTAAAAATATACAATGGAATAATGAAAGCATCTTCAACAAATGGTGCTGGAATAACTGGAGACTGGCATGTAGAAGAATGGGGATCAATTCATGTTTATCGCCATGCACAAAACTTAAGTACAAATGGATCAAAGACCTCTACATAAATCCATCCACACTGAACCTCTTAGAAGAGAAAGTGGGTGGTACCCTTGAACGAATTGGTACAGGAGACAGCTTCCTGAACATAACACCAGTAGCACAGACAGTGAGATCAACAATTAATAAATGGGACCTACTGAAACTGAGAAGCTTCTGGATGGCAAAGCACACAGTCAGCAAGACAAAAAGGCAGCCCACAGAATGGGAAAAAATATTCACTAATCCCACATCTGACAGAGGGTTGATCTGCAAACTTTACAAAGAACTCAAGAAGCAAGTCTCCAAAACATCAAAGGATCCAATTAAAAAGTGGGCTGCAGATCTAAATAGAGAGTTTTCAATAGAGGAGTCTAAAATGGCTGAGAGGCACTTGAGAAAGTGCTCAACATCCTTAGCCATCTGGGAAATGCAAGTCAAAACAACTCTCAGATACCATCTCACTCCTGTCAGAATGGCTAAAATCAAAAACACCAATGACAATTCATGCTGGAGAGGATGTGGTGTAAGGGGGACACTCCTCCATTGCTGGTGGGAGTGCCAACTGGTTCAGCCACTTTGGAAATCAGTATAGAGATTCCTCAGAAAAATGGGAATAAACCTACCACAAGACCCAGCAACTCCACTCTTAGGCATATATCCAAAAGATGCCCATTCATACAACAAAGATGTCTGTTCCACTATGTTCATAGCAGCTTTATTTGTAATAGCCAGAACTTGGAAGCAACCTAGATGTCCCTCACCCGAAGAGTGGATAGAGAAAATGTGGTACATCTACACAATGGAGTACTATTCAGCAGAAAAAAATAATGGAATCATGAGATTCGCAGGCAAATGGACGACACTAGAAGAAACCATCCTGAGTGAGGTAACCCAGTCACAAAACGAGAAACATGGCATGTACTCTCTCATATATGGATTTTAGACATAGATCTGGGGAGTGCCAGCCTACAATCCTATGGCCAGAGAGTCTGGGAAACAGAAACTTCATTTACTGGCTGGTCGAAGAACAGGCAGACTCCCATGGTTAAGTACTGAGCTGAACTCAAGAAAGCCAGTAACAGAGAGGGAGGACTGATGATCAAAGGGATTAAGACTGGGCTGGTTTGACCCCCAGAAACAGCTGACCAGACAAAGGTTAACTCTTGAATCCCAGGCATCAGCCTGGGAATCCAGCATGGGACTGATCAAGACCCCCTGAATCTGGGTGTCAGTGAGGAGGCCTAGGTCATCTATTGAGCCTTGGGCAGCAGATCAGTACCCATCCCAAGTATACACACGGACTTTGGACTCCCATAGAACAATGTGAGATGCACTCTCACCCTGAACTCTAGGGGAAGGGTCTAGGCCCTGCCCTACATGAAATGACAGACTATGGACACCCCCATGGAGGGCCTCACCCTCCCTGGGGGAATGAGGGGATAACGGGGGGGGGTTTGGGGGAGGGCACGGGAGGAGGGGAGGGAAAGGAAGAGGGACCTGGAACTGACTTGTGAAACAACCTGTTTCTTATCTAAATTTAAACTGGAAAAGAAAATAAAAAAATAATCCAGCAGAGACAATAATTCCATTAATATTCATTTGATTGACAGGCCAGTGAGATTTGTTTACACATCAAAAGTACTCTGTTATGCTGGAAAACCTCCAATGTTTCTGAACTTCTGGGGAGTCAATGTCCGACTTAATTACTTTCTAAATATTTTCTGCTTTTAGGTCCTTACTGTGCTATAGGATAGACAGCAACCCCTCTGCCAAGCTTGCACTTTCTCCAGATTTCCTCCCTAATTTTTTTCTAGACTGTTATTGCTTCTACAGATTCTTGTTTCTACAATAATTCTTCATTCAGATTCAGGCAAGAAGTAATGCTGCAATTAATTGTTATTGTATGTGTTTATATCACATACAATCACTTAATGGGTTAAGTGCTGTGGTCAGAACCAGTATTGTTTACCTTCAATACCTGTTGTCAGTGGCCTTGGAATCTCATTACCAAATCCTACCTTTGGGGAACTGTTGTAGCTGTAATTACTCTGTGTATGAGAAAGAAAATGGAAGCTCAGTCTTTGTGATATTTAGGACAATGAAAGAACACCTAGATACAGTTTCTTTAGACTTGCTATGAACATTTGTAAAAATAATTTTATCAGAGCTGGCTTGTACAATTTTATGAGTGTGTATGACATGCGAGAATATGTTAAAGTAGCAATAAAAGTCCTTTAAAGGAAAAAAAAGATATTTGTCTTCAGTAAAGTCATGAGAGAACATCCAACAGTTGTTTTCACTTTAATCACTAACCCAAAAGACATTGGGATGATCAATATTTACAGGTTACTCCGTATCACAATGCTGTTTGATGATGTATTGAATGATATATGCATTGATAAAGATATTTTTTTCTTTTTGGAGAGAATATATTTATTAGGCTCACAGTTCCAGATTATAGTCCACTTCTCTGTGGAAGTAAGACAACAGGATCTTGAAGAACTGGCCACATTACCTCCACTACATCTACAGTCAAGAGTGGAGAGCAATGAATTAGCATGTACTCATGCTCTACAGTTCCAGATACACTGCTTAGACAATGGTCCTGCACAAAATTAACAAGGGTCTTCCCACATCACTTAACCTAATAAAGAAATCCCTCACAGACCTCCTCAGGGCTAACATGAATCTATACAATCACTTACAGACCTTCTCAGCGGTAACCTGAATCTAGACAACCCTTCAGAGATGCACCAGGCATCCTACTTCCTGGGTTTCAAATATTAACAATCACATCTTGTATCTTAATATATAGTAAATCCAAATACTTTACCTAAGTTGTTGATGGGTTAAGTCCTTCTGTGTATATGTTTGTCTGATTGGCTAATAAATAAGCACTGTTGGCCAATAGGGAAGCAAGATAGGTGGAACTAGGAGGATTCTGGCAAATATAGTCAAGAGATGAGCGTTGCCATGTGAACCTGGGAAGAGAGGATACATGAGGAGTGTCCTCAATAATATAAGACCTTATAAAATATATATTAGTAATTAGAGGTTAATAATTAAGTCAGAGATAGCCATTAAGAAACCATAGCAAACAGCCAACAGCTTTATAATTAATATAGTGTCTCGTGTGTTATTTAGGGGCTGAGACAGTGGCAGGACCCAGGTAGTTAGTGAGAAGAATACACATTGCATGTTGTCATTAATAAAAATGTAGTAGTAGTTTATGGCACATGTAGGAAAACCAAATAAACTAAAACAAGTATGATACAAAATTCATTACCAGATTTTCTTTTTTTCTTTTTAATCCATAGCAAGACATTATTACATAGTTATTCTTTTTTTCTTTTTCTTTTTAAATTAGAAGCTATCTTATTTTACATATCATGCCCAGTTCTGTTTCCCTCCTATCCTCCCATACCCCTCAAGGTTCCCCACATCCAATACCCCATCCACACTCCAGGGAGAGTGAGGCCTTCCATGAAGGATCATTGAAATCTCTCAAGTCATTTGGGGTAGGGCCTAAACCCTCCCCTGTGTATATAGGCTAAGAGAGTATCCTTCCATGGGAAATGGGCACCCAAAATCTATTCGTGCACTAGGGATACATGTTGGTTCCACTGCCAGAGGCCCCATAGACTGCCCAGTGCTCCTAACTGACACCCACAGTCAGGGGGGCTGATTTCATCCTCTTGTGGTTCCCCAGGTGTCAGACTGGTCCATGAGTTCCCACTTGCTCAGGTCAGGTGTTTCTGCGAGTTTTCCCAGTATGGTCTTGACCCCTTTGTTCATCACTCCTCCCTTTCAGAAACTGGAATCTAGGAGTTTGGCTCAGTACTTGCCTGTAAATCTCTGCTTCTGCTTCCATCAGCTACTGGATCAAGGCTATAGGATAGCATTTAAAGTAGACATCATTCTTATTATAGGGGATGGGCATTTAAGGTAGCCTCTTCACTCTTGTTTAGGGTCCTAGGTTGGGGTCATTCTTTTGGAACTCTGTAGATTTCTCTAGTGCCAGATTCTTCTTTAAATCTATAGTGGCTTCCTCTATTAATGAGTCTCTTTTTGTACTCTCCTCTATTCCTCTCCCCACTCAATCTTCCTGACCCTGCATGTTCTCCTCCCCTCTCTTCTTTCCTTCTTTTCCTTCTACCTCCATTTCCCCTTTCCCTATACTCACCATTTGTTCTAGGGCTATTGTCCCTTTCTGCTTCACTGGGGGATTATATATGTCACTCTTATCGTCCTCCTTGTTTCATAGCTTTGCTGGAGGTGTAGATTGTAGGTTGGTAATCATATTTGGTATGTCTAGAATCCATATATGAGTTAGTACATACTATTTTTTTCTGTGAATTAGTTACCTCACAGACTGGGCCCCATTTCCAGAGAAAACACCATACTGATTTCCAAAGTGGCTGTACAAGTTTGCACTCCAACCAGCAATGGAGTAGTGTTCCCCCTTCTCCAAATCCTTTCAAGCATATACTATTGTTGGTGATTTTGATTTTAGACATTCTGACAGGAGTAAGATGGTATCTCAGAGTTATTTTGATTTGCATTTCCCTGTTTGCTAGGGATATTGAGCACTTTCTTAAGAGTCTCTCAGTCATTTTAGACTCCTCTATTGAGAATTCTCCATTTGGTTCTGTTACCCACTTTTTAATTGGATCCTTTGGTGTTTTGGAGACTTGCTTCTTGAGTTCTTTGTAAATTTTGGAGATCAGCCCTCTGTCAGATATGGGTTTAGTAAATATCTTTTCCCATTCTGGGGGCTGCCTTTTTGTCTTGTTGACTGTGTCCTTTGTCTCGCAGAAGCTTCTAATGTTCAGGAGGTCCTATGTATTAAATGTCAACCTCAGTGTCTGTGCTACTGGTGTTATGTTCAGAAAGCAATCTCCTGTACCAATTCATTCAAGAGTACCTCCCACTTTCTCTTCTAACAGGTTCAGTGTGGCTGGATTTATGTTTTGTGCATGGCGATAAACATGGATCTATCTGCAGTCTTCTGCATACCAATACCCAGTTATGACAGCACCATTTGTTGAAGATACTTTCTTTTTTCCTTGTATAGTTTTAGCTTCTTTGTGAAAGATCAGGTGTTCATATGTGTGTGGTTTAATATCAGGGTCTTCATTTTGACTCCATTGATCTACCTGTCTATTTTTGTGCCAATACCAACCTGTTTTCATTTCTATAGCTGTATAATAGATCTTGAAATCAAGGATGGTGTTGCCTTCTGAAGTTCCTGTATTGTACAGGGCTGTTTTGGCTATCCTGGGTCTTTTGCTTTTCCCAAAAGTTGAAAAATGTCATTTCAAGATCTGTGAAGAATTGTGTTGGGATTTTGATATGGGCTGCATTGAGTCTGCAGATTGCTTTTGGTAAGATTGCCATTTTTACTATTACCATCCAAGAGCATGGGAAGAGACCTTTCCATTTTCTGTTTTCTTCTTTAATTACTGTTTTTTTTAATGACTCAAAGTTCTTGTCATAAGGGTCTTTCACCTGTTTGGTTAGTCTTACCCCAAGACATTTTATGTTGCTTGTAGTTATTGTAAAGGGTGAACTACTGTTTTGTTTGGTTTGGTTTGGTTTGGTTTTTGGAGACAGGGTTTATCTCTGGTTTTGGAGACTGTTCTGGATCTAGCTCTTGTAGACCAGGCTGGTCTTGAACTCACAGAGATCTGCCTGCCTCTGCCTCCTGAGAGCTGGGATTGAAGTCATGAGTCACCATCCACCTGTCAACTACTGATTTTTGAGTTATGTTTAAGAACTTTTTAAAGCATTGTTTAAAAATCTTTCATAAAACACTTGTTTCTCTAGAATTTTGGCATGACCCATCCTTTCTCCCCTTCTTGCCCTTGCTTGTGCTTCTTCTAAAACTGCCTTTTCACAGACGTAAGCATTTTATGTACTTCATGTATATGAGTGCCCTATCTGCATGTATGTCTGCATGCCAGAGAGGGTTTTAGATCCCACCATAGATAATTGTGTGTTGCCATGTGGTTGCTGGGTTTTGAGATCTGGATCTCAATAATAGCAGTCAGTGAGTGCTCTTAACTTCTGAGCCATGTCTCTAGCTTCCTATATTTAATTATTATTATTATTATTATTATTATTATTAGTGTTGTTGTTGTGTTTGTTATCTGTCATTATTATTGAGAAAAAGTCTTACTACTTCATTCTGGCAGGTTTCAAACTCACTTTAATTACTAGGCTGGCCTTTAACTCAGTGAGATATGCCTGCCTATGCCTCCCAAATACTAGGATAAAGGAGTTTGTCATGAAACCTACCTTCCAATTTTAACATCTTTGAAATGGTCTAATTTTGCCAGTTGAGGCTTCAGCTTTTATTAAGTTTACTGGTTTTCATCATCTGTGGTAACAGTAGTGTTTATATTACTTGTAGCTAAATCAAATGAGGACTGAAAATCTTCAAATTATTTTGCAGGGAATTTTACCAAAGCCTCTTTAAAGAAAACCAGGGAAGGGGACTATGAATTGGCAATAAAGCAAAGGCATTTTCTTCAGCTATGTACTTTTGATATTTAGAAATCACCTTGAGTAGGAAAAAAATTCAGAGGAAAATGATAAGGAAGACACTTTCAATATATCACACAGTGATAATGATCACAAATACAGTATCTCAATTGACAACCATTTGCCAACCTATACATTGTACTTTGAACACTTATGAGTTATAATAGAAATCTTGTAAAATGATGCTTTCTTGAGTTTAAAATGTTAAAGAAATTTAAATAGACCTATAACACCTAAGGAAATAGAAGTAGTCATGAAAAGTCTTCCAACCAAAAAGAAAAAAGAAAGCATAGGTCCAGATTGTCTCAGTGCAGAATTCTACCAGAAATTTAAAAAACAGCTTATAGTAATTCTTCTCAAATTATTCCATGTATTAGAAACAGAAGGGTCTTTGCTAAACTCCTTTTACAAGGCTTCAATAACCTTGATACCCAAGTCACACAAAGACAAAACTAAGAAAGAGAACTTGAGACCAAAATCCCTCATGAACATTGATTCAAAATTACTCAATAAAATACTAGCAAATCAGATCCAAGAACACATCAAAATAATCATTCACCATGATCAAGTAGGTTTCATTCCAGGGATGTAGGCATGGTTCAACAATGAAAATCCATCAATGTAATCCACCATATAAACAAGTTGAGAAACAAAAATCACATGATCGTGTCTCTAGATGCAGAAAATGCCTTTGACAAAATCCAACACCCTTTTATGGTATAGGTCTTGGAGAGACACAGGATAACAGGAACATACATAAACATAATATATATATATATATATATATATATACAGCACAACAACAGCCAACATCAAAATAAATGGAGAGAAACTCAATGTGATTCCTCTAAAATCAGCAACAAGACAAAGCTGTCCACTCTCTCCCTACCTCTTCAATATTATACTTGAAGTTACAGGTAGAGCAATAAGGCAACAAAAGGACATCAAGAGGATACAAATTGGAAAGAAATTGCAGATGAGTTGATAGTTTACATAAGTGATTCAAAAGAATCTACCAGGGAACTCCTACAGCTGATAAATACCATCAGCAAATTGGCAGGATACAAGATCAACTCAAGAAAACCAGTAGTCCTAATATATATATGATACAAGGGCTCAGAAAGAAATCAGAAAAACATCAACCTTTGCAATAGCCACAAACAACATAAAATACCTTGGGATAACATTAACCAAACAAGTGAAAGACCTTTGAGTATTTAAAGAAGAACTTTAAGTATTCCAAGAACTTTGAGTATTTAAAGAAGGAAATTAGAGAAGACACCAGAAAATTGAAAGATCTCCCATGATCTTGGATAGGTAGAATCAACATAGTAAAAATGGCAATTTTTCCAAAAGCAATCTACAGATTCAATGCAATGCCCATTCAAGCACAATTCTTCACAGACCTTGAAAGAACAATAATAAACTTTATATGGAAAAACAAAAGACCCAGGATAGCCAAAACAATTATATTCCACAGAACAACATCCAAAAGCATCTTCATCCCTGACTTCAAGCTGTGTTATGGAGCTATAGTCCTGAAAACAGCTTGGTATTGGCACAAAAATAGGCAGGCAGAATAATGGAATTGAATAAAACATCCTGATGTTAACCTATATATGTATACCTGATATTTGACAAAGAATCTAAAAGTATATAATGGAAAAAAGAAAGCATCTTCAAAAAATGGTGCTGGCAGAACTGGATGCTGGCATGTAGAATACTGCGGATATATCCATGACTATCGCCATGCACAAAGCGTAAGTTTTTTTTTATTTCCCTGAGTAGTACTCCATTGTGTAGATGTACCAAATTTTCTCTATCCAATTTTCAGGAGTGCTCTCTCAGGCTGGACTCTTGGGGTAGGGCCTAGGCCCTTTCCTGAACGAAATGATAGACTCTGGATATCCCCCATCCCTGGGGAATGGAGTGGGTATTGGGTAGAGAGCTGGGGATGTTTGTTGGGAGGGTATGGGAGGAGGGAAGGGAGGGGGAGCTGGGATTGACATGTGCAGCAATCTTATTTCTAATTTAAATAAGAAAAATCTAAAAAAAATAATGTTTTTACTGATTTTATTTATTGATTGGTTGGAAGATTATACTTTAATTACATTTATCACTTCCATTTCCTCCCCTAAACCTTCTCATGGCCCCTCCCCACTTTTCTTAAAATTCATGGCTTATTTTTCACTAATTGTTATTGTGTGCATATATGCATATGTACATGCATATATTCCTAAATATAGCCTGTTAAATCTGTGTACTGTACTTGTATGTATGCTTGTTTTCAAGGGTGACCATTTGGCACTCTACAGCCAATTGTTACACTGTTCGCCATGGAAGATCACCGCTCCCACGTGCAGCTTTCCTAGGTTGCCTGTAGCTCCTTTTAAAGTAAGAGAACATGGAAGCATAGTAATGATTATAATTTTCACAAGGCAAAAATTGTCTACGGAGTGAATTATTATAATGAAAACACCATTTTCTCCTTGTGTTTTAATTGTTTCTACAAATTTGTGGACTCAATTTCTTTTGATGATACCACATTGCTCTTATGTAAAGTTGGGACTTGTCATGTGTTTATGCTTCTGTGGACCAACCAGTACCACGTTCAATACCATCTTACCTCAGTTTTCTCATGATTGTAGTCATGGATAGTGTTCAGCTTTTGTGGTACACTGGTTCCATTTCGAGGCCTTTGCATATTAGTCATATTTCTCCTTTCTCTACAATAGTGCCTTCCCCTTCTCTATCTGTCATCCATCATATTTGCTTTGGTTGAGCCAATGATAGTGATGGATTTCATGAGTTTCACCCCAAATTTAGATTTCCTGATGTTTGTATTATGTGTTCTTCACCTGGCATATTTTGTTCAATGACATATACTTATGTATTTATGGATCATACAAGGTGATTAATAATACATAGTGTCTATGAGGATTGCAAACTCTTCGCACTCCAGTGACCTATTTTACCATTTAACTTTTCATTTGAGTTAGTATGGGAAAAGGAGTCTATACTTGTGTTGTTGATTCAACTCCATTCATATTATTTCACTGATAACTTAGAAACTACTAAAAGTCTGAAATTTGTAAGGAACAGCCTAACAAAATGAGTGGTGTAGTCTCTAAATGGTGTAGTTTTGAGCTCCCTTGAATAGGTCTAATCAGTTTAGAAAAGGAAGACTCTCGAGGTATGTATGCATGAGTACCTTGTGCAACTCCATCTGTTAGTTCATCTTTCTTGCCAGGACCGTGTTACCCACATACTCTTCTTTGTGTAATGTAAGTTGAACTCTGAGAATGTAGGTTTACAAAAGACATTGTCAACTTTTTCCCAAGAGCTAGGGTACAGATATTTACAGAACAAAACATAGCTTTGTTTTGTAACTTTGATGACTGCTTTATTCATAGGATGGAAGTAAAGGCAAAACCAAAAGGATATGACCCTTTCCTTGTTCAAAGAAGTCAAGCCTACTTCTGTGCTACATCAGTACCTCTCCTATATCCCTGATCAGAGTGCTCGTTTGTCTCTTAATTATGATTTATCTCTTTTTTCCCCTCTACTAACTTTGAGTTTCCATAAGGACAGGATCATAGATGTTTGTCAATTATTTCACAAAATCAGACAAGTACTTTACAAAACCTTTAATATTTGTGGAAAAAGTTTTAGCTGTTCAGTGCAGTGTACTTTCTTCAACACAACATTGGAGAAAGAAGCAATCCAAGTGCTGTACTATCCTGGAATGGAGATAGAGCTCCATTTGTAAATACTTCACTATCATGCATAAAGCCTTAACTTTGGTCCCCAGACTTACATAAAACATGCAGGTTATCACACAGCTTTAATTTCAGAATCTAAGAGATACGGCAGAAGGGCCTCAATTTCAATGACATCTTTAGCTACATAGAATGTTCAAGATCAGCCTGTATTACAGGAATCTCTGGCTCATAAAAAGCAACCAAAACAGAACAGTCATTACTATATCCTTACCTTGTGGAAAGCACATTTCATTGAATTCTGCCTCAAGATTTGAAATATAGTCTATGTGATAAACAAACAGTTCCATTTCCCCTAATATTTTTTCCTCCAGTACTTTGGGAAGTGCAGCATTCGTTTGGGAGCTATATAAAAACAGAGCAATGTCTGTCCAGCTTAACAGAATAGTATCAATTGTCACTGGTGGAAGTTGGTGAATAACAGGGAGATTACACCTTTAGCACTTAGAAACTGCATGGCATTTAATAGCTGGATATTGATTGGAAGCAAGAGCCGGGTGTGTGTCTGTTTCTACTGATATGTACATGGTCACAAATGTCTTCTATCAGTTTTCACAAGATCCTCACATCAACTTCAAATAGCCCCTCCTTTCTCTGCTGCAACAGAAGCAATTGACTGCTGTGTGACTTTTTTCTTTGGTAGTGGAGCTGCAATATGTTGCACGGGGGCCTCTTCAGTGTGGTGGCTTTTCATGTATTGTCCCTGTGTAGGTGGAAGTCTTCAGTAGCCTATCTTTTTTAAGAAGCCAGAAAACTTCCTGGTGTACAGACGCCTTTGATGTTTAACACTTCACCATGTCACTGCAGTCAACATATTAATTTACCACCCTGGACTTGGGCTGAATTCTTTTGTCAATATGTCCATACATTTTCTATCTAGGTGAATAAATGTTTTACCTAAGAAAAGCATACTGACACATGTCCTCTAAGGCTTTCAAGGAGTATTGGTAGATTTGTATAATTTCGATTTTATTGATTTATAAACAAATTTGTAACAAAATAATAACACTTAAAATCATTGAAGCACGAATATGACACTTACGGATTTTGGCATTCAGTTTAAAACGAAATAAAGTGATACTCTTGACCAACAGAATCTGTAAAATTATTGGTTCAATTAGGGTTAATATAGTCCATCATTTAGACAGTTCATGTATTCAAAGCTTTTTTATGAATACCCTTATTTAAAGCCCTGATAGTAGGATTGGAAGATGGCTTAGTTTCTAAGGTATTTGTTATGGAAACATGATGATCTGAGTTGCAGTCTCAACACTCATGTAAAAAAAAACCTCAGTGTTGTAATGGATACTTCTGCTGGGGCAGACAAGTAGATTCCTGATGATTGCTGGATATTCAGCATAACCGCATAATTAGTTCAAGGTTCAGTGGGTCCTTGCCTCCAGAAACAAAGAGGGAATGACAATAAGAGGAAATGAATGCTCTAACTTCTGTAGGTAGACACACAAGTACATGCATTGTCATACATATGAGTATAAGCATTGATACACGACATATACAGGCATACACATCCATGCACAAATCAAGGTAGTATATTTGTGTTACCGTGTAACAGTGAGCAAGCACATGCAAATGCAATGTGAGATTAAAAACACTAGTTATCTTTTGAACATGTAATTTTCCTCTTGGGCTTATTGTTTGTTTCTATCTTGTGGTTTTATGGAGACAGTGTATCAATCGAAGGACTGTCCTCAATATATCTCTGATAAAATGCAAGCATATTGATAGACTGAGAGTAATTTTACCTTAAGAAAGTAACACAAGAAAGTCAAGGAGAATAGAGAAACCATTTTGTAGTTGCAATAGATTATACTTTGTTGAGACAAACTCCTGTCTTCTTGTGACAAGATTGCCATTGTCCTATAGTTCCACCATAATACCAAGGAATAGAAAGGACACTGAGAGTATTGCCTAATGCTTGAAAGCATTAAAAAATCTTAAGACTTCACTTGGAAAGTCATTTTTTCACTTCATTTTCTTTGTCAGTATCCTTATTCCCAACATTGTTTTCTACCTATGTTCTTCATCTATGCTAACTCATTCCACAGCATAGCCAGAGTGAAGTATTGGAAATTCAAATTTTGCTGAAGCATCTAATAGCTTAAGAAGGTTTAGTTATTCTCCCTAAAGAGAAAATAAAGACACAATGCCACAGCATGACACAAACTCTTCCACCTTTTTTCTTTCCCTCCATTTCCTTATTAAAGCTCCATGAGCCCAAATATTAAAAGACATCACTCTTTGCCCTTTAATTTTAGATAGAACCTCAATATGTAGCTCAGGCAGGACTTGAAATGTAGTGATCAGTCTACCTCAGGGTTTTGGGTGCAGGGATTTCTGGTGACAACCACAAAGCCAAGATTTCCTTCTTCTTTTGAGACTATTTGACTGTGATGGTTCCTCTCTGGCAAACTACTGTTAGCTGTCTTTTCCTTTTTCTTTACTGCTTCAAAGTTATTTTTAACTCATTTTGCACAAACCTTTTTTTGTTTCTGTGTCAGTTCCCTGCATCCCCACAGGTTTAAGATGCTCTCTCACTTAAGACTCTAGTAGAATTGCAGCAAAGACTGACTATACAGGCCAAATGGCAATTACTAGCTGTTGGTTTTTCCGGTATAACTGATGCAACATGAAGAAGCTGTTATGAATTTCTTCTTAAAATACAATATGCTGATAGAGCATTGTGAAGTTTGTGCAGATTACAAATACATAGTAAGTTCTTTGCCACCCTTGGAAGTTGCATTTTTCAATGGGGAAATTACATTACCCTTCAGATCTTACTTTCTTATGAAGAAATAAAGTGGCATGTCCTTTCTTAGTGTTGGTGATGTGAGCCATCAAACCCAAGCCTTTATGACATTCATGATATGATAACCAATATACTCAGGGAGACAAGGTTCTCTTATTTTCATTCAGAGAACAAGCCATGGTGTCACAGTGATAAAAATTGATTGCCCACAGTGACAAATATTACATTTGCAGGTGCTTAGTTTGGCCCTCAGCACCCCAGCTCCAGTGTTTGTAGGTTTAATCTAAACTACATTGATGTTCTTATCATTCTGTTTCCTGACTCTGACTTTGCTAGACTGTAATTCAGCCTTTTAAGGACACAATGTCATTTGAAAAATGGGAGAAATAAAACTTGAAATTTGGACAAGTTCAAGACAAGCACTGACTGATAGACACATTAGTGTTTGACACGTGATCTGAATCAGAAATTAAACTTAAATGACTTCTTAAAATGTAAATACCTCTTCCTTGTCAGCTAGAGATCATGGGAAATACATGTGTGCAGTGTTTCCTAATGATTAATAGTGATTCCTCAGACACTAACAGCTTAAGGCAAACTACATACAGTAGACTCGGGTATGCTAATACCACCTCATCACTTACCATAAACTCTGACCACTCATACCAATTGATCGTTATTTTTCAGGACATGCCATGTAATAATATGTACCTCTTTTGTGGTTTTGTTTTTCATGCTTCCATTACCTACTGTCACCTAGAAGAGTGAAAATAGCCTATTGAGCTATTTTCAGGAAAGTGGGGGGGGGGAGAAGGAAGAGAGGGAGGGAAAGAGAGAATGGTCACAAACCTTTTACCATAGTACAATATTATTGCTCTGTTATTATTGGTTATACTTAATCACTTACTGTGACATACATACAAATTAGGCTTAATCATAGGCATGGACATAGAATAAAAATGAACTGTAACCAAATTCTCAATTATTAAACAGCTGTCCTTACCAGTCAGTGTGTTAGGTTACAGGTGGAATACTTAGAATGATAAACATGATCACTCTGAAGACATCTTCTGTATAAATTTTCCATTGTGTAACACAAACGTGCTATATCAATTACATACTAGCTTCACATTCATCCTTACCCAAACCCTAGTACCAAATATTTCAAATTCTGCTTCTATAATTGTGGGTTCTTTGTGTTTTATAAAAATGGAATTATTTATTTCTAGACTTTTTAGTGTACTGTATTGTTTTGTTTAATGTTCTAGAAGTCTATCCTTTTGTATTGCATAATAGTATTCTATAACTATGTAAGGCCAAATAATGTTTCATAATTTGTGTTTAAAGCACGTTAGCCTTTTTATCCTTCAATGAACTTATTAACTGGGAAAAGAAAATGCAATATTGGGGGGGCAGTGAAAGTTCAATGACTTTCCAACTTATCCATTCTTCTGTGATCAGAAGAATCAATTAGATATCAGGTGGTGAATATGCAGTATTTGGAAACTAGGGACTCTTTTTGCAATCCGGCTTGTATAGGCTGTGTATATACTGCTCTAGAAGTACTTACTTTACTATGTGACTTAATTTGGGTATGGATGGCTGTTGTGGGATAATATTTTCTTTTGGTTTTACGAGACAGGGTTTCTCTGCATTGTTTTGGAGGCTGTCGGTTCAGCCCGGCCTCGAACTCACAGAGATCTGCCTGCCTCTGCCTCAGAGTGCTGGGATTAAAGGCATGCGCCACCACCGCCTGGCTAATCTTTTTGAGCACTGTGAAGATGAGTCTCTGCTAAGACACCTTCTGATTTGTTGAATGAAGAGCTGAATGGCCATAGTTAGGCATAAGAGGATCGGCATGACATCTGGGGAGAGTGAGGAACTCCAGAGGAAAAATCAGAGAGGCAGAGATTCTCCAATAAGACACCAAGGAAGTTAGATGCACAGCACTGAGCAAATGTAATGAACCACATGGCAGAATGTATATTAATATAAACACATTAATTTAAGTTTTTAAAAAAAGTTGGGAACAGTACTAAGCTAAGGCAAAGATTTCATAATTAATCAAAAGTCACTGTGTCATTATTCAGAAGTTGGAGTTCAAAAGAAAGTCTGTCTGCCTACAGAGAGCTGCTGTTGTGCCAAGAGTTGAAACTGATCACAATTAAACCGTGACTCTTCACAATATCCATTCTGAGCCTCAATTTTTTAAAATTAATTTTTATTTACAATAAAAACAATCTTTTTTACATACCCATCCCAGTTCCTTCTCCTTTCTGTCCTCCCATTCCCCACAACAACCCTCACCTACTCCCCAAGGAGGATGAGGTTTCCCATGGGAGGTCATCAAAGTCTGTCACATCATTTAGGATAGGAGCTAGGCCCTTGCCCTTGTAACTAGGCTGAGAGAGTATCCCTCCATAGGAAATGGGCTCTCAAATCCCATTCATGCACTAGGGATAAATACTGGTTCCACTGTCAGAGGCCCCAGAGACTCCCCAAGCCTCCCAACTGACACCCACCTCCAGGGGGCCTGGTTCAGTCTTATGCTGGTTCCCCAATTATTAGACTGGGGTCTGTGAGGTCCCACTTGCTCAGGTCAGCTGTTTCTGGGAGTTTTTCCAGCATGGTCTTTATCCCTTTGCTCTTCATTACTGCCTCTCTGTAGTTGGATTCCAGGACTTCAGCTCAGTGCTTCACTGTGAATATTTGCTTGTGTTTCCATCAGTCATTGGGTGAAGACTCTATGATGACATTAAGGTAGTCATTAATCTCATTATACATGAAGGGTGTTTAAGGCAGCATCTCTACTACTGCTTAGATTCTTTGTTGGGTCATCTTTGTGGATCATTGGACATTTCCCTAGTGCCAGGTTTCATGTTAAGCCCACAATGGCTCCCTCTATTAAGGCATCTCTTTCCTTGTTATCCTTCTCTGTTCTTCCCTCAACTCATCCTTTCTGATCCCTCATCTTCTCCCCTTCTCCTCTCCTTGCTTCCTACTTCTCTCTGTGTTATCAGGAGTCCAGTGGGCATTTCAGGAATATATATTGTTGATGAGTGAGGACAGTTGTAGCATCATCTAGGCATTTCTCTGTTTGGAAAATTGCTATATTCTCTTTAATGAACTACACTATTCATCTTCTAAGGCTTGGCAATCTTCCAGCCATTCTGGTACGAACTGAAGCCTCTCTACTCTCCTGCTAAGTATTTCCTATCACAGAATCTACATTGTTTTGGGTTAAATTTCCTTTTTTTGTATTTCAATGCTTTGTATCAGATAAGTGATCTCATCAGAGTGACCGTGTTTATCATTCTATGATTTCCATTCATAATCTAACACACTGACTGGTAAGGATGACTATTAATAATTGAGAATTTGGTTACAGTGGCAAAAAAGAACAACTTCAAACCAAACTTTTCTCTTACCTTAATTTTGCTTAGTAAAAATGCTAGAAATATTCCTCTTATCATTATTTCTATTTTAAAATGCATACCAGTTACTATCAGAATACAAACAATTGCATGCATATACACTGAACACAGGGACCCTTTTACTAATTTCCTATTTATATTACTTCCTATTCTAGATATATGAATCAAGTTTGAGAATTCCAACGTGGAGTTAAATAACAATAACAGGCACTGTGAATGTTGGTTTTGGGTTAGAAACCACTTTCAGCCTATGTTATACTTGTAATCTTATAATTTCTCTATCACTATACATTTGTTTTAAAGTAATCAAAATTAAATAAATTGAGCGTAACCTTCAAAGGGTCTATCTTTCATCTCTGACAGCTTTCATTCAGAAACATTTTTATATCTAGAAAAAAATCTTGATATTCATTTTTCCAAGTAAGGTGATTTCTAAATGTACTATGATAACAGACACCAATAAATGATTTAGAAAGAAAAGAAAATGTGCTCGAGGGAGGAAAATTATCTGATTTGATTTTTATTAAATAGAAAAGTAGTTTTATATTAAAATGACATTTAAAAGCTATTAGTGCATTGAAGCAATTTTCTTGGAGAATGATAAATCTTAATAATAAAGAAGGTGTTAAAATGCTGCCTATGTTTATTAGCTCAGCAATCTTGCAGGATGCTTAATCTGGGACTTCAGTTTGTAGAAATGAGGCCCAGCCCATGCACTGTTGCAATGCCTTCGCTTTATTTATGCACCGACCCATTGTCTTTGAAGTCAGGTAATAGCTGCAAATCAAATGGCATATTCTTGTTCCCTGTCACTTGCCCTGCTCCTTAAACAATAAAATAAACAGACATGGCTTGGCCAAAGCTATTGTCAGAAACACAATGCTTCCAGTGGCAATAAATCTCCCACTAATGATGTTAGGTAATAGAGCTAGTCTTTTGCACTGTCTTTCCTCGCTGCTCTATTTTAAGGCAATGCCTCTGTAAACAAACACTTCCATAATGTGAGGTATTACATGGTGTGAAATAAGCTAGGTCCATTAGCATGGTGCGAAGCTGGGGCCTAGAACAATAAAAGGAAATAATGTGATCTGGCTGGCTGGGGAAAATACTACTCAGAACAACATAAGCACACTGACAAAAGGCAGGACGGCTTAGTCTTATTTATAAAAGCCTTTGCATGTTTCCACATTTATTAAAAAGTGACCCTCTTGAACTCAGTCTGAATGATATTAAAATGCTGACAGAGAGACAAAAACGGCGAGTCGGCCAAAACATTTTTTCCATCAATGCTGATGTTTTCTATTTATTTTATCCTAGATGAAAAGGAATAAGTGAATTCAGGAACTGGCTGCTTGTCATTTCAATAGCAAATAACACCTACTTAATAATACCTCTGAGGAAGTTGCTGGGGATTCATTTTTTTCTAAGCCCTCATGCCATGAGAGAGGGAAATAGTGAGTTATTTTGGTATATTAGATCTAACTCACTTAATATCTCACCAATGCAAAGATCAAAATAGGGAAGAAGGCATTGTTTCTTAAAATTTGATCTTTTCTAAAATGCAAGGCCCATAGTTGCCACCTTCACATTTCCATGCATTCTTCCCACAGGCTGTGAAAGGCAAATGCTCACAATTGCCTTTGTCAATTGTCCTCTTCTTCAGTTTTTAACTTTACTTCCTCTTCACCTTAAAGTTCATAGCTTCAAAACAGTAATGTTCTATGACCTCCAGAGGGTCTGCATTAGCAACAACAAAAATTATGTAGTTTTGTATGAGATAACTATTTTTGAAAAGCCATTATCAGTATTAAATTGCTAATGAGTTCATCTGGCTGAGTTACTGAGTTCAAGGTTCAGTGGGGAAATCTACCCAAAGAAATATGACATCTGGTATTGACATCTGACCTCATCTACACACATCCACACGCACCCACACACATCTCTAAACACATGGTCACAAAACACATGCATGAAGAGACACAGACTCAGACACATGCAGAGAAATTATACTCATATGGTTAAGTTAGAGTTTTTTTCCTGTGTAGAGCCATGCACAATGGTATGATTGTGGTTACTTTGACATCCCAGTTAACCACACAATCACAAAGAAAGAAACAAATGATACTTCCATACAGAATTGTGTTTCTAAACTATAATGTACAATACAGTGGGAGTTTTGATGCATTTTTAATTTCTTAATCAAGCTGAAACCCCATTCTAAATTGAGGATTGTTTTAACAACTATAAAGCATACTGCCTGGCATGGGTCATGTATGTGTTTGATGTTGAGGTGAAGTAAGTCTCTTTAAGCAAAAATATTATTTATATTGTAACCATCTTTACATCTATGATTCTATTTGTCATATGTGAATTTGGTTTTTTAATTATTATGCAAAAATTATGCTTGGAAAATCACAGTTCATTCATTTACGAATGTATGCCAACCACATACCTGAAATTTTTTTAAGTTTTCAGGACAAAATGAAATGATCAAGAAATATTTTTCCCTTAATGAAGCTGGGATCAGTGAAGCTGTAGTTAAACAAACTGCTGAAATACACAACTTAACATGAACTTTGGGAGGCAGGAAGCTCAGAATGGAGGATAAAATGCATTGGAGGGAGCAGAAGTTAAAGAGCAAAAATGCTACTTCGCTGACTTTGGAGAAAGAAGAAGAGCCACAATCCATGTTACCTCTAGAAACTGGCAAACGCATGGAAATTGAATCACCTCTAGTCTCCTGAGAGCCCACACCACTGCTGACACCTTGATTTTGCCCTGGAGATACTTTGGTCTCCTGTGCTACAACACTACAAGACAATAAATCCACACTGTTTCAAGCTGCTAGTTTTTGGCACTATGTCTCCACAGAAGGCACAGATACATTCTGTCACTTCTGTGGGGTGTTGCTGTCAGGAGTCTAAAAATATGGAAGGGAATTTGCTGGTCAGTAAGAAGTAACTACAATCATTTCAAGAGGATACAAAATATTAGATATACTTGAACAGACCTGAATTAATGTGAATGTTAAAGAAACAGAAGATTCACAGTATGAGCACAGGAAAGATACTCAATTGTCATAAACAGACTACTGACATAAATATGGAAGTGTGTGAGGTGGGGAGGTGAATAAGTATGTCAAGTGTTTGCTGTACATGTGTGAATACCCTAGTTCAAATACTCAGTACCCACATACAAAGCTAGGTATGGCTGCAAGCACTTCCAATTCAAGTACTGGGGAGGGGAGACAGAAAAACTGTGGGCTGTCTGTCAGCCAGTGTTGTCAGTGAGTGAACTTCAGGCTTCAAGAGAAATCCTGTCTCCAAAATTAAATGGCAGTAAATAGAGAAAGATATCCAAAGAGGGTCTCTGTCTTCCACATGTGCACACACTGTAGCTAAACAGCTCCCTTACACAGACACATACATGCTCATATATACACGGAGGGAGAGAGGGGTAAGAGAGAGAGATGGGCTAATAAAGCACCACAAGGGAGGATGGGGAGAGGTTAGGAGAAGAACTCAATTGGAAATAGATACTGCTAGCTAGGCAGTTTAAGGTAGACTCAGAGCTGATTGTTTTAGAATAAACTGGGTTACTATGAGAAAGGCCGTAGTCTGACATGTCCTGAGACCTGATAGCATAACTCTTAGACACATGTGCATTTGGGATGAGGAGGAGAAAAGGCCTACATGAAGAGTTGACAGGGCAATTCCAGGTGTTGTTTTTGTTTTGTTTTGTTTTGTTTTTACGAGACAGGGTTTCTCTGTATTGTTTAGGAGGCTATCGGTCCAGCCCGGCCTCGAACTCACAGAGATCCGCCTGCCTCTGCCTCTCGAGTGCTGGGATTAAAGGCGTGCGCCACCACCGCCCAGCTAATTCCAGGTGTTTTAAGAAATGTTTAGAATAAGAAGTTTCAGCACAATCACACTATACATGGAATTTGTAGAGAATGTTATTGTAGCTCACAATTAAGGAGCCATCATTTCCCTGAGGAGAGAGATTTCCTGTGGAAACACAGTGAAAAGACTGCAGATTTAAAAGTGACTGAAGGAATGAATGTGATAACAATAGTGCAACATTCAGTTAATTAAGCATTTGAAGATTAAAAAGGGAAATTAGTGTAGTAGTTAAAGGGAAAAATAGCCAAGGAATTACTGTAAGAGAAATGCATTTCCCCATTAGGGTTTGTAAATACTGTATGGTATGTATGATGTGAAAGGGACCAGCTCAAATAACTAAGACTTTCATTAGAAAAGAAGCAAATGGTGCAACTAAAGGAAAAGAGAAAATCTGGTTTTGATCAGGAAGAACTCATGGTTTTCAGATATGTGGGCAGAGTAAGAGCAAGCCAACGAGCATGACTATTTTGAATTGGAAAGGATGACCAAAGCATGCGCACATCTCTGTTATCAATGTGTGTAGTATATATGCTGTGAGTAAGAGTGTTAAAGACGGGCATAAAGGCTTGGTCTGATGACAGAAAAAATGTAGGAAAGCCTTCGCTATGTGATCATGGGATTCAGAAAACTGAACACAATCTGGAAAGAACAGAGAGGCCTGGTGAGCAGTTATTCACAAAGTGTGAGTCTATCCATTACTCTATTAAAGATACTTGAATTACCAACTTATAAAGAGAAAAGGCTTAATTGGGCTCACATGCTTAAAGGTATTGGTCCACAATTGATTGCTCTCATTGCTCATTGCAAAGTATCTCATCATGGAGGAACACTTGACAGAGCTAAGCAGCTCGCCTCATTTCTAAGGCAGTAAAGAGTGCAAAAAAAGGTAGCAGACTTCCAAGAAACCCTCCAGACACAGGTCTCCAATGACACAAAGGCCTCTCTCTGGGCTCCACCTTGCACAGCTTTCACAGTCTCCCAGTGAAGACCTTCTGGGGGGCATACATACCTTTAGCACATGTGGGAACATTTAAGATTCAAACTACATTAACCATTAGGACATTGATAAAATTAGTGATATTTCTGTAATCCCCCTCCCCCCAAAAACCCTATAAAGTAGGTGCTAGAAGGTAGCAGAGCCAGACTAGGAGGATTTTTGCAAAGCTGCTGATTAACAAAGAACTGAGGGGTTTCAAGTGGTGGAGACTGAATTTTGTAAAGACTTCACTTGTGTTTAACCAAGAGGCAGAATGAAGCACAATGCAGGTATTGGCCTCCAATGGCCTTAGGCTTTGATTTTCATAGTCTGACGTTTTTCAGTGTTACTAGGAATCTAACCTGTGATGCTAAGATAAAATTCCCGGGTCCCAGTACAGTTATACTAATTCATTAGGATAAGGCACAGGCAGGGTTTTGCATTGAAATGCACACTGCAGGTAATTCTGATACAGGTGTTCTAAGGCTCACACTGAGACATATCCTCTGATTGCACATTGAGAACTATCAGCCTGGGAGAAGAGGGATTAAGCTAAGAGGGTATGGGTCATGATGGTAATGAACAAGTTGGGTTGTAATTAGACTGTAGCCCGGAGGTGGGGTGTGTGTGGGGAGGTCAGGACAGAACAAGAGTAAGAGAAATTCATTTCACAGAGTGAGGGTTGGAAGCAGAGATTGTTTAAAAGTGTACTTTGGAAGATACAAAAGGCTTTTCTTCCTGTGCCTGCCCCACTGTCTTCTGTGCTACAACCCAACAGGGTGCTATTTTGTAAAATTACACAACAGCAAGTAGCCATTTTTTGTAGTATCTGGAGTGGTAGTTCTATTGCATTACACATTCACACACATGTGTGTGACATTATACTGGTATGGAATCTGTCAATGAACTTGATGTCTATTACCATCCGGGAGCCTTCATCCAGTGACTGATGGAAGCAGAAGCAAACACCCACAGTTAAACACTGAACTGAACCCAATGAACCCAGTGACAGACAGAGAGCAGCGATGAGCAAATTGGCAAAGAATGGGCTGGCAAAACCAGCAGAGACAGCTGATCTGAACAGGGGAGAGCTCTTGGACCCCAGACCGACAGCGGGAAGGCCAGCATGGGACTGATCCGGAACCCCCCCCCCGAATGTGAGTGTCAGTGAGGAGGCCTGGACAACCTATGGGGGCCCTGAGCAGTGGACCAGTGTGTATCCCTGGAATACAAACAGACATCGTGTATCCGTAGCACAAAGAGGGATGCTCTCTCAGCCTGGACCCTACCCTGAGTGAAATGACAGATGCTAGATATCCCCTATGTGGAAGGAATTGGCAATAGGGTGGGAGGCCAGGGGGGAGGATGGGGGGTGCGGGAGGAGGGGAGGGAGAGGGAACTGGGATTGACATGTAAAACAAGCTATTTAAAATTAAAATTAAAAAAATAAAAAAAGAATCTGTCAGTGAGACTAACATGTAGGTCAGAGTAGCACCACAGTTAATATCCAGGCTATACTCATATTTTCTAATCATATTGCTCTTAGTGTGGAAGACTGTTTTTTTCCTTCCTTTAGGAAATGGTGACAAAACAGGAAAACTATGAATCGTAATCTTAATCTTCTAGCAAAATTTCTTTTATTAAAGTCCCAAACCACTTCAGATTCCTCTATTAGAGGTCAAAGACTTATGATTCAAATGCAAGATTGGTGTCTCCTTATTATCATTTTTTCCTGAAAACTGTACATTGAAAGAAACCAGATGAGAGTAAATATTAAATATATGATCTGTACTATATACAGTCCTCATGGAATTGTCCTGTTCTGAGATTAGTGCGAAGTTGTTTCTTCATTTCCTTATATACATTTTAGGAAAGATATCTATTAGCTTCTTTAATTAAGGAGTGTGGTTGAAATATTTTACATTGTTTTGGAATTCTGTCTCAAACAGTACAAAGACAGAGTATCAAATGGCCTGCACTCTCCAACCATATTGCTTCTGAGGCTGTGTTCTCAAAGGAAATTAGAAAGGAATAGACGATATACTCATATGGGAAGTACATATGATCCAAGATTGAAAGTGTTAAAAATTACTTTAATCATTATCCACACCTGTTAGCTCCGAATCAAGGACAAGATCACAAGGTTTGCATGGTAGGCTTGGAATGTTGCTGAGAAAGAAAATGAAAAGTTTGTTGAACATATAACAGTCTCTGATTCGGATAAAATGGCCCCCAGAAGAAAGACAAATAAACAGAAAGGAAGGAAGGAAAGGAGAGAGAGAGAGAGAGAGAGAGAGAGAGAGAGAGAGAGAGAGAGAGAGAAAGAGAGACAGAGACAGAGACAGAGACAGAGAGACAGACAGAAAGAGAGACAGAGAGAGAGAGACAGAGAGAGAGAGACAGAGAGAGAAATAAAGAAAGGCATTCATTGACATGTCTCTAACTGGGCCTCTGGTTCAAAATCAGTGTTAGAGACTTACCAAACTTGTGGTAGACTGAAAGAAAATCAAGAGATGTTGGGAGTACTGAGCGTTGTTATTTCTATATGCACAACTCAGGCAAGTCTCTGTGGCAAGCTCTGGGTGGGACCTTGACTTACTAGATTTTTCTGTGTCTACAGCTTAGTGGTTCAGTCTTCCTGCTGTTTTGATTTTTTTTGGCTGTGTGTGTGTGTGTGTGTGTGTGTTTATGTAATGCTCATGAAACTCCATTTTCCCAGATTTTTTTGCTTCATTTATTCAGACAGTGTTGTATTATTCCTATGATATGATTCCTTTTTTATAAAATTCTGACTAATACATTTGCTGTTGACTTAAAAATGTGGAATGTTCCCAAAGGCAAGTCTTTGCAGTTTTGGGCTAGTGGTCTCTTGTATCTCTCACTCTTCACTGATTCTCTCAAGTTTGAAAGAGTCACTATGTGAAGCACGAGATGTGTGTTACCACCAAGGTCACACTAGTTGATTAAGAATTTTGCTTGAAAACCACTAACTTAGGCAATTCTTCAGATCCCAAATTAGTTCCTTCAGGAGCAAGTTGTTATAGATGAATGAGCCCTGACCATTGCATAGTTCCCTAGCTTCCTGTCACATAGATAGCCCCCTCCTCTTGTGTGTATTCCAGGCATCCACCATGATGGTATATAACCTTCCCGGACTCTCATGATAGAGAGTGGAATTCTGTTTGGACTTTATGTTTCTAGAAGTGCAAGCTCAATAAACTTCTTCCATATATATATTTTTTTGCTTTATATTCTCCTTATTGGTCATCCCATTTAGTAGGATTCATCTACATCCATGGCCATTAAGACTTGTGTTCTTATGAGCAATTTGTATTTTCAAGCATACCACTTCACTTTCTTTGAAAAATCATTATCATTGTATTTGATGTCTACATGAATATGACTTGCAAGGTTTCATGTGTAATGACATACAAGGCCAGAGCATACTTTCAGGCGTGAGTTTTCTCTTTCACCATGATCCCAAATTAGGTACCAAATGTTTTCACCTGCTGAGCCTCCCTAGTATTGCAATCTGTTTTTTTTTCTTTGAAGTCTCTTCCTGTAGTATGTATTCTTCAGGTATTTTTGCCTCTCTTTATACCCTTTGACTGATTAACTCAACAACTTTTCTCTGTCTACTGCCCTTTACTGTCTTAATTTCTGACATGAAGTTTAGATGCCACAACTTACCACAATAGCCCCTTCTTTTAATGAAACTGAACTTTAATGGGATCTTTTTATTTTCTTTACTATTGTAAAGTGTTCATCAGAAGAACACTTTGATCCAATCATGAGTTGCCATCATGCTTTGCACAACTACATTAATATCATCAGTGAGGGTTCCACAATGTTGCACATTGTTCCATGTATTTTGAGTGACTCAATAATACTTTACATTGTCAGATGATTCACTATATTTTATAATAAATTAGTCCAGTCATTCTTAAGGATAACTGTCATAAGTTTCTTCATTCTTTAACTACCAACATTTCTTACTTCTGTTTTTATCACATTCTTCTAATTTTGTAAAGGGTGAAAACATATACACTGAAGAGATAATTTATCATTCTCCTTATCATTCTCCAACCTGTGTTAGCTACTTTCCTGTTGCCAATTTAAAGTGAATCCACAGAGTTTAAGTCAAAACCAGGAGAAAGTTAATAAGAGGGCCTGAGGACTTAGGGAAATAAGTGTAAGTTCTGTGGACATTAGCTATAGACTGAGGTTAAAGTAACATCTTTTTAAGCACACGGCTGGTCTGCCAGAGATACTATTGCATCTGCTACCATCCTCATGCAGAGATGCAGGATACTTGTTCCTCCTGTAGTAGATTTCCTCTGCTTACACTGTTCTCTATGGATGCCTTAACACACTATGCTTGGAGTTCAGTGAGTAGTATCTTGCTTTCCTGCCGAGTACACAGTCATGAGTTTAATCCCCAGCATCTCTTCCATAAACAGAAAAATTCAAACCAACGCCAAACGAAACAAACCCCCAAGACACTTAAATGCCAAATAAAATTGAGTGTTTTATAATAACAGCAATGCGTTGTGTGACAGGATTGGATGCCTCAGGGGGCTGTGAGGGGGGAAACTATGTGATGTTCGAGCTTCACTTCTGCCTTGGTTGTGCTTGTCATGAGGAGACATCACTTTAATGTCTGTCTCATTTACACATTGCTTTCTATTTCTCTGTATTGTTTCCTACCTTTATATCCAAAGAGAATGATTTCATTAGATTTTCTGACTTCAATTCTATTCTGACCTTAATTAATTAATCTTCACAACCTTATTTTCCGATTAGGTTTCATTCATTCTGAGCTACAGGATAGACATGACATGGCAGAGGACACCATTCCAAGTATTTCCTTCAAAAACTGAATGTCTTATTTCTTTTCTTTGAATATCTGTGAGCTTAGGCACAAAAATTAGCTGTGCTGCTACAACTGCTATAGGATCTTTTTATAAAAGCTCACTAAAGTTAACAACTAAAAGAAAATCTCACAATTAGAAACTAACATAGTATTCTGTGGTTTAAAACATTAACCATGCATCATTGCTCAAAGGTCTAGAGGTGATTTGGCCAGTCCCCTGATAGTCACTGTGGTCAGCCCACACTCTTTTGTTTCAAGACAGGGTTTCTCTGTATTGTTTTGAATGCTGGTCCTGGAACTTGCTCTGTCGACCAGGCTGGCCTCGAACTCACAGAGACCTGCCTGCCTCTGCTTCCCCAGTGCTAGGATTAAAGGTGTGTGCCACCAATGCCCAGGTTAACTGATAGTCACCGTGCTTACCCCACATTCTTAAGTCTGCAGGTATTTGGGGGCACTGTTGGAAGCTGGTTCACCTGACTGTTGACCGGTTCGCTTAGGTTGTATTGCATTGGACTGGATATATTTTCATGGTGATTCTAGTGACTAAGACAGAGGGCAGAATCAAGTAAGCTCTCCTAAGACGTCGATTCCATCCTTTGTAGAGAATTATGTTGCCCACAGAAACTCCCAATACCACTACATATACAGAGCAGGGAAACAAACCCCAATTTTGATAAAGAGAACTGAGAATATGCATTCCTAGGGCTAAAGGGAAGAAAGAATGGTTGTGTTCTGCTATGAACCTATCTTAGCCACCAACCAAGCTTGCTAAGTAGAAATAGGAGAACTAAGTAGAAGTTGCTGAAGATGCAGCCTTCACCTAATTTATGAATTTGTAACTTATAAGTGACTGCATTAACCTACTAAGTTGTATCTTTTGTGGAATTTGAGATGTGAGAGGGTAGGGGAAGCACATGAGAAAACACTTAATGGAATTAATATTTAAAAGGCCAGATTCAGAGATGACTTACAAGTTCCTCTCAGTTATAGAAGGCTGACCTCATTCAATTCAACAGTGCTGTAACAGTGGTACATACTTTCTATGTGATAATATTGGAAGGAAACTGAGTCCTGACCTCATGGACAGAAATAAAGAACAGAAAAGTACTTTTCTCAATAGACTTACCCAGAAAATGTTCAATTCATTATTGCTGATAAAAACCATTATACAAAAATTCATTCTCCGTTTCTTTCTCTAATTGCAAGCATTAAATAAAATATGCATACAATAATTAAAATCGAAACTGGTGCAAGATAATATATATACGCGTGTGTGATTATTACATTAAATAAGGTTATTCTTACTAATATTAATATTCATTTTCAATGTTTACCTGCCACTGGTTTAGTCAGTTCTGTTATTAAATTTTGTTTTGAAAAATGCAAGTTCATACAGTGTAGTTTATACGTTAGCAAATACTTTGAAAATGTTGTAAATTTTGTGTATTGGTACATTGAGTTAAATGCAGTGAAAGTAAAAATATTAGATGAATGACATCAATTCAGTGGAATTTGGCAGTACAGCTTGCACAAATCTATGTCTCTCTGTCTCTTTCTGTCTCTGTCACTGTCTCTCCCTCTCTCTATCTCACACACACACACATACACACATACTCAGACAGACACACGAATGCACACACACACACAAACACACACACACACACACACACAGGAAAACTCTTTAGGCTGAGATACAGATGCCCACATCTGGTGTGAAAATGTCTTTTCCAATTTCATGTAACTTTCCCTTTACAACTTCACAGTTACAGCTGCAGCTCTTCTTCACCTTGGCAGGGTGGCTGTATTCCTATTTTTATATTTATCTCTTTTCTCACTTCTATTTTGAATTGTCTTTTCTATTTTTCTCTTTAATTCTACCCTTTTTATAGCTCTTTTATTTTACTCATCTTACATAGAGTAAGAAAATCCATCAAAGCATTCTTATAGCAACTTTCAGTACTACCCGTGGCTGAATCACCATTAATATCAATAAATTTTCTCTCTATATATTTTTCTTCCCAGTTTTACACTCTTCATATCCAGTTGCATTTCACTGAAAGATAAGTAAGGTGGTGCAGGCCTATAATAACCATTGGAGGGGCTTAAGTAGGAGAATTGTGTTTTCAAAGGTAATTTTGGAAAATAGTAAAACATTATATCAAAAGTAGCTACAGGTTATCAAATAAGCAACCCATTTTATAAAGAGTGTGGTACCTCTATTGGAGTAGTTAGTTATTGACTTCCTATAACATAACAAATTTTGGAAAAATTTTTTGGTTACCCACCAGAATTTGATAGTAAGGATCAATTGTGAAAACAAAATATACTTGAGTCATAGAACATGGCTAAATTATGGGTTTTTTTTTTCGAGACAGGGTTTCTCTGTGGTTTTGGAGGCTGTCCTGGAACTCACTTTGTAGACCAGGCTGGCCTCGAACTCACAGAGATCCGCCTGCCTCTGCCTCCTGAGTGCTGGGATTAAAGGCGTGCGCCACCAACGCCCAGCTTATGTTTGTACTGGTGTGGAAGCTTCCTCCCTAGTGGCTAAATTTCATAATGCTTTTAGGTGTTATGGATGTTTGGGGGGGAGAAAAGGAATCATAGGTCTTGTCTAGCTGTGAATCCTGTAAGCCAGAAGAATGACTAGCTTGGAAATATATGTAATAGTGGCATGGATCTTCTGGGAATAGACAATGCCTTTCTGATTGGATTTCAAGAGATGAAACTTATGTCTGGTACCATTAATGGGACCAAGAGCCCAAGGTTAAGCAAACAGTAGGCCCTAGAGAAGAGCCTATTAATATTATTCTGCTAAATAGACACAGTATTGAACATTATCTTAAAGACATATCTATACTTGTGGATAAGTCATCTGTATCACAACTCCTACCCACTTTCCTCCTAATATTATTATCATGGAAATTAGGAAATGAGAACTGTAAGAGACAGAGACAATAAATCACTACTGTGAAACAGTGTTTTCTGGGCATTCCAGAATAGTTGCAAATGTGAATAAACAGTAATTGCAACTACATGCACAGGATCTGCACAAAATTAAGCCAGACAAAATCCTAGCAAGAAAGTAGGAAGTAGCCATGAAATCCCACTCCCGGCTAAAGAAATGTTGGGGATTGGTGTTTGGTGGGAGAGAAACTTAGTTTTATTCAGGAATACAATGACTTAAAGAGTGTTCTTTTTCCTGCATAGTGTACTATATCCATGAACACTCTGAGAGTACTAAATTGGCTCAACAAGTTTTTAAAAACAAAAGGCAGCACATGAAATTTGTAGAGGGTAGGAACTATAGAAGGGGATGTGAGATAGACTTGATCAAAATACATCATATACAAAAGGAAAAAATGAAACTGGCACTGATATAATAAAATTTGGAAAATAAATATGGAGAAGTCACTTTATATTATTAAGTCATGAAACACCACTTAGTTACCAGTGATTATCATTGGTTTAATCTGCCATTAACTAAGAGAATTAAGACCTTGCCAGCCATTTTCTTCTATTATTTTTGTCAAAATGATAATGTAAATCCTTAACAGTTGCATGTACTATAGTCAAATATAAATGTATTTAGTAGTGGAATGTATAACAACACATCTCTGATTCTTGGCACAATGTGAGGAAAAGTGAATAGTAAAACTACCCCACTGTTTCTCATGTATCTATTTGTAGTGAGATTCTCACAGTATTGTGCAAATATATTTGCTGACCTTTTAACGTGCAAAGTGTATTAAGTGACATATTAAATTTTCATAACCCTGAAGTGGAATGTTTTCAACAGTAAGGTTTTTCTTGTTGTTGTTTTTTAAAATAATTTTGTCGTCACCATAGGAACATATTTTCCCCCTACAACATAGCGTATAGCGAGAAGCTTTGGTGACCACAGTCCCTAAAGAGAGATAAGATGTGTTAAGAAGAAACAGACATCTGCTGGAGTTAGTTTTGTTTTGATTAAAGAGGCTCTTTGATATTCATCTTGCAGGAGGAAATGCAAGTGAGAAATACAGACTCGGATTAAAACCATGTTTTCTTTCCTGTAGGGGTTCTCCTCGGGCTTTATCAAGGCTTCAGGAGGTAAAACAGGAAGGCGTGTAACCTTTGGACTCCACCACCACATCATTAATCTCACCCAGGATGAAGACAGAAGCTCCCACTGTGTGGTGTCCATGAACAGATATATTTAATAGATCCGGATTTGATTCTATCACAAACACTGGCATTTGCCAAGTTTAACTGGAATAAAAATCTAATCTTACAAATAACTGAAATAGAAGAAACTGCATAAAGCATCTGTTTTTAAATTATTTCAGTGCTTATAAATTGAATGAACCATTTAGTAATTGAGCCAACTTGTCTTTCTGAATTAATGGGTTGTAATACTATTTCTTAAAAGTAGTAAACTTCATTTTAAGTTAGTTCTTATAATACTTTAAATCATACTCCTCTAGAAAAGGAGTTGAATTCCTAAATATTTTTTGGGGTATCTACTTATCCAGAAATATCACTTGTTGTTTAGTACATTAAAAAAATAATGTGTGTAAGATGAACTACTTGATGGAAATATTAGCATTGTATCATGTGGCACTCAGTGAATGACAGGTAGTGAGTGGAAGGAGATGACTTTTGAGAGCCAGAGGCAGTGGATGCCTGCAGCGAAACAGTGTCTTTTGAACATTAGAGGGCTGTTGCACACATGAACTCACAGCAGCTGAGGGTGCAAGAACAAGACATGCCCAAGGTCAACCCAGATTAAATCCAAGCATGGATGGATTCAGAAAATCCCATTCATCACAAAGGAGCTACTAGCACCCGAATGCTGCTAGGAGGGTGAGTCAGTTCTCCATAGGAATGCAGGCCCTGGCAGGTTCCCCACGGATGTATTACTGTCCAAGTATGTACATACTGGCAGTACAAGATCGACTCAGTCGGGCTCAGAAAAAAAGAGAAGAAGAAGAAGGAGAAGGAGAAGGAGGAGAAGAAGAAGAAGAAGAAGAAGAAGAAGAAGAAGAAGAAGAAGAAGAAGAAGAAGAAGAAGAAGAAGAAGAAGAAGAAGAAGGGATCACAAAAGCACTAAGTCTGGAGAAAGAGGTGTGTGCATGGGTGTATGACAGCAGACAGGAAGCAATGGGAAGGAAGGAGATCTGAAAATTTATTTTTTGTTTTATCTTTGATTTTGATTATTTTGGTGGAATAGACTGAACTCCAGGTTCTGTGTTTGTTCAATCAGTAAGATACAATTAAAGCTCATTAAGTGTTTGAAATTAAAAGTATAAATGGTTAAGTCCTTTCATGCATTTTTATATTTTTATTTCCTTTCTATATAAAAACATGGAAAACAGATAGAATTCCCTGAGTCAGTAGGATCAGAGACATGTGAGGAGAGGCTATAGAGACCAAGAGCTTCTTTATGACTAAAGGACTGGTGGCTCAGCAGAGGAAAGAGTTCAACACTTCCCACTCCAGCATGTTGCTTGTTTTGATTTAGAGACACTTTTGAAAAATAGACTATAGAGAAGAGCTTGTTAGTCTAAAAGCAGGAGGGGAAGAATTCCTGTGTGGACCATGCTTCATCTCATCTGAAGGGATAGGAATTAGAAACAGTGAGAAATCTGTATGAAGTTTAGCAATTAACCCTCAACTACCTAGTAACTTGCCACAGGTAACCACCACAAACCCAAGCTTGTCTTGTTTCAAAATATACTGCCCTTGGTCCAGTTCAGTTTATAAGCATAGCACCTCAACTCAGTTTTAGAACTTTTTTTCCTGTAATGAGTGTTCCTACATCCCAGAAAACATAAATATATGTATGCTGTGGACTATTACTTTAAGATGTCTTACATTCTTTATGCTGTGGATTATTTGATTAATGATATAAAAATGTGTTGCATTCCTTTAGGTTGCATTTGTTTAACTCTGTAAAGCTGTATTAGTTTGTCTAAAGCATCTGGTTGTTCTAATAAAGAACTTAATGGCAAATAGTCAGTCAGGAGACAGATACAGGCTGGGGCTTGCATGAAGAGAAAAAAATGGTAGGAGAAATCTAGGGAAGGGAGGGGCAAGGATGGAGTAAAGGAGGAGGGAAGGATTCCAGAGGCCAGCCATTTAGCCATACAGGTAGTCACAGAGTAAGAAGAGAAAGATGTACAGAAAGACAAAGGTTAAAAACTCCAGAGGCAGAGCATAGTTAAAGAGAAGCTGGATCATTTAAGTTAGAGAAAAGCTGACTAGTAACAAACCAAGTTAAGTTTGGGCATTCATAACTATGAATAAGTATCCTTATATTTATTGGGAGATGGGTGATGGATCCTCAACGGGAAAAAATAAAAATAAAATAAAACAAACAAGCAACAACATACCTATATATTGTTCAATTAATCTGTTATGCCACTGTATTTCTCAGATCCACCTGAAAAGAACATTGACATTAGAGGACAAATTTTGTCTTTCTTGTTGTTTTTAAAATCATTTTATGCCCAAGTAGGTGTTGGGGTGATTTTTTTCTGTTGTTTCTCCTCCATCTCTCTTTCTTCTTTTTTTTTAATAAAATACTGGACAATAAGTAAAGTTATTTCTTCATGGGGAAAGTCCTTTTGTGTATATGTTGTCCTATTGGTTGATAAATAAAGCACTGTTGGCCAATAGGGAATCAAGATAGGTGGGGCTAGGATTCAAGGAGGATTCTGGGAAAGAGAGTCACAGTCAGTCACAATGTAGGACACCAGAGGAGTAAGAGGTCCAGACCCTTTCTCCGGTCAGAGAAGACCATGTGGAAATACTCAGATTAGCAGTTATGGGTTAAAAATTAAGTCAGAGCTAGCCGATAAGATACCAAGCAAACGGCCAACAGCTTCATAGTTAATATAGTGTTTCATGTGTTATTTGGGGCCTGAGACAGCTTGGGACCCAAGTGGCTGGTGGGAAGACTACACGTTACAATTTCCAGGTAGTTTTGACAGTGTTGAAATGACCCCCATGTACATTAGTAAATATAGACAAGGCTTTGCTGTAGTTAGATGGGGCTTCTGACTCAGGCAACTTCTTTGTCCAGTGGCTTAGCTATCCGGATTACTATTACCTTGTGTTTTGTCCATCTGGATGCATGTCCTTCATGATCATTGTGGAAGAAGATCTGACTATGTCTCTTCTGTTTTTATTTCCCTGTCTTGAACTATTGACAGGCTAAAATAACTATAACCAGGTTGATAACCCACCCAGAATATATATTCAGCAAGTCGAAAATGTTGGTTATAGCTGTTCACCTGCAAATGAAATATATATCAGAATTGCAGAAAAACCATAGGATCAAAGGTTGTAGTTCAAGGTAATTTTCTATACTTTAAATACCATTTAAAAATTAGTGGTATCAATTAATACCTCATATCAGCATGTCCTAGAAATGACTATTTCAGTAATCAAAATGTAAGATTTTGAGGTATGCTTAAATTCTAGGATGATGCAAGAGAAAGCCTGTTGTGAACTAACTGCCAGAATGTCTTATTCTACTTCGCATACCTGAGCATGCCATAGACTTTGAGTTGGTGTATCACCTCTTCACTTGTTTCACTTCTTTGAGTTACATACCGGATTTTTCAACAAATGTGGACATGAAAATAAAGAGCACCTTTACTGTAGATTCTTTGAAAATTATCTAATGGGAACCCATTTTCTTAATTCTAGGGTGTCTGACCACAGTTGCTTGATTGAATTTTCTTCTCAAGCAATTAGAAGCAATATAACAAAAATGAACTGATTACAATATTTTAAAGCAATTAGTTAATCAGACATGTTTCCATGCAGAATTTTTTAAATATTAATTTTACTTTCTGTGTGTTGTTAAGGATAAACCTGAGGTTTATCACCTCAGGGACAGAAAAGGCAATGTCATTGAAAGCAAATAGGCTTGGTCATCTTTGAGAATTAGAGCTAAACTATTTTTAAAATTAATTGAAAAACTAGACATTGTATAGAAGAAGTAATGAAGGTCCTATTTTACTTTTAAATTCAAGTTCTCTTGACTTTTTTCGATCTTGCTTGAAGATTCAGTTCAATGAGATTTCTTATAAATAAAATGCCTTTTGTAGTCAAAATTAAGTGTGCACTTAACAGTAAGTGAATACAGGTCTATGCAGGATCTTTGGGGAGGGATGCAGTGAGAGTGTTGCATGGCACTGTACCTGAAGAGATGTGAAAAATTGTCTCTTCACTGCAGAGAAGCAGCCAAAATATAGATATTATCAAAGTCTAACTTAGTGTACCGAGAGTTTTATTGAAATACCTTCAGGCATATGGGTGAGTGGGTTATTATAAGAACAAAAACACCTGGAGACTCTCATGGATGCTAGATTCTCTTCAACAGTTTTGCTATCATTGGGTGGGTAGGTGTCTTTTTGAAGAGTCTGAGACACATTTATTACCTTGTTTTGTTCGTTTAAATCTTCCCCAAACCCAAATCATCTTGTAAAGAGGAACAAAGGAATAAAGAAAGCAAGAAGGAGGGATGGTATACAGAGAGGAAGTAAATTCACAAGGTAAAATGGCATTGAAATATTTTTTCTTCAAGTATTAAGCTGTAATAGAAATACTGATTTCTAACATTTGCTACATATTAGAACCAGCTGGGATTTGAAAATATTGTCTGTGGCCCATTATTAAGGATTATTAATCCCAATACTCTCATATAGTTTTAGCTATTCAAATAATACTTGCTTTTTATATTTTTATTTAAATTAGAAACAATCTTTTTTATATATCAATCCCAGTTCCCTCCATCTCCCATCATAATTGCATTTCTTTTGGTATTCACTGAGATGACCTTTAAGTAAAATAATTCAAGCATAACTTACTGTCAACACCTGTCCCTGTGTAAACCTTCTTTTCATCTTTTCTCCATTCTCTTCTCTCATTCTTTATGCTTCAGACACAGCACTGTTTGCAGAGTGAAGACTGAAAGAAGTTGCCTCCTTCTTGCTGGTTGTTGTGGATATGACTGACTTGCTTCTCCATTGTGCAATTGCTTTAGTCCTCTGTTCATTCCTTTGTAATGACTTAAGTTCCGCTTCCATTGTATTGACAACAGTTTTATTTTTGGTTTTTTGTTTTTCCCCAAGCCTGACCCATGATGATAGAGCCATCTTATTTGAATTGTAG
This sequence comes from Mesocricetus auratus, assembly GCF_017639785.1. Lineage (NCBI taxonomy): Eukaryota > Metazoa > Chordata > Mammalia > Rodentia > Cricetidae > Mesocricetus > Mesocricetus auratus. Next base: position 37,549,629 of record NW_024429190.1, read on the forward strand.
CTACACTGAATGCTTCATGTCAGGACCTATTCCATTCACAATGTAATCATTGCTGGGGCAGATGAGATGTTTGTAATTCCCTTAAAGGATGTGTTGCCGGTAGGCTGGCTAATTCCTGTGCTTCATGTGACTAATACCTGCACCATCCTGAGATGATGTATGATCCTTGTTCAGGGAGGCTTTTACAAGAGGAACAATGTCTACAATGCTGTCCCCAAAGCTCTGCTTTTAGCATGTAGATTCTTGTGAGAACTAAAAATAAACAAACACTACCCTCATGTACCATAGGCTGTACTATTCTGTATAGTTGTAATCTTGATTAGTTTCCCAAAGAGCTGTGGAAATGACTATGTACACAGTGTTCTTCTATTTCCTAATTAGCAAATATTTCATATTTCAGCAGAGTGGTTTAAGTTTTATATGCTTGATTAGATATCAACTTCTACCCCTCCTAACCCAGTGCCTAGATTTGCTACATATGAAAAGTTGTTTTTGTTTTGTTTTTTGTTTTTGTTTTTTTTTTTCAGGTAGTCTCTTGCTAGACTGATATGCCGATGAGCCAGAATGTAGAGTTTGTAGAGAACAGTCACTGATTTGCAATCTTTCACCCACCTGAACTTCTCTACCAATTTTTACAGATCGCTGAACGAACCTAATAGAAACCAGAAAAGAGGCCTGAGCTAAATTTTCCAACCAATTTATTTGCCTTCCTTCCTTCGGCCCTTTCTTCCTTCCTTCCCTCCCTCCTGCCTTATCTCCCTCCTTATGTATCCCCCTTTAACCTTTCTCTCTTCCTCTTCCTTTCTCCCTTATCCTTCTTTCCTTCCTTCTCTCTTTCCCTTCTTCATTTTTCTTCTTCCCCTCTTCCTTTTTCCTTCCCTCCCTTAGTCCCTCCTTTCCTCTTCTCATATCTTCCTCATTCACATAATATGTTTTCCCCTTTCTTCTAAAACTATACCCCTTTATTACAGAAAGTTATTTTATTTTTTTATTAGGACAGAAGTGCTTTGCATGGCACAGGGATATCTACATTTTAGCTTTCAGTAAATTTCTATGCTACATTCTCTAATTTTGCCCTTTATCTCCCAGATGTAAACTGACTCACATAGTTTCTACCACTAAATTCTTGCACTTTATAACGTAGTTTGCTTTTTTTTTTTGGCTATTTTCTTATAAATTAGAAGTATGATTCAGCCAAATATTGGAATATTGTTCATCCTTAGTTTCTTTGGAAACCATAATCCAGTTGAGCTGCCATAGCAAAATACCACAGATGGGTTTGCTTAGACAAATAAACAATAACAGCAGCAGCAGCAGCAATGTTTCCTTTCAGTCCTGAAAACTAGAATTTTAAGATCAAAGTGGCAACATGGATGGTTTCTAACTAGACAACTCTCTTCTGCTTCCAGATGGCATTGGGATGCTGAGTCTACAGACTGACTTTTCAGTTCGCAACTGCAAAGATGAAGGAAGCTAAGAAGGAAGAATGTGTGAGAGAGAGGAAAAAGAACAGGGGGGCGGGGAGGGATTAGAAGGAAGGCTAGGGGGAGGGGAGGGGGGAGAGTAAGGGAGATCTGGGATCCATTCCTCTTTTGCTGCTTTGTGTTTTAGTCAACTCTACACAAACCTAGACACATCTGGAAAGAACGAACTTCAGTTTCCTTCATTTACTTCATGTTGACTTGAAGGCGTGCCTGTGGGAAGATTTTTCTCAGTTAATGCCTGAAGTAGGAGGGCCCAGGTCTCTGGTGGCCACAGCATTCCTGTGCAGGTGCCCCTGAGATGTGTAAGAAAGTAGTCTGAGAAAACCATCTGGAGCAAGACAACAGGCAGTATGCCTCCATGGGCTGTGTTTCTGCTCTTGCCTCCAGTTCCTTCCTTGAATTTCTGCCTTGGCGTCCTTCAGAGATATACTCTGGTTGGGAAATGCGTGTTCGCTTAGTCACTCACTGTTCTATTTCTGTGAAGAGACACACTGATCAAGGCAACTCCTGTGAGACAAAGCATTTAACTAGGCTGAAGAAGATGTAGGCAGCCACTTAGACTGGTTATCTAATGGGCACTGGGGCCACACTTAACAGCAAAGGTGTGTAAAAGCCCTCAAGCTGGGTGCTTAGTGTAGAGGTTTGACGTTTTCCAAGAGGTGTCCCATGGGGGAGCTTGGAGATACAGTCAATGACACAGTTCCCATGTGTGAGGCAGAGAAATAAGATCCAAGTCCTGCAAATTTTCGCATCTGTCTCAGGACTTCAGGGAGGATCTAGTTGAATAGATGCAGTCTGTTAAGTACATCATCGTGCATTGTGCAGGAGCCAAGGGCTGCTAGCTGAGAGAGATGTGCTTGGCTGGTACCAGAGCCTGAGGTGGGTCAAAAGGTGAGACACCATGATCAAGAGAGTAAGCCTCTCTTGTGAGAAATGGCCAGAGGTAAGAGTGGACAAAGAGGGTCAGCTATGAACTTAAAGATCATCGTTGGGGGTTCCTCCACTACCAAGAATACTAGTGGGATGCCAGATGCTCCATGGTCACTCCCATGGATACAGGGAAGCATTTACGCTGACCAGCTGAAGGGAAACTTACAAATTTTGTCAGTGCTGGACAGAAAGTGAGCCTGTGGTATGTAGACTGGAAGCGGGATCCTGGCATACTTCAAACCCCGTGGGCAGTAGGGATCACTCGGTGAGCCTGCCTGAGTTTCATAGCACCAATGTTGTTTTTTTAGCGGTGGTGGGAAGGAAAGTTACACAATACAACAAACTCAATACGGGATGTTTATGGAGGCGGGGAAGGGACACAGAGAGCAGCCTCCCTCTGGAGACCAGAGAGATTGGGAAGGGGGGAGGGTGAGAAGATCTCATCTTTTATGAGGGGAAGAAGTACATACTCACAGGAGTGGCTGTAGCTGATAACATGTTTTGTCAGGACCCTAAGTGTTGGCCAGTGTAAATGCCTGAGTACTAACAATCGCATCCACACAGAGAGTGCTCTTAGTGGCTGCAGTTGAGGACCCTGAGGGCAGTCCAGCATAATGCTTGAATGCTAATACCTTTTACCACCATGAATTACACGGAAGTTAGTAGTTTGAAACCATACAGACATCTTTTTTTAAGTTATAGAAGACAAAAGTAAATCTTGAACTAAGAAGAATGTACAGAAACAACTATGCTCCTTTCAAATAGTGTACCAGAGACTACGTCTTAGGTCTTTAAAAGTAATACTGGCTGTATCCTTTGACTTCCTGCTCATCCCACAATACCTCAATGCTTAGTCACTTCCTGTAGCCTCATTTTCTTTGTATCTCACCTTTGCTTCCATTGTCTAATCTTGTCTAAATATGAATTGTTTTTCTTCCCTTTGATGAGGGTGCTAACAGCCTGGGGATGCAGCGTAATCTCCTTATCTCAAAATCCTTAACCTCATCACACATACAAATACACTTTTGCTACATAAAGTCTCAGGTTATAGAAACAAGGGTTTGACATTTTTAGAAGACATCTATATGACATTTTTCCTACAACTTTCCGTGAAATGTTTCTTTAGGGCATCTATAAACTTTTCTTAGCATTAAAATTCCAACCAACGAGCCACCAAAGGTATCTGACTAGCAATGGGTATTTTATCTTTACAATTTTGTAACTAAAACAGGAGTAAATTTATGTCACTTTGGTTTAAGGTTATATCATCCGTTACTTACAGCCAGAAACTCAGCTAAAATCATATTCTTTTCAAAGATGTTACATGCTATAGATTCAGCTTACCTTCCAATGGACAGGTGCTCCAATCCACTTTTGTAATTTATAATTTATTACTGTTACATAAGTGAAACAATGGTGGATTATTTAAATTGGCCCCAAGATTATTCACTTCTTCACTAAGATTAAAACTCATTAGATTAAATGTCTATTATCTTAAAACTCAAATTTTGCATATCCAACTGTACTAAAAATAGCTTGAGCGAGTATTTTTTATTTAGAAATCAGACTTACATATTCTATGGAGTGTTATGGAATATTAATTTAAGAAGTGTTACATTTTTTAATTCTGTGTAACATTTGTTTAATGCTGCAAATATGGGTTACATTCTTTTATGTTGCATTTATTTAACTCTGTGAAGCTGTGTTACTTAACTCCTGATGGTCTAACAAAGAGCTGCATGGCCAACAGTGAGGCAGGAGAAATGATACACACGGAGAATGGAGAAACCTGAAAGGAGAAGCAAGAAAGATCAAGAAACAAAATAGAAGAATCTGGCCACAAAGCCACCCAGATAGCCATGGAGTAAGAGTGAAAGTAAGATTACAGTAAGAAGTGGAAAAAGCCCAAGGGAAAAGGCAGTTGGGATTACTTACATTAAGAAAAGCTATTTAGAAATACACCAACCCAAGGCAGGATATTTAAAAGTAATAACAAGCTCCATCTGTGTGTATGTATTTGGGAGCAGGGGGGAGGTGGGACCCCAAAAGAACCAAAAGTGTTAAAAAACCCTACTAACAACAATAGAGCCTAGCTGATCAAATTTTATCCAATGACATGACATGGTCTTAAATGTGTAAGGCCTCAAATTGCTCCTGTTCTTCAGGTTTCTCTGAAAAGAGGATCCCCTGCTGTGTCCTAAGCAACATCATCTAACACACCAACATCCTCTCCTCACTGCAGTATGCTCAAGGATGCAGGTCCCTTGCTTTAATTCCTTCTGTTGTCCATATGCCACCAAATAGAATCCATAGGGCAGTAAAATATGTTATGGTCATTCCTTTTCTTGGCCTGGGAAATCTATTGCTGTGATCAAGCAACCTGGAGCGAAAAGGGTTAATTTCACTTTTCAGTTCCGTGCCCATTGTCCAAGACAGTTACTCTCAAGCTGTGGGTTGAGACCCCTTTGGGGAGTTGAACAACACTTTCTAATTCTGTAACATGGTACCTCCCTCAATGGCAAACTGTAATCATCTAACTACATAAATGCTTATTATATTGAGAGTTGTTATTAACATAAACACTGAAAATATTGCCTATTATTAAGAAAATGTTACCAAATGTGAGAAAAACTGGCAAGACAATTTGTAAATAATATTTAATTTAATGATCATGAGGATAAAATAAGGTAGGACATGCTATTTCTATTTGATCTGTAAGAACATGGGACTGGCTAGGCAGTGGTGGCACACATTATTAATTACAACACTTGCAAAGCAGAAGCAGGTAGGTCTCTGTGAGTTTGAGTCCAATCTGTTGTACAGATTGAGTTCCAGGGAAAGAAAATGAGATGTATAAAATTTATATAAATGGTCCCAAAAAGATAAATTTTTATGCGTGAAATAAGCCTTGATTATACAAAGGCTATGTGATAGTACAATCAGTTTAGCATTTCCCCTCCCAAGAACCCATTTGCTCCTCTGTTCATTTTTATTATGTTTTACTCTTTTCAGTATGTTTTGTTTCACTAATTCATGGCATCCAACTTTTCACTGTCCATAATAAAATGTAATGTTTTCCTTCATTATGAAATTAAAGTAAAAGAAAAAAGACTCCCTGGGAATATTGAATTGACTCTATAGAAAATAACTATTAATTTCCTTTTTGTCCTTCATTGTGTCTAATGTGCTTGTCACAAATCATTTCCTCTAAATTGACTTTTAGTCAATTAAATTCCCAGTGAGTATAATACAATTATATAAATATATATATATTCTTAGAATATATTTGTAATAAATGATAAACAAATGTTACAAAGATGAAGTTATAAAATTATCGTGAGTGTGTACCTTGCAATGAATATTTATACCAAGCATGCAGGAAGGGATTGTCTATATTTAATAATCCACTGATAGTAATTGTTTCTCTTGCTAAATTTGGTTTGCAATGAAGCACCCATATCCTTTTGTAAGTGATTTAAGTTAGAAAAGGATGAGTCAAATTCCAGACATTTCTTGAGCTTGCTAATTGGAAAGATCAGGAGGAAATTAATCACATCTGCATATGGCAGTCATTATGGTATAGAGGGACTTGCATACAGTTTAAGAGTTTAAGACCATTATCATCATGCCAGGGAACATGGAGCAGTAGCTGGGTGCTACATCTTTATCTGTAGGCCAGGAGAGAAAAGAGGTGAAGAGAGGAAAGTAGAGGAGATAAACTGAAAAGAGAGAAGATGAATGAAGAGAAGAGGAGAGCAGAAGAGAGGAGAACAGAATGAAGAGGAGAGGAGAGGAGAACAGATTTTCCTATATCCTCTTTTAGGGCCTCTATCATTTTCATGAAGTTGTTTTTAAGGTGCTTCATTTGCATTGGAATGTTGGAGTCTTGCTGGTGTAGAGTCTCTAGAATCTGGAGGTGTCATATTTGTTTTTCTGCTGCTGAATGTGTTTTTGTATTGTCTCTTTCCCATCTCTTCTTCTAGCGGGTGCAGAAATAGCCCCTTACTGGTCTGGTGGTTAGGGGACCAGAGTTCCCTGTTGGTGGGTGCAAGCAAGTCCAATACTCTGTAGTTTCCGAAAACAATGGCCTAATATAAATACGGAACAATTTTTTTCATTTTATTGGAACATTTTTCTGTTTCTGATGTTTACATATGAAACTGGTTTACAAAGTATTCGAAATAAAACACAAAAGTATTACAATCAATAGATTCTTTCATAGAGATTTATCTCTGTGATTATTGAGGGTAGCAGTGTTGAAATACTGGGAATCAAGAAGAGGACAATGATATAGGGAGAAACCTTTTGATTATGTTAACCATTAGGAGATTTTCAGAGTGAGAAGTATGATAAATGACTGCTCTCTCATCTTATCCACAGTTGACCTTTCTTATGCAAGGCAGGACGATTCAGTAAAAGCTGACATCCACAAAGTACAGCTCACTGCCAGAAAATTTGAATTTCATTTCCTGAAATGCCATTGGAATAAAGCACGTCTTCATTGGTAAAGGATTTCTCACTGTAGGCTTATGAATGTGCTAGAGTATGACATGCAGAAAATGCCCTCTACTGTTTCAGATCTGGTTTTGGCAAACACTATACAAGGCAACAGGAAAGAGGGAATGGCCTTGTCTCTCCTCATATGAATGGCAACCCAACCCTAGAACCTGGTCTCACATGGAGACATGTCACTGACACTAGCTGCTGTGGACACAGAAAATTTAATAAGAGCTCTATAACAGCAAGGTCTTCTCAAGGTGGAGTGTTACTATAGTTTTATTACCTTAAGAGTGCCTGCATAATAAGAGAACTATAGGGTTCCAGTAAATTTTATATATCATACATACTCATCTATAAAAGTTCATAATGAATCAAGTGCAAATATGTGCAAAATATATGAATGACAAAACCCCTCACATAAATACAGCATATAAATGAAGACAGAGGTTTATTCTTTACATCTCTAGAGGGCAGCATAAAATGCTGTTGCTGTCTGGAAATCCCTGTCATGAAATTCAACAGAAATGGAAGGCTTGGAAAGCAGTGAAATCACATTCTAATCATACAAAAACTTCTTCCAGTGTTTAAAAACACAGCAGGTGTATGCTTTATTTTGTTAGTGCTTATTAGTGTAGATCAGAAAAGTACATGTGGGTTCTTATCTCACAGTCACATCTCCATTATATAGAACCTTTGGAAGATTATTTTTTTAAATGTTTACTCAGGATCTTGACACTATTTCCTTTAACGCATAATTCATAATATACCTACTGTACTCACAGCAATCTATATCTCTGACTACATATCTATATATCACCTATTTATCTATCTATAATTTTCTCTATTTGCCTCTATCTTTATATCATTTATCTACATCTATTTTTTTGTATTTGACTTGGAAATGGGTATGGGGTCAAGTGTAGTTCAGACAATATGTATGTATTGAATTCTTCCATGCTTGGTTTGTATATGAGGCCATGTGTCAAATAGGTCTATGACTGTGATAACAATTTTGGAACAATTGGAACCAGGGTTGGAACTCATTTTATGATAAAGCCAACAGTCAATGTTGGTGTTAAGGTGAATGAAAGAAATTTGAACTTTCATTAAGCTAAGAAGCTGCTGGCTTAACATATTTCTAAATTTTGTTTCAAGTGAGATAATACATTTTTACAGTGTTTAAGTTAGTGAAGTCAGGGTGTTCTATTACTTGCCTTTGAAAGCAGTATCAATGATAAAGAGGAAAATTTAGGATGGAGTCACAGTTAATAGCAGTCAGTAACTTAAAAGACTATTACAGCATGGTCAATGAAATCTGTGACACCTTTACATTTCTAAGCAAGCGCAATTCCTAAATCTACTTGCCTTATGTGTATACTAAGTTTAAACTGTATGATTCCAACACTGTTTTCTGAAAGAATTGTGTTTATCACAGTATCCATCAATTTCACATAAATTAAATATAGCTTTTTCCAGTTGTAAGAGAAAAAATCAGAAAAAATGGAGCAAAAATAATGAGATAATCAATAGTAGGACATATTGGCCTGAATTCTAACTTTTGATAGGGTATGTTGAATAAATTTGTTGAGTTTTACTCAAATTATGAAATAATACTGTGACAATACATTATCTTATTGATGCTTTCAGAATAGCAAATCTATACAGTGTCATTAAGTAAACTTTCGACAACTGTGCCATGTTTATTCACATACTTTTAAAGGAAATTATATAGGGAGACATTATAGGTTTGAGGCGAGATCTGACACTAGAGAGATTTCCAGAGATCTACAAGGATGGCAATCTAAGCAATAGTGGAGAGGCTACCTTAAATGCACTTCTCTGATAATGAGATTGACGACTACCATATAAGCCATCCTAGAGTCTTCATCCAGTGGCTGATGAGAACAGAGGCAGACACCCACAGCTAAACACTGAACTGAACTCCTGGAACCCAGTTGCAGAGAGGGAGGAGTCATGGGCAAGGGGATCAAGACTGGGCTGGTGAAGCTCACAGAAGCAGCTGACCTGAACAAGGGGGACCTCAGATGGATGGCTGAGAAGCCAGCATGGGACTGATTCAGACCCGAAATGTGGATATCAGTGAGGAGGCCTGGAAAATCTATGGGGCCTCTGGTAGTGGATCAATATTTATCCCTGGTGTACGAATGGACCTTGAGAGTCCATTCCACGTGGAGGGATACTCTCAGCCTGGACACGTGGGGAAGGGCCTGGGCCCAGTCTGGGATGATGTGACAGACTTTGAGATATCCCGCATAGGGTGCCTCACCCTCCCTTGAGAGCTGAAGGAAGATGGGATGGAAGGCTGGTGTGGTGCAAGGGAGGAGGGGAGGGAGAGGGAGCTGGGATTGACATGTGAAGTAGACTTGTTTCTATTTGAAATTAAAAAATAAAAATAAAGATTTAAGGACTCAGTAATCTTGCAGCATAAACCAAATTAACTCAAATGTGTGCAAATGACATTTTTACAAAAAAAAATAAAACATGAGTTCTCTTAGAATCAGGTATTAATTCGCAGTCCCTTGGTGCCAATAATGTAATGACAATAATGACATCTGCTTTCCTCCTGGAATAAAGAGATTCTGAGAGATGAGGAACAAAAAGGGAAACATTCCTTTTGCCCCCAAAACTGAGAAACTTGAACATTTCCTTTTTATTATAATATTTAGAAATGAACAAAATTAACATTCATTAAAATTTGAATCTACTATTCTAAAATTCTTTATTAATTTTTATTAAGTATTTTCCCTCCAGCCCAGTAGCAGTTTCTCCTCCTTCCTCCCCTCCCAATATTGTGTAGCATGGTAGTCACTATTTATATTTTCTTCATCTTTGAATCATGGGGGATTGTGAGGAAAATGGTAATTGTTTCAAGTGGAAACATTTTACATTTTAAATATATGGCTGCAACCAATATCTTAACTATACAATATTCTGCCTTGAACTACTATGTGACTATTTTATTACTAACCTACATTTCTGGGGAGAGTTCTCTTGATATTTATTTATCACAAAGTTTAAAATCAACTACATGTTCGCTCAAAAGCACATTGCTTTCAAAAAATTATAATTGATTGCTATCGCTAATAATATTGAATTTATAGGTAAAGGTTTGGTGAAGAGAAGACCATAATAAGTCTCTAAGATAATTAAACATCATAACTAAAGTTTCTATTTATTTATCTACTTAAATATTTTATTTATTTTTAAAAAGAATATTAAAAGACTATTAAACAACTAAAAAACTATGTTCCTTATTTTTTTGAGACAGGTTTTTTGTGTATGTGTGTGTGAGTGTGTGTCACCCTGGATGTCATGGAACTTGCTTATAGAACATCCTAGCCTTGAACTAACAGACACCCAACTTCCTTTGCCTCTGCTGGGTTTAAAGGTGTACACTGTCACTACCCAGTAAAAACTATGTTTTTATATGGAATTATTGGAAAAGCAAAGTTGTTTTGGTTGGAATCATTTTATAATACTACTGGATGTTAGTAACATGTCCAAATACATGCATTCTTTGATCCAGTGAATAGTATTAGGCAACTACTTTAAGACTGATACTAAATGTATTCTGTTGGGGGAGAAATTACTCTCACATCATTGCATCCATTCCTCTCTCCTCTCTTCTCATTATTATTTTTTTTCTTCTTGAATGGTATAGAAGATTTGTTTGCTACAGGTCTGTATAGGTAAGAGATTGGCTGAGTCATGGAGTAAACTTACTTAGAATAAAGAGGGACAGTTTCCTTTCATCATTAAATAAAAAGAATTACCCAATTTACATGAAGAGTTGCAATGCTGAACAAACCTGTGGAATTGACTTTGATTGGAAGTATTCATGTAGACCAAGGCGTGGTTTGTACAGTGTGTACAGATTTGTCATTTGAATTTTTATAGGTTTCCATCTTTCTTTCCTCCCACCCTACTGCCTGATGCATCCTGTACACATCCACATGAGCCCCAGTCCATTCCAAAAATCCTATTCTATTTCCCTATTCATGTATTCCCCCTTGATCCCTCCTTGTTACTTAGTTTTCTTGGGTCTGTGGATTATAGCATGATTATCCTTTTCTTTACAGTTAATATCTACTTACAAGTGAGGACATATGATCTTTGTCTTTCTGGTCTATTACCTCATCTGGATGATCTTTTCTAGTTCCAACCATTTGCCTGAAAATTTCATAATGTCTTTTGTTTGATCATTTCTTATTTGCATCTGAGTAATACTTTTTAAATGTACCACATTATCTTTATCCATTCTTCAGTTGAGGGGCATCTTGGTTGTCTCCAGTTTCTGTCTATAACAAATAAGTCTATGAACATGGCTGTGCAACTGTCCTTGTGGTAGAATAGAGAACATACTTTGGGTATATGCACCAAAGTGGATAGTCTCATTTTTCTGAGGAACTGCCATACTGATTTCCATAGTGGCTGTACTCCCACAATCAATGAATCAGTGTTTCTTTTCTTTCACAGTCTCACCAGTATGAGCTACCATGTGTCTTTTTGACCTTAGCCATTGTGACAGGTGAAAGATGGAATCTCAAAGTAGTTTTGATTTGCGTTTCCTTGATGACTAAGGACATTCAGCATTCCTTAAAGGATTTCTGGGCCATATGAGATTCCTCTACTAAGAATTCTCTATTTAGATGTGTACCCCAGGTTTAAATTGGATCATTTGATTTGTTGATGTCTAATTTTTTGAGTTCTTTTATTTTGTGTATTATCCCTCTGTCACACGTGTGGTTGGTGGAAACATTTTTTTCCATTCTGTAGACTGCCATTTTGTCATATTATGGGATCCCTGTGCCTTTCAGAATCTTCTTAGTTCCATGAGGCCCCATTTATTGAGGGAGAGAAAATCTTTAAATCTTTATCCATAGTGGATAGCAATGAATAGAGAATATTTTATGCAACTAAAGTGTTGTTATAGATATCATCAAAGTAATAAATATGACAGGCCATACTGTTATAAGGAGTAAACCTTTTTACAAAATCTTTTTCTCTTCAAATAGTTGCAAATCACATAAAAATCACATAAAAATCACATAAAAATAACATAATAAAGTTTAATTAGAATAATTAAACTTATGCAGAGGCTTCACGGACACCTCCTTACTCCAGACACCAGTGTGATGATCATGAACTATAGAACATCACAGATACCATGTTACTTTAGAGGCCAATTTCCAGATCATAAGCTGCAGTACAACTTCTCATCTATCTATATGCTGAGTGTTCTAAGAAAAATTCAGTGACACTTCTTTAAAGAGCTCATAATCACACCTTAGTTCAAGAAAGCTTCATACCAACCCAGAAGGACACAGACTCTACAAGGTCATTCATTTTAAACATTTTCTCCTTTAGAAACCACAAAATTGTTTTCCACGAGGTCAAATTCTCATTAAATTTGTCAACCAAAAGTTATAAAGCAGAGAGAGAGAGAGAGAAAGAGAGACAGACAGACAGACAGAGACAAACAGACAAAGCAAATTATTTTTGTATGAGAAATAGGACGAGGTAATCCCTTTGTAAAGGCATCTACTGCATGTGAATAGTCAGAAAAAAAGGAGGAACAGAATAGGAGCTTAAGCATGATGAATCAAAGACGAGAAGAGAGTCTCAGGTCAGAGACACAGTACACACAAAAGACCTGGGACAGGAATATCTTAAAATATTTCAGGAATAAAAGATTTTTCCAATTGAAGCCATGATAAAACTATCCCAACTGTCAATTCACTTAGCAGATACTGTGAACTCAGGCAAAGCAGAGAATATAACCAATATTGACATCCTCTTCTGCATTACTTCCTGTCTTGTTTCTTCCGTCCCCTATTAATTTTTACCTGGTAAACTTCTTTAATAAATAATTCACACCTAAATCCTTGGCTCAAAGTCAGACTAAGCCCTCAGTATAGAACTGTACGGATAAACAGCAACAGAGCATTGCTTTCAATGTATTATTCAGTGTCAGAAAATATTATGTGATTAATGAATCACACACTTCTTCACACAAAGTCAGGACTGAGCTGGGTAAAGTCATGGAGTCATACAGTTTAACAGCTGAGGGAAACAGTGCTGAAGTCATCGTATGCACACTTCTCATTTCATCAAGAAGCTGAAGCTGCAGCAATTTGGGAATTCCTTATCAAGTGTTTGTCAGAAAGGTCATATTTTATGACCTCACATCCCCTTTTTATGGATTATAGCTTCAGTATGTAATCATAAACCCAGAGATTTATGTACAGAGATTTTCATCTGACTATTACAGAGAATAGTAAAAATAATTTGGAAGCTATCTAAACGTCCAAAATATGAGAAAGGGTAAACACATTATGGAATTTATATTGCTGCCATTATCCATATAGTAGAAAAGGGTATTTTAGACATTTAGGAGTTGTAGAAGGGCTTTAAAGCTAAACTAGAAGAATGATTATAGAGAATCACATTAATTGGGAGAAAATAATAGAGCAAATACATCAAAATATTAATAAGGATTATCTCTGAGCCGGTGATTTATAATTTAATTTTCTTGACTTTTTATAATAAAACTTTCCAGATTAAGCCTGTATTATTATATCATCATTTTTTAAAGGAATATGAATTGAGAAGTGTGGAGTTAAAAATGTCATGCTCCAAGATGAAATAGACATCATTTGTCGAACAGGCATTTGGAAATCTACATCTTTAAGTCTGATCTCTACTTTCCCACAGTACAATGGGAGAAAAGGTAGAACAGAGAAATTCAAAAGTGAATTAGTTGTATCAACATTATCCTTGTCAGATTTGCATGGGTAAATGGAACACCACACACAGGACACATTACGAAGAAATCCATAGCTCACACTTTTAATATCAAGCACCAACTTCTGATTTGGATCTTCTTGCTGTACTGTAATGTGACAGAGGCTACCATATACTGAGGAAGCGATCTCAAAAGAGATCTTGCTTTTGTCTCAAGTCACTCTTCCTGGACAATAATAGCCTTAGCCTATTCATGAATATGGGGTCAGAATGGACTAGTCACATATGAAAGGGTCTACATTTTTATACCACAATAGTGGTAATTTTCATGTGATTTTCAGTGGGACATGCAAAGCATAGCAGATATTATTTTCTTTCTTTTATAAATTTATCAGCAAATTACATTTTAATGAATTGTTTATGCTCAATTTATGTGCATTGGTGTTTTGCCTGCATGTATGTCTGTGTGAAGGAACTAGAATTACAGACAGCTATGAGCTGCCATGTGCATGCTGGAAATTGAACACAGGTCCTGTGGAAGATCAGACTGTGCTCTTCACCATAGAGTCTTCTCTCCAGAACCTTGTCCCCACCCAATATTCTTTTCATAGCATCAGTAGGGTTGGTAGTAAAACTCTAAACTTCAGGTTTTCAATGTCTACCTTCTGATTCCCATTCTTTCCTTTTCTTCCTGTTTTGTCTCCTACTTCTTAATTTGCTCTTTTTGTAGGTCTTCAATATCAAGCTGCTTTGTGTAGCAAGTGTTTTTTCTATCAGAAAAAACTTTTCTGAAAAATTTAAAAAAACATTTTGGAGAATAAAATAGAAATCTCTTGTCTCATTAGTAAATGTACACTGATTTGCATAAATATACAAAGGAAAACTATTGCTAGATTTTCCAAATTATTTTCTTAGAAACACAAACACACACAATGATTAAAATAAATCTAATATTTTTAGTGAATTATGATTATTTCACCAAAGTTTTTATTAAACATTTGTGTATCTCAAAGTAAAACCAGAATATGATTGAAACTTTTTCTATGTAAATTTCAAATAAATCATATGGCTTGCCGTATATGTCCTGATTGCGACTTGGAAGCACACAATTTTGTGTGTCCATGTGGAAAGTGACCATAGAGTCACCACATCCCCATCACATTTCTAACTGCAGCTCTAGTGTCTGTTGCAAAGGGTCTGTGGACATAGGGTAGATTCTAGGCTATGTGTGTAAACTCCATCCAATTCACCTAAGTACATTGTCTATGAAGTTTTCATATTCTACTTGTTGGAGGATGAATTAAGAATATAATCCCATGAAGGCCTTAGAGGTATGAGCTTTTGGATAAAAAATTATGAAGTTTTACCTAGTTGATGTACCATTTTACATCTTCATAGCAGTGGAGGAGGAGTTAGTTTTTATCTTGGCAAATATTTGATGCTTTTGTTCTGATTTCTCTGGAGTGAGATTATAATAGTGTCAATTTGCCTTCTCAGATGAATACAGTGAAGTTCATTTCATGTGCACATTTGCTTTATTGGTGAATGCCTGCTATTATTTTTGATGGAATACTTATTTATATGCATCTTTGCTCTATTTTTTTGGCTTCTGGTTCTACTGTTATGTTTAACAGTTCTCAATACAGCTGAGTTTAAAATTTTTTGTGGTATATAAATGGCGAATATTTTTGTGTACTCATTTAAAATTGCAATTTCTTCCAGATTGAACCTTTACTAAGCATGTGATATCTGTTTTTTTCTTGTCTTGTCTTTTTTTAAAGTAAACTTCCTGACTCTAATTTTAGGGCTGCAGAGATTACACAACAGGTAAGAGAACTTGCTGTTCATTCAGAGGACCTGAGCTGATTCCCTGTACCCACATCAGGAAGCTCATATCTGTCTGAAACTCTTGTTTCTAGTGAGGCATTACCCTCTTCAGGCCTTCATGAGCCCACGGACACAAGCCGATAAACACACACACAAGCACACACACACACACACACACGCACAAATAATAAAATGATTCTTATAAAGTCTGAAATGATCAAATATTAATATTACTATCATAATTGTTATAATTTTAATGGCATATATCTTCTTAGCTTTTACATCAGCCTCCTGTATCATTATTTTAACTGCATGCTGTAAATTCTTTGTCTTAATTTGCTGGTCTATCCGTGTTTTTATTATTGATATATTGTTTGGATTTGATCTTTGATATGTCGCAGCATAATGTTTACTTCATCAGTATTCCCTTGTGTTAGTTTGTTTCATTTTGTTTTGGGTTTTCCAGTTTATTTCAACTTGGATTTATTGCATATTTATGCATGGGTCTTGCCTTTATATATGTTTTATACCATGTGGATGCCTGGTTCTTTATATATGCATTATACCTTGTGGATGCCTAGTTCTTCATATGTGCATTATACCATGTGGATGCCTGGTTCCTATAGAGGTCAGTAGAAGGCATAGGGTACCCAGGAACTAGAGTATTGGGCGGGTATGAACCATGTGGCTCTGGGAACCAGTCTTGTGTCCTCTGTAACTGCAACAAATCCTGTTAGCTGCTGAGCCTTCTCTCTAGCACCTGTTTCCACTATTTAAAAGATTTACTTTTGATTATTTTCAATGCCTTTAAGTTTATTTTATTTATTTTGATAGTCGAATGTATTAATTACACATTATGAAGTATATATGTATGTATATATATATACATATATATATTAAACCATATTCCAGCCATATCCATTTTTAGTGAAATTCAGCAGCAACACTTCCTTGTTTTCTTGGGTGTCAAATGTTGTTATACATTTTGTTCATCAGATATAATCTGGAACCCATTCCAGAGCTTCAGTTGTGGGCAGCTATTGCTGTGTTAAGGGGTGTAAGTGTCCTCCACACTGCCATTTCTTAGGCCTGTAAACCACGTAATCTTTTCTCAAAAGCTTTGAAACATCTTATTTTATTGGCTACTGAAACACTTCTGGAGCTTATTCTTGTTAATCGGAAAGACTGGTGTGAAAAGTGTCTATAGTGTCTACACCAACACAGACTTGTGTGATATGCACACATACACACACTGACAAGCATGCATATATATATATACAGACTAAATAACTACATGTAAAAGAATTTTAAGATTTAATACAGATTTTCATGCTCTTTAGAAGAAATAAACAAGTCAATAGGTGTTTTAAACATTTGAAAAGCAACTAATTTGGGGATTGGAAGCATACTGTCTTCACTTTCCCATAGTTGCAAAGAATTCTACTTCATAGAATTATTAGTCATTCAAAGTGACTTCATCAATAGCCTTATTGAGACATTCATTTCTTTGGTTGTGTATATTCACTTAGCTTTACATTTACTTATATAACTATAGCTTGACTTATAGACACTGTTAAAGAAGAAAGAATGCTTTCCTGTGTTTTTATTAGCAAAACAGAAGAACACAGTTTATGTCCTCAAATGCTGCATAGCTCCTAAATGGGAATGATGTAGTTTAATTATGTCCATAGAAAATTACATTTCACAGATATATTATTAAATTCGAGGAAAGTCATCCAGAGTATTGTCATTTGAAGCACAATATGAAATTTCACTTTTATGATCAATTTCACTACTTTCAGTGTCTCCATTTCATGTGTCTCTCTTTCCGAATCCAACTGTTTCATCTAACTATAGTAAAACAGCTCCTAAACTTTTTATCTGCCATTAAGAACTGAAAGTAATAAACCGAATTGGAACCTCTTCCATGATAACTGGGTGGCAAATGATGATTCCAACATTTCTTTTATTTATTCTTTTTTTCCCTCCTCTCTTTTTTAAATTTAAATTAGAAACAATCTTGTTTTACATGCCAATCCCAGTTCCCTCTCCTTTCCCTCCTCCCCTGCCCTCCAATGAGCCAGTATCCCATTCCCTTTCTGTTCCTCGGGGAGGGTGAGGCCTTCCATGGGGATCTTCAAAGTTTTTCACATCATTTGGAGCAGGGCCTAGGCCCTCTCCCATATGTCTAGGCTGAGAGAGTATTCCTCTATGTGGAATGGGATTCCAAAGTCCATTCGTACACTAGGGATAAATACTGATCATTACCAGAGGCCCAATAGACTGCCCAGGCTTCCTAATTAACACCCACTATCAAGGGGTCTGGTTTGGTCCTATGCTGGTTTCCCAGATATCAGTCTCGGTTCCATGACCTCCCCCTTGTGAAGGCTAGTTGTTTCTGTGGATTTCTACAACCTGGTCTTGACCCCTCTGCTCATCACTCCTCCCTCTCTGCAGCTGGATTCCAGGAGTTTGGCTCAGTGTTAACGGTGGGTGGCTGTGTCTGCTTCCATCACCTACTGGATGAAAGCTTTAGGATGGCATATAAGGTAGTCATCAATTTCATTACAGGGGAAGGGCGTTTAAGGTAGCCTCTCCACTATGCCTTAGATTCTTAGTTGGGGATCATCCTTGTAGGTCTCTGGACATTTCCCTAGTGCCAGATTTCTCTTTAAACGTATAATGGCTCCCTCTAATATGGTACCCCTTTTCTTGCTTTCTTTTATTGATTCGTTTTTTTTTTTCAGTTTAAATTTAGATAAGAAACAAGGTTGCTTCACAAGTCAGTTCCAGGTCCCTCTCCCTTTCCCTCCCCTCCTCCCGTGCCCTCCCCCCAAACCCCCCTCCGTTTATCGGCTCATTCCCCCAGGGAGGGTGAGGCCCTCCATGGGGGTGTCCATAGTCTGTCATTTCATATAGGGCAGGGCCTAGACCCTTCCCCAAGAGTTCAGGGTGAGAGTGCACCTCACATTGTTCTATGGGAGTCCAAAGTCCGTGTGTATACTTGGGATGGGTACTGATCTGCTGCCCAAGGCCCAATAGATTACCTAGGCCTCCTCACTGACACCCAGATTCAGGGGGTCTTGATCAGTCCCATGCTGGATTCCCAGGCTGATGCCTGGGATTCAAGAGTTAACCTTTCTCTGGTCAGCTGTTTCAGGGGTTAAACCAGCCCAGTCTTAATCCCTTTGATCATCAGTCCTCCCTCTCTGTTACTGGCTTTCTTGAGTTCAGCTCAGTACTTAACCGAGGGAGTCTGCCTCTTCTTCGATCAGCCACTAAAACACAACTTCATACTCGTCCTAGTAACACAGACATTGAACATCCTATATTATCAGTAATTGTTTTCCCTGCTATGTTATTATTCACAGAACTGTAGTTACACATTTCAATGGTTCACCAGCTACAGAACACAGAGAAATATGACAAACTTATCATGAGGCACAGAGAGATGAGGGTTGCAAATGAGGACTTGGAATTGCCTTTGCTTATTATGTCCACAAAATAAAGTTAATGATTTCGAAACACCTTTGAAAGTTTAAAAAACCGTGCCAACCTTTGATCATAGTCATAGATGCTTTAACTATTATTTTAAATAATTTCAAATGATATCATTGTTGAAATACAACTAAATATTTACTTGTTCTAATGCAATTGGAACATCATTCTTATATTCTAACATTTGACATTTAAAACAGATAAAAAACCTGCTAACAGGGGCATGGAGAGATGGCCCGGTAATTCAGAGCACTAACTGCTCTTCCAGAAGACCTGGGTTCATTTTCCAGCACCTACGTGGCACCTCGCAGCTGTCTGTGATGCACATAAGATAATAAAATAAAAATAAGTTAAAAAATAAAGCTGTAACAAAGTCTCCAACTCTGGCCAATGTGTAACCTTGGAATTTGATTCCTATGCTATCATCAGAGTTGTGGGAAATGTCTCATATTAAAATTTGATGGTGGCATACGCCTTTAATCCTAGGACTCAGGAGACAGAGGCAGGTGGATCTCTGTTAGTTAGAGACCAGACTGCTCTATACTGTGAGGTCCAGGATAGCCAGGACTATTTCACAATGAAACTCTGTCTTGAAAAAACAAAGGCCAAACAAAACAAAAAGCAAACAAAGAAAGGAAGTTTTGCTCTCTGGTTAATATCCCTATACTACACTTTCTTTCTTCACAACATTCAGCCTTTTTCTAGTTATCCTTTAAGTTTTGGTAAGTATAGGTATATGCATATATATGATTATTTATTATTAAAATACTAGCATTATGAAATGTGTGTTAAACATGTGTTTTAACACTTGGTTTCAAGTTGTTGGCCCTATTTTGTGAAATTATGGAAGCATTAGGATATGTGCTTGTGTGTGTGTGTGTAGTCTAACAGGAAGAAATTGGTCACTGGGCATGGGTATTGAAGATTATGTATACTTCAATTTTTATCAGAAGAATCTGCTTCCTTAAATGCTGAGGAGTAAACCAGCCAGGCTCCACCCTCTAGCTGACATGCCCTCCTGGAACTCTTGAAACTGATTCACAGTAAGTATCTCCTCCCTAGAGTCTTTTCTAAGAAAAGCAGTTCTTACAAGCACCTGCCATTGTCTCTAAGCAATGATTTATGTCTTTCATGATTGAAAATATTTAAAGAATCATGAATAACTAGTCATTTAAAACAATATAAATACATTTGCATGGTCTCACCAACAAAAATAAATAGAAAATTCTGTCAAGGTGATTTACATAATGATATGAATAGATTTAATAGTGAAAAATTAAGATGTATTATCAATTATAATATATTTATATTATTTCATTTAGGAATAAATGTTCCCTGGCAGGAAAGGAGAGTTTAAATTCATACAATTCCCACACTATGAACTAGCAAAGGTAAATACTTCCTTTCATTTAAACATAAAAGAGCGATTGTAGCAAGAGTCCTGGTATAATCAGAGCTGTGCTTTCTCAGGTTGATTCAGCAAATGTAATAAAGTGTCTCATGTTACCACTTCAATTCCAATCACCTTTCACAGAGAACCTAATATTTTCTTGGGGGTTCAATTTATATTTTTGACATGAGAACTATAATAAAACCAAGTTTATGGTACTGGTATTGCAGAGCAGATAACTTAAGAAATCGACATACCTGTTTTGAATTTATACTGCTGTAAATTTAATGGTCTAAAAAACATTACACAAAAAACACACAATATGCTACAAATTGCAGGTATGTTCTTATTCACATTGACTGTTATTTTTCCATCCATCTCTGCATATCTTAAATGATATAAAAATTGTATACATATCTTTAGAAAATCTATGAAGAAAAATCAGTTATTTCAATTAAATATACTGATTTCAACATTGACTAGTATGACCATTATTATGAGTTCCAATGCACAGTAAAGAGAAGTAGGTACTCAGCTGGGCCAATCTCCATTTTTTTAATCCATTGAATTTGGTGGGTTTCCATTGTCTTATCAGAACTTTCTAATTTAAAGGATTAGATTATTTTTGAAATAGTATTTGGTTCTTGTGAAATAAAATTGTATTTTTTCTTAGAGGAAATGTGAGGTAAGTATACAGATGACTGTTCTTTAAATATATTTTTAGTTTTTTGAGTTTACAGACCTATATATTTTTTCCCATCCATGACATGGTTATGACAATCATAAACTCACAGCCACCTTGGTTACCTGCACAAGATTAAGGCAGCCAAAATACTGGCACTGATGATCTGTAGTCTCCTCTTGTTACTAAGGACAGATGTGGGGGACAGAGAATCATGCTATTTGAGGACATGTTTCCTGGTGGGTTTTCATCATTCCTGTGAATGGACATAGGTACAGAACTGACAAGACTCAGTATACTATTACTGATAACAAGAGGTGGGAAGCGTGTGTGTTGAGATTGATCGTGGAAGAAGTTGAAGGGGAAATTGTGAAATTATAATCATATTTCATTTTATATATTATGACGCATTGAAAACAAGAGCAAAATAAAACAGCCAAATATGAAATTCAAAACTCAGAAACATGTTCCCTTGTGAGATTTGTGAAGAAATCCAATATGAATGGTGTTGATAATTTCAAAGCGGTGGTGAACCCAGGAGCCAAGTCAGTGCTGATGATCATCCTGTAGGAGAGTTGGCGCTTAATGATGTCTAAAGAGAACATGAAGCTTCCTCTACCGCTGGAAGTGCTGTGTTTCAGGAGAAAATAGCTCACTATTTTATTATGTGAGTGACACATGTATGCCTGTGTACCACTTACGTGCAGTGCTTAAGGAAGCCACAAGAGGACATTTGATCCCCGGAACTGTACTTCCAACAGTTGTGAGCTGCCATGTGGGTGCTGGAAATTGAACTTGGGTTCTCTCTAAGGACACCCAGTGGTCCCAACCTGTGAGTCATCTCTTTAGCTACTTGCTTTCTTTCTTATGCGACATCCCTTCCCAAGCCATTGTCCTGTGCCCTCTCTTCCACTTCCACTCTTGAAGTATAGATCGTAACCCCCCATTTACTATGAAATTGAATTTGTGTGAGATATCCGGAGTTTCCTGCCTCTTCTCCATAGCTTTATTGAGGGATGCTGCTTTTCCTGCCCCTCCTCAACTCCCTTTTTGCCCATCACCACCCAATACTTTCATGGCATTACCTGTGGCCTATAACCATAAAATAAGGTTAAGAGAACCTGACCTCTCTCACCTAGCTCCGGAATGTGTTCAATGTCACCAGGCTGGGAAGTGGGTGCTAGGTCCTCAATTCTGCAGCCACAACTGGACTATGCTCTTAGCGTTTCGGTTTTAAAGTTAGCAGAGCAGTCACCAGATGACTGAGATCAGTCAGCACTCGGGGACATTGGTGGCTACACCTGCAAAAAGACCAAGGTAATAATCATGAGCACACTTGGGTCTGACTTGGTTAATTTTCATGTAATGGCTATATTTTACCCATTGAAGAAAGCTTAAATGGGGCTTCAGTGACCATGCTGGCCACCTACCATGTCTACTGTGGAGCCTGATAAATGGGACAAGAATTCACGACTACATCAAACACATCAGCTGTTCTTTTAAACCACAGCAAGGACCTGAAGGAGCTCTGTGACAAAGTGTTTTCTGATTGGTGGATCTGACTTCCTACATCTTTGCCACTTTCCTTAGTTACTGGTTAGGATCATTAAATGCAGAAGTTATTGCATACTGGAATAAAAACAATTACATTTGTTAAAAATATTAAGAATTAAATTTAAATTTTTAAATTAACCTCTCTCTCTCTTTGTGTTTGTGTGTGCATATGTGTGTGTGTGTGTTTTGGTACATGGGTGGAAATCAGAGAACAAACTGCTGGGTTTTTTTTCTCTCTACTATGTAGGTATTTGGGGATTGAGTTAAGATCATCAAAATTTGCAACAGGCATTTTTTACCCTGCTGAGCCATCTTACCAGCCCCAGACTTACACTTTATTCTCCTCTGGTAGCCGGAATATGAACTATAAACTTGGAAATCTCAGCATGTGAGTCTATTTGCATATTTTACTAAGTTTATAGATATCTAAAAGGAGGAGTCCTGGGTAGAGAGCTCCTCAGCTGTTGTTAGATATAAATGTGACACCAAAAAATGACTCAGAAAAATGTGATGGGATAACCTGATCTACACCATTAACTCCACAGACAGGAAAAGAACCATAACCAAAGATCATAAGCAGTCTTTAGAACTTGTGCTATTATATCTCACTAAATTGATAGTGGCTTAATAGGAAAACAGCAGAAAACAATATATTGCCTATTAAGAACTTGGTGAATAAGGGAAGAAGAAAAATTCATTTTATTTTGTCAAGCCAAAACCCACAAATCTGGGAAACTGTCAATAGAATCAAATATGGAATAACAAGCTATAAAATAGCTACTATTTTAGATGCTTAATCTCCTCGGAAGTACAATTAGTTTTTTCTCTCAACACCATTATCACTTAAATTTTCCCTAATGTTGAAAACTCTGGCATCGTCCAGAAAAAGAGAGTGTTTATCAGTGTAATGTTGTAACATATTAGTCTACTAGTCTTTGGTGTTGGTTGGATCTGCAATGCTATCTCAAGACTCAAGCAGAGCTGATCTCTCTACTTCCAAGCACCTACTAACTAGGTTCAATTTCTTGAGGAGAGTTGGACACAGGCCCTTGTTTTTCCTGATAGCTCAGGAAGTTCTCCTTAGGGTTTCTGCAACACGACAACTTTCTCTCTATCCCTCAGTGCAAGCAACCCACAGCATAACAACAGATCAATGATATAGACCACAGACTTTTAATGTATGCTTTGTTGTAATTCTTCCATGCTATATCCTGCTCTATCTGGCCTTTTTAGAATGATCATTGGACCCAAACAACAATCAAAAGGAGATTACAAAAACTGGGACTATTGTGAGGTGGGAATCAGTGTGAATAATCTGGGAAAAAAGTGCCAAGATGCTTAGCAGACTAAGCATCTAAAATGTCAACAACATTTTAGTTTGTTATATCATTTCGGAGTCTTTTGATATTTACTTTAGAAAAACAAAGGAAGAGAGGACTGGCTATATAGCTTAGTAATCAAGCATTTACCTGTGTGCATTGCTACTTAGATAGAATCACCAGCATATAATTATCATATAAATGTTAATACCTACACAAAGAAATAGTTTTGAAACGAGGTAATATTCTGTCTTTATTTAGAGGAACTCATTTGAATCCATAATGCCCCTTGCAACTGTAATTTTTGTTGCTATTTGCTGATAAACTTAGACCAATATATTCCAGGCAGACATGCCTTGCCACACACTATTCTCTATGTTGATCTCAGTTGGTTTAAATTTGCCTTGAATGAATGTTATGTACAAACAAGAGCTGAAATAAAAGACAGAGTTTAAAATATTTTTCCAGAAATACCAGAAATGCAAACTCATTGTCCAAAATTGGCTGCTAAGTCTTCCTCTCCTTACCACTGATCCAAAAACCAGTTTGTGGTCATAGATGCTTTGCCAAAGTCTTTTAGAATGTGCTATAAATAGGGTAAAGAGAGGGGCCTGACTTTTAGTCAAGAGAAGAAAAATAAGCCATGTTGTTGACTCATAATACAGACCTACCAGACAGGATGTTTCCATTGACAAAATTATCCCTCTGTGTTTTATGGAGGTAACTAATCATTCTCTTGATTGAACATGAGGCCTGATCCATAGGAGACAATCCATATCTGTCTCTGAAAGCATGACAAAAATGTCAGGGGAATTTATAGGCCCCAGGGAAGAGTGTATTGGCATTGTTTTGCTTAGTGGTTGTTTTGTCAAACTGTCTTCTAAATATTTATGTTTTTATTCACAGATTTCTGTTACTTTCAACCTGGTAAATAATCCTTCTTATTTCAGTGGATAGTGGTTGATGCAGAGGCACATAAGGGTTCAAAGTGCTGAAAACAAAGAAGAGTGCTTAACCTCAGACGAGATGTGTATTTCAACCTCACTTTCCACATCCCAAGATGTGGGAAATATCTGGGAAGGCAGTGTAAAGAGAATCTAAGAGTCAGAGGATTATGAGGAACCTTTGTGAAATTCTGTTTTCTGGAAATTACACAGCTGTTACACACATGAATTCATAGCAGCTGTGGCTACCTACACAAGACCTTTACCATATCAAACCATTTAAAATATGCCACAGTGAAGGAAGGAAGGCCTCTTGAGACCCCACCCCAAAATGAAGAGTTATTGGTAGTTGATAGATTACTTGGGGAGGGTAGTCATTTTCTAGGTGATGTGGCTATTCATGGGTTGCTCATGCCCTCTGTTTCTGATTCTCCATTATGTGCATTAATTGGATTCAATGTACTACAATAAAAAAGTAACAATAATAAATAGTGAGAAGAGAAAAGATGGGAAGTTGAAAGGCGATGTGTTGGGAGTAGGAGGAAGGAATAGAGAGCAGATATTGACATATATTGTATATGTTTATGACATTTTCAAGAACAAATAGAAAAGACTGCATGCTTTAATTACTTTATTAGAATGGAATAGGGTCAGAAACAAATACTTCTACTTTGTTCTTGAAAATATACATTTTTGGGTAGAGTAGCAGAAGTGATTTCTCTTCTGCTCTCTTTGGCCTTGGTGGTACAAGCAAATGACTGAGGAATGTCACCCTTTGGAAACCATTTCAGTAAGATGAACATATTATATCACTGCTGTGGCTCTAAGGACTGCCACATTCAGAAGTTGACTTGGGACGAATGTGGTTACACTGCCAAGCACAAGAGAAAGCATAACAGTAGTGCCAAGGCTAAGTGAAAAAACACCACTTGGACTGGGCAAATGAGGCCCCTAAAATTGTCTGTTGCAGACTTAAACATCGATTCCCAAGAAGACAGCTGCTGTAGCATTCAGATCATCTTGAATATTTCAGAAAATCATAAACTACAATTTCTGGTTTCAAAAACTAAAATATAAATAAAATAAAAGCTATATTTTAGGTTGTTGAGATACATATGAGTTTTTTTTATGATCATTTCAACTTCAGAAGTGAAAACACAATTTTAATAGGGGGCAAATCTGACAGCTCAAAGGTGTCTTTCCACATGTGTGAATATTGTATAATTTTCTTCAGCCATCTATTGTGGTGTTTCAGTCTATAAGGCTGAGAAAAAGCACAAAAGTAGTCTTCTTTTCAATTTTATTTCAAGTAGAATTGTTTTCTCAATTTCACTTGAATGGTTCATTACTAGTATATAGAAATAAATTGCACTTCATATGTTGTATGCTGCCACATCATGAACTCTTTTATTAATTTTAACAGGTTTTCTATAAAGAATAATAACAGGAAAGTCCTCCGTTTTTCAATACAGCATAGTGGCACACGTAAAGAGGAAATTTTACTTTTTTTATTTCTAATCTGAATGTCCATTTTTTTTACTTGTAGTGAAGTATCGTTCCCTGATCTTACAAAAAATATTCATTTTTTTAGTGATAATTATGTCATTGAGTTTTTATGCTAGTGTGTGTGTGTGTGTGTGTGTGTGTGTGTGTATTCAATAGTATCTGATGCTTTTTCTTGCATTTGTTGAGGTTATCTAGATGTCTTTTTTGTTTTTTTCTTTGTTTTTGTTGTTTCGGGACAGGGTTTCTCTGTATTGCTTTAAAGGCTGTCCTGGAAATCACTCTGTAGACCAAGCTGGCCTTGAACTCACAGAGATCCACCTGCCTCTGCCTCCCGAGTGCTGGGATTAAAGATGTGTGCCACCAATGCTTGGCTGACCTATATGGTTCTATTGTTTTGTTATTAGTATTTGGTGTCACATTGATAGCTTTCACATAAAAAACAATATTCCATTTTTGTTTGTGGAAAAACAGTTTCATACAGTATATTCTGATCTGAACTATTGAAAAAGGTGAAAGATATATTGATTTGTGATCTTATTTTAAATGTAGGCATTTAAAATTACAAGTTGCTCAACTCAAGAAAATCAGTAGCCCTACTATATACAGATGATAAAAGGGCTGAAAAAGAAATCACCCTTTACAATTGCCACAAACAACATAAAATACCTTGGGGTAACGCTAACCAAACAAGTGAAAGACCTGTATTGTAAGAACTTTGAATCTTTAAAGAAAGAAATTAAAGAAGCCCTCAGAAAATGGAAAGATCTCCCATGCTCTTGGATAGGTAGGATCAATGTAGTAAAAATGGCAATCCTGCCAAAAGCAATCTACAGATTCAATGCCATCCCCATTAAAATCCCAGCACAATTCTTCACAGACCTAGAAAGAACAATAATCAATTTTGTATGGAAAAACAAAAGACCCAGGATAGCCAAAACAACCCTGTTCAATAAGGCAACATCCGGAGGCATCACCATCCCTGACCTCAAGCTCTATTATAGAGCTATAGTCCTGAAAACAGCTTGGTATTGGCACAAAAATAGACAGGTAGACCAATGGAATCGAATTGAAAACCTGGGTATTAACCCACACACGTACGAACATTTGATCTTTGACAAAGAAGCTAAAAATATACAATGGAATAAAGAAAGCATCTTCAACAAATGGTCCTGGCATAACTGGAGACTGGCATGTAGAAGAATGCGGATCGATCCATGTTTATTGCCATACACAAAACTTAAGTCCAAATGGATCAAAGACCTCAACATAAATCCAGCCACACTGATCCTCTTAGAAGAGAAAGTGGGTGGTACCCTTGAACGAATTGGGACAGGAGACAGCTTCCTGAACACCAGGACACCAGTAGCACAGACAGTGAGATCAACAATTAATAAATGGGACCTACTGAAACTGAGAAGCTTCTGTAAGGCAAAGGACATAATCAGCAAGACAAAAAGGCAGCCCACAGAATGGGAAAAAATATTCACTAATCCCACATCTGATAGAGGGTTGATCTCCAAACTTTACAAAGAACTCAAGAAGCAAGTCTCCAAAACATCAAAGGACCCAATTAAAAAGTGGGCTGCAGAACTAAATAGAGAGTTTTCAATAGAGGAGTCTAAAATGGCTGAGAGGCACTTGAGAAAGTGCTCAAAATCCTTAGCCATCCGGGAAATGCAAATCAAAACAACTCTGAGATACCATCTCACTCCTGTCAGAATGGCTAAAATCAAAAACACCAATGACAATTTATGCTGGAGAGGATGTGGTGAAAGGGGGACACTCCTCCATTGCTGGTGGGAGTGCCAACTGGTTCAGCCACTTTGGAAATCAGTATGGAGATTCCTCAGAAAAATGGGAATAAACCTACCACAAGACCCAGCAACTCCACTCTGAGGTATATATCCAAAAGATGCCCATTCATACAACAAAGATGTCTGTTCCACTATGTTCATAGCACCTTTATTTGTAATAGCCAGAACTTGGAAGCAACCTAGATGTCCCTCAACCGAAGAGTGGATAGAGAAAATGTGGTACATTTACATAATGGAGTACTATTCAGCAGAAAAAAAAACAATGGAATCATGAGATTCGCAGGCAAATGGATGACACTAGAAGAAACCATCCTGAGTGAGGTAACCCAGTCACAAAAAGAGAAACATGGCATGTACTCTCTCATATATGGATTTTAGACATAGATCTGGGGAGTGCCAGCCTACAATCCTATGGCCACAGAGTCTGGGAAACAGAAACTTCATTTAGTGGCTGATCGAAGAAGAGGCAGACTCCCTCGGTTAAGTACTGAGCTGAACTCAAGAAAGCCTGTAACAGAGAGGGAGGACTGATGATCAAAGGGACTAAGACTGTGCTGGTTTAACCCCCATAAACAGCTGACCAGACAAAGGCTAACTCTTGAATCCCAGGCATCAGCCTGGGAATCCAGCATGGGACTGATCAATACCCCCTGAATCTGGGTGTCAGTGAGGAGGCCTAGGTAATCTATTGAGCCTTGGGCAGCAGATCATTATGCATCCCAAGTATACACATGGGCTTTGGACTCCCATAGAACAATGTGAGGTGCACTCTCACCCTGAACTCTTGGGGAAGGGTCTAGGCCCTGCCCTATATGAAATGACAGACTATGGACACCCCCATGGAGGGCCTCACCCTCCCTGGGGGAATGAGGGGATAACGGGGGGGTTGGGGGGAGGGCACTGGAAGAGGGGAGGGAAAGGGAGAAGGACCTGGAACTGACTTGTGAAGCAACCTTATCTAAATTTAAACTGGAAAATAAAATAAAAAATAATAAAATACAATAAAATTACAAGTTGCCATTTCAACTAGTGATTGTCTTTTTCTTTTTCCTTCTAAATTGTATCTAGAATATTTATTTTACAATTTTCCTGTGATACATACTCTTATCTATTTACTTAAGAATATAATGATTTATATTATACACACATGTAAATATATATACACATATATATAGTCATTTTTATTTGAATTTGGTGCCTAATTTAGAATCATTGTATGTACAGAATATTTTTGTGCTATTTCATTCTTTTTAATTCATCAAATGTTGTTGTATGCCTTCAAACATTTAGTTTTGAAAGTGATCTTTGTGTGTTTGGAGAAAAACTTTTGTGCTTTTCTGTTGCATGGTCTGTAGATGTCTGTATCTTCCAGCTTGCATAATTTTTATGTAATGTTTATTCACTTGTAGGGTCAAATTTGGTTGTGTATTCCCAATGAAAACAGTGAATTTTAAGATATAATCATTCTTTTCTCTACTTTGCCGCTTCCTTTCTCTAGCATTTCTTCTTTTCCTTTCTTCTTTTATTTTCTAAATAAATAAGTGACAACCTTTTCTGTGTTTTAAAAGTGGACCAAACATATCATCATTTCATATAAACTGCATTATATATTATGAATTTTAGAATGAAAATTCAGAAGTAAAATACATGGGATAGATCTTTTTTCCTTAGTAATTATAATTTCTTAAAAAGCTAATAAAACAAAGAAATGACTTTGGGACTATAAGTGAAAGTTTTGATCTATGACACAATTTTCAGAAAACAATTGTCGAAGGTGATGGAGTAACGTTAAAATAGGCAGTAATCTTAACCCTGGAACTACTATCTGTAATAAGGCAAAGACTTAAAAAATGAGATTAAGTGAGGGACCAAAAGACAGAAAGAATATCTGGGATTAAGTGTTTCCTCAATTTAAAAAATATCAATAAACATATTATGCACCGAAGAGTGTCAGACACAGAGAAGAAAATGTAGTGATGGAGCAGACAGTACTTTTTAAACATTGGCTTTTTAAAAATGATTAAGGCAATGCCCAAAGTTCCCAGATGGAAGAAAATACAGGGGACACATTTTCCTCTAGACCATTTAGAAGGGTGGGCCTGGCTAAGTGAAGCTTAGGTTTTACCTTCCACTGCTGTGAGAGAATATATTTCAAATGTTATAAATTTGACTTAATTAGTTAAGATAGTCACACGATACTAATGTCAACAGTAAAAACAAAACAAGCCATTTTCAGTTTTATTAATAATTATTTATTAATTTTTCATTCCAGCAGAGGAGAAGTGGGTAGGAAGGTAGGAACAGAGCAGGTTGGGTGAAGAACTGGGAGAAGACAAGGGAGGGCAAACTGAGGCTGGGATGGAAAACAAGTTCTCCCAGTCGTTCTCCCCAACCTACTCTGTTCTGACCTCTCATTCCACTCCTGCTTCTGTTGAGGAAAGGGCATTCTCCCTTGGATATTAACAAAGCATGTCATATTAAATTGCAGTAAGGCTAGGGCCCAAAGGCTGGATGACCCTGAAACTTAGGATAGAATGAAACACTACTGGAGGAAAACAGTACCGTCCATGTAAAAATTCCTAGTGACAGTCTGCTATACTCATAAGTTGGTGCCTTGTAGAGTAGTCATCAGAGAGGCTTCATTCAGCAACTGATGGAAACAGATGCAGACTCATAGCCCAACATTAGGCAGAACTCTGGTAATCCTGCAAAAGAGGGGAAGAAAGGATTATAAGAGACAGAGAGGTCCAGGACACCACAAGAAGACAATGACTTTTTAATAAGATGACATTTGTAATGATTAAATGATTTGGAGTGTTGAGAAAAAATTAGTTATGAGTGTAGAGACACATGGTACAAGACTTTGACAATATTTTTATTTACTTTTAAATTTGAAAATGGTTTCAAAAGGAAGTGATATTTGAGCTGAACTTTGAAGAAATCTATTAAAGAATTAAGGCTTGAAATCATGAAAATTTAATAATACTCTAGGATATTTAAAGACTTAATACCTTTCTGTATGCACCTACGAATTAGAAGGAGTTAGAGCAAAGTATGTCCTTTGGTATATGATAATGTGAAGCCATAAAAGTTGCATGTGGAAGTTCCTGTTTCAACGTGAAATTCTATTGCTTGTACCTAGGTGAATAAGTAGTGTTCTTAAAATGGTAAGGGCTCTTCTTGGAAGGCAAACAAGAAGTTATGTGATTTTATTAGGAGTTCTACTGAAGTGGACATCTCATCAAGCTGTATGATTCAGGTATCTATGGACCTGAGAAATTGAAGTTAAGGTATAGCCATCTATCTGTCTGTCTGTCTGTCTGCCTGCCTGCCTGCCTGTCTATCTATCTATCATCCATCTATATATCTAACTATATATGTATGTATGTATCATCTATCTATCAATCTATCTATCTATCTATCTATCCATCATCTGCCTATCATCCTGCCTACATACCTACCTATGTATCCATATATCATCTATTTATCTGCCTATCTATCTATCTATCTATCTATCTATCTATCATCTATCTATCAATTGATCGATCGATCTTCCCTATATTTATATCTATTACTTCTAGTACACCTTGGTCATTTAGTATGTAATTTAAAGATGAAGTTAATCGTCCATTTAATTTTTCAGTACATAGAAGAGGGCAAGAAAGGAGATGCCTTCATAAAGGGAGCCACTATAGTTTTGGAGAGAGGTCTGGCAAAGAGGAAATGGTAGGGGATCCATAGGGATAAACCCAACTAAGAATCTAGGTAGTGGTGGAGAGGCCTTTCCCCTATAATGAGATTGATGACTACCTTGGTTACCATTCCTAGAACCCTGACTCAATAGCTGATCGAAGCAGAAATAGGCACCCCTAGCTGAGCACTAATCCGTACTCCTGGAATCCAATTGTGGAGAGGGAGAAGAGGTGACCAAATTAATCAAGACGGAACTGGAGATACCCACAGAAAGAGTTGACCTGATCTAATGAAAGCACGCAGACACTAGTCGTAAAGCGAGGGAACCAGTATTGGACAAAACCAAGCCCTCTGAATATGGATAGCAGTTAGGAGGCCAAGACAGTCTATGGAACCTCTAACAGTGGCTCCTGGGTTTATACCTAGACCACAAATGGACTTGGGGAGCCCATTCCCAATAGAGGGATTCTATTGCAGCCCAGATACAGAAAGGAGGGCCTGTGCCCTCCCCAAAATGATGTAATGGACTCTGATAATCCCACATGGAGGTTCTTACTATTTCTGGGGAGTGGGTGGTGGGTGGGTTGGGGGTTGGTGGGAACCAAGTGAGAATGGGAGGGCGAGGGAATGGGGGGACAGATACGTAAATAAGAGTGTTTCTAAATATAAAAAAATCGGTACATATGTGGGTATGATTTTATGTTCAAGGAAGAGGTTATGTCTTGATACCTTAATCATACTTTAAAAGGGTTGGGGATTCAAACTGCATTTAATGCACTTGATCCTGCAGCACCTCAGTCTAAAAGCACAGTGCACTGTGAAGTGCTGG
Organism: Mesocricetus auratus; assembly: GCF_017639785.1. Classification (NCBI taxonomy): domain Eukaryota; kingdom Metazoa; phylum Chordata; class Mammalia; order Rodentia; family Cricetidae; genus Mesocricetus; species Mesocricetus auratus. The sequence continues at coordinate 37,582,364 of NW_024429190.1, forward strand.
GGTTTTCTCTGGTGATTGTGTGTGGCTGCAAGAGTAATTAAAATATTATGATGATCAACTGTATTCCAGAAACGTTATATTTACTATTTGACATATTGTATAATTTAACCCTTATGGCAATACAATAAACAATAGCCTCCATTCCTAGTATAAAACAATTATCTAAATTTTACTTTCTAAATGAAAAAAACAGAACACTTGAAGTATTTTTAAAAGAATACCATAATTATTATCTTGTGGTAGAATAAGCAAACATTGTTTAAAATATATCACTGGATGGTTTTTCATGGAGACGTATTAGAATATTAGGTATATAGAGAAGCACGGATACTGGCCAAGAAGACAAAATAACTCAGAAAATTATGAAGGGCTAAGTGGGATGGTTACCATTTCAGAGCTACAAACACATAGCACAGTCAGATATTGGTGGAAGCAAATGAGTGACTGAGATTTAAAGACATTTCTTATATAGAGCATGATACAAAGAGAATTCATTTCATTACATCTAATCATGTATTATCTCTGAATTTGTAACAAAGGTATCTGTAGGCTGACATAGATGCCTACAAAATCGATTCTACTGTGAAAATCAACAGAGAGATAGAAAGATGACATTGTGGGTAAGACTGTTTAGATCATTTTTCTCTAAAATTATATCAGACAAAAAAGTGCACAATGGGAGGTACTATTCAATACATGATCTATTGTCCACTGTGTTTTCTTCTGGGCACTTTCTATGACTCTATAGTTTAGAAGATATATTTTTGAACCACTACTAACATTTGCTGACCATAGCCTACTCTCAAGCCAGAGATAAGTTTTTTCTTCCATCACAAAGGAGATAGGAATGCTTACATCTTCTTTCTGTCAGTTGCAAGTATATATTGAAGATAGTAAATTAATTTATTTGGAGTATTTTATAATCTATCTTTCTCAATCAATTTATATACTTCTGCCATCTAGAAATACTCTATCAATTTCTATGATACAATTTCTCTTTATTAGTTATAACCACCATGTCTAGTTTAAACAGCACCAACAATATCATGTTAGTGGTGGTAAACTTTTTTTTCAAAGTCACCCTGTATTTCTGGTCAGTTTTTTGCAATTATGCAACCATTATAGTAAGACCTTGGTTTTCATTTTGTTACACTCAAAAGCTAGTTTTGCCGCAAGACTTTCCAATATTCTGCTTAGTGTGCACAGTATCACTTTCATGATTTTCTAAATTGGCAGGGTGACACCCTCAGCTTATCATTTCCTCTCACACGTGTTCCACTGTAGTTAAAATAAGCCAGGCCAGTGCTAACTTCTTATAATCACCCTTGTTAAAGTCTGTCAGCATCACAACTGCCACACACCCACAAACTGCACTCCTTATGTGAAATTGTCCTAATTAACCCTAGGAAAGAGACTAGGTAATTATGATGCGAGTATGATTCAGGGATCATTACCTCCCCATTAATGTTGGATTCCTACTATCTGTGGGGACAGGAAAAGACCCATCTCAGCATTCCAAAAAAGCACACACTTATAAATCCCCTTCCTCAGAAACTAGGACTAGCTGTTAGGTTCTTATACTCTATTTCATTTTTAGGTAGTATAACACTGTAGAGCAAAAGAGACAGAAGAGGGAGCCCGATAAGGAAGGAAAGATATTTCAAGGATTAATTTTCATGCTAATGACTTCATGTGTACTGTGGGTGGAAGGTAAAGTGTCTCTCACAGGTTCATGTTGAGTACTTCATCTATAGATAACTAAGGTGCTCTGAAAGGTTGTGAAATCTTTCAGGTGTGGAGGAAGTGAGTCATTTGGGACAGATTATTAACTTTGTTAGTATAACCCCAATTTTCAAATTTTCATCCACATTTTTTGTGTGATTTTATGTTTCTTTCCTCATGCTTTTCCTGACAATGGTGGCCTGTCCTGCTTCTTGAATTGCAAATCAAAATAAACTGTGTCTCCTTAAGATTTTTCCTGTCAAGTATTAGTCACAACAATAAGAAATGTAGTTAACATGGTGAGAAAAATTATTATTAGTAAATTTGCTTCAGTTTCCTTATATTTAACAACCTAGTGGAAGAGCCTCTGATGCGAAAGACTGATGCATTTGTCTACAAGCTCAGTCCTTCCATATAATGCATTTCAAACTTTAACGCTCTTGAATTAGCACAGCTGGTTACTGAGAAGAGTCCCACAGCAGTATCAACAGAAGCTACATGTTGTTCACATTAGATGGGTGCTACTACGTTAGAAATCTAAGAAGACTCTCACCTACAAAATTTGTTGGAGGGTAAGCAAAAACAAGACACAGGCAAGGTTAAGAGGATTTGAGATCATAAAATATCTTGTATGAGCATGTAAACAATTGTCATTAAATATGTGTGAAGTTTTTATATTTTGCCTCAAACCTGTTTTTTCTGTTCTCTGTCTCCATGAATGTCACACTAGTGAGAAATCTAAGCTATTTTGTGAATAACTTCATCTTCCTGGGACTTAAGGTGTCCCGATGAAATTTGCTCTTCATGTCTGCTCATTAAGAATCTGCTTTCTTCTTTTAGCATTTCTTCATCATCATCCCTGTAATTCTCTTCATCATTGTCAACACTACTTTAGATTTCCTTTTTTTGTTTCTTTATTTTATTTTTAAATTTAAATTAGAAACAAGGTTGTTTCACATGTCAATCCCAGGTCCCTCTCCCTTTCTCTCCCCTCCTCTCACGCCCTCCCAACAACCCCCCAACCCAAATCCCCTATCCCCACTCCTTTTCCCAGAGAGGATTTCCCTTGTGGGGTATCCATATTATGCCATTTCATCCAGGGCAGGACCTAGGCCCTTTCCAAGAGTCCAGTCTGAGAGACCATCTCACATTGTGGAATGGGTGCCCAAAGTTCATTTGTATGCCAGGGATAAATACTGATTTACTACCCAAGGACCCATAGATTGCCTAGGCCTCCTCACTGACACCCACATCAGTCCTCCCTCTCTGTCTCTGGATTCCTTGAGTTCAGCTCAGTGTTTAGCTGTGGCTGTCGGCCACTGCTTCCATCAATCATTGGATGAAGGTTGTGTTTCCCAGACTCTCTGGCAGTGGGATTGTAGGCTGGCACTCCCCTGACTGATTTCTAAAATCCATATATGAGTACATACTAGGTTTGTCTTTTTCTGACTGGGTTACCTCACTCAGGATGGTTTCTTTTAGTACCATTCTTTGGACTGCAAATTTCAAGATTCCATTGTTTTTTTCCCACTGAATAGTACTACATTGTGTAAATGTAGAACATTTTCTCTATCCACTCTTCACTTGAGGGGCATCTAGGTTGCTTCCAGATTCTGGCTATTATAAATAATGCTTATATGAACATATAGGAACAGATGTCCTTGTTGTATGAATTTGCAACTTTTGAATATATACCTAAAAGTGGAATTGCTGGGTCTTGTGGTAGTCTGCTTCTCATTTTCCTGAGGAATCTCCATACTTATTTCCAAAGTGGTTGCCTGAGTTGGCACCCCCACTAGCAGTGGAGGAGTGTTCCCCTTTCTTCACATCCTCTCTAGCATAAACTGTCATTGGTGTTTTTGATTTTAGCCATTCTGACAAGAGTAAGATGGGATCTCAGAGTTGTTTTGATTTGTATTTCCCTGATGGCTAAAGATGTTGAGCACTTTCTTAAGTGTGTCTCAGCCACTATAGACTCCTCTATTGGGAATTCTCTATGTAGTTCTGTACCCCACTTTTAAATGAGATCCTTTGGTGTTTTGGATACTTGCTTCTTGAGTTCTTTGTAAATTTTAGAGATCAGCCCTCTGACAGATGTGGGGTTAGTGAATATCTTTTCCCATTCTGTGGCCTGATTTTTGTCTTGCTGACTGTGTCCTTTACCTTACAGAAGCGTCTCAGTTTCAGGAGGTCCCATTTATTAATTGTTGACCTCATTGTCTGTGCTACTGGTGTTATGTTCAGGAAGCTGTCTCCTGTACCAATTTGTTCAAGAGTACCTCCCTCTTTCTCTACTGAGAGGTGCAGTGTGGCTAGATTTATGTTGAGGTCTTTGATCCTTTTGGACTTAAGTTTTGTGCATGGTAATAGACATGGATCTATCCACATTCTTCAATATGCCAGTATCCAGTTATGCCAGCTCCATTTGTTGAAGAGGCTTTCTATTTTCCATTGTATATTTTTAGCTTCTTTGTCAAAGATCAGATGTTCATACATGTATGGCTTTATATCAGGATATTCAATTTGATTCCATTGGTCTACCTGTCTATTTTTGTGCAAATACCAAGCTGTTTTCAGGACTATAGCTCTATAATAGAGTTTGAAGTCATGGATGGTGATGCCTCCAGATATTTCGTTGTTGAATAGGGTTATTTTGGCTCTCCTGGGTCTTTTGTTGTTCCATATAATGTTGATAATTGTTCTTTCAAGGTCTGAGAAGAATTGTGCTGGTATTTTCATGGGGATTGCTTAGAATCTGTAGATTGCATTTGACAGGATTGCCATTTTTACTATGTCGATCCTACCTGTCCAAGAGAATGGGATATCATTCCATTTTCTGGTGTCTTCTTCAATTTCTTTCTTTAAAGACTCAAAGTTCTTATGATACAGGTTTTTCACTTGTTTGGTTAGCATTAACCTAATGTATTTTATGTTGTTTGTGGCAGTTGTAAAGGGTGATGTTTCTCTGCTTTCTTTCTCAGCCCTTTTATCCTCTGTATATAATAGGGATACTGATTTTCTTGTGTTGATCTTGTATCCTGCCAATTTGCTGAAAGAATTTATCAGCTGCAGGTGTTCCCTGGTACAGTTTTTTGTATCACTATGAAAACTATCATATTATCTGCAAATAGTGAAAGTTCGACCTCTTCCTTTGCAGTTTGTATCCCATTGAATTCCTTTTGTTGTATTGCTCTTGCTAGAACTTCAAGTAAAATATTGAAGAGGTATGGAGAGTAGACAACCTTGTCTTATCAGACCACCATGTGTTAAAATTAGAATTCAACAACAACACAGATTGCAGAAATCCTACAAACTGAGGGAAATTTAATAATGCATAATTGGACCATTCCTGGGTCAAAGAAGAAATAAAAAAGAAATTAAAGACTTCAATGGGAATGATGACACAACATACCAAACTTATGGGACACTTGGAAAGCAATGCTATGAGGGAAGTTCATTGCACTAAGTGCCCACATGAAGAAACTGGAAAATAGTTACACTAGAGAATTAACAGCACAAGTAAAAGCTCTAGACACAAAGAAGCAACTCACCCAGGAGGAGTAAATGTGAGGAAATAATCAAACTGAGGGCTGAAATCAATAAAGTAGAGACTAGGAAAACAATACAAAAAATCACTGTAACAAAGACTTGGTTCTTTGAGAAAATCAACAAGATAGACAAATCTTTATCCAAACTTATGAAACAGCATAGTGTGATCATGGAAATTAACAAAATCAGAAATGAAAAAGAGGACATAGCAACGGACACTGAGGAAATCCAGAGAATCATCAGGTCATTCTTTGAAAACCTGTATTCCAAAAAATTTGAAAATTTAAAGGAAATGGACAATATCACTTGCCAAAATTAAGTCATGAACAGATAAGCAATTTAAATAGACCCATAACCTCTATGGAAATAGAAGCAGTCATCAAAAGTCTCCCAACCAAAACAAGCCCCGGTCCAGATGTCCTCGGTGCAGAATTCTACCAGAAATTCAAAGAACAGCTTATGCTAATTCTTCTCAAAGTATTCCATGCAATAGAAGCAGAAGGGTCTTTGCCAAACTCTTTCTATGAGGCATTAATAGCCTTGATACACAAACCACAAAAAGACACAACTAAGAAAGAGGGCTTCAGACCAATATCCCTCATGAACATTGATGCAAAAATACTCAATAAAATACTGGCACATCGGATCCAAGAACACATTAAAACAATCATTCTCCATGATCAAGTAGGTTTCATCCCAGGGATACAGGGAGGATTCAACATGGAAAATCCATCAATGTAATCCACCATATAAACAAGCTGAGAAACAAAAATCACATGATCATCTTACTAAATGCAGAAAAAGCCTTTGAAAATATCCAACACCCCTTTATGATGAAGGTCTTGGAGAGATACCTAAACACAATAAAAGCTATGTACATCAAACCAACAGCCAACATCAAACTCAGTGGACAGATACTCAATGCAATTCTGCTAAAATCTAATTTAGATTTCTATGGCAGTATTCAGTCTTCTTCATTTAACTACACAGTATAGTTAGAATAATCAGTGCAAAAGCATATTCTGATTTTTGTTTTATTTAAAGCTACTAATTATTCTTCCAAAAGAGTATCTCTATCTGGATCTGGACATCATTGCCTCATCCTTTCCTAGTAGTTAAGTCAAACCAACTACCATTCTATATTACCATGCATATAATGTTTTTGGGTGTAGAACATTTGTGTCTGAATTTGTCTCCGAATTTCATATTAATTTTCCAGTTTTTTTTCAGTATGACTTGCCCAAAAGAAACTGCCTCCATTTTTTGGTTGATCTTTGATGTCTGAAAGATATTCAGTCATAATAATATAGAATAACTGCCTCACTATCTACTCCTACTGCCATTTTGAGCTAATAATCACACTTTATTTCTTAAAAAATGGATGCAAATGCTTGAAGGCAGGAATCCTGTTTTGACCCTGACAGTATCCTATTACAGTGTACAAGCCTTAGCAATTTATACCTGCTTGTTGCGTAAAAGAGTAGGTGGATGTTGCCATACAATAGCAAGAGAATTCTTTTCTGATGAGGATTCAAAATTACACAGACAAACCAGGTCATACAATCTACAAGATAAAGTTCTATTAGTAAGTGAACAACACAAAGATTTTAATTCTGATGCCAACTTAATGAAAAGGGCTTAGGTTTTAAAATATTTCCGTATCTTGGCAATTGTGACTATATTATCTAGAGCTTTCAAAGCATTGTAACTAAATACTTCGTGAAAGGGTACACTTCCATCCAGGTGGTGGTCGTTTACTGCTTTAATCCCCACACCCCAGAGGCAGAAGTAGATGAATCTGTGAGGTAAACACCAGCCTGATCAATAGAGCAAGTTTCAGGACAGGTCTCAGCAAATTAAAAAACAAACACACAAAAAAAGTGAAAAATAAAATTCCTCTACTTCTTGGATGTGTATTTTGTCAACAGGACAGTTCCCTTATGAAATGGGAGAATTTTTTAAAATTAAATTTAAGTTGTTTAATTTATTGTTTGTACCTGTGTGCATATATTTGTGTGGGAGGAATGAATGTGTTCCTCATACTACATCTGTCGAGGTTGCATAACAACTTGGACTTGGTCCTCTTCATCTAACATGTGGGTACAAAGAATTGGATTTATGTCATCAGATTTGGTAGGAAATACCTTTACCTATTGATCCATCACACAAGGATATTTTGAAATGTCCATTTGATCTTTATTAAAAGTGTATTATAAAAATAAATTCTAAATATTCATTTATTTGTTGAGGCTTTTAACAGCATGGAGCTGACCACATATTCTGGTTTTCCCTAACTGGGATAAAATTCTTAGTTTTCAATGGGAAAAGCTTTAATATGTACCAATTTTTTTCATGTACTTACCCACCTGGCTCTCAGATTTCAATTATTTTCCTTCTGTACAATTGTTACTACCCATATTATTGTGTTGTGGCTTGCTATGGATTTTAAGTAATCTCAAGTTTGGACCTTTATCTCCTTCAACACTGTATTCTGTTTACCCAATATGGATTCACCAGGATGTCCCTGTACTCCATAAAAATGCACTGTACAGAACCTGGATTGTTGCTGCAAATGCTACCAGTATTTTCACATTTTGTTTCTTCTACTTGTTTAAATAGTTGATTTATAGAACTAAACAGAATTCTCAATAGAGGAGTCTAAAATGGCTGCGAGACACTTAAGAAAGTACTTAACATCCTTAGCCATTAGGGAAATGCAAATCAAACAACTTTGAGATACCATCTCACTCCTGTCAGAATGGCTAAAATCAAAAACACCGAAGACAATTTATGCTGGAGAGGATGTGGAGAGAGGGGAACACTCCTTCACTGCTGGCAGGAGGACAAACTCATACAGCCACTTTGGATATCAGCATGGAGATTCCTCAGGAAAATGAGAATCAGTCTACCATAAAATCCAGTAATTCTACTCTTAGGCATATACCCAAAAGATACACATTCATACAACAAGGACATCTGTTCCACTATGTTCTTAGCAGCATAATTTTAATAGCAATCTAGATGCCCTTCAACTGAAGAGTGGATAGAGAAAATGTGGTACATTTATACAATGGAGTTCTACTCAATGGGAAAAAGATAATGGGATATTGAAATTTGCAGGCAAATGGATGGCACTAGAAAAAAAAAAAACATCCTGAGTGAGGTAACCCAGTCACAAAAAGACAAACATGGTTTGTATTCACTCATATATGGATTTTAGGCATGAAACAGGGGAGTGTCAGCCTACAATACCACTGCCAGAGAGTCTGGGAAACAGGGAGGACCCCAAGAGAGATATGCATGGTACTCCAGAGAAGGGGAATGGGACAGGATCTCCTGAGTGGATTGGGAGAATAATAGTGGAGAGGCTACCTTAAATGCCTTTCTCTGATAATAAGATTGACAACTACCTTATTTGTCATCCTAGAGCCTTCATCCAGTGACTGATGGAAGCAGAGGCAGACACCCACACCTAAACACTGAACTGAATTCCTGGAACCCAGTTCCAGAGAAGGAGGAGTGATGAGCAAAGGGGTCAAGACCAAGCTGGTGAAACCCACAGAAACAGCTGACCTGAACAAGGGTGAGCTCATGGACCCCACACTGACGGCTAAGAGGCCAGCACGGGGACTGACCAGACCCCCTAATGTGAGTGTCAGTGACGAGACCTAGACAGTCTTTGGGGCCTTGGGTACTAGTTCAGCATTTATCCCTGCTATCCGATTGAACTTTGGGATGGTCTTTTTTCCTGGACACATGGAGGAGGCCCTAGACACTGCCTTGGATGATATGACAGACTTTGGAGATCCCCCATGAAGGCCCTCACCCTTCCTGGAGAGTGGATTGGGGATTGGGTGGGGTTTGGTGGGGTCGGAAGTGGAGGGGATGAGGAGGGAGCTGGGATTGACATATGAAGCAGGCTTGTTTCTAATTTAAATAAGAAAATAGTTGATTTCTGCTGCTTGTGTAAGTGTGTCCGCATTCGTTATCTGAGACAATGATTCATTTGTCTTCATTTATGATTTTGATCTAATTCTCCTTTTGCATGAATATGCCATTTGATATATAAGACCTAAACAACTATGCTTTGTAAAATATTTTAACCATAGCACACTTTTGGCTAAATTGAGGCATTGCTACTTGACTGAAATCTTTGAATTTGTATTGCATAGTTGAATCCTTTTGCAACCCTTTACTTCCAGTGATCAGAAAAAAAATTCTAAGGATGGAAAGCATTTCCAAGATAGGCTTATGTTTTTCTGCTTCTCTTGTCCCCATTCTTCACATCCTAGAAAAGCTTTATCAAAAGGAAAAATATTTTGTGCTTTAGAGGAATTTCCTTGAGAGAATCAAAACAACTGAAATTTTTAACAAATTGAGGGGCTATGTTAGTGCTTGCATTTCAAAGTGACTTTTACCTAAAGGGATGGCTGGATATATTGGGAAACTAGCTAAGAGATCCCTGTTCATTCCCCAAATGCCAGAAGTGCAGCAATGTTTGCACTGTGAAGTTAAATCTCAACATAATCTGCATAATTTCAGTGAAGGAAGGCCCTCCTTAATATGTGCACCTGTTCATCTCTCATGTCTATGGAAAACAGCCATGCTTGATTACATTGGATGTGACTTGGAGGAAAGGGTACAAAAAGGTAAAGTTAGACAACCAAATAACTTCAGATGGAAGGATGAGCTATAAGGTTTTGACTCTAGGGTCATTAGAAGCTGTTGAACATTCAGGAAAGGCATTATTCAAACTGTGACATCCCCGCATGATAAGTGAGAGGTAATATTAGTTTTGTTCAAATTGAAGGCTCAAAAAATGGGGAACTTGACTTTTCTGTCATCTTTAGAGAAGTATTTCTCAACAGGACACCAGAATTTCTTTAAAGTAGAACAGGATACTTTTGTTCCTTTCTCCTATAATCTTTGACTCAAAATTATTCAGGATGTGTTTTGTCATATGTTATAAAGTCAATTTTCAAATTCTGGAGTAGATTTGCAGTCTCTTTTAAATTTCTTTTACTTTTTGAGATTTTGATGCAACCCTATCACCTTTCTTTTCCTCTTCTGCCTCCAAATCTTGTCACATACTCTCCTTATTCTCTTTCTAATCCATGCACCTTTTTCATTCATTGTTACAGGAAATAAATATATGTAGATACTTATGTTTTTCTTTAATATATTAATATAATTTGTTCTGTCTGTATTATGTTATTTGTATGTATGTTTTCTTGGCTGACACTTTGGAAATGGATAACCAATTGGTATGGTCTTCCTGAGGGAAGAATATTCAAAACAACTTTTATATGACTCACTCCATTCAGAAAGGCATAGATTAACAAAATGACCGACAAAAAATGCTGGAAGTTGTGTAGAGAAAATGGAACCCTTATTCACTCTTTCTGGGATTGCAAACTGGTACAGTCTCTCTGGAAATCAATGTGGAAAGTTCTTAGAAAATCAAAATAAATCTACCATATGACTTAACTACTCTACTCCTTGACTTATACCTAAAGGACTCAGTAACCTACTCCAAAGATACTTTCTCAGTCATGCCCATTACTGCTTTATTGACAATGACTTAGAAAGGAGAACAATCTAAATGTTCTGAAACCTACGAATGGATAAAGACTTACAATTGAATGAATATTTGTCAAGTTCCTGTGTAGATAAATGTTAAAAATAAAATGGATATATTGAGGTTCTAGAGTATTATTATTGGGAAATTTGAGAGCTAAGGTTGACTGGATGGTTCACAGTACATAAAGCTCCTGGAATGTGGAGCTTACTTATCTTTTCTAATCTCTGGCGTCCACCTGTGCACATGATCACTTATTGCAGAGGTATAGTCAGAATTTCTAGGAGGAAAAGAAAAAACTTCCTAGATATGTGTATGAAGGAAAATAATAAGAAACAAACGGGGAATTGCTGCTGGGAAAGGAAAGTAGATTTTCCAGAACTCACTGGTCACTCTGATTGATCACTAGTACATAATGAACAGTTAAGCCACCTAAAAGAATGTCTGTCAGCATACGTCCTAAAGGCAGAATCGGTCTGCTTCATTAAATGCAACACAATGCTCTCTGACTAGTGTGTCAAAATAGAAAAGTAATTGCTAGCCTTATTATCTTAAGCTGCATATGCTATGACCTGAAAGTCAGTTTGTAAGAAGAAGTGTTCCCTTAAAGGGGTGAGCCTAATTTCCTGAAAAATTAACATACATCAAATGAATAAATTACCACCAGAGAACCAACATAATTTATTTTTAAATAATGGATTTTTAAAGGGCTAAATAAAATTTATTGTGAGAAACAGGGTTTATCTATGTTGAGATAAGCTTCTTATTCCACTCCAACTCTCTCTTCCCCAAAACTCTTTGCAGGGACAGTGAATGTATAAAAATGTAAGAGATCAATCCATCTAAAAATAATTCAGAATTATGTGTAATTTTCTCAATTAAAAGAACATTTATTGCATACATATAAAACATACTCATTATAGTTAGACCTTGTTGAAAGTCATGTATCATCTGTAATGTATAAATCAGAGCAGTATATGTTTAGAGCTTGTTTAAATGATAAATGTTCCCCTAAGCTGAATTCTTTCAGTAATAAGCTGAAACCATCCTCATAATCAATTATCTGACATTTTGAGAAAAATATATATTTACTGAATTATCATGTTAATGGGGAAATTACACTCCATATATTGAATTGTTCTGAACTTTATGTACTGACTGAGCTGTGATTATATTTCATATGCATCTGCCATTTGATAATTCAAGAAGTCTATCAGACTTCAAACATTTTGGTAGAATTGGTAAGTAGACTACCAATCATTGGTTGCTAAATACATAAAAGTATATTTTTAGAACACACACTATTTGATGCTTATCAATTTATGAATCAAAAGACTTTTACTTCCTCAATAAGGTTAAAGTAAAAGATGCAAGAACAAACATCTGACATGGTGTACTATTCCAGGCTATAAGCAATATCGTGACAATAACTTTAATTAAGGCTGCCATCTCTTTGACCTGATTAGACAGAGAAGAGCAGAACTGCTCCTCTTTGCCTACCTTAGGATGGTAAGCTGCTGCTGATACATAATACCTTTTGACAGTCTCCTTAATTATAACCTCACTGAATGCATATCCTCTGAGTGGGATTTTTTTTAACAAAAGAAGAGGAAATTCTAGTGAAAGCTGCCAGAACATTTCTGAATATTGCTAATGACTGCATCTAATAACTCGAAAACCTTAACTTTCTTGAGAATTTCCTATATTTTTACAATGTGCTGAGCATGTTTCCACAGTTGCAGGGAGACGTTTGCCTAAGAACATCTGATTTACCTATGTAGGTCAAAGTAATGGCCAATCTTTCCCTGAAGTATTGTTTCAGTTTTATTTGCTTCTTGATTTGCCAAAGTAAAAACAGATGCCACTCTTTTACAAGTTCATGAGTTTAGAATTCTTGTGTTCTGCTTTTTACATGGAAGTACCATCCTGGGATTTGCACATTTTGTAGTCTGCAGCATTTCAACAAAATAGATTTATGACACAGTTTGATTTTCATTGCACTATTTTATTGTACATCATTTCCAGGCTATGTACACTATACAGAATTTTGTCTCTAGCCCTCTATTTTAACACACACGTATTAAACATAATGAATACATCTAAAGTAGTACCATCCATAATGTAGGGGTTATTTTTAAACTGTCGATTACATTCCAAGTAATTATGTATATGGATGCCTTCATCCCAATTTTTCTTCCTTATCAATGCTTTTCAAACGAAGACAATTTAGATGAACCAGGAAACACTGACATGGCCAAGTTCCAAGTCTCATCTAAACCTGCAGCCCAAGTAGTTGATCATAATACTATTTCTCAGTTACCAAAGTTTTCTATATAGCTAAAGGACATGGAATAAAGTTTTGGTATATTTAGTTCATTATTTTTTTATTAATCATTAGTATAAAAGATAATTTGGAATGTATGTAATTTCATATGACTCCTCTTGAATTTGGCTTCCCAAGACATGAAATAATATAGGCACACTAGAAATCAATAAACAATTATCCATGGCTGTTATGGGCATGTCCCATGCCAGATCATGTGGGACATAAAGAAAATTGTCTTTGACTTTTAGGTTTACATTAAAGAGAGAGATTTGAGCAGTCAGTTAGAAAGGGTTAAGTTCCTGTACTATCCTTGTTACTTTTCTTGCTGTGACAGAATATTTGACCCAAGCAACTTAAGGAAAGAAGGTTTTAGTTTGAGAGTACTGTTGTCCACCAGAGGAAGGAGAATGAGGCAGCTGGTCCCATTCCATCCTCAATCAGGTAGAGAGGGTTGACAGATAATATTGTTTGCTTTGTATGCAGTTTAGAGCACAGGTCAACAGAGTACAGATGCACATATTCAGATTGTATCTTCTTAACTCAATTAAAGCAAAAAACAAAATCACTACACAGACCTGTTCAAAGGTATGTCTCCCATCTGTCTGTCTTGTCAACCTGATAGTATTTACTATCCATATATTAATGCTATTATATTAGCATTTTAAGAAAAAATAAAATGTAATAGAGTAAGGATAATTGTTACACAAATACATACCCTACACATCCCCAAAACAACATCAGCAACAACACACAAATATACCCAATTATTTTTAATAAAATGTTAAGGGATTCTCAGAATTGAAGTCAAATTTATGCATGTATACTCTTTCCTCACACTAGTTATTACAACATTTGTTCAAGGAAAAATGGGGAAGAGGTACAAAGAGGGTAATGAGGCATTTGAATATTCTTAAGATAAGTTGCACACATATAAAAATATCATGATGAAATAAGTATGTTATTCAATTTATACACTATATAGAAAAATTAATCTTGACAAGTTGTCTAAGAGTTCCAAAATTCATTATTTAAATATAATATAGCGATAATAAGTTTTGCTCTATCTAGCATACATAGGTGAATCTAAGGCTCCACAACAGCCTCAGAAATTTTTTAACTAATGTATTTGTAATATGCAGAAGTTTATCATGTTATTCAAGATGTCCTAGCCCATAACATAGATTCTGAATCATATGCAGGAATGTGAATATGATAGAATTTTCTTCTGTGTCTGGATTAAGTTCCATAGACCCATGATTTTAATAAACAGTGATTTTCCAGGGACATATACTCTAATCACATGAGTCCCTCCGCATGAATTGGAAGGCAAATAATGTGAGTTATGGTAACAGCAAAGGGTGGTAGCAGCAGGGATAGCATCATTGGCTCCAAGAGAAGACAGGTAAGCAAAAAATTACATATATTATAATATATATATATATATAATTTATATATGACAAAATGCCCAGAATGTAGAAGACAAGCCCTGAAAATGTTCATACAAGAATCACAACATAGACTAAGCATGTTATATTTAGGAAAATATATGCATTTACCTATACATATATATTTGAAAACAATTAATGGAAAAAGAGGCCATGATTATGTTTTACAGAATTAGTATATTATAAACATGTATTTGAAGAGTTTACCATAGGGTTTTCATGTTAATATGTGAAAAAGTCATTTGAAATAATGCTGAAGAACATGTCTACAGACACACAGACTTTAGAAAGGCTGTGAATTTTCAAAAAAGGAAGATGCTATTTGAAAATCTATAAAATATTAGAGCACTTACCAAAAGATGAAGAATGGTATATTTTTTAATTTTTTATCTAAAAGTTTGTGTTCTTTTTTCACTTAAAACTGTTCGTTTTACTTTTATTTAAAAAAATTCATTTTGCATACCAGTTCCAGTTCCCCCTCCTTCACCATCTTCTACCTCCCCACCTCCCCCCACTCACTACTCAGAGTGGGCAAGGTCTCCCTTGGAGAGTCAACAAAGTCTGGCATATCAAGTTGACACAGAACTGAGCCTCTTCCCATTGTATCATGGCTGAGAAAAGTATCCTACCATAGGGAGTGGACTCCAGAAAGCCAGGTCATGCACGAAGGATACATCCTAGTCACATTGCCAGAGGTCTCCCCAGCAGATCAAACCACATTACTGTCACCCACATTCAGAGGACATAGTTAGGTCCCACGCAAGTTCTCTAGCTGTCAGTCAAAAGTCTATTAGCTCCTACTAGTTTGGGTCAGCTGTCTCTGGTTTCCCCCATCAAGGTCTTGATCCCCCTTGCTCATATGATTTCTACTCCCACTCTTCAACTGAATTCCAGGAGCTCAGGTCAGTGCTTGGCTGTGAATCACGGCATCTGCTTCCATCAATTGCTATGTGTAGGTTCTATGGTGAGAATGAGGGTAGTCACTAATCTGATTATAGGGGAAGGCCAGTTCAGGTACCCTCTCCACTATTGCAAGGAGTCTTAGCCAGGGATATGCAAAGGATGATTGCAATTTGAGATACACTGTGGTGCTTTGACATGTATGTATAAAGTAAAATTACTAAATCAAGGTAATTAGCATACCAATCTCACCTTATTTGCTGAGTAGTTGTATTTTGTTGACATTTTGAAGTTTTTTTATTTACTTTAGAATATGCAGCATATTATCATTGACTACAGTCATCTTTTGTGAATGTAATCTCAATCTTAATCCTATTTCTTGCTTTTTTTTTGAGAATTTGTATAATTCTTTAACTGCCCATGTGCTAGCACACCAGTCTCTCACTTTGTAGGTTCTACAGAATTGTATTGTCTACTTCCATGATGTCTCATGATTTCCCTTATAATTCAGAACATGTCATATGTACTTTTCTGTACATGATTTCTTGTTTAGCATAAGAATATTAAAGTTGACCAATGATGTCACAAATATGATATTTTATTTTTTCCCAGGTTTGACAATAATAATCTACTGCAACATTTTTATGTCCATTTATCCACTGACTTATTTTGATTCTGTAATTTAGTTATTTTGAATAATTCTTCAATGAGCATATGAATGTGAACATTTTTATGACGTACTGATTTTCTTTGCAAGTATACCCAGTGGGATGATTTCTGGGTCTATTATAATTCTTCCTTTAGGTTCATAAGGAATCCCCATACTATTTTCCACAGGATACAGTACTTTACCTATCCATTAATAATGTTCAAGAATTTCCCTTTTTTGCATTTATATTAACATTTATTATTTGTGCTTTTTGTAAAAGAAAGAAAAGGTTTATTTTAGTTCCAATTTGAGGGCATAAACTCAATTTTGCCAGGAAGGCATGGTGTCAGGACTGTGAGCCTCCACTCCCCAGTAACAATAACTTCTCAGTATAGAGTGGGACCAGGAGATAATTTTCCCCATCTACACAAGAATTTTAGCAGAACTGATGTTATGTAGGTCTTTTATCATCCTTCAATTTTTTTTCAATTGGTCTGTGGAATTGGGGACCTACACGTCTTTTATAATTATGCTCTCTTCTTTTGGCTCCCTGATTTCTTAGTACTCTGAAGTCCTTCTCTGAAGAAGTTTGTCTACCACAATATTCCACTCTACTACTTTTGTTTTTACCTGTAATCTACTATCCTTGCTATTAGAATCCAGGCATTATGCTGGCCCTACCCCTGTTGGCTGGCAGGATGCGCCTGCCAGCATTCAAGCAAATACTGAAGTCAGCCCAGTTTGTCAGTACATCATGAGCTTTGTGGTTATGTCATGTTCTGCATGGCCAAGTCACAAGTTGCCTGACCACGTAAGGCTCTCTCTTTATGCTCGAAGGATCTTTTTAAAACAAAATCTGCCTGTCTCCTACTCTCTCTTCACTACTTCCTTTCTTGGTCAACCATCACAGATCCCCATTTACACACTTTCTTAATAAACTCCCAAGCCAGTTGTATTCTGTAACTCATTTCTGTTTGCCTTGCTGCTGCTAAACAACTACACTTACTCCCCTAATGAGACACCCCCACTGAATAGGCTTCTTTTAGGTTACCAGCTTCTGTTTCTGCTCAAAATTAAATATACATAATAATATCTGAGCTAGGACCATACACAAGAGCAGACAGGAACTTGAGCTACTTTCCTTATTGCAATTGCAATTGCTTTTCCAGTACCTTTGGAGGAAAACACTAATATAAGTCACAGAATCATTCCATCCTGGTTTTATGTTGAGAACTTTGACCAACTTCAACTTGATTTTTCCACAAGTCAGTAGTTGTGAATGTATTTACATTCTTCTATGTGCGTACATCTAGTTTGACAAGCACTATTTGCTGAAGACACTTGTTTTCATTATATAATTTTGGGTTATTTTTCAAAGATCAGATGTCCATAGATGTATTAATATCTGCGTCTTTGATTTCTGTACCTGTTCAACTTGGTTTTTTGTTTGTTTGTTTGTCAATAGCATGAAGTTTTTAATACTGTGGCTCTGTAATAAATGTTGAAATCAGGGATTCTGATACCTCTGGATGTTATATTGATTTTTCAGGATTCTTTTATCTATTCTGGGATTTTTTTATCATTTTTTATTTTAATTTTAAATAGCTTCTTTTACATGTCAATCCCAGTTCCCTCTCCCTCCCCTCTTCCCCCACTCCCCTTCCCCCCCCCTCACTCCCACCCTATTGCCAAATCCTTCCACATAGGGGATATCTAGAGTCTGTCATTTTACTCTTGGTAGGTCAAGGCACTCTCCTAAGAGTCCAGGCTGAGAGAGCATCTCTCTTTGTGCTATAGGCACATGAAGACAGTTTGTATACCAGGGATAGACACTGATCCACAGCTCAGGGCCCCATAGGTTGCCCAGGCCTTCTCACTGACACTCACATTTGGGGGGGTCCAGATCAGTCCCATGCTGGCCTCCCCACTGTCGGTCTGGAGTCCAAGAGCACTCCCCTGTTCAGATCAGCTGTTTCTGCTGGTTTTGCCAGCCCATTCTTTGCCAATTTGCTCATCACTCCTCTCTCTCTGTCACTGGGTTCCTTGGGTTCAGTTCAGTGATTAGTTGTGTGTTTGCCTCTGCTTCCATCAGTCACAGGATGAAGGCTCCCGGATGGTTATAGACATCAAGTTCATTATCAGGAATGGGCATTCGAGGTGGTCCCTCCACTATTGCTTAGCTTGCCAATTGATGTTATACCTTTAGATCACTCGAGGTCACTCTGGTGCCTGATCTGTCTTTGATCCTATGATTCCCTCTTCCCCCTATTCTACTCCCACCCCTCAACTTCCTGTTCCCCCATGACCAACTCCCTTCCTCTTTACCCCCTCTATTCTTCCCAGGTCCCACTCCCCCCACCCTCGCCGTGTTCCCCATCCATTCAGAGGATCTTGTCTCCATCCTCTTCTCTTGGGTACTATGCATATATGCATATCTTTTAGGCTCTTTCCTGTTTCGCAGACTCTCTATCAGTGGAAGTGCAGACTGGCACTATCCTAATCCATATCTAAAATCCATATATGAGTGAGTACATACCATGTTTGTCTTTTTGCGACTGGGTTACCTCACTCAGGATGGTTTCTTCCAGTGCTATCCATTTCCCTGCGAATTTCAAGATTCCATTGTTTTTTTCTGCTGAGTAATACTCCATTGTGTAAATGTACCACATTTTCTCTATCCACTCTTCAGTTGAGGGGCATCTAGGTTGCTTCCAGGTTCTGGCTATTACAAACAATGCTGCTATGAACATAGTGGAGCAGATGCCCTTGTTGTATGAACCTGCCTCATTTGGATAAATGCCTAAGAGTGGAATTGCTGGATCTAGTGGTAGATTAATTCCCATTTTCCTGAGGAATCTCCATACTGATTTCCAAAGAGGCTGTATGAGTCGGCATTCCCACCAGCAGTGGAGGAGTGTTCCTCTCTCTCCACATCCTCTCCAGCATAAATTGTCTTCGGTGTTTTTGATTCTAGCCATTCTGACAGGAGTAAGATGGTATCTCAGAGTTGTTTTGATTTGCATTTCCCTGATGGCTAAGGGTGTTGAGCACTTTCTTAAGTGTCTCTTGGCCATTTTAGCCTCCTCTACTGAGAATTCTCTATTTAGCTCTGTACCCCACCTTTCAAGTGGATCCTTTGGTGTTTTGGAGACTTGTTTCTTGAGTTCTTTGTAAATTTTGGAGATTAGCCCTCTGTCAGATGTAGGGTTAGTGAATATCTTTTCCCATTCTGTGGCCTGCCTTTTTGTCTTTTTGACTGTGTCCTTTGCCTTACAGAAGCTTTTTAGTTTCAGAAGGTCCCATTTGTTAATTGTCGATCTCAATGCCTGTGCCACTGGTGTTATGTTTAGGAAGTGGTCTCCTGTACCAACTCGTTGAAGAGTATCTCCCACTTTCTCTTCTAAAAGTTTCAGTGTGGCTGGAATTATGTTGTGATCTTTGATCCATTTGGACTTAAGTTTTGTACAAGGCAATAAACATGGATCTATCTGCAGTCTTCTGCATACCAGTACCCAGTTATGCCAGCACCATTTGTTGAAGATGCTTTCTTTGTTCCTCTCTACAGTTTTAGCTTCTTTGTCAAAAATCAGGTGTTCATAGGTGTATGGGTTAAAATTAGGGCTTTGGATTCGGTTCCATTGGTCTACCTGCCTATTTTTGAGCCAATACCAAGCTGTTTTCAGGACTATAGCTCTATAATAGAGCTTGAAGTCAGGTATGGTGATGCCTCCTGAAGTTCCATTATTGTATAGGGATGTTTTGGCTATCCTGGGCCTTTTGTTTTTCCATATAAAGTTGATTAATGTTCTTTCCAGGTCCTTGAAGAATTGTGATGGAATTTTGATAGGGATGGCATTGAATCTATAGACTGCTTTTGGCAAGATTGCCATTTTTATTATGTTGAGCCTACCAATCCAAGAGCATGGGAGATCTTTCCATTTTCTGGTATCTTCTTTGATTTCTTTCTTCAAAGACACAAAGTTCTTGATATACAGGTCTTTCACTTCCTTGGTTAACATTATCCCCAGATATTTGATGCTGTTTTTGGCTATTGTAAAAGGTGATGTTTCTCTGATTTCTTTCTCAGTCACTTCATCATCTGTATATAATAGGGCCACTGATTTTTTTGAGTTTACCTTGTATCCTGCCACATTGCTGAAGGTGTTTATCAGCTCTAGGAGTAACCTTGAGGAGTTTTTTGGGTCACTTATGTAAACTATCATATCATCTGCAAATAGTGAAAGTTTGACTTCTTCTTTTCCTATTTGTATCCCCCTTATCTCCTTTTGTTGTCTTATTGCTGTAGCTAGAACTTCAAGTACAATATTGAAGAGATATGGAGAGAGTGGACAGCCTTGTCTTGTTCCTGATTTTAGAGGAATTGCTTTGAGTTTCTCTCCATTTAGTTTGATGTTAGCTGTTGGTTTACTGTATATTGCTTTTATTATATTCTGGTACGTTCCTGTTATCCCTGATCTCTCTAGGACCTTTATCATGAAGGGGTGCTGGATTTTGTCAAAGGCTTTTTCAGCATCTAGTGAGATGATCATGTGGTTTTTCTTTCGCAGATTGTTAATATGGTGGATTACATTGATAGATTTTCTAATGTTGAACCATCCCTGCATTCCTGGAATGAAGCCTACTTGATCATGGTGGATGATTTTTCTGATGTGTTCTTGAATCCGGTTTGCAAGTATTTTATTGAGTATTTTTGCATCAATGTTCATGAGGGAAATTGGTCTATAGTTCTCTTTCTTAGTTGTGTCTTTGTGTGGCTTGGGTATCAAGGTAATTGTAGCCTCGTAGAAAGAGTTTGGCAGTGAGCCTCCTGCTTCTATTGTGTGGAATACTTTGACGAGTATTGGAATGAGCTCTTCTTTGAATTTCTGGTAGAATTCTGCACTGAAGCCATCTGGGCCTGGGCTTTTTTTGTTCGGGAGACTTTTGATGACTGCTTCTATTTCATTAGGGGTTATAGGTCTGTTTAGATTATTTATCTGTTCTTGATTTAGTTTTGGCAAGTGATATCTATCCAGGAAATTGTCCATTTCCTTTAAATTTTCAAATTTTGTGGAGTACAGATTTTCAAAGTATGCCCTGATGATTCTCTTGATTTCCTCAGAGTCCGTTGTTATGTCCCCTTTTTCATCCCTGATTTTGTAAATTAACATGTTCTCTCTCTGTCTTTTGGTTAGTTTGGACAGAGGTTTGTCTATTTTGTCGATTTTCTCAAAGAACCAACTCTTTGTTTCATTGATTCTTCTCAGTGTTTTCCTGGTTTCTACTTGATTGATTTCAGCACTCAATTTGATTATTTCCTGGCGTCTGCTCCTCCTGGGGGGAGTTTGCTTCTTTTTGTTCTAGAACCTTCAGCTGTGCTATTAATTCTCTAGTATGACTGTTCTCCAGTTTTTTCATGTGGGCACTTAGTGCTATAAACTTTCCTCTCAGCACTGCTTTCAAAGTGTCCCATAAGTTTGTGTATGTTGTGTCTTCATTCGCATTGAAATCGAGGAAGTCTTTAATTTCTTTTTTTTTAATTGTTCCTTTACCCAGGGATGGTGCAATTGTGCATTGTTTAATCACCATGAGTTTGTAGGGTTTCTGCGATTTGTGTTATTGTTGAATTCTAATGTTAACGCATGGTGGTCTGATAAGATGCAGGGGGTTATTCCAATTTTTTTGTATCTGTGGAGATTTGCGATGTTTCCTATTATGTGGTCAATTTTAGAGAAGGTTCCATGTGGTGCCGAGAAGAAGGTATATCCCTTTGTATTTGGGTGGAGTGTTCTATAGATGTCTGTTAAACCCAGTTGGGTCATAACTTCTATTAATTCTTTTGTTTCTTTGTTAAGTTTCTGTCTGGAGGTCCTGTCTAGCGGTGAGAGCGGAGTGTTGAAGTCTCCTACTATTAATGTGTGAGATTTTATGTGCATTTTGAGCTTTAGTAATGTTTCTTTCATGAATGTAGGTGCCTTTGTATTTGGGGCGTAGATGTTTAAAATCGAGACTTCGTCTTGATGTATTTTTCTTTTGATGAATATGAAGTGCCCTTCTTCATCTCTTTTGATTGATTTTAATTTGAAGTCTAATTTGTTAGATATTAGGATTGCTATGCCCGCTTGTTTCTTGGGGTCGTTTGATTGGAAGATCTTTTCCCAGCCCTTTACTCTGAGATAACGTCTGTCTTTGGTCTTGAGATGTGTTTCTTGTATGCAGCAGAAGGAAGGGTTCTGTCTTCGTATCCATTCTGCTAGTCTGTGTCTTTTTATAGGCAAGTTGAGGCCGTTGACATTGAGGGATATTAATGACCATTGATTGGTGATCCTTGTTTGCGCTTGATTTATTGTTAGTGAAGTTATTTTGTGTAGTTTCTCCTCCCTTTTTCTTTTGGTGTTTTGTAAAGTATGATTATATATTGCCTGTGTGTTTGTGAATGTAGTTATCTTCCTTGGCTCTAGGTTTTCCTTCTAGCGTTTTCTGTAGAGCTGGATTCATGGATACGTATTGTTTAAATCTGGCTTTGTCATGGAATATTTTGTTTTCTCCATCTATGGTAATTGAGAGCTTTGCTGGATATTGTAGTCTGGGCTGGCATCCTTGTTCCCTTAGCGTTTGTAGGACATCTGACCAGGATCTTCTGGCTTTCATCGTTTCCATTGAGAAGTCAGGTGTAATTCGGATAGGTCTGCCTTTGTATGTTACTTGGCCTTTTTCTTTAGCTGCTCTTAATATTTTTTCTTTACTCTGTAGGTTTGATGTTTTGATTATTATATGGTGAGGTGACTTCTTTTTCTGGTCAAGCCTATTTGGTGTTCTGTAAGATTCTTGTACTTTCATAGGCATATCTTTCTTTAGGTTAGGGAAGTTTTCTTCAATGATTTTGTTGAATATGTTTTCTGTACCATTAAGTTGAAGTTCTTCACCTTCTTCTATACCTATTATTCTCAGGTTTGGCTTCTTCACGGTGTCCCATATTTCCTGGATATTTTGTGTTAAGGATTTGTTGGTTTTGAGATTTTCTTTGGTTGACGACTCTATATCCTCTAATGAGTCTTCAACACCTGAGATTCTCTCTTCTCTCTCTTGTATTCTATTGGTGATACTTGCATCTGTAGTTCCAGACCATTTACTGAGCTTTTCTATTTCCAGCATCCCTTCATTCTTTGTTTTCTTTATCGTTTCTATTTCAGCTTTCAATCCTTCAACTTTTTGAGCTGTTTCCTTAATTTTCTTGGCTGTTTTTTCTTGGTGCTCTTTAGATTCTTTGAGAGATTTGTTTATTTCTTGAATTTTTCCCCCATTTCATGGATTTTTTGTTTGTTTTTTCTCTATTTCTTTAAGGGATTTCCTCGTTTCTTCTTTGAGGGTCTCCATCATCTTCATGAAATAATTTTTAAGGTCTGTCTCCTCTTCTTCATCTATGTAGTGCTTTTTGGGTCTTGCTGGTGTTGGATCCCTGGATTCTGGTGGGGTCATGTTGGTGTTTCTATTGCTGAGTGATCTCTTATTCTGTCTTCTTCCCATCTCTTCTTCCAGTGGGTGCTGGTGGGGTCTTTCCATCTCCACTGGTCTCCTTCCTTACTGCAGCTGAAGCTGGGGATGCTGAAGCTGGACTCGCTGGGGTTGGGGTGTTGGAGGGGCTGATCTCTTTCCTGAAGCTGGACTCGCTGGGGTTGGGGTGTTGGAGGGGCTGATCTCTTTCCTGAAGCTGGACTCCCAGGGTTTGGGGTCTTGGAGGGGCTGATGTCTTTCCTGTGTGGGCGGCTCTTCTGGAAGCCGGGAGCGGCCCCAAAGATGGAGGGGGATGGGTGATGGGCGGTCGGTCCCCGCTGGAGACCCAATCTCACCTGAAGCTGGGCTCCCTGGGGTTGGGGTCTTGGAGGGGCTGATCTCTTTCCTGTGTGGGCGGCTCTTCTGGATGCCGGGAGCAGCCCAGAAGATCACAGGGGATGGGTGATGGGCCGGCGGTCCTCCCCGCTGGAGACCCAATCTCACCTGAAGCTGGGCTCGCTGGGTTGGGGTCTTGGAGGGGCTGATGTCTTTCCTGTGTGGGCGGCTCTTCTGGAAGCCGGGAGCAGCCCTGAAGATGGAGGGGGATGGGTGAAGGGCGGGCGTTCCCAGTTGGAGACCCAATCTCACCTGAAGCTGGGCTCCCTGGGGTTGGGGCTATCCTGGGATTTTTCGCTTTCTGAATTTAAGTATAGTTCTTTGAAGGTCTGTATAATGGTGTTGTAATTTAGATGGAGATTGTGTAGAGTCTGTTGCCTCCTTTTGGTAAGAAGGCCATTTTTACTAGGTTAATGGTGCTGATCCAAGACACGGAAGATCTTTCTAGCTTGTGATAGCTTCTTGAATTTCTTTTTTCAAAAACTTGAAGTTCTTGTCATATGGGTCTTTCACTTTCTTGGTTATAGCTATACCCACATATTTTATATTATTTGTGGCTGTTATGAAGAGTGTTGTTCTCTGATTTCTTTCCCGGCCTCTTTATTCTTTGTATATAGCAGGGACATGTGTTGTAATTTTTAAAAGTGGCAAATGAGTGAAAGACACCATGAGACAGAGCTTGGGTGGAGAGGTTGTTCTTTCTTTTTTTTTAATTGTAGGAAAGTGAATGGGAAATGGGGTGGGAGAAGGAAGACTGACCTCTGCAGACAGGAGGGGCAAGAGAGAGAGAGAGAGAGAGAGAGAGAGAGAGAGAGAGAGAGAGAGAGAGAGAGAGAGAGAGAGTTTGGAGGTGAGAAACAGGGCTTTTTAAAAAGGGAACATAGTGAATGTGCACAGGTGTGATGCTCTTAATGGCTGAAACTTAGGGAATATCCTGTCAGATTCCCAAGTACAAGCCAGTACAGATAACTGAATACTAGCAATAGTGATATATTTAGTTAATTTTTTATCCAGCTACTTTGCTGAAGGTGGTTCCCAGCTGTAGGAGTTCCCTGATAGAATTACTGGGATTGCTTCTGTATACTATCATATCATCTTCAAATAGCAATACTTTGACATTTTTCTTTCAAACTTGTATTGCCTTGGTCTACTGATGTTGTTTTATTATTCTAGCTAGAACTTCAAGTACTATATTGAATAGATATAGAGATAGTGGACAACGTACTCTTGTCTCTGATATTTGTAGAATTGCTTTATTCTCTCCATTTAATGTTGGCTATAGGTTTGTTGTATGTTGATTTTTATTATGTTTATGTATGTTCTTGTATCCCTAATCTCTCCAAAATATTTTATCATAAAAGGGTGTGGCACCTGCACCACAAGCAAGTCCAAGGTATCAGGAAAAGAAAGACAAGATGTCCAGCTGTTTGTACTAAAAGAATGTATGTGTTGCCTTTATTGCCAGGAGAGAGAGAGAGAGAGAGAGAGAGAGAGAGAGAGAGAGAGAGAATGTGTGTGTGTTGTAAGTGCTAAGAGGTCTCTCTCTTGTAGGGAGGGAGGAGTCTTATATACAGGTTTACAGCACAGTGGAAAAACCCCAGGCAGAAGAAAGCATGTTTTCCTCCTGCTGGATGTTGATGTCAGAGCATCAAGGCTGGGTCAGGAAGCCAGGACTAGAAAACAGGATGCATTTGGACTGGAAAACAAGTTGCACTTGTAGGCTGATCAGCAACTCACAGAGACCCCATGGGGCTGGGGCCCAACAAAAGGGTGTTGGGTTTTCTCAAACGATTTATCAAGATCTAGTGAAATGATCAAGTGTTTTTGTCTTTCAGGTTTTTTTTTAATATGGTGAATTATATGGACAGATTTTCACATGTTGACACATGCCTGCATCTGTGAGGTGAACTCTACTTGGTCATGGTGAATGATCTTTCTGATGTATTCTTGGATTTCATTTTGAAGTATTTTATTGAGATTTTACATCAATGTTCATGAGGGTAATTGGTTCATAATTCTTTTTCTTTATTGAGTCTTGCTGTGGTTTGGGTATCCAGGATAACTATGGCCTCATAAAATGAATTTTGTAACATTCCTTCTGTTTCTAAATCACGAAATAATTTGAGACATTTTGGTATCAACACTTGTTTGAAAATCTGTTAGATTTCTGGGTAAAACCATTTGGCCTTGAAGCTTTTACTGGTTTGGAAACTTTTGAAGAGTTATTGTAGGGGTTATAATTCTATTTAAATTGTTTATCTGATCTTGATTTAATTTTGCTTGCTGGTATCTATAAAGGAATTTGTTCATTTATTATATATTCTTCCAATTTACTGGAGTACAGGCTTTTGAATTACAATCTAATAGTTTTCTGGGTTTCCTTTGTGTCTGCTGTTATATCCCCTCTTTCATTCTGATTTTTTTGGTTTGGATATCCTCTCTGACTTTTAGTATGGATAAAGATTTTTTTTATTTTGTTGATTTTCTCAAAGAACCACTCTTTGTTTCATTGATCCTTTGTATTGCCTTCTTTGTTTCTATTTTGCTGATTTCAGCCCTGAGTTTGATTATTTCCTGAAGTCTACTCTTCTTGTGTTTGTTTCTTTTTCTTCCAGAGCTTTCAGGTATGTTGTTAATTTGCTAGTATGAGATTGTTCCAATTTCTTTATGAAGGTACTCAGTGTTATGAACTTTCCCTTTAGCAGTGTTTTCATTGTATCCCATAAGTTTGGGTACACTGGACATTCATCTTCATTGAATTCTAGGAAGTCTTTAATTTCTTTCTGTATGTTTCTCCTGACCCAGTATTCATTCAGCATAGAGTTGTTCAGTTACCATGATTTTATAGGCTTTCTGTCTGTTTCTGTTATTGTTGAAATTCAATTTTAGTGAGTGGTGGTATGATAGGATACAGGAGGTTATTTCATGACTTGCTTTGTGACCAAATTTGTAGGTACTTTTGGAGCATGTTCCTTGAGGTGATGAAAAGAAGGTATATTCTTCTGTTTGGGTGAAATGTTCTGTAGATACTGGTTAGGTTCATTTGATTCATAATATCTATTAACTCAATTATTTCTATGTTTGGCTATTGTCTGAAAATCTGTTCATTGGTGAGAGTGAAGCATTGATATCTCCCACTATTAATGTGTGAGGTTAAATATGTAATATAAGTTTTAGTGAAGTTTCTTTTACAAATGTGGGTACCCTTACATTTGGGGCATAGTTGGTAAGAACTGAAAGGTCTCCTTGCTGTATTGTTCCTTTGATAAGCATGAAATGCCTTTTCAATATCTTTTGATTAATTTTAATTTGAATTGCATCCATTTGCTCAGAAAATATTTTTCCAATACTTTTCTCCAAGGTTATATATTTTCAGTGTTAATGTGTGTTACTTACATTTAGCAAAAGAGCGGATCCTAGATCCTGTTTTCAGATCCATTCTGTTAGTTTGTGTCTTTTTATTGGGGAACTGAGTCCATTGATATTGACAGATATTAATGACCAATGATTGTTAACTCCTTTTAATGTGGTGGTGGTGGTGGCGGTGGTGGTGGTGGTGGTGGTGGTGTGTATGTGTGTGTGTGTGTGTGTGTGTGTGTGTGTGTGTGTGTGTGTGTTTCACTTCTTTTTCCCTTCTTTGGAATTTTCTGGAATGATATTTATTTCCTGTGTTTTCAGGGGTGTCGTTAATCTTCTTGGGCTGGAGTTGTGCTTCTATCACCTTCTATAAGACTTGATTTGTAGACAGATATTGTTTAAATTTGACTTTTCCAAATAATATCTTGTTTCTCCATGTGTGGTGATTGAAAGTTTTGTTGAATTTATTAATCTGGACTGGCATCTGTGATCTCTTATAATCTGCAAGATTTGTCCAAGCCCTTCTGGCTTTTAGAGTCTCTGTTGAGAAGTCAGGTGTAATAGTTCTGCCTTTATATGTTACTTGGCCTTTTTTCATTGCAATTTTCAGTATTTGTTCTTTGTTAGGTATGTTTCAATTATTACTTGGCATGAGACTTACTTTTCTAATCCAATCTCTTTAATGTTCTGTAAGCTTCCTACTCCTATATAGGAATATACTTCTTTAGGTTCGGAAATTTTTCTTCTATAATTTTGTTAATATATTTTCTGGGTTTTTGAGCTGGAAATTTTTGTTCTATTCCTGTTTTTCTTGAGTTTGATCTTTTCACAGTGTCCCAAATTCCCTGGAGACTTTGTGTTAAGCATTTTTTAAAGATATAACATCTTCTTAGACTGATGAATCTATTTCTTGTATTGTGTTTTCAACATCTGTAACTGTCTCTTCCACTTCTTACATTCTGTTGATAATGCTTGTGTCTGTAGTTCCTGTTTGCTTACCTAGATTTTCATTTCTAGAATTCTGTCAGTTTGTGTTTTCTTTATTGTCTCTATTTTAATTTTCAGGTCTTGAGCTTTTTCCTTCACTTGCTTGCATGTTTGTTTTTCTTGTGTCTGAGTTAGGGTTTCTATTGCTCTGAATAGAGACCATGATCACAACAACTCTTGTAAAAGACAAACTTAATTTTGGTGACTTACATTTTTAGATGCCCATTCTATTATCATCATGGTGAGAAATGTGGCATGCAGGCAGACATAGTCCTGAACCTGAGAGTCCTACATATTGATAGGCTGGCAACAGGAAGTGGTCTGTTTCACTGTGTATGGATTCAGCATATATGACACCTCAACATCTGCCTCCATAATGACACGCTTCCTCCAAAAAGACCACACCTACCCCAACCAAGCCATACCTCCTTGTGGTGCCATTCCCCTTAGGAGAAATTTCCTTTGAAGCCACCACATTACAAATCTTGGTCCCCAAAGTCTTGTAGTCACATCATAAGGCAAACATACATTCAGTTCAAATTCAAAATCCCCATAGATTATAACAGTCTCAATTAATTTAAAGGTCTAAATTTTAAAGTATCATCTGAGATTTATGAAATCTCATAAATAGAGTTACCTCTAAAAACCAAAAAAGAAACAACAACAAGATCATTTACTCCCAATGCATAATAGCACAGGATATACATAACCTTTCTAAAACATAGGAAAGGTAGTGTAGCAAGGAAATACTGGGTCAAAGCAACACTGAAAACCAGCTGGGCAAACTCCATACTTTGCAGTTCCATGTCTGATGTCAACATACTCTTTGGATCTCCAAATCCTTCAGTTTTGTTGACTACAGCACACTTCTTTCTTTTGGGATGGTTCCATTCCCTGCTATTGGCTTTTCTCTGCATGTACTCTTCAGTTTGGCATCTTAGGATTTTGGGGTCTCCAAGGCAATCCAGATCTCAACTTTTCAGCTTCACACTGAGGACTGCCTAGGCCTCTATTCAGGGACAGCCCTGACACATGCCTGTCCTCAAAGGCTTTTCTTAAGGCATGGAGGCAAATTTCATAACCACTTTCTTCTAACTCCAGAGTCATGTGGTCAAACCTGACAAATTCTGCTGTTTGCTGGTACTGGAACATGACCTGCTTGACGGAATATATACTGATTTCTAAAGTGGCCCTACAAATTTGAATTTCCACCAGCAATGTATTTCAAATATTAACAGAATTCAAAACTGTAATTATATATAATAATCAAAATAAAAAAAAACAGATCAGGTACTTCCAACATATGATGGCACGTGATAAACATCACCATTCCAAAATGCAGGGAAGGGAGCTCTACAAAGCCTGAAGAACGTTTTGACATCAGTCATGGAACAGCAGAGTTTAGAGTTTGCCCAGCTGGTTTTTGGTCTTGCTTAGTTCAGTATTTCCTCACTATGCTCCTTTCCCTGCATTTTAGAATGCTAATGTATGTCCTGTGACATTATATGTTGGAAGTATGTGATCTGCTTTGTGATTTTGATTTTTTACAGGTGATTACAGTTATAAGTCACATGAATCTTTGAATTTTGCTCTTTAAAATATTGTTAAAAGCTTAGGGGTTCCAGAGATCAGAATGTGATAGTTTAAATGTAATTTGTCCACCATAAGTGAACAGAGAATGGCACCATTAGGGAGTGTGGCATTGTTGAAGTAGGTGTAGCCTTGTTGGAAGAACTGTGCCAATGTGGGGGTGGGCTTTGTAGTGTCTTTTGATCAAGCTTCTCTCAGTGCAATTTTCAGGCATTTCCTGTTGCCAGCAAGATCTATTTTGCCAGCACCCTCTCTTCCTGCATGCTGCCATGCTCCCCACCATGATGATAATAGATTAAACCTCTGAAATGTAAGCAAGCCACCCCAATGAAACAATATCCTTTGTTAGAGTTGCTGTGTTAATGGTATCTCTTTACAGCCACATAAACACTAACTGAGACAGTGTGACTGCAATTTTCAGAGGTTTAGTCCATTATCATCATGGTATGACATGAAGGTAGGCATAGTACTAGAATTGAGAATCTTACATTTGATAGGCAGGCAACAGGAATGGTTTGTCTCCCTGGGTAATGCTTAAGCATACATCAGTTCTCAAAGCATGCTTACACAGTGATATACTTCATCCAACAAGACCTCATCTACTCTAACAAGGCTATACCTCCTAATAATGCCACTCACTTTGGGGGACATATTCTTTCAAATTATCATATCTTAGCTTTATTGGCATTCTTTAAGGGATTTATTGATTTACTCAAATTTTGTTTGTGTTTTCCTTGATTTCTGTAAAAGATTTATTTATTTCCTCTTTAAGAACTTGTTGTCATCTTCATAAAGCTGGTTTTAAGGTTGTTTTCTTGTGTTTTGGCTCCAATGGAATGTTCAGTCTTGCTGTCATAGTCTAGATGGGTTCTGAGAATGCCATATTGCCCATTTTACTGTTGATTGTATTTTTGTTTTGTTTTGTTTTGTTTTTTTGAGACAGGGTTTCTCTGTATTGTTTTGGAAGCTATCCTGAAACTTGCTCTGTAGACCAGGCTGCCCTCAAACTCACAGACATCTGCCTGTATCTGCCTCCTGAATTAAAGTCATGTGCCACCAACTCCCGGCTGTTAATTGTATTCTCAACTGGTGTTTAAACATCTGGGTTTGGGATGATTATAGGTCTAGGTGATGGTTTCTGAGTTTGTATTTGTTTGATGGGTGTTTTCTTCCTCCTTGGTTCTTCTTTGGTCTTCTTGTCTTTTTGTGTGGATTTCTGTTAGCCTACTTGACCTGTAATCCAGTAGGAAGTCTCTGTCCAACTTAGGGGCTGGACTTCTGGCGGCTAACTTAGTCTCTGATGCAGCAGGACATCTCAAACAGAGTTCAAGTTGGGATACAGTGATGAGCAGAGCTGTCAGGATTGGGGACACTCAGTGAATGGAGGTGCTCTCTTGGTGGGTCATCTTTCTATGGTTCTGGAGGCAGGTGTGGTCTCAGGTCCAGCAGGTAGTTTGTGCAGATGGGTTTTTGGCTTGTATGACCCGCATTTGTTCTTCAAATTGTTGTGGCATGCACCAGTTCTTCTGACAGGTGAAGCCTGCATATGGGCTTCAGAAATCCACCTGAGTTGCTGACAGGGGCATGGCAGCAGGATGGGTCGTATGACACAACTGAGCTGAGTGGTGAAATGAAATAGTTTTTTAGGAAAGGAATCTAGGATCTACAGAGTTTAGGGAGTTCCAAAGGCAGTTGGATCATCCACCTATTCGACTGGCTGGTGTAGCCTGCTCCAGGATAGCAGAACTCTGCCTGAGTTGAGTCAGGAAACATGGGTACAGTGGGAGAGGATGGAAACAGACAAGCACAGGGAGGCGGTGGTATGGGTCGTTGGTAACTGAATCTGTTCTTCTGACTGATGTGACCTGTACCTGATCAGTAGAGACATGCCAGAGTTGGGGCAGGAATCTGGCAGCAGGCAGAGCAGT
This sequence comes from Mesocricetus auratus, assembly GCF_017639785.1. Lineage (NCBI taxonomy): Eukaryota > Metazoa > Chordata > Mammalia > Rodentia > Cricetidae > Mesocricetus > Mesocricetus auratus. The sequence goes on from NW_024429190.1 coordinate 37,614,285, forward strand.
AGAGCCTGACACAGGGGTAGGGGAATCAGTAGAATGGGCTTTTGTAATAGAATCTAGGGTCAAGGGAGTGAGGGAGTTCTGCAGGCAGGCAGGTTACTTACAAGCTGTGATGAGGAATATTTTTCCTTACAGTCCCTTTAGCTGCTGTCTCCTGAGATGACCTGGTATGGGATGGTGCAGGAATGGGTTTTCTATTATCCTGTCAAAGATTTGCAAGGTGATTTCCTTTCACAGATGCTACAGTGTTAACTTCTTGAGTGGTTTACAGATCAAGAAGACAATTGGAATGACATGTAAGCATGTTGATAGGAGCAAATGTGGTTAGTCAGTTCACACAGGGTGCATGGGAAGGTATACCTGTGAAATTCTAAAGGGCTTGTGTAAGAAACATGGCAAAGTTCATGAGAAAACTTCTAACATCCTGCATTTGTAAATGGTAAAACAGTGGGTAATGAGTTTCAAACAATGTGTTTGGTGTGGGTGTGTAAAAAGTTGCTTCCAGAAGCTATGTGGTTATTAAATGACATATCAGTGCCAGAAATGGTCTATGTTCCAGTGAGTTTTGTCTAGGGAGGTTCGTGAGAGCTGCAATAATACATGCTGTTGGCATACGTATTTTCTGCCCACCGACTAGATGGGAAGAACTTATTTCTAAGATGCCACATACTGTGATTACAGGACATAGAGAAATCGAGCTGGACTTTGACTAAAAGCTTCCATTCTGCTAGCTAACTATCAGTTTTATTCAGCTGTGGACCCTGGAATCTACACAAGCAGCATGCCATCTGGCATGGTCCTGTTGGAGGTATAATGCGATGACTATGGTAGGTGCAAAGAACTGCTTGCTGATTGAATTTAATGCTGGTTCCACAAGAGGGAATTTATACCTGGTAGTATAAACCCATTTAGAAGTAGGAGGATGAGGAGATCATAGTCTCTATGCTGAAACTAACTGTTGTTTTGATAAATGGACATGATGTGGCAGTCAAATTTCCTGCTAAATCATTACTCTCATGTCCATCAATTATTACTACTGTCACGTTTTATTAAAGAAGCTTCTTGACTGCCTGAACTGTCCATGTGCTGAAAATACCTGACTGTTGACTGATCAGCACCAAACGATATATCTATGCCACCTCCTCTTAGGGACTATCACAGAAGAGAGAGTGGACAGGAGTATGAAGAATGCTATTCTCTAGCATAACTTGGACATTGCTCATTTGAACTTGTAGCATGCATCTGTTTTTGTCTGCAGGATACATTACAGCATACAGTAAAGAGGGTCTTAGGGAGCTTCACCCTACCCAGAAGATCTGTAAGATCTATGAGTAGTTAACAGTTTCTGGCATCTATCTGTCTATATCTATAACATCTATGTCTATATGATCTACATCTGTAACTCTATATCTATCTATATAGACACATGCACACACAGAGAGAGAGAGAGAGAGAGAGAGAGAGAGAGAGAGAGAGAGAGAGAGAGAGAGAAGGTGCTTCAGTGATCTAGACACTAATAAAATACCCATAATGTACCCAAATTAAACTAATTAGTTCATCAGACTGGCCTTGGGAAGAATCATGTATTCATTTCTACCATTGGTATGCTATCTGAATTGAGTAGATCTTTAAATATTTAAGTATTTTCAGAAAAAAGTTCACTCAACAAGGCCTTGTACCATTGTTTCTAAAACAAAACAAAACAAAACTACATGAAACAATGATCAGTATTTTGTACCTGCACAAAATAGCATAGACAAAACATTGATAGCAGCTAATCATGTTTTATGCAATTCTTTTCTGGGGCAGTAGAAGAGTTTTTTTTTACCAACAAGTCAATATTTGGAAGCTATATAGATCTTTGTATCTGAGTGACAGCTCTCAGTAAATACATAGAACAAAATCGGCCTGACAAACAATCAGGACAAGAAAGGAGGGAGTTACTTCTTTTGTTTTTTTTAAACTGGCAATTCTAAACAATAAAATGCAGCAGCAAGACAGATCAGTAAACCGAATAAGTGTTCCCTCAAGCCTTAACACACTGTCCAAGCAATACACAAACACATCTGCCCCAGGTAAAGTATTTGAAGTGGCAGGATGATTTCTAATGTGTGTTTGCTTTGTTTCCAACAATTTCTATCAATAAAGAACCACTCCTCTTGGAAAAGTGTGATGGAGTCAGCCCCATTTTGTGTCTTTATAGTTTTTATTCCTGGCAAATGAGATGATTGATTTTAGAAAGTCTCATTATTTTTTCAGCTTTTAATAAATGTATTGTTGATGCTGCTTAAAACCAACTGAAATAGAAATTGAAATAGTCCTGAAAAATTACCTAAAATGCTGCCCTGTACTATGTATAGAGAAAAAATGCAGGGAGGAATGATTAAATTGGAGAGTTTCATTATCTCATCACCTTGTAATGTGATCTTCAATAACTATTCACTATAGAAAAACAGGATGACATGTAGAAAAGACTTGTAGGGTTATGCATATAAATATAATCATGGTTTTGATTGAATCAATGATTGATAAAATTGGTAATAAAAAGAGAGAAATTTTCTATGTGTGTTTTGAAGTTGACATTACTATTTAGATCCATTTCCTTATGCTTGTTAAATCTCCATCTGATCTAATATCTGAACTCCAGGTTTTTGTAAGTGTTTACATATCAAGTCATTTATGTGGGCGAAGCATTTTTGAAAAACTAGTATACACACACACACACACATACACGTGTGTAACATGAATAAATAAAAGACCCAGTGACTGATATTGTAGTTCAAACTTTAAGCTGAAGTTCAGAAAAACAAAGCAAACAGTCACTAGCTCTCATCTCTAGCCCAGGTTGAAAGGCTGATCCACAAACAAGCTCAATTGCTCCCTCTCCTCAGTGTGGCTGGAGAATGAATACCTCTTGGAGACTTTGCTTCTATCTTACACACTTCCCTAATGCTGGAATTAGAGGTGTGAACTATAATTCTCTTTTAGAGTGTTTCACTCTTGTGTAGATCTGGGTGGCCATGCACTCACAGAGATCCACCTACCTCTTAATCCTGAGTCCTAGGATTAAATGTGTGCACTACTACCTCCTAGCTTCTGGCTCCTGGGATTAAAGATGTGTGCCTGGCTTCTATGCTTGTAGCTGACTTTGATTCCTGAATCCTCAGTCAAAATTTAATAAATCATAAGCAATGTATCACTGCATATACAGGCTTGTGCAAGGAACTATATACTTGGGGACTAATAGTGTGTGACTCCTTTCTTTGATTTCTCTGATACGATGTTGGGAGACTGACATACAAACAGAAAGTTCCACCAGGGTCTCAAGACCACACTGAATCATGAAGCATTACAGAGTTGGCTTTGCATTATGAATGATCTCTCTGATAAGAATATCAGAGGGAACTTGATTTGTTTTTGCATCACAAGCATCTCCAAATGAAAACTTTATGAACTATCAGTTCCCATTTTTTATTATGGTTTGTCAGCTGATTAAATATCTATTCAATGAATGTATTTCCAGAGAAAGAACCAGTCTTTTCTTTATCTTTTATTTAAATAAGGACAGCAAGTACCGTACCTATAGCAAGGGGCCTACAAGTGTAATTTCATACAAATACAAAGTAGAAAATCGATAGAAATATGTAATGTGTTTTTGCATACTTATTGTGCGGAGCACTGAGTTATATTACAGATTTAAAGCTTGGAATCAGACATTGTATCTTATGAATTGTTTGTGACTCTTTATTTGAAAGTGAAGGCAATAATGCCTCCATGGATTCTCTATAAATCTCAGATGAGGCAATACATTAGAACGTTCAGAAATTACCAAAAGTAAGATTGCCCTTCAATCCAGAGGAGCTCTCTTTGTTGCAGGCTTGGTCCACCTTCAGTAAATTGCTTAGTCATGAAGTCCTGCCCAAGGAAGAGATTCTGAGTGCATGCTCAGGTCATTGTTAGTAGTTGCAGCCCAAGAGCCAGAGATAAACTCATCACAACGTAAAAAGCCTTATGGTAATACGTAATTATCTTTCTTTAAAAGTAAATGTTTTGAATGGTGATATTCACCTGCAGGTGAAATGATGAAGGATCTGTTGGCAGTTCCTAAGTTTACAATATTTATTTGTATGCTGCCTCAGACATCCCAAACGCAGTTTAAGAAAAAAGATTTATTGAGTTGATCTAAAGCCACAAGCAAGCCTTTCCTTGCTGCTTACTATTAATCTGTGAGTTTAAAAATACACCAAATGTGAGAAATAGAACAGAATTAAATTTGACTCTTTTTTTCTTGGAAGTCTCATCTCCAGAAGGCTGTGTTTCCAGGAATGGCCTCACACTGTCGGCTCATCTGGGTTGCCATGCTGCCACCTTGTTCCCAGAAGAGCGTCTGTGAATTTGGGAGAGGAGGCAGTACTTCTGGGAACAGTTCCCAGATCATGCTAGCTCCTTTATGTCATTTGAGAAAGTCGGAGTGGGACAGTCAGCTCTTTATTTGCTGCAGTCTTTAATGGACAGTCATCACTTCTGGGGCTAACATCTGCAATATCTGTAGATTCTTACTTATGCACTTGTTTTAAAGCTCTTTCCCTGAAATATAAGTATAGGTTTTTCTGTACTTTCCCCTCCATAGACCCTCCCCACCTCTTCATCTCATCCCATTTTTTATCCTCCAGAATAAATAAATAAATAAATGACACTGGCATTAACAATGAGTGAACGCAAGTTCAGATTAGGTGATGACAATAAAATGCAACGAATATATTGAGATTAAATGAGAACACCTGAATTGACCAAAAATTGTGTTCTGATGGATTATACATTTTATTAAAGTTTAAGTTTGGATGGTATGCAATACTTACTTCATGATTTGAATATTTATTTGAATCCACATTAGAAAGCACAGTTACATACCTAGAATATGATGTTGTGAGATTTTTCTGCTTTAGGCTACAAGGAAAGTAAATAGAGTCATGATCCTCTGTGATGGAACCTTAAAAACTGAGTAGACCATTTTGCTTTGTAAGAGTAGATGATAGAGAAAGTAAAATTGAAGTGTGTGTTTTCATATCCTGAACTGACATGCATCTTATCTCACTGGATTTTTGAGACACAAATACCCATATCCTCTGTTTTTAGGGGGCTGCATTAATAAAACACCATAAATTTGGTTTCTGATAAGAATAGACTATTCTCTCCCATGGTTCTGGAGGCTGCAAGCTTCAAAATGGATGTGACAGTAGGAAATATGTGGTAAGGGCCATCTTCAGACATATAGAGAACATTGTCTTGTCATCTCAGTACACCACATGTAACAGCAGAGGTACATGAGCAGCCTTCCAAGCTGCCCTTTGAAGGCACCAATGCCATTCACAAAGGCGCAAACACAATGATAAAAAACATTGGCTAAAGCATTCATTTCCTAATTACTATCACATTAGGGTTTAAATCTTAACATTCAAACTGGGAAAGACATAAATATTCAGAGCAAGACTATAAGTGAATGTGCTCATATGTAACAAATACATATATAATATATATGTAATATATAAATATATAAGTGTGAATACATATTTTAAAAATCCACAGGGCATTTCTTTGCACTCTTTTGAATTTTCTTTGGACCACTGGTTTAGAAAATGGAATATTAGTCCATGAAAGTTAAATTTATTTAAATAAAACAGGAATGCTCAGAAATGCAATAATGAGGTATTCAGAATGGTATCAGGCACAGAGTGTACATACTAAATTAGAGATATTACTACTGCTATTAATATTATAGTTCATGATTATTAAAATGCCTGCTATGTTTTCTGGTAGATGCATTAATTAATAGCCTTTAGTTTTTGTTAGCACTTTGAAAGTAGTTGTAAAGCAAACATTGTTAAGTTATAAACTACAAATTTGCTTTAGAATTGCTCCCAGATTTAAATCACACACACACACACACACACACAGACATTTACACATGAGTGCGTGCACGTGTGTGCGTGCATAAACCCGCTTACTTGCAAATGTTAATATTATGTTAAGCATGGCTGTAAAATTTCCAGAGAATAAAAAAAATCATGGAAAGAGGTGGTCGCCTTTCAAAAAGTGTTCCTACTCTAATAAAGATCTTACTTGCAAAGATTATTATTTTTGGAGTAATTAAAAATAAGCTTATCAAAGTTGTTGCTAAAAGTTATTAAACTATAAACAGGGAAAATGCCACTAATAAGTTTGTAAGATATTTCTGCTAAATCAACAGTTCATTGTATAATTACAGAATTAATAAAGAACATAAACTGCAAAATATTATCCACTATAATGTAATTTATTCAATTAACTGTGAGTTAGTCCTCTCCTGTTGGGATCTTACAATTTGGTGTGTGTTACATGGAAACTGAGCATTGGGACTATGGAGACCTTTTGTTCTTACAGTGTTTGCCAAATAGTACTGCCGGAGGAAAGATTTAAAATCATACTAATAAGTTCATGACATCCCCTGGAAGTGATTTACTGGGATAACCACAAAAGACACTGAAGTCACAGTTGGTGCAAAATAAGGACTTGTTCCACATAAAAACTATCACAGGAAGTAATGCCCTATGTCCTCCCCCCATTATCTTCCAGCCCAAATTGTACAGAAAGACTGAAAAAGCATATACATGCACACACACACAGAAACACATACACACACAATAAAACATACTAATTTCAGGAAGGGGAGGCCACTGAACCCTTAAAATGTGTCCTGATATTTACATAGAAATCGAAATTGTAACAAATATTTTAAACCAAAATCTGTTTATTTTACATGGATTTCATTATTCTATTTGAAGCAAAATTCAACTTCACTTTCACACTTAAAACTTTTAAGATATGATAATCTATCCATCATTAGAGACTGCCTTTATATTTCAAAATATTTATCAGAAATACTGGCAGAATAACATCATAATGTATCCTAATCACATCTACTTGTGTTTATTTTCACATGAGACAGATGGTCTTATGATAAAGAGAAACATTAGCTGTCAATTTTCTGTTACAATATATCATTTTGTGTCTCTGAAAATCCTAATAATTAATTATTTTTAATATATGAATACATTGGAAGCATTTTGAACAGTAACAAGATGTCATAAAATGGTAACAAAAGTTAAACAACTGTACAAATTTATTTCTTAACTTGGACATCATCTTTATATTGAAAAGTAATGTATCATTTCCTGTAATTGCAGATGCCTTTACATAACCAGAGTCATAAAATTCAGAGATCATGTTGGATGGCTTCTTGAAATAAAGTTTTGCTATAAAATGTATTTTCCATATTAATTTTTACCATTTAATTCTATTAAGACATATTTTTCAAATTCCCAAATACAGCCACTCATCAATATTTATAGAAATTTTTTTAGAATATAATCCATGAAATCAAACTCTGTGGATTTATAAACCTTTTACATAATACATGTACTGTTTGCATTTAACATTCTCACATCCTATTCATTTATATATACTGTATTATACTCATTATTATACTGTATTGTTTAAGAAATAATTATGACTTGGCAGCGGTGGTGCTTGCACTTGGGAGGCAGAGGCAGGTGGATCTCTGTGAGTTTGAGGTCAATCTGGTCTACAGTGCAGATTCCGGGATAGCTTGGATTATTACACAGAGAAACCCTATTTTGAAAAACCAAAACAAAAAATTACAAGGAAAGACATTCTATACCTGTTCATAAGACTCAACTTGCTTTATTTCATTATTTGAATCAAATCCTCAGGTACAGACTCATGCAAACACAAAGCTGAAGTTCTCAGTTTATTTTTTGTTTGTTTGTTTTGTTTTTTGAGAAAAAAATTGTGAAATAATCATACAGGAGAACCTACTCCTGCAAGTTTCGAAAATCAATACAATTTGATTTCAGAGTACTTAATTTTATGTGCATGGGTAGATGTAGATCATACCTGTAATCAAAGACACTTCTTTTTTTTTCAACAGGAGGAGACTCCAGAAGAAATCCGTGGTTTGTGAAAATGTAGCAAATGACTGAACATGGCATGCTTAGCCGAACCAACACATCTGCAACACGGTTCCTGCACCCAAATCTCAGAGAATGTAATGGAACATAGGGCAAAAAGATTGGTTCAAGTCAGAGGAGCAGGAGGTCTGCTGTGCGACTGTGTCTTTTAATGCCAGGTGTGTTAAACCTATGAGATCACAACATGGCTGCCTAAACAAGACCTGAACGATTACACCAGTTGACATCCTGAGAGATAGGGCAAGTCACATGGAATTTTATCCTGGAAGAGTAACAAGCAAGTAACACCTGTTGAGAGAGAGAATTAGTCTTTGCCAGGGGTGATTCCTGAATTGGGAACTAGTGGTCAAATACAGTCATCGGCCCTAGGAATACTGATATTCAGTCAACATCAAAATGATTCTAGATATTGTTACTTATATGTTGATTTGTTTATAGCAAATGTGATGGCGATGATTGAAGGAGGGCCTGAATTTGGGTGAGAATTTGGAGAGAGGCATGGGAGGAGATTATAGTCAAGTCTCAGTATTACTGTTAACTTTACATGTTTGGTGTATTTGCTGTTAAATCTATGGAATGATTTGTTTAAACCAAATTTTACTACATCTGCCTTGTATTTGGAAGAACCATTCACCCATCCCACTGAAAAGGCAAGGGGAGCCTAATTGAAATTGTAGCATAATTATATTAGTGGTTCAGAAATCTTTTCAGGTATAAAAAACAATGCTCCAAGGGTTAAAAATGAAGATAAGTGACTATTGTCACATTTGTTTGCTGGGCAGATTTTCTTAGCCTACACACCCCACATGGCACCAAGCAACAGGACAGCCACGAACAATAAAAGTGATTGTTAAAAAACATCCTTAGACACTGCCTCCAGAGAGTAGGGATTAAAAGTATATGCCACTTCATCACATTGAAAATAACTAACATTTTTCTTTGTTGTAATATTAAAATACTTTCTTTAAGGAAAGTAAAAGATTATTCATTGTTGTTGAATATTTTTACTCTTTACTCTTTTGCTTTTCTGGGGGGGGCCCACCATCCAGCTCTCCAATAAATAAACACAGTCTTATTCTTTCTTATAAATGTCCAGCAAGTTTTTCTTAATGTAAATTATCTCGTCTAACTATTGCCTCTGGGCTTCTACCTTTCTCTTTTTTTCTATGTCATTTCTTTCTTTCCTTCTTTGTCTGTGGCTTGCTGTATAGCTGGCGTGGCTGGCCCCTGGTGTTGTCCTTCTTTTCTTTTTCCTCCTCATCCCTCTTCCCAGATTGTTCTTCCTTTCTATTCTCTGTCTGCCAGCCCTGCCTGTCCTTTCTCCTACCTCACTGTTGAACATTCATCTCTTTATTAGATCAACCATGTGTTTTATGCAGGCAAAGTAGCACAGCTTCACAGAGTTAAACAAATTCAGCATAAAAAGATGCACCACAGCTTTGCACCATTAAACAAATGTTCCACAGCATAAACAAAGGTAACACATCTTAAACCAACATTCTCTAACTCATCTCTTGGAACCCCCAGTTTCTGTTCTTATGATTGTCCATCTGATCGGTTGAGGCTGTATTAAATACTCAAGGACAATCCACCAATACTGATATCTATTGTGCACATAGCACACTATAAGCTATAGTGACATGGAAAAAATATGTCTATTCTCTGTCAACAATCAGGTTCAGATTATACTTTGAAGTCGACACTAGCCTCAGAGCTTAAGTATTTGCTGAAAGATTCTGATGTTTGATGTTTATACTAGATGTTTTCCATGTCAAGAATAACCAGCACATGATAGCTAAAACTGGTGTTTGAAATGAAAAACAATGAAATGCTGCAATCTTTATAGAAATCTGACCATTTTCCTTTTCATCTGGAATGATTCTGTGAAATTACAATACTGCCAAAGTATTCTCAGCTTTTGGAAAAGTAGCTGCTATTGTCAAATTATGCCCCAAAGCCAAAGTTCTGGTGTATTTCTGATTCTGTTTCAGTATCAAACACAGTGCAGTGGCAGGAATCCTGGCACTTAGCTATGATTTCTCAATGATCAAATTCTAGATTTGGCACATAGAAGACACTGGTGATGATGTATTATCCAAGATTTTAGAAATACAAGGTGACTTAGCAAAAGTTCGTTTTTTAAGGGCAGAGAATTTCAGTTGAAGGAGCCCTACCACTGACCACTCTGCAGATTCACTCTAAAGGTATATCAATATGCAACATCACAGAGATTAATCACACATTTATATACACATGTTCTACACAGTTTTGTTATAATATCAGTAGAACTGCCAAATACCTGAAATCTGAATTATCCCGTCATAGATAATTGTGGGAGCAGCTATGAAATGATTATTTCTGGAAAACATACTATGTGTTGATTTAAATAGGTTAATGATCAATACAGAATCAAAAGCAAAGCTAATAAAAGAATCATCGCAAGCTAAAAAGCAAGTAAAAAGGTGCTTGTGGAACTCAAGACTCTCAACTGAAGCACTACGACATGAAGTTAATTTTTACTAACTCAGTCCGAGCAAGTATTTTTTTACTAGTAGAATAACTAATACTAGGAAGCTAATGTAGCAGCACGAGGCAACAGCAGAAGTGATGACTCAAAAGTCAGTAGCTGTCTAATGTTCCCTGTACCATCTCGACGCTGGCATATTTGAACACACTTAATATCTGTATTTAGAAAGATTGTAGGAGGAAGAGTTCTTTTAGTGCTTTCCAATGTTCATTTTCAGCATGGAATGAAAACAACATATAGATTCTATTAAAATGATTGATGGATATATTTTTGTGTAACATCAATTTAAGTATTTCTTTTTCCCAGGGTAAGGCCAGTTTTCACATAGGAGATTATTATTAACTTTTAGCCAACAGCCCAGGTTCCTGACATCCTGACACATCCTAACCCCACTAGCATAATGAAAAGGAGCCTAGAGGTAAGCTCATTGCAAGGACAAGCCTGAAGAGCTCTCCATTTCTTTCTCCCTTGCTGTAAAGGCATGAATGTAGATTTTAGGTAATAATTTTGCCTGCATAAAAAAATCTTATTGCAAGGCTACTTGTGCCTTGGAATTTTATTTTCTTACTACTGTTGAAAGCTGTTCATGGCATCTTCAATCACTTCATTATTGTTGTTGTTGCTGTTATAACGATGATGTTGTTGATGATTTTATCTTCCACAAAGGAGATTAGCAAGGAGAGTGGTCAGTTTTTCCAGTTTTGAATGAATTTTATTTTCTGGGAAGCAGAATAGTCAAGACTCCATATGTATGCCTATTTTAAATTTCTTTTATGTACATTTTGAACCTTGCTGTAGAAAGGAATAACACATATATAGAGCTCAGACTGTCCTTTTTTGAAATTTCAGAAAACCAATTTGAATTACACATGTTGAGCTTGCTAACATTGGCCGCTTGCCTCAGGGAACTATTGTTGGAAGACAATTTAAAACATTGACTCTAAACAGTCATGGGTTCTTTGGATAGGAGATAGTTTATACATCAAAATGTGTTCTTTTTGAAGTTTAGAGTAAAATAGCAATAATTCTAAGATCAAGGTTTCTTGAAACGATGCTTGTATTTGACTGAAGAAAAGCTATTTGCAGCGTTTGATCTATACTGAGGAAATAGATTGTTTCCTTTTTTCTTTTTTATTGTGTACTTGTTAATCTATTTCCAAAGGTATTATGCTAATTATAACACCACTCTTCACATTCAGAATCCAAATTGCACATTTTCAAGTTTTCTTTTTTTTTTTAAATTGTAATCTGTTAATTACTTGTTTAATGGAGTGTGTAATTACCTACTTTAAGTTAGGGAACTGTTTCCATTTCAAAGAGAGAAACCTATTTTAGAAATGAAAGAATATAAATGTAATCCTTTCTGATACAGAATATAACTCTTTACTTCCCTTAATGGTTCTAAATGAGAAAATGAGATTGAAAAACAACTCTTTCCCTCCTCTTTATGTCTTTGTGATACCACATAAAACATAGGTGAAGTTTCTCAGAAAGAACAGATTTCACTTAGCAACACATTTTAGTGTAATTTTACAGTCCATTCATGCCATTCAAAAAAGTAATCTCCAGAGCAGGGCTAGAACACAGTTATTAATTAGATATATTTTAAATGTGTTTTTTCTTTCAAATACCTGTCTGGATCACAAGGCAATCATAAGGAAGATTATGTGAGGAAAAAAGATCTAAAAGGTATGAAATGCAATGAACAATAAATAATTAATTGAGGCTTAGTTTTAGACATGGTTTGTTTGGTTTAGAGTGATGATATAATTATATTAATCTGACAACAAAAATATAAGTTATAAGCAGAATGCCCTTGTGCCACAAACAAGAGTTTTAGATAGAAAGTAAAACTGGTGATTGCACTCCATCAAGGACCTGTAAAGTCTCTGTACTTTAGGTCATTTTCTTCAAACTATTCCATGGAAATTTTTAGAATTATAAACTCTTCAGCATATGAAGGGAATTATATAGATAATATTTTTGATGACTTTCTTTGGGTGGTATGTGGAAGCAAATTTGGGAGTTAATGAGAAAAGCTTTCAATGTGAAATTCTAGATGTTAAAAGAGAAGAAATGATATTGTGGGTACGTTCTATTGATGAAAAAATTTGATAATCTAAGAGTAAGTCATGGGAAACCTGTAAAGGTGGAGTGACAGAATGCAAAGGGGAAGAAATACTAAATAAGGGAAGCTAAATTAATTTCCTTTTTAAAACAGCATTATAGCTAAGAAATATTACTACAGATAGTATTTTCAGTGAGAACTCATACAGCCACTTTCCTGCAGCTCCTCAGGAAAATGGGAATCAGCCCCACTCTTATGCACAGTCATACAACAAGGACATTTATTCAACCATGTTCATAGCAGCATTATTTGTAATAGCCAGAATCTGGAAGCAACCTAGATGCCCTTCAACTGAAGAATGAATAGGAAAATGTGGTACATTTACACAATGGATTACTACTAAATAGAAAAAAAAAACAATGGAATCTTGAAATTTTCAGACAAATGGATGGCACTAGAAGAAATCATCCTGAGTGAGGTAACCCAGACACAAAAAGACAAACATGGCATGTACTCATCCATATATAAATTTTAGATATGGAGCATGGGATTTCCACCCTACAATCCCACCGCCAGAGAGTCTTGGAAAAAGGGAGGACCCTAAGATAGATATGCATGATACCCTGGAAAAGGGGAATGGAATAGGATATCCTGAGAAGTTTTGGAGCATTGGAGAAGGGGAAAGGAAACTGGGAGAAACAAAAAGGGAGAAGAGGAGGGGATAGAAGGACATGGGGTAGCAGGAAGGTTCAGGGAAAGAATAGAGGAGATCATAAAGAGAGATACCATAATAGAGGGAGCCATTATAGGTTTGAAGAGAGATCTGGCACTAATGTGATTTCCAGAGATCTATAAGGATGCCACCAACTGGCAAACTAAGAAATAGTGGAGAAGCTACCTTAGAAGCCCTTCCCAATAATGAGATTGAGGACTACTATGTATGCCATCCTAGAGCCCTCATCCAGTGACTGACAGAAGCAGAGGCAGACACCCACAGGTAAGCACTGAACTGAACTTCTGGAACCTAGTGGCAGAGAGAGAGGAGTGGCAAGCAAAGGGGTTAAGACCAGGCTGGTTAAATCCACAGAAACACCTGACCTGAACAGGGTGGAGTTCATGGACACCCAGACTGATGGCTGAGAGGTCAGCATGGGACTGATTCAGACCCCTTAAATTTGTTTGTCAGTGAAGAGGCATTGGTAATCTATGGGGACTTTAGTTGTAGATCAGTGTTTATCCATGACACGCAAATGGAATTTGGGAGCCCATTCCACATGAACCGATGCTCTTTCATCCTGAACACATGGGGTAGGGCCTAGGTCTTGTCCTGCATTATATGACAGACTTGGGAGATCCCCAAAACAGGAGTGGAAGGGGGATGTGGTGACAGTTGGGGGAGTTGGTGGGAGCGGAGGAGATGGGGAAAGCGAGGGAGCTGGGATTAATGTGTGAAGCAAACTTGTTTTTAATTTAAATAAAACAAGAAAAAAAGATGTCAGGCTGAGCAAAGCTAGTGAGCATCATTCCACCAGAGTCTCTGAACTTGGAGCTGCCTCCATATTCCTACCTGATTTGAGTACCTGCCTTGGCTTCATTCAATGGACTGTGATTCAGGATAAGTAAGCCAAATAAACCATTTCCTCCCCAAGGTCACAGTGTTTCCTACAGCTATAGAAATTTCATTATTGTTTCACGTCAGTTCTTCAGGATATACATTTGCATTTTCCAAGAGCTATTCGATTTTGGTTTGATGATATTTTAAAATCAGAACTTATCATTAGGATGAATGCTATTTTATGTTATATAGTTTAAAATAATGTTATTTTTCACACGTGGTATTTTTCTGGACAGGTTGAGTTATTTCTTGTGATTTTAAAACCACAATAAGATACATAAAGATTGAAAACTGTTTTGATGATCAATTAATAGTCAAAAGTCTGTCCTAGAATATTTTGCTGTACTGATTTTTTGTTAAAGCTAATCATGTTTCCTGTTTTACATATTCCAATGTAGTTGAATATTTATGATGAATATTTTGTTCACTTAGACTCTCAATAACTTTGCAAATTGTGGTTGATTTATGATAGATAATGAGTCTTGGACAAATGCGGTATTAAATAAATTACATTTTGCTTAGATAATTGTTTTGATATCATTCTTATCATCCATTAAGGTTACATGCCCATTTAGTATGTTCTTTTGCAAATAATCTCATGTTTTCAATTTCATTTTAAAATATTGTTTCGTTTTATTTTATTATCTTCATTGCTTTCTACAGAAAATTATTTTGAAAACAAAAAGTAAAGTGTGTTTTTTCTGAAAATTTACTATATACATACTTAAATTTTATTTCCTTTTCATTTATGTTAATTTAAAAATAAAAAGAAATATATGGGTTTCTTCATGACATTTTCATGCATTAGCTTTATTGTTCTTTTCTTGTCTTCTGCTCACTCCTCTTTCCCAATTACTAGTTTCTTCCCACTTTTGCTATCTACAATTTGTCTTCCACTGTCTGCTTTAACATTGCATGTCCTTTCTAATCCTCCCCATACCTTTTACTAAAAACCAAATTTTCCTTATTATGAGCCCCTTTCTGACTGTTTTGTCCTCTACCTATACACACTCTTCTACAGAAGTCAGAAACTAGAATCATCATCAGAAAGAACATGCAGTATTTATCTTTCTGAGCCTTGGTTACTGTGTTAGTTTGAATATTGTTGGGTCCCATAATCTCATAGGGAGTGGCCCCATTAGGAGATGTAGTTTTGTTGGAATGGCCATGGCTTTGTTAGGGGATGTGTGTCACTGTGGGGTGCCCAGTGTCTCAGTTGACTCCCTGTCGCCTTTAAGATGTAGTACTCTCAGCTAGAACTTTTAGCTAGACTCTCAGCTAGCACTATGTCATACTGTCATGCTTCCAGTCATGAAGATAATGGACTGAACTTCTGAATTGTAAGATAGCCACCCTTCTTATATATGTTCTTTATAAAAGTTGCCATAGTCATGGTGTCTCTTCACAGCAATAAAAACCCTAAGACAGTAACCTCACTCAATAATTTCTAGTTCCATTCATTGCTTTATGGCAAATGCACTTACTTTTAACATGACATTTTTATAAATTAAGCAAAGCTAATGATATTATGCTCATGATAATTCAAATATTTCTGTTCAGCTGAAAACTCTAGCTTACTCATCCTTGATCCAGAAAGTCCCTTTCTTCTCTCTCTCCAAACCCCACCCTTTCAGAGAATCTCCAACAAAGAAAATGTAAGAGGAAGCTCAGGTCTGCAGACTTGGCAGCTGTGACAACTCCTCCCACAAAATTGCCAGCAGCCCAAGACCACAACTCCTCACCCACAGGTTAAGAAAGTTCCCAGCTTCATTTTTGGTATGTGACTTCTCTTGTTCTTTGGGCCTGGCGTACCTACCTGGGTATTGCTTTACTGAAATAACACTATGTTTTTTTATTTTGTTTTGTTTCATTTTCAATTCAGCTTGATCTGGCTTCCTGCACTGGTGACAAACTTATCAAATTACAGAAAACCTATTGCTCAATATTTTATTTCATAGATAGCAGTGGTCCTGTATACCCAAAGAGTAATAAAAGTAGAATTTAGGTAAATTGTGTTTCACGTTTAAAACAGATATAAGGTCTGTTATTAATTTTCAGACCTTTTTAAATATGTTCAGTGTTTACTATATATGTGTTGATAGGCTATTCCAATTTAATCAGTATAATTAATTGAAGAACAGAATGATAATTTGTGAGACAGTTTAATTGTTTTTATTCTGAGTGAACAAGCAACAATACATTTTAATAATTCCGTTATCTTTTTTATTTCGCTTTTTTGAGGCAGAGTTTCTCTGTGGCTTTGGATTTATGGGTTATCATGGGACTATCTCTTGTAGACCAGGCTGGTCTCAAACTCACAGAGATCTGCCTATGCCTCCTGAGTCCTGGGATTAAAGGTGTGTACCACCTGCTATCTCCTTCTATTTATTTAGAGAAGATGCTGTTTCATTTGTCCTTGTTTTTTTTAGCTCCAGAGGATGGGAATAGAATTCATAGAGTATGTCTATAACATTTATAGTAAGGAGTCCCTAATATGTGAAAAATTACAGATAAGGCATTTCTAATGTCAAATAAAAATATTTTACTTGGCCAAAACTTACCAGTCAATCAAAAAAACATTGAAAAATAAAAGAAAAGCAAGACTCACAAATAATGAGATTTAACATTTTTTTTTATCTTTAAGGTACAGTTTACGCAGTTTGACCAAGAATTATGAACTAACAAATTAATGTGTAGGCTTGCTGATGAAATAAATTGTGATTTGTGATCCTTATACTCTGAACATTCAGAGAATTTTATGTGAGCATCACTATAGTTGACCACAAAACTTATACATTCCAGTGAAGTTTTGTAAAACTACAGAAATGATGGATAATTTGTAATATGCATGCATATTTATGTGTCCATCTTAACCATTTCTAAAAGTTTGTTTCAAAATATTAGAAAAAAGTAAACATTTTACTTCACATAAAATATTTTGGTGAAAATATCTAGTAATAAATTATTCTGGAGACTTCCCCACTGCTGTTGTTGAGAGCTTGAATTCTTGTGTTAGACTGAGTTGGTGCTGTGTTGAGACTGGGGTTTTCTTTTACACAGATTCTGTGCTTTCCACACCCATGGTAAGAAGAGCAGCTGCTTCAAAGATCTCCTGAGTAGCTGAAGTAGTTTGAAAACCACTTGTCTTTACTGTAATTGATTTTGTCCCTCTTATTCTTATTCGTCTGCCTCTTTCCTTCCTTCTCTCAGCTTCTCACTCCTTTTTCTATCTTCTCTTTCTGGTTTTCTCATTGCTTCATTCATTCTTTCCTCTGGTCCCATTTTCTCTTATTGTATGCAGTAGATACTCTATTTGTATGTATTATAAAATTGTTCAACAATACAATAAAACCAAAATTATCTTAAGTAGAATTTAATTGATTAATATCTTAATAATTGCATGTTTTAAAATTTATACTTAACATAATTGAAAAACATGGATCATGGATCAAATGATAAAGAAATCTGAACCGATTTTGAAAGCAACAACTTTATTAATTCTTTGAGATTTTCATGAGTTATTTTTTGATCATGTTCACATTCTCTTCTCAATTGCTTCTGACTTCATCCTCATCTTCCTAACTACACCCCTTTCTATCATGTCTCATTTTAAGCTCACTGAGTTCAATTTGTGCTACATAAATACTCTTCAGTGTGGGACCATTCCTTGGATACTGGTTGACCTTTGAGGAGTCCCATCTTTAATGAAATCTCATTTTCTTCCAGCAGCTACCAATCACTATTAGCTCTCCAGATTGGAGTGGAATTTTGTGCCCTCTACTAGCCTCTATGGTGGAATTTTGTTTGAGTTGAGCTTGTGCAGTTCTTTTGCATGTTGTCACAACTGCTATGAGTAAATGTGTATGTTTAAACACCCAGTTATGTCCAGAAATTACTGAATCATTGAAGTCATCCACTGGCATTGGTTCTTGCAATCATTCCTTCTCCACTTCCACAATGGTTTATTGAAATATTGCTGAGAAGGGATGTGTTACAGATATCCCAACTTATTGGTGAGAAATCTGTAGTCTTTTATTCCTAGCATTTCAAAGTGCATCTCTCTGCTAGTAGCTAACTATTGAAGAAATAATAGTAATTTCTGATGAAGTTTGAGACAGGGGTTACCTTACTGCTGCCTTGGTGCTGCATTCTAAAATCTGTGGATACAAGTGAGTACTGGCTTAATCAGTGGAATCTGAGTGTATTTTCCTACTCGATGGAAAGGTCAAGGCCTTCCTGGCTGATTCATCCTCATTTGAAGATGCTGTTCCTCCTGCTGCTGCAGTCTCAGCCAATGATGAATGAAGCCAAGGAAGAGTCAGAGGAGTGAGATGAGGATAACAGATTCGATTCTTTAACTAATCCTTTCAAAACAACCAGTTCAGCTAGTTTAATATGAGAAAAATGGAAATAGAATTTTATTTATCTAAAAGCCACACCAGCAAAATTATGGGTGTATTTCTTTTTTTATAATTTATTTATTTTTCAGTTTAAATTAGATAAGAAACAAGGTTGCTTCACAAGTCAGTTCCAGGTCCCTCTCCCTTTCCCTAACCTTCCCCCCACCCCCGTGCCCTTCTCCCAACCCCCCCTATTATCCCCTTATTTCCCCAGGGACGGTGAGGCCATCCATGGGGGTGTCCATAGTCTGTCATTTCATCTAGGGCAGGGCCTAGACCCTCCCCCAAGAGTTCAGGGTGAGGCTGCATCTCACATTGTTGGATGGGAGTCCAAAGTCTGTGTGTATACTCGGGATGAGTACTGACCTACTGCCCAAGGCTCAATAGATTACCTAGGCCTCCTCACTGACACCCACATTCAGAGGGTCTTGCTCAGTCACATGCTGGATTCCTGGGCTGATGTCTGGGATTCAAGAGTTAACCTTTGTCAGGTCAACTGTTTCTGGGGGTTAAACCAGCCCAGTCTTAATCCCTTTGGTCATCAGTCCTCCCTCTCTGTTACTGGATTTCTTGAGTTCAACTCAGTACTTAATCATGGGAGTCTGCCTCTTCTTCCATCAGCCACTGAATGAAGTTTCTGTTTCCCAGACTCTCTGGCCATAGGATTGTAGGCTGGCACTCCCCAGACCTATGTCTAAAATCCATATAGGAGAGAGTACATGCCATGTTTCTCTTTTTGTGACTAGGTTACCTCACTCAGGATGGTTTCTTCTAGTGTCATCCATTTGCCTGCAAATCTAAGTATTCCACTGTTTTTTTTCTGCTGAATAGTACTCCATTGTGTAAATGTAGCACCATTTCTCTATCCACTCTTCAGTTGAGGGACATCTAGGTTGCTTCCAAGTTCTGGCTATTACAAATAATGCTGCTATGAACATAGCGGAACAGACATCTTTGTTGTATGAATGGGCATCTTTTGGATATATGCCTAAGAGTGGAGCTGCTGGGTCTTGTGGTAGGTTTATTCCCATTTTTCTGAGGAATCTCCATACTGCTTTCCAAAGTGGCTGAACCAGTTGGCACTTCCACCAGCAATGTAGGAGTGTCCCCCTTTCACCACATCCTCTCCAGCATAAATTGTCTTTGGTGTTTTTGATTTTAGCCATTCTGACAGGAGTGAGATGGTATCTCAGAGTTGTTTTGATTTGCATTTCCCAGATGGCTAAGGATGTTGAGTACCTTTTCAAGTGCCTCTCAGCCATTTTAGACTCCTCTATTGAAAACTCTCTCTTTAGTTCTGCAGCCCACTTTTTAATTGGATCCTTTGGTGTTTTCAAGACTTGCTTCTTGAGTTCCTTGTAAATTTTGGAGATCAACCCTCTGTCAGATGTGGGATTAGTGAATATTTTTTCCCATTCTGTGGGCTGCCTTTTTGTCTTTGTCCTTTGCCTTACAGAAGCTTCTCAGTTTCAGTAGGTCCCATTTATTAATTGTTGATCTCACTGTCTGTGCTACTGGTGTTATGTTCAGGAAGCTGTCTCCTGTACCAATTCGTTCAAGGGTACCACCCACTTTCTCTTCTAAGAGGTTCAGTATGGCTGGATTTATGTTGAGGTCTTTGATCCATTTGGACTTAAGTTTTGTGCATGGTGATAAACATGGATCGATCTGCATTCTACTACATGCCAGCCTCCAATTATGCCAGCACCATTTGTTGAAGATGCTTTATTCCATTGTATATTTTTAGCTTCTTGGTCAAATATCAGATGTTCATACGTGTGTGGGTTAATATCCGGGTTTTCAATTCGATTCCATTGGTCTACCTGTCTATTTTTGTGCCAAAACCAAGCTGTTTTCAGGACTATAGCTCTATAATAGAGCTGGAAGTCAGGGATGGTGATGCTTCCGGACATTGCCTTGTTGAACAAGGTTGTTTTGGCTATCCTGGGTCTTTTGGTTTTCCATACAAAATTGATTATTGTTCTTTCAAGGTCTGTGAAGAATTGTGCTGTGATTTTAATGAGGATTGCATTGAATCTGTAGATTGCTTTTGGCAGGTTGCCATTTTTACACATTGATCCTACCTATCCAAGAGCATGGGAGATCTTTCCATTTTCTGAGGGCTTCTTTAATTTCTTTCTTTAAAGATTCAAAGTTCTTACGATACAGGTCTTTCACTTGTTTGGGTAACGTTACCCCAAGTTATTTTATGTTGTTTGTGGCAATTGTAAAGGGTTATGTTTCTCTGATTTCCTTTTCAGCCCTTTTATCATCTGTATATAGTAGGGCTACTGATTTTCTTGAGTTGATCTTGTATCCTGCTACTTTGCTGAAGGTGTTAATCAGCTGTAAGAGTTCTGTGGTAAACCCCACAGCAGACCTTAGACATAATTCCAGTGTGTCTGGAGGGACTCATCACTTTATGTATCAGCAGTCGATTAGGATTGTTCATCCCTTGAATTTTTCTATATGGAAAGCAAAATTCTAAGAGGTGACCTCAAGTCCTAAGAAGTTGGCAGGACATGGCAGCATAGGGGTCTCTGGAGGCTTCAAGCAACCTCCCACAAGTC
Source organism: Mesocricetus auratus (assembly GCF_017639785.1). Lineage (NCBI taxonomy): Eukaryota > Metazoa > Chordata > Mammalia > Rodentia > Cricetidae > Mesocricetus > Mesocricetus auratus. The sequence continues at coordinate 37,635,489 of NW_024429190.1, forward strand.
AGCTCATAGCCATTAATTTTAATGGTTGCAAGAACTGGACATATTAAAAGAAGGCTTCATACAAAGGCAAGCAATATACCATTGACCTTCTCCCTAGTATTGTTTGTTATTCTGTGACTACTTAGGGGTGGATGAGGAGGAGAACATTGCACTGGCCTGGACTCCTCCAATTATTTCTGTTAATCTTTTCTAGGAAGGGGTTAAGTCATGGATGGTTCCAGATGAGGAACTGGCACAAACACTATGCACTGTGGGTCACCATGCACAAAGTCTAAGGGGCAGCTTCTAATACACTTTGGCCATACACTAAAGTTTCTAAACTTTAGTGTATTTATTTTAATGTCATCCTGCCTTTTATTTTGTGAAAGTTGTCAGAATCTGAATGAGATTCCCGTGTGAAGCCTTAGCCACACATGATAATAAAAATCTTGGAGATAAGGGAAAGGATATTATATCTCTCAGGCTACCAGGTCAGTAACTGACTATTCCACCTTGGATTAGAGCCAATTAACCATTGTCCTTGGGACTCTGCTGTGGATCCGCGTCGTCATGGATTTCTAGTTCAAAGAGTTTTAATGACCCTCTGACTGCCTTTAAGCTTCTGTGTTCCAGCAATGAAAGAAGGACATGCTGTCTAGCATATCTCTGCTCTCCAGTTAATTCTCTCTTTTTTCCCCATGTAAATATTAATGCATTTTCTTTCTCTCTCAGGTGATCCCCATTTCTACATAATTAAATGCTTTGACTTCAACAAATTTATTCAAATTTGTTTATATGCACTCATAAATGGGGAAATATATTAATATGCAATAAATTCAAGGTAAACATAAAAAAAAGAGTTCTGTGGTAGAGTTCTTTGGGTCATTGATGTAAACTATCATATTGTCTGCAAATAGTGAAAGTTTGACCTCTTCCTTCCCAATTTGTATCTCATTGATCCCCCTTTGTTGTCCTATGGCAATGGCTAGAACTTCAAGTACCATGATGAAAAGGTATTGAGAGAGTGGACAGCCTTGTTTTGTTCCTGATTTTAGAGGAATTGCATTGAGTTTCTGTCCATTTATTTTGATGTTGGCTGTTGGTTTACTGTATATAGCTTTTATTATGTTTAAGTACATCCCTGTTATCCCACACCTCTCTAAGACCTTTATCATGAAGGGGTGTTGAATTTTGTCAAAGGCTTTTTCAGCATCTAGTTAGATGATCATGTTATTTTTGTTTTTCAGCTTGTTTATAGGTGGATTACGTTGATGGATTTTCATATGTTGAACCATCCCTGCATCCCTGGGATGAAAACTACTTGATCATGTTGAATGATTGTTTTGATGTGTTCTTGGATCCGATTTGCTAGTATTTTATTGAGTATTTTTGCATCAATGTTCATGAGGGATATTGGTGTGAAGTTCTCTTTCTTAGTTGTATCTTTGTGTGGCTTTGGGATCAAGGTCATTGAAGCCTCATAGAAAGAGTTTGGCAAAGACCCTTCTGCTTCTATTGTGTGGAATACTTTGAGAAGAATTGGTATAAGCTGTTCTTTGAATTTCTGGTAGAATTCTGCACTGAGGCCATCTGGACCTGGACTTTTTTTTGGTTGGGAGACTTTTGATGACTGCTTCTATTTCCATAGGGGTTATAGATCAATTTAAATTGCTTATCTGTTCTTGATTTAGTTTTGGCAAGTGATAGCTATCCAGCAAGTTGTCCATTTCCTTTAAATTTTCGAATTTTGGGGAGTACAGGTTTTCAAAGTATGACCTGATGATTCTCTGGATTTCCTCAGAGTCCATTGTTATGTCCCCCTTTTCATTTCTGATTTTGTTAATTTGCATGTTCACTCTCTGCTGTTTGGTAAGTTTGGACAAAGGTGTGTCTATCTTGTTGATTTTCTCAAAGAACCAACTCTTCGTTGCATTGATTCTTTGTATTGTTTTCCTAGTTTCTACTTTATTGATTTCAGCCCTCAATTTGATTATTTCCTGGCATGTACTCCTCCTGGGGGTGTTTGCTTCTTTGTGTTCTAGAGCTTTCACCTGTGCTGTTAATTCTCTAGTATAACAGTTCTCTAGTTTCTTCATGTGAGCACTTAGTGCTATGTACTTCCCCCATGGGACGGTTTCAAAGTGTCCCATAGGTTTGGGTATGTTGTATCTTCATTCTCATTGAAATCTAGGAAGTCTTAAATTCCTATTTTTTATTTCTTTTTTGACCCAGGAATGGTGCAGTTGTGTATTATTCAGTTTCCATGAGTTTGTAGGTTTTCTGCAATTTGTGTTGTTGTTGAATTCTAATTTTAAAGCACGGTGGTCTGATTAGATGCATGGAGTTATTCCAATTTTTTTGTAGCTGCTGAGGTTTGATATGTTGCCAAGTATGTTGTCAATTTTTGAGAAGGCTCCATGTGGTGCTGAGAAGAAGGTATATTATTTTTTATATGGATGAAATGTTCTATAGATGTCTGTTAATCCCAGTTTGGTCATTACTTCTATTAGACCCTTTGCTTCTTTGTTGAGTTTCTGTCTGGTATTCCTGTCTAGTGGTGAGAGTGGTGTGTTGAAATCTCCCACTATAACTGTGTGGGGCATTATATGTGATTTAAGTTTTAGTAATGTTTCTTTTACGAATGTGGATGCCTTTGTATTTGGGACATAGATGTTCAGGATAGACACTTCATGTTGGTGGATTTCACCTGTGATGAGTATGTAATGACCTCCTTCATCTCTTTTGATTGATTTTATTTTAAAGTCTAGTTTGTTAGATATTAGGATAGCTACCCCTGCTTGTTTCTTGGGTCCATTTTACTGAAAATTTTTTCCTAACCTTTAACTCTCAGGTAATGTCTGTCTTTGAGGGTGAGGTGTGTTTCTTGTATGCAGCAGAAGGAAGGGTTCTGTCCTCGAAACCATTCTGCTACTCTGTGTATTTTCATTGGTGAGTTAAGGCCATTAATGTTGAGAGATATTAATGACCATTGATTGCTCATCCTTCTTCAATTTGCAATGGTTTTTGTTGGAGGAATTATGTGTGGAATTTATCCCCTTTGTTCTTTTGGCTGTTGGTAGAGAGGGGTTCTCTAATGCCTATGTTTTTCTGGTTGTAGTTAGCTTCCTTGGGTTGGAGTTTTCCTTCCAAAATTTTCTGTAGGGCTGGGTTAGTGGATATGTGTTGCTTGAATCTAGTTTTGTCATGGAATATCTTGTTTTCTCCATCTATAGTGATTGAGCGCTTTGCTGAGTATAGTAGACTGGTCTGGCATCCATGGTCTCTTACTGTTGGTAGAATATCTATCCAGCACCTTCTGGCTTTCAGAGTTTCCATGGAGAATTCAGGTGTAATTCTGATAGGTCTGCCTTTATATGTTACCTGGCCTTTTTCCTTAGCTGCTCTTAATATTATTTCTTTATTCTGTATATTTGGAGTCTTGATTATTATGTGGCAAGGGGAATTTTTTGTGGTCCACGCTATTTGGTGTTCTGTAAGTTTCTAGTACCTTCATTGGCATGTCTTTCTTAAGGTTGTGAAAGTTTTCTTTTATGATTTTGTTGAATATGTTTTCTGCCCCTTTGAGGTGGTTTTCTTCCCTTTCTTCTATATCTATTATTCTTAGGTTTGGTCTTTTCATGGTGTCCCATATTTCCTCGATGTTTTGTGTTAAGGATTTGTTGTATCTAAGGTTTTCTTTGGTTGATGAATCCATTTCTCCTAGTGTATCTTCCACACCTGAAATTTTCTCTTCCATCTCTTCTATTCTGTTGGTAATGCTTGTATCGGTAATACCTGACTGTTTGCTCAGCTTTTCTATTTCCTGCCTTTCTTCAGATTGTGTTTTTTTATTGTCTCTATTTCAGTTTTCAACCCTTGCAGTGTTTTCATTGCTTCTGGCAATTTTCAGGTTTACCTTTTCATCCATTTGTTATGAATTTTTTGGTTTGTTCTTTCTTCCATTTCTTGCATTTTTTGGTTTGTTTTTTCTTCCATTTCCTGCCTTTTTTGGTTTGTTTCTTCTTCCATTTTTTTTGCTTTGTTTTTTCTTCCATTTCTTGCATTCTTTTCTTCGTTTCTTCTTCCATTTCCTGCCTTTTTTGGTTTGTTTTTTCTTCCATTTCTTGCATTTTTTGGTCTGTGTTTTTCTTCCATTTCTTGCATTTTTTGGTTTGTTTTTTTCTTCCATATCTTCGAGGGATTTTCCTATATCCTCTTTTACGGCCTCTATCATTTGCATGAAAGTGGTTTTAAGCTCATTCTCTTCTGCTTCGTTTGCATTGGAATGTTGGAGTCTTGCTGGTGTTGAGTCTCTAGGATCAGGTCTTGTCATATTTGTTTTTCTGTTGCTGAGCGTGTTTTTGTATTGTCTCTTTCCCATCTTTTCTTCTAATGGGTGCAGAAAGAGCCCCTTACTGGTCTGGTGGATAAGGGACCAGAGTTCCCTTTTGGTGGGTGCTAGTAAGTCCAATAATCTTGTGGTTCTTCTATTCCTTGTCCTCGATCTGTTCCCATGGGTAGAGAAGAAGAACAGGAATCTGGGGTGCTTAGCCTCCCGCCTGGTCCCCTGGACCCTTTGCTGGATCCTGTTGTACCTGATCATGCTGGAACAGCTGCTCCCCTGGTCTCCCTGGCTCCTCTGGTTTCCTGGTCTTGTTGGTGGGAGAGAAGTCCTGGAGTCTGTGGTTTTTGGCTTCCGCTGGGATTGGAAGCTCTGTGCAGTTTCCAGGCGATCCGCAGGCACTGGAACACAGGCCCAGAAGCAGGACCTATTATACCTGATGCCGCTGCCAGAACAGCTGCTTCCAATTGAGCATGTTTCTATATTAAAAAAAACTTTTATATATTGTCCTGGAAGTTATCCTTGGTGATAGTGTTGCATGATTGCCATATACTCCATGAGAGACCTGCACACTTCATTCACGAGTCTTAAGTTTTCATGAAGCTCTGGGTAGAATCAGCCACTATCAGCCACTGTTCATGGGTGCATTTCTTAAGCAACACTAACCCTGGGAATATGAGATACAGAAAGCATTCAACTTTATCAGTTCACCATGCACCAAGAACATACAGTACAATGAGACAGAAATGAAGTATTACTGACCCTCATGAAGCTGTTGAAATGTTCCTGTACCCCAATATAAGACTCTTTGCTGTTGCAGCAAATCAAAATCCAGGTTTAATGTCAGCAAAGTACTCCTGGGTGGTCTCTGGGAAAGAAGAGGAAACAATGAGGGGGATCTAGGAGGGGTCTTTTCAATGTCTTCTAGGGATGGAGCCAAAGATGATGGACTTTCTCAGGGCTGGGGTCTGTAATAGAAGGAATGGAGTTGGGTGGAACTTCCCAATGGTTGTGGTTTTGTTATAGAAAATGAATACTTTCTTAACAAGAGAGAAGCAAATAAAATTCCCATAGGCCTTTTTGATGGTCATGACAAAAACGAATATCTTGGACCAAACTTTCCTCATCTATTGTAAATGCATAAATTATAAGCAGTGGTTTCTCCCAAGACAATATTTGAATAATGCTATATTTTAAAGCTATATTTTGCTACATTTGCTCTTGTTTTTCTATAGCTATAACTAACATTCCTATTTTTTTCTCAAAACCAGATTCTTGAACCAGATTCTTGTATAATTTCTCTGTACATCCCAAGGTGTGGTATATATATATATATATATATATATATATATATCTTGCTTCTGTGGAAATGTTTAGTTTCTGGTCGACAGGTTCCAAGTACTCAAGGCTGTAGAACTGTTAAGTAATTCTTCCAACTTGCAAATAATATATCTTTCTTCTTAGATAGCATGCTTGCCAGCAAAGATAAAACAAAACAAAAATCTCAGGTAATTATGGTAATTATATTTTACAGAAAAAATATCTATTTGCCCCGTAACCTATTAGATCCTTTGGTTTTAAGTCTGTGTCATGTAAGTGTCAAAAGAGAGAAAGAGAAAGAGACATGTTCCCTAATCCCCTTTGATGACATCCTTAATGAACTGAAGAACCCACCACTGGTCCTTACCTGGTAAACACTAACTTTCCAAGACACAAGTTTGGACCAAGCCTTCAAAGCAAGATTTTGAAGATTCTTTGAATTCAAGGAACTTGACTAACACAAGCTTATCTTTAAAAAGAGGTTATAGTCTCAATATTTTTGAAATGAAATAACAAGTTTAAAGAGCTGAGTATCAAGTCTTCCTATCCTTAGTAGTAAACTCCTTTGAAATTTAAATGACCAGCCATATTGAATAGGCAAAAGTTCCCATTAGTTAGTATACAAGTTATCTGTCATATGCATTCTTATGTTCTAGGTCACTGAAAAAATAACTCTGACCATATTAGTCAATGCCATCAATAGTTTACACAGATAATATTAGCTGTGATGTATGACCTGAATTATGTCACATCAAGATTCATATATTGTATGTAACTAGATTTGAAAATTGTATGTTAAGTGTGTATATATATGGCTAAATGAGACCACAAAGTAGGTTTATAATGTGATATATCTCACTAGTCAATGAGGATCCTTGAAAAATGTTATACTACAATATTGGTAATTTAGAACTTTTGTCTTCCAGACCTGTGAGAAAATAAATGTCTGTTGTTAAAGAAACACAAACTGTACATTTTGTTGCTGAATCTGAAAAAACTAATATAGCAATTAAGGGAGTAAATGTTGCAATTGTACATCATAGATTGAAGTTATTCATCTGCAAATTATCAAAATTATTACACATAATATTTACCTTTCATAATCAATTACAATTATGGTTAGAAAACTGATATTTACATGCATCATAAGTATAGCATGTTCAATTGAATTACTATACAGATAATTTGCATAACTCTTTATAAAGTAAATATTTTTGATTTAGAAGTTCATAAAGATAAATCATTTAAAGAAAATAAATGGAAACATCTGTGCTGAGACATCACCATTATACAACTAGAGTAATCAAAACTAGCTTCAGTGCACTGAATAAAGGATACTTCAATTCATGAAAATTAAAAATGCCTGCTAAGGTAAGGGAACTGTTGTTTGGATTATCCATTCATGTAGGGAATCAGTCTCTCCAGTTTAAAACTGCAATAGAATATTTAGCAGAAGATACAGTGTACATAATATTTCATCAATATATACTGATTTACATATTAAAGGCTTGATGGGTTTACTCTATTATTGACACAATTGTGACAATTAATATATGTAAGTATTTATACTCCAGGAAAGTTAGAATGAAAAATAAATTTCTTTCAACTTCCAAAGTTAAAAACTTATTCTTTCAAAAAGGAATAAAGTATATACTAGAGCAATCGCAAAGTCAAATGTTTATGATATACACGTATAACTAATTCCCTAAACTGATATTATTAGGCCCGTATTATGTTAATCTCATTGTTTTAGTGATCAAAAATTATTGTTAGTAATAATATGCAAATGGATATTTCTAAATTATTAACTACATATAAAACAATAAGAAAAACTGAGAATTTTATATTTCTTTCTAAAAACATTTTCATTCTTATTCTTATTCTTCTTATTATACTTATTATTTTGTATCCTGGGGGATCAGGATACAAATTGACTCAGATGCTGTATACCAGAGACCTAGGGTAGATACAAACATGACTGGCAAAAATAAATAAATGAATAAATAAATAAAAATGTCAATGTGCTGATGCCTAAGGATATTCTGATGTATTCATAGATTGTTCCCTAGCCCAACTGTCATCAGAAAAGTTTCATGCAGCAACTGATGGAAACAAATACAGAGACCCACATCTGAACATTAGGCAGAGCTAAGGGAATCCTGCAGAAGAAAGGGAGGAAGGATTGTAGGAGCCAGGGAGCTCAAGGAAACCATAAGGAAATTCAAAGAAACAGCTGACCTGGGCTCATAGAGGCTTACAGAGATTGAAACAACTAGGGAGCCTGCGTGGGACTGACCTATGCTCTCTGCATGTAGATTACAGTAGTATAACTTGGTGTTATTTAGGAACTCCTAACTGTTGGGGAAGTCTTATCTCAATAAAGCACTGTTGGGCCAATAAGAATCTAGATAGGTGGGACTAGGAGTCCAGGAGGACTCTGGGAAGGAGAAACACAAGAGAGTCGAGATGTAACGCCATGGGGTAGGAAGCCCGGAAACTTCTCCGGTAAGAGACATACTTAGATTAACAATTATGGGGTAATTATTTAAGTCAGAGCTAGCCAGTAAGAAACAAGCAAGGCCAACAGCTTCATAATTAATATAGCCTCCTGTGTGTTTATTTGGGACTGATGCGGCTCTAGAACCAGGCTGGCGGGAAGGCTTCTCTCAAGGAAAAGGTTTCCCTTTACACCTAAGTATGGGAGCAAGTGCTGTCCCTGACTCTTTTCCTGGTTTTGGTACCTAATTCCTCATACTGGGTTGTCTTGTCTAGAGTTAATAAGAGGGGCGGTATCTCGTCTTACTTCATTTTGATAGTCCATGTTTGGTTGCTCTCTATGGGTGACGTTCTGTTTTATGAATAAAAAGGAAGAGGAATAGAGAGAAGGGAGCAAGGAAGGAGTGAGGGATCCTGGGAGAGGAGAAGGCAGGGAAAACTGGTCAGGATAGAAAATAATAATTATAATAATAATAATAATAAATGACTATTATGTAGCCAATTTTTAAAACAAAACAAACAAACAAAAAACACAAAACACAACCATCTGGACCTGAGTTTTTTATGATTGGGAGAATTTTAATGGCTGCTTCTATTTCCTTAGAGGTTATAAGTCTATGTAAATTGCTTATCTGATATTGCTTTAACTTTGATAAGTGATGTCTATCAAGAAACTTTCCATTTCTTTTAGATTTTCCAATTTTATGGAGTATACATTTTTGAAGCATAACCTAATGATTGTTTAGATTTCCTTGGTATCTGTTGTTATGTTCCCCTATTCATTTCTGATGTTGTTAATTTGCATATTCTCTCTCTGTAAGGGATCGTCTATCTTGTTGATTTTCTCAAAGAATAAATTCTTTGTTTCATTAATTCTTTGTATTGCTCTGTTTCTATTTTGCTGATTTAAACCCTAGTTTTATTATTTCCTGCTGTCTACTCCTCTTGAGTGTGTTTGCTTCTTTTAGTTCTAGAGCTTCGAGGTGTGATTTTAAGTTGCTAGTATGAGATCTCTCTAATTTCTTTATGAGGGCACTTAGTGCTGTGAACTTTCCTCTTAGTACTGCTTTCATTGTTTCCATTTGTTTGGGTAAGTAGTGCATTCATTTTTTCATTGAATTTAGGAAAGATTTTGTCTTTATTTCTTTCTGCCTTGACCCAGTAGTCATTCACCAGAGAGTTATTCAATTTCCATGAGTTTGAAAGCCTTCTATTCCAAGCAAACATACAGGGAAAAGGAAGATGCCATAGCTTTACAGGTAAGCCATATTGTGATACATAGATTATTAGAAATGGGTGAATTTGAATTGTAAGAGCCAGTTAATAATAAGCCAGAGCTAATAGTCCAAACCTGTTGTAATCAATATTAAGTCTCAGTGATTTTCTGGTAACTGGTAGACACGAGAGAAACATCCAGCCTTCCTCTGGATTTCCCCAAAATCTTGAGAATTGTTTAGTTTAGGCCTTAATCCTGTGCTTTGTCTCTCAGTGAGTAGAACTCACCTTTTTGAGAAAGGTTCCATGTACTTCCCATCCCCAATCAATAGGATCTATCCTTAAGCTTATTATAAATCATTCCTCTCTAGGCCCTAACCTTGAACACTGTTTCCTAGTCAGTTTTTCTGTAGTGGTTTATTTTGCAAGAGAATTTTTATGTAGCCACCCCTGATGCTTTCGTTTGAGAAGTGTCACATGAAGACTCTTCTTCCACAATTTCAGGGTTTAAGCATGCAAGAAAGCTAACCCACAGGATCAGATTCTCTTGAAGCTTTGATCTAGTCTGACCAAGCAAGTCCATCTGTACTGAGTTTTCGTTTTCTGTTGGTTTCTTTCCTGATGGTGATACTTGCAGGGGACACCTCCACCACCGGCCCCACCCCAACAAAGAATGTGTGCAACAACATGATTGATATGGAAATCAATGGGAAAAATAGATTTGTGCACATCTCTGAAGGACCTTCTAGATCATGTGTCAGTGGGAATTTGAACTTGAAATGTGAAGAGTGCCATTCCATTGGCAGGTGACCTGGAATTCATCAAACAGGAAAAAGTAAGCATTCAATTCTCTGCTTTCTCCTATAGGGGCAATAAAAGCAGCAGCCTCCTGCTCCCGTTGTGGTCTGCCTTCTACCTCTATGGAACGAATCCCTTTAAACTGTACTCCAAACTAACTTTACACACCTAGTTACATCACATATTTTGCTATATCATGAGGAAAGTAACAAATTCACTCTCCTAGATATATACAGTCCTGCACTATGCATTTCTCAATGCAATTAAGTTATAAATAAATTTTTCATTATTTTAAGGTATTCACTTAATGGTAATAAAACATATGCAGACAATTTATGGCCCTTACCAGCTTCTTCCCCCCTCCCCAAACCTGAAGAGCCACTGATTTTACTGTTAAGGATCTGTACCTGACCTTGAGAAGGAACTAAACACATCATAAATTTCCTATAAAATATTCTGTAAAGAACTTGGATTTATTCAACACTTTACTTTAAAGGACTATTTTCCATGGGGTATTTGTGCAATACATTTAAGGAAGTTTGTCTATATTGCTGGAGAGACAGCTCAGCAGTTAAGAGCGCTTGCTTCTCTTTCACCAGACTTGGACTAGGGTCTCCCCAACTGCATGGCAGGTCACAACTATCTGTAGTTCCTGGTCCAGGGGATTCTGCGCTCTTCTGACATCTTGGAGATGCATTCAAACTGTGCACAAACATGCACAGGAAAAGCATTTGTACATAGAAAACAAAATAAAGTACATCTTTAAAAAGAAATATATATGTGGCTTTGCATGTGTGTGTGGGTAGGTGGAGAGAGAGAGAGAGAGAGAGAGAGAGAGAGAGAGAGAGAGACAGAGACAGAGACACAGAGAGACAGAGAGGCAAAGAGAGACAGAGAGAGAGGCAGAGAAGACAGAGAGAGAGGCAGATAGAGACAGAGAGAGAGCACTTTAACAAAGGGCATATGTACAGTTTACAGATCTAGCTTTTATTGCTCACAAATAAATTAATGCTACCATGAAAAGGCCTTGGGAATCTGGGCTTTTGCACCTCTTACCATGGGAGGACAGTAAGAAAGCCCCCAGCAGTAGATGATACATTGATCTTAGTCTCCAGAACTGTGGGAAATAAATTTCCATCTTAAAAAATATTCTCTAGAATCCTTTTTCTGCTACAAAATAACAAACTAAAAGAGTGTTTTTAAAGAATTTGCTTGGTATGGGAAAACCAAACATGTATCTGGTCACAGGTTTTCATGTTAAATGAGTATATAGTGAAAGATTGTTTTAATTAGAATGATGGAACATGTATCAATTCCAGTAAGACTTGACCATTGTCTACATATTTAAAAAATACTTATATGAAAATATGGAAAATGTTCATGAAACATTTGCATTCTGTTCAATATGTGTGTGCGTGTATGTGTGTGTGTATAATTCTTTTGGTTTTTCAAGACAGAGTTTCTCTGTATTGTTTTGGAGGCTGCCCTGGAACTTGCTCTGTAGACTAGGGTGGCCTCGACCTCACAGAGATCCACATGTCTCTGCCTCCCGAGTGCTGGGATTAAAGGAATATGCTTTTTTTACATCACAAAAAACTATTAGCATTTGTATTCTGGACTACATAATAAAGACCTTGGGCTTAACGGTAATTATGTTGTACACCATAGCATTTTTAAGGCACAAAGTATTAAAGTAGATTTAATCAGCTCTGTGTGGTTGGTTGACTTTTAATTTGACTAGGTCATCTTGACCCATCCTTAAGTGAATGTTTAACTGCCACCATAAATTACAAATGGTCAAGTGTTACAAACATTATCATTCAGTTTCCCTGGAAGCTACTCCATATGGTCCATTTGGCTTTTGACTCATCTGATTTATCCACAGCAGCATTCTGTATTGGTGATGCTATAGATTACCCATGTCTTGAATGTCAAGTTATTGCACAGAATGAAAACATCTTTGGCTATAGTATTGAATTGCAATTAAGCAACCACAACATTCAGGCATCTAGAAAGAAGTAAATTTTTGATGTTATGAGCAGTATCAATTTTGCTCTATTTTATCTTATTTTTCATTTTTCTGTGTTACAGAGGTACACACCAAGAGGATTCATAATGATGATTGCATACTTAGTTCTAATTGGGAAGTCAGACATCTAAATTTTATCTCTTCCCTACAAAGTGTTTACCTAATTATTCTAGTTTTTAAAAAAAAATCCAGAATCAGAAATTGAGATAAAATCCTGACAAATCCAAAAACAGTGGAGGAACAATAGGCTGATCCCAACTCTCCAAATTGTCCAGAACAAAAAGTTTGGGAATCTTTTCTCTGAGTGCCCTTCTTCCTTTCTGTCTCCCTGTGTCATCCTGTGAGTTAGACAGAATCCTCTATGGCTATTATGGCTAGTTGAATGTGACCCCTGCCCTCTGAACCAATGTCAAATTGCATTGGCAGTCTGTGTGTGATAGCACAAACAATTCTCCTGCAACATATCTCTTCCAAATTCTTTAGGAATTTATAGACGTTTTAATATGTTCTTTTTATTTTTAATTTTACTTAAAAAGAATCTTGTATTACATACCAATCCCAGTTCCCTCTCCCTCCACTTCTCCAATTCTCCCCACCAACCCACCATCCCACAACACATCCACTCCTCAGAGAGAGTGAGGCATCCTGTGAGGGAATCATCAAAGACTGTCACATCATTTGGAACAGAAACTGGGCCCTCCCCCATGTACCTAGGCTCAGAGAGCATCCCTGCATAGGGAATGAACTCTCAAAGCCAATTCTTTCACTAGGAATAAATACTGGTTTCAATGCCAGAGGCTGTATAGAGTGCCCAAGCCCCCCAACTGACATCTATGTTCAAGGGGCCTAGTTTTGTTTTATGCTGGTTCCCCAGCTGTCAGACTTGGTTTGGTGAGCTCCCACTTGCTCAGGTCAGCTGTTTCTGTGGATTTCCCCAGCATGGTCTTGACCGCTTTGGTCTTCACTTCTCCTTCCCTACAACTGGATTCCATGAGTTCTGCTCAGTACTCACCTGCAAATTTCTGTTTCTGTTTCCATCAACTACTGGATGAAGGTTCTATGATGCCATTTAAAGCAGTCATCAATCTTATAGGATAAGGCAATTTAAGGTAGCTTCTCTACTATTTCTTAGATTCTTAGTTGGGGTCATCTTTGTGGATCCGTGAACATTTCTCTACTGCCAGATTTCTCATTAAGCTCATAATGACTCCCTATATTAAGGTATCTCTTTCCTTGCTCTCATTCTTTGTTCTTCCTCCAACTTAACCTTTCTGATCCCTCATGTTATCCTCCCCCCTCATCTTCTCCCCTCTTCTTTTTACTTCCTGCCTCCTTCCTTCGTATTCCCAATTTACTCAGGAGACCTTGTCTTTTTCCTCTTCTCTGGGGGACCATGTGTGCCTCTTTTGGGGTCTTACTCTCTTCCTAGCTTCTCTGGGGTTGTGGATTGCAGGCTGATTACTTTGCTCTAATATACACTTATGAGAGAACACATGCCATATTTTTCTTTCTGTGTCTAGGTTAACTCACTCAGGATAGTTTCTTCTAGTTCCATAAATTTGCCTGTGAATTTCAAGATGTCATTTTTTTCTGCTGAGTAGTACTCAATTGTGTAAATATACTACATTTTCTTTATCCATTTTTCAGTTGAGGGGCATCTAGGCTGCTTCCAGGTTTGGGATATTACAAATATTGCCAGTCTGAGAGGTGTAAGATGGTTTTTATTTGAATTTCCCTTATGGCTAAGGATGTTGAGCAGTTTCTTAAGTGCCTTAAAGATAATTTAGATTCCTCTATTGAGAATTCTCTATTTATATCTGTACCCCATTTTATTAATTGAATTATTTGGTGTTTTAGTGAATACCTTCTTGAATTGTTTGTATACTTTGGAGATCAGTCCTCTGTCAGATGTGAGGTTGGTGGCGATTTTTTTTCCCAATCTGTTGCCTGATGTTTTTGTCTTGTTGACTGCATCCTTTACCTTACAGAAACGTTTAGGTTTCAAGAGGTCCCATTTACTAATTTTCAATTTTAGTGTCTGTGCTACTAGAGTCATATCCAAGAAGTAGTCTTCTGTGCCAGTGTGTTCAAGGGTACCTCCCAATTTCTCTTCTAAGAGGTTCAGTGTGGCTAAATTAATGTAGAGGTATTTGATCAGTTTGGACTTGAGTTTTATGCATTGAGACAGATATGAATCTATTTTCAGTCTTCTACATGTCAACATACAGTTATGCCAGCACCATTTATTGAAGATGCTTTATTTTTTCCATTGTATAATTTAAACTTCTGTGTCAAAACACAGTTGTGTAGATTAAAATCAGAGTCTTCAATTTGATTCCACTGGTCCACCTGTCTGTTTTTGTGCCAGTACCAAGTATTTTCATTATAATAGCTCTATGGTAGAGCTTGAAGTCAAGGATGGTAATGCCTTCAGACTAATATCCCTCATGAACATTGATACAAAAATACTTAAGCAAATATTGGCAAATCAAATCCAAGAACAATCATAAAAATCATCCATCATAATCAAGTATGCTTTATCCTAGAGATGCAGGGATGGTTCAACATATGAAAATCTATCATTGGAATATACCATATAAGCCAACTGATCATCTTACTAGATGCTGAAAAGGCCTTTGACAAAATCCAAAACCCCTTCATGATAAAAGTTTGGAGAGATCAGTGATAACAGAAACATAAATAAACATAATGAAGGTAATATACAGCAATCCAACAGGCAACATCAAACTAAATGGAGAGAAGCTCAATGAGATTCCTCTAAAATAAGGAACAGGGAAAGGTTGTCTACTTTCTCCATATCTCTTCAACATTGTACTTGAAGTTCTAGCTAGAGCAATAAGAAAACAGAAGGAGATCAAGTGATACAAATTGGAAAGAGAGAAGTCAACTTTCACTATTTGTAGATGCTATGACAGTTTGCGTGAGTGACCTGAAAAATTATACCAGGGAACCTTCTGCAACTGATAAACACGTTCAGCAAAGTGGCAGGATACAAAATTAAATTTAAAAAAAATCAGTAGCCCTCCAAAGACAGACTATAAATGGCCTTACAAAGAAATCAGAGAAATATCAACATTCACAATAACCACAAACAACATAATATGTCTTGGGGGTAACTTTAACCAAACGGTTGAAATACCTGTATGACTGAACTTTAAGTCTTTAACAAATAAAGAAGATACCAGAAAATGGAGCTGTCTTCCATGCTCTTGCATAGGTAGTATCAACATAGTAAAAGTGGCAAACTTACCTAAATTAATCTAAAGATTCAATGCAATCCCCCTAAAAATCTCAGTGCAATTCTTCACAGACCTTGAAAGAACAATACTCAAATATAAAAGGAAAAACAAAACTAAACAAAAAAGCCACGGAAGCTAAAACTTCCCTGTACAATAAAGGAACTTCCAGAGGCATCACCATTCCTGACTCAAGATGTTCTTACAATATGCTAAAACACACAATTATCAGTTACCTTTTATAATTTTAGCAGTAGTTTTAGTTGTCTTATGTAACATAAGGCTGGGTCCTGCTGCTGCTTCAGCACCAATGATCACATGGATGTTATGTTACTTATAAGAATGCTGGACATTATCTAGGATTTCTTATTGATAGCTCAAAGACCTAGTGTAGAAACAAACACCACCAGCCACAACAGAAGAAAAAGTATCAATGAAACGATTCTTAATGATGTTATGCTATATTGATAGCTCGTTGCCTACCCTAGTCATCATCAGAGAGGCTTCCTTTTGCAGCTGATGGGAGCTGATGCAAAAACCCATATCCAAATATTAGAATAAGAGTTCCCAGGTTGGAGTTTTCCAACCAGTTCCTCCCCTCAGAACCCAGTGAACCCTGTGAAAGAAGGGGAGGAAGAATCATAGTGGTTAGAGAAATAATGGATAACACGAGGGCATGACCTGGGAAATCAAAAAATGCAGGGTTCCTAGGGTTCCCAGAGATTGAAGCCACAATCAGTGAAGCCAAATGGGTCTGCAACTAGGTCCTTTGCATGTATTTTGTAGTTGTTGATTCGGTGTTTTCATGGGACTCCAGACAGTGGGATTGGGGGTGTCTCCGACTCCTTTGCCTGATCTTGATCTTGGGGCCGTTTTCCTCCTACTCTTCCAAACATGATGTGAGGCTTTGCGCCTGGTCTTATTGTATCTTTTTGAGCTATGCTCAGTTGATATCTGTTGGAGACCTGCTTTTTTTCTGGGGGACACATAGTGTGTGTGTGTGTGTGTGTGTGTGTGTGTGTGTGTGTGTGTGTGTATCTAGGAGAGAAGAAATTAGGGGTACTGGGAGGAGTGGAAGAAGGGAACTCATGATTTGGATATAATGTATGAGAGAAAAATAAATAACACAAATAAATAAATTCCTGAAAATGTTTAAATACAAAAGAAACAAAACAAGATTAAGAAAATGCATGTCTTAGATTGAGAAGTTTAGAGTAGAAAAGTGAAGGCTATTATTGCTAATTTTTGTAAAGCAGAATATTGTAAAATAGAGACAACACCATGATCTATAGGAAATATGTAATTCTTTCAGAGAAGTTTCAGAAACTACAGGAATATCTATGATCGTGAGATAGATATAGGAAATATGTTAGTCTTTGTTATTATGTTGTTTTAACAATCTCATGCAATTTTTCTCACTAGTGGAATTTAACCCATAAGCCTTATGTAACTGATCCACAATTATGTAGTGATCAGACTTAAGCACCTTGGGTTATAGAACAAGGAAGTATATGAAAATGCAGTTATTCAGAAAGCTAAATTACATCTAGTCAGTAAGATATTAACATGTCAAGAAAATTTATTTTTATATAATATTTGAAGCTAGAAAATTTTCCTTGTGAGACTTTCGGTAACCAAAATGGTGAGAAGTATTATAAAGGCCTATAATTTGGTAAGTCAAACATTCTGTTGAGATGGAAAAATGAGAATATTTTACAAGAAAGTTAAAACACAAAAAGTTATACACATACATGCACTCACACAAAAACAAACAAACCATCAATACAAAGTTCAAGGTAGTGGAAGGATGTAACAAATAAATTAGTTCAAGAAACCTTGACTGGTGAGCTGGGTATGGTGACACATTCCTTTAATCCCAGCATTTGGGAGGCAGAGCCATGTAGATCTCTCTCTGTGAGTTTGGGGACCAGCCTTGTCTACATATTAGGTTTAAGGACAGACAGGGTTATGAAGAGAAACCTGTCTCAAACAAATAAGAAAATAAACAAAATAAACAGTGATAATGTTGGTATTGTTAGATACTGGTGGGAAAACATACATGCACATATGGAGGATACTTCCACAGACTTTTTCTTTTCTTGAGATGAGCAGAAACTAGTCAACAAGCAAGTAACTTCAATAGTCTTTTGAACAATCATCACAGAGGATATTGAGTGAAATTTGATGTGATTTAAATTGACCACTCTATGGAAATGACTAATGATCAACTAGTGATTACACAATGAGACAGAAACAAAAAGATTTTGAGAGAGGATAAAAAGCCCCAGGCCTTGGCAGGAGAAAAACATCTTCATGTATTCAGGGTACATAGTGGAAGTTATTTTGTTTAGAAAAAAAAGTTTGAAAGCAAAATACAGGCATGTTGGAAAAGAACAGAAGCATAGGATTAGGGAAAGACTTAGGAGTCACAGAGGGGAAGGCAAAAAGTCATTGTGTAGAGTTTAACTGGCAACTGAATAAAAGTATGTGAGAGAAAGGCAGGGGGAACTGTTGGTATCATATCAGAACTCATGTAAGTTCTGTTGAGCTGGAAACTTCCAAAGAATACTGAGAGGCCACTGGTGACATAAGTCCTGGGGCTCTGATTGGAGACCTATGTAAGAGTAAAAGGTGATAATTTACCAGACAAGAATTTACCAGAAATTCTGACCAAAAGTTTTAAGAGAATACATAAAATGACAGACCATAAAAACAAGGAACGATGCCTGGCATTTTTGGCACATGACTTTAATCCTAGCACTCGGGAGGCAGAGGCAGGCAGATGTCTGTGAGTTCGAGGCCAGCCTGGTCTACTAAGTGATTTCCAGGACAGACTCCAAAACAATACAGAAAAACCCTGTCTCAACACCCCCCCAAAGAAAACCAAACAAGGAACGAAAAATGCTTACTACTTTGTGAACTTAAAGTTGCAACACTGCAAGTGGATGAGCATGACGTTTTGCTAAATTCTCACACAATCTTTACTTAATTTAAGGTGCCATTTTGATGAATTACTTACCATTGTATTTGTATTTGTATTGTGGTCTTCAAATAGTATGTTATTTACAGTTTTGGAATTGATTAAAGTCCTGAATATTTTACATCAAAATGTTTATCCCTACACTTTTATTGTTCTTTCTGTTGGTGATTTTACACTACTATTCTTTGTTTATAGTTTATGTAAATGTATTCACATGGAGCACATCAAAGGCATTTTCAAGATTAAAACTATGAACTAGAGATATGATCTGAAAAAGTAAAAAAATCAGAATACTGTACAAGAAAAATTTAAGTAACAAGTTATAGAGAACTTGAACACTTGTTTCTATGAAACTAGAAAGCAATCATTTAGAGGTTTTTGTATTCCACAGCAAAAATCAGTGTGATTTTGTGTCTTGTTACTGCTAACAGTAATCATCACTTTTCATTAATCTGGTTTAATTTGTTGAGGCCAAATTGCTAATTACTAGAAAGAAAAGCAAACTTTTCTTTGAGGTAAGACTTGCACAACAGTTCTCTTTGGCAGTGTAAGCTTCATTCACATTGTAGGATTTTGCTGTGAAATTTTTTAATCCAAAATATGAAGGGACCAATCTAAATTAAATCTGTGTGGAAGATGCATGTAAGCATCTGGTAGAGGGAGGATGAGTATACAGATAAATGTTGAAGTTGTATTTTTTTATTTTGTATTTGTTTATAGAATAGATGAAGGGATTGAGGAAATCTCTTTTAAAAGCACACTTTTTTATATGTGCTCATCAAATCACAGTTTGAAAGTCTGTATGCTTCTTGTTCTGCCACTATTTCTCTCAGTACTGATGGAGATGTAGCAATGGGGCAAAAACTTCTATGGTGAATTTCAAGAAAGCTCAGCTTTTTTGTTAAGGCAGTGATACTGGTAAAAGCATACAAGGACAGGAAATAGCAAGAAGTTTAGTAACATCCCTAGTAGAAAGAGGGTGGATTTATCAAGCCTACTCTTGACCTCTTTGCTCATCACTCCTCCCCCCTCTGCAATTGTATTCCAAGAGTTCTGCTCAGTGTTTATCCATCCAGACTCCTTGAAAGTGGGTGTCAGTTAGGAGGCCTGGGCAATCTATGGGACCTCTGGTAGTGGATGAGTATTTATCCCAGTATACAAATTGAATTTGGGAACCCACTCCACATAGAAAGTTACTCTCTCAGCATAGACACATGTAGGAGGGCCTAGGCCCTGATTCAAATGATATGACAGACTTTGAAGATCCCCCATGGAAGGCCTCACCCTCCCTGGGGAACAGAAAGGGGATGGGGTAGGGCACCGGTGCGGGGCAGTGGAGGAGGGGAGGGAGATGGAACTGGGATTGACTTGTAAAACAAGCTTGTTTCTAATTTGAATTTAAAAAAAGCAGGAAATTTTTAAAAAAGGAGGTGGGTGGAGAGCAAAGTATACTTTGATCTGAGATCTAATCATGACCCTCACACTCCTGCCTCAGGAAGTTGACAGATACAGGAAATGGAATCTTGTTGTGGGCCAGGAATTGCACAGGTGTAGCTCTTCTCAGTTGTCTCCCATGATGAGGTAGGACTTTTCAGTGATTCAGCTTCCTTCATTTTACTTGTGGCCTTGTGAGGAATCCTAATTAACTCATTGGTTTGCTAGACTAGAGTTGGGTGAAGTAATTCATTTGGTTTGCCACTTGCTGGGGTAAAGAGACATTTGTTTGTTTCTCCTCAGGGAAAGTCAGAGAGTAGAAATTATGTTTCAAATGAGTCTCAGGATGACCCTTACAGATAAAGCTACTGAATGTCATGTCTAAATGAAAAGGTAGCCAAGTAGATAAGACAGCAGTGTGTGTCATGAGTATGGTAGGGACAATTCTGGATTCTTAGCATTGATTCTTATCTTTGGATGTCTTTCTATCAGGCTATACATCTATTCAGTCTATAAAAATAAGTGAACAGTAAGTTGAACTACATTGCTGAGGAAGAGAAATTGTGTGATCCTTAAACTTATCATTACTGTTCAGAAAAGGTATTAGTTGGGGAAGTATAGAAATATGTCTTATGGACACCTTTAGAAAACATGAGACAGAGATGGCAGACGTCACACTTGATAAAGTGCCTTCAGTGTCAACACGATCATCTGTGTTTCATGGCCATTTCCCCCTAATCCTTTAAAACGAGACAAACATGTCCCTGAAGCTCATTGGCTAGCCATGTTAACCCAGTTAGGAAGCCATTGACTCTGTTTCGTTAAATAAAACTAATGAACACAAAATAAAACAAAAAGCAAAGGTGGAGATCCATCAAAGAAAACACCAGAGATTAACCTCTGGCATCTGTATGCACATGCAGACATGAGTATCATGCATAGGTATACATCTGAACCAAGAACACATATGGACTTAAATACACTGCAACACACACACACACACACACACACACACACACACACACAGAGAGAGAGAGAGAGAGAGAGAGAGAGAGAGAGAGAGAGAGAGAGAGATACACATACAGAGGCATACACACACACATGTTCACATACACAGGAATGGGAGACAACAAATATTAATATTTACCAAGTAAGAAGTAAGAACCAGAGAGCTTCATATTGGAGATGATTATTTCCTATTTAAAGATGACATGATTAACTGGTCTCTTTCAAGTCAGAAAGGGCTCTTGGTTTGCATGTGTGAAATCCAAACTTGTTCATCTGTGGAACTTTTATGATGGCATGAACAATTTCATGGTCCCCTGGGAGGGGTGCAGTGTCTATGTCATGGCTGGACACTGAGGAAAGGGAAATCACCTAGTATGCTATAGAATGAGATTCTTGTAGTGTGAGATCCTCCCAGCCTCTCCTGAGGCACTGGCCACACCCATTTTGGCGTGGTCACATGTGTGTACATGAGCAGGTGGTATTTGGTCTGGAGCCCAAGACAGGCTCTCTTGCTTCTGATCGGGTCACAGAGAGCAGCCTGGGTGTGGATCCTTAGAGCAGGAACTTGCTGGTCATCGGTATCTTATTTAAGTGGCATCTCCCTGAATAAGTTAAACCTATATTTAACCAAGTCCAGTGTATCTTAATCTGTGCATATACAGAGCTTTGCTACACATTTCTATGCACTGACACCTCTACTAGAAGGGAAAATTCATGGTGCCTTCTTTTACTAAGTCAATGTCACAGAGGGGTTCTGGACTCATAAAATCAATGTTACACATAAGAGTCACATGTGTGAGCTGAAACATATTTATACTTTTTAATTTTATTTTGGTGAAACTATTGTTTCTAAACTGACAAAAGACTTCTAAGACATGCTCGTAGCATACATGTATTTAACTACTGTGGTGAAATGGGAAAACAAAACAGACAACTCTTCTTATCTTCAGCTCCTTACAATGTAGGTAGCACAGCTCCTCCAAGCAAGTCCAAGTCTTTTTCCAGCACCTTGAAGCTGGGATGACCTTGGGAACTCCATAAACAATGCTTTGACATGGAGTTGGTGCTGTTTTTCCTAGTCTGGGATTAGAAGGACATTGTACTAGTTTCTTCTGAGATCCCTGCTGTTCTGAATAGATCAACTCCTGATTACCATAGTGAAGAACAAGACACCTGTGAAGTAGACAGTGTGATCACAGTCAAGGCTGCAACAACAACAAACTACTAAATCATACCCCACACATAGTCTGAAGTAGATGGCTAACAAAAAAATACCTTGGAGGATATCATAGCTGGCTTGGATTCTATGAAATCAGACACACATGCTGGGTAAGCTGTTAAAACTTGGAGAAGTTTTAAGGTGGCTAAGGCTATTTGGTGGATTTATATTTTTTTAAAAAGTCATTTTAGCAAGCTGCTCCCAGTTGCAAGATGCTTCACATACTGAACACTTTTTTTTGCAATGTAGGTGTGGGTTACAGTGTACTTTTTGATTTCATTATAGCTAATTTATATGCCTCTTCAGGAACACCTGTGGAACTATGCACAGAGGTGCCTATAATGCCATTCTTCCCTTCATAGACTGAAGAGGCAGTCAAAAAAGAGTTTCTTTTCTCTGCCTTCAAGTTATGAAAATGCCACTCTTGCTTTTATTCCAGCTTGCAAATGTAAGTTGTATATTTATTTACTCATTCCCATTTAACTACACACACTGTGTTCAACAGAACTCTTTTCTCATCTGAACAGCTTCTCAAAGACTGTTTATTCTATTTGCCTCACAAGGACACTCCCTTAGACAGCTGAACAATGCAGGTTACTAAAATATTCTCAAAGCCCAATGAACTACACAGAAGAAATGTACCTTTCATCCTAAATTAGACTTCTTGCGTTTTAGGAAATTTTTATCACACATATCAACCAACGACACTCCTTGTAGTCCACAATATCATCCATAAACAAATCTCCCATACAAAATGTCAAGGTGTATAACATGCTGACACTGTTCTCCCCTTGTTTGGAAATTTATACAAAATATACTTTAGGAATTGAAATTTTTACTAATATCTTTTCTTAACATTATGATGACTATCCTTTTACCCTGACTCCATTTAGACATCATTGCTTAATTGCATTGCATTATTAATGCCATCTGCTTGTTTTAATATATCTCTACATTTTCCTGACATATACTCTGTCATATTTCAGGCCATGCTGTGTCCATGAATCACACATTATTAAAGCAAAGAGGAGCTTTTAAGTTAGTACATATGAAATTTTTAATATGATGTCTTGAAAGCAGTAATAGGCCTATAAACACTAATTAATTCATCATTAGCCAATAAACATTACTTGCTATTATTGCCATTAAATCACTATAAAGATGAGAAAAGAAGGCTGCTTCATAAATAGTCTCAAAAACATGTTTTATGACTTTGTAAAATCCTGTCTATGTCATTTATACAATACTGTCAAGTGCCTCTTAAACATACAGGTAATAAATGTAGTGGGAAAGACAGGACTTCTGTTTTCTCACTACTGACAGTTGCTTAATGAATTTGGAATATTCATAAATGCATAGTTTCTATATGCTTGCATAATGCCCATTCTTCCTTGCTTTCTCAGGTGAGTCAGCTTTCCCTAGCTTTTGCTATAGTCAGTGTTCCTATTAGAAAGATGTGTGTGTATGAGTGTCTATGCTAGGAGGACTTGGGACTCCTAAATATCCTAAATAGTGAAGACGTATGCAGAGTTTTCTGTGGAAAATCAGGAAACAGCAAAATGATTAAAGGAAGATGGACAGGTAAAAGGAATGAAAAATGAGAAACAAGGAAAGAACAAAGAAGAAAGGAAAGAATTCATAATGCTGAATATTATTTTAGGATAGAGATACTTAGTAAAACAGGTCACAATCAGTTTAGTAAAAATTCAGACAAAGTGTATATTTTTGTGCAAGTGCATCTAAAATATTTTGTTATATGTATATAAATGAATAAACAATTAAGATTTTATGAATAGATAAATGTATAAGTGAATTTCATGTTTATGTAATCCAATTTGCCAAGTATTTTTCTTTTCTTGTTTTTTGTTTCCTTTTAGACAAATTCTTACTATGAAGACTGTATCCTCATCCTCCTTCTTCTACCTCCACTGCTGTAATTTCAATTGTGTTCAGTAGACTTCTATAGTGTTATATTCCAACATTAGCAAAATAATTTGCAGTATATAGAAGAGAAAATATAGAAAATTGGTATACATTATTGGATGTGAAACATTAGTCATTTTGTTGTTCTACAGAAGCTATGAAGGATTTCTTCTCTGGATGTTTCCTGTCTCCTTTACTAGTTGATTTCTAATATGTATTTAGATATTTAATTCAATGAAGGGGAACACAATACAAACCCAATTCCTTGACTTTGCTCTGTTCTTTGTAAAGATGACCTGAGACTCCATTTAAAATTACTCTCTTTTATATTTAAACTAGAAGAAATGTTGATTTACATGCCATTCCCTCTCCCTCCCCTCATTCCCTTTTGTCTATGCTGAGAGAGTGTCCCTCTATGTGAAATAGGCTTCCAAAGTCCATTTGTATACTAGGGATAAATACCAGAGGCCCCATAGATTACCCAGGTCTGCTAACTGACACCCACATTCAGCTGATCTAGGTGAGTCCTATGCTGGTTTCTCAGATATCAATCTGTGCCCCATGATCTCTGCCTTGTTCAGGTAAGCTGTTTCTGTGGGTTTCTTTAACCTGGTCTTGACTTCTTTGCTCATCACTCCTCCCTCTCTGCAACTGGATTCCAGGAGTTCGTCTCAGTGTTTAGCTGTGGGTGTCTGCTTCTGCTTCCATGAGCTACTGGATGAAGGCTCTAGGATGGCATAGAAGGTGGTCCTCAATCTCATTA
Organism: Mesocricetus auratus; assembly: GCF_017639785.1. NCBI lineage: Eukaryota > Metazoa > Chordata > Mammalia > Rodentia > Cricetidae > Mesocricetus > Mesocricetus auratus. The sequence continues at coordinate 37,660,252 of NW_024429190.1, forward strand.
TAGGGGAAGGGCCTTTAATGCAGCCTCTCCACTATTGCTTAGATTCCTAGTTGGGGTCATCCTTCTAGATCTCTGGACATTTCCCTAGTGCCAGATTTGTCTTTAAACCTATAATGGTTCCCTCTATAATGGCATCTTTTTTCTTCCTCTCCTCTTTTCTTCCTGCTCCCAGTCACAAGAAATTTTAATTTCTCTAAACTACTACTACCTCAACCAAACTAATGCACTCAATTGTATGCATGCATTTCAGTGTCAGTTCTTTTACTTAATCTTTCTTAGGACAGGGAGCAGTCACATTTCCCTTACACTGGTATCATGAACAGTGCCTTAAAAATCAGTGTTCAGTAAAAGCTGAGATAGTTAAACCATAAGGTGCATTTTCTCTATATTTATTTCTGATGGTCCATTTTCTGACTCAGAGTAAGGCATTGCCCACTATTGAATTCTCCAGATACTATTAGCATAACTACATGCTATACTACATAATTACACATACATATGTGTCCTTTCAGTACCTAAATTCCTAAACAATTATTGCCATTAATTTCTCTGAATTGTATTTATTACTTTTGTGGATTACAGAAATCCAGTGGGATTCTTTTTATTGCCATAAATAATTGCATCTGCAACCATTTTCAACATTATTGGGGCCACAAAAATATTTTACATTCTAAATCTATACTCTCTCTTTATACTTTCCAAAGGGTGCCCATATTTCAGTAAGGGACAGTTTGTGTAAAAGAGAGTATGGTCGTGTTACTCCTGTTCCTTTATATTCCTTCCATGAAACAAAGAGAATTTAAAGCAAATATCATTGAAAATTTGTATCCATATCATATTGGATCATTATTTTCTGTCTTAGCATTTCAGGGTCTGAAGAGGAATATTAAGCTACACAAATTGTACAGGGAAGGAATGTTGTATGATACTTTATTGGGGAGAAGTCACTTACATGAGATGCCCAGAATCCAAGGTCAGTGCTCTGCTGGTCTCCAAGCCTCAACCAGAACCCCAAGAGAGAACATGTCCTCTTCCTCCTAGCTCTTTATGTCCTGCCTTCTCCCACATACCTGTGACCATGCCGTAATGGGCATGGTAAGTGCTACGGTTATGTAAGATCTCACCCTACAGTTCCTCTTTTAGTCTAAAGAAAAGATTTAGACTTGAAACAAAACTAAATAGTCTCAAACATATATAAAACATACATACATAGATGATAAACTAATTATAATCTACCTATATCCTATCCTATCTAAACCCTAAACTTATTTGAAAGAGATGCCCAAGTCTGAACACCTTCTTCCAATGCCAACCCTAAATACTTGAAAACTAACTCTAACACTTGTAAACTATCTTGTATAATCAACAGTAAGGAAAGGAGGCATAGTATTCTCAGAATTACTTCCTGCTGAAATGGGATGATGACAACCTCATGGGATCCTGTAAGAAGAAAATGTTAGTGTAGTAAAAGTCTCAAGTGGACCAGTTACAATATTTGTACTCAGTCTCTGTTTGGTGGGAAATGCTTGATTGAAGTTCTTATCTTGATTTTCTGGGTCTGACCAGAGTGTAATAAGAAGGTGCACCATATCAGGTAATTATTCTGGTGTTGTCTAGAGGGATGTAGACCTAAACTTGTTTTAAGGTGGTAATTGTCAGTTCAGATGCATCAAGTCAGATGAGGTGGAATCGATAAAGTAGAGTCCCGTTTTCATTCCAGACTGTTTGAAGAATTCTTTGTTCTCTGTGGAAAACTCAAATGGTAATGTAAACAAAGAAATTTAAATTTTATATGTATGCATACCGGGAAAGGCAACAATAAGGAAGATAGTAAATATAATGGAAACTAGACTTTCAGAGAAAGAACTGAGAATAGACAAATGACAGTTCCTAGATTTTCTTTTCTTCTTTATATCTTACATAATTTGTCTCCATGATATAATTCAGAAACTCTTAACTTTATACTAACAATATGCTTGGATTTAGAGGAGGAGAGTCATATCCAGCTCAAAACCAATCATTGGCTTAAATGAAATGAGACCAAAAGAGTATTAGGGAGTAAAGACAATAGATTTATAAGGATATAAGTTAAAAGAATTAGACATTGTTACCAAATATCAGATTATTCTTTGTTTGATGATTCTTTTGTCTAGCCATCCTCTCTTCTTTAGGTATCTACACAGTATTCTTGCCTTTTGGAGATGGCTTTTCCTCTTAAGACAAGAATAAAACACTTCTCTTTCCTTTGTAAGGTCTCTATATGTCTCATGGAAAATGACTCTGTATATGAGTGTCATCATTCCTCCTCCTGAAGTTTCTCCTGTTCAGATTGAACCTTGATTAATTTTGATAGAATCCAAAGCTTTTCTTCTCCTGTAGAAACAAAGGCAAAACCCCTTCCCCAAGGTAACACATATCCTGGTTCCAAACTAAGGTCATAACATCCTTGAAATACACCAGCTGATTTAGTTCAGAGGTTTTTTTTCTGTAATCCAGTGTCTTTCTGCAGCTGTTTGTCCTTTTCATTAGCTTTAAGAAAGGTTATTGCTAATAAAACATTATGTAATCTGTGTTTGGGGGTTTTTGTTCCCCCTGGCTGTTTATGTAACATTTCTTCTAGAGTGCAGTTAGATCTCTCAACCACTGCTTGTATTGTAGGACTGTATGGTATACCAGTTATATGCTTTATGTTATAATATTTGAAAAACTGTTACAATTTGCTGGGGAGACATGTGTGGAGCATTGTCAGTTTTTATTTGTGGAGGTATACCCATAATGACCATCACTTCTAAGAGGTGTGTAATCACAGAATCAGTGTTTTCAGAGCTAAGAACAGTAGCCCATTGGAACCCTGAAAATTTGTCTATTGTATGGTGCACATATATTAAACTTCCAAATTCTGGAAAGTGAATCACACCCACTTGCCAAATTTCATTTCTGTGAATACCTTTGGAATTACTGCCTGCTGCTAATGGAGTTTGATTATAGAATGAACAGGTGGGGCAGTTTTTTATTATTTCCCTGGATTGTTGCCAAGTGATAGAAAAATCCATTTAAGCCTTTGCCATTCACATGGTGTTTTTTATGTAACTCTGAAGTAGCACACTTCCCATTAATAACTGATCAATATCATCATTATCTTGTGTTACAGTACCTGGGAGACCTGTATGGTGCTATATATCTGATATGTGTTATATATAGGATGAGTTGTATTTCTGATAGTTTCCTGTAATTGTATAAACAATGAGGTTAATTCTGTATCATCAGGAATAAATTCAGTGGTCTCAATGTGTAAAACGAATCTCTCTGCATATTGATAATCACTAGGGGCTGGAGAGATGGCTGAGTGGTTAAGAGAACCAGTAACTATATTGAGAGGCTCTGAAAATCCATAAGTTCCATGAGAATGGCATACAACTTTGCCTTTTGTACAGAGTTTTAAGGACTTTGAAGTACTTTACTTATATTTCCTTATTTATAACCTGCTTTTCCTAGCTTGTTTACATCAGTGTAGAATGTGAGAACTGATAAAATTAGTTGACTATTTAAGTTCTTGTATCCTATTAGAGGCATTTTATGTGTTTTAAGTCATGCTCTTCTAATCCAATAATTATCTGTAGCTGAGAAATTTCTCCTAGTAGTTTTTGAAGGCCATTAAATGTCTGGTAATGATCTCTTCTGATCTGTAATTTTTTGATCTATTTTTGTAGATATATTTTATAACCTAAATAATTAATAGAATCTCCCCTTTTTAATTTTTCAGGGCCAATATGTAATCCCCAGTGAGGTAAAATTTCCTTTACTGCCACAAACATATTTTCCAACATTCCTTCTTTCTAATCAGCCAACAGTATGTCATCCAAATAATGGTAGATTATGGACTGTAGTATAATTATTTCCAAATGTTTTTACACAAAATACTTGCAAAAAGGAGGAATATTTAACATTCCCTGTTGTAAAACCTTCTTTGGAAATCTAACCGGTTGGGAATTGTTATAGGCAAGTTTTTCCCTATCTTTTTCTTGTAAAGGTATAGAGAATAAGCAGTCTTTTAGATAAATTACTATAATAGGCCATCCTTTAGATATGAGAGAAGGCAATGACATCTCAAGTTCTAGAGAGCCCATAGGGCGAATTATTTTATTGATGGCTTTCAGATCAGTAAGCATCCTCCATTTACCAGGTTTCTTTTTGATAAAAACACACACACACACACACACACACACACACACACACACACACACACAAAAAAAAAAACCAGGAGAGCCCGATGGAATTCAATCCACCCAGAGAATTGCCAGCACCATATTCCCTTACTTCTCCCACAGGACTACGTATGCCTGGGCCTGGTTCCAGACAGGCTTCTTGTGTTCTGTGCACAACTAGCTGAGGCCAGGGGACTGTGTACCATGGCTCCCATCCTGGCAGGAGTCAACCCACCCATAGACTGCCAGCATTCTGATCCTTTCACCACCCATGGAATTAGGTAGGCCTGGGCCTGTCTCTGGCTTTCCTTCCAGTGCCCTACAGGCAACCAGCTGTGACAAGAGTTCTGCACACTGCACTTCCCATACCAATGGGAGGCAGTCTACCCAGAGACTACCAACATTCAAGTCCCATTATCCAACCATGGGACAGGCAAGGTGAGTGTGGGCCTGTTTCCAGCCTGCCTTCTGGTGCTGTGAGCAGAACCACTAGAGACCTTGGGACTGAGCACTGCAGATCCGGTCCCAACAGGGTCCCAAAGTCTGGTACTAGGACGGCCTTCATCCATGAAAGAGCAGAGCCACCAGAGTATTGGACCAGCTTGCACCCACCAGAAGGTAACCATGGTCAAGTACCCACCAGGAGAGGAAGAATCTTCTTCTGTTCCCATTGGAAGATGTCGTGGGAAGGAGACAATATAAAAACACACATGGCAACAGAAAAACCAGTATGACACCACCAGAGTCTAGAGAACTACACCAGCAAGACCTGAAAACCCCAATGGAGATGATACAGAAGAGAATGACCTTAAAAACAACTTAATGAAAATCATAGAGACCCTCAAAGAGGACATGAGAAAACCCCTTAAAGAAATGAAAGAAAAAAACAACCCAAAAAATGCAAGAAATGGAAGAAAAAACAAACTCAGTTGGGTTTAACAGACATCTATAGAACATTCCATGCAAGCACAAAAAATATACCTTCTTCTCAGTGCCACATGGAACCTTCCCAAAAATCAAACACATATTCAGCAACATATCAAACCTCAACAGGTAAAAAAAAAATTGGAAAAACTCCATGTATCTTATCAGACCACCAAGAGTTAAAGTTAGAATTCAGAAACAACACAAATTGAAGACACTATAAACACACAGGAAATGAATAATGCACAATAGCACCATTCATGGGTCACAGAAGAAATAAAAAAAGAAATTAAAGACTTCCTAGAATTGAATAAGAATGAGGAGACAACACATCCAAGCTAATGGTACACTTTTTTTTTGAAAGTTGCCATGGTATATTTTATTCTTTTTTTATTTTAATTTTTTTATTTTAAATAGCTTGTTTTACATGTCAATCCCAGTTCCCTCTCCCTCCCTTCCTCCCGCACCCCCCAGCCCCTCCATCCTCCCACCCTATTGCCAATTCCTTCCCCATAGGGGATAGAACAGGGGAGAGCTCTTGGACCCCAGACCGACAGCTGGTAGGCCAGCATGGGACCGATCCAGACCCCCCTGATTGTGAGAGTCAATGAGGAGGCCTGGGCTACCTATGGGGTCCTGAGCAGTGGATCAGTGTTTAACCCTCGAATACTAACAGACATCGTGTGTCCATAACACAAAGAGGGTTGCTCTCTCTGCCTGGACTCTTAGGGAAGTGCCTGGACCCTACCCTGAAAGAAATGATAGACTAATGGTACACTTTAAAAGCAGTGCTAAGAGGAAAGTTCATAGCACTAAGTGCCTACATGAAGAATATGGAGAATAGTCACACTAGAGAATTACCAGCACAACTGAAAGCTCTAGAACACAAAGAAGAAAACTCACTACAGAGGAGTAGATGGCATGAAATATTCAAATTGAGTGCTAAAATCAATAAAGTAGAAACTTGGAAAACAATACCAAGAATCAATGTAATGAAGAGTTGGTTGTTTGAGAAAATCAACAACATAGAAAAACTTTTATTCAAACTTACCAAACAACAGATGTGAACATGCAAATTAACAACATCAGAAATGAAAAGGGGGCATAACAACAAACACTCAGGAAATACTTTGAAAACCTGTACTCCACAAAATTTGAAAACTTAAAGGAAATGGACAACTTTCTGGATAGGTATAACCTGCCAAAATTAAATCAAGAACAGATAAGTAATTTAAATAGACCTATAATCCCTAAGGAAATCATCAAAAATCTCCCAAGTAAAAAAAGGTCAGGGCCAGGGCTTTAGTGCACAATTCTACTAGAAATTTAGAGAACAACTTATACCCATTCTCCTCAAAGTTTTCCACACAATAGAAACAGTAGGGTCTTTTTACAAGACTTCAATAACCTTGATAACAAAGCCATACAGACAAAGATAATTTCAGAACAACATCCCTTATGAACATTAATGCAAAAATCCTCAATAAAATACTGGCAAATCAGATGCAAGAACATATCAGAAAACTCATCTAGCATGATCAAGTAGGTTTCATCCCAGGGATGCAGTGATGGTTCAACATATGAAAATGGATCAATGTAATCCACCATATAAATAGCTGAGAAACAAAAATCACATAATCAACTCACTGGATGCTGAAAATGCCTTTGAGAAATTCAACACCCATTCATGATAAATCATGATAAAGGTCTTTGAGAGATCAGGGATAACAGGAACATACCTAAACAAAATAAAAGCAACATACAGCAAACCAACAGCCAACATCAAACTAAATGGAGAGAAACTAAAGGCAATTTCTCTAAAATCAGGAACAAGCCAAGGGTGTATCCACATCTGTTCAATATTAGGCTAGAAGTTCTTGCTAGACCAGTAAGACAACAAAAGGTGATCAAGGGGAAACAAATTGGAAAGGAAGAGGTCAAACTTTCACTATTTGCAGATAATATGACAGTTGACAGTTTACCTAAGTGTCCCATCGAACTCTAACAGAGAACTCCTATAGCTGATAAATACCATTAGCACAGTGGCAAGATACAAGATCAACTAAAGAAAATCAGTAGCCCTGCTATATACAGATGACAAAAGGGCTGAGAAATAAATCAGAAAAACATCACCCTTTAGAATTGAGGTAAAAACCATAAAATACATTGGGACAATGCTAGCCAAACAAATGAAAGACCTGTATCAAAAGAACTTTGAGTCTAAAGATAGAAAATAAAAAAGAAGATGTAGAGAATGGGGAACAATCCTCCACTGCTGGTTGGAGTACCAACTCATGCAGCCACTTTGGAAATTAGTATGCAGATTCCTCAGGAAAATAAGAATCATTCTACTCCAAGAACCAGCAATTCCACTCTTAGGGATATACTAAATGATGCATATTCATACAACAAAGACATGTGTTCCACTATATTCATAGCTGCATTATTTGTAATAGCCAGAACCAGGAAGCAACCTAGATGCCCCTCAACTGAAGAGTAGATAGAAAAAATTTGGTACATTTACACAATGGATTACTATTTAATGGAAAAAAACATTGGAATCTGGAAATGTGCTGGCAAATGGAAGGCACTAGAAGAAACTATCTTGAGTGAGGTAATCTAGTCAAAAAAGACAAACATCGTATATACTCACTCATATATGGATTTTAGACTTGGATCAGGACATTATTAAACTATAATCCCACTGCCAGAGAGTCTGGGAAAAAAACCCCTTAATCCAGTGCCTGATAGAAGCAGAGGCAGACACCCCCAGCTAAACACTGAACGGAACTCCTGGAATTCAGTGACAGAGAGGGAGGATTGGTAAGCAAAGGTGTCAAGACTGGGCTGGTTTAACTCACAGAAATAGCTGACCTGAACAAGCAGGAGCACTTGGACCCCTAACTGATGGCTGGGAAGCCAGTATAGGTGTGATCCATACCCCCTGAATGTTGATGTCAGTGAGGAGACCTAGGCAACTTATGGGGCATTGGATAATAGGTCAGTATTTATCTGTGGAATACAAATAATCTTTGGGTGCCAATCCCATACTGAGGGATGCTCTCTACAGCCTGAACACATGGGGGAGGCCCTAGGCCCTTCCCTGAACAAAATGTTGTACTCTGGAGATCCTCCATGGAGGGCATCACCCTCCCTATGTAATAGAGTGTGAATTGGTTGGGGGCTGGAGGTCCTTGTGTGGGTGCGTGGCAGAGGGGAGGGAGAGGGAGCTGGGAAGCAAGCTTGTTTCTAAGTTAAATTAAAAAATACAGGAGAATTCCATAGAATGTTAGATTCTTCGATATGTCCAGGATTTAGCTGTTCCTGAACCAGCTTTGCTAAATTCTCTAGATTCCCAGTTACTCAGACAGTTTCATCTGTTAGCCATTTTAAGGTCTAAGCTTTTGGTTTGTCTATAGGTTTGTCACTGGTATCCTGTTCCTGTACTGACTGTATGTAGTGCCTTACAATATTTTTTTCTACCACCAAGAGCTTGTTTATGATTCATGTCTGACACATGAGGAATGTTGATCTGGGTATTCCATTACTGTAATAGATCATGACCCCAGAGATGTATAGATATGTCTGTGACATACCACCTCAGTCTTCCTCTTTGTCTTTCTGGACCTATACAGTCAATCCATCTCTTTGTTTTACTAGCGATATGGTTCTAATCCTTAAAAATTGAAAGTTTATTTCTTATAGAGGCCATCTGGATGGCCAAAATTTTGGGGTTATGATGGTGACATCATTTTCTGTGTCTATAATGCCATTAATCTTTTCATCATTTTCTTTAACTGGCAATTTGAGTCTGTGATCCCTGTATAGAAGTTTAAAAAATATGTTTTTTGTTTCTTCCAGTTAAAACTGGTTCATCCTCAGAACCTAATCTATATCCCAGCACGGTATTATTCTTTACAATAGGCTTTTGCACTTTTAATTATTTTGAGAGAGATTGTTCTCCACAATGACTGGGAATGACAGGACTGCTTTTGACATGGGGGCCTTCGAAGAGACCCCAAGGTGTTTCCCGATTTTAAAGGGTTTTCTTGTCTGTCTGTGGCCAACCTACATTAATTGTGACAGCGTTGGACTTTGCCACATCTCTTACATAAACCAGAAGGATTGAGGTCTTCTGGTTTATGTAAGATTACTATCAGGAGCATTATTTCTAGGAATGCTTTGCCTGCAATATCTTCTTAGATGTCCTATTCTACCACAGTTAAAACATCTGGTATTTTGATGTCTTTTTAAACCTCTGGTGATTGACTCTCCTACCCAAGTTTCTATATGTTCACGGTTAAGGCTTTTGGCATCTTGGTGCCTCTTCAAATGTTTAGCAATCACCTCTCCTATCCAGGTTTCTGTATCTTGATCTTTATATTCTAGTTTAGTTGTATAGAGGACCCATTCCTCTAAGGGTGCTGATCTGAGTTTTAATGGACAAAGTATCTGTTTGCATTATGGATTTGCATTCTCATAAGCTAGAGATTCTATAAGTATTTGCCTAGAATCTGAATCAGTTACCTGCAATTCTACTGCTCTGGACAATCTTTCTAAAAATTCAGTGAACCTTTCTCTAGGACCGTGTACCACTTTAGTATAGGGTTCTATTTTCTCTCCTGTTTCATGAACCTTATCTAAAGCATTCAGAGCTGCTGTGTGGCATAAAGACAAGATGTGTTCATTATACTCAACCTGAGCCTGTGGGTCAGCATAATCACCTTCACCATGAATCTTATTTTTGGGAGCTTCATAACTTTCTTTAAGCCTTCAAGCTCTAGAGTTTTTGCTTCTTTCCTCCATAAAGCACTCCATTGCATTTGAGAATAATTTTCTAGTACTGTTGAGGCCAGTTGGCTCCATTCGTTAGGGGTCACTCTATTTGTGCTTGCCCACGAAGTTCCCTGATATTCGGCAAAAGAATACACTAAGAAACAATGGGTACTTTGCTTCCTTCCAGTCTTTCATCTGTATTTGTTTCCATTGGTAAGCAATGAAACCATTTGTATGCTTCTTCATTGCTTGTTTTTCAGTCATAGATACTGGGAAGGCCATAGGAGAAGGCATAACATCCTTAGAAAGATCTTCCTGGTTTCTGAGATGTGTAGGTAAATCTCTTTCATGACCTGTTGATATTACTTCTGATTCTGATGTATCAGATTGGAGTTCATCTAAGATCTGAAATCTATTCACTACTGTTTCTCTGAGAGCTGAAATTTCTGAGTTAAAATATTTCTTGAATTGAGGGGGTGGGGGAAAGGTGTCTGAGTTCCTCCCTCACCCTCCAGCTCCAAAGTCTGAATGGGAGATATAGCCTGAGAGAGAGAGCACAGGAGTTTCTTCTTCTTAGAAAATTCCCATCCACAACTCCTATCCCCCTCAGCCCTCTTCTCATCTGCTTCCAGAGCCCCTTCTACCCTCCTTCTCTGTGGCCATGAGAGAAGGAGAGAAAGAAATCAAAACCCTCTTAACAACATAGACACTTTAGTGTGATTTCTAAAAATTTCATAGAGTCAGTCAATTTTTTGGAATCATCATTTAACATTCTCATCCTTTGATATCTGAATGGCATGTAAGTTGCCTTCTAGGAACAGTGTTCTCTCTGATAACTGGTCATTATCCTCAGACATTGAATGAATTTTTTGAGTAAGTTTACCAGTTATAGACATTTCCCTGTTGTCCTCAAGATTTTGAATTCTTGTCTCTAACTTCCCAATAGTTTGCAGGACATCCGTACTTTCAGCTCTATTATCAAGGCCTCTCTTCCAGGTTATTATATGGATTATGAAGCTAATAGTGAGCATTAGACATAAATATATTTGTGGCATGTCATAATTCTCTCCCAGAATGTCATTCCTGTAAGAATAAATGAGATTCCTAATATTCTGCATCATAAGATTATCCACCACTTGTGAGCCAGGCAGTGGTGGTGCATGCCTTTAATCCCATCACTCGGGAGGCAGAGGCAGGTGGATCTCTGTGAGTTCGAGGCCAGGCTGGACCAACAGCCTCCAAAATCATACAGAGAAACCCGGACTCGTAAAAACCAAAAAAAAAAAAAAAAGATTATCCACCATTTGTATAAAGTAGTTAATCTTATCACCAGTTTAAATTACCAGAATGCAAACTTAACCTCTAGTGACTTCAGGTTGAGGTGTGCAGTTTTACTTGCAGTAGCTATGTCTGGCCAGAAGGTGGTGGAGGTGTACTGCCAAACACAGTTCCATAGCGGATGCCTGGTCTTTTCCAAGTAGTGTCTGAAAAATTCTAAATAGCTTTTACAGAAACCTAGCAAGCAGTATTTTATTAAAGGGAAGGGAGAAGAGCCCTGTGCACATTGTAGGGGCATGTGGGGAGAAAGTTTTTGATGCTGCAGCAGATGGGGAAAGCTGCAGAAACTTACGGGTTCCTGGAGTGGTGGTCGCCGCTAGTAGGTTGGCTGCTCATGGTTCCATGGTGTGTGCAACTGCTCCATGGTGGTTGTTGCTAGGAGCCTGTGTGGTGGGTTGCTTTGTGACTGCCTTGCAGCCCCAGACTCTTCCATGAGGATGGCAACCACCTACAAAAGGTGCAGTTTACAACTGCAACAGCCAGAGGAAGCCTCGGTGTGTGCAGCTGCTTAGGGGCGCTTGTTCTGCAAACTCTGTGGGGCTAACACCGCAGGAGTGCTGATTTCTGGGTGGGCAGGAAGGCTAGGGTCTCCGGGAATTTTACAAGTCTGGGAATACTGGTGGTCTTTGGCATGGTCAGAGAATAAAGGAGATTCTGCGCCAAGCTGTTTTTGGGATGGCACCAAGATGCACAGGGGAGGGACAGGGAGACTCAGTAAACTGAATGCCCACTTTCCAGATACCAGATTAAGAGGAATATTAAGCTACATGAAGTATTTAGGGAAAGGATATCATATGATACTTTATTAGGAAGAAGTCACTTACATGAGAAGACAAGAACCTGAGGTCACTGTTCTGCTGGTCTTCGATCCTCCATGAGAAAGCGTGTCCTCTTCCTCCTAGCTCCTTATGTCCTGCCTTCTCCCACATACCTGTGATCATGCCCTAATGGGTGTGGTCAGTGCTAGGGGTATGTAAGATCTCTCCCTACAAGGGTCAAATATTTTATCTCCAGTTTTACAGTTGAGTTGTTCATGTCCTCTACTTTCTAAGCATATCATTACTAGTTCCTGAACATCACTTCTATTTTATATTTTGACTAGTTAATAGAGTAAACATTTACTATTCCACTATGCAAATCCAGAACTAGGGAAACAGCATGTTTTATAATATGTATAATTTCTCCATCCTGTCATTCATTTTTCTCCTGTGTAAGGTACCTCTTATGATAAAGCTAACATATGTATATGTGGGTGTGTGTTTCATTTACTGGGACCTTTTATTTTTATAGCACATAATTAAATAGTGTTTAGTATTTTTAAGGTGCTATGAAAGGAAAAAAGCATTTTCTGCAGGGAAGTGATTTTTTTCTTCTGAATAAGATGTTCCTAAGACTATACAATTTTCTGTACATAGCATATATCATTCCTTACACCACTACTCATTTTCAGTATGGATATAGTGTGGTTATATCCATTCCAACTGACTGTCTCTTTCAGTTCTTGAAATAATCCATTATCACCAGCTATTTCATAAAATGGTTAACTTGTACTGCTTGTTTGGATCTCAGCTAAATCATACTTTCTCAGAGAGGTGTGTATCACTTTCCCTGACCATAATACTTATCCTCGTTAAATATGTGGGTACTTTTCAATTCAAGTCTTGTTTTGTGAATTTGATTTCTTAATTATCCTATTAGTCCTTCCCTTTCAATGCATTATAATCCCATGAGAGAAAAGTCTTGACTCTTTTTTTTTATGATTTATCTGCAGCCACAGAGGTCGGCAGTAATGAGAAGCTAAGTGAGAATTTGCTAATGTGGTGGATGCAGTGAGCATGGCCAACAAACATTATAGAATGCATAAGTTGGTTTTTCTAAGACAATGCCAGAATTATTTTGTATTCTGGGTATAAAGATAAGGTGAAGCAAATTAAGGAGTATCATGATATGAAAACAGTATATAGATCAGAATTATGTCCGAAGGTACTGATGATGGAACAGATAAGGGGAATATATATGCCAGGGTCCAAAAAGGGATGCAGATGGGCAAGTGTCTCTCTTATTTGGTCAGCAGGGTCTCATAACCTGATATGTGTCAAATTTTGAGAGCTTGAAAATTTAAAAGATGAGAGACTAGACTGGATGATTTAGAATACTTTAACGATTTTATGATTTACACTCATATTACAGTTAATTGAATTATAATAACATCAAGTTTCTGGGGATGGAACTAAAGTCTTAGGATCAGATTTCTTTTTATTATTGGAAAATTTTAATTTATTAAAATGTATGGGCATGAAAAAATATTCATCACTTTATATCATGACCATTTATGATAGTATGTTGACATAATATTTCTCAAAAAACATAGAATACACTGTTTTAGTTCTTATCAGAGTAAACCTTTGACTCCTTTACAATTTTGCAAACCATTTCTGAGCTTCAGCTTTGCTGGAGTCTTTATACTGCTAGCTTCTGTTCTGCTCTGACTCTATTTGGTCAAAGTCAGAGTGAGATTCTCTTCATCTCTTACAAAATATAAACATTTATTTATAATTATAAACATGGAAACACAAAGTGATTTATAGGTACTCTTGTTTCCAAATGTTTTGGACATATATATTATCACTATTAAAATGAACATCTTTTATACAATCGTATTACAAAGCTCTTTCTTATGAGGCTTGTTACCACTTCTAATTGCAATTTATACTGAGTCCCTGACAGGTACCTTATTCAGAATAGTAACCAAGTGATGTGGTATGCCTGCCTTTACTATCCTCACTTGACATATCTAGTAAGGAATTTAATGCACATCTGGTGTGAAAAGACAAATTAAGAAAATACAAGAAGTATAGGGACTTATTGAACATCATCTAATAAACAAAGTAGTAATGCATGCAAGACAGAAATTGCTGAACTCAAAACTCTGAAATATAATTATTTTATTATTATCTTCAGCTATGCTGCTTTATATAAAGACCACTTAACCCCCATCTGCCTGTCACTCCTCTCCACCTTTTCTACAAATATCTAAAACATGCTCATGTTTATGAATTTGTCTTGTGACTCATGAAGATTAACTAGGACGATCAGTGTCACCCTGGGCTTAGAGCCAACTGCTGCATACAGTCTGGTGGGCTAAGTAGGGCGTACAAAGCTACAAAGCATGCTTCCACATCTCTAGAGTCTATTGGCAGCCTATAGCTCAGAAGTACAGAATAGGGCACTCCCATCAGCCCCTCACCCTTTTTGGCTACTTTTTGTTAGAACTGGTCTTGCAATATGCAGCGTAAGTAACTACAGTTTCTATGAACAAATGACTACAATGATTGCATCAAGTCTAGGATGAGGTGCTTTGTAGCCCTTCATCCTAATCTCTACATATCCAGCTCCAACTTTTGTAGAGATTCCTGAACATCAAGTATGGTGTGAATGGCTTGTCTGAAGCAAGATCCTTACCCAGTTCTCATTTTCTGCACCTAGCATAAACGTAAGTCTCCATATTCACCAGTGGTAATTGTGAAAAGGGGCTTCTCTGGGTAAGGCTGAAAGCACTTTTGTCTTTAGTACAAACATGGATTCTTTTTTAATTCTCCTTTGAATTGACTTGTTTAATTGAATTATATTATATTATTACTTTCAAGCTAAATATCTCATTCTACTTTCAAAATGTATTATAAAAGGATGCTTACATTTTCTTTTTCGCCAGGCGTTGGTGGCACACGCCTTTAATCCCAGCACTTGGGAGGCAGAGGCAGGCGGATCTCTCTCTAAGTTTGAGGCCAGCCTGGTCTTCAAGAGCTAGTTCCAGGACAGCCTCCAAAGCCACAGAGAATGCCTGTGTCGAAAACCCAAAAAATTTTTTCTTTTTCTTTTTCTTTTGCCATTTGTCCATATACTTGCATCACTGAATTTGAAAAGCATCTATTGAGTGAGATTTTTTTTTGGATTTTAATACTTAATTTATAATATATATATTATACTTGCATATCCTAAACTTAAAGTTTTAAGAGAATGAACTAGTACACAGCCTGCATCCTTTATAGCACATATAGTTCATCTCGTGAAAAACAGTCTTCCATGAATGTTTGCTGGAAGGTGTGATATTTACTTCTTCTTAAAACAGAAAAGGTCACCTGATGCTCAGTACCTTTGAGGATTCCAGGATGAGCAAGTACCTAAGAGAAAATAATCAGGGCCAGTTCTTGGAAACAAAGACTTTTTCGTCTCCCTGTTGCCCCCTGAGACACTGCAGGCTCATCTTCTGAGCCCTCACCTGAACTCTGCTGGTTGTTCTTCTATTTGTTGGTCATCTTCTGCTCCATTGCCAATTGTCCTATTTTGCAGCCTTGTTTGTTACTTTTCAGTATTGCAAAGTTCTGTTGTTCTGTAGTGGGTTTCTTTAGATGAGCATAATAAATTAAAACTCCGGCATAGCTCTCATCCTCTCATCTGTTGACATATCTCTACCATAAGTTGTTAAAGAGAGTGGGTGGTGAGTGGGTATCCTTCTAATGAGTATCATCTGCAGCCCCATACGTTCCAAAGCCATATGCATTAAAAGGACAGATTTTCTTTTGAGCATCCACATATTTAACAAAATAGCAACTGGGACTCCATAAAGATGGAGGAAAGTGTCTTGCTTGTACATTTTCTGCATTTTTCCCTTATAACAGAAAACCTCCTTTCTTCCATACAGAAACAGTTAAAACATTTCCCCTGAGGAGCCTCTAAACTCTTAAAGGCATGGACTTTCATATTACTGATTGCACTCATTCAGGCAGGGAGTTGGCAACATGAAAACCCGCAAGCCTGATGAGGCCCATTGCCTTTTTTATTTTTATTTGTTTTGTAGATAGAATATTTTAATAGATGACACACATACCCATTTAATTACATGCTGTCTATCACTGCTTTTGAACTATAATGATAGAAAGAAAAAGTAACAGAATTCATTTATGCTACTAAGCTTAAGTACTTTATTTATTCTTAAGTACTTTATAAAATGCATTGCAAAAACACATTTAGTGGTTCAAAATATGTTTTTTCAGTGTATTTCGGGATGCAGCTCATTGGTAGAACATGTGTTAGCATGGCCAGTGCTGTGTTCCACACACTGTTAGCATGGGCAGTGCTGTGTTCCACAAGTACTACAAAAATAAAGGAATGGTTGGCGACTAAATTAGTTGAGGACTAGTTGACACTTGACTAAAGGAGCATGCTGTTGGTTAAAATTGTATTCTTGTTTAAAGTAGGAGTCAAAACTAATTGATGAGTTACCTAATGAAAATACAAGATGAGGTTTTTCTTTTTCACTTTGTTTATATGGGGGATTACATTGACAGATTTTCATTTGCTGAACCATTCCTCAATCTCTGGGATGAAGCCTACTTGATCATGGTGGATGATTTTTCTGAGGTGTTCTTGGATTTGATTTGCCATAATTTTATTGAGTATTTTGGCATCAGTGTTCATATGGGAGATTTGTCTGTAGTTCTCTTTCTTGGCTGAGTTTTTGGGTGGCTTGAGTACCAATGTAATTATAGCCTTGTAGAAAGTTTGGCAATGATCCTTCTGCTTCCATTGTGTGGAACAATTTAAGGTATTAGCTCCTCTTTGACTCTCTGGTA
This sequence comes from Mesocricetus auratus, assembly GCF_017639785.1. NCBI lineage: Eukaryota > Metazoa > Chordata > Mammalia > Rodentia > Cricetidae > Mesocricetus > Mesocricetus auratus. Next base: position 37,677,128 of record NW_024429190.1, read on the forward strand.
GAATTCTGTGCTGAAACCATATGGCCTTGGACTATTTTTTGATTGGGAGATTTTGATGACTTCTTCTATTTCATTAGGGGTTATAGGTATATTTAAATCGCTTGTCTCTTCTTGATTTAATTTTGGTAAGTGACACCTATCCAGAAAATTGTCCATTTCCCTTAAAATTTCCAATTTAAACCTGGAGTACTGGTTTTTGAAGTATGACATGATGATTCTTTGCTTTCCTCAGTATCCATTGTTATGTACCCATTTTCATTTCTGATTTTGTTCATTTACATATTCTTTCTGCCTTTTGGTTAGTTTGTCTATCTTGTTGATTTTTCTCAAAGAACCACCTCTTTGTTTCATTGATTCTTTGTATTGATTTCTTTGATTCTACTTTATTGATGTCAGCCCTCAATTTAATTATTTCCTGGGGTCTACTCCCCCTGGATGAGTTTGCTCCTTTTTGTTTTAGAGATTTCAGTTGTGCTGCTAGGTTTTTAGTGTGACTATTCTCCAGTTTCTTCATGTGGGCACTTAGTCCCACATGAAGCACTGCTTTCTTAGTTCCACATGAAGCATTGCTTTCAAAATGTCCCTTAAGTTTGAAGCACTGCTTTCAAAGTGTCCCTTAAGTTTGGATATGTTGTGCTTACATCTTCCTTGAATTCTAGGAAGTCTTTAATTTCTTTTTTTCTTTTTTTTTCCTGACCAAGGGGAGATACAATTGAGCATTCTTCAATTTCCATGAGTTTGTAGGCTTTCTAAGATGTGTGTTGTTGTTAAATTCTAACTAAACCATGGTGATCTGATAAGATACAGGGGGTTATTACATTTTGTGTATATGTTGAGTTTTGTTTTGTTTTTGAGTATGCGATCAATTTTAGAGATTCCATGTGGTTCTGAGTGGATATAGTCTGTTGTACTTGAATGGAATGTTTTATAGATGTCTGCTAAACCCAACTGAGTCTTAACTTCTGTTAGTTACATTATTTCTCTGTTAAGTTTCTATTTGGAAGTCCTGTCTAGTGGTGAGAGAGAGGTTTAGAAATTTCCCACTATAAATGTGTGTGGTTTTATGTGTGATTTGAATTTTAGTAATGTTTCTTTTACGGATGTGGATATCTTTGTATTTGGGGTATAAATGTTCAGAATTGAGACTTCATCTTGATGGATTTTGGTTCTTGTGACAGATATGAAATGACTTTCTTCATCTATTTTGATTGATTTTACTTTGAAGTCTAATTTGTTAGATATTAGAATATCTACACCAGCTTGCTTCTTGAGTCCATTTCGTTGGAAAATCTTTTCCCAACCCTTTACTCTGTGGCAATGTCAGTCTTTGAAGTTGGAGTATGTTTCTTGTATGCAGCAGCAGGATAGATTTTGTCTTTGTATGCATTCTGTTAGCTTGTGCCTTTGAACTGAACTTCTTACCTTCTACTATACCTATTATTCTTAGGTTTGGTATTTTCATGGTGTCCATATTTCCTGGATATTTTTTGTTAAGGATTTGTTTGACTTAACATTTTCTTTGGTTGATGATTCTATTTCCTTTAGTTTATGTTCAACACCTGAGATTCTTTCTTCCATGTCTCATATTCTGTTGGTTATGCTTTCATCTGTGGCTTGTGACTATTTACCCAGATTTTCTATTTCCAACATTTCCTCAATTTTTTTCTTTATTGCCTCTATTTCAGTTTTTAAGTCTTGAACATTTGAATTGTTTCTTTCATTTGTTTGATTGTTTTTTCTTAGTTTCCCTTGCTTTCATTAAAATAAAATAAAATACAAGATAGCGTGCTTTAGCATGATAAATAAATGACCAAGATACTGATATTGGGGTTAAAGCTTGCTGAAGATGAGAAAATCAAAGCAGCCAGTCACTAGCTCTTACCTGTAGCTCAGCTCAGAATGAAGGGGTGATCCTCCAAATGTTTCCAAACTTGACTGCTCCTCAGATTCATTAGGACTGCTATGCTCTCCTCAACATTGATAGAGAATTGTTCTCAGACAGAATACCACTATCTTTTCTACCTCTTGAATCCTGCAGCTACAGGCATGAGCTCTCATTTATTTTCTGGTTGTTCAGACTGGTCTCGTACTCAGAAATCCTTCTACCTCTTAATCATGACTCCTGTGATTAAAGGTTTGTGTCTGACTTCTACTGTTAACTAGTATGACTGCTTTACTATTTTAATCTCCAGTAAATTAAATAAATCATAAAGAATATATCACTATAACATGCTTTACTTGACATTCATTGAATTGCAAGAATAACTGCTCAGATTAGGGTTTTGAGATTTTTGTAGGCTGTTTTGGAAACAGACATGTTTTCTCCTTAGCAGGCTTATTCAATTTTGCATCTTGCTGACTAAATATTCTATCATATAGGAATGCATTGAGCTCTCTACTACATAAAAAAATAATAACAGTTTCTTGAGATGGAAGTTTCTAATCAGAAGAAATAAACAGTTTAAAGCAATAGGCTTTAATTTTATATTAGGGTTAGATTTACTGGGAAACTAATCAAAAGACACACAGTTCCTATCCACTCCATATCTGCCTTCCCTACTTCCTCTCAGACCTCCACCAACGTACCCACCAAAGGAAAATATTGTTAGTTTCAGCAATTCTAGAGTGATATGATACTACCCAATTTGTGGCCTACATTGGGGCTTACTCTTGCTATGTATGTTCTACTAATTATGAAGCATGTTAAGGACATGTATTCATCATTATAATTTCAAACAAAATAGTTTTACTATGCTAAAAGATTCCCCCTTTTCTCCACCTATTCATTCCCCCTCTGGACAGTTATTCTAAAACACCAATTATTTTACTGTCTCCTGTAGTTTGTGTTCTAGCATGTCCCATAGTTAGATTCATATAGGAAGTGGCTTTCAGGTTCAGTTTTTATATCTGTCTGTTTATATTGCAATAACAAGAAAGCTGTTGATGAGTACTTTATATTGTGATAGGAAGTTCACTGTTTTAGAGTGCCTAGAACTTAACACCACCCTCCTTCAGAGTGTTGTTTTAGTTAACTCAGTTCATGGCAAATTGGTAGAAAATAATAAACTGGTGAATAAAATTACCCTCTCTGATTTTTGGTTGTGAGCCTAAGATTCAATGGCTGAGCCCTCTCTCCAGCCCAACAACCTCTCTTATAAGGATTCATTTATCTAGAAAACTAATTCCTGTAGTGTATCAAGACTCCAATACTTCGTAGTACACCCACATCTTAAAATGCCCACCATGACAACACTGCTACACCAAAGATTAAGCTGCCACAAATTGAGGGGGGAAATAATGCACTAAATGTTATCAAATCAAAACATTTCTTTCACTTGATAATATGAAGGTTTTTCACATCTGTTCAAAGGCTGAAGCTATTATTATTGTTGATAGATGTGCAATCTTTTTAATTTAAATAACGTTTTTTCATTTATTTTACATACCATCCAGTTTCTCTTCTATCCTCTCCTTTTGTCCCTCCCTTTGCCATCTCAACCTTTGCCATCCACTCCTCTTTCAACTGTATTCACAAATGGACAGGCCTCCCAGGGATTTTCACAAAGCATTGCACATCAAGTTGAGGAAGGACCAAGCTCCTCCCCTTACATCTAGGAGGGGGTCACGTAATCAAGCATGGGGCTACCAAAAGCTACTAAGCAACAGGTAGAGGTCCTGCCCTCACCGTTAGATGCCTTAAAATTGATGATCTCATGGAATTTGCAGACATATAAATAGAACTAGAAAAAAATCATCCTGAGTGAGGTAACACAGACCCAGAAAGACAAACATGGTACGTACTCACTCATTGATGGTTATTAGGAGTAAAGGATAGAATAACCAACCTACAATCCATGGTCCCAGAGAGGCTAGATAACAAGGAGGGCCCTAAGAGTAATGCAGGGATATCTCTGGAAAGGTGAAGTAGAAAAGCTCTCCTGGGTAAACTGGGTTGGGTTCAGGGCCTACTATTTCTTTTTCATCCACAGGTCATATCCCGTGGTCTTGATATATCACTGTTACCAATCCCTGGGTATAGCAACTATGCATAAGCTGATATAAATATCCACACTTATACTTTTGTAGTATATATGTTTTCAATGCATTTTTATAAACACCAAGAACTACCCCTCTTGTAGTTTTTGGTGTTGTATTTGAATATATTTTCCAGAAGATCATGTGCTGCAAACTTATCCCCAAGAAGCAGTGTTGGAGGTAGTGTTTAGTGAAATGCAGTTGCTTTGCAGGCCTCAGCCTAATGAGTCAATTAATATCAATTATTGATTTTTCTTGTGGCTGTAAATTCAGTCTTTACCTTCATATCAACTCTTTCTTGTCTTCCATAAAGGGTAGAATCAGCCTGGCCCTCACCAAATATTTACACCTTGAATTTGGACTTCCTAGTCTCCAGAATTAAAATAAATACACTTATTAATTTCTGCTTTCAGGTATCCTTATAGTTACACACACACACACACACATGTGCCGGGGCTCACACACACAGACACAAAGACAGGTCCCATGGAAGGGTGTTTAGTTTTACAAGAAACTACCGGAATTCCTTTTACAGTACTTTTTGCATTCCCACCAACAATAATGAGAATCTTCACTACACTGCACTATAGCCAGCATTTGCATTTTGTAATTTTACCACTTTAGGTATTGTATTTGAAACTATGATTTTAGAATGTTTTTAAAGTTTCAAAATTATGATCCAAATTTTTGAGAAGGTAGCCTACAGAAAAATTTTCAAATTAAAGGGAAAGCACTTTCCCTTTATGCAAGCATGTTACCATGGAATAGTTTGTAACCCTAATGTCCTAGAGAAATGCTTTTTTTTAAGTAAGCTTTTTATTTAAATTAGAAACATGCATGCTTGAAATGTCAATCCCAGCTCCCCCCTACTCTAGCTATGTTGTTTCTCTGATGCTTAGTCTGAAATGATTCTTGGCATGCTGAAGCTCTCTGTGGATATTTTACGAATAAATGAATATTTAAGACAAGAGCTCATAGAGAGAGTTGGCTTGGCAGAGGCTTGAATGAACAGAAATATAATGGGATAATCTTGGATTATATATTGAATAAAGAAAAACATACCATATGCAAGAAATCCCCAAACCTTAAGCCTCAGATGTTATACAAATATTCTTTCTCAAGTAGGATAAGTTAGTTAAATGGTTAATTTCTAGCATAATGCATAAACATGCCAGACCAATTGATTACTTTTTTATACGTCCAAATAATTTGGCCAATATCTCACAATAATTCAATATTCCTTGGCAGCTAGAAATGGCTGATGGCACTTTCCCTTTGTCAAAACTATAATCAACCCATGTTATTAAAACAGATTTATTTGGTGAGATCTGGGTGAATGTGTAACAAATAGGCATGCGGTCCAAGTTGATGTCTAGCATAAAGGAATTTGGAGTGTCTTTTCTTCATCCTCTTGGCTTCAACCACAGTTTATCACATTTTGAGAATGGTCTGAACAACTATCTCCAAATGTATCTCATACAATTGAAAATGTAAGCCAACTTCTTCTCACTTTGACAAATGTTTATATAATTTTGTATTTGGCTTCACATGTTCATTTAATATACGATTTCATTGACTCAAACAGTTTCCCTGTTCTTAATCTAAATGGCAAATGTAAGTTGTTTCAGTTTACAGATGAAGAAGGTAAATATTGGACCTGATCTTGATTTTTTTTATTTTGTACTTTTGAGATTATGATATAATTACATTTCTCCATTACCTTTCCTCCATCCAAACCCTTGCATACCTCTCCCCACTCTGCTACAAATCCATTGCCTCTCATTTTACTAATTGTTTGTTTGCATGCATATATTTGTGTATGCCCATATATGTAGGAGGAAACAGTGTTCCACCATTAACCATGTGACTTATTAGAGGCACATACAGATGAGGTAATAAAAGGGTGGTTTACCGCACCACTAACCACACCCACTTAAGGCATGACTAAAGACGTATATATGGACGTAGGCGGTGAACTATGTCACTAGACAGGCCTACTTTTGGGCATGGCTAGGGGCGTTACAGAGGAAGTTATAAAAGACTGAACAGCAGAAGTCTATCTCTCTTTTTCCAGCTTTCGAGCTTTCCAGCTTCCAGTTCGGTGGCAGGAAACTACTCGGCTCATCTGAGTTATTTTTTTGTCTCTTGTGAGTAATTTCTACAATAAATACTTATTTTTACTTTCAGTAAGTGGGCTGTTTATCATTGCAGCATCATTTTGGTGTCAGAAGTTCCGGAACCTGGATCCAGGTGCTCAGAAAGTGGCTGCTCCTTGGCTGGACCACCACTGGCCCCAGGCACAGGTGGACTCTCCTTTCGCTAAGTTCCCCACCACTTCGCTCGGCAAGGCACGATTCCCGCTGCAGGGAACCAGCACCTTCTACCTGCTGGTAAGGTTTAGTGGAATTCCGAGATTTCTCTCGTGGCCACATGCTCTTTCACTGGCAGCCTGCTGACTTCGGCCACGTGCTCTTTCACTGGCAGCCTGCTGATTTTGGCCTGAATAAAACTCCACTGGTAACAAACTTAACTGCTTTATACAAGGTCAACTAATGTTACGATGCAGGATGTTAAGAATTTTCTTGTTTTTTGTATAGATGGGATTTTAGAAAGGGTTGAGGACCTACCTGGAAGGTACTTCCTACCCACGATGGTGATTATTAGTTTCATAATCCATATAATTTTGCTAAAGAAATGGTTCAAAAATAGGTCAAAATATGACAAACTTATACATGTCATATGGTCATCTCAGGGTGATTATGAAATCCTAGTAAAAAGAATTCAGGAAATGGAAAATTCCTTGCACGATAGTAAGGAAGGTTTGGTAGAAAATATTCAGAACATTAAAAATGATAATGTAGGTCTGGCAGACCGGTTTAAAGAGACAGAACACAAAATTGAATTTCTTTCAGGAAAAATGTGTTCAACAGACAGAATAGAAAAAGTGGAACATAATGGTGAAACGTTTAATCAAAAAAACCGTTCCATGTTTGATGATTTCACTAGCAAACTACAAAGTCTGGAACATAAGATTGAGAAGCCAACAGAAAAGATTTGTTCCATGTGTGAGAGCGGTGACAAACTAGCTGATAGAACGTTATTTCTGGAAGGCAGTTTACATGCCATTGAGATACTTTCTAAGGATGAGAATATTAGTTATTTGGAATCACGTGTAAATGATGAATGCAAAAAAATAAATGATTCTATGATGTCCTTAGAAAATTATTTGTTCCAAGAACTTCAAGAGCTCAGAGAAACAATGATGAATAGATTGAAGCTCTTCGAAAACGTCCGATCTGATACTTCAGAATCAGACTTACATGCAACAGATCAGGAGAGGAGTTTCCCCACACCTCTCAAAGCCAGAAAGATCTCCCTAAGGTAACTATGCCTTCACCTATGGTTTTCCCAGTATCTGTAACCAAAAAATCAGCAACATAAAAGCACCCAAATAGTCCCATTGCTTATAAATGGGAACCTATACAGATGAAGGACCTAAAGGGAATCAAGGAGGCCATTGTTTCATATGGTCTTCACTCTCCCTATCTCAGAGAGCTCCTAACCTCATGGGCCACTGTAAATAGAGTGACCCTATGAGTCTGGGTCCAATTAGCCTCAGCAGTGCTCAAAAATTCATGTCAAATTCAATGGAGAGTTTTATGGAGGCAAAAGGTGAAAGCCCTAGAGATTCAGGAATTAAAGATTGGTCATGACTTGGTCTGGCCCCAAGACAAGATTCTTGGGGAGGGTGCTTATGCTGACCTGCAAGTTCAGTCTGCATATAACAAGCATATGTTGTCTTTATGCCATACAGATGATTTGAATGCTTTGGATAAGGTTTGTGAAACATGAGAGATAATGCAACCCTATACCAAGGTAGTACAGGATCCAAGGGAAAGGTTCACTGAATTTTTAGAGAGATTGTCCAGAGCAATAGAAGTACAAGTAGCAAATCCAAAATCTAGGCGACTCCTTATAGAATCTTTGGCATATGAGAACACAAATCCACAATGCAAGCAGGTACTTTGGCCACTAAAATTAAGATCAGTGCCATTGGAGGAATGGATCCTATATACAGCGAACCTTGAATGTAAAAGTCAGGATTACGGGAGCTTGGGTAGGTGAAACTATTTCTACAGGCTTGAGGAGGCACCAGGATGCCAAAAAACCCTACCCGTGATGATATAGAGGCCTGGGTAGGGGAGGAAATCTCCAAAAATTTTAACAGATATAAAGATGCCATGTACATTAACTGTGATAAAATAAGACATCTGAGTAGGAACTATAGACAACACATTCCTAGAAATAATGCTTTTACCAGGAATGTATCAGACAGAAGGCCTCAGGCTCTTGGTCTCTGCAGGAGGTGTGGAAAGTGAAAACATTGGACCAAGGAATGCTGGTCGACTACAGATAGACAAGGTAGACCTTTACAGCTGGGAAACTTAAACAGGGGCTTCAGGAAGGCCCCCAAAACCAAGATTATCCGGTCATTCCCAGTGACAGTGGAGGACAGCCTCTCCCAGGACAATTAGAAGATCCACTGCCCATTGTAAATAATACGGCACTGGATAATACATTAGCTCCAGAGGATGAATCAATTATATCAGGAAGAAATACAAAACGTATATTTTGGCAAACTTCTATACAATATCATAGACCCAAGTTACCAGTTAAAGTAAATAATATGACATTTTAGACGCTGGAAGTTATGTCACCATCATAAATCAGAAGTCTTGGCGTTTAAAATTTGGCCTTTAAAGGAAGTTAACTACTATGCTCATTTGGGTTATTTGTTTGTCTCTTGGGAGTAATTTCTACAATAAATAATTATTTTACTTTCAGTAAGTGTGCTGTTCATCGTTGCAGCATCACATATATATTCCTAAATATAGCCTGTTCAGTGCACATAATATTACTTATATGTATGTTTTCTGGGTTGACCATTTGACAATAACAGTATGAAATGCTTCAAAATTTTGTATTGATTTTCTTCTTTTTTTGTTTTGCTTTGGAGTGAGAGAGAAATAACAAGAAGTTGAATAAATGCTGAGATGAGGAGGCTCTGGGAGGAGTTGGGGAAGGAGAATGTGTCAGATCAAAATAAGCTGCCTGGAAAATTTTCTAAGTAAAAAAACAGGCAAAAATTTTAAATAATCATTTGTCAATAAATTAAAATTTGTTTGATGATGAAATTTTATTTTTAAAATTTTGCATGTAAGTTTTAGTCTGCAAGATAATAAAATGTTGTTATTATCTCTAATACCACTATTTAACATTCTAGACAATTAGCCTTTTATTCTTACTTAAGCTATTAAGAATGCTATAGAAACACTCATTTGTAACATGATAAATAACAGACCCAGAGACTGATATTGGTGTTCAAGCTCCTGGTGCTGCAAGTTTGGGCCTATGGGTGTTCCCCTAGCAGTCTCTGCCTTGAGGGACCAGGCTGCCCTGTGTGTGGCTAGCATCGGACCACACATATTATTTTTTAAATGTTCAATTAAATTTATATTGTGTATGCTTGTGTGGGAGTGCCTGTGCAATGGTGCACACGTGGAAGTCAAGGGACACCTTGCAGGGCTCAGTTCTCTCCTTCTACTCTGTGTTCATCAGCCTTGGCTGCACGTGCCTTTTAGCGCTGGGCCACGCTACCAACCCAGGGAACACTTATTTTTATTGTGAAAAATTTACAAACTACCAAACACAGTAAAGAGTAATTAGATTTTGGGTATTTTAAGCTGATGCTAGAATGTAAAATTTCTTTAATGATTTCAGTTGTGGAAGTCCCACCCACTAATATTATGAATTTTATTCATTCCCCCCAAACAATTCCCAACTGATAAAACCCTTATTTTAGCAAGTCTACTTCCTGCCTTCCTGTTTTCTTTTTGTACATGGTTCATTTAATTTAAGCAGGGTTCAATAACCTCCCAGCTCTGGATGGGAGGTTATTTACTGGAGCAAAGAGAACTTATCTGTGGCTACACCATTGAAGAGAATGGCATCACCTCTCCATATAAACAATGATGCGAATTTATATAGATATATTTGATTCTCATCACTCTTCATATTAAGAAAGGATATTGTGACATTTTTATGTATATTTTATGGCTGGGGACTATTCTGATCATATATATGTAGGCTGATGAATATCATAGAATTCTAACACATACAATATGGGCTAAATAAATATTAAAGCTAACAGTAATCCTAAAGGTTAGTAGAAGTAATTTATAACTTACTTTTTAAGACACTTGTACTTGTTCAAAGGCCAGTATTGTGGATGTCTGTTTTGAATAGAAGCAGTTCCACTTGTCTATAAATAACAATTCAGCATGAGGAACTTCCCAGGGGAATCAAGCAAATAAGGAAAAGATAAGACATTGGTAGAGGCTTTATGTGTCATGCTAGAATGTGAAAAATATACTGCAGGAATGGAAATCACTAAAAGTTTCCAAGAGAACTGAACTAGTTTGACATGGGTTCAAACATATATAGTGTTTCATGATGATAAGACAGGAGTTAGGAATCTATTTTTGAGCTTCAGAAATGTTATGAGCGCCTGGACTCTGGCATACTTGAAATTGCAGACGGTGTTAGGGATTTTCCAAATAGTGAGAGAGAACCCATTTGAAGGGGAAGAATAATTTCAAGGAAAGTAGGAGTGTGCAGGAAGAATGAAGGATAAAAGTAACTGAGGCTGTAACATATATTAGTAATCTGAGGTGACAGCGATAAAAGGAATCAGGAGATTGTAGAGATGAAGGATGAATCAGGGAATTCTTCTTCTATAATTAATAAAAAACTGCCCATAATGAGTCATACCAAATGGAGAGTTAACTACATTGTGTGTGTGTGTGTGTGTGTGTGTGTGTGTGTGTGTGTGTGTGTCTGTGTGCTTTCATGGTGTAAATACATGATCTTGTGGTATGTGAAATGTGTACACTTTTGTTTGGAGTATAGAATTGGATGCCAGATAGACTTCTGAATCCTTCTTAACAGTACTTTTAGAGATGAGGTTTCACACTAAATCTGTAGCTAATTTATTGACTACTCTGACTAGCCAATGAGTTCCAGGGATATACCTGTATCTGAGTCCCTAAAATTGGGGTTACAAAAATATTCCTCTGTGAACAGCTTTTTGCCTGGATACAGGGAATCCAAACCTGTGTATACAGGCATATTAGCAACTGAGACATACACCTTGCCCTAATTTTATGCTTGAATTGTAATTGCTATTCCTATGGATGTAATCCAGTAGCTGTAGACAAACAGAACCGGAAAAAAATTAGGAATATTTTTTTTTTTTGGTTTTTACGAGACAGGGTTTCTCTGTATTGTTTTGGAGGCTGTCGGTCCAGCCCAGCCTCAAAATCACAGAGATCCGCCTGCCTCTGCCTCCCGAGTGCTGGGATTAAAGGCGTGCGCCACCACTGGCCGGCTAAATTAGGAATATTTTAAGGTGACTTACAATTGATGAATCTGAATTACACTAGACTTGTCTAGTTCTACATAGATTTTTTTTAGCTCTTGGTGTTTTATCATGCTTAATCGTTTACTTGTTTGTCAAATTTCTTAGTAAATTTGGGAAGATGACTTTTTGCCAAATGAGGGAATTAGACTCTGCTACTTTAAGTTATATTACTACTGCACAACGCTGCCTGGATGATAATACAAAGCAGTTTTTTCATTGTCAAGTATTTCGGTGAAATGATTAGCAATTACTTTTGAAACACTCTGACCTGCAGCTTTCAGTTGATTTCTTACTGATAGTTTTGGTTTTTTATTGTCTCATCTGTGGACTCATGTTGAGGAATTTGAAAAATTAGAGATGACATTTAAGAGTGCATATTTATGAATTCAACTAAACCATTAATATATATACTTTGTGGTGCATGGACAGTAAATGTGGCTTAGCCTTTAACAATACACCCAAAAATTAATGGATTTTGTATGTGGCAACAATTCACAAAATGGTTAAGCTAAGGTAAGATTGTAACCTTATATGTTAGGGTAACTATGGTTGTAAGGTTGTCAAATGTGCTAGATCTATAGAATAGTCCAGTGCAATTGTGGAGCCCATTGATAATATAACATCAAACATTAATGTTTGTAGTAGCAACACTCATAATTATCTTTTGAGAGGTCCTATTAATTATTCCCTATTATCCAATGTTTTCTACTGAGTTTTTATAAATCACTTTCAATGTTATTAGATAATTTCCTTCTCATCCTGTTTAGCAATTAATCATCATAATGATCTTGAAATAATGATTTTATTAACACCTATTTTGATGTGTTTTCATTTATGACAGAAATTTTGACAAAGATTCCAAAGCATGGTCAATGGATCCTCATTAAAACCAACATTTAAGAGAATAAGAATGAATACTACACTTGATAATGTCTGAATGGGCTAACAAACTTATTCCCAAGGAGAGCATTGAATGTATTGGCCAATAGTGCTTAAAATATATATTTATATATTATAAATATATAGTATGTTAAGAATTTCACACATATGCTACCAGTAATATAACTTATTGTTTACTAATAATTAATTCTCAGTATTCATCTTTACTTTCATAGTAACAGATCCTGACTTTTTTATATTATATAATATCACTGGTTCTATTCTTATCATTCTAACACTTCTTTTACATCTTCTTTCCAGGTTTTCTCTATCTTTCCAACCTTTAAAATTTAAATGGTACCAAAGCTAATCCTTCCTAGTGACTTAACCTTACCATGCCTCAAGGGTTTCATAGTCATATATAATTAGTTAATTTTCCCAAGTGTAATTCTATCTGAAAATTGTTTTCTGAACAGTACACTTTCTTGTTCGATTGTTCACTGGTTAATTCAAAAGACACTGTAGCTGTCATACATTTAAATTGAATTGAATACAATTCTTAATATTTGTTTCTTTTTCACTCTGTTTGTCCTGCAGTCTTACAGATGTAAGAAAAGATTCTTTAAAGTAAAGAGAAATTGTAAAGCTTATTAGAAGAAAGCCTTTACCAGTGTCCTAGGAAGGATAAGATGATTGTATATCAGGAGTTGAGCTAACAAACTACACTGTAGTACATAAAAAAGTAAATTTTCTTGGCCTTTGTACAATTTCTGAGACTTTGATTTTATTATTAAAATTGAGATGTAGTCGCTGGAGAGCTTCAGGCTTAGAAATGACAGATATAATTTAGGTTTTAAGAAAATATTGGTTATTCTGTTAATACAGATTTTTAGAGTAAAACAAAGATGTAAAGAGTGAGTACACTTTCACATACTGCTGCTCACAGATGAAAGTGTTTGCAGGGGGAATCATGTTGGAAGATGGAAAAGTCTTCTAAAATGGACTTTTAAACCTTGGGAATAACTTTTGTAAATTCTCTTTATTGTGATGACATTTTTCTGTATAAAATGTTATTCAAATTAATAGGTAGGCATGATTTTAAGGAAATATATATCTACTATAAGTATCTCTGATTTGTAGAAATATGGTGCGGCAATGTAGAAATAATTAAGTTCATGCCTCTTATACCATAGTTAGAATATAAGCCATGAAAAAACAAACACCATAGCATCGTGTGCACATAGTGATAGGCCTAGAGAAAATGCTCTTTCTGTGTTTTAAATCCTGTAATGAATTCAGAATCAAAAGTCAATTGAGTGCAAATGGTGATATAGTCCATGGATGAAAGAAGAGGTCATGTCACAAATAGACAAGTGTTTTGTTAAAAAGCATGAACTGTAGTGAACTATATTTACAAGACAATAAAGGGTCAGAAAAACATCACAATTGTGGGGATATCTTTATTAAAGAATTATTTAATAAATACTAATAAGTCTCAGTGAAGTAATGCATTGAAATAAAGATTCATCCTAATGTATGAAGGCAAAGAGGTTGCTCCTTGGGTACTCAAAGGTATGTGGCTGAGAGTATAATAAACTAGGATGGTTGGATAAGAGTTGAGGGCATAATAAAGGCTGACAAAAACTGTAGAAATGGCAAGACCTGGTGATTTTATGTGTTTACAACCAATGAGAAGAAACAAGTAGTGAGGAATCTGATTATTTTTAAATTTGACTATCTGGGAATTGAGCAATTAATTACGCATTTAAAGAACAAAGGATGGTATATGTTTGAAAATGAAGCAATGTGAGTATGGTTTAACAAGTGTTTTATCTGAAGTTATTAACACAGAAACACAGTGGCAGATATGTATGGGCTCACACCAAAAGAATATACAGACAAATATTAAGTGAACTAAGAAATATTTAGATATATGTAGAAAGAAGTAGTAATAAACTAGAAGAATCTGATAGAATACTTGAGGAGCAGGATCATGAAAATAGCAAATCTTGGTTCATTTTTGTAAATTTGGAGTTTAAATGAAATCATATGGTGTATGTGATATTACACATATATATGGAAACTAGAAATATTGTTTAAGAACAATCAAAATAATCCTACTTGAGCAAAAACAATACATTGATAGTGTGAACTTATGGGAAAATACAATGGTTTAACTAAATTGCTAAAATGAGAAAGCTAGAAGTAGTTTCCTGATTATACATTTCCATCTTCAGGGAGTTATTCAGTAATGATAGTCCTTTCTTTGAAGGAATATTTATTTTCAGGGTGTTAAGTGTTTTTGTTTCTGCTATGAAGATGAAGAGAAGAACCAATTTAAGTCACTGAGCAATAAATTTAGGTTAATTATTAGGAAACTCAAGTCTGTGCGGAAATGAAAACACACTCTCCAGTATAGTACAAATACAGTCATAATGATCATAATAAAGGGAGCCAGAACCAAGCCAAAACAAAACTGTGCTTAATACTATCATTGAACCTCACAGTGTTTATAACATAAATTTGCAAGCAGTTCAAGGTATTATAAACCAATTCTCATTTTTTTCCAAAGTGGGCCAAATTGTAGAATTTGTTCAGTAAGCAATGGATTTGAAACAGTAGTATCCACTTGAGAACATTAACTCAAGGTGTATAGCTGAGATTTCCCACTGAAATCAAAAGAATCCTTAGCAAGGCATCCATGAATCAGTGTGGATTGCAAAGCGAACAATATGATGGACTGAGCACAGCAAGAGTCCACCTTTATTCTTCAAAATATGCTGCCAAGATGTTCAACACATTGCAGTTATTTTATCAGGGACATTATCTTAAAGAAATCATCAGAATGTTGTAATGGTTGAAAGCCCTTGCAAGCCTTCCTGGGGAATGCAAAGTTTAGCCAACTGAGGATTGACATTCACCCAGCAGCATGGAGCAGATGGTGGATTGATGAGTCAGACAAATACCTTCAGCAAATTCCACTTACTCAGTTATAATTATTATTTGGGAACTGCTGGTTGTGTTTGACTATTGCATGACAGTGAGTGATTGATTTTTTAAAATGATATTATTTCTTTAAAAATTACATCTGTCATGCTAGTAAAATATGTGTGCAACAATCCTTCTGTCACTAGCTCTCTGGATATGTCAGAAAAAATCAAGTATTTTCAGAATGCTGAGGAACAGATAGCCACATCTCTGTCTTGCACCTAAAGTTAGATGTCACAGCTAATACCCCTTGAGTATTATGGTGTGCTTCCACAGAGTGTATAAGACACTCCAATAGTAGTAGCCCTGGTCCCTTCAGAAACAATGAATATCAAGAACCTTTAGGTACCAAGGTGATCCAAGTCAACGGACTGAGAAGGAAATAATTCCACCAGTGCAGTTTTAGTTCAGTTACACACGACATTTGTCTTAGTGTTCTATACAGACTGTCTTGAAATAAAAATTGGGTTCTATTGCTAAGCAAACCATTCATTTGAATTTCTGAATTCTCAGTTATTCCAGAACCTGGGAACACATGTAGTTATGTACGTACAGAATCTCTATACACATATGTACAAATGTATTTTCCCCTCTTATTCAAAATAGATTTTTCTTAAATTATAAAATCTGATTACTCTACTCTTCCCAGTTACTACCCCTCTCCCTTTCCATCTGGATGCACTAAACTGGAAGGCATAATATATACACAGATGACCATATTTGCCTTTCTGGATCTGTGTTACCTTAGTCAGGATAATTTTTTTAATTCAATCAATTTATTTGCAAATTTCATGATTTCATTTTTTGTTAATGGCCAAGTAGTACTCCATGCTGTAAATATGTCACTATTTTTTCCATTTGTATATTGAGTTACAGCTATGTTTTTTTCAGTTTCTGGCTATTAGGAATAGAGAAGCTCTTGATTTAGTTTTGGAAAGTGATATCTATCCAGGAAATTGTCCATTTCTTTAAATTTTCAAATTTTGTGGAGTACAGATTTTCGAAGCATGCCCTGATGATTCTCTGGATTTCCTCAGAGTCTGTTGTTATGTTCCCTTTTTCATTTCTGATTTTGTTAATTAATGTGCTCTCTCTCTGTCTTTTGTCAGTTTGGACAGAGGTTTGTCTATTTTTGTTGATTTTCTCAAAGAACCAACACTTTGTTTCATTGATTCTTCTCAATGTTCTCCTGGTTTCTACTTGATTGATTTCAGCACTCAATTTGATTATTTCCTGGCGTCTGCTCCTCCTGTGTGAGTTTGCTTCTTTTTGTTCTAGAACATTCAGCTGTGCTATTAATTCTCTAGTATGACTGTTCTCCAGTTTCTTCATGTTGGCACTTAGTGCTATGAACTTTCCTCTTAGCACTGCTTTCAAAGTGTCCCATAGGTTTCGTATGTTGTGTCTTCATTCTCATTGAATTCCAGGAAGTCTTTAATTTCTTTTTTTATTTCTTCCTTTACCCAGGGATGGTGCAATTCAGTATTGTCCAATTTCCATGAGTTTGTGGGGTTTCTGCGAATTGTGTTATTGTTGAATTCTAGTTTTAATGCATGGTGGTCTGAGAGGATACAGGGGATTATTCCAATTTTTTGGATCTGTGGAGATTTGCTATGTTTCCTATTATGTGGTCAATTTTAGAGAAGGTTCCATGTGTCAAGAGCAGATAATCAATCTAAACAGACTTGTGACCCTTAATGAAATAGAAACAGTCATCAAAAGTCTCCCAAACAAAAAAAGGCCAGGCCCAGATGGCCTCAGTGCAGAATTCTACCAGAAATTCAAAGAAGAGTTAACTCTAATACTCCTCAAAGTATTCCACACAATAGAATCAGCAGGATCACTGCCAAACTCTTTTTATGAGGCTACAATTACCTTGATACCCAAGCCACACAAAGACACACCTAAGAAGGAAAACTATAGACCAATTTCCCTCATGAACATTGAGGCAAAAATACTCAATAAAATACTAGCAAACCGGATTTAAGAACACATCATCCACCATGATCAAGTAGGCTTCATCCCAGGAATGCAGGGATGGTACAACATTAGAAAATCTATCAATGTAATCCACCATATAAACAAACTGCGAAAGAAAAACCACATGATCATCTCACTAGATGCTGAAAAAGCCTTTGACAAAATCCAGCACCCCTTCATGATAAAGGTCCTAGAGAGATCAGGGATAACGGGAACATACCCGAATATAATAAAAGCAATATACAGTAAACCAACAGCTAACATCAAACTAAATGGAGAGAAACTCAAAGCAATTCCTCTAAAATCAGGAACAAGACAAGGCTGTCCACTCTCTCCATATCTCTTCAATATTGTACTTGAAATCCTAGCTACAGCAATAAGACAACAAAAGGAGATAAAGGGGATACAAATAGGAAAAGAAGGAGTCAAGCTTTCACTATTTGCAGATGATATGATAGTTTACATAGGTGACCTGAAAAACTTTGCAAGGGAACTCCAAGAGCTGATAAACACCTTCAGCATAGTGGCAGGATACAAGGTAAACTTAAAAAAAAATCAGTGGCCCTATTATATACAGATGATGAAGTGACTGAGAAAGAAATCAGAGAAACCTCACCCTTTACAATAGCCATAAACAGCATCAAATATCTGAGGATATGTTAACCAAGGAAGTGAAAAACTGTATATCGAGAATTTGGAGTCTTTAAAGAAAGAAATCAAAGAGGATACCAGAAAATGGAAAGATGTCCCATGCTCTTGGATTGGTAGGATCAACATAATAAAAATGTCAGTCTTGCCAAAAGCAGTCTACAGATTCAATGCAATCCCTATCAAAATTCCGGCACAATTCTTCACAGACCAAGAAAGAACATTAGTCAACTTTATATGGAAAAACAAAATGCCCAGGATAGCCAAAACAACCCTATACAATAAAGAAACTTCAGGAGGCATCACCATACCTGATTTCAAGCTCTATTATAGAGCTATAGTCCTGAAAACAGCTTGGTATTGGCACAAAAATAGGCAGGTAGACCAATGGAACTGAAATGAAAACCCTGATTTTAACCCACACATCTATGAACACTTGATTTTTGACAAAGTAGCTAAAACTATACAATGGAAAAAAGAAAGCATCTTCAACAAAAGGTGCTGGCATAACTGGGTACTGGTATGCAGAAGACTGCAGATAGATCCATGTTTATTGCCTTGTACAAAACTTAAGTGCAAATGGATCAAAGATCACAACATAATTCCAGCCACACTGAAACTTTTAGAAGAGAAAGTGGGAGATACTCTTCAACGGGTTGGTACAGGAGACCACTTACTGAACATAACACCAGTGGCACAGACACTGATATCGGCAATTAACAAATGGGACCTCATGAAGCTAAAAAGCTTCTGTAAGGCAAAGGATACAGTCAACAAGACAGAAAGGCAGTCCACAGAATGGGAAAAGATTTTCACTGACCCCACATCTGATAGAGGTCTAATCTCCAAAATTTACAAAGAACTCAAGAAGCAAGTCTCCAAAACACCAAAGGACCCAATCAAAAGGTAGGGTACAGAACTAAACAGAGAATTCTCTATAGAGGAGGCTAAAATGGCCAAGAGACACTTAAGAAAGTACCCAACATCCTTAGCCATCAGGGCAATGGTAATCAAAACAACTCTGAGATACCATCTTACTCCTGTCAGAATGGCTAAACTCAAAAACACAGAAGACAATTTATGCTGGAGAGGATGTGGAGAGAGGGGAACACTCCGCCACTGCTGGTGGGAATGCCAACTCATACAACCACTTTGGAAATCAGTATGGAGATTCCTCAGAAAAATGGGAATCAATCTACCACAAGACGCAATAATTGCACTCTTAAGCATATATCCAAAGGAGGCAAATTCATACAACAAGGGCATCTGCTCCACTATGCTCATAGCAGCATTATTTGTAATAGCCAGAACCTGGAAGCAACCTAGATGCCCCTCAACTGAAGAGTGGATAGAGAAAATGTGGTACATTTACACAATGGAGTATTACTCAGCAGAAAAAAAAACAATGGAATCTTGAAATTCGCAGGTAAATGGATAGCACTGGAGGAAACCATCCTGAGTGAGGTAACCCAGTCACAAAAAGACACACATGGTATGTACTCAATCATATATGGATTATAAACATGAATCAGGAGAGTGCCAGTCTGCCTTCCAGTGACAGAGAGTCTGGGAAACAGGAAAGAATCTAAAAGATATGCATGGTACCCAAGAGAAGAGAAATGAGGCAAGATCCTCTGAACAGATGGGGAATACGGTGAGGGGTGGGGGGGAGGGGGACCTGGGAAATAGAGAGGGGGAGAAGTGGAAGAGAGAGTAGGACATGGAGGAACAGGAAGGTCAACTGGGGGGTAGGATAGGGGAAGATGGAATCATAGGTTAGAAGACAGATCAGGCACCGTTGTGACCTTTAGTGATCTAAACGGATGACACCAATTGACAAGCTAAGCAATAGTGTAGATACCACCTCGAATGCCTATTCCTGATAGTGAACTTGATGTCTATAACCATCCTGGAGCCTTCATCCAGTGACTGATGGAAACAGAGGCAAATACCCACAGTTAAATACTGAAAAGAACCCAAGGAGCCCAGTAACACAGAGAGAGGAGCGAAGAGCAAATTGGCAAAGAATGAGCTGGCAAAACCAGCAGAGACAGCTGATCTGAACAGGGGAGAGCTCTTGGACCCCAGACCGACCGCTGGGAGACCATCATGGGACCGATCCAGACCCCCTGAATGTGAGAGTCAATGTGGAGTCCTGGGCTACCTATGGGGTCCTGAGCAATGGATCACTGTTTATCCCTCGAATACTAACAGACATCGTGTGTCCATAACACAAAGAGGGTTGCTCTCTCTGCCTGGACTCTTAGGGAAGTGCCTGGACCCTACCCTGAATGAAATGATAGACTCTAGATATCCCCTATGTGGAAGGAATTGGCAATAGGGTAGGAGGATGCAGGGATGGAGGGTGTGGGAGGAGGGGAGGGAGAGGGAACTGGGATTGACATGTGTAACAAGGTATTTAAAATAAAAAAAAATGATTGTAAAAAAAAAGAAATAGAGAAGCAAAGGAATTGGTTGAGCAAATGTCTTTATAGAAGGATGAAGCATCCTTTAGGTATATGTCTTAGAGTAGTATAGATGGATTTTGAGGTAGATCAATTACCATCTATAAGAAAAACCACCGAGCTGATTTTCATAGTGAACATACAAGTTTGCACCTCCACCAGCCTGAGCTCCCTTTACTCCACATCCTCACCAGCATCAACTGTCACTTGCTTTGTTTATTATAGCTACTTGGACAGATTTAAGATGAAATGGCCAAGTAGTATTCATTTGTATTTCCCTTATGAGCAAGGATGTTCAATATTTCTCAGCCATTTGGGTTTCTCTTTTAGAGAATTTGTTTAGATTGGTACCCTATTTTTTATCATTTTTATTTTAATTTTAAATAGCTTGTTTTACGTGTCAATCCCAGTTCCCTCTCCCTCCCCTCCTCCCGCACTCCCCTTCCCCCCCCCCACCCTCCCAACCTATTGCCAAATCCTTCCACATAGGGGATATCTAGAGTCTGTCATTTCACTCTGGGTAGGGTCCAGGCACTCCCCCTAAGAGTCCAGGCTGAGAGTGCATCCCTCTTTGTGCTATAGGCACACAAAGACTGTTTGTATTCCAGGGATAGACACTGATCAACAGCTCAGGGCCCCATAGGTTGCCCAGGCCTTCTCGCATTTGGGGGGTCCAGATCAGTCCCATGCTGGCCTCCCCACTGTCAGTCTGGGGTCCAAGAGCTCTCCCCTGTTCAGATCAGCTGTCTCTGCTGGTTTTGCCAGCCCATTCTTTGCCAATTTGCTCATCACTCCTCTCTCTCTGTCACTGGGTTCCTTGGGTTCAGTTCAGTGATTAATTGTGTGTTTGCCTCTGCTTCCATCAGTCACAGGATGATGGCTCCCGGATGGTTATAGACATCAAGTTCATTATCAGGAATGGGCATTCGAGGTGGTCTCTCCACTATTGCTTAGCTTGCCAATTGATGTTATACCTTTAGATCACTCGAGGTCACTCTGGTGCTTGATCTGTCTTCGATCCTATTATTCCCTCTTCCCTGTATTCTACCCCCACTCCCTCAACTTCCTGCTCCCCCATGACCAACTCTCTTCCTCTTTACCCCCTCTCTTCTTCCCAGGTCCCACTCCCCCCCACCCCTTGCCGAGGGCTAATCTCCAAAATTTACAAAGAACTCAAGAAGCAAGTCTCCAAAACACCAAAGGATCCAATTAAAAGGTGGGGTACAGAGCTAAACAGAGAATTCTCTATAGAGGAGGCTAAAAAAGTGCTCAACACCCTTAGCCATCAGGGAAATGCAAATCAAAACAACTCTGAGATACCATCTTACTCCTGTCAGAATGGCTAAAATCAAAAACACTGAAGACAATTTATGCTGGAGAGGATGTGGAGAGAGAGGAACACTCCTCCACTGCTAGTGGGAGTGCGGACTCATACAGCCTCTTTGGAAAACTGTATGGAGATTCCTCAGGAAAATGGGAATTAATCTACCACCAGACCCAGCAATTCCACTCTTAGGCATATATCCAAATGAGGCAAGTTCATACAACAAGGGCATCTGCTCCACTATGTTCATAGCAGCATTATTTGTAATAGCCAGAACCTGGAAGCAACCTAGATGCCCCTCAACTGAAGAGTGGATAGAGAAAATGTGGTACATTTACACAATGGAGTATTACTCAGCAGAAAAAAACAATGGAATCTTGAAATTCGCAGGTAAATGGATAGCACTGGAAGAAACCATCCTGAGTGAGGTAACCCAGTCGCAAAAAGACAAACATGGTATGTACTCACTCATATATGGATTTTAGACATGGATTTTAGGCACTTCCACTGATAGAGAGTCTGGGAAACAGGAAAGAACCTAAAAGATATGCATATAGGCATAGTACCCAAGATAAGAGGATTGAGACAAGATCCTCTGAATGGATGGGGTACCCTATTTTTTTAATTGTGGTATTTGCTTGATATCTAGTTTTTGAGATCTGTATATAAATTGAATATTAGCCCTATATCAGACTTGTAGTTGGAAAAACAAACAAACTTCTTCATTCTTTAGACTGACTCTTTATATAGATGATCATGTCCTTTACCATGTATATCATTTTAATTTCATGTGGTCCCATTTATTAATTGTTGATACTACTGCCTGTGCTAATGGTGTTCCATTCAGAAAATCTTTACTTGTCTCAATGAGTTCAAGATTATTACCCACTTTCTCTTCTGTCAGGTTCAGTGTATCTGGTTTAATTCTGAGGTCTTTGAAATATTTGGTGTTGAGTTTTTAGTGGGTGATAAGGATCGATCAGGTTAAATATTCTACTTGTACCTATCTAGTTTGACCAGCACCATTTGTTGATGATGCTGTCTTTTTTTACATAGTGTGTGAGTTTCTGACTTTATTTTAATATAAAAAAATTAGGCGTACATAGGTGCATGGATTTGTATCTTGGTCACCAATCTGAGTCTATTGATCAGTGTGTCTACTTTCATGCCAATATCATGCAGTTTTCCTACTATAACTTTGTAGTACAACTTGATATCAAGGAAAGTGATTCCTCTGGTCATTGTTTTATTACTTGGGATTGTTTTAGCTTTCCTGGGTTTTTGTATTTCCAAATGAAGTTTAATATTGGCCTTTCAAGATCTGTAAAGAATTCTGTTAGACTTCTGATGGGTCTTGTATTGGGTCTGTAAATTGAATTTTATAGGAGAGCCATTTTTATTATGTTTACTCTAAAGGTTATTTGGATATCTTCTTCAGTTTCTTCATTCATTTCCTTAAAGGTTTTATCACATGAGTCTTTCACTTGCTTGATTTTACATACACACACACACAAACACACACACACACACACACACACACACATATATATATATATGTATATATATATATATATATATATATATATAGAGAGAGAGAGAGAGAGAGAGAGAGAGAGAGAGACTGATTTCTTTCACAGTTCATTGGACCCAACCAAGTCCACTGAATGTGGGTGCCAGTTAGGAGGCCTGGGCAGTCTATGGCTCCTCTAACAGTGTTTATCCCTAGTGCACAAATGGACTTTGGGATCCCATTTCCTATGGAGGAATACTATTGCAGATACATGAAAGAGGAGCTGTGTCCTCCCCCAAAGAATGTGATGGACATTGGTGGTCCCCTTTGGAGGGCCTCACTATTCTTGAGGAGTGAGTAGGGGTGGTTTTGCGGGGCTGGGAGGCATGGGAGGATGGGTGGTCAAGGGAATTGAATGGAATGAAATACAAAATAAGTTTGTTTCTAAAATTAAATAAAAAGAAATCTGAGTTTGGGAAGATTGTAATTCTGTGTGCTTTTTTCTGGTCTTGTGTTTATTGGTCACTTTTTTGTGCTTTGGTTTATGTTGTTCTCTCTTATTATGACACTGACATTGATGTTTTGCTTAGTAGGAAAGTCTTCGAGGATCCTTATAAGTGTACCCAATCAGATTCCAGTGAAATGTGCTCCTATTTTAATGGACAACTTGCTTATCTGGCCGCTACCCCAGGCTTCTCTGATTTTCTTTTTCCCAGAGAAAACATGCTGATGTTGGGGATTCCTTCTCTGCTCCAAATGTCCAATGGCTTCCTCTGGAATGCCTGCTGGATTTGTGGGTCCTGTAATGTAATTGAAATTTGGAGAGGAAGTTCTACGGGATGAAATGGAGGTGGGGAACAGAAGGTTGTAGCACATGGTCTACTATGGAGATCAGTACAAGACTGGAGGATTGTATTTGCAGAAGCAGAGGAAGACGTGAAGATCTACAATTAATATAATTGCTTCCCTGGCTAGAGTGACCTGCAGGTTCTAAGGGAATCACACATGTATTTTCTTATGTGGTATTTTTAACATTCTAATGGAAGAACACAAGATTTAATAACACTGCATTTTGTTTCCTTCATTTAGATAAAAATCTGTTAAATAATTTTAGAGAGTATCCTGGGAAGATGGTGGAATTCTGTGTAATCTTCCCACTGAGAAAACTACTATGGAGGAATCTGCATGATATCCTGCTTCTGAACATCCAGGGATAAGTAAGAGTTTCATTTTATATATAAATTTTATTATGAAAAATCTTGAAAATAAATAACAGACACAAAATCATCCACCTCAATGAACTTCTATATGGTTAGAATTGGAACTCAGAATGGATATTGTGAAGAGTCACAATTTAAGTGTGGTCAATTTTAACTCTTGGCACCACAGCAGCCGGAATTTCTTTTGAACTCCCAAATAATGACTGAGACTTTTTATTAATTATGAAAGTTTCGCCATAGCTTAGGCTTGTTCGCAACTTTCTCTTAAAACTTAAATTTGCCTGTTTATATTAACCTATGCTCTGCTATGTGGTTCATTACCTCTGCTCCTATTTTAATAGATGTCTTGCTTATCTCTGCTTATCTTCTGCTTGGGCAGAAGACCTGTTGCAGGGGTCCACTGGGTAACTTTCTCTGGTCAGAATGCTAAGGAAGCATCCTGTATTCACCCATGTAAGTCCCGAAGTCCTTCAGTGTTGGTGACAGATTAGGAGGAAGGCATTGGTGGAGAACCATGAAGCCCGCGAGAATGTAGGAGATCCAGTGGCTAGAGATACCAGGTGTGGGACCAGTGGCAGTACTGGAAGTTCATCAGTTATGGAGGGCAGAGCCAGGCACAGAGCCTCAAGTTTTGCAGATGGGTATCAACACAGAGTCTAGAGGAGCCTCAGTTAGGGACCAAAGCAGTATGATCCTAGGGACCATTCCTAAAGTTCCAAATTTTGTATCATTTCACTGGGCAATAGTTTTACACTTTCAGGGCTCACAGCTTGAGTCTGGTTCACAGAACCTTGGAATTTTTTAGCATATCGAGGCCTGTCCTGATTTACAGCCAGATCTGTGCTGTGTGGGACTGGCATGGGCTTGCTTCTGAGACTATTATCAGAGTTGCCATATGGTAGCCTCAATCTATTTTGAGTTGATGGGGAAAGTCTTCTGTATGTTTCTTTTATTGGTTGAAGAATAAAACACTGTTGGTCAATAGGGGAGCAAGATAGGTGGGACGAGAAGACAAGGAGTCTGCTGGGAAGTGTGGTAAGGTGGAGTTGCTATGTGATCCCGGGAGGAGAGGACACATGAGTCTGGTGTCCTCGGTAAGATAAGACTTTGAAAAAATACCTATATTAGTAGTTTATGGTTAATACTTGAGACATAGCTAGCGAATAAGAAGCCCTAGATATTGGCCAACAGCATCATAACTAATAGAGTTACTGAGATATTTGGGGCTAATGTAGCACTGGGACTAGGTTGGCCGGAAGAGTTATAGTAACATAGAGTTATACAACTTGGTTTTTAAGCTATGTTCTTTCCATATACCTATCAATTGTCTTAAAATGTAAAACAGAATCTCTATTTTAAGCTTGATAATTTTAACCTAAAGAAAATACAAAATCAAGCAAAGGATGAGAAATAGAAAAGAAAATAAGCACAACCAAGTAAGGTTACTAAGAGAATTCTATACTGGCTGGTGTCTTCCTAATATGCAATCCATAATCAGATCAAAAAAGTGCATAGTGCCTAGTTCAAAATCTTTTAAAAGATGAAATATTACATGGGCATTTGTAGTGTAGCCAAATACAGTCCCTTCAAATTTTCGGATTGCTTTGTGCCTTGCCAAATGGTGCTTTCTCAATTTTAGTAACCACTTAGTGTAAACATAAAAAAGCAAGAACTTGCCTATAGTTGTAAAAAGTTAGAACACTGTTTCAAAAGAAAAATTGGGTAAGAAATATAAAATAAAATTGTTGTAAAACTTTAGCTTTTCTATTTTATTTTTTTCCTTTATTTTTCTCCATTAATTTTCTTTAGAAAAATATCACCTTGGACAAGGCATTATACACAGACTCACTCAGGAAATGTTTGTTCAACTGAATTAAATTGGATTGGATTCAGGAAAACCACTTCTTAATACTTTCACTTGAGTTCTATTGAAAGAATTCCTGTTGGGATTAATAGGCATTCTCTCTAAGTATCTACCATATACTAGCCTTTTACCTTCTTTATGTTTTAACATTAAAGATGTGAAGAAGTCAGATCACTAGCACTACTTATATGTTTATTCCTTTATTCTTTCTTTTATCACTATATTTTCAATAAAATTCAATAGCTCCACAAAGAACTTTGGCTTTTTCAGCTTTCATATGTTAATGTCATAAATTTATTATAAGTTTATGTTTGAAACTTTCTTTTTGTTTATATTATAATTGTACATATTGTGAAAATCACTAAGATGGAGAATACTTAGACTTTTTTTATTTTTCGAGTTAGGGTTTCTCTGTATAGCTTTGTACACTAGGCTGTCCTCAAAATAAAAGAGAACTGCCAGCCTCTGCTCCCCCAAGTGCTGGGATTAAAGGTGTGCACCACCCCTGCCCAGGTTAAGATAGACTTTGAGTGACCATCT
Source organism: Mesocricetus auratus (assembly GCF_017639785.1). Lineage (NCBI taxonomy): Eukaryota > Metazoa > Chordata > Mammalia > Rodentia > Cricetidae > Mesocricetus > Mesocricetus auratus. The sequence goes on from NW_024429190.1 coordinate 37,704,061, forward strand.
CACAATGAGGGGTACTCTTTCAGCCTGAACTCTTGAGGGAGGGCCTAGGCTCTGCCCTGAATGAAATGACAGATTATGGAGATCAACCATGGAGGGCCTCACCCTACCTGGGGATTGGGTGGAGATTGGGTGTGAGACTGGGGGCCTGGTGAGGAGGATGAGGGAGGAGGGAAGGGAGAGGGAGCTAGGCTTGACGTGAAACAAGCTTGTTTCTAACTTAAATTAAAAAAAAGAATACTTACGCTTAAAAGCATCATTTTACACTATAGTTCTAGTGCAACTAATGATTCATTGACACTGTTTCATAATAGATTTAACTGAAGTTTGTTATGGGATATCTAAGGGAACAAACAGGAAGCAAAAACTTTCACAGCCATGGAAAACTATGTCTTGGACATAGTTTTTTTTTAATGAATAAAAGTTAAAAATCCGCAGCTTATTTTCAACACAGCTACTTGGCACTGTCAATGAAAGGACACAGTCCCTGCCTGTTGATACTGTCAATGTTAGTTAAACCTGTTTACACATACAATTTTTTTCTATTTATCTTGAAATGTTTGCTGATGCCATCATACCCTTAAAGACTTTTTTTTGTCTTTAGGACCCTTTACAAATTTTATCTTAAAATAAAAATGAGAATAAAATTCTTGTGAAATTATAAATATCTATTTACCTATGTAGTATCATGCTAATTATTAAATATATTGTGTAAGACTGAGTTTGTTTGATTGAACCCATGGAAAACCTGAGGGAGAGATAAGTAGCCTTGTTTCAGTATCTGCCCACCCAAGAATAGAATTCTTTGTTAATTCTGTTGCAGATCTTGTGTGGTTTTAATTGAACCTTTTCAATTCCAGCATCCCCATTTTCTCATCCCATTTTACTTACGTGCTGTCACCCTTCCTTAATGCCTCTGTCTCTCATCATCCATTTTTGATGTCTTAAAATCTGAAGGCATTCCAAGTTACATACACGAAAATTCTGTTAGGATCTATGTAAAAGAGAAAACATGTATTACTTGTCTCTTTCGCTTGGGAGGTTTTTTTTTTACACTTTAATGCACTTTTCATGCATATTTCACGACTTCAGTTATCTTTACAGGTGAGTAGTATTCCACTGTGCATATGTACGCCATTTTCCCTGTCATTCATCTGTTATCATTTCCTAGTTATTATGAATAGAGTAGTAATGAGCACAGATGTTAAAGTACCTCTGTAGTAGAATACAAGTTTCTTTGGATATATACCATGGAAGGTATCCTAGCTCCTTTAATAACTACCTTTTTGGGAAAACTTTCAGCCTACTTTCCAAAGTGGCTGAACAAGAACTAATTTACACCCTAACCAACAGTGTACAAGAATTCCCCTTTTGACACATCTGTGCCAACTTTTGTTGTCATTTGTGTTACTGACTATAAAAATTCTGACTAGAGTGAGATGCAATTTTAACAGAGTTTTAATTTGCAATTTCCTGACAACTACGGGTGTTGAGCCCTTTTAAAAATGTTTAAGAGCCCTCTGGACTTTTACTTTGTTCTCAGGTTTTTTCTTTTTTTTCTGTCTCCACAAACTGTTTATTCTTAGTTCTTTGACATCCTTAAAGTGCATCCACTCTTATCAACTCACAAACATGGTACACAGAGAGACATAGACCTCCACACATTTGCATATTTCCTATTGTGTCAGGGCTGATTGCTAGAGGAATGGTAACAATTTTTCTTTCTTCAACGACTGAAACTGACAGACTTTATTAGAGTAATATTTACTTCAGTATCCATAGTTATATAGGTAAAAATAATACTAAAACCTCCAGTAACTAGTATTTGTTGCACAATTTTCTGTGTCAAGTGTTATTACGTAATCTCAAAGTTTTAAGAAACCATCTTGAGTGAGGTAACCCAGTCACAAAAAAGCCCAACATGAGTCTTCATCCAGTGGCTGCAGAAGCAGAGACCGACACCCACAGCTGAATACTGAGCCCAGTTGCAGAGAGGGAGGAGTGATGATCAAAGGAGCCATGACTAGGCAGATGAAACTCACAGCAACAGCTGACCTGAAAAAGGGGAAGCTCATGCACCCCAGACTGATGGTTGAGAGACCATCATGGGACTGATCCAGATGCCCTAAATGTGGGTGTCAGTGAGGAGGCCTCGGCAATCTTGGGGACTAGATCAGTATCCATCACTGGCATCCAAATGGACTTTCGGAGCCTATTCCACATAGAGGGATACTCTCTCAGCCTGGACACATGGGGGAGGACCTAGGCTCTGCCCAGGATGATATGACAGACTTTGAAGATCCTCCATGAAGAGCCTCACCATCCCTGGAGATTCCATCCGGAATTGGATGGGAGGTTGGGGAAGTTGGTGGCAGGCTGGGGAGGAGGGGAGGGAGAGGGAACTCTGAGTGACATGTGAAGCAAGTTTGTTTCTAATTTAAATAAATAAAAATGTATTTAAAAAGGAAACTGATATCCTTACCTCACCTTGTCTGTTAGCCTGAGCATTGTTGCTCTTGAGTACTGATTGCAATAGAAGTTCATAAAGAAATGCTGCGATGTCAAACCAGAAGTTTTGATTTACAGGTTGTCACATATTAGGATATACACATTTGTCAAAACTCTTGGCATAAACATGGATCACAAACACGTGTGCATCTTTGTTGTTAATCTGTAATTCTCCTGCAGACAAGCATCAATTATACAAATCTTATGGACAAGAGAAAGATCTGTTCCTACAAATTATTATTTGTTATGGACTGGAAGCGAAACCACTAGTCACCACCTTCTAACTCCTTCTGCGGAAACTGCTTGAGGTGGATAAGCACTGAGCAAATTTTCCACCATCTCTTGATCATGTTTTACTAATCTCCTTTAAAAACTTAAGAATACTAGGCTGTTTGTGAAAGCTCTTCTTTTTATGTTTTCTATAACAGGGACAAGTTTGTCATTTCCAAGAGAACAATACTAAACATAGAGTAAACAATAGCCAGGGAATAACGCACAAGGATCAATATAAATCAGATAGGCTTATGAAAAACTAACAATCAAACAAACAACAAAAACAGGTTTGTGTTCCAGTAACATTTAAGCAACTTAGCAAGCCAAAGCCCCTTATTCTATCCTCCAAGCCTGTTACATACCAGTCTCAATGTCCTGAGCAACTTTGCAGACAATTTACCTGGCTTCACGCCCTTTGGCCTCCCTGACTTTCTCCACAGGATGAGATTGGTCCAATCCGCAGGGAGCTGGGCAATTGCCCAACCTATTTTCTCAGTAATAACTGCAAAAAGAAAGCATTCCCAACATGGTGCTGACCTAGGATGGTTCTGCTCAGTTCCAGGGTCGTTGTGATTGGCAGGCTCCTAGCATTCAGAAAGGCAACCACATGTAGCAGATAATAAGAAGATTGTTTCTCATGTTTCCCACGTGAGAAAAGCAGAGTGGGCAATCATTTGGCAGTTGGTGCCAAATCTATGTCTCAATTCCAAGTGACAAGGGAGAAACATTTTCCAATTCACTAGCAATAACTAGGTCCTTGGGAAGTGATACAAACAAATTAATTTCTTGAGGGGGTAATTCATAAGCTTTAATGGTAATTGTATAATTTTAGCTGAAGAAAACAACATTGTAATCAAAATATCAATGCTGTGATGCCTTTCTCATCAGCAACACATTGAAAATTCATAACATAAACTGACTGGTCCTAGAATTTTCAGTATACACATAGATTAAATTTCTGTGGTCAGGCAATGACAAAGTAAATGTATTATTATTATTATATTCATTGATAGAAACAAAAATAATACACAATCAGATTGATACTATTTATGATGTTTTTCTAACTGAATAAAAATTCATGGTCTCAAATTAATTTTTAGGAAAAGTATAAATCCTTCTTACAAATTTTTTGTTTTACATAAACATTATTTTAGAAAGGAAGTCCATGATTCCATAGTTAATAATATATTCTATGCTACAGGATGCTATGAAAGGATCAGGAAATTTGTGCTTTATCCAACTAATTATCTCAGTCTATAACAGCCAAGCCAATAACCCTTGTCCCCAGTGAACAGTCTCAGCTGAATTTTGTCGATAATTACCAACGAGATTTAGTACAATCTTTACAGAATATAAACATTTCCATATGTTTTTCATTAATCCATTAATAAACACACCTCAAAACTGTTCACCCTGGGCCTCTAGAATGATCATGACCATTAAAGTGGTAAGAACAAGCACTTACTGAATGCTCAGCTTGATCATGCCAGATGACATGATGAGCACTTTCTATGTATTCTCATTTACTTTTACAACAAGCCTAGGAAGGCAAGTACTTACCTGGCACAGAATAAATTCTGCTGTTCCCAAATACCACTTTAGCTTACCTATGTAAACAATTTATCGCATATATTACTGAAATAAAATTTCTTATGTCATGTTGCAATGGCACTATACACTTCTTCTATTAAGGCTGGATGAGGCAATCCTATAGAAGGAATGGATCCCAAAAGCAGGCAACAGAGTCAGAGACATCCCCTCCTCTCACTGAGGGGAGATGTTTTATTGATTCTTTGGGAATTTCACATCATATGCCTCAATTCCACCCATCTTCCATTCCCTCTCCCTCTATAACCTCCACAACCCCTGCAATATCCCCCATCAAAGGAAACACCAAATGAAATAATGAAAATAAAACAAAAACAAAAAATGAAAAATACAAATAAGAATATCAACTACAAAGCAAACAAACATAAAAACAACACTATCAACAAACTCTTTGCTCGTCTGTCTTTCTGCCTCTCTATCTCCTCTTCATTTATCTTAGTGATATTAGGAACTGCTGTGAAGCATACAGTATATACCCTTTTACTCAAACAGCATCTCTTGCAAATGTTCACTGTGTAGATCAGGCTCAAGGCCTCTTATTTCCTTTCTTTCCTTAAATTATTGTCCTGACTACAAGGTTGAATGATGCTAAGTATTCATGAGTTTACATGTAATATTTAGAATTTTACATAAAATTTCATTCCCCTCTACTTCATGAAAATTGTGACTACTGTAAACATTGCAGAAGTGACACATGTTGTCTATCATAATATCTTGTCTGTAACCTGTTTGTATAAAGACATTAGCTACATTCTGTATGGCACTCAGACAGCTACATGTTTGTATAACCGTAAGTGTTGCCTAGAAATAAGAGCATCCCTAAGGAATTCATTTTCCCCATTCATAAAAGACAACAAGGTGTGGGGATGTATTTTTATGATCTAATAAATCTTTCCTGAAGATCAGAATGCAAAGCTAGCCAGAGTCATAGAGGTCAGGCAGTGGAGATACAGACCTTTAATCCCGATAGTCACACTAGTTATCCATAGAGGCTGGGTGGTGTTGGTGTATGCCTTTTATGTCAGCACTAAAGAGGAATATAAAACAGAAACTCAGTGTGAGTTGAGAATGAATGGAAAAGATTAAAGAATTTGTTATGCTCAGAAACACATTCAAAGACTTTGTGAATTTGGTTTTTGTGGAATTAAATTGTAATATTGATGATAAAGGAATACATACAATCTTTAATGAGGTAGGATATAACTCAATACTAACTCTATCAAGTAAAACTTATTCTAAAAATATGTTATTAAAGTAAATTGATAATGAGTGGATTGCTTGTAATGTCTCCAGAAACTGCAACTATTATACATTTAGAGAAAGATTTAAGCCAACACTTTCATGTAATTCTTCTTAAGATCTGTACCTAGACAGCTATATTTGCTGAAAACCAGAGGGAAGTCATGGATATAAAGAGTAGCAGGGACAATTTATATACCAAAAGTAATTTAAGGTTACATGTGTGCCATCAGGCTCAAACATAATTTGCCTGAATAAAGTAAAGGTCAATGGTACCATGCCTTGTAAGAATGGTTTTGTGTTCCAGATAGCATGAGAATGATTTAAAAATTCAAGAATTAGAGAACTCAGAAAGTAATCATATAATGTTTTTGCATTGATAACAAAATTTTAAAATAAAATCAAAATTTCACATAGTGAAGAAATGCTCAGAAATTATATGAATTTTGCATTTATATGACAGTAAAAGCCATATAAAAACTAAATATTAACGATATTAGGGTATGTGTTCTATAACTGATAAATAAATGAAATTACATAATACAGAACATTTTTAGACCTATATTTTAGGAACATGTTCTTTGAGTTGAATAATACTATAAAAAGTATTATCATAGGGAATAATATATACACAAGCATGCAATTGTTCTTTAGTAACAGTATTTGCAGAGTAAACCAATTCATTTGCAACTTAAATGCTGAACAGAGGATGTATTCATGGAAAGAAAACTTAAATTACTCTAAGGAATGTCAGGGTGATTTTCCTTGAATATCTAGTCTTTAAAAATAAAGACCCTCATACTTAGTTTCTCAATTGCTTTTTAAGGAAATATATATATATATATATATATATATATATGTGACTCATCTTCTGAACTCTGTGGAAAGTGTATGAACATTAAAAGGAAATGGACAGGAATGGGAATAATGTACTCACAAAATTCTTGTTACTCTTCCTCAGGGTTCAGAACATAGGAAATAAACCCAAGGTATAGATTGTTAAGATTTTTTTCACTTGAATATGTATATTTTCTTTTTTTGTTTTTTTAAATTTGTTTTTCAGTTTAAATTTAGACAAGAAACAAGGTTGCTTCACAAGTCAGTTCCAGGTCACTCTACCTTTCCCTCCCCTACTCCTGTGCCCTCCCCCCAACCCCCCCTTATCTCCTCATTTCCCCAGGGAGGGTGGGACACTCCATGGGGGTGTCCATAGTCTGTCATTTCATACAGGGCAGGGCCTAGACCCTCCCCCAAGAGTTCAGGGTGAGAGTGCACCTCACATTGTTGTATGGGAGTCCACAGTCCATGTGTATGCTCGGGATGAGTAATGATCTGCTGCCCAAGGCTCAATAGATTACCTAGGCCTCCTCAATGACACCCACATTCAGTGGGTCTTGATCAGTCCCATGCTGGATACCCAGGCTGATGCCTGGGATTCAAGAGTTAACCTTTGTCAGGTCAGCTGTTTCTGGGGGTTAAACGAGCCCAGTCTTAATCCATTTGGTCATCAGTCCTCCCTCTCTGTTACTGGCTTTCTTGAGTTCAGCTCAGTACTTAGCCATGGGAGTGTGCCTCTTCATCCATCAGCCACTGAATGAAGTTTCTGTTTCCCAGAATCTCTGGCCATGGGATTGTAGGCTAGCAATCCCCAGATCTATGTCTAAAATCCATATATGAGAGAGTACATGCCATGTTTCTCTTTTTGTGACTGGGTTACCTCACTCAGGATGGTTTCTTCTAGTGCCATCCATTTGCCTGCAAATTTCAGGATTCCATTGTTTTTTTTTTCTGCTGAATAGTACTCCATTGTGTAAATGTACCACATTTTCTCTATCCACTCTTCATTTGAGGGGCATCTAGGTTGATTCCAAATTCTGGCTATTACAAATAAGGCTGCTATGAACATAGTGGAACAGATATCCTTGTTGTATGAATGGGCATCTTTTGGATATACGCTTAAGAGTGGAGTTGCTGGGTCTTGTGGTAGGTTTATTCCCATTTTTCTGAGGAATGTCCATACTGATTTCCAAAGTGGCTGAACCAGTTGGCACTCCCATCAGCAATGGAGGAGTGTCCCCCTTTCACCACATCCTCTCCAGCATAAATTGTCTTTGGTGTTTTTGATTTTAACCATTCTGACAGGAGTGAGATGGTATCTCAGAGTTGTTTTGATTTGCATTTCCTGAATGGCTAAGGATGTTGAGCACTTTCTCATGTGCCTCTCAGCCATTTTAGACTCCTCTATTGAAAACTCTCTATTTAGTTCTGCAGCCCACTTTTTAATTGGGTCCTTTGATGTTTTGGAGACTTGCTTCTTGAGTTCTTTGTAAATTTTGGAGATCAACCCTCTGTCATATGTGGGATTAGTGAATATATTTTCCCATTCTGTGGGCTGCCTTTTTGTCTTGCTGACTGTGTCCTTTGCCTTACATAAGCTTCTCAGTTTCAGTAGGTCCCATTTATTAATTGTTGATCTCACTGTCTGTGCTATTGGTGTTATGTTCAGGAAGCTGTCTCCTGTACCAATTCGTTCAAGGGTACGACCCACTTTCTCTTCTAAGAGGTTCAGTGAGGTTGGATTTATGCTGAGGTCTTTGATCCATTTGGACTTAAATTTTGTGCATGGCAATAAACATGGATTGATCCGCATTCTTCTGCATGCCAGCCTCCAGTTATGCCAGCACCATTTGTTGAAGATGCTTTCTTTATTCCATTGTATATTTTTAGCTTCTTTGTCAAAGATCAGATGTTCATACGTGTGTGGGTTAATATCCGGGTTTTCAATTCGATTCCATTGGTCTACCTGTCTATTTTTGTGCCAATACCAAGCTGTTTTCAGGACTATAGCTCTATAATAGAGCTTGAAGTCAGGGATGGTGATGCCTCCGGACGTTGCCTTGTTGAACAGGGTGGTTTTGGCTATCCTGGGTCTTTTGTTTCTCCATACAAAATTGATTATTGTTCTTTCAAGGTCTGTGAAGAATTGTGCTGATATTTTAATGGGGATTGAATCGAATCTGTAGATTGCTTTTGGCAGGATTGCCATTTTACTACATTGATCTTACCTATCTAAGAGCATGGGAGATCTTTCCATTTTCTGAGGACTTCTTTAATTTCTTTCTTTAAAGATTCAATGTTCTTGCGATACAGGTCTTTCACTTGTTTGTTTAGCATTACCCCAAGGTATTTTACATTGTTTGTGGCTATTGTAAAGGCTGATGTTTCTCTGATTCCTTTTTCAGCCCTTTTATCATCTGTATATAGTAGGGCTACTGATTTTCTTGAATTGATCTTGTAGCCTGCCAATTTGCTGAAGGTGTTAATCAGCTGTAAGTGTTCCCTGGTAGAGATCTTTGGGTCACTGATGTAAACTATCATATCATCTGCAAACAGTGAAAGTTTGACCTCTTCTTTCCCAATTTGTATCCCCTTGATCCCCCTTTGTTGTCGTATGGAAATGGCTAGAACTTCAAGTACCATGTTGAAAAGGTATGGATAGAGTGGACAGCCTTGTTTTGTTTCTGATTTTAGAGGAATTGTGTTGACTTTCTGTCCATTTAGTTTGATGTTGGCTGTTGGTTTACTGTATATAGCTTTTATTATGTTTAAGTATGTCCCTGTTATCCAAGATCTCTCTAAGACCTTTATCATGAAGGGGTGTTGGATTTGTCAAAGGCTTTTTCAGCATCTAGTTAGATGATCATGTGACTTTTGTTTTTCAGATTGTTTTATGGTGGATTACGTTGATGGATTTTCGTATGTTGAACCATCCTTGCATCCCTGGGATGAAACCTACTTGATCATGGTGAATGATTGTTTTGATGTATTCTTGGATCGGATGTGCCAGTATTTTATTGAGTATTTTTGCATCAATGTTCATGAGGGATATTGGTCTGAAGTTCTCTTTCTTAGTTGTGTCTTTGTGTGGCTTGGGGATCAAGGTTATTGAAGCCTCATAGAAAGAGTTTGGCAAAGACCCTTCTGCTTCTATTGTGTGGAATAGTTTGAGAAGAATTGGTATAAGCTGTTCTTTGAATTTCTGGTAGAATTCTGCACTGAGGCCATCTGGACCTGGACGTTTTTTTGGTTGGGAGACTTTTGATGACTGCTTCTATTTCCATAGGGGCTATAGGTCTATTTAAATTGCTTACCTGTTCTTGATTTAGTTTTGGCAAGTGATAGCTATCCAGAAAGTCATCCATTTCCTTTAAATTTTCGAATTTTGTGGAGTACAGGCTTTCAAAGTATGACCCAATGATTCTCTGGATTTCCTCAGAGTCCGTTGTTATGTCCCCCTTTTCATTTCTAATTTTGTTAATTTGCATGTTCATGCGCTCCTTTTTGGTAAGTTTGGAAAAGGGTTTCTCTGTGTCTGTTGTTATGACTCCCTTTTCATTTCTGGTTTTATTAATTTGCATGTTCACACTATGCAGTTTGGAAAGTTTGGAAAATGGTTTGTCTATCTTGTTGATTTTCTCAAAGAACCAACTCTTCGTTGCATTGATTCTTTGTATTGTTTTCCTAGTTTCTACTTTATTGATTTCAGCCCTCAATTTGATTATTTCCTGGCATGTACTCCTCCTGAGGGAGTTTGCTTCTTTGTGTTCTAGAGCTTTCACCTGTGCTGTTAATTCTCTAGTATAACAGTTCTCCAGTTTCTTCATGTGGGCACTTAGAGCTATGAACTTCCCCTATAGCACTGCTTTCAAAGTGTCCCATAGGTTTGGTTATGTTGTGTCTTCATTCTCAATGAATTCGAGGAAGACTTTAATTTCTTTTTTTATTTCTTCTTTGACCCAGGAATGGTGCAGTTGTGCATTATTCAATTTCCATGAGTTTGTAGGTTTTCTGCAATTTGTGTTGTTGTTGAATTCTAATTTTAAAGCATGGTGGTCTGATAAGATGCATGGATTTATCCCAATTTTTTGGATATGTTTCCAAGTATGTGGTCGATTTTTGAGAAGGTTTCATGTGGTGGTGAGAAGAATCTATATTCTTTTTTATGTGGATGACATATTCTATAGATGTCTGTTAATCCCAGTTGGGTCATTACTTCTATTAGACCCTTTGCTTCTTTGTTGAGTTTCTGTCTGGTATTCCTGTCTAGTAGTGAGAGTGGTGTGTTGAAATCTCCCACTATAACTGTTTGGGGCTTTAGATGTGATTTAAATTCTAATAATGTTTCTTTTATGAATGTGGATACCTTTGTATTTGGGGTATAAATGTTCAGGATAGACACTTCATCTTGGTGGATTTCAACTGTGGCATGTATGTAATGATCTCCTTCATCACTTTTGATTGATTTTATTTTAAAGTCTAGTTTGCTAGATATTAGGAGTGCTACCCCTGCTTGTTTCTTGGGTCCATTTGATTGAAAATATTTTCCCAACCTTTAACTCTCAGGCAATTTCTGTCTTTGTGGGTGAGGTGTATTTCTTGTATGCAGCAGAAGGAAGCATTTTGTCTTCGAATCTATTCTGCTAGTCTGTGTCTTTTTATGAGTGAGTTAAGACCATTAATGTTGAGGCATATTAATGACCATTGATTGCTCATCCTTCTTCGATTTGCAATGATTGTTGTTGGTGGAATTATATGTGGAATTTAGCCCCTTTGTTCTTTTTGCCTGTTGGTAGAGAGGGATTCTCTAATGCCTATGTTTTTCTGGTTGTAGTTATCTTCCTTGAGTTGGAGTTTTCCTTCCAAAATTTTCTGTAGGGCTGGGTTAGTGGATACGTATTGCTTGAATCTAGTTTTGTCATGGAATGTCTTGTTTTCTCCATCTATAGTGATTGAGAGCTTTGCCGGGTATAGTAGTCTGGCTGACATCCATGGTGTCTTAATGTTGGTAGAATATCTATCCAGGAACTTCTGGCTTTCAGAGTTTCCATTGAGAAGTCAGGTGTAATTCTGATAGGTCTGCCTTTATATGTTACTTGACCTTTTTCCTTAGCTGCTCTTAATATTCTTTCTTTTTTCTGTATATTTGGGGTCTTGATTATTATGTGGAGAGGGGACTTTTTTGTGGTCGACTCTATTTGGTGTTCTGTAAGCTTCTTGTACCTTCGTTGGCATGACTTTCTTAAGTTTGGGCAAGTTTTCTTCTATGATTTTGTTGAATATGTTTTCTGCCCCTTTGAGGTGGTTTTCTTCTCATTCTTCTATACCTAATATTCTTAGGTTTGGTCTTTTCATAGTGTCCCGTATTTCCTGGATGTTTTATGTTAAGGATTTGTTGGACTTAAGGTTTTCTTTGGTTGATGAATCCATTTCTCCTAGTGTATCTTCAACACTTGAGATTCTCTCTCCATCTCTTCTATTCTGTTGGTAATGCTCGCATCAGTAGTACCTGACCATTTGCCCAGCTTTTCTATTTTCTGCCTTTCTTCAGATTGTGGTTTTTTTATTGTCTCTATTTCAGTTTTCAACCCTTGCAGTGTTTGCATTGCTTCTTGCAATTTTCGGTTTATCTTTTCATCCATTTGTTGCCTTTTAGGATTTTTTTTGGTTTGTTCTTTCTTCCATTTCTTGCATTTTTTGGTTTGCTTTTTGTTCCATTTCTTGCATTTTTTGCTGTGTTTCTTATTCCATTTCCTGCCCCTTTTGGTGTGTTTCTTCTTCCATTTCTTTCATTTTTTGCTTTGTTTTTTCTTCCATTTCTTGCATTTTTTGCTTCGTTTCTTCTTCCATTTCCTGCCTTTTTTGGTTTGTTTTTTCTTCCAATTCTTGTATTTTTTGGTTTGTTTTTTCTTCCATTTCTTGTATTTTTTGGCTTATTTTTTCTTCCATTTCTTTGAGGGATTTTCATATATCCTCTTTTAGGGCCTCTATCATTTTCATGAAAGTGGCTTTAAGGTCATTCTCTTCTGCTTCGTTCGCATTGGAATGTTGGAGTCTTGCTGGTGTGGAGTCTCTAGAATCTGGTGGTGTCATATTTGTTTTTCTGTTGCTGAGTGTGTTTTTGTATTGTCTCTTTCCCATCTCTTCTTCTTGTGGGTGCAGAAAGAGCCCCTTACTGGTCTGGTGGTTTGGGGACCAGAGTTCCCTTTTGTTGGGTGCTAGCAAGTCCAATAATCTGGTGGGTCTTCTATTCCTTGTCCTCGTTCTGGTCCCGTGGGTAGAGAAGAACAGGAATCTGGGGCACTTAGCCTCCTACCTGGTCCCCTGGACCCTATGCTGGATCCTGTTGTACCTGATCCTGAGGCCGGAACAGCTGCTCCCCTGGTCTCCCTGGCTCCTCTGGTTTCCTGGTCTCGTTGGTGGGAGAGAAGCCCTGGATTCTGGGGTGCTTGGCTCCCGCTGGTATTGGAAGCTCTGTGTAGTTCCCTGGCGATCCCCAGGCAATGGAACACAGGCCCAGAAGCTGGCCTGTTGTACCTGATGAAGCCTCTGCCTGAACCTAGATTGTTAATATTTATGTGAGAAATTTGATGAATTTTGCATATATATATATATATATATATATATATATATATATAAAGGAACTTCTGGAGGCATCACCATCCCTGACTTTAAGATCTATTATAGAGCTATAGTCCTGAAAATAGCTTGGAATTGGCACAAAAATAGACAGGTAAACCAAAGTAATCTAATTGAAATCCCTGATATTAACCCACACAGTGACGAACAACTGATTTTTTACACAGAAGTTAAAATCATACACTGGAAAAAAGGAAAGTATTTTCAACAAATGGTGCTGGCATAACTGGATGTTGGCATGTAGAAGGCTGCAGATAGATCCATATATAGCATCAAGCAAAAAACTGAAGTCCAAATGAACCAATTATCTCAACACAAACCTAGGCACCCTGAAAGTCTTAGAAGAAAAAGTAGGAGGTACCCTTGAACAAATTGGTACAGGAGACAGCTTACTGAACATAACACCTGTAGCACAGACACTGAGATTGACAATTAATAAATGGAATCTCCTGAAACTTAGGAGACTCTCTAAGGCAAAGGACCCAGTCAGTAGAACAAAAAGGCAGCACTCAGAATGGGAAAAGATATTCACCCACATCTGACAGATGGCTGATTTCCAAAATATACAAGGAACTCAACAAGCTAGTCACTAAACCATCAAATAATCCAATTAAAATGTGGGGTATAGAACTAAATAGGGAGTACTCAATAGAGGAATCAAAAATGGCTGAAAGACACTTAAGAAAGTGCCCAACATCCTTAGCCATCAGGGAATTGCAAATCAAAACAACTTTGAGATAACATCTTGCACCTGTTAGAATGGCTAAAATCAAAAACACCAATGATGTTTTATGCTAGAGAAGATGTGGAGAAAGGGGAAGACTCCTCCACTGCTGGTGGGAGTGCAGTGTCTAGGCTGAGAGAGCATCCTCAATGTAGGATGGGCACCCAAAGTCCATTTGTATATCAGGGATAAATACTGAGCTACCACTCAAGGTCCCATAGATTGCCAAGGCATCCTTAAGGTCATCCAAATTTATGGTGTCTGGATCAGTCCAATGATGGCCTCTCAGCTATTAGTCTGGGGTTCAAGAGCTCCCACTTGTTCAGGTCAGCTCTTTCTGTGGATTTCACCTGCCTGGTCTTCAGCACTTTTCTCATCACACCTTCCTCTCTGTCACTGGGTTCCAGGAATTCAGTTCCATGTTTAACTGTGGGTTTCTGCCTCTGCTTCCATCAGCCACTGGGTGAAGGTTCTAGGATAGCATATAAGGTAGTTCTCAAACTCATTATCAGGGAAGAGCTTTTAAGGTAGCCTCCACACTATCACATAGTTTGCCAGTTGGTGTCATCCTTGTAGATCTCTGTAAATCTCACTAGAGCCAGATCTTACCTCAAACATATAATAACTCCATTGTGGTTTATCTCTTCTTGCTCTCCTCTATTCTTCCATAACTCAATCTTCCTGTTCCCCCATGTCCTTCCTCTCCCATCCTCTACTCCCTCCCTCTTTTTCCAGTTCCCTCTCCACTCTCCCCATGCTTCCAATTTGCTGGGGATATCTATCCCCATTCTCCTTCACTGGGGTACCATTCATATCTATCTTAGTGTCCTCCCTGTCTCTCAGATTCTCTGGAAGAGGGATTATATGCTGTCACTCCCATAATCCATGTCTAAAATCCATATATGAGTGGGTACATACCATGCTTGTCTTTTTTTGATTGGGTTACCTCACTAAGAATGGTTTCTTCTAGTGCTGTCCATTGCCTGCAAATTTCAAGACTCCTTTGTTTTATTCCACTGAGTAGTACTCTTTCTCTTCAGTTGAGGGGCATCTAGGTTGCTTCCAGGTTTGACTGTTACAAATTATACTGCTATGACTATAGTGGAATAGGTGTCCCTGTTTTATGAATGTGAACCTTTTCGGTATATGCCTAAGAGTGCAATTGCTGGCTTTTGTGGTAGACTGTTTCCCATTTTCCTGAGGAACCTCCACACTAATTTCCAAAGTGGCTGTGTGAGTTGGCACTCCCACCAACAGTGGAGGAGTGTTCCCCTTTCTCCACATCCTCCCAAGCAAAATCAGTCATTGGTGGTTTTTATGTTAGCCATGCTGACAAAAGTAATATGGTATCTCAGGGTTTTTTTTTATTGGCATTTCCCTAGTGGCTAAGGATGATGAGCACTGTCTTTAATGTCTTTCAACCACTTTAGACTCCTCGATTGAGAATTCTCTATTTAGTTCTGCACTCCACTTTTTAATTGAATCTTTTGGTGTTTTGCAGACTATCTTCGTGAATTCTTTGTAAATTTTGGTGATTAGCCCTCTGTCAGATGTGGGGTTGGTGAATATCTTTTCCCATTCTGAGGGTTGTCTTATTTTTGTGTGTGTAATTTTTCTAGTTTCTACTTTATTGATTTCAGTACTCAATTTTATTATTTCCTGGAGTCTACTCCTCCAGTGTGAGTTTGCTTCTTTTTGTTCTAGAGCTTTCAATTGTGTTTTTAATTCTCTAATGTAACTATTCTCCAGTTTCTTCATGTGGGCACTTAGTGCTATGAACTTCCCTCACAGCACTGCTTTCAAAGTCTCCTGTCAGTTTGGGTTTGTTGTGTCTTCATTCTTATTGAATTCTAGCAAGTCTTTAATTTCTTTTTTTATTTCTTCATTGACCCAAGAATGGTGCAGTTGCTCATTATTCAACTTCCATGATTTTGTAGGGGTTCTGCAATTTGTGTTGTTGTTAAATCTATCTTTAAAGCATGGTGGCCTGATAAGATTCATGGAGTTATTCCAAGTTTTTTGTACCTGTTGAAGTTTGCTATATTGCCATGTATGTATGTGGTCAATTTTTGAGAAGGTTCCATGTGGCATTGAGAAGAAAGTATATTCTTTTGTACTTGGATAGAATGTTCTATAGATATCTGTTAATCCCATTTGGGTTACAACTTCTATTAGTTCCTTTGTTTCTCTTTTACGTTTCTGCCTGGTAGTCCTGTCCAGTGGTGAGAGTGGGGTGTTGAAGTCTCCCACTACAAGTTTGTGAGGTTTTATATGTGATTTGAGTTTTTGGTAATGTTTCTTTTAGGAATGTATATGCCTCTGTATTTGGGGCATAGATGTTCAGAATCGAGGCTTCATCATGGTGGATTTCTCTTGTGATGAATTTAAAATGACCTCCTTCATCCCTTTTGGTTGATTTTAGTTTAAAGTTTAATTTGTTAGATATTAGGATTGCTACCTGCTCTTGTTTCTTGGGTCCATTTGATTGGAAAATCTTTTCCAACCTTTAATTCTGAGGTAATGCCTGTCTTTCAAGGTGAGGTGTGTTTTTTGTGTGCAGAAGAAAGATGGATTCTGTCTTTGAATCTGTTCTGTTACCCTGTGTCTTTTTATGGGCTTTTTAAGACCATTAATATTGAGGTATATTATTGATCATTGATTGCTCATTCTTGTGTGATTTGGAATTGTTGTTGGTGGTGGAATTACATGTGGATTTCCACCCCTTTTTCTTTTGACTGTTGGTAAAGTGGAATTATCTATTGCCTTGGTTTTTCTGGTTGTAGTTAACTTCCTTGTGTTGGAATTTTCCTCCCAGAACATTCTGTAGGGCTGGGTTAGAGGACATGTATTGTTTAAATCTGGTTTTGTCATGAAATATCTTGTTTTGTGTGTCTATAGTAATTGAAAGCTTTGATGGGCATAGTAGTCTTGGCTGGCATCTGTTGTCTCTTAGTGTTGGTAGAATATCTATCCAGGACCTTTTGGCTTTCAGAGTTTCCATGGAGAAGTCAGGTGTAATTCTGATAGGTCTGCCTTTATATGTTACTTGGCTGTTTTCCGTAGGTGCTCTTAATATTCTTTTTTTGCTGTATGTTTGGGGTCTCGATCATTATGTGGTGAGGGGAATTTTTTTATGATCCACTCTATTTGGTTTTCTGAAAGCTTCTTGTACCTTCATTGGCATGTCTTTCTTTAGGTTGGGAAAGTTATCTTCTATGGTTTTGTTGAATATGTATTCTGCTCCTTTGAGGTGGTTTTCTTCACTTTGTATACCTATTATTCTTAGGTTTGGTCTTTTCATGGTGTCCCATATTTCTTTGATATTTTGTGTTAGGGATTCCTTGGATTTAAGAGTTCCTTTGGTCGATGTATCTATTTCTCCTTGCGTATCTTCAATACCCGAGATTCTCTTTTCCATCTCTTATATTATGTTGGTTATGCTTGCATCTGTAGTAGTACTTGACCATTTCCCCAACTTTTTTATTTCCAGCATTCTTTCATACTGTGTTTTTTCATAATTGTCTCTACTTCAGCTTTCCACCCTTGCACTGTTTGAATTGTTTCTTGCAATTTTTGCTGTGTCTTTTCCGACATTTCTTACATTTTTTTTTGGTTTGTTTTTTCTTCCATCCAGTTAAAGGATTTTCTCATATCCTCTTTGAGGGGCTCTATTGTTTTTATGAAGCTGTTTTTAAGGTTGTTCCCTTCTGCTTCATTTTCACTGGAATGTTCTAGTCTTGATGCTGTAAAGTCTCTAGACTCCAGTGGTGTCATATTTGTTTTTCTGTTACTGAGTGTGTCTTTATATTGTCTCCTTCCCCTCCCTTCTTCCAATGGATGCAGAAAGAGCTTCTTCCTCTCCTGGTAGGTACAGGACCAGGGTTTCCTTCTGGTGGGTGTAAGCACGTACAATAATCTGGTAGCTCTCCTCTTCTTGGTCCTGTGCACTGAGAAATGGACTAGGATGCTGGGGTCGGTTATCTCCCACCACAGTGGCACTCCCCAGGCACAACAAGGTTGCCCAGAAACAGGATTTTAAAATTGTTTTAAAATACTAAGATTCTAAAACTTTTGTATGAAATTTTCAATGTTTTTGCTTTTTAAAGTTATAGTATAATTATATCTTTTTCCGTTTCCCTTGCCTTCTTTCATGCCCTCCTCTTTTTAAAACTATTTTTGTCATTTTCTTTTCTTTTTATTATTAAATTTAAATTTAAATTAGAAACAAGGTTGCTTCACATGTCAAATCCAGGTCCCTCTCCCTTTCCCTCCCCTCCTCCCATGCCTTCCCATCCCCCCCCAATATCCCTTCATTTCCCCATGGAGGGTGAGGTCCTCCATGGGGTGTCCACAGTCTGTCATTTCATCCAGGGCTGGGCCTAGACCCTCGCCCAAGGTTCCAAGGTGAGAGTGCAACTGTCATTGTTGGATGGAAGCTTAAAGTCCATTTGTATACCCGGGAGAAATACTGATCTCCTACCCAAGGCTCAATAGATTTCTTAGGCCTCCTCACTGACACTCACATTCAGGAGGTCTTGATTAGTCCCATACTGGGTTCCCAGGCTTCAGTCTGGAATTCAATGGCTAACTATTGTCAGGTCAGCTGTTTCTGGGGGTTAAACCAGCTCAGTCTTAACCCCTTTGGTCATCACTCCTCCCTCTCTGTCACTGGATTTCTTGAGTTCAGCTCAGTGCTTAGCCATGGGAGTCTGCCTCTGCTTCCATCAGCCACTGAATGAAGGTTCTGTTTCCCAGAATCTCTGGCCATGGGATTGTAGGCTGGCACTCCCCAGATCTATGTCTAAAATCCATATATGAGAGAGTACATGCCATGTTTCTCTTTTTGTGACTGGGTTACCTCACTCAGGATGGTTTCTTCTGGTGCCATCCATTTGCCTGCAAATTTCAGGATTCCATTGTTTTTTTTTTCTGCTGAATAGTACTCCATTGTGTAAATGTACCACATTTTCTCTATCCACTCTTTATTTGAGGGGCACCTAGGTTGCTTCCAAGTTCTGGCTATTACAAATAATGCTGCTATGAACATAGTGGAACAGATATCCTTGTTGTATGAATGGGCATCTTTTGGATATATGCCTAAGAGTGGAGTTGCTGGGTCTTGTGGTAGGTTTATTCCCATTTTTCTGAGGAATCTCCATACTGATTTTCAAAGTGGCTGTCCAAGTTGGCACCCCCACCAGCAGTGGAGGAGTGTTCTCCTTTCACAACAACCTCTCCAGCATAAATTGTCATTGGTGTTTTTGAATTTAGCCATTCTGACAGGAGTGAGATGGTATCTCAGAATTGTTTTGATTTGCATTTCCTGGATGGCTAAGGATGTTGAGCACTTTCTCATGTGCCTCTTAGCCATTTTAGACTCCTCTATTGAGAATTCTCTATTTAGTTCTGTAGCCCAATGTTTAATAGGAACCTTTAGTGTTTTGGAGACTTGCTTCTTGAGTACTTTGTAGATTTTGGAAATCAGCCCTCTATCAGTTGTGGGGTTAGTGAATATCTTTTCCCATTCTGTCGGCTACCTTTTTGTCTTGCTGTGTCCTTTGCCTTACAAAAGCTTCCCAGTTTCAGGAGGTCCCATTTATTAATTGTTGATCTCACTGCTTGTGCTACTGGTGTTATGTTCGGGAAGCTGTCTGCTGTACCAATTCGTTCAAGGGTATCACCCACTTTCTCTTCTAAGAGGTTCAGTGTGGCTGAATTTATGCTGAGGTCTTTGATCCATTTGGACTAAAGTTTTGTGTATGGAGATATACATGGATCGATTCACATTCTTCTACATGCCAGCATCCAGTTATGCCAGAACCATTTGTTAAAAATGCTTTCTTTTTTCCATTGTATATTTTTAGCTTCTTTGTCGATGATCAGATGTTCATACATGTATGGGTTAATATCATGGTGTTCAATTTGATTCCATTGGTCTACCTGTGTATTTTTGTGCCAATACCAAGCTGTTTTCAGGACTACAGCTCTATAATAAAGCTTGAAGCCAACGATGTTGATGCCTCCAGATGTTACTTTGTTGAGTAAGGTTGTTTTGCCTATCCTGGGTCTTTTACTTTTCCATACAAAATTGATTATTATTCTTTCAAGGTCTGTGAAGAATTGTGCTGGTATTTTAATGGGGATTGCATTGAATCTGTAGATTGCTTTTGGCAGGATTGCCATTTTTACTACATTGATCCTATGTATCGAAGAGCATGGGAGATCTTTCCATTTTCTGGTGTCTTCTTTAATTTCTTTTTTTTAAAGACTCAAATTTCTTGCAATACAGGTCTTTCACTTGTTTGGTTAGCATTATTTTATGCTGTTTATTGCAATTGTAAAGGGTGATGTTTCTCTGATTTCTTTCTCAGCCCTTTTATCATCTGTATATAGTAGGGCTACTGATTTTCTTGAGTTAATCTTGTATCCTGCCACTTTGCTGAAGGTGTTAATCAGCTGTAAGTGTTCCCTGGTAGGGTTCTTTTGGTCATTTATGTAAGCTATCATATCATCTGCAAATAGTAAAAGTTTGACCTTGTCATTTTCTTATATGTAACATATTTTAAATTTATGTATGTTTTAGAAAAGGTGGTTACATTGTATGAAATAATTTTTCAGCAGAAAAATCGCCTCCTTTGTATCTGTTTAACATTTAATATAATTTAATTTCCTGATGTTTTTGGTTATTGAACTTACTAGAGTTTTCACAGGCAGCTGCTTCCATGTTCTGTAATACCAATTGGAGAAATTCTGCTGGTGTGCTGTTGAATACTTACCAAGATCTCCTATTTTGTTTTCTGAAAGACATTCTTTTTCTTTAAAAGGGTTCAGAAGTGTTTCAGGTATCATAGGTATACATGAAAACTGTCATAAAGAATGTAGCTGAAATAACTCAGGAATCAAGTAACTATTATCTCTCAATGCACAAGGGTATTTCTTTGTCTATAATTTCAATATTGTGGTGATGAAGAGTTTCTACATTGCATTCATAGATGTTATAAGAGCTACCTGAAAAGCAGCTAGTCTTACTGTGAATTTCCTGAATTGTTTATGAGCACTGCAACATCTATAACTTTCACTCATGGAAGATGGCATTGTTACAACCTATCAGATATTGCTTTCAGATGTTTTGGTGCCTAAACCGTAGGTCTCACAGTCAATATTATTGATTAAATAATATATTTCTTATGTTTTTCCCCAAACTTTCAGCCATACTCTGGAATACAAAGGACGTAATTAAATAAGACCAGTGTCCTCAACATGAAAGTTTGGAAAAGAACAGGAATCAATGATTTTACAGCTGAGCTGACAAAATGTTTAATTCTGTTACTCATCCCGTTATTTTTTTACAATGTTAAAGTTGTTTAGGTGGTTGGCTTAAAAAGAAGCGTAAAATTGGAGTAAAAGCTTGCAAATATTAGAAGTATCCTGTTTTACAATCAATGAAAAGGTCAGAAAAGCTTTTGTATTAAACAAGTCTCATTAGGGTAGTTCATTAACACAATTAGACAAAACACATTCTCCAGTTTCAGCTATCTATTCATTTGAAAGCATTTTCTGCTTAGCTTAATCAAATTTAACATGGTAGACTTTTCTTGGCTGCACATAATCACCATGTAAATTAAAATACAAAGGGGTCTCTGAATGAACAAAAAGTTAATTATTTAATCATTTCCCCCATCTATGTTAGGTTAAGAATTTTTAATTAAAAAGGGAAAAGAAGGAAAAGTAAATGTATCTATAACATGTTTATCTTTTGTATAAAAAGTGAGTATAATTAATGTTGAAATGGAAACAGGGAACATTGAGTTTAATGCCCAAGTTTAATAACACTATTAATTTAGAGTAACCAAAAGCTGCCACTTTAACTGGAGATTTTGATTAATGATGGTAAACAGAAGTTGTAATACATTTTGATATCACAATCAATAATTCCTGTTATTATTATTTTAAAATCTGTTATGCTTATTTTAAAATGTGAAATGACAATATGAGCTCAAAATGATAATAGTTACAAATCATATTGTCTTTTTATTTGAGTGACCATATATTTATTAAGTAGTTTACACTAATTCGAACTGAAATAATATTTTAGGTTTTTAAAGAGAAAGACTAAAAATATATCTGATGGTTTATTAACAAATTCTGAACACATTTAATTTGGGATTTATGGTGCCTCTGCTGATGAGTAAGAGTTTAAATTTGGTACATCCTATGCCTAATTGTTTTCCTTTTCCAGTTTAGTGATGTATAAAACTTCAGTGTATGTGCACTTCCTAGTGCTTTTCCTCCATCTATGTTTTAACATCTTTAAATTTTAGAATTTAGACTTTTTGTTCAATTGTTTACTATTTTACCCTTTTGGTTAATTTGGCTAAAATTTAGTGAATCCCCCCCCAAAAAGAGCCCATCTTTTTGCTCCACTCTTATCTGTTTCCTCTTCCCAAAGGACATCCTTGCATGTCTCGCTTAGCATTTTCCTTGTTATCTTGCTTCTCAGAGGCAGTGAACTATAAGCAGTTTATCATTTGCTTTATGTCTAATATCCACTTATGAGTGAGTACATACCACTCTCCTTGTCTTTCTGGGTTTGGGTTACCTCACTCAGGATTTTTTAAGCTAGTTACACCTATTTGCCTGAAAATTTCAAGATAGCATTGATTTTAACTCCTGAGTAGTATTCTACTGTGTAAATGCACACATTTTCTTTATCCATTTTTCAGTTCATGGGCATCTAGGTTGTTTCCAGGATCTGGCTGTTATGAACAATGTTGCTACGAACACAGTTGAACAAGTTTCCTTGTGGTAATAGTGTGTATCCTTTGGGTATATGCCCAAGAGGTACATTGCATACTGAGGTAGACTGATTGATTCCTAATTTTCTGCTAAAATTTCATGCTGATCTCCAGAGTGGCTAGCAATGGAGGAGTGTCCCCCTTACTCCTCATCCCCAAAGCATGATTTATCATTTGTGTTTTGCTTTTCCATATTTTTTATTTAACTTTTTATGCATGTCACTTTCAGTTCCCTTTCCCTCCCCTCCTCCCCCACCCACTAATCCCCCCAGCTCCTCACCCCTACCCCATCCCTCCTCCACTCCCCAGGGAGGGCAAGGGCCTCCATGAGGTATTTTCAGAGTCCTTCACATCACCCAAGAATGGCCCAGGTTCTTCCCCATGTGTCCAGGCTGAGAGGGCATCCCTCCATGTGGAATGGGCTCCCAGAGTCCCTCTGTTTGCCAGGAATAAATACTGATCCACTCTCCAAGGTCCCACAGATTGCCAAGGCCTCCTCTCTGTCACCCAGGTTCTGTGGGAGGATGTCTCGATCAGTTCCATGCTGGCCCACCAATCATCAGTCTAGGGTCAATGCGATGCCCCCTGTTTAGGTCAGCTGCCCCTGTGGGCCTCGCCAGTCCAATCCCGATACCCTTGGTCATTGGTGTTTTTTTTTAGTCATTCTGAATGTTGTAAATGGTATCTCAACACCATTTTGATTTGCATATTACTGATGGCTAAGGATGTTGAACAATTTATTAAGTGTCTTTTGGTCATTTGAGATTCTTCTGTTCAGAATTCTCTGTTTAGATCTGTACCCCATTTTTAAATTGGAATATTTGGTATTTTGATTTCTAGTTTCTTGAGTTCTTTATATATTTTGCAAATCAGTTCTATGTCCGATGTGGTGTATGTAAAGATCTTTTCCCTTTCTGTAGGCTGCAGTCTTTTCTAATTGGCTATTTTCTTTGCCTTACTGAAGATTCTCACTTTCAGGAGGTTCCATTTACTAACTGTTGTTCTGTGCTACTGGTGTTATTTTAGGAAATGGTCTCCTGTGCCCATGCATTCAAGACTACTTCCCACTTTCTCTTCTATGAGGTTCAGTGTAGCTGGATTTATGTTGGTGTCTTTTATCCTTTTGAGTTTTGTGCATGGGGATAAACATGGAACTATTTGCATTCGTATACATGTTGACTATCCAGTTATGCCAGCATGATTTGTTGAAGATGCTTTCTTTTTTCCATTGTATAATTTTAGCTTCTTTGTGAAAAATCAGGTGTTCACAGGTGGGTGGTTTAATATCAGGATCTTTGATTCACATACCTTTGGTCTGTTTTTATGCAAAAACCAAGCTGTTTTCATCACGATAGCTCGATAGTAGAGATAGAATAGAAGTCAGGAATGGTGATGCCTACAGAAGTTCCTTTGTGGTACAGGATTGTTTTGGATATCCTGGGTTTTTTGTTTGTTTGTTTGTTTTTTGTTTTTCTATACTACATTGAGTATTAATCTTTCAAGGTCTGTGAAAATTGTCTTGACATTTTGATGTGGAGGAAATAAACCTTTTAATGGCCTTCATTATTTGATGTATTAAGTCACTTATTTTAGTATCTGTTTTAAGATGTAGATATGGTTTTCATTTTCAGGTAATAAAAAAGAATTAAAAAGAGTTTAGTTAAAAATATTGGGCAGAGATATTCATCTAGCAACTGGCAGAGACAGACTTGACACTCAGCACTTTAACTCTAAGACTTGTGGTCTCAGTAATAACATTGTTATGTTGAGATCAGTTGGGAGATGTTTTAAAATAATAAGCATCTACTAAATATCAAGAGTTGAACTTTAGTAGGAGAGAAAAGGGCAATCATTTCTTCAGCAGAAATTGAATTCACTGAGAAGTTATTTTATATCTTCCTTTTTTGCCAAACTGCCAATATGTAACAGATAATCTCATTTGAAGGCACATGCACATTTCAGGGTATTTTAATGCTTTTTAATTTTTTAATGGAATGCCATTTTAATTAATTTTTATTTATATTAGGGACAGTCTCATTTTACATATCAATTCCAGTTCCCTCTCTCTCTCATCCTCCCATTCCCCCGCTACCCCATCATCTCTCCATCCCACCTCTGTATTCACTCATCAGGGAGGATGAGGCCTCACATGGGGGATCATCAAAGTCTGTCACATCATTTGGGATGAACCTAGGACCTCCCCCATGTATGTAGGCTTAGAGTGTATCCCTCTATAGGGAATGGGCTCCCAAAGCCCATTTGTGACCTAGGGATAAATACTGGTTCCAATGGTAGAGGCTCCATAGACTGCCCAAGGACCTCAACCATCACCCATGTTCCAGTGGATCTGAATCAGTCTTAATGCTAGTTTGCCAGCTGCCAGTCTGGAGCCCATTGGCTTCCACTTGCTCAGGTCAGCTGTTTCTGTTAGTTTTCTCAGCATGGTCTTGACTCATTTGCTCATCACTCCTCCAGACTTTACAACAGGATTCCGAGAGTTCACATCAGTGCTTAGCTGTGGATTTGTGCTTCTGCTTCCATCAGCTACTGGAAGAAGGCTCTATCATGGCATTGAATGTAGTCCTCAATCTCATTATTGGGGAAGGGCATTTAAGGTAGCCTCTGTACTATTGCTCAGATTCTTAGTTGTGGTCATCCTTGTAGATTCCTGGGAATTTGCCTAGTGACAGGTTACTCTTTAAGCCCACAATGGCTCCCTCTATCCTACTGAACCTTCCTGATCTCTCATATACTATACCCACCTCCTCTTTTTCCCTCTTCTTTCCCCTCTCCTCCTCTCCCAATGCTCCCAGTTTACTCAGGAGACCTTATCCATTTCCCCTTCCTGGGGTGGTTCATGTATGTCTCTCGTAGGGTCCTTCTTGTTTCCTAGATTCTCTGGGGTTTTAGATTATAAGCTGGTTATCCTTTGCTCTATGTCTAATATCCACTTCTGAGTGAATACATACCATAATTTTCTTTGTGTGTCTGGGTTACCTCACAAAGGATGGTTTCTTCTAGTTCCATCTATTTGTCTGTGAATTTCAGCATGTCATCTTATCTTTCTTCCCCTGTCCCCACAGGAGTACTCTATTTTGTAAATGTACCATATTTTCTTCATCCATCGTTGGTTTGAGAGGCATCTAAGTTGCTTCCAGGTTATGGCTATTACAAATAATGCTGCTGTGTATTCTAATGCTTTCTATATTTTTGTTTTTGTTTTTACAAAATATATTTTCCCGCTTCTTGGCATATGTGCACTCTCATGTATGCACTATGTGGTAGGCATGACATGCATGGGCAGAGAGTTCTCCTGCTGTTCTGTTGAGGGGGTAGTTTTCAGGAGTTGGTTTTCTTCTTTTACTGACTGGGTTCTGGGGATCAAACTCAGGACATTAGACTTTTTTGTGAGTACATTTGCCTGTTGCAATAGCTACTCAGACCTTATATTGTTTATTCATTCATTCCAATGGAGCTGATACAAATCAGTAAAATTATACATGCATTGCTGATCACAGTGTTTTATGACTTACAGTTCACTTACTCCAAAAACTCAGAACCATCAGATCCTATACTGTAATACAATAAATGAAATATAATATTATATTACAATTTTAGTTAGCCCTTGGTCACATCTAGAGGTGTCAAGATACAATAATCAAGATGTCTCTGAGGACAGACTATAGGCATGAGTCATTCTGCATGTCTAATTTCTGGTAATACTATTGTAATACCCATGTTTCCAGTGTACTCACCTACAAAAATAAGAATAATGTAACATCTCACACTTAAGATCATGTGTTGACGATACTGTACAGGAGCCTTGCAAATTCTAAAGGAATATTAGGTTGTTTAATAAGGATAGAGTGTTTAGTAGATAGTTGCTATGGAGCAACCATAATTTTCCAGGACATCTTTCCTTAATAAAAGAGGGAATTAACGCTGAGATGCCTATGGACTATACATAATAATTATACAAAAAGTTCTGGTATAAATGCAAATGGTAGATGATGGCCAGTCATTATTATTATTATAAGGGGAAATACCAAGGAAAGGATAGTAATGTTGATTGCAGACAAGTGGAGAAGGCCTTGTGGAAAATTATCCACAAGATCAATTTTCATCTTCAGGCATGGGGAATCATTTACTGTCTCCAACAAAAGCAGAGATGATTGTCAGTGCACATGTCAGATATTCAGGATAACTGCATCACAGATAGGTGAGTTTCTTCAGATCCACGAATATGTAATATTATTACCAAGGCTGCATTTGACAGTCATCTAACGATTTTTAGTTTATATGTGTTGTTGGAGTAGGAAACAAACTTTTATTATGAAAGTCATAAAATGCAAAGACTAAACAATAGACATTGTCCACTGACAGAGCAAGTGGGACTGTATGATGGGAGACATGTAAACAGACTAGTGAATTCCACTATAAGTATTGTGAAACTTCAGGTTAACTTTGAAGGTATGTGGCTTTTGTTATTCATCATTGTTCTTATAAATATTTATGGCTTTCTCCAATTACCCATAGAACTAGCAGAAACCATAGGAAAAAAACCTTAGAAAAAAATTCATTGTTGTAAATAATCAAGGTTAAGTACAAAAGTACAGAGATCAAACATTTTTTCAATAGAGCTTTATCCTGTCCATGGCGAAAAATGTATATATAATATACTTACTGTATGACAAGAAGATCCCTTATGTCCTTCAAATTGTTAACAATTATTTTGGGGAAAATAAGAATCTGTCAGTGGTAATAAGGACCTAACATTATAAGATGCTGCGTTGAAGGAGTTCATAACTGATACTTTCCAATTTGAGCAGGAATTACACAAAAGCCATGGTTTTATATTATTTACCCAGATAAACAATATTCTTCTGAAAGAAATAGGCAGTTTTACTAATGAAAAATGTAAATTCCAACTTCATGTGTTATTCATGAGTGTTCTGATTTTAGAGTGTTCAGCTATGAAATGTGTCTTCAGCAATGAAGTTTGTTGTTGACTGCTGGATGTGAGAAATAACGATTTACCCACACTGCAATTTTTGCTGAATGAGGTCTATTATGCATCATTTTTAGAAGAATATTTGTGTTGTCAAATGATGTTAAGTTAATTATCTAGTATTGCTTGTGTTGCATATAACATAATGATAAGCATCCAGAAAATTTTACTATTAATATTGCTAAATCAAATTTTATGCATTTTGCTTGAGAAATAAGCTAGTATTGACATATTAATCAAAATCTTTATCTACTGTTATTGGTGTGTGACTACAACATGTGAATATGTTCCTTACTTTCACTACTTACTCACTTCATATTCACAAGTAGCTGGATTTTAGTTAAACCTCAGTAAATGTTAATGTTACTTTCATACAGATATTTACGTGTAAATAAATAATATGAGGTGGCAGATATCCTTTAGGCCAATATAGCTATATTTTTGCTCTCTTGGTTAGGAAAATTGATCTATATAAATTGTGGCTCACTTATAGGCACATAACCAACAGCCAATAATACTACCAGTTTAATGTAAATCTTCAAGAAAGTTCTATCATATATTTGCTTAATTGTTTTAGCAGAGCAGAAAGTAAATATTGAGAAATAATTTTTATTGAGTTTCTATTAAAAAAATAAAACAATAATAGGTGATGAGGGAAGGCCTTCTGTGTATATCTCTCTCTTGTTGGTTAATGAATAAAATGCTGCTGGCCAATACGGAAGCAAGATAGGCGGGACTAGGAGAGAAGGAGGAATCTGGGAAATGTAGTAAGAAGTTGAGATGGATCCTGGGAGGAGAGGATGCATGAGTATGGGGTTCTCAGTAAGATAAGACCTTATAGAAATATATATATTTTTGTAGTTATGGGTTAATACTTAAGACAGAGCTAGCTAATAAGAAACTCTAGATATTGGCTAGCAACATTGTAACTAACAGAGTCTCTGTATGTCATTTGGGGCCTCTGAAGTGGTGATGGGACTCAGGCAGGAATCCAGTAACACATGGGCCCTAAATTTTCTATGAGATTTCAATGATTTATAATTATTTATTATTTCTTTGATACTTATTTTCTGGTTTGTTAAATTAATGATGGCTACTGCTAACGTTAAGAAGAAAAATCTGTAGGGAAAGCCAACTATTTTCAGGAGGGTGAGGAAGAAGGAACCAGAAGCAATGGACTCTTTTGGCTGCTTAGTGTGACATTGATGAATTTAAAGACAAAACAAATGAATAACACCTAACAGTTTGCTTAATTTACATAAAGTAATAATTAATTATCAAAAAAGGATAGGAATTGGGGGGATAAATTCTAATCATTGGTTCATATAAATATTAGAAAATGGTAAAACATGACACAATATTGGAATTGTTATATATTTTCTATTGTTTTTTGGATTTTGTGTCATTCAAAATATAATGGCTAGTATCATGCTTAATTCCTTGCATTTGTGAAATGAAATCTCATTAATTTTCTAGGTAATGGATATTACAGCTGAATTAAAATGTAAAAAATCATTTCTTTAAAATAATATCTTTAAAATGATATTGATATTCCTATAAGATCATATTCACTAGTCTTTATACTCAATACTTATATTTTAGTGAGTTTGGACATGACATGTGAGGATGATGCTATTGGAAGACAAGTGATTTTCTGTGATTATTAATGGACAGGAACCACTGGTTAACATCAAATCTACAATGAGTTTTTCTCTTGGCATTAAATAGTCTTTCTGTGTCTAGTAGTCACACATAGCTTGCTACAAAGTAGTAATTGCAATGGTTTTAATTTAAAAGGTATTTAATACAGACGTAACTCTTCAACATTTATATGGGACAGGAATAAATCTACTTTAAATATATCAGGCCAGTCTGAAATGTGCACATTAGAGTAACCAATCATCTCTTCAGTATCAACGCCTTTATGTATACATCAGGAAAGGCTTATCCTTCTACCAGGACTGACAACACGTGTGACCAAAGATGACTTTAGCTCTTCAGTAAAAATTAACTTTATCAGTGACAAATAATTCTCAGGCATTTGATTTATTACATAAGGGGGTAAAAAGGATTTTATTTTCTTTCATAATGGCCAACTCAAATAAATTATTTGTTCCAGGATCATTGTACAATGCTGTTTTATAATATTTAATAATCTAAAAATAGATTTCTATGGAACATGTTCCCACACTACTCCTTTATCTTTTGAGTAAATATTGAATTTGAAAATCATATACAATTGTGTAGTATTACTTTGTCCAAAGAGCTAAACTGCAGGTTTAGTAGAGCCAAGGTTTACTGGTTTCTGTAAGGTAAGTTAAATATTCCATAAACAATTTTCCATAAATAATCTACATATCTCCCTGACAGATGGAAAATATGAAAAGAAAAGAAAGAATAAGAGTCTAAAATAACTTCTAATATTAATGGTATAGAAATATATTTACTTATTTTGAAACTAGAATTCATAAAGATAAGCAAAATATAACCTCATCAGTGGCCAGCTTATTTGTTTTAATTTAGTAGTGTATCCTGAGGGCCTACAATTGTACCAGACTAAACATAAATAATTGGAATCACACAAAAACATGATTAAATGATCCAGTATCGTTCTGAATTTAGGTAGAAATGGAATCTACTTAGATTGTGTGAAAATTCCTTGGTATTAACAATTACCAATGATTTTATCACTCCAGCAAAGATAACTCCTTTATAGGAAATTTGTTAGTAGAACTGAGACTGAACTCAGAATTAATATGTTCTCTCAGGAATTACAGAGTCCTCAAAAACTCAACAGAGTTTTTCAAAAAAATCACATTTACTATGATATGAATAAAAATATTAGATTCATCTTTCAAGTCTTTTATTAACCCAGGTGTTTAATAGAGAGAATCCAAGTGCAAATGTGACTGTGGGAAAGCAATAACTGTAAAGGAGAGGGACACTCTGAACTGTGTTTGTGTGGATCATAGAACTCTTAGAAATGGAATTAGAGAGGAAGTTAGAGGTCATTTACTCTAATCTTATATCTGAGGAAATGATTCTTTCTTCAATTATAATACACACAATTGCAATACATTTTCATTTATCTAGAGCCCGAGTTACTGGAAAGCTCAGTGCACTAATTTATTTTCCCACTTGACTTTTATGAGAAAAAAAGATATTACAAATAATAGGAACGGTAGTTAATACATTGGAAGATGACTCTAGGGCACTCCCAGACCCTGAAGTAGTTTTCCATCATCAGAAAAAGATACAATTATCTTCACCAGCATTTTAGTGCTAATTTCAGGCTTTATAAGCAGGCAGGAAAACTCCACCTTATGCGTATGCTCAGTGTTGTGGGATTTGCCATAGGATGTGTAGTGTTAGATACAAAGCGAAAGACTCAAAACTACCTTGATACTGGAGAGCAGAGAAGTGAGCAAGAGGAAAGAGGCGACTTGGCAAGTGGAAGCAGTGAGCTGGGTGACCTCAAAGAAGTCAGGGATATCCATGTTACACATTTTAACACATGTAAACCCATGTTAAACATTGGAAGAAGACATATTTGGAAAGAGACATAAGTGCATCTGAAAATCCCTGTTTCAGAAGTGCATTGCAACACGTATTCATTTCCTTAGACTGCCCCATGGGCTCTGAGATGTAGAATTATACTACTGTGCTAGAAGCTATTTCCTTTCCATGTTTCTGCAAATCCTATCATGGGCATCAAGGCAACCTTAATAGGGTGTCTGTTTCTGGAAATCTAGCTTACCTAATAAAGTATCCAAAGGGAAATTTGCCACTTCAGATACTGATGATAACAGAAGTACTCTTTGGAAGATAATCACAACATTCTTAGGATGTGAAATTACAGGTGCTGCTTTCATTACTTCCCGTGATATGTGCCACTGCAATCTTCTCTTTAAAAGGTCTTTGGAAAGATTTTGTTTTCCAACGTCTTGAAGTCCTTACCTGTGATCACAGGACTTCAGTGACTGGGGCAGAAATACCAAATTTGAAAATTATCTGGGCTAAGGAAAGAAAGCAAAGCTACCAGAAAGAGTTAACCAAATGAAAGTACATCAAAAATTATGATTTTTCTTTCTTCAAGGAAAAGAGGTTTTAGGCCTGCTCACACCTCTGTTTCTCACACATCTTTCTCTTGTTCCACTGTCAACCTAATAATATCTCAACTTTTACCCTTTCACTACTTTTCCCTATCCATCTGCTCTCTTGCTCACTTACCCTCTTCTCTTTTGCATGTGTCCTGTTTCTCACTTTGTAAATTGTTTACGTACGTTGCCTGAATATACACTAGAATTAACCACACCAGGGTTCTAAATGTTAGTTATGGAGGCTCCCTGTACACCATGATAATTATTCAGCACATGTAGCTAATATATTCCTAAACAGTAATCATTACCACTTGCTAAGAACAGGTAAAGCTATTAAGAGGGTCTCAAAACAGAATAACCTTTAACATATCTAAGTAATATAAGAGTTTGCAGTAGAATTTATGAGCTTTTGAATCCCAAATACTCATTATGTGAAAAAGAGCCATTTGGGTGATATTTTCTACCCTCACAGGGCCAACTACTGGTTCTGTCATATTTCACTATTACCTGAATTGATGCGATAAGGATGTTAGTTTAAATTAATTGAATGAGCAAATGCAGTACATTTTCTAAACCTGCCTCACCTAAATCATGTTCATGAAACAAAGTATTCTTAAAACATAATCAATTAGTTTTTGAAATTTTCATATGGGTTCATATGGGAGTACTATATTTACATCATTCCCCATTTCTTGTGATACCTTCAACTCCTTCTACATTCCCCGATTCCTTCTTTGATTCAAGGTCTCCTACTCTTATATTTTTATTATTAATGCTACATACACATATACAAACACAACATACATGCATACCTGTGTAGGTATATGGACTTTACTGTTATTCATACAGATATGTATATATATATATATATATATATATATATATATATATATCTGTTTAGGCTTGGACATATCAGGGGCTCATCTATGGAGAAGATTTTATTTTTCTTAGCAATTATCAATGTGCTGGTGCTCTTCCTATAGGGTCTGGACCTTGTCAGATTTTTATCATCCACATTGGCAAGTCAGCGAATGTTGTTATTTTTCATGTTTTGTTTAGGCAAACATATTGCTGAGCATGAGTATAGTGTCCCTGTATTATATAGAAGAAACTGGCTCACAGCAAAGGTCCCAATATTCTGACTCATATAACTGCTTCTCCTCCTTTTCTGTGATGGTCCCTCAGTCTTAGGTATAAGAGTTCTGCTATAGGTGTATTAGTTCTGGTTCACCAGTGATGGTGGCTGTTCTCTGCATTTTGTCCAGTTGTGGCTTATTGTTGTGACGTCTGTCTTTTGCAAAGGACAAGTTCTTTTGATGAAGAGTTAGAGGTACAGTTGGTTAGAGGCCAGAAGAGATTGGATAAACAGGAATTGAAGGTTCTCCATTAGGGTCTTTGCCCTTGCTAGCCATGGAGATACCTTGCCATGTGGTCATAATGTTGACAGGATTTATAGCTAGGTAAGCCTATTGCTTTTCTCTCTTAGCAGCTTGCATGGCCGCTTTCAATACTACCAGAGATAGTTCTCAGGGAAAAGACTTCAAGGACATTTTGATCTATGTTCTTCCAAGTGTTGTTTCTTAAGTGTGGCTGTCTTCTGCAATAAGGATCTTACCTCAATTTGGGGGGGGCAACCAATGGCTAGAGCAATGATATATATATATATATATATATATATATATATATATATATATATGTATGTATATATATGTGTGTGTGTGTGTGTGTGTGTGTGTATCTGAAAGGAGGTTTCCATGACTATCACTGGGGTCTTTGTTAGTTAATATACAGTTTTGGGAGAAATGTCACCACCAGTGGTATAATTTCATTTAAACTATATACATAGATACATATAAATGCATGTAGGCATATGTGTTTATGTGTTTGTGTTTGGATCTATTTATACATACATACTCTTTCATATTTAAATATTCATAAAATAATATGATTTCCTATGGCTTTTTCAAACACCCTTATTGTTACTTTGTCCGTCTTCATTTTTCACAAAGTTGCCCTTACAGCACCTGGGTCTTACAAAGTGATTTCTTTATGTCATTACTAAGCATGTATGTTCAAAAAGTGTGTAGGCTTGATTGCAATGCAAGTTCTAATTTTATACACTGTGCTGATGTTCTTTGTTTGGTTTCCTTGATCATATATATTTTGCTCATCTGTTAAATAGAAAAAACGTTGCAGGATTATGATGAGCATAAAGAATTTTACTCTTAAGTGTAAATTCCATGAAAGCAACTTAAGAAATCCTCACATTTTCTTACTCATAATCCTGTGAATAACTACCTGTCACAATTAACTTGTGACTTGCTTACACTTCTTTCTCCTTCTGATTGCCTGAAACATTGTATATATTCAATTTCATGTTCAAATTTCTAAGGTTGGAAATATTGAGTATTCACTAAATTATTGAAATTAATTTTTATGAATAATTTAAACCATGTAAAATTTTCATTAATTAATAATTTGTCTCTGATGCATCTTTCTAAGTGTCTCATTCTTTGCATTTTACCATTTTTATAAAGTTAATCAGTGTAGTTTTCCTTGTGATAATACACATTGCATTGTTTACCTCTCCAAACATTGGTTTACCTTGATGTCCATTGTCATTATATGTGCTATTTTATATTAAAATTTGCAAGACATGTGCTAGAGAAACAAGAAAGCATTAACATACCATCACATTTCATCATTCTTTTAAGTTTTGAGTCATTTATTTTAACATTTGTATTAGCTACTTATGATAAAATCATATTACAGTATATAAAAGAAAGATTTGTACTCTCAAAGTCCAAATCAGTTGGGGAGATAGCTAAGCTGGCTTCACAATTTTTTTGTTTAGAAACTGTAGTGGTTAATCCTAATTTTCAAAAGCATTAAATTTAGAATCAAACAGGACACTCACTTCTGTGTAGTCTGTGGGGAATGTAAGTGGGAAGGTTTGCATACTCATCCTGAATGTGAGCATCTGGAGTCCCAGATGAATAAAAGCTGAGTAGAACGTTGACATCTCTGTGCCCTTTATGATTGTGGATGTACTGTGATGGGCAATCTCACATTCTTGTCTCATTCTGTCCTCTCATTATGGATTGTACTCTCAAACTGTGAGCCAGAATACATACTCCCTGCCCTCATTTTGTTTTCTTAGATATTTTGTCATAGCAAAGAAAAAATTACTTAACATGCTCCCAACATGCTGTATGTGTTGAATGTTTGATCCTCCATACAATGTATAAAGATGGGATTTCAGATAGTAATCAGAATGTGAAAAGTCAGAACCAATAAGGCTATTTATTAACCCATTGGTGGATTTCTCCTGAATGGATTATTGGGTGGTTGTGACCACTGTGTAAAGTTGTGTAGAAGTAGGATTTTGAGGGTATGCCTTTAAAGGATTGCAGGTCTTCGGCCTATGTTAGCCCCATGCTGCAGGAGTCATATATCCCTGACTGCTGATGTCTTTGAGGCTGCAATAGGAACCAGCCGAACTGCTCCAGGTCTGACCCTGAGTGGGGGAGTGTGAATGAGGAAAGGCCTAGCTACACAATCAATGATTTTAAGGATGAGACAGAGACATCTGGTCAATACTGGAGACCATGGTTTATACCAGTATATTCATAAATAACTTCCAAAAGTGGGGGTACTGGCAGAAGGTATCTGTTATCATGTATAGAGGGCTGATAGGAAATATTTCATTTAATCTTCGAAATACTCCTAAGTAGCCCATACTCAAGCCCTCAGACACTCTATATTAGCACATCTCACTAGGCTTCAGGCATGTCTCACTAGCCTTTAGGGTGGGTGTGGACTTGCTCAGGTCTAGGTCTTTTGTTATGCAAACTAGGAGCCATTCCTCATGGAGGGCGGGTACCCAGAGATAATCAGCCAGTATCTAAAAGATAATAGAAGTTCTGAGCTCCTAGAATTCATACCTGGGCCAAGCATATTTCTGAAATATTACATTTGGGCTCCTACACTCCAGTTAGGCTCTCTCAATAAAAGTGGGCCTTGCTGTTTTTCAGGTAGGTTTTTGGTTAGCAAGTCTGAGCCATCTTCATTTCCTTTCCATTCTCCCCCCCGGAGCTCTGGAATTACATGAGTGCCTCATCATGCAAGGTTTTATGAGCCATTTGCCCATAAACGGATTTTTTTTGAAAGTAACATTTGAGTTAAGCTTCAATTACAAGTAAGATTTTGAAGGGATGACATGAAGGCTTTAGTCAATAGAAATATTCTTGCTGAGGTGATGGTATGAAGGACAGCATTGCTTTAAGACTCTGGCAGGAAGAAGAGAGTGCTACAAACAGCAACAATTCTGTCTGAGTGTGGGAACAATTTGAATATGGACAGAATGGGAATTAATCATAGAGGATATGAAAGAAGGAATTCTACAGTAATGAGAATACCTCAAAACTTTGCAAAGGATGAAGCTCTAAAAGCTTAGCCTACCTGACAATGTGTGACAGTCTAATCCCTGTGAGGACTTTGAAGAGGTCACCACACTGTCTGAAGTTAGAGAACTGTGACTCCTGCGCCTTAGCACCAATCCCTGCTGGGTTTCAGGGTCGCCAAGGGAGGTTCTGCTTAAATGGCCTGCAAGAAATCATTCTTAACATATGGGGTTGTAAAGTGACAGTACATGTTGTCAGGTACCCCATTATAACTGTCTCCCAAACGAAGGAAAGGATGTAGCTTCTTTCTAGCCTTGTCACTGTCAAAATATATCCAGAAGCTCCCAGATAAAATAATTAACTTGAGTAACTTTATTCTTAAGAAGGTGAAGCAGACAATGAAATTTCTCTCTTAATGTGTGGCAGAGAAATGAAGAGGTGAATTTCCCATTTGTTTTTAAACAAGCCTGTCTCATACAGTGAGAAATGAGGCATCAAATGTATTTTTATGACAACCCCTGTGCGCTTAGCTAGAAAGCAAGGTGACAGTTTTAAGAAGAGAAACCATCTCAAGAGTTAGACAGAATTATGTCCTTGGCCTTCAGAAGAACATCTAAGATCCATGTGACTGCTCCTCTCTTGCCCGTGTTCTGTGTTATTACATGCTAAATCGATTGTAGCTGTATACCTCAGTACATTTAAACCATTCTTTGGGGCCCCTCTATAATGCTTTCAGAATTTCACACACAACTCTAATGATTCCATAAGCTGTCTTGAATCTTCTATCAGAAATTATTATTATATTTATAACACCAATCTGAGAATATTTTATCAAATTAATAACTGAGCCTAGTGCTAAATTAGCCTTCAATGTCTTCTCTCTGCATGATGTCGTAGATTAATTAATACACTATATAAAGTCTGTAAGTATAACCATGTTTCTTCTTTAAAAGTCATTAAGTGGGTTTAATAAACATTGAAATGATCAATGTGTTAATTGGCTCCAGATAATGTTTATCAAATATTTAGGAAGAGAAAATAAGATATTGTATGGCAAATAGTCTAATTCAAAGAAGCAATTTGGGGAGAGGATTGGTTTAATAGGGGTAGGATTTCCAGACTAACAGCTTTTTAAAATACAAACGGGGAAAGAGACAAGAATTAGCTTAAATAAAAGTTAATGCAACATTAGGTTTGCAAATTTAATGGAATAGTTAGAATTTGAATTTTACATTAAAACACAAATTCAAATTATATTCTTTCATTGTGTGTGATTGTTCATACGCATTTTACATTTATAGAATTATTGCTGCAATAATGTTCTTCATAAAAATGATGACTTACAACACAGGGGCCTATCTAATCATAAGAAATAAAAGACTATGAACACAGGTATGATGCTAAACAATTTTCCTGATTTTCTTCTGTTTTCACATTAATTTTTCTGGGATTGAACCTAGTGATTGATGGAAATGTAACACACACTCTCCATTTGAGCTACAGGCCCAGTCCCATGTTTAATTTTTTTTTCTTTAACTGAATGATAGAAGAATGAGCATGCAGACTGACCAAGGGACAGACAGATGATCTGCACTGTTTTCCTCTTGCTTGTCTTTCTCCTATTACTACTTATTATGAACTGTCCTCTCTTAACACTACCTAACAAAAACATTTCAAATTTATACCACAACTTTAGGTTTCAAACAATAATGAAAGAAATCTTACATTTAAATTTTTCTATAAAGTTTTCTGTTTAGAAAGAACAAAGCCAATATTGTTGAGGAATTACTGCGGTATACCAACTGACTATGCTAGAATTCTGAAGAACCCACTACAAAAGTTCAGAGGGCAAGGAGGAATCAGAGGTCTATCTTCTACAATGACCTAATGCAGTCTGACATTTCTAATGTCAAAAACATGCTTAAGTTCCCAGGAGAGCAGGAAACACACTCACCATTTCCTTTGTGACAAACAGGTATTTCAGGTTATTAGGGAAGCTTGACTTAATTACTATTGAGTAGTCATTTCAAATTGTGACTAGTTCTCCCCTGTATAATATAACAGAGACAAAGAATTAAGATATTTCCTGGCCCAAGACCCAGTATGTCCACTCCCTTAAAACTGTTTTCACATATTTTTACAATGTAAGCAACTGACATTTAATCACTGATATTATGAAACATCAAATGGAGATAACTGACATGTCTGTTATTGTTGGTTAGTAATTTAGAATTAGAAAGGGCATAGAAAACAAGATATGCAAAGAAAATATAATTTATTTGAGGAACTTGTGATTTGTAATGTAAAATTGGTATAAACCAAAACATAAAAAGCAATTCTATATCTTTTAAAATATGAAGACTCACAGGGTTGTCACATTATATTTTTATTACTTTAACATTAAATCCAAAAACTAAATGCTTGGTAAGGAAAGGAATTTTATTTAACTAACAGTTCTGGAGGCTCAAGGGTCCAGTGATTCCTTTTGTTCACGTCTTCTGAGACCTATGTGCAAGAACAGGTACAGAAGGACCAAGTATTGGAACACAAAGTGGTAGACCAGAACAGATATGCTCTCTTATATTGATAACAGCCCTCCTGAATGAAGACATACCACAAATGAGTCTCCACTATGTCTATCAGTGACGACTAGGCCCATCACCTCCCAGAGTAGCCAAACTAAATGTCAAGTTCCCCACTTATGGAATTTTGAAAAATACAGACCATGTATACTTAAAATGCAGTGTACAATATAGGACATAAGGACATATGGCTATAGCCATAAATGAGACAAAATAAAATTTCATAAGGTGGCAAGGCTGGAATCTGTTACTTTCCGATATAAATTCTTATTGGTTGTCTTAGCATTATTCCACATTTTAAAAAAGTTTGTTGAACAAATATTATATGATAAGAAATAGTTAAGTTTTGAAAACAAAATAAATGTTCTTTAAATGACACAAATTATGAACCTTCTTTACAGTAAAAATGTATTATTCAAAGTTATTTGTATTTTCTTTATTATTATACTTTAAAAATAACTTTAGGCTGAGTGGTAGTGGCTCATGCCTTTAACCCCAGCACTTTGGAGGCAGAGGCAGGCAATTCTGTGAGATCAAGACGAGCCTGGTCTACAAGAGCTAGTTCCAGGACACCAGGACAGCCTCCAAAGCCACAGAGAAACCCTGTCCAAAAAACAAAAAACAAACAAAACAAAAATTTTGTGATATGAGTTAAAGGAGTCAGCATAAATCCTCCATGTCATATCCTGTCCAATGATCGTAATTACTTGCCTGAGGTACTATGAGTGTTTGTTGTTTATATTATACCAAAAACTGTTTCAAGAATTATCCTGCTCTGTCTTCTCTGTTAGAAAGCTTTGTGCAAAATAATGCTGTAAATCTTTCCCCACATAGGCACAGGAATTAGAAAGTCTGGCTGCACATTTGGACAGCAATTTTAGATTTCATATATGTCTAAAAACACGACCCATTTGAAGACTTTTGGACATTTCAGTAAGATGCTGCACATTTATATTTCTGCTTTCAATGATGGAAATGAGTGAGGCTTCTGAGATGTGCATGTCTCTAGTGGAACTGTCAAATGGTCACATCACCACTTCTGCCTTATGAAGGCCACAGCCACATTAGACAAGTAAAAAGACAATAAACAAAAGGTCCTATAGAACAATAAATTTTGGAAATTTGCTCAAATATTTTGAGTTTCAGTTTCTATACATTAAAATTAAGTTATTCCAAATTTTATTAAATTTACAAGTTTCTGACACATGGCAACTCCTCAGGAATATGGTATTTTAGTTATTATCATACTCTATTATTTTATTTAAAAGGGTTATGGGATGGAGTTATGGCTCAGTAAAGACACCTGCTGAAAGTGAACCTGAGTTTGACTCATAAATCTCACATATAATTTGTCCTCTATTTCCAAAAATTTAACATACATTCTCTCTCTCTGTCTCTCTCTCTCTCTCTCACACACACACACACAGATATATTGTCTCAAACAATAAAAATGCCTTAACAAATATTTCTTAAAATAACAAAACTTTTTCAAATGAATCCCTATGCCTTCTTTCTACCAAGTATAGAGACATAGAGACAGTAAGGAGCAACAAGTAACCTCCAAGTTTTCTCTTTTCTTTATATGCTTTTTTTACTAGTTTATAACCTTGGTTGTCTCCCATAGGAAGAAATTTCTTTTGTAAAGGCAGTGATAACATTATCTTAGTGGCTGTGATATCCTGGTATTATGAATTGAAACAACAGACTTACCTACTGGCCTAAAATTTAAGAGTTTCTGACTCATACCAGAATATACAGTAGTTGTGTTGTGTTCAATGCCCAGTTTATAACACTGAAATAAGAGTATCCAAAAGACTTTATAAATTGCAACCTTGACTTTGTGTCCTATGATGCCCTTTTTTTGTTTGTTTGTGTTTGTTAGTTTGTATTTCAAGACAGGATTTCTCTGTATAATATCCCTGGGTATCCTGGAACTCACTCTACAGGCCAGGCTGGCTTTGAACTCACAGAGATACACCTGCCTGTTCCTCCAGAGTGATGGGATTAAATGCATGTGCCACCACCACCCGATTTTCATGATGTTCTTAATTCCATCAAACATTATTAAATGCAGACATACCAAGCAGTGGAATTTCAAATGACATTTGATGATTTACAAACCTATAAGTGAAGGTAAACTCTGTGAACTCAAATAAATTATGTATTATTGTTTTTTGGGGGGCAATTGGGGAAGCAGTTGTTAACTCTAATGAAGAAAACAAAGCTTAAGTATAGCTGCATTTCATAAAGAAAATGTCATTCAGATTTACTATGTAAAGTTTAATAGCTATGCTTCTATTGAAAATGCTTATTAATTTTATGTATATGTGCTAATGGATATTGTACATAATGTATATTAGGCTTTTCATAAAAACAAATAGTGGAATGCAAGCAACCTTTAATAACATAACCATTTAGATTTCTTATGACATAAACCTATAATCCAGAATTTTTAGTGGAGGCAATAAAACAGAGTTCAAGGGTACAGAGTGAGTCTGATCCTTACTTGAGTTACCCGAGACTCATATCAATACCAAAACCCAAAACAATTTAAAATTATTTTTGTTTCTTAAAGCTGTAAGAAAGGCTAGTCACATGACTCATTATAAAGGGCCTCACAGACAATCCTGAGGATCTGAATTTGATTAGGAGAACATATAATAGAAATAGAGATAGAAATAGAGAACAGAGTCCTGAAAGCTGTCTTCTGATATCCATGTGTTCCATTGGATGTATATGGGAGTGTGGGCATCTGTGAATACACACTGTCTTAGTTACTTTCCAATTGCTATGCTAAGATACCATGACCAATGCAACTTAGTGAATAAAAGGCTAATTGGGAATAAGCTTTTCAGTGGTAAATCCATGACCATCACAGCAGTGAGTCTGGAAAAAGGCAGGCAGGCAGGCAGGCAGGCAGGCAGGCAGGCAGGCAGGCAGGCAGGCAGACAGGCACTGCAGTGCTAGTACTTAAGAGTTTACAGGATTATCTGGTAGCAGGTA
The DNA here is from genome assembly GCF_017639785.1 of Mesocricetus auratus. Lineage (NCBI taxonomy): Eukaryota > Metazoa > Chordata > Mammalia > Rodentia > Cricetidae > Mesocricetus > Mesocricetus auratus. Next base: position 37,745,777 of record NW_024429190.1, read on the forward strand.
TCAGAGGTAGAGAAGGCTTACTGGAAATGGTATGAGTTTTATAAACCTCAAATCCTACAGCCAATGTCACTCATACTCAAACAAGATCACCCCTCCTAATCCTTCCCAAATAGTTCAACCAACATGGCAAGAAAACATCAAAATATGTGCCTTTGGGGGCCATACTTATTCAAACCACCACAAGAACACATGAGAATCAAAACTTGCATCTACTACAAAATATTACAATGGTGCTTGTATTTTAAATATTATCTTTTTCAAAAGATATGAAAACATTCATGGATTTTTTAAATTTCTTTAGATCACAACTGTGTGATTTTCACAAGCAGTTAGGCATGGTAAAATTAATTACTTTTGTTTATTAAGGGGAAGGAGCTTGAAAAAATTTACATTGTTATTTTCAAATGTTATTCAACTGTCTCTTACTTTCAGAGATATTATTTTTAAGGATCATTTTATCAAAAGTGAAACATTGCATTTTCATTTTTCTCTCCAAAAACACATTGTAGGTGTCATTGATCAAGAAATTTGTAAAATACTTTCTCCAGTCTTTTTTATTTTTTTATAATTATTATAGTTTTAGGACAAACTCTAGTCTTATCTGATCAGTCATATATATAAATTTTAAGTCTTAAACTTTGTTTAAGCATTATAAAATCTTGAAGATGAGGTAGTTTTAACTAAAATAACATTTCATTTTTAATAGTTAAATGTTCTGTATGTTTCATTATAAAATTTGTCTACATAGAAAATTCATCACATAACTTATAGTGTTACCTCCATGCAAACATGTATATGTATATATTCGTATACATATATATGTGTGTATATATAAACAAATTCATATATATATGAATTCATGCATATATGAATTTATTGATTCAAGTAAGTTGGTGATACTTTTATCATAAACATTTCTATCGTATTTGGAACTGAATGGGGACCATGTATTGTTAGGATGACATTTCTGCAGTAAAATACAATCAATGCTTTAAAAAAAACGGGGCTGTTTATTACATACACAGGCATACAATGCTTGTGCTTTTAAACTTAAATGAAAACAAAATGAATTTCAAACTTCTGTTGCGTTGCTGAACTTGCCTCATTGAATGTATTCAGTCAGTACATAAGGCTCATGGCCACTGTGTGTTCAGTTCAGTCCTTGATTCTATTAAATGAATAGGATTAGTCATTTCATCACAATATACAAAATTCTAAAATGTTATTGTATCTATGTGCATTGCTTGAAGATATAGTTTCCACTCATTTGTTGTTTTCACTTACAAATCAAAAGAAACTATGAAATCAATGGCTTTCTTGAAGCTTTCATACAAACATTTAAATTTCTTTCCCCATAAGTTCATTTTGATCCATCCTTTGTCATTTTATATTATTTCAACAACACTTTTAATGCTTATTTTGTGCATTCCTAAGTCCCTCCCAATCATGATCTATTTCTTTTCTGTTATTATTTTATTTTTTAATTATTATTTTTGTTTCTTACATATTATGTTTCCCTCTTTTTCTTCTTACCAGGTTTTGGGGTTATTTAATTATTAAATAATTTGTTAACTATTTAAATAGTAGTTTCACACTTTCTTAAGCGGAGCACCTTACAAGAAATGTCTGACTCAGACATCAAACAGTTTTCAGAGGATAACTGGCATTCATGGAAAGCTCTTCAAATCTGTGAACAGACTTCCTACTTATTGCCTTTGTTATTGAAATGTGAACTCTCTAGGAGGACATCATAGGTGACCAAAGGGTCAGGAGGGAGATGCATTACTCTCTAGCAGAAACACTGCAATGTGTGTGCTGATTGTAATTAGCATTCCAAATATAGATATTCAAAATGACACAGAAATATCCTCTTCATGTGTATGACTTTTTAAAAAACCTTTCATCTGGTTTGTGGGATAGAAATACTAAAAGCAATTAAGTCTTTCCTTTTTTCCCCCCATAGATATAATGTACATGATTCTTTTTTGTCAAAATGTCTTAGTAAAGCAGTCTCTTAATTGCAAGTTAGTCTAGACGTCTTTGCTATATTCATTTCAAGCCACACCAAGGAATTCTCTAAAGAAAGTAACAAATGAAAATCATGTAATAACCACCAATTCTTTTTCTTGGTCTTTATGTTAAATAAGACAGGAAAAAAATACTCAGCTATCTCTGCCGAAAATTATAAACTATTTTTATCTACAGAAGGAAAATGGGCAAGGAGTCAAAGGAAAGAAGAAAAAAAAAACCTCTAAAATCAAATGTATCAGCTAGACTGTTGATATAAATGCACAGTATTGATTGCATTTCCATATGATAGTCCAATCAGGTAGGTTTCTCATTTACAGGTATTTCACTCCTCTTTAAAAGTTCTACGATATGCTAGTATCTGGTGATTGGGTTTCCTGTTCTTTTGGACCCATTATCTTACAGATGTTATTTATCCCTTCTCATCTGCTTCCTCCCAAAGCATACAGTGGAGATATCTTTATTCCAAGAATACCAAACAGGAATGGCCACCATTAGCCACATCTAGCTTTTGATTTGTTTTTATATGCTGAAACTCCCAAAATCTTAAAGTTTTAGGAAAGGAAGAAAAATGCCTTGGAAAGAGATTGTAGCTCTGAATAGATCTAAATTATTTGCTTTCAAGCCTCCGTGGAAAAGTCTGTCAATCCTTGTTTATGTGGAAATGTCTGAAATTATCAAAATTCCTTAAAAAATACAGTCCCTCACATCCAGACCTCTTAACAAGTAAACTATTTGATCATGATATTCTAAATCCTCTTAAAAGATGCATCTATTTATTTCTTGTTTGTGGGTGTTTGTGTACATTCCTGCATGAGCTTACTCACACTAAATGCATGCATTTGCCAGCAGATGCCAGAGGGCTTCAGAGAATCTATTAGAAGTGGAAATAGAAGAAGTTCTATGCTACCTAGTGTGGGTATTTGGAAGTGAACCCAAGTTTTCTGGAAGAGCAGCATATGCTCTTAATCACTGAGCCATTTTTCCAGCCCTCTAAATAATTTTTAACTTAAAAGACTACTTTATTTTTTGACTACCATAACTTCTGTGTTTCTCATGAGTTTACCAAACTTGTGTGCATGTGTGTGAATATGATGGTATGTATATGTGTGCCTGTATGTGTGCAGTTTTTTGATTATGTCTATTAAATGTTAATGTTAACATTGCTATTAAATCTCTTAGAAAGTTCACATTTCTTATTTTGTTAGAACTAAAACTCACATTATTCTACAGCATTCCATTCCATTACTACTGTGTTTGCTTGTCAATGCTTGTACACAATCCTTCAGAGAAGAATTGCAAAAATTTCTGCTCATGCAGGTTCTTTTTCACATACATAAAGAATTAACTCCACCTGTGAGATATTTTCTGACATTGGTTGTCTAGGACATTCCAACTTCTTGTTAACACCTAGTGGATATATGGATACTATCTCCTACTTTAAATGAAGCCAATTCTGTTCCTGAAACACTGAATTATTGTTTGATGATACATGGACCATTGTGCTCTTACTGTTGACTTGAATTAGCTTGTGATCTTTAAGAAAGTCTTGACCTCATGGTCTCTTTTTTGCCTTGTGTGTCATGACATTCTAATCTAAATGGAAGCTTCTTTGTGTCAAACATTCTATTTATTCTTTACTTTGCACTACTATGATAAGGGTCAGCATTCTATCTCAATTGTTGCCTTATTCAACTCTGCATCGATTCTACTTTAGGAATGAAAAAGTTCTGCTGGTGGCCATGTCAGAGGAGCAGCAGATAGCAATTGAATCAGTTATACCAGCATGCAAGACATGGGTGAATCTAAGATAGGCAAGGCTCCGAGGGCTTTAACCCCAGAATGTTTCTTGCTATTGCTGTGCATTGACTTGTTAAGTGCTGCCAGTTTTTTCTCTGGCATTTGTCATGTTGTGAGTGGGTATGGAGATACTCTTTAATGTAGTGTGATTATCTCATGGAAGCACCCACATTTTACTGGGCATTTTTACTTGTGAGTTATTATGAAGATGATTTGCTCCTAATTTGTATTGTTTAGCTGAAGCAATGAATTTATAGAATAATACTGTTAGTTTAAATAAGAATTTGAGGATTGAGGATTTTTAATAAAATTTTAAGGGATTATGGCAGAGGTTAGATTACTAGGGAAATTAGTATGGGTAAAAGCAAGATATAGTATTGCCCCCACACCAGATAAATCAGGGGCTGCAAAGGATAGAAAGTAAGAACAAGAAAATGTCACCCAGCTATTTTCTCTTGAGCAGCCACAGAGACTGCAGCTTACATTAATGATTAATAAAAACAATTGAGTCCCAGAAGTCCAACTAGCTAAAGTTCTTTTAATCTTAATATGGAGAGATGTATTCACAGGTTTTGATGAGCATCATACCTGAAAAAAAAACTTTAAATATGACTTAAGGTTAGATTAAGGTGCTTTTGTTAGTAGATCTGAGGTAAAATATTCTTGAGGAAGAATCTAAAGTTTAGAAAGGCACATAGTTACTTGAGGGACTCATTAAGGTCAAAGAACAAGGACAAAGCAGCCCAGTTATTGCTTGCTGGCATACCTTTCTTGTTCGGATGGGTTGGTGATCAAAGATGGTGATTATATCCTTGTACCTACTTCTGCCCTCAGCTTCCTGCTATAAAAGCCTGTTGATTAACTATTATGTACCTTGAGGATTTAAAGTAGAGCTCAATGATGGTTTTCTATATATAAAAGTTTAGATTTGTAATTCTTTTAAGACTTTTTAAATAAGATTATCTTTTGAGAAAAATAATAAATTTAGTATTTTCTTTGTAACCACAAAATGCAGACTGTGAATAAGAAAAATGACTGAGAAAACTTCCTTGCTTGTTTACACTCTGTTTATTCTGTAAGTTGCTTAGGTATGAATGTGAGTTTTGGAATAGTTTGTTTATCACCTGTAATACATAAAATCTTCAATCATCTAGGGATATGGAAAACACATCATTTTTTTACTTGGATTCATTGCAATCATTCACTTTAAAATATAATATAACTACATCTTAATTTACATACTGCTTGAGAGATTTTGCTGTTGTATATAAACTGTAGTGGAAAAAAATAGACACAAGAGAAGTAAAACACTAGAAAAGATGTAAAGGGAAAGATGTAAAAGAAAGACATCAGGAAGCAGATAGAAGGAAGATATCAAGAGAGTTAGAAAGGGAGACACCAGGGTAGTAAAACAGAACAGAGAAGGAATAGAGCAGAAAAAGCAACAGTAAGAATAATAAAATGAAGAACAAACTTCGGCCTCCAGAAAAATCTCTTTCTGCCAAGCAGGTCACCTGCTCTGCATCTTCTCTTCAATTTCTCTGACCTTATAAAGGTTTTCCATTAACCAACATCCTAGGTGGGATCCTGACAGGTTAGACAGTGTGTGTGTGTGTGTGTGTGTGTGTGTGTGCGTGTGTGCGTGCGTGTGTGCGTGCGTGTGTGTATGTTTTCCCTTTTCCCCTGGCCCCTGATTTAAGTTTTGCCCCCCTTGCCAACCACAGAGAGTTATGTTGTAGTCCCTGAGAAAGAAAAGTCATGCTGAGTGATTAGTTCACTGACTCCATTGGATCCCCTTCAATCCCTGAGATTCTAGAGCCTGGTTCTCATATGAATCCACTAGAGATTTATTTTGATTTGCTTTACGGTTAATAATGATATACTCTAGGGGCTTGGGAACAGTTCAGTCACTCAAATGCCTACCTCATATGTCTGGGGGAACAGAGTTTGATCCTCAGGACTCACCTGGAAATGCCAGGCCCTTGCTAACGCTGTGCTCTAGCAGCTGAGATATAAAAATCACCAATGTTCACTGCCAGACAGTGTAGTCTAGTTGCTGAGCTGCTGGTCAGTTAGAGACCCTGTTGTGAAAGAGGTAGCATGAAACTTGTTATTATCCTCCAGCCTCCAGAGTTCCGTGTATACATGTTGACTACTACATAGGAACACAACAAAGTACACAAGTACATAATAAAAGTGACTAAATGAATAACCCAATTTGTTAAACAACATTACTATCGTAAATGGAAACACTGAAAATAGGAAATAAGGTCATCAAATTTTAAATTCTCGTTTAAATTCACATATTCAGATCCCAAAGATATTCAGGTATCTTAATGATAGGTCTACTGTGAGATTGTGGTTATTTTCCTTGAAAACTGAGACAGGAAGATCAACAAGCCTCGCATGACTCCATCCACCCAAAGTTCCTAGAAATCATAAGCTACCGAGATAAGTCCAAGGAATGCTGTCAACCACATCAGTCTTTTCCCTTGTCATTCAAATTGACATTTCCCTGGTTCCAAAGAGAAATATAAAAATTTCATTTTAATACTCACTCTTTAATATGGTCAAATGCATTCCCTGAAGACCATTGATTCTGTATTCATGAATTTTCAAGTTCCCACTTAGTAGATGTTTTCTGTATGTCACAATTCTTATCCATATATTAAAACAAAAATCAGTGTGTAATAATCACTGTTTATGGTTTACAAAATAGAAAACTGAGTTATTACAAAATGATACACCAGTACCTTGAAGTTAGTCACTATTTCTACTAAAATCAGTAAAGGACACTATATGTAGAAAAGAAGACTAAGGAGACTGTATTGTTTTGTCATTTTAGAACTTTCAATGAAAAATGTTTAATAATTTTAGTAAGAGAAAAATTTTAAATGAAAACTTGTGAATAGTAAGGAAAATATAGCTGAGCAAGCATTTGACAGTCAAGTCAAATGACACAAGTTTTGTCATTATTTATTACAAATATCATATAAGAATGCTACACACACATACACACACACACACCTAATATACAAACTGAACAGGTTGTACTTGTATATTGAGGAACACACATTTTCAACTATTGATGAAAAACAGTTCATTAATTTGAAAATGACCTAGGAGGGATATATAGGAAAGTTTTGAAGGAGCAAAAGAAAAAAGAAAATGATATAATTATACTGTAATATCAAAAAATAAAAGAAGCAAGGGAAGAAAGGGAGGGAGTAAGACAGGAGGGAGAGATGAAGGGAGGGAGAAAGGAATGAGGAGCCAATGACTCTAGATAAAAATTTTCAGAGCTAGTTCTGGTGAAACAGGTGAAGGGGGAAGAACAGAATCCATGAAGGGAGTTCAAGATGAAAGCCAAATCTTGACTCGGGAATACAAGATAAAATGCAGAAAAAAATTTAAAACCATGAGAAAATCTAGATAGAAAAATGCTCTGAGAAGCAAAACACTTAGAGGATTCTGTTTTGTGTTGGCCAATTTACACTGGGCATGGGACCTGCTTTGGATAATGACCTAACCTGAGATTTCACTGTAGAAAACAAATAAGAGGTATCAGTTATATAAAGTCTCTTGGTTAGGGGTGACAGTTTCTGTCCACCTTGCCTTCTCAGTGAAAGGACATAGCCCAAATATCTGCCTGTCTTGCCAGCCTGCCTGCCTACCTACCTGCCTACCTACTACCTATCATCTATCTATCTATCTATCTATCTATCTATCTATCTATCTATCTATCTATCTTATATCTATCTCTATTACTATTATCTATCTATCCTGGGTGTCTTGATATTTTTCTTTTTAGTTTTTTTAATGTATTTGTTTGTTTATTTTAATTTGTTTTCTTTTAAAGACAGAGTATGCACTCACATGAAGTTGGAAGGGTGTAGAATGTGGGAGGAACTGGGTAGAAGAAACAACAGGATAAAATATACTCTGTGAGGAAATTTTTAAAATATTTTTAAGAATGTGATTCTTAGACAAAGTAACACTAGACTCTGTGCAAGCTGAGACAGCTGTCACACAAACCTGTTTAAAAACCCAGACACAGCACTTTTACCTTGCAATGTGTCCTGCCTGCAAGATACACTGGAGCAATGGTGGTGCAGAACTTGTGGGAGAGGCCATTGTTTGTTTAACTAGAAGCCCACATCCTGAAGAGGAAGCCCACGCTCTATACTTCCTGGATAGTCCACTATGGTAGAAACAAACATGATTATCAAAAAAATTAAGGAAATGTTTTAAATGATACCTTACTATATTCATAGACCAGTGCCTTGTACACCAAAAATCATAGTTGCTTCTTCTGGCAGCAGATGAGAGTGGATACAGAAAACCACGGCTAGGCATAGCTGAGAGAGAATCAGCATTGGGTCTCCATTGGGTTCCTCCCCTCTGAGATCCAGGAACCTGTGGAAGAGGGAGAGGAAAGATTGTAGGAGTCACAGGAGGTGGAGAACACCAGGAGAACCTGCCCCATTTAGTCAACTAAGGAGGTCTCACAGAGACTAAAACGACAAGTATGGGGCTTTCATGGGTCTGCACCAGATCCTCTGCATATGCATTATGGCTGCTAGCTTGGTGTTCTTATGAGAATCTAAACCGTGGGAACAAGTGTATCCCTGACTCTCTTGTTGGCTTCAAGAGCTCTTTTCCTCCTATCTGTTTGCCTTGTCCAGCCTTGATAGGAGGGCTTCTGCTTTGTGTTATTGTATCTTGTTTTGTCCTCTCTAGCTGCTGTTTCTTGGAGACCTGCTCTTTTCTGAAGAGGAGAAGTTGGGGGAGTGGAGTTGGGGGGAAGGAGAGGTGGGCCACAGCAAGGACAAGGGGATGGAGGAGACACTTTACTGAGATACATTGTATGAGAGAGAAATATATTTTCAACTAAAATGTTCATAAAACTCCTTATTTTTTTCAAAACTGTGACTTTATATAGTAACAACATAACATTTCACACTGCATATTCAACTTGTAAGTAAACAAAGATATGACATTGAAAACTGGGAGTCTTGAAATATTTGTGTAATTTACAAAATTTCCAGACAATTAATGTGAAGTCATATACTGAACTGAGGAGCTGAGACATCGTACCCTTTTACCAATGAGATTTCCTGTATATGTTCAACTCTCCGAACACTTTGCATAGGTGTAATCATACTAATTTTATATTATATTTGTTTTCTCATGGGAACTTCACACAAATAATCCCTGTACTCTATTTTATAATTTTATCCCCGTTCTGCTAATAGCTAGTGATTTTATATCAGTTACACAATATTTAACATACTTGGTACTTTGCTGGTCAAAATAGTTCATAAGGAATTTCATCTTGATTTTGCCTCATTAAAAAAACAAACTACTGGAAACTGAAACTTAATGTCATTTATAATATTAAATAATATCATTGCAAAGTAAGTGTCAAGTTGTATAGAAGATTGTCTCCTTCAAAATAGTAACATGGGCTTACAGAGGACAGACAGGACACAGCTGCATTAACTATTCTGCTGAGAATCACTATGTCAGCTTGTATTTCAGACTTCACATTTCCCATTCAAACACTCATCTACCCTATCTTATGGCTCTCAATTATGTTACCAATTTTGGATTAGGTCGGTGCACACAATTTAAACCCACACAATATCCTACATCTTCACTTTTTTATTGACAGTCTCTATTCAGTTGGATTAATGCATTTGGAGAGCCAAAAGAAGCCTGTGCTCAGTCTTTCTTACTTACTTTCATTTGAGCTCACTTACTGTCCAGCCTATTTAACTGCTGTTGTAGACATGTTAGGAAAACCCTTTTAAATTTTAAGTGTGGTTCAAGAAGTAGGTAACACACACATATAGAATGTGCAAAAGTTTTAAGTGAAAAAAATAATTTCTCTAATTCTTAAAGTAGATATGAACAAGCAAAAGAACCAAAAATATCAAGGACTCCTTACCTATAATTATATATATGTATGCAGTGTACTGAGTGAATTCATTGCTTCTCAAAAGAACATTCACATTTGACCTCTGAATAAATCATCTAAAATCCTAAGAGCTAAAATTAAATTGTCCTTTTCTTAGTTTAAGGATCAATCTAATTATACCAGAAATTATCAGACTCAATATCCTCTTTGAATAGAGACTTCTCCAGGGCGATGTTATGTAAATAAATATATATTCATAGTTTCAAACTGAGTCAAACTAAGTGGATAGAAATTTAATTAAAGGCAAAGTGCTCTCTTTAAAAAGAATAAGTATTAAATAATTTTCTGCCATTCTAAAATTACCTACATTATTTCTTCATAGAATAAAGTTTATTAAATTTCAGTCCTACATGCTATATTTTAACATGCTCCAGAAATAACTTCATTGCATATTTCTGTTCTTATAAATAAATGTGAAGCATATAATTCATCATAAATTTAGTAAAAATTTATATGTAAATGTAATTAAATTGTCATGTTAACCCTCTGATGTAAAAGAGCTTGTGGACCATTTCCTATAATAAATAACAGAAAAGCTAAACATTTACATAAGCAGTGATTTTTCCTACACAAAATAGAGCTAATGTTAAGAGGAAATCTGAAGATACAGAAATGATCATAGAAAGTTACACTCATAGGTTCCCTGAACACAAAGCTCTTGGAGAGGAAAAAAGCTAGAAGCACTTAAATGACAGCCTATACAATACCTTCAGTTGAGTGTGGACTTGAGTACTTCTAAAACTTTTCGGTTTTTTTTCAGCCTTTTATTGCCAAAAAATTTAATCATTACCACAATTTATTGTATATATGAAATAGGCATAAAATTTAACTATTTATTGATAATAATGAATAAATTTCTTTTAAAGAAATTCCTTTATATATAATTTTATAGTGTATTAAAGAAGAAATCAGATTTGTATATTAGTGAGATAGAAATACTTGTTTTTATATAGAGAAATCATGGCTTATTATTTGACAATGCAGACAGAAACTTGCTTCAATATTATTTAGAGTTGTTTGATATTCGATTTTATAATCATGAATGTTGAGAACACTGTATCTCGTAGTGTATAGTACAAAGGAGCAGAGTATGTTTATTGTCATTTTAGAAGTTGTCACTCTGTTCTAATATCAAGGAAAAATTAATTTAATAATTTTATATGAAACTCATGTCTGCAACTCAAACATTAATCTAATATCAAGATCCACCAATTTCATATCCATATGGTAGAAAGTGGTAGCAGGAAAATATTGAGTCTGTGTTTACATAATTAAACTGTAACATTTTTATGATGATATAAAATTTGTGTGTGCCCTGAAAGTATCGTTACAACATTGACTGTCATTGTGTGGTACGAAGGTATATAACATGCAAAGCATGCATGCTGTGTCTCTCTTGCCAAGGCAGAGGTTTGGTTTTTTGTTGTTTTTTGGTTTTTTTTTTTTTTTGCACCATTCAAAGCAGAAAAACTTTACCAGAAACATCTTGCATTCTGTGTTTCCTACCAAATTAAATTGTAAACATTGTTTATTATGGAAGTTTTTCCTTGTGCCAATATTTTTGAGGTGCTCATGTTCAATTATGAATCACCATGTGGGGTCATGATCACCAGTTTAAGACCTAGTGTGGGTGTCAATTGGTAAGAAGTTGCAGAGGTCTGCTGTATAATTTTCATTTTATTTAGTGCGAGAATCCACACTAGGTATTCAGGGTAACTCCTAGAAAGAATGCCTCCTGGATCTAGCAGAGGTAACCTAACTTTTATGAAATATCATTGAGCCTTGACCAGTGTGAGAGTTATGAGTGTCAAACTCCTACACAGGTGAATATCCACTTATTGTGGGAACAACAGACCTTGGCCAGAGACCCACTTCCCCATCAGCCTGGGAGTAGGCAGCTGTAACTACAGATAAGACATGTTTACTAAACAAAAAACATGTTTACTAAAAACAATACGATGCTGAAAGAAATGCTTACAAGAGAAATAAGTTCCTGATAAGGGCTCGCCCACGGGAACACCCTGACTTTGACCTTTTCCAATGACTAACCACCTCTTCCTGACCCCCCCCACCACCGCCAACTCTGGTGTCAGGGACATATAACCATCCAGGGTTAAAATAAAGCAAAGCTTTCTTGAAGCTTTCTTTGCACCACCGACTGGTCTCTGTGTCATCAATCCCGACACCCTCGGCACATTCTCGGACACAGGCTGCGCAACAGGGCACTACAACTAATGACTTTAGATTCCTTGGAATAGCAACAAAAGGTGACTGTAAAATTATTACAGTGATACAGTATATGACACAGTTGAATTCTGATGATTATCTTTTTTTTCATGTATATGATCAATAAGTTTCTTTTGTATCCTTTTTTAAATTTAAATTAGAAAAAGCTTGCTTCACATGCCAATCCCAGCTCCCTCTGCCTCCCCTTCTCCCCCGCCACCCCACCAATCCCCCCAGCTCCCCACCTCATCCCCACTCCGTTCCCCAGGGAAGGCGAGGCCCTCCATGGGGGATATCTAGTCTGTCATTTCATCCAGGGCAGGGCCTAAGGCCTCCCTCAAGTGCCCAGGCTGAGAGAGCATCCCTCCTTGTGAGATGGGCACCCTAAAAGCATTTGTATGCCAGGGATAAATATAGATCTACTATCCAAGGCCCCATAGATTGCCTAGGCCTCTTCACTAACACCCACATTCAGGGGGTTTGGATAGGCCCCATGCTGGCCTCTCAGCCATCAGTTGGGGGATCAAGAGTTCATCCTTGTTCAGGACAGCTGCTTCTGTGGGTTTGTTTCACTAGCCCTTTGCTCATCACTCTGACACAGGTTCTCGGCCTTTTGGCTAAGATCAAGTGTACTATCTATTCTGATGATTACCTTTTTAAGTGGTTTACATTTTGTTGTTGTTTTTTATCTTTTTTTTTTTCAAGACAAGGTTTGAAATTGCTCTGTAGACCCAGCTGACCTCAAACTTACAGTGATCTGCCTGCCTCTGCATCCTGAGTGCTGGGATTAAAGGTGTGAATCACTAATGCCCACCCCTTAACATATTTTCTTACATCCTTATATCTTTCTTGAACACTCATTCTTTACTTGTAAGAGATAAAGTGGATTTTCCATTTACAATTCATGATCCAATGGAATGCCTTTATCTTATAATTCAAAAATTTCATGACTATACAGTTTGTGAGGATTTTCTCAAATTGTTATAAATGTGGGGAAAAACAAATAAGATTTTAACTAGTCAGTGGTGGCCCATAGCTTTAATACCAGCACTTGGGAGGCAGATGCAGGCAGGTCTCTGTGAATTCAAGGTCAGCCTTGTGCATAAAGTGAGTTCCAGGACAACCAGCACTTTTATACAGAGAGACCCTGTCTTGAAAAAAACAAAATAAAAACAAACAAACAAAAAAGAAGATTCTGCATATAGGTGAATCTTTTTAGTTCACACGTACATACAATTCAAGATCAACTATGCACCCAAACCATTTTCAATATCACATGTTCATTCTCACAGAAAAGTAATTTGTATAAGTATTATTTAGTTAAAGAAAGATAATTCCCACACACGTACGAACATCTGATCTTTGACAAAGAAGCTAAAAATATACAATGGAAGAAAGAAAGCATCTTCAACAAATGGTGCTGGAATAACTGGAGACTGGCATGTAGAAGAATGCAGATCGATCCATGTTTATCGCCATGCACAAAACTTAAGTCCAAATGGATCAAAGACCTCAACATAAATCCAGCCACACTGAACCTCTTAGAAGAGAAAGTGGGTGGTACCCTTGAACGAATTGGTACAGGTGACAGCTTCCTGAATATAACACCACTAGCACAGACAGTCAGATCAACAATTAATAAATGGGACCTCCTGAAACTGAGAAGCTTCTGTAAGGCAAAGGACAAAGACAAAAAGGCAGCCCACAGAATGGGAAAAAATATTCACTAATCCCACATCTGACAGAGGGTTGATCTCCAAAATTTACAAAGAACTCAAGAAGCAAGTCTCCAAAACAGCAAAGGACCCAATTAAGAAGTGGGCTGCAGAACTAAATAGAGAGTTTTCAATAGAGGAGTCTAAAATGGCTGAGAGGCACTTGAGAAAGTGCTCAACATCCTTAGCCATCCAGGAAATGCAAATCAAAACAACTCTGAGATACCATCTCACTCCTGTCAGAATGGCTAAAATCAAAAACACCAATGACAATTTATGCTGGAGAGGATGTGGTGAAAGGGAGACACTCCTCCATTGCTGGTGGGAGTGCCAACTGGTTCAGCCACTTTGGAAATCAGTATGGAGATTCCTCAGAAAAATGGGAATAAACCTACCACAAAACCCAGCAACTCCACTCTTAGGCATATATCCAAAAAATGCCCATTCATACAACAAAGATGTCTGTTCCACTATGTTCATAGCAGCTTTATTTGTAATAGCCAGAACTTGGAAGCAACCTAGATGTCCCTCAACCAAAGAGTGGATAGAGAAAATGTGGTACATTTACACAATGGAGTACTATTCAGCAGAAAAAAACAATGGAATCATGAGATTCGCAGGCAAATGGATGACACTAGAAGAAACCATCCTGAGTGAGGTAACCCAGTCACAAAAAGAGAAACATGGCATGTACTCTCTCATATATGGATTTTAGACATAGATCTGGGGAGTGCCAGCCTACAAACCTATGGCCAGAGGGTCTGGGAAACAGAAACTTCATTTAGTGGCTAATCGAAGAAGAGGCAGGCTCCCTCAGTTAAGTACTGAGCTGAACTCAAGAAAGTCAGTAACAGAGAGGGAGGACTGATGATCAAAGGGATTAAGACTGGGCTGGTTTAACCCCCAGAAACAGCTGACCAGACAAAGGTTAACTCTTGAATCCCAGGCATCAGCCTGGGAATCCAGCATGGGACTGATCAAAACCCCCTGAATCTGGGTGTCAGTGAGGTGGCCTAGGTAATCTATTGAGCCTTGGGCAGCAGATCAGTACCCATCCCAAGTATACACACGGACTTTGGACTCCCATAGAACAATGTGAGGTACACTCTCACCCTGAACTCTTGGGGAAGGGTCTAGGCCCTGCCCTATATGAAATGACAGACTATGGACACCCCCATGGAGGGCCTCACTCTCCCTGGGGGGATGAGGGGATAACGGGGGGGGGAGCTTGGGGGGAGGGCACGGGAGGAGGGGAGGGAAAGGGAGAGGGACCTGGAACTGACTTGTGAAGCAACCTTGTTTCTTATCTAAATTTAAACTGAAAATAAAATAAAATAAAAAAAACAAGAAAGATAATTCCTCTCACATCACTTGCCATCAGCTTCCTTTGGTAATTAAAATAGAACCAGAAAGAAACACAATAAAAACTAGCATAGTCAACAGGAGTCAGTTTCTATGGTGGACTGACATAGGGAGGTAGACAGCAGGGAAGAACTAACTATATCATTGTAGAGACATCTGTGGATGCTATCTAGTAATTGTTATGGAATAGTCTTCTTTCATTGAACTTCATTATAATAGTCAAGGGTCTAACGGAAATACAGAATGATAGGGAAATCTAGGGGACATTGTTAAGACAAGGAACCTCTGCTTTAACCACAGTTCACAGGATCAAATTTATAATTACTGCCATCTAAGATTCTTAAGTCCTTACATGTATGGAAAAGTCAGAGTTCTGTATTTTTTAAAAAGCTTCTATATAGATGATAATCCCTTTTCAAAAATCGTTTTCCATTTTAGAACTGCTAATAACTATGCAGGAACAAAACATTGATGACCTATGATTTTATTAACTCTCATTTTTTTATCTATAAGCCTGACCAACAAACATACACCATCCTACAATTTTATTTATAAAAATATGGAGCCTTCACCCCTATGTTCTAGTCTCTTTGGTGTGGAAAGGTACTTGGCATAATAGAAAGGGAAACCCAGCAGAAAAACCCTGAGGCTACAGTCTATACTGCCTGCAAGATGTGCTGGTGAAGAACTTGTGGGAGTGGCCAAAGACTGTTTAGTTTAATTTCAGGCCCACATCCTCAAGATGCTTGTATTGATCAGGGACCAGATACATAGGTTAGACTGGCAAAAAATCGTTTCATCAAATGATTCCAAATGATATTTTTTTATGTTCATAGACTGGTGCCTTGTTCACTCATAATCTGAGTGGCTTTCTCTGACATCAGATGGAAGTGGTATAGAGACCCACACTCAGACATGATGCTGAGAGTCAAAATTAGAGGTCTCTATTGGGTCCCTTCCCTTAGAAATCCAGAAACTCAGTGGAAAAGGAGGAACAAAGACTGGAGCACACAAGCACAGGAACCACGGAATCAACAAAGAAAGGCTAACATAGACTCATAGATGCTTAAATGGGACACAGGGGGCCTGAATGGGTCTACACCAAATCCTCTGCATATATGTTATCTTGGTGTTCCTCCAAGAATCCTAACTGCAGGGTGGAGTGGGTATATCTCTGAATCTATTGCCTGTTCTTGAGACACTTTTCCTCATATTATGATTCCTTATATAAGCTCAATAGGACAGATATTCCTTTTGTTTTTATGTCCTGTTTTATTCATGTTTGGTTGTCTCTTAGAGGCCTTTTTTTTTAAGAAGGGATACTAAGGGGGACTGGATCTGAGGGAATGGAGAGGTAGTAGGAAGTTGGGAGGAGTGAACTGAGGGGACACTGTGGTCAGGATGTATTGTATGTGAAAAGAATCTAGTTTCAATTTTTAAAAAGGAGAAAGAATAGATAGTAACTAACTGTAAATTAAAATTGTAAATAATTCCTCTCTAATGGAAATAAATAAGCAGCTCATGTTTGACACTTAATTTCTACACACTGCCAAATATTTGAATACAGATGTAAATTGTGCCTTTTAAGCAATGTCATATCATAAGGAACAAAATGATGTATGTATAAGAATTTTAACACATTTAACCATAAATCTAGAAGCCAGGACTTACTTGTTGAGCAAAAGTTTTACTTTATCATAAAATTTTCTCTCAATTTTTCATTTTGTGTTGTATGTGTATTCTTTCTGATGTTAAGAAGCAATTGAAACTGCTATGTAGAGCTTTTTATTTAATCTCTCCATCCATGAGAACTCCCATGCCTTAACCACCTGGCAAAGTTTGTACTGAAAAAGGATAAAAGGCATACAATCTATGTGAAAAATGGTACTTAGGAATTCACAAAGTAATGAAAAGATAAAATAAGGGCATATAAAGGAGTGGGAAACTCCATACTTACAGAGAAAAGCATCTGTGAACCACAACCAAGCTACTAGTCACTTAAGCATACATTCCCACAGTAAAGTAAAATCCTAGATGTGTCAGTTCATAATATATATACTAGAAAAAAAATTCAGTTTTAAAAATAAGTATGTTATGCCAAAAACCTAAAAGGAGAAATATTCGTAACAATCGCATAAAATAACACAAGTTTGTGTCTGGCTTAGTTAGGGATTCTATTGCTGTGTAGAGATACCATAACCATGGCAACTCTCATAAAAACAAAAAAAATCTTTCATTGGGGAGGCTGAGGCTTGTATTAAGCTTAATATGATTCTCCTGTATCAGGCTTACCAGTGCAGGGGTTAAAATGCACACACTTCTGTCTGTCACCTTTTTTTTAACTTTTCTATTACAGCTATTCTTTTTGTAGTTACATGAGATGTCAGCATACCTCTAATATTTTTTTTCAGTGATAAGAGATGGTGATCATAAGGTGTTTTTGAGATTATAGGATAAACATATAATTTCTGCTTTTCAATTTTTCCTATAGTTTCTCTATTCTCTTTCAAATTCATGGCCTCCTTTTCATTAATTGTTATTACATACATCTATATCTAACCTGAACAGTTTGTATAATGGCACTTGTGTGTACATGTTTTCTGGGCTGACCATTGGATAACAACTGGTGTGTTCTTCCCTGGTGAAGACTATTTCTTTCCTCAGTCTCATCCTCTCTCCCCAGAGGTGGGAAGTAATTCCCCATTGCTGAATATACCACCTGTTTTAGAAATAGGTCCAGAAGCTCCTGAAATGAAGCTGACTTGAATGCCTCCTCCTGGATGACTATGTTTCCTGGTACCTAATGGGTTCATGTAGGTTTCCAACAGAGAGAGGCAGAAAATGGTCCTACTCATCTATGATGCCTACAAATCACAACAATGGCCAGCATGGCATGATAACCCTAAAGCTTGCAGTAGTGGCATGTATACTAGTTTTGCAGTACATTTTCTAGATGTTTTATGCTTATTAGCTAACAATAATGAGATTTATTTGTGATGTTTCTCAGAAAGTTTACTATTGGTACTTTGATACTTCTCAATTTTCTATAATTTTTATTTGATCTATCAGTAATACTAATCCTGTGTTAGAATCATTTCTACTTGTAAATCATGCCATCTGCAAATGGTATGTTCTGTCCTGACTTGTGTGCAGCTTATTTTTTGTCTTACATAATTGGTCTATCTAAAACTTCCAGCAATATGTGGAAAAGGACTGTGAGAAGTAGACATCATTTTCCCATTTGAAATCATATGAGAAATGTCTGTAGCTTTTCCAGATTTCATGTGTTTTAATATTGGTTTGTCATATGAAACCTGAATTTCCTTGAGGTATGACCTCTCACCACAGAGTTTTCAGAGTTTGTATCACAAAGATGTCATCAGTTTTACTGACTGAGCTTTCTGAATCTTGAGAGAGTTACATGACTTTTGTCTTTCATTCTGTTGATATGATACATTGTACTTATTGATTTGCATATGTTCAATCATCTTGGCATCCCTCGGATAAACTCCCCATGATTAGGTTCAATAATCTTTTCATTGTGCTTCTGCATTTCATTGATAATATTTTGATAGCTTTACATCTATAATCATGGCTCTTGATGTATAATTTCTGCTTTTTTTGCTGCATGAGAGTAAAGCTGACCCCATCTCTGTGCTTGCAAAATTGCCTTTCTTGTCAACTTCTGCAATGTTTTGAGGAAAATTGATGATAATTCTTTAACAGTTTAGTAAATTTTGCAGCATTTCTATACTAGGCACTTATTAGCCAATGACACTTTTTTTTATAGCTGATTTACTATTATCACTCATTGTTGCTGTGATCATGTCTTCTGTATTCGTACCCCAATTTTTAAAAGATGTCTATATCTAAAAATCTTACTATACTTTCTAATTTCCTGAGCATATGTTCATCCAGAGTGTCTTTATTTGTCTCTCATATTTCCGTGTTGTAACTTGAAAGGTCTCCGTTCTCTTTTAAGATTCTATTTATTTTGTATATTTTATTAAAAGGAAAGAAATAATCCAAGTTGGTTTTGTTGGAAAGAAGAAAGTTAAAATTTTATTAAACAAGGAAGTCACATACAAGCACCATAGCACACCTTAGTCTTCTTTTCTAAGGAAATGATTTGCAATTTATTAAAGAAACACAGAATCAAAAGTTTCACCTAATGTGATCTTTTGATATACATTGCTAATAGGCCTGTTTATAGCAGCTGGGACTCTCCCAGTAAAATCATTAGCAATGATTCCCAAATTGAAGTTAAGTTTCACTGGTTATATTAGATCAAGTGCATAGTTGCTTAATCAGAAAAAAATTTAAATTTAAGTCATCAGTCCCTCACTCCCTGACTAACAAGCCATAATTCTTTACTGTGGTTCAGTTATTGAATTCTACCTATAACAAATTAAGGTGCTGCTCAAACTCTTAATCTTAGATGTTCAAAGAAAAATTGAATAGTACTAATTTTAAAATCCCATTAAAATGTAGCTATAATCAGATTTGTTTTGACAACTAAGTGCCAGATTACTACATCACATAGTCTAGAACTAGCCAGGACAGTGATTAGGAAAAGAAAAACATTAAGAAGCAGACTCCTTCTATAAGAAATTGTAAGTTTCAAGATGAAGAGGGGTAGAAAGCCTGAAAGAAACAGAGGCCATGGACAATAACAGGAAATTATTATTTTTCTGGTAGATCAGTGGAGTTGTACAGATGAGTTCTCACCAATGAGGCCATGGGCACAGGACCTGCATGAGGTCAAGCTAGAGAAAATCCTAACTTGGAATATAAAGCTCCACCCCTGGCTATGGAACTACTGGCAGTTGAGAGCTTCTAGGAGGGAGCTGTCAAGACCGCTCGACCAGCAAGGAAGACGCAACTCAGGAACTCTTCTCCAAGCGGTTTATTCAGGAACCTTGAAACAGTCTTCTTCTCCCCGGGGAAAGCCAGCCCACAGCTTATATGGCCTAGGCATAGCCAACCCCAGCACGCCACTTGACGACAGCAGATAGGTCCACACACATGGAAGCAAGCCATGGACCCAAGCCTTGACCAAATATGGAGTTGTTTACTCTGAGAGCACTCACCGTTGGGAGGGTGGTAGGCAGGGAGAAGCTGGCACCATCTTTATGGCACAGCACATCGCAGCTCTCTACAGGGAGCCAGTTAACTTTCTTTAAAAGCACAAGCATTTCTAGATGGGTCATGCTCCAGGGAAAGTCTACCAAGCCCGTAGTTTATGGGGTGCATAAACTGTACTTGATAGGTATTGAAATCAAAGCAAAATAACAACAAAACAAAAAACACAAAGTTAGGTGGATAGAGAGGAAGGGGGTCAGGTTGGAGCTGGACAAGGGGAGAGTACAATAAAAATACATTACATGAAATTTTTAAGTAACTATTAATAATGAAGGTAAAACAGCCAGGCAGTGGTGGCACACACCCTTAATTCCAGAATTCAGGAGGCAGAGGCAAGTGCATCTCTGTGAATTCTAGACCAGCATGGTCTACAGAGATAGTTTCGGGACAGGACATCTAGTTCCAAAGCTACAGAGAAATCCTGTCTTGAAAAACTAAAAAGCAAGCAAACAAACAAAAAGAAAAAAGAGGGGGGAATACTTTCTGATTTCTCAACTTTGTGTTAATAACAATAGATTTTCTGCAAAACATGATTTTTACACACAAGCAGATTTACAAGCATTTTCCCTCCTTAAAGTTGGGTATTTTATACTGGTAACTAATTAGCAAAATATAAGTCAACATTGGCCATTATTAGGCTTATTTAAGTGTGTAGTACTGAGACTTCAAGTCACGTTTATTTACCTGTTTCTTTTCTTTTTTTAACTTATCTTTTCACTTTAAAAATTATTTTTCATTTTTCACATAAATCTCAATGCCCCCTCTTTCCTCTTCTCTTGCCCCTAGCCCCCTTCTCACCTCCAACCACTTCTCAGAGTGGGCAAGGCCTTTCTTAGGATGTCCACAAAGTCTGCCATACCAAGATGATGCAGGACTGAGTCCCACACCCCTATATTAAGGCTGAGCAATGTATTCCAGCATAGGGAATGGTCTCCAAAAAGCAAATTCATGCACCAGAGATAGATGCTGTAGCCACTGCCAGCTGCCCGCCCAAACAGATCAAACCACACAACTGTCACCCACATACAGAGGGTTTATTTGGGTCCCATGCATGTTTACCAGCTGTCAGTCCATAGTCCGCAAGGTCTGACAAGCTCAAGTCAGCTGTCTCTGCGGTTTTCCCCATCATGCTCTTGACTTCCCCGTCCCATTAATATGGCCCCTCTTCCCTCTCTTCAGCTGAACTCCAGGAGCTCAGACAGTGCTTAGCTCTGCCACATCTGCTTTCATCAGTTTCTAGATGTAGTTTCTATGATGACAATTAGGACAGCCAATAATCCAACGAAAGGGAAGACCAGTTCAGAAACCCTCTCCACTATTGCTTGCAGTCTTAGCTGGGGTCATCCTTGTTGATTCCTGAGAATTTCTCTACCATCAGGTTTCTCCCTATTCCCATAACGGCTCGTTCTATCAAAATATCTCTTTCATTCCTCTCCCTTTTTGTCTTCCCTACCCCAACTAGATCTTCTTGATCCCTTACCTTTTTCCTAATCATGTCAATTTTATGCTTCTTACTGACAAGGTTAATGCTTCTTTTCTAGGAATATATGAAACGAATAAACCTGGTGGGTATATTTAATAAATTCTCTGCATAGCCTCTTATTAGCCATTCTTTTGGACCAAGACAAGTAAATTAAGACTTTCTGCATTCTAATCATCTGTAAATCTAAAAGTTGTCCTTCGTGACCTTGCAGATGGCTGAAAGTGAAATTGCTTCTTCTGGATACTAACTTTTCAAGGGGGCTGCTTTCCTCATGTATTTATCCCTTGAGGGTGTGTGTGTGGTGTGTGCGTGTGTATGTGTGTGTGTGTGTGTTTGTGCTTGCGCCTCCATGCCCATGTGTGCATGTGTGTGAGTCATGTGTTATGTCTATGATTGTGTGTTCATGTGGATTCACTTGTAGTTGTGCATGCATGTGTGTACACAAGTGCATTCAAGTCTATATGCATATATATAGGCAAATGCAGTGACAAGATTGAAACCGTGTTTCCTCAATCACACTTCACTGTATTCTTTACTATTTTAAAATATTTTTGAAATTATAATATGAGCACATCTTTTCACTTTCCCTTTCTTCCCTCTAATCCCTCCTAGGCATACTCCTTGATATCTGTAAAATTCATGACCTGTTTTTTCATTGCTGAGAATATATATATATATATATATATGTATACATATATAAGTGTGTGTATGTATGTATGTGTGCATATATATGTACTTGTTATATATGTGTACCTATATTCATATATATGAATATGTATAATTATTAATTGATTGATATGTACATACATCCTGACATCCTGACTCTCATGGAACCCAAAGTTCATCAATCCACCGATCTTTACCTCCCACTTCCAATGGTCAGTTGTTTGCTTCAGTAGTCTTAACTTATTAGTGTAGTTCCCTTTAAGAAGACTTTACAATCATTTACACTAAAGACAGTCTAAAGAAACTGAGAACATGGGTTCTCACACTGGGCTTTCTGTTTTTTTTGTTTGTTTTTTTTGTTTGTTCATTTGTTTCCTTTTGTTTTGTTTGTTTTCTGCTTGTGCAGATATTTGTTTCACTGCTATAAACATTTAAAATTCATAATAGAATTCCTCAGTGAAGGAGATGAATTTCCAGCTTTGGTGGAAGCAGGAACATAGTGCACACTGTCCCTGCAGCAGAATGCTGGGCTTCTTCACAATGATGCTGTAGTTTAAGGCCATCTGCACCAGTGTACACCACTCCTAAAGTACCAGGGATTCTTTGAAATTTATGAAGAATATTGATTTTCTGTGCACAGCTAAGGAAGAGATTTCATGGCTTTCATGTCCAGATCTAATGCTTTAGAGAAAAATGTCACCAGTCTAAATCTATTGTTCATGTTAAAAATCAAGTATGTTTACATAGACAGGCCCGTTTTGTCTTTTTCTTTCATTCTTTCATCCTCATACTTATTTTTTTATTCTTCTGGCATACAACACATCTTGACTGCAGTCCCCTCTACTTCTACTCCTTCCAGTCACCTCTACCCCACAACTTCCCCATTCCAACATTCAAAAATGCCATTGCGGCAAATCAATAAACATTTTATTAAGGCTCAACTCATAGAACTGTTAAACTGCCCTTAATTTTCCCCCTGCTGCACAGAAGCGCTAATTTAGTTCAATATGTAATGTGTTCTTATATTGACTTTGCCTCTTTTCTGCTAGAACTAAAGCTATAGTATTGCCATCAAAGTTAAATTGTCTTACATCTTTAGCCTGAAATCACAGATATCCTACTCTTTGCCATATGTGACATATTTTTAAAAATGGCAAACAGAAATGAGTGGAGCATTGGAAATAAATCAGACATAGACAAGTCTTACAGTTCATTAGCCTGAAGCATAGAGTCTTAAGCCAGTGAGTCAATTAGATATGATCTTGTCTGTTTAATTCACATTTGTGTCTCTTCCCCCTCATTGAACTGTCTCTGCATTTCATGTACATCATTCAGAGGTTCTGTATCAGTTCTTTCTTAATCTTGTTTGTCATAAAACCACTAATATTTCCCCTATCAGTAGCCTTTTACCAAGTCAACAAATGTAAATGAAATGCAATGTAAAGGAATGAAGCTATTCACAAAAAATTTAAATTCAAAGTATATAAACTCTTTAGTTCCGGTTGTATTTGACATTGAATATGTTTGTTGTAACTTTATCCTAAGTATAGTGTAGACATTTCTAAATTACACACACTCAAACTTATGTCTAAAAGTCAAGTTTTTGAACTTATTATTTACTGGCAGTAACTTGACCTAGAAAATAGTATAAAATGATGTTATACCTGACTTGTGTGTTCTAGAATTCTGAGGTTTCAAAACTTGTATTGAGGATGGGAAACAATATTTGAGGCAAGTGATAGACAATTTGCATTTTTATACAATAGAAGAAATGCTTGATCTGCTTGGATCCACAGACTGTGAAATTACAGCACCCAAACTCACCGTTTCTCCCTCTTTGATCCTGTTTCTCATCACTTAGCAGAGTATAGCAGCTGAATAAAGCAAGTAGAATTAGAGAGACCTCTTCAAAATACCACTCAATTTAGTGATATAGTGTTTCCTTTCTTTGGTCACAAAAAACAAGCATCACTACACCTACTCAATAAAGGGTAGAAAGAGAATTTCTTTCCTAAGGAATGAATAGTAATACATGGGTTAATCATTTCAGTGTTACCTCTTAATTTAATTTGCAAGTCTCTTTAGAGGACATTTATGCTGTGAGATCATTGACAACATAAGACAAAAAAAACCTTCAATATTATGACAATATTAGCTCCTGGACTGTATTACATATTTCCATTTTTACAGTTTTCCTAGCCATTATCTCACTGAATTCATAGAATAACTGGCTAACATGGATTTTTCTACCAATGGCATTATTATAATTATATTCAAAGTGAGGATGGTATGTAGATCATTTTTCAGTAACTATTATTGGCTGTGATCATGTGAGTCACTAATTCCAGTGCTGCTACTCTTAAGTCAGGGGATCATATTCTTGAAGATAGTTTGCTCAACACAGAGAGATCATGACAAGAAAAAAGCAGCGACAACAAAGAAATTGAAAATAACAATGGAAAAAAATAAATTTGAATAACATCTTATGTATTATGTTAAGATTAAAATATTATTATTTTAATATTTGTATTAATTCTTTGATAATTGCAGAGATTTTTATCTTCTTGGTTAGACCGAATTCTCATTTTATTTTTAGTATTTTGCTTATTTTCAGAAAATTGTGAGTGGGATTCTTTTCATCATTTCTTGCTCAGTATATTATATTGGAATACAGAAATCTCTATTTTTATCTCATTTAATTTAATTTTAACATACCTAATTTATTATCTTATTTCTTTGATCAATCATCTTTATACTTCCATAGGTCTACAAACATGGAAGCTGATTTCTCTTTTAAAAAAATATATAGCCCCCCTTTTTTTCTTTTGTTTTAACTTACTAAGCCCTCAAGATCTATATTAAATTGGTGGGTTTTGAGGACTTATTTATGTGAATTCTGAGTTTAGAAGCAGTCCTTTCAGTTTTCCCCTGCCTATTGTAGTGTTGTCTAAAGTTTGTCTTTTATACCTTTGATTATGTTGAGGAATGTTTCTTCAAATCTCAGTTTTGTTTAGGTCATTTATCATAAGGGAAGCTGCTGAAATCCCTTTCCATATTACTAAAAGGATCACTTGGTCCTTAATTCTACTTATGTTACACATCACATTTATTGACTTTTCAAGTCCAATCATATGTGCATCCCCAGAATGAGACCAACATTCACATAGAGCATCATTCTTTAGCATGTACTCTGCTCACAAGTACTTTCCAAGATCAGACGAGATCGGGCGCGTTCAGGGTGGTATGGCCGTAGACTCACAAGTACTTTAATTAGCGTTCTTCCCCTAATTTCTCAAGAGATTTACCTGTAATTTGTGTGTGCCTGTGTAAATGTGTGTATACATGTACATGTTTCTATGTGTGCCTGTGTGTGTGTGTGTGTGTGTGTGTGTGTGTGTGTGTGTGTATTCCTATTGGATTGATTTCAGAGTAAGAGATACCTAAGATGAGATTGGTAAAATTGATACTCTTTCTGTTTCACAAAACCATTGGGTTCAATTAATGTTTATTCTTCTTTAAAATCTAGTGCTATTCATCAGGGACCCCTTTCATTTGGATATTTTTAACTGGGAGACCCTTTATTGCAGTTTTACTTCCATAGTTATTTAAAGACCTGTTTCAGTAGTTAGAATCCTCTTGTTTAATTTCTGTAAGATACCCAGACTGAAGTTGTGTCTCTTCCTTCTAGATTTTCAGCATTTTTGTAACATAGATTTTCCACACATTTCTAAATGATCCTTCAGTTTTCATATCTATGGATTAAAATACCTCTGTTTCATCTTTAAATTTATGAATTCAATCTTTCTATTTTTATTAATTTATCCAAGGCTTAGCAAAGACCTTTTATGTTTCCTAGGAATCAACACTGTCACAGTGATTATGTTGCTATAATCTTTGTTCCTTGCTCCTGTTAATTTCCACATTTATCTTTTTTTAGTATTTTTTATTATTTTAATTTTAATTTTAAATACCTTGTATTACATGTCAGTCCCAGTTCCCTGTCCCTCCCCTCCTTTTGCAACCACATCCCCCCATCCTCCCACCCTATTGCCAATTCCTTCCACATAGGGGATATCTAGAGTCTGTCATTTCACTCAGGGTAGGGTCCAGGCAGAAACCTCACCCTTTACAATAGCCATAAACAGCATCAAATATCTGGGGATAATGTTAACCAAGGAAGTGAAAGACCTATATATCAAGAACTTGGAGTCTTTAAAGAAAGAAATCAAGGAGGATACCAGAAAACGGAAAGATCTCCCAAGCTCTTGGATTGGTAGGATCAACATAATAAAAATGGTAATCTTGCCAAAAGCAGCCTACAGATTCAATGCAATCTCTATCAAAATTCTGGCACAATTCTTCACAGACCTGGAAAGAACATTAATCAACTTTATATGGAAAAACAAAAAGCCCAGGATAGCCAAAACAACCCTATACAATAAAGGAACTTCAGGAGGCATCACCATACCTGGCTTCGAGCTCTATTATAGAGCTATAGTCCTGAAAACAGCTTGGTATTGGCACAAAAATAGGCAGGTAGACCAATGGAACCGAATTGAAAACCCTGATTTTAACCCACACACCTATGAACACTTGATTTTTGACAAAGAAGCTAAAACTATACAATGGAAAAGAGAAAGCATCTTCAACAAATGGTGCTGGCATAACTGGGAACTGGTATGCAGAAGACTGCAGATAGATCCATGTTTATCGCCTTGTACAAAACTTAAGTCCACATTTATCTTATTATTTTTTCTAAGTGTGGAAAACTATTACATGTCAAGTATTAATAACTAATAAACAATTTGGATGCATACTCCAATAACTGTGAGTACTCCATGGATAAGTTGTTTTGACAAACAAAAACAAAATAAAGCAAATCAAACAAACAAAAAACAGTCATTGGTTAGTTCTTTCTGTTAATTTTTCTCCATAAGAAGGTGGCCTTCCAATCAAATTAAAAAGAGAGGCACAGATCTAAACAGAGAATTCTCAATAGAGGAGTCTAAAATGACTTAGAGACACTTAAGACAGTGTTAAACATCCTTAGCAATTATGGGAATGCACATCAAAACAACTCTGAGATATCATCTTACCCCTGTCAGAATGGCTAAAATCAAAAACACCAGTGACAGTCTATGCTGGAGAGGATGTGGAGAAAGGGGAACATTCCTCTACTGCTGGTGAAGTGCCAACTCATACAGCCACTATGGAAATCAGGATGGCAATTCCTCAGGAATTCTACTCTTAGGCATATACCCAAAGATACACATTCATACAACAAGGATGTCTGTTCCACTGTGTCCGTAGCAGCATTATTTGTAATAGCCAGAACCTAGAAACAACCTAGATGCCCCTCAACTGAAGAGTGGATAGAGAAAATGTGGTCCATTTCTACAATGGAGTACTACTCAGCAGAAAAAAATGGAATCTTGATATTTGAGGAAAATGGATGACACTAGAAGAAACCATCCTGAGTGAGGTAACCCAGTCACAAAAAGGCAAACATGGTATGCACTCACTCATATATGGATTTTAGACATGAAGCAGGGTAGTATGAGTTTATAATTCCACTAACAGAGAGCCTGGGAAACAGGGAGGACCCTAAGAGAGATTTGCATGGTACCCTAGAGAAAGGGAATGGGGCAAGATCTCCTGAGAAGATTGGGAGCATTGGGGGAGGAGAGAGGGATCTGCAAAAAAGAGAGGTGGAGAAGAGGATGGGAGAGGAGAACATTGGGGATCAGGAAGGTTGAGTTGGGGGAAAATAGAGGAGAGCAGTGTAAAAGATACCATAATAGAGTGAGTCTTACAGACTTGAGGAGAGATCTGGCACTAGTGAGATTTCCATAGATATACAAGGATGATACCAACTGGCAAACTAAGCAATAGGGGAGAGGCTACTTAAATGTCCTTCCCTGATAATGAGTTTGAAGACTACCTTATGTGCCATCCTATAAGCTTCATCCAGTGGCTGATGGAAGCAGAGACAGATACCCACAGCTAAACACTAAACTGAACTCCTGGAACTCAGTGGCAGAGAGGGAGGAATGATGAGCAATGGGGTCAAGACTGGGCTGGTGAAACCCAGAAAGACAGCTGACCTGAACAAGGGGGAGCTCTTGGACCCCAGACTGATGGCTGAGAGGTTGGCATGTGACTGATCCAGCCACTCAGAATGTGGGTGTCAGTGAGGAGGCCTCAGCAATCTATGGGACCTTGGGTTTGAGATCAGTATTTATCCCTGGCACACAAGTGGACTTTATGTGCTCATCCCACATTGTGGGATGTTCTCTCAGCCTGGACTCTTGGGGGAGGACCTACATCCTGCCCTGGATTATATGACAGACTCTGGAGATCCTCCATGGAGGGCCTCACCCTCCCTGGGGAGTGGAGTGGGAAATGGTTGGAGGCTTGGGGGATCTGGTAGTGGGCGGGGGAAGGAGGGGACAGAGAGGGAGTTGGGATTGCCATGTGAAGCAAGCTTGTTTCTAATTTAAGTTAATAAAGGTGGCCTTCCAATGAATCTCAAAGACTTTAGGACTGGCTCAGGTCAGCTGTTTTTGTGGGTTTCCCCAGCATGGTCTTGATCCATTTGTTCATCACTCCACTCCTCCTTTTCTCCTTTTCTACAATGGGACTCCAGGAGTTCGGCTCAGTGCTTAGCTGGAAATATATATCTATATAGTTGGTTTTTCGAGACATGGTTTCTCTGTGGCTTTGGAGGCTGTCCTGGAACTAGCTCTTGTAGACCAGGCTGGCCTTGAACTCACAGAAATCTGCCGCCTGTGTGCTGGGATTAAAGTCATCTGCCACCAACGCCTGGCTAGGAATGATATTTTTATACACTGTGAGATGTGCCTTTGCCAAGGTGCCTTTTGATTGGTTTAATAAAGAGCTAAATGACCATCTGGGTGTTGGTGGTGCATTCCTTTAATCTCAGCACTCGGGAGGTAGAGGCAGGCCACTGTGAGTTCAAGACCAGCCTGGTTTAACTAGCGAGTTCCAGGACAGGCTCCAAAAATTACAGAGAAACCCTGTCTCGAAAAACCAAAAATCATTAAAAAAAGTTTTTAAAAAGAGCTAAATGATCAATAGCAAGGCAGGGATAGGTTAGGTGGGATTCTGGACAGAGAGAGAAGAAGAGGGAATGAATATAGGTACAGGAGAAACACCAGAGGAGATGGAGAGGAGGAAAAGCAAAACCATGAGCCACGTGGCTACATGTATATTTATATAAATGGATTATCTTAAGTTATAGAGATATTTGGACATAAGCCTAAACTAAGGCAGAGCTTTCATAATTAACATAAGTCTTGGTTCCATATTTGGCTACTGGTGGTCCATGAAAGCCTTCAATAAAACTGCCTGTCTTACATCCCTGGCTTGCTGTTCTGTGGTTCTAAGGAATTGAATTCTGCATCTTAGGTTAGACTTTAAGATCAGTTTTTGTATATGCTCCGTCAAATCACCTAGGCTCTGGCCTTAATGCTTTCCCTCTTACCTAATGTCTTAAAGCAAATACATTTAGTGGGACAACTGGGTGATTGTGCTTTACCACCAATTTTAAGGAACTTGAAGTTTCCAGTGTTCATTTGAATATCTTTTGAGGAATACACCCTTATACCACGATTTGAAGTACCATGAATTTTGCTTCCTCTTGTATATAGTTTGAAAATATAATAAAATCTCTACTTATGTATTCTTATTATCCCACTCCCATATGACATCCCAGTTCTTTCTCTAGACATAGTCATTAATATCTATTTTTGGCAAACATCTACATATTTCTTCTATTTGCTGAGAAATGGAAGAGGGAAGCAATGCCTTAGGCCAATACTAGAATTAATTTGATAAGACAGGAAAGGCCAATTATCAGGACAAGCACATGTATTTTTTTTCTTGGCCAGTGAGGAAACTCTTGGAAGCCAGCTCCAAGATAAATGGTCCTAAGGAAGTCATTGCCTATCAAAGTATACCATGGGACTCAGAAACTTTTGATGTTTTTATTGCTTAGTTACAGCACACAATTCAATCTATAAATTGCTTTCATAATACTTTTCTTTCTATGCGTAGAAAGCCTTTGAAGTAGAATAGGTATTTAACTACATTTATATATTATAAACCAGATTTTGCCCCTAGAACTTTAATGGGTGTCAATGTACACACCTGCATTAGTGTGTTTATATTTACTTGTTTCTTCCATAAATTACTACTAATAAAATTTAGATTGTCATGGCAAGCAATTTTATTCCTCCTGATCTTGCATCCCAACTTATAGGAACTAGAGGGCTATTAAAATGAAGGTATCTAGTTACTAATAAGATCAAAATATTCTATCTTTGGTGTCAGGTCTGTACTGGTGTTCTGAAATAAAATTAAGCAAATATAAGTGTATTAATTATAAGTTTTATATAAAACTTTTATCTATTTTAGGAGCTTTAATAGAGAGAAAATGTTGCTTTTTGACTCTATATCTTGTGAAATTTAAGCCAGGTAGAGGTCAGTCATGAAATTCTAAGGATAGTAAATCTGGGAACAGACATAGGCAGGATTCATGTGTGGGAAGAGATTACTGTGGCTTGAACACAGATCTAGGCAGAGTGCAAAGAAAATGCAAATGATACTTTGAATCTGACACCAAGTCACTCACTAGGGATGATGAAAATTTGCAGACTTGCCTGAGGCTGGAGAAAAGTGTGGTCAGAGTATTCTAGGTGGAAGAAAGGAATAGATTCACTCTGTCATATTGAACAAAACAGTGTGCTCAGAGTAAGGGAACAATAGCAGATGACCAGTGTAAGTGGATGAGTTAAGTCTATGTGACAAAAATGCCTTTACCAAATATGTTAAGGGGCAGGCATGGTGGCAAATGTCTTTAATTCCAATCTTTGGGAGGCAGAGATGAGTGGCTTTCTGTAAACTCAAATCCAGTCTGGTTCAAATACTGAGTTCTAGGATAGCCAAGGCTATGTAGAGAGTTCTGTCTCAAAAGAAAACAAAAACAGGTCCACGACTAGAGGTTCCATCCCAGCAGCAGGAGCAAAGGCACCCCAGCAGCCTAATCTCCTGCTCCACCTATGGGACTAGGCTGGCTGCCTGTGCTTGGGGTCTGCCACTGAGGCTTCTATCCCAGTGGCAGCCGGAGACAGGGTACCCTAGTCTCCTGCTCCACCCATGACACTAGGACTAGGGCAGCTGCCTGTGCTTGGGGTCTAACACTGCATCTTCCATCTCAGCAGTGGTAGCCAAAGAACCATAGTCTTCTGTACCATCCATGGGACTAGGTAAATCAGGGCCCATTTTTGGGCTGCCTGCCTGTGCTTAGGGTCTGCCCCTGCAGCTTCCATCTGAGCTGCAGGAGCCAAGGCACTCCAGCATCCTAGTCTCCAGCTCTACCCAAGTAACTAAGTCTATAAGGTCCTCTCTCCAGGCCACACTCCTGTGCCTGTGGCCTACCACTCAGGCTGCCATCCATTCCATTAGGATCCAAAGCACCCCAGCATCCTAGTCCATTTTTTCCACCCACGAGAACAAGAAGTGCAGAACTACCAGAGCATTGGATTTGCCTACACCCACCAGAAAGGAACCATGGTCCCATACCCACCAGGAGAGGAAGAGGTACCTTCTGGAGCCCACTGCAGGAAAGGATGGTGAGGAGACAACATTAAAACACAAGGAGCAACAGAAAAACCAACATGACACTGCCAGAGTCCAGAGACCCTACACCAGCAAGACTGGAACAATCTAACACAAATGAAGCAGAAGAGAATGACATTAAAAACAATCTCATGAAAATGATAGAGGCCCGCAAAGAGAATTTGAGAAAAATCCCTCAAAGAAATGGAAGAAAAAACAATCCAAACAATGTAAGAAATGGAAGAAATGGCACAGCAAAAAAATTGCAAGAAACAATGAACACAGTGCAAGAGCTGAAGTCTGAAATAGAAACAATAAAAAACCATAGTCTGAGGAATGCTGAAAATAGAAAAGCTGGGAAAATGGTCAGGTAATACAGATACAAGCATAACCAACAGAATACAAGAGACAGAAGAGAGAATCTCAGGTGTTGAAGATACACTTGGAGAATTAGATTCATTGACAAAAGAAAACTTTAAGACCAAGAAATCCCTAACACAAAGTATCCAGGAAATATGGGACACCATGAAAAGACCAAACCTGAGAATAATAGGTATAGAAGAAGGTGAAGAAACCCACCTCAAAGGGGCAGAAAACATATTCAACAAAATCATAGAAGAAATCTTTCCCAACCTAAAGACAGACATGCCAATGAAGGTGCAAGAAGCTTACAGAACACCAAATAGAGTGGGCCAAAAAAAATCCCCTCAACATATAATAATCAAGACCCCAAAAATACAGAATAAAGAAAGAATATTAAGAGCAGCTAGGGAAAAAGGCCAAGTAACATATAAAGGCAAACCTATAAGAATTTCACCTGACTTCTTCATGGAAACTATGAAAGCCAGAAGGTCCTGAATAGATATTCTACCAACATTAAGAGACCATGGATGCCAGCCAAGACTAAAATACCCAGCAAAGCTTCAATCAATATAAATGGAGAAAACAAGATATTTCATGACAAAATTAGATTTAAACAATACATATCCACTAACCCAGCCCTACAGAAAATTCTGGAAGGAAAACTCCAACCCAAGGAAGTTAACTACAACCAGAAAAACATAGCGATTAGATAATCCCACATTACCAACACGCAAAAGGAAAAGTGATAGAAATCCACATGCAACTTCACCAATAACAACCATTCCAAAAAATGAGAATTAGCTATCAATGGCCATTGATTTCCATCAATATTAATCGTCTTCACTTGCTGATAAAAGACACAGGCTAAAAGAATTGATTCGAAGACAGAATCTATCCTTCTGTTGCATACAAAAACACACCTCAGCTTCAAAGACAGATGTAACTTCAGAGTTAAGGGTTGGGAAAAGTTTTTAGAATCAAATGAATGCAAGAAATAAGCAGGGGTAGCAATCCTAATATCTAACAAATTGGACTTTAAACTAAAATCAATCAAGAGATGAAGGAAGTCACTTCATACTAATCAAAGGAGAAATCCACCAAGATGAACTCACAGTTCTGAACATCTATGCCCCAATACAAAGCCATCCATGTTCATAAAAGAAACATTACTAAAACTCAAAGCACATATAAAACCTTACACACTTGTAGTGGGAGACTTCAACACACCAATCTAACCACTATACAGGACAACAAGACAGAAACTTAAAAAGGATATGAAAGATCTAATAGAAGTTAGGACCCAATTTGGATAAACAGACATCTATAGAATATTCCATCAAAATAAAAAATAATATACCTTCTTTTCAGCACCGCGTGGAACCTTCTCAAAAATCGACCACATACTTGGCAACATATCAAACATCAACAAGTTCAAAAAATTGTAATAACTCCATGCATCTTATCACACCACCATTTGTTAAAATTGGAGTTCAACAACATCACAAATTGCAGAAACCTTATGAACTCAAGGAAATTGAATGATGCACAATTGCACCACTCCTGGTTCAAAGAAGAAATTAAAAAAAATAAAGACTTCCTAGAATTCAATGAGAATAAAGACCCAACATTCCCAAACATATGGCACACTTTGAAAGCAGTGCTAAGAGGAAAGTTCATACCATTAAGTGCTCACATGAAGAAACTGGAGAATGGTCACACTAGAGAATTAACAGCACAACTGAAAGTTCTAGAAAAAAAGGAAGCAAACTCACCCCAGAGAAGCAGACACCTGGACATAATTAAAATGAGGGCTAAAATCAATAAATAGAAACTAGGAAAACGATAAAAAGAATCAATGTAACAAAGAGTTGGTTCTTTAAGAAAATCAATATATTTTCAACAAACCTTTATTCAAATGTAACAAAAGACAGAGTATGAACATGTAAATTAAAAAAAATCAGAAATGAAAAGGGAGACATAAAAATGGACAGTGAGGAAATCCAGAGGATCATCACATCATATTTTGAAAAGCTATACTCCACAAAATTTGAAAATTTAAGAGAAATGGAAAATTTTCTGGATAGATATCACTTACCAAAATTAAATCAAGAACATATAAGCAAATTAAATAGACCTATAACACCTAAGGAAATAGAAGCAGTCATCAAAAGTCTCCCAAATAAAAATTCCCAGGGCCAGATAGCTTCAGTACAGAATTTCACCATAAATTCAAAGAACAGTTTATACCAATTCTCCTCAAAGTATTCCATGCAATAAAAGCAAAAGGGTATTTACCAAACTCTTTTTATGAAGCATCAATAGCATTGATACCCAAGCCACACAAAGATGCAACTAAGAAAGAAAATTTCAGACCAATATCCCTCATGAACTTTGAGGCAAAAATACTCAAGAAGATACTGGCAAATTAGATCTAAGAACACATTAGAAAACTCATCCACCATGGTCAAGTAGGATTTATTCCAGGGATGCAGGGATGGTTCAATATACAAAAATCCATCAATGAAATCCACCATATAAACAGGTTGAGTAACAAAAAATCACATGATCATCTCATTAGATGCTGAAAAAGTATTTGACAAAATCCAACACCCATTCATGATAAAGGTTTTGAAGGGATCTGGGATATCAGGAACATATCTAAACATAATAAAAGCTATATACAGCAAACCAACAGCCAACATCAAACTGAAAGGAGCGAAACTCAAGGCAATTCTTCTAAAGTCAGGAACAAGACAGGGTGTCCGCTCTCCCCATACCTCCTCAATATTACACTCGAAGTTCTTGCTAGAGCAATAAGACAATAAAAGTAGATCAAGGGGATACAAATTGGAAAGGAAGAGGTAAAACTTTCACTATTTGCAGATGATATGATAGTTTACATAAGTGGCCCAAAAAAACTCTACCAGGGAACTCTTACAGCTGATAAACACCTTCACCAAAGTGGCAGGATAAAAGATCCACTCAAGAAAATCAGTAGCCCTACTATATACAGATGATAATAGATTTAGAAAGGAATCAGAGAAACATCCCTCTTTTTTTGATATATTTTTTATTTTAATTTTAAATAGCTTGTTTTACATGTCAATCCCAGTTCCCTCTCCCTCCCCTCCTCGCATACCCCCCTACAATCACCCCATCCTCCCACCCTATTGCCAATTCCTTCCACATAGTGGATATCTAGAGTCTATCATTTTGCTCAGGGTAGGGTCCAGGCACTTCCCTAAGAGTCCAGGCAGAGAGAGCAACCCTCTTTGTGTTATGGACACACGATGTCTGTTAGTATTCGAGGGATAAACACTGATCCACTGCTCAGGACCCCATAGGTAGCCCAGGACTCCTCACTGACTCTCACATTCAGGGGGTCTGGATCAGTCCCATGCTGGCCTCCCCGCTGTCGGTCTGGGGTCCAAGAGCTCTCCCCTGTTTGGATCAGCTGTCTCTGTTGGCTTTGCCAGCCCATTCTTTGCCAATTTGCTCATCGCTCCTCTCTCTCTGTCACTGGGTTCCTTGGGTTCTGTTCAGTATTTAACAGTGGGTGTTTGCCTCTGCTTCCATCAGTCACTGGATGAAAGCTCCAGGAAGGTTATACACATCAAGTTCACTATCAGGAATGGTCATTCAAGGTAGTCTCTCCACTATTGCTTAGCTTGCCCATTGGTGTCATCCCTTTAGATCACTAAAGGTCACAATGGTACCTGATCTGTCTTTTAACCTATGATTCCCTCTTCCCCCTATCCACCCCCCAGTCAACCTTCCTGTTCCTCCACTACCTACTCTCTCTTCCACTTCTCCCCCTCTCTATTTCCCAGGTCACCCTCCCCCACCCCTCGCCATGTTCCCCATCTGTTCAGAGGATCTTGCCTCATTTCTCTTCTCTTGGGTACCATGAATATTACACAATGGAGTATTACTCAGCAGAAAAAAACAACGGAATCTTGAAATTCGCAGGTAAATGGATAGCACTGGAAGAAACCATCCTGAGTGAGGAAACCCAGTCACAAAAAGACAAACATGGTATGTACTCACTAATATATGGATTGTAGATATGGATCAGGAGAGTGGCAGTCTGCACTTCCACTGACAGAGAGTCTGGGAAACAGGAAAGAGAATCATCACTCTTTACAATTGCCACAAGCAACACAAAATCCTTTGGGGTAATGCTAACCAAGCAAGTGAAAGACCTGTATCACAAGAACTTTGAGCCTTTAATGAAAGAAATTAAAGAAGACACCAGAAAATGGAAAGATCTCTCATGCTCTTGGATAGGTAGGATCAAAATCTCACCACAATTCTTCACAGACCTTGAAAGAACAATTCTCAACTTCATATGGAAAAACAAAAATCCCAGGATAGCCATAATTACCCTGCTCAATGAAGCAACATCTGTAGGCATTAGCGTCCCTTACTTCAAGCTCTATTATAGAGCTGTAGCCCTGAAAACAGCTTGGAATTGGCACAAAAATAGACAAGTAGACCAATAGAATCGAAATGAACACCTTGAGATTAATCCACACACCTATGAACACCTGATTTTCAACCAAGAAGCAAAATTCATACAATGGAAAAAAGATAGGATCTTCAACAAATAGTGCTGGCATAACTGGATATGGCATGTAGAAGACTGCAGACAGATACATGTCTATCACCATGCACAAAACTTAAGTCCAAGTGGATCAAAGACCTCAACCTAAATCCAGCCACACTGAACCTCTTCGAAGAGAAAGGGAGGCACCCTTGAACGAATTGGTACAGGAGACAACTTCCTGAACATAACACCAGTAGCACAAACACTGAGATTGACAATTACAAAATGGGACCTCCTGAAAGTGAATAGCTTCTTTAAGGCAAAGGAAACAGTCAGCAAGACAAAGAGGCACCCCACAGATTGGGTAAAGATATTCACTAACCCCACATCTGACAGAGGACTGATCTCCAAAATTTACTAAGAACTCAAAAAGCAAGTCTCTAAAACACCAAAGGATTCAATTACAAAGTGGGGGACTGAACTAAATAGAGAATTCCAAATAGAGGAGTCTAAAATGGCTGAGAGACATTTTCTCACATCCTTATAAGGAAGTGTTCCACATCCTTATCCATAGGGAAATGCAAATAAAAACAACTCTGAGATATCACTTTACTCCTGTCAGAGTGACTAAAATCAAAAACACCAATGACAGTTTATGCTGGAGAGGATGTGGAGAAAGGGGGACACTTTTCCATTGCTGGTGGGAGTGCAAACTTTTACTGGAACTTTGGAAATCAGCAACTGAAGAGTGGATGCAGAAAATATGGTATATTTACACAATGGAGTACTACTCAGCAGAAAAAAAAACACAATGGAATCTTGAAATTTGCAGGCAAATGGATGGCACTATAAGAAACCATCCTAAGTGAAGTGACCCAGTCACAAAAAGAGAAACATGGTATATACTCACTCATATATGAATTTTAGGCATGGATCATGAGAGTGTCAGTCTACAATCCTAGTGCCAGTGAGTCTGGGAAACAAGGAGTTTCCCAAGGCATATGCATGATACTCCATAAAAGTGTAATGAGGCAAGATCTCCTGAGCAGATTGGCAACATCAGGGGAGGGGAGAGGGAGATAAGAGAAGAAGAGAAGAAGGCATGGGAGAACAGGAAGGTTGAGTTGCGGTAGAAATAGGGGAGAGCAGGATGAGAGATACCATAATAGATGGAGTCATTATAGATTTGAAGAGAGAGCTGACACTAGTGAGCTGACACCAACTGGCATACTAACCAATAGTGGAGAGACTACATTAGCATCCCCTCCCTCATGATAAGGTTGATGACTACCTTATATGCCATCCTAGAACCTTCATCCAGTGACTGCTGGAAACAGAGTATGATACCCACAGCTAAACACTGAACTGAACTCCTGCAACCCAGTGACAGAGATGAAGGAGTGATGAGAAAAGGGGTCAAGACTGTGCTGGTGAAACCCACAAAGATAGCTGACTGCATAAGTGGGAGCTCTTTAACTCCAGACTGATGACTGAGAGTCCAACAGGAGACTGATCCAGACTCCATGAATGTAGTGTCATTGAGGAGGCCTCAGAAAACTCTGGGGCCTTGGGTAGTAGATCAATGATTACCATGGTGTACGAATGAACTTTGGGAGCACATTCCACATGGAAGGATGCTCTCTCTGCCTGGACACATGGGAAGGGCCTAGATCCTGCCCTGGACGAAATGACAGACTTTGGGGATCCCCCCAAGGAGGGGCTCACTCTCCCTGGGGAATGATGTGGGGATTGGGTGGGGGGTTGGGAGGGCTGGTAGAGTGACAAGGGAGGAAGGGTAGAAGAGGGAGCTGGGATTGACATGTGAAGCATGCATTTTTCTAATTTAAATATAAATATAAATGGAGGGAAAAATAAAAAAGAAAGCAACAGTTAACCTTTCACAGATAATTATTTTAAGTCAATTAAAAAAGAAAACAAAGACAAAAACAAATATTCCAGAATATTTGGAATACTGTTATTGACTTAATTAATTTAGCATCAATTCAACAAATGAATCAAAGCTATTTTGCTCAAAAACAACCAAACAAACAAACAAGTAATTAAAACAACCCGTTGTGGGAAAGTAATATTAAATCTAAACAAGTACCAGGTGAATAGGAGTCAAGATTGGTTTCAGATGCACCAAAACCTCCTCTTGTGGTTTGTAATTTTATTTCTACAAATTGGTTTATATCCCACACTCCTTTTCCCTATTTTGATTCCCCTTTGAAATACAGTGACCTCTGTACACGTTGAATGCAGTTGAAATCATTCTTGTTCTATGGTTATTTAATAGTTGAAATCTTTTTTGCTTCTTTGATGAACATTCCTGTTTATCCTGGACAGCTGTTTCTTATGAATCAAAGCAATTACTTGTAATTGAAGATGAGATCACACTAAGGATTTGCATCTTTGATACTCTGAATTTCACTTAGAATAACTTGGAAACCTCTTGTGACATTTTGAACTGAAAAAATGAATGATAAGGTATTTTAAAAGAACCCATCCAACCTGTTTATAGTTGAATACCAGGTGATGGATAAAGAAGAAGCAGAGAGAGCAATTATGAGATCACTTTTCTGGTCTCAGTAAAAGATGTTGATGTGATGTTCTTGAGTTAATAGAAGTGAAGAATATTTAGAATGATGAAATGTGGGTGTATTTGAAGATAGTGCTATTGGGATATGGCTATGCTTTAGGGAGTTGGATTTTCATGAATGATGATTATTTATATATAAGTATAAATAAAATATGATTTTATATTTTGACTAAATATTCATATAGAAATTATAACTCAAGGTAAAGGCATCCCAGAACGATTATTTTGTGGAAGAAAAGACATTGTTGCCTAATTAGAAAATCAAATAGGTGGTACACATTTCCTACATGAGTATTTTTATTTTCTAGAAAATTTCAACTTGGTCATCTCTGGAAGACAAATTCAGTACAGTATACAGCAAGTGACAGGGGCGGCAACTTAGTTTTATGGAACTCTCTACTAAGATGTCAGGTTATGCTTCCTCCAATGCACAGTCTTAAGAAAAATAATAATATTAAAAAAGTAATAATATTACTTAAATATATGATTTGTGGTTTTATGAAATATCTTCACATTTAATAAAAAGTAAAAAAAAACTAGTTATATTAGCAGGAAATAATGTTTCTGGAATCGAAGTCACATATGTTGAAAACAGAGCCAATAACCAGAATTTGAGTACATTTTAGGGCACAATTCAAGACAAAGAATGATGTATTTGGTAATGTATACTCATAAATTTAATTTCTTTAAAGTAGCAGATTCCTGTGTCCATCTTTCAAGCATTATGAATAATTACACTCCATTTTCATAAGTTAATTACATACTATATACTCAACCACTGGATTAGTTCATGTGCTTCACAGTTTTTATTTTCAATTATTTTTTATTTAAAATAAAAACAATCTTATTTTACATACCAAACCCAGTTTCCTCTCCCTCCTGTCTTCCCATTCCCCCCACCAAACCCCATCCCACACCCCATCCACTCCCTCACAGAGGGTGAGACCTCCCATGGGGGATCATCAAAGTCTGTAATATCATTTTGGGCAAGACATAGGCCCTCCCCCATGTATCAAGACAGAGAGAATATAGTGAAGGAGAGCAAGAAAAGATATACCTTAATATAGGGAGCCATTGGGTTTAACTGTTGGGGTCTATAGATTTTGGAAATCTATTCTACCTGCCTACAAGTTCTGGAGAGCCCAGAATTTCTATTATCTTTTAGATTTCAGCTAATTACTGCTGAATGGACTAGCTTTGATGGAGAGTTGCTCCTGTTCTAAATAACAATAGCCTTGGTCCAGGGAGAGTCTATCCACCCTGAAGGCTAGTAAGACATGCTGATGTATTGTGCCTCAGGACTTCAGAACCTTCTGCAAAGGAGTGCCTTTAGAATTAAGAGAAATAATTGTTATCAGCCCTTTATATATAATAATAGATGTCTTTTGTCATTGCCCCCACCTTTGGATGGTTACTTAAGATTATGCATCAATAAACCTTGCCCTTAAGTATTAACTGACTACCCTCCTGATATGACCAGATGTCTCTAGCTCATCTTTAATGTTGTTGGATAACTACCTTCCCTTGTCTATACTCTCTCACTCAGAGTTGGACCTTCGGTTGTTTGGTTGGTTCCAATTGTAGCCCCATAAACATTGGTCCAAGATAAATGACACCCAACCGGGTGCTAACACAGATAGTCTGCAAAGAAACTATGGGCAGATATAGACAGCACTGGTAAATGGCACCAAAATGTGGGACCTGAGAACAGGGGTCAGAAGTGATGGTTACCACATAGAAATAGACACTGAAGGTGTACAGTAATGAAAAGAAGCCCATTCAGAAAATAAAAGTAAGATGGGGTGAGTGAACGGCATTATATCAAGAGTAAAATTGTATATAATTGTAGAAATGGGGCACAGATAATTGTATATATGAAACAGGACAATATTATTCAGATGACAAAGAAGTGAACTGTGATTAGTTAATGTTAGGAGGGAAAATATGTATAACTGCAGATATGGAACAGAAAAATGTCAGTCAGATGATAAAGAAATGAAATATGGTGAATTAGCCTCTAGCGTGAAAATATAATTGTAGATGTGAAACAGAAAAATATTAGCCAGATAAAAGAAGTGAGTTAACCTTGAGAGTAAAAATTTATACAGAGATATGAGATACAGAATTATTAGTCAGATGATTGTATATTTACTTGGATCTATTTTAATTGCCAGAAGAGCTGGAGTAAAGCAGAAACAAGTACAGAAATATTTAGAGTTTAAAAATTTTGTAAGGACCCTTCCCCTTCACAGGAGTCACCACCACAGCTTTCTCAGATATGTGCCAGGCTTGGGGAAGAGAAGGTATCATCTCACATATGTGCTAGGTCAGTAGAATTTTCCGGAGCCAAGAACTCAGTGTTGCTACAATGGTGATATTTAACTTTTCAAGCAGCTGAAGCCCCAGAGGGCAAAGTCAATATAAGGCCAAGGTCAAGCCTAGGAAGCCTGAAGCTTTAGGAGCCACTACCATTGCTCACGCCCAGCCAAGAGTTTGGAAAATGCTAATTAATACTGCCAGTCAGAAACAGTTTTAAGACAAAAAAGGGTGACATAGATGAATTTGGTAATGTTCAGATTTTGGATGCTCATATATTTGAGGGTTAAGTATTGTTGATGGATAATACAGATTTCAGTTAAAGAAGTTTCATTTCAACAAACTAATCATAACCTAGTGAAAAGGAGACCTGGAAAATATATGTATGTTTTATATGAATGAGGTGGTTACAAGCGTGTGTGAAGTGTAATTATGAATGCATGAATCTTTTAAAAAGGACCTAATTGAATTGCTTTGTATGTAGTTAAAAAGGGCAGCAGGTCAGACAGTGACTTAACAGGAATGGTTGCTGGTATCTGCCTTTAAAGCCAATTGGTGGAAAATGACCAAAGATTGCACCGTGGCCTAAGAGCCTAGAGAACCTGTATGGATGATTCAGTAGCCATTAGCAGAGGACAGGATACAGAAATCTTCCAATTTTTGCTGTTAAAAAAGAAATTGAGAACTGGGCGGTGGTGGCACACGCCTTTAATCCCAGCACTCAGGAGGCAGAGGCAGGTGGATCTCTGTGAGTTCGAGGCTGGGCTGGACCGAGAGCCTCCAAAACAATACAGACAAACCCTGTTTCGTAAAAAAAAAAAAAAAAAAAAAAAAAAAAAAAAAGAAAGAAAGAAATTGAGAGAATAGAGGTTAATATAAGTTTTGAGAAAAGTTATTGAGAAAAGACCTTAGGGAATCTTCTGCCCTATTAGGCCCCACCTAGAAAGGTGTCAGTGTGGATACAAATGAGACCATGTCAGCTAATGAAAGCTTTACAGGATGGAATAGAAGAGACTACTTAGAAAAATTTAAATGAGTTTCAAAAGTTATTTGGGACATTATGTTATATCCTAAAGGAATTAAGTCTCAAAAGTTAGAAACGATAACTTGTGATATTTAAGTGATTTTCAAAAGTTACTGGGAAGTATTCTTTTTTAAAAGAATCTACTAGTGATCTGAAAACTTTAAGTGATATTCTAAATCAAGGCCTGATTCCTAATAATTTGTGGCAAATGGGTATTACTCTTATTGTAAAATTTGGCAAGTTAAAATATGTACACATTGGAATTGATGCATATTCAGGCTTCTTAATGGTCACTGCACAAACTGGAGAAGCCACTAAGCATGTGATAAGTCACTGTTTAAAATGTTTTGCTTGCATGGTAACTCCAAAAGTAATAAAAATAGACAATGAATCTGGATATACTAGTAAAGCATTTCAGCAATTTGGTGATCAATGGAAAGCTGATCACAAAACAGGTATTCCTTATAATCCTCAGGGA
This sequence comes from Mesocricetus auratus, assembly GCF_017639785.1. Taxonomy (NCBI): domain Eukaryota; kingdom Metazoa; phylum Chordata; class Mammalia; order Rodentia; family Cricetidae; genus Mesocricetus; species Mesocricetus auratus. The sequence goes on from NW_024429190.1 coordinate 37,789,144, forward strand.
CAAGGAATTGTGGAGATTGCTCATAGCTCCCTGAAAATGCAACTTCAAAAGAAAGACAGGGAAGTTATATGCCCAGTCTCTACATGATACATTAAATCATGCACTCTTCATTTTAAGTTTTTTGAATGCGGATGCCAGTGAGCAAGCTGCTGAAGACAGATTCTTTCATGATGGATCTCAAGAGACTTTCCACTCAGGTCAAATGGGTAGATCCATGGAGTAGACAATGGAGGGGACCCTATCCTGTCCTAATTTTGTATTGAGGGCAAGTCTGTGTTTTCTGTAAGGAAGATAATGAAGTCCTGTGCCTGCCAGACCATTTGGTGAAGTGGGTTGAACAGAGAAAAACTGGATCTGAAACTGTAGGAGCCTGCCCAAACCAGTTCGAGTGAGACCTGCTGAACCTGTGTTCCTGACCTTGATGTCATCGAATCTACAGACTTAGAAAGAAAGGAAACAGTTTAAGATTGCCAGTTTCTCAACAGGCCTCCTTTATCAACTTCCCAAGCCCATGAGTTTTCATCCTGGCGCCGACCAAGGACTGGATGACTAGCGGTTTGTCTACACCACAGCTTGAAACACAGAACTCATTTTGCCAGTTTTTCCCTTTGGGGAAAAATGACCCATTAAGACAAGTAGACACTATTATGGATTGTGATGTATGACAAAAGCCCCTCCCCAGGGACAAAAAGTTTTGCAGTTAACATTCAAGGTCTTTGATATCTCAGACTTAATTTTTGAACTTTACAAGCAGCAGACCATTGGACTTTAGATAGGGAAAAGGTAAAAGTTCAGAATTGTGGACTCCTTCATACTCTACCTGTCATGACAACATTTTATTGTCCTTTGATTGGATTTACATGATGAGAATTGTAAACAGCTGATTTGTATGTCTTCTGTTACTATTCATACTGGAATCATTAATGTTTTTAACCTCTTCTATACTATGTCCATGTTTAGTGATGTAAGAGGTCAGAGCTCTTTCTGATAGGAATGTGATGTGTTACTTATAAGTCTATGGGTACAATGTGGTTAGAAACACAGATTTAGACTTTGATATAGTCAAAGGCACTCAAGACATTCCTTCACCAATTTCAAAAGGCCATTTTAACTTGGTTCGTCTGCTCCTTTTTCAGGAAATTGTTACAGTTGTGAAAGCACAAATATTTCTTGGCATTATCAAGGTTGCTGGTGAGCTCTCATGGAAAAACTGGCTTAGAGATGTGTGGCATTAGGCTATGCTCCATGCCCCTAACATTCTCTGTTACAGAGGCTGCTCAACATAGATGAATAAAGACTTCTTGCCTCCAGGCAACCTAAGGCAGGTCACACATGACAGAATGCTTGGTCCAAAGATGGGTAAGCACTGGTAGATTGAAGATGGAAACCTAAGACAGGCACAGCCGTTTGCCCTGTTGCAGAAGCACAGGTATTGTTTTATTAATTTAAGAAGGGGAAATTGTAAGGGCCCATATATTCTGGAAATCTGTTTCACCTGGCTACAAGTTCTGGAGAGCCCAGAATTTCTATTGTCTTTTAGACGACAACTAATAGGTACTGAATAACCTGGCCTCAGTAGAGTATGGCTCCTATTATAATTAACAGTAGCCTTGGGCCAGGGTGACTTTACCCACCCTGAAGGCTAGTGAGACATGCTTATGTAGCATGCCTGAGGGCTTGAGTACATTCTGCAAAGGAGTGCCTTTAGGATAAATGGAAATAACTGTTATCAACCCTTTATACTTGATAACAGATGTCTTCTGCCATTGCCCCACCTATGGATGGTTATTTAAGTTGATGCATCAATAAACTGTGGCCTTCAAGATTAACTGATTACCCTCATGATATAACCAGATATTACTAAAATATTATGCTACACAAAACAGGGATGTCCTAAGATATGCTATTAAGGGAGAAATAACTCATGTGAGAAGCCAAGAAGGTCGAGAACCAAAGGTCCGCATGCTGCTCTCCATGATCATACCAGATTGCAACCAAAATCCAAAAGAGAGTCTCCTCCCCCTAGCTCTTTTATCCCCCAAGTGGGCATGGATAGCCCTATGGGTACATAGATCTCTCCCTATAACCAGATGTCTCTGTTTCATCTTTAATGTCCTTGGATAGCTAGCCTTTCCTTGTCTACACTCCCCCACTCAGGGTCAGACCAGTGGTTGATTGGCTGGTTCAGATCACAGACCCAAAAACATCAGTCTGTGATATTTTTTAATAATAATTCTTTATTGAATTTTTTGTAAATGTTACACCCAGCTCCTTCTCCTTCTCCTTTTCCCTTCCCCAACCGCTCCAACACCCCACTCCTTTCCCCCTCAATCCCCAGAGAAGGTAAGACCTTCCGTAGGGGATTTTCAAAGTCTGTTATATCATCCTGGACAGGGCCTAGGCCTTCCCCCATGTGTTCAGGGCCTTCCTCAATGTGGAATGGGATCCCAAAGTCCATTTGTGTGCCATGGATAAATACTGATCTACTTACTATCAGACACTCCATAGATTGTTGAGGCATCCTCTCTGAAACCCATGTTCAGGGGGAGTCTGGATCAGGACCTTGTTGTCATCTCAGTCATCCTTCTGGGGTCCATGCATTCCCCCTTGTGTCAGTTACCTCTGTGAGTTTCACTATCCAGGTCTGGAATTCTTTGCTCATCACTCCTCTTTGCAGCTGGGTTCCAGGAGTTAAGTTTGGTTTTTAGCTGTGGGTGTCTACCTCTGCGTCCATCAGCCACTGGATGAGGGTTCTAGGATGGCATATAAGGTAGTCATCAATCTCATTACCAGGGGAGGGCATTTAAGGTAGACTTAATGCTAGTTGGTGTCATTCTTGTAGATCTCTGAAAGTCTCATTAGTGCCAGATCTCTCTTCAAACCTGTAACAGCTCCCTCTATTATGCAATCCTGCTCTCCTCTATTCTTACTCTTATTTAACTTTACTGCTCCCCCATGTCCTACTTTCCTGTCCCTTTCTCCCCATATCTTGCTCCCATCTTCCTCTCCCCTACTCTCCTCCCATGCTCCCAATCTAGTCTCATTCCCCTTCTCTGAGTTACCATGCAAAAATCTTAGGGTTCTCCCTGTTTCCCAGACTCTCTGGTAATCCCCCAATCCATGTCTAAAATCCATATATGAATGAGTACATATCATGTTTGCCTTTCTGTGACTGGATTACCTCACTCAAGATGGTTCCTTCCAGTGCCATCCAGCAGCCTGCAAATTTCAAGTTTCCGTTTTTTAACCACTGAGTAGTACTCCATTGTGTAGATGTACCACATTTTCTCTATCCACTCTTCAGATGAGGATCATTTTGGTTGCTTCCAGGTTCTGGCTATTACAAATAATGCTGCTAAGAAGATATTTGAGCAGATGTCCTTATTGTATGAATGTACATCATTTGGGTATATGTCTAAGTATGGAGTTGCTGGATCTTGTGGTGGTCTGATTTACATTTTCCTGAGGAGTCTCCATACCGATCTCCAAAGTCGCTGTACAAGTTAGCACTCCCACCATCAGAGGAGAAGTGTTCCACTTTCTCCACATCCTCTCCAGCATAAACGGTCATTAGTGTTTTTGACTTTAGCCATTCTGATGAGAGTGACATGGTATCTCAGAGTTGTTTTGATTTGTATTTCCCTGATGGCTAAGGATGCCGAGCCCATTCTCAGGTGTCTCTCAGTCATTTTAACTGCTCTATTGAGAATTCTCTATTTAGTTCTGTACCCACCTTTTAATTGGATCTTTTGGTGTTTTGGAGACTTGTTTCCTAAGTTCTTTTTAAATTTTGGAGACCAATCCTCTATCAATTGGGGGTTGGTGAATATCTTTTCCCATTCTGTGGGCTGTCATTTCATTTTGTTGACTGTGTCTTTTGCCTTGCAAAAACTTCTCAGTTTCAGAAGGTCACATTTATTAATTGTCAATCTCAGTGTCTATACTAGTGGTGTTATGTTCAGGAAGTAGTCTCCTGTACCAATTCGTTCAAGGATACTTGCTACTTTTTCTTCTAGGAGGTTCATTGTCACTGTGTTTATGTTGAAGTCTTTAATCCAATTGGACTTAAGTTTTGTGCATGACAATAGATATGGATCTATCTGCAGTCTTTTATATGCTGGCATTCAGTTATGTCAGCACCATTTATTGAAGATGCTTTCTTTTTCCATTGTATAGTTTAAGCTTCTTTGCCAAAGATCAGGTGTTCAAAGGTGTATGGGTTAATATCAGGGTCTTCAATTCAATTCCATTGGTCTACCTGTATATTTTTGTGCCAATACCATGTTTTCAAGACTATAGGTATATAGTAGAGTTTGAAGTCAGGGATGATGATGCCTCTGGAAGTTCCTTTATTGTACAGGGTTGTTTTGGCTCTCCTGGGTCTTTTGCTTTTCCATATAAAGTTGAGGATTGTCCTTTCAATGTCTGTGAAGAATTGTGCTGGTATTTTGACAGGGATTGCATGCAATCTTTAGATTGCTTTTGGTAAGATTTGCCATTTTTACTATGTTGATCCTACCTATCCAAGAGCATGGGAGATCTTTACATTTTCTGGTACCTTTTTAAATTTCTTTCTTTAAAGACCAAAGTTCTTGTTATACTGGTCTTTCACTTGTTTGGTTAGATTTTCCCCAAGGTATTTTATGTTGTTTGTGGCTATAGTAAAGGGTGATGTTTCTTTCTCGGCCACTTTATTGTCCATATATAGTAGGTCTACTGATTTTTTTAAGTTAATTTTGTGTCCTGCCACCTGCTGAAGTTGTTTATCAGCTGTAGGAGTTCCCTGGTAGAATTCTTTGTGTCACTTACATAGACTATCATATCATTAGCAAATAGTGAAAGTTTGATCCCTTCCTTTCCAATTTTTATCCCCTTGATCTCCTTTTGTTGTCTTATTGCTCTAGCAAGAATTCAAGCACAATATTGAACAGATACGGAGAGAGTGGACACCCTTGTCTTGTTCCTGATTTTAGAGAAATTACCTTGAGCTTTTCTCCATTTAGTTTGATGTTAGCTGTCAGTTTGCTGTATATTGTTTTTTTTTTTTTGATGTTTAGGTATGTTCCTGTTATCCCAGACCTCTCAAAGACCTTTATCAAGGAGTATTGGATTTTCTCAAAGGCCTTTTCAGCATCTAGTGAGATGATCAGTTGGTTTTTTTTCAATTTGTTTATAAGGTGGATTACATAGATGGATTTTCATACATTAAATCACCCCTGTATCCCTGGTTTGAAGCCTACTTGATCATGGTGTATGATTTTTCTGATGGGTTCTTAGATTCGATTTGCTAGAATTTTATTGAGCATTTTTGCCTCAATGGTCATGATGGAGATTTACCTGTAGTTCCCTATCTTGTTTGTATCTTTGTGAGGTTTGGTTACTAAGGTAGAATTGTAAAAAGTTTGGCAGTGATTCTTCTGCTTTTATTGTGTGTAATATTTTGAAGAGTGTTAGTAGAATTCTGGTCCCGAACTTTTTTTGGCTGGAAGACTTTTTATGGCTGCTTCTTTCTTTGGGGGTTATAGATCTATTTAAATTGTTTATCTCTCCTTAATTTAATTTTGCTAAGTGATATCTTTCCAGAAAACTTAAATTTCCTTTAAATTTTCCAATTTTGTGGAGTACATGTTTTCTTTCTTTTTTTCTCTCTTTTTTTTTTTTTTTTGGTTTTTTACGAGACAGGGTTTCTCTGTGGCTTTGGAGGCTGTCCTGGAACTCGCTTGGTAGTTCCGACCGGTCTCGAACTCACAGAGATCCGCTTGCCTCTGCCTCCTGAGTGCTGGGATTAAAGGTGTGCGCCACCAACACCCGGCGGAGTACAGGTTTTCAATGTATGACCTAATGATTCTCTGGATTTCCCCAGTGTCTGTTGTTATGTCCCCCTTTTCATTCCTAATATTGTTAATTAGCATGTTCTCTGTCCCTTGCTTAGGTTGAATAAAGGTTTGTCTCTCTTGTTGATTTTCTCAAAGAACCAACTCTTTGTTACATTGATTCTTTGTTTTGTTTTCTTTCTTTCTACTTTATTGATTTCAGCTCTCAATTTAATTATTTTCTGGTGTCTACTCCTCCTGGGTGAGTTTGCTTCTTTTTGTTCTAGAGCCTTCACGTGTTCTGCTAATTCTCTAATATGACTATTCTCCAGTTTCTTCATGTGGGAACTTAGTGCTATGAACTTTCCTCTTAGAATTTCTTTCAGGTTTGGGTATGTAGTGCCTTCATTTTCATTGAATTCTAGGAAGTATTTGGTTTCTTTATTTCTTCCTTTATCCAGGAATGATGCAATTGAGCATTGTTCAATTTCCATGAGTTTGTGGGTTTCTGAAATTTGTGTGATGTTGAATTCTAATTTTAAGCCATGTGTTGCCAAGAAGAAAGTATATTCTTTTGTGTTTGGATGTAATGTTCTATAGATGTCTGTTAAACCCAATTGGGTCATAACTTCTGTTAGTTCCTTTGTTTCTTTGTTAAGTTTCAGTCTGGTGGACCTGTCCAGTGTTGAGTGTGGGATGTTGAAATCTCCCACTATAAGTGTGTGGGTTTTAATGTGTGTTTTGTGTTCTAGTAATGTTTCTTTTACAAATGTGGGTGCCTTTGTATTTGGTGCATAGATGTTCAGGACTGAGACTTTGTCCTGATGTATTTTCCCTATGATGAATGTGAAATGACCTTCTTCTTTCCTTTTGATTAAATTCAGTTTCAATTCTATTTTGTTGGATATGAGGATAGCTGCACCCACTTACTTCTTACATCCATTTGATTGGAAAATCTTTTCCTAATGCTTAACTCTGAGGTAATATTTGTATTTTAAGCTGAGGTATGTTTCTTGTATGCAGCAGAAAGTTGGATTCTGTCTTCATATCCATTCTGCTATCCTATGACTTTTTTTTTATCATTTTTTATTTTAATTTTAAATAGCTTGTTTTACCTGTCAATCCCAGTTCCCTCTCCCTCCCCTCCTCCCGCACTCCCCTTCCCCCCACCCTCCCACACTATTGCCAAATCCTTCCACATAGGGGATATCTAGAGTCTGTCATTTCACTCTGGGTAGGGTCCAGGCACTCCCCTAAGAGTCCAGGCTGAGAGAGCATCCCACTTTGTGCTATAGGCACACGAAGACTGTTTGTATACCAGGGATAGACACTGATCCACAGCTCAGGACCCCATAGGTCGCCCAGGCCTTCTCGCTGACACTCACATTTGGGGGGGTCCAGATCAGTCCCATGCTGGCCTCCCCACTGTCGGTCTGGGGTCCAAGAGCTCTCCCCTGTTCAGATCAGCTGTCTCTGCTGGTTTTGCCAGCCCATTTTTTGCCAATTTGCTCATCACTCCTCTCTCTCTCTGTCACTGGGTTCCTTGGGTTCAGTTCAGTGATTAATTGTGTGTTTGCCTCTGCCTCCATCAGTGACAGGATGAAGGCTCCCGGATGGTTATAGACATCAAGTTCATTATCAGGAATGGGCATTCAAGGTGGTCTCTCCACTATTGCTTAGCTTGCCAATTGGTGTTATCCCTTTAGATCACTCGAGGTCACTCTGGTGCCTGATCTTTATTCAATCCTATGATTCCCTCTTCCCCCTATTCTACCCCCACCCCCTCAACTTCCTGTTCCTTTTTATAGGTTAGTTAAGACCATTGATATTCAGGGATATTAATGATCATTGATTGTTGATTCTTGTTTGTGTTTGTTTTGGATCCATTTTTGGTAGTGGTATTGTGTGTGAGTTTTTTCCCCTATTTCTGGCTTCTGATAAAGCAAGATTATCAATACCCACGTTATTGTGAGTGTTGTTAACTTCCTTGGGTTGAAAGTTCCTTCTAGAACTTTCTTTTGTCTCTTAGTGTTTGTAGAACATCTATCCAGGACCTTCTGGCTTTCAGAGTTTCCATGGAGAAGTCAGGTGTAATTCTGTTAGGTTTGCCTTTATGCCCTTTACCGTTTTCCTTTCCTGCTCTAAATATTCTTTTTGTAATTTTTATGTTCAGGGATTATGTGGTGAGGGGACTATTTGGTGTTCAGTAAAAGATTCTTGTAGTTTCACAGGCATGAGCTTCTTCAGTTTGGGAAAGTTTTATTCTATGATTTTGTTGAATAGGTTGTCTGTACCATTGAGCCTTCTTCTATACCTATTATTCTTAGGTTTGGTCTTTTCACAGTATTCCATATTTCCTGGATATTTTGTGTTAAAGATTTGTTAGATTTATGACTTTCTTCTGTCGTTGAATGTATTTCCTATAGTTTATCTTCAAGCCCTGAGATTCTGTCTTCCATCTCTTGTATTCTGTTAGTTATGACGCATCTGTAGTTTCTGATTGTTTATTCAGCTTTTCTATTTCCAGCCTTACCTCAGTTTGTGTTTATTTTCTTGTCCCCATTTCAGTTTTCAGGTCTTGAACTGTTTGAATTCCTTCATCTGTTTGATTTTTTTCTTGGCATTCCTTGTTTTCTTTAATATATTTATAGATTTCTTGCATTTTTTTGGTTTGTTTTTTCTTCCATTTCTTTAAGGTATTTTCTCATGTTGTCGTTGAGGGCCTCTATCATTATCTTGAGGTGTTTTTAAGGTCATTCTCTTTTGTTTCATCTGTGTTGGGATTTTCCAGTCTTGTTGGTATAGAGTTCTGAGACTCTGGTGTGTCACGTAGGTTATTCTGTTGTTGGATACGTACTCATACTGTCTTCTTTCCATCTCTTCTTCCAGTGGGTATAGCAGGAGTCTGTCCCTCTCCTGGTGGGTATGGGTTCAAGGCTCTATCCTCTCTTCCCTCCCCTCTTTTTATCTTCCCTGGAAGGTGGAGGGGCAAGACCAGAATTGTGGCCAATGACGGTAAATGCTTTCTTCTGCCTACAGGTTCCTCTGTGGGGTTCGGTGGCAGGAAGGATCCTTTGGTCATGTGTCAGGGGATTTGAGCAGGGGGAGGTGGGTTGCAAGAGGCTCAGGGACACATCTCTCTACCAGAGGTTGGAGGGGCAAGGTCAGAGTGATGGGGTGTAGGAGGAAAACAGAACTCCGACATTAGCCATGTGACTTATTAGAGGCACATACAGATGAGGTAATAAAAGAGCAGTCTACCACACCACTAACCACACCCACTTTAGGCATGACTAAAGACGAGTATGGATGTAGGCGGTGAACTATGTCACTAGCCAGGCCCACTTTTGAGCATGTCTAGGGGTGTTACAGAGGAAGGTATAAAAGACTGAACAACGGAAGTCTTGGTCTCTTTTTCCAGCTTTCAGCTTCCAGGTCTGCAGCGGAAAACTACTTGGCTCATCTGGGTTACTTGTTTGGTCTCTCGTGAGTAATTCCTACAATAAATACTTATTTTTACTTTCAGTAAGTGTGCCGTTTATCATTGCAGCATCAATGGGGGATAATGGCAGCTGCTTTCTTCTGCCTCTATGTCCCTCTGCCCAGTCTGCAATACTTATTGAGAAATTTGGCACTAGGGAAATGTTCAGGGATCCCCAAGGATAACCCCAACTAAGAATTTAAGCAACAGTGGAGAGGCTACCTTAAATGCCCTTCTTCTATAATGAGACTGATGACTACCTTAAATGCCATCACGTATTTCCTAGTGTTAAATATACACAACAGAAATGTAAGTTGCTTGTCATCTGAAATAATATTTCTGTCTATTTTTGAATTATTGAAAAACTATTGTTTTTAAAAGTAAAAATACAGAAGAAAAGTCACACATATGTTTTCAACATTCAATTAAAATTCTGTTAATTTATACAAATCTATAAAACTTGCTTCATTCTAGATTGCCACCCTTTACCTAGACCAGGAAAGAATTGCAACTGTGTCTGAAATTTATAAATAATAGGTGTCAATATCACATATTGAAATGAACCCAGTTTCAATATCTCACAGGTATACCACAGATTGCTCCTGATCAGAGTTTCTTGCTTTGTTAAATTCCAGGACAGCTTATGATTTCATTTATCCCTCTTAGAAGTGTACTCATAATCAAGTCATGTAACAAGAATCCTTGCAGGCTTCATTCTGGTGAGTATCATCTAAGATAAAAATAACAATGATGTTATCTACATTATTACATCACATTTAATTAATTCATAAGATTTTGGGGCCTCTAAACATAGCACATTCTAATTTACAAAAGTTCAATTTCTCTGGGAGAGTCTAAATTTCATGTGGCAAATCTTCATATCTGCCCTGCTTTTTGGGAATGGAAACTTGTAATTCACATGGCAACAATTCATTCCATTTTTGCTGGAATTCTTTTTTCCCCGTATTCACATTGGAAATATATGACAATGGTAAGTATTAAAGATGAAAGAAAAGGAAAGAATAAATAACTTTGTATGATATTTATCTGTCAAACACTGTAGTAGGCGATTTATACAACCATTTCATTAACTTTCCAATCAGTTTTCTGTTATCTGAAAATTAGAGGAATAAATAATCCAGAAATGCGAGATTCTTAATTCAAAATTAGGACTGAAGCCAATGTTGAGGAGATATGACAATGATTTTGAAGTCTACAGTGAACATTCAAGTATGGAAAAGTGCTGTGACTTCACCATTAAGATAGAGAATTGAATTAGCATAAATCTGCAAGGAAAAATTTATACTAGTGTGATATTGTATTCTGAGCTTTATACTTTATGCTTACAAGCTGGTGCTAATTGAAAACCCTTCCATTATGAAATGGGAAAGAATAACTTCTATGACAGTAGAAAATAAATGAGAATTAGTAAGTAAAAAACACTACAACATAACAAAAAGACATATACTAATGCATATAATACAATATTCAACATGAATGAAAATGCTTCCAATTCTTTGACCTTAAGACAAAGTAGTGGATTAGATTAAAATATGTAATGCAACTCTTTCTAATGGTAGAAATACATCCCACTGGTGAATTCAAACCTAATGTCAATGAGAGACTAGAGAAAGATATTTGAACCAAACACAACTCAAAATCAAGTAGAAATAACTGTCATAATTTCTGTCAGAGCAGACTTCTAGTGAAAGTTATATAGAAGCAACAAAAGATAAGTTCTCATTTTTTAGGGATGCGATTTATCAAGAGTGTAAAACATTTAAAAAAATATTCATACCTCTAGTCAGCACATTTGATTTCATGAAAATAAGAGTAAAGAACAAAGTAATCACAACAGATGACTTAACTGTGTCTCATTTACCAACTTGCAGGAAAAAAATTACCTCAAACAGCTACAGGACATCTCTCCCATATGTCACGGAATACATATTTTTGTCAGCAGGTCATAGTATTTGCCCTAAAACAGACCATATTTTGGTTTTTGTTTTTTTGTTTTTTTGTTTTTGGTTTTTCGAGACAGGGTTTCTCTATGGCTTTGGAGGCTGTCCTGGAACTAGCTCTTGTAGACCAAGCTGGCCTCGAACTCACAGAGATCCGCCTGCCTCTGCCTCCCGAGTGCTGGGATTAAAGGCGTGATCCACCAACGCCCGGCTAACAGATCATATTTTAATAATAAATAAGTCTTAATAATAAACAATTAAAATTTTTTCTTATATTATGCATAATCATTATTTTATTTAGGATTACAATTGTTGTGCTGAAACACTATGACCAAAGCACCTTGGGGAGGAAAGGGTTTAATTGACTTATGCTTTCACCTCACAGTCCCTCATCAAGGAAGTCAAGACAGAAACTCAAGCAGGACAGGAACCTGGAGGCAGGAGCTCATGCAGAGGCATTAGATGTGTGCTGCTTCCTGGCTTGCTTCTCACAGCTTGCCTATCCTGTTTTCTAATAGAGCTCTGGGCTACCAACACAGGGAGTCCCCACCCATAATGGGCTGAATTCTCCCCCATGAGTCATTAATGAAGAAAATACCTACAGAGTTACCTACTGCCTGCTCTCTCTCTCTCTTAGAAGCGTTTTCTTAATTAGGTTTCCCTCTTCTCTGATGGCTCTAACTTGTGTCACGTTTACATAAACCTAGCCAGCACAATCACAGTAGAATAAAGCATGAATAAGAGGAGAAAGTATAGAGAATCAACAAAAATGAAGACTTGTGAATACATGATTGAGTGATTATTGGATTACACAAGAAATTTTCTGTTTTTATTTTCATTCATTAATTAATTGATTAATTTTCGCAGGCCAATCACAGTTTCCCTCCCTCCTGCCTCTCTCCCAAGTACCTCCCTCAAACTTCTGCTCTTTCCCACACCACCCCCCCCAGTCCACTCCTCTTTCTTTCTCTTCAGAAAAGGCCAGGCCTCCAACTTGTATCAGTCACCATGGAATATCAAGTTGCAGTGGCATTAGGCACCTCATCTCCTATTAAGCCCAATAGGAGGAAAGGTACCCCATAACAAGTAACAGAGTAAGTGACAGCCCCTTCTCCCACTGTTAGAGGACTCACAAGAAGGCTGAGATATAGAAATATAGCATATGTACCCAGAGGCTATTTCAGCCCCATGCATGTTCTCTGGTTGGTTGTTCAGGCTCTGTCTCTATGAACCCAAGTTAGTTGATTCTGTGTTTTACTTGTGTCCTTAGCTCCTTTTGTTTTCCCAATACTTTTTACCCCTCTCCACAGTATTCTCTGAAGTTCACCTAAGGTTTGACTATGGGTCTCTGCATCTTTTTCCATCTGTTGCTGAGTGAAGCCTTCAGGGATACATTTTTTAAAATTCCTAGATTCGAAACAAAAGAAAACACAAGCAACTAGAACAATGATTCTCAACTTGTGGATCACAACCCCTCTGGAAGCCAAATGACCCTTTCACAGGGGTCACCTAAGACCATCTACATATCAGATATTTACATTATAATTTATAAGAGTAGCAAAATTATAGCTATGAAGTAGCAATGAAAATTATTTTAATGTAGGTGGTCACTTCTACATGAGGAACTACATTAAGGGGTAGAAGCACTAAGAATGTTGAGAGTCACCGTATTAGGACTTGTGGGGAAATATGACGCTATAAAATTGATTTTAAAATAAGCAAACCCTCAAATGACCCCAGAATACCATTACATGTCTCACACAAATTAGAATAAAGTTGACTTCAAGATAGAATAAAAAATAGAAATAACAAAATCAGGATAGAAATTAATAAAACAGGAGCAAAAGCAACTACAAGAATTGAGAAAAAAAGAGTGGACTGGTTCTTAAAAAAAGATTCGTAAACCCTTGGACAAATTTAACAAGATAGAGACATAGATTCAAATTAATAAAATTAGAAATTAAAATGCACATGTTATAACATATATCAGTGAAAGTCAAAGGGTCTTTGGAATATTTTGGAAATCTATATTCCAGTTAAGCTGAAAATCTAGGAGAAAGGGAAAAATTGAAAGACAGGTATGGCTTACTGAAATTAAGCAAAATAGTTCAAAATATTGAAGCAGATTTCTAAGGAGCTAGGGAAATGTAGCAACACTAATGTGTCTTGCAAGATAAAGGAGCCCATGAATGGATGGGTTCCCTGATAAATAGCCCTGGATCCTGAAGTATAATGAACAATAATGAAAGAAAGTGTAGCAAAACCACGAAACTCATATTATGGATCTATTAGTCTGAAACCAAAACCACTAAAATTAAAGAACACACATTCTCTCTCTCTCTCTCTCTCTCTCTCTCTCTCTCTCTCTCTCTCTCTCTCTCTCTCTCTCGGACAATTTCCTGAAGAAAAAACATCACATGAATTGTAATTAAATCAATTGTGAACAGAGTGCACATTTAAAAATGATACATCATGAACATGTTGGCTTCATGCTAGGATGCACAGATGGTTCAACATATGAAAAATTAGTAAATATGATGTGGCACATAAATAGAATTTAAGTAGTAATACAGAAAGGGATTTCTACCACGTTCAACATCCTTTATGATAAAGATTCTAAAAGAAACTAAGAATCAAAGGAATATCCTTCAACACAATGAAAGGTATAAAAGACAAACTATAGGCAACAATACAATAAACAACACTTCTTCTAAAGTCAGAAATCTCACAAGAATATCCATTCTGTTCACTTACTCAATATTGGTCTTGACATTTTAGACAAATATTAAAGCAAAGCAAATAAATAAAGGAAAGGAAAGGGAAAAAGAAGTCAAACCATCTCTACTTGTCGATAATATTACTCAATATCTGCAGGATCTTAAAAGCAAAGGCAGATAAGTTTTGAATTTGTAAACAATTCAGTAAATGAATAGGGAAGCAAAGTTACAAAGTCAACATTTTATATGCCCATACTAAACATGATAAAAAAGAAGCAAAGAAAAGAAACAATTTCCTGAAATCAACAAACACTGAAAAGAAAAAAATAGGAATAAATATGAACAAAAAAGACATGTACAACGATAAGATTAAAATGCTGACAAAAGTAACTGAATTCTACAACATACAAAGAATTTTCATACTCACTTTTTATGGGATATTGCAAAATGTCTGTATTAACCATGTCAGTCAACTGAAAACTAAGCAATAATGGAGAGACTACCTTAAATGCCCATCCCTGATAATGAAATTGAAGACTGCCTTATATGACATCCAGGAACCTTCATCTAGGGACTGATGGAAAGCAGAGGCAAACACCCACAGCTAAACAGTGTGCTGAACCCCTGGAAACCAGTGACAGGGAGGGAGGAGTGATGGTAAAAACTTTCTTCATTTTGGTAGTCCAATTTAATCACAAATAATTATGAGCACAAAATCATAGGTCATACTTTGCATGCCCTGGAGCTGTAAAACACAAGAATATCAAGAGACTGAGAAAAGTGAGCATATAGATTAATTCTTAGCACTTCATGGGGAATTCATCCTCGTAACATTTAGGGTTCAGGAGTCCTGACCTCTTCAACTTGAAGGTAGAGCACAACTCTTCCATGAAGCAAAAAGTTTGTGGTAATTTGTCACAACAGAAGTAGAAATATGCTATGTTTGCATACAAATTGCAAAGGGGATTACACTATAAGATAGAAAGTTATCTGTTAAGTTCTGGGAAATCTTTATTAGTCCTAAGATTATATTATTTAAAACCCAAGTAAAATGAATAAAAATCTTTAGAATTATATGGCACCTAGAAGTAATAAGATAACATGGCATGTTGAAATATTTTCCAAAGTGTATGTGGTTTGACTTTCCCAGTTCTGCATGCCAAATAAAATATGTTTTTCTTTTTTCCTAAAGCTACTCATTAACTTTCACCTTGTCAATTTAACCTTAAAAGAAAACATCATGAAAATTTTAAATAGGAAGATTGTGATCACTTTTTAAGCAGCTGAATATATTTATAGAAATAAAATAACTAAAAAATAGTGTACTCCAGGTGGCATTGTACTCAATGTGCCTTGTATTTGCCATTTAACACTATGATCTGAAATCTCCATAAAACAAGGAAGGGCTAAGAAAATGACAGAAACATTTTCCCATCTCAGTGTCTTTCTTCTTAATTTTGAATTAAAAGAAAATAAATGGAGATAAGACCTGTCTTGGTATGAAATTCAGCTTGTTGGGAAATGTCTGTGATCTTCCTCTTCAGTGTCACCAGTGAGTCACAACTGATAATCTGATTACTTGGCAGTAGAAAGTCTCTGGGCAAAATTACTCTGTCACTAGAGTTTCCAAGATCCTGCACAGTGATTTCAGTGCTCTGTATCCTGTATTCCCACTATGATAGACAAATATGTTTACATCACATCATTATAATCTCTAAATAGTAGAAATTTGATTATAGTTTAAATCTTAGGAGTTGGAAGTGATTTTGAGTTCTATATTAAGATATCATAATTTCTTCTCTATGTTGAAATGTAAGGGTTAAAACAATATATAAATCTGCCAACACTCTGTGAACAGTTTATATCAAATACATTACAATACATTATAAGCAAACTGAGAGAACAACATATATTTAAATCCTGGAGAGAGAACTGAATAAGAGAGCTTGCTCATCTCGAAGAGGACTGGAATTTGGTTCCCAGTACTTGTACTAGACAGCTTACGAATTCCTGCAACAGGAGATTCAGTGCCATCTTCTGACCTCCTTGGGCATCTGTACACACATATGATACACACACACACACACACACACACGTGCACACATGTGATACACATACATGCATACACATAAACATGTGGGTGCCCAAATAAAATAATATAAATATTTATAATAATAAATTTAAGTCATCTTTGCTTATATAACACCCATGATAACACCTGGATATGAAATGTACTAAGGATTGCTTGTGGAACACAGTAGTAAATATTTCCTTTGACTTTATTATTTAATTTATCTCTGTTATTCCAGTCTGCTTTAATAGATCTCTATTCTGTGTCCATAAGCAGTAAAAAAAAAACTTGCTCCTTATGATTTAGGAGGACTGGGGAGCCCAGTGTATCACCCTCAAAGTATGAAAGGTAGGAAAGTGTGAGAATGTGGGAAGTAGACAGAGTAGGAATGAGTCCAAGAGAAGGAGGAGGACCAGGAGGGGAACAAAGGAGAAGGTAGAGAGGAAAATGGAAAAGGAGAGGGAAAGGGCTAGAGTGGGTGTGGAATATAGACATCAATTATTTGAGATTAGAAGTTCAATACGTGCATTTTTATGTGTGAGACATAATATTTTTCATGCTAATTATTTTTTGAGAATTTTGCACATTAGCACTGCATTTTACACACTCTTCCCTCTTCTTTCAACAACTTCTCCCTTATACTTTTTCAAAAATTCATGATCTCTTCTGAAATTAATATTATATATATATGCACATATACAGATATGCACACATTTGTACACAGCCTATCCAGCTCATTTAGATTTACATATATGTATGTTTTCAGGGCTGATCAACTGGGATAAGACAACCTATGTGGGAACTCCTCACTACAGAAAATGGATTTTTCCTCTTTCTGCAGACAGTCACTCTCTTTTACCTTTCATATAGGTACCAGGTTTAATTTCCTTTACATATTGACTGCTGTTATTATTCTCATCTTATTCAGGCAGCCATGTTGTGTAGAGCCCTTACAGGCACTTTTCCTGAAATGTTTAGTGATGTCTAAGACAACTAATGATAGATGTCTTAGAGCTGTGGCTCTTACAATCTTTCTGCTCCCTCATCAATGATTTCCCCTGATACTTAGGTATAGAAGATTATGTTGCATTTGCAATCAGTATGGGTTGAGCACTCTATAGTTTCATATTTTCTGTATTTTAACCAACTGTGAATCTCAATATAATAGTCTCCACCAGTCATCAAGGGAGCTGCTTTGATTAGGGAGTGATAGCTACACTTGTATGTGGGCATAAAAATAGTTATTAAGAATATAGTTAGCAATTATACTGGGGCAGGAATTTACACACACACACACACATACACACACATGCACATACACACGTGTGCACACACACACAAATTTTAGGTAAACATAGTGATTTCCTATGTCATTTTCAAATATTATTAGTGTTATTTACTTTCCCCCTTCTCTGAATATGTCCTCTCTTCTCCCTTCACAGTTTCCTGGTCCCTCCCAGTTTCCCTATATCTCCCTCACAGGATCTGTCTCTTGACATCCATACTATAGAGCTTGTTCCTTTGAGGCTTTTCCAGTTTCTGCGGTTACTCCGAGGTTACAAATTCATACTAAGAACAAAATGTAAGAAAAATACGACATTTTGTTGTTTTCAGTTCCTAGCTCTTTTTAATAGAACATCATTGCACATGGCTGAGGAAGTATCTGTAGAAGTAGGATATTGAGACCTGTGGACATGTACTAAGGAGTGATATTGCTGAGTACAATGGTATATTTATGCTTATTAGTTCAATAATTCTCCATATAAATTTCAATAGTGGTTACGGCAGGTTTCACTGCCACCAAGAATAACTGAATAAGGATTTCATGGTCCATGTATTTTCAAAATGATTATTAATATATGGTGTATTACTTAGGATATCATTGCTATGAGTAGACACCATGACCATGGCATCTCTTATAATTGTAAACATTTAATTGAGGCTGCCTTACAGTTTCAGAGGTTAGGTCATTATTGTCATGGTGAGAAGCATGGTGGCATTCAGGCAGACACTTTAGTGATGAAAGAGCTGAGAATTCTACATGTTGATCTGCAGGCAGCAGACTGTGTGTCACGCTAGGCATAGCTTGAGCATGTAAGATTTCAGTCTGCCTCCACAGTGACTCAAATCCTTCAACAATGCAACAGCTACTCCAACAAGTCAACACCTCCAAACAGTGCCACTCTCTATGTTCCAAGAATTAAAACACAGGAGTCTATGGGGCTCATTACTATTCAAACCAATAAATATGGATTTTTAATCCTTAATATTTTCACACCAAGTTGATAAAATATTTGAGCTCAGTTTGGGTTTTAAGATATCAGTCTAATCAAGTTCCAGATCATTTTTAAAATAGCTTCTCATTTAGATTAGGAGAAACCACTTAAAGAGACTTTTACGATTCTCCACCCCAAACTAATAATATTTTTGTGTAAGGAACCATATGATAAAAATTTTAAGTTTTAATTTTGGTTTACATATGAAACTATGACATATGAGGAAATGATCCAAAGAAAGGCACTATGTGAATGAATGGGCATAGGCCTGTTCTAATCAAATTTTATTAATGAATAATGAAATGTAAGTTTATTATATTTTAAAGTCAGAAAATATTTTTATAGCTTCCTCCTCTTATTATAAACTTAAAAGAAAACAAATTCTGTGAATTTAAGTACAAATATTTAAGAGTAGTTACACTGCATGTTTGGTTAGAAAGTCAATTTTAGTAACACCAGAGGGTACTAATGCATGGGAACTAATTGTTTTCAGTGCTATTGCTACTGAGAGGTTATTCTTGTTCATACTCAGACCCATGTGAGTGCTCATAGTTAAATTTAGTGTGTCACAAATAGAAAAACAATAGAATAACCCTGAATGGATATGAAAGTAGGATGGTAACTTGGTAGGAATAAAAGAGGTTTATAAGAAAAAAAACACATTCATAACCATTTGCCGATGCAAGTCAGCAAGTTTCCATGCTTAGACATAAAAAATTGTCTTTTGTCCATTTCCAGAATGTTTATTGGAGGTGTGAAGAGGATGGATTGTAGAGGAGGAATGAATATTTATCAGAATGCATTATATGAATATATCAATTGTCAAAATGTGAATTAAAATAAATTAACTCAATGCATACCACTTTCTTTCCCATGGACCATGTATAATAGCTGTTTCTGACTTCTTAAATTAAATTATTTTTTATACTCTATTCTTCCTAGGCATCCTGTGTTTTCTCCTTTATAGGCACTATTAAACAGGATGACCTCATACTAATTTTAAATAATTATTTAAAAACTCTGTTCTTATCATCAGACTAAAAGCTAAAGATGGGCAGAGCTTCTGACTCCCTTATGCAGTACAGTACATGTGAGTTTTCTTTCTAGTGTTCAATACACACTAGAAAATGTAGGGAAATTTGTTGAGGATTGCACCAGATTCTTTTGTAT
Source organism: Mesocricetus auratus (assembly GCF_017639785.1). Lineage (NCBI taxonomy): Eukaryota > Metazoa > Chordata > Mammalia > Rodentia > Cricetidae > Mesocricetus > Mesocricetus auratus. Next base: position 37,808,633 of record NW_024429190.1, read on the forward strand.
GGGACTGATATATGAAAACTGGCAAAATTTTCCCTGAAAATACAAAGGAAATGGATGAACATAGTTTTCTAAAATAGGCTTAAAGATGTTGATAGCAGAATCGCCTGATCAATTCATGTTTCCTGGCCTTCTCTGACATGTTTCCACTTCTTCTCACATTTGGCATAGTTTAGCACCCTTGCATTCCAACATGGATTCATGGCCAGTTTCTCCAGTGATAAAAATGTGCCAGAGCTACCACCACAGTAAGCTCCATGACATTTGTGCAAAATTGGATCTACAGTAAATTTATTCTCTTGTCCAACATCAATTAGCTGGTTAGTACCAGACATGAACTTCAGGCCAGATTTAAGCATAAAAATATGCTGTATATGCATTATCAGTTAAAACGCTACCTCCTTTGCCATTCATCATCTTATGTTTTTCCTTAAAGAAGAGTAATTCTATTTCCTCTAAATAGGCCCTGCATAAACCATTGGGATCCAGAAACTACAATGGCATTTTCACATTCTAGGCTCTAGGTATTTCTATTTATGTCAAAGAACTTTTAGTTACAGAAATTTCCTGTAAGAATATATATATATATATATATATGTATATATATCCCCAAAGATAAAGAAAACCTCAGCAAGCTAAATCATGTTTATTTGTCAAAGGCAGCAATTAATGTTTCAGATAAGAGATTTCAATTTACATATTTGTGGATTTTTTTAGCTGCACTCCATTTGTATTTGTCTAATGCCAGATAAAGAAAGATACCAAGATAGCAATTCAATTGGGACAAAAAATAATTTGGCTTTTTCAAAAGCCTGAATTTTGATTGTTAAGATGTTCCAAGGGGATATCAAATTGAATGCTATTATCACTTGTGAAACTGGTTAATTGCATTTCTCTATTCTTATATATATTTCTCAAACTTGAGATGATGAGCTATTGCCTTTCTTTGTCATAAAAGATAATTTTCTTAGTTTACTGGTAGGAAATAAGCCTGCTAAGAGTTTGCATGTTGATAATTGTGTGTGTACTGGCATGTCCCAGTTTGAATTTTAAATATAGGTTTAAATATCTTAAGGGAATATCTTTCATATTTTGTTTGATTGGGAAGGAAATGGTAACTGTTTGTCAGGGGAGAACTGGAGGAGATGGAGGTTATAATCATTGTTGTAGGTGAAAGGGTTTCACTGGAGAATGCAGGAAGGAAAAAGAATCAATATAAAGGGAGAGGTGAGGAAACTGATCCTAATTAGCGTGATGCAAGTCAAAAAGCATTTTGGAAAAATAGTTTAAAATTAAACCTGAGCAAAAAGTGATTGACACTCAAGCTAGTCACATGTGCATGTATTCAAATAAAAACATGTTAAATATATAAATGAAATTAAATTAAGGCAGTTTCATAAATAAACAACATTGAAATACTAAAACTGTTATATAAGATAGTCATTTAGGCTAGGAATTTAGACCAGAATTTCACATTGCTTACTCTAATATTGATTATTCAATTGACACACAATATAATTGTCTCAAATTTAAATATGAAATACATATGAAAGATTTACTGTATCTTATTTGCCCAGTGTCTTGTGGCTAGTTCCAGAATCAGGTGCAATATATCTCTATATGAAGTGTGACCTCAGTACATCAGAATCAACTTACTCATAGTAATAAAGTTAGGAATTCCAGATACAATTAATTATGGCAAGAATAGATAAAGTTTTTATAACACTGGTTGTAGGATCAGAGAAAGGTTAGTTTAATTATACTGTCATTGCTTCAGCAGGTACAGGTCTTGTCTCAATTTTAGAAATCTGTCTCATAATTTCTGCTTTTAATGAGCTGCCATTGGAAATGTGTGGTCTCTGAGTATGTACTGAGAGCTTTGCAGTAGATCTGGACAGATATTATACACTAAGAAGCACATGGAAGACTCTGTTGAGGATTCTATGCAGTATTGAATAAAATTTAAATAATTTCAGAGTAACTATTATTCCAGATATCTTCATATATCCATTTGATCTTGACTGCTTTACAAGTGTCTCCATGTTTAAATATTTGCTCCCTAAAGTGCTGCTATTGACAGATATTAGATCCATAAATGATCTAAATGTTTTATTCCTTTTTTATCCTATCGTGAATCTAATTTTGGTAAGTAAAATTTCCTCCTCTAAAAAGTTATTGTACAATTTTGAGATTTCTCAGTATTGATTTTCAACATGTAATATAACAGGTAAAGCTGTATGATTTGATTGTCAGTGCGTTATGTGGACTCTCACCATGTCTCCCAAATCTATACATCAAACGCATTTAACATAGTTGAAATATTTCTGAGATAACATCTATCTATGTGCGTGTTAACGTTTAAGTCAATGTGCATCCCAGGCTAATCTTCCTGTCTTATCCTCTTGACCGCTGGGATTATAGGTATGTCACCATGGTGAACATAAAGTTTTAAATACGTTTTTCTAACATTTTGTAACATTATTTATGTAATAATATATTTTAAATATGTATGTGCTTTCTTATCAAATTTGCTAGCACTCCTGCACTAATACTGAATAGATGGGGTAACAGCTATAATTAACCAAGAAAGCAAACCAAGAATGGTGGAAACATTGTCATTACACTTTCTCTGGCAACAAACATTGCTCCTTGCACAAATGTGTTTTTGAGTAGCCATATACTTTTCTAAATCAATTGTGGTTTCTCCATGAAACACATGATTTTTACATTTTCCTCTCTATCTCTGTCTCTGTCTTTCTCTAAGCGGAAAATTACTGTGTCTAGTATATGGGAGATAAGAACTCTATATAAGTAAAAAACACATTCATAACCATTTGCTGATGCAAGTCAGCAAGTTTTCATGCTTAGACATAAAAATTTGTCTTTTGTCCATTTCCAGAATATTTGCCCAGTTTGAAGCTTTCAAGTATTCTATCTTATTCAGAAAGTAGCTACTTTATATGTGAATGAGACAATGAGACAGATACAAAGAATAAAATAGAACCTTGAAGACTATAATAATGAAAACCAGTCTGCTGAATTTTCAAAATGGTGGTTTTTTTGAGACTGATTTTATTGAGACAAAAATATGAACTTAAGAAATTGAAATAATAGTTACGATTTAGCAGCTATCTAATAAATAGTTTATCACCTCAGTGCAAGTAAAAAAATATTGTGTGGGAGATTCAGGTGAGCTTGGGTCTCCAGGGGGATCCCCCACCCAACACCCATCCCCTCGATATTCCGGGGCCGCTCCTGGCATCCAGAAGACCAGCCCACACAGGAAAGGCATCAGTCCTCCCAGGCCCCAAACCCCGGTGAGCCCAGCTTCAGGAAAGACATCAGCCCATCCAGGCAACAAACCCTGGTGAGCCCAGCTTCAGGAAAAACATCAGTCATTCAAGGCCCAACCTCCAGCAACCCCAGCTTCAGCTTAAGCTTCAGTGTCAATCAGCATCCTCAGCTTCAGCTTCAGGAAGGAAGGAGACCAGTGGAGATGGAAAAACCCCACCAGCATGCACTGGAAGAAGAGATGGAAAGAAGAGCTCATTTAGTAATAGAAAGACCAACATGACCACACCAGAATCTAGGGTTCCAACACCAGCAAGACCCGAAAAGCACTACATAGATGAAGCAGAGAAGACAGACCTTAAAAATTATTTCATGAAGATGATAGAGACCCTCAAAGAAGAAATGAGGAAAGCCCTTAAAGAAATAGAAGAAAAAACAAACAAAAAAATCCATGAAATGGGGAAAAAAAATTCAAGAAATAACCAAATCTCTCAAAGAATCTAAAGAGCACCAAGAAAAAACAACCAAAAAAATGAAGGAAACAACTCAAACAGTTGAAGGATTGAAAGCTGAAATAGAAATGATAAAGAAAACAGAATGAGGGGACGCTGGAAATAGAAAAGCTGGGTAAACAATCAGGAACTACAGATGCAAGTATCACCAATAGAATACAAGAGATAGAAGAGAGAATCTCAGGCGTTGAAGACTCGCCAACCAAAGAAAATCTCAAAACCAACAAATCCTTAACACAAAATATCCAGGAAATATGGGACACCGTGAAGAAGCCAAACCTGAGAATAATAGGTATAGAAGGTGAAGAAATACAACTCAAAGGTACAGAAAACATATTCAACAAAATCATAGAAGAAAAGTTCCCTAACCTAGAGAAAGATATGCCTATGAAAATACAAGAATCTTACAGAACACCAAATAGGCTGGACCAGAATAAGGAGTCACCTCACCATATTATAATCCAAACATCAAACCTACAGAGTAAAGAGAAAATATTAAGAGCAGCTAAAGCAAAAGGCCAAGTAACATACAAAGGCAGACCTATGCGAATTACACCTGGCTTCTCAATGGAAATGATGAAAGCCAGAAGATCCTGGACAGATGTCCCACAAATGCTAAGGGAACAAGGATGCCAGGCCAGACTACTATATCCAGCAAAGCTCTCAATTACCATAGATGGAGAAAACAAAATATTCCATGGCAAAGCCAGATTTAAACAATACGTATCCATGAATCCAGCTCTACAGAAAATGCTAGAAGGAAAACCTAGATCCAAGGAAGATAACTACATTCACAAAGACACAGTCAATATATAATCCCACTTTACAAAACACCAAAAGAAAAAGGGAGGAGAAAGTACACAAAATAACTTCACTACCAATAAATCAAGCACAAACAAGAATCATCAATCAATGGTCATTAATATCCCTCAATGTCAATGGCCTCAACTTGCCTATAAAAAGACACAGACTAGCAGAATGGATACGAAGACAGAACCCTTCCTTCTACTGCATACAAGAAACACATCTCAAAATCAAAGACAGAGGTTATCTCAGAGTAAAGGGTTGGGAAAAGATCTTCCAATTAAACGGTCCCAAGAAACAAGCGGGTGTAGCAATCCTAATATCTAACAAACTAGACTTCAAATTAAAATCAATCAAAAGAGATGGAGAAGGACACTTCATATTCATCAAAGGAAAAGTACATCAAGATGAAGTCTCAATTTTAAACATCTATGCCCCAAATACAAAGGAACCTACATTTGTGAAAACAACATTACTAAAACTCAAAATGCACATTAAATCTCACACACTAACAATAGAAGACTTCAACACTCTGCTCTCACAGCTAGACAGGACCTCCAGACAGAAACTTAACACAGAAACAAAAGAGCTAATAGAAGTTATGACCCAACTAGGTTTAACAGACATCTATAGAACATTCCACCCAAACACAAAGGGATATACCTTCTTCTCGGCGCCACATGGAACCTTCTCTAAAATTGACCACATAATAGGAAACATAGCAAATCTCCACAGATACAAAAAAAATTGGGATAACCCCCTGTATCTTATCAGACCACCATGCATTAAAATTAGAATTCAACAATAACACACATCGCAGAAAACCTACAAACACATGGAAATTGAACAATGCACAATTGCGTTATTCCTGGGTAAAAGAAGAAACAAAAAAAGAAATTTAAGACTTCCTCGAATACAATGAGAATGAAGACACAACATATACAAACTTATGGGACACTTTGAAAGCAGTGCTGAGAGGAAAGTTTATAGCACTAAGTGCCCACATGAAGAAACTGGAGAACAGTCATACTAGAGAATTAATAGCACAGCTGAAAGTTCTAGAACAAAAAGAAGCAAACTCACCCAGGAGGAGCAGATGCCAGGAAATAATCAAATTGAGGGCAGAAATCAATCAAGTTGAAACCAGGAAAACGCTGAGAAGAATCAATGAAACTAGGAGTTGGTTCTCTGACAAAATCAACAAAACAGACAACCCTCTGTCCAAACTAACCAAAAGACAGAGAGAGAGCATGCTAATTAACTAAATCAGGAATGAAAAAGGGGACATAACAACGGACTCTGAGGAAATCCAGAGAATCATCAGGGCATACTTTGAAAATGTGTCCTCCACAAAATTTGAAAATTTAAAGAAAATGGACAATTTCCTGGAGAGATAACACTTGCCAAAACTAAATCAAGAGGAGATAAACAATCTAAACAGACCTATAACACCTAATGAAATAGAAGCAGTCATCAAAAGTCTCCCAAACAAAAAAAGCCCAGGGCTAGGTGGCTTCAGTGCAGAATTCTACCAGAAATTCAAAGAAGAGCTAATTCCAATACTCCTCAAAGTATTCCACACAATAGAAGCAGGAGGCTCACTGATAAACTCTTTTTACGAGGCTACAATTACAGTGATACCCAAGCCACACAAAGACACAACTAAGAAAGAGCACTATAGACCAATTTCCCTCATGAACATCAACGCAAAAATACTCAATAAAATATTCGCAAACCGGATTCAAGAACACATCATCCACCATGATCAAGTAGGCTTCATCCCAGGAATGCAGGGATGGTTCAACATTAGAAAATCTATCAATGTAATCCACCATATTAACAAACTGCAAAAGAAAAACCACATGATCATCTCCCTAGATGCTGAAAAAGCCTTTGACAAAATAAAGCACCCCATCATGATCAAGGTCCTAGAGAGATCAGGGATAACAGGAACATACCTGAATATAATAAAAGCAATATACAGTAAACCAACAGCTAATATCAAACTAAATGGAGAGAAACTCAAAGCAATTCCTCTAAAATCAGGAACAAGACAAGGCTGTCCACTCTCTCCATATCTCTTCAATATTGTACTTGAAGTTCTAGCTACAGCAATAAGACAACAAAAGGAGATAAAGGGGATACAAATAGGAAAAGAAGAAGTCAAACTTTCACTATTTGCAGATGATATGATAGTTTACATAAGTGACCCAAAAAACTCCGCAAGGTTACTCCTAGAGCTGATAAACACCTTCAGCAATGTGGCAGGATACAAGGTAAACTCAAAAAAATCAGTAGCCCTATTATATACAGAAGATGAAGGGACTGAGAAAGAAATCAGAGAAACATCACCCTTTAAATAGCCATAAACAGCATCAAATATCTGGGGATAATGTTAACCAAGGAAGCGAAAGACTTGTATATAAAGAACTTTGAGTCTTTAAAGAAAGAAATCAAGGAGGATACCAGAAAATGGAAAGATCTCCCATGCTCTTGGATTGGTAGGATCAACATAATAAAAATGTCAATCATGCCAAAAGCAGTCTACAGATTCAATGCAATCCCTATCAAAATTCCATCACAATTCTTCAAGGACTTGGAAAGAACATTAATCAACTTTATATGGAAAAACAAAAGGCCCAGGATAGCCCAAACAACCCTATACAATAAAGGAACTTCAGGAGGCCTCACCATACCTGACTTCAAGCTCTATTATAGAGCTATAGTCCTGAAAACAGCTTGGTATTGGTACAAAAATAGGCAGGTAGACCAATGGAACCGAATTGAAAACCCTGATTTTTACCCACACACCCATGAACACTTGATGTTTGACAAAGAAGCTAAATCTATACAATGGAAAAAGAAAGCATCTTCAACAAATGGTGCTGGCATAACTGGGTACTGGTATGCAGAAGATTGCAGATAGATCCATGTTTATCACCTTGTACAAAACTTAAGTCCAAGTGGATCAAATATCTCAACATATATCCAGCCACACTGAAACTTTTAGAAGAGAAAGTGCGCGATACTCTTCAACAAGTTGGTACAGGAGACCACTTCCTAAACATAACACCAGTGGCACAGGCACTGAGATCGACAATTAACAAATGGGACCTTCTGAAACTAAAAAGCTTCTGTAAGGCAAAGGACACAGTCAGCAAGACAAAAAGGCAGTCCACAGAATGGGAAAAGATATTCACTAGCCCCACATCTGACAGAGGGCTAATCTCCAAAATTTACAAACAACTCAAGAAGCAAGTCTCCAAAACACCAAAGGATTCAATTAAAAGGTGGGGTACAGAACTAAATAGAGAATTCTCATTAGAGGAGGCTAACATGGCCAAGAGACACTTAAGAAAGTGCTCAACACCCTTAGCCATCAGGGAAATGCAAACCAAAGCAACTCTGAGATACCATCTCACTCCTGTCAGAATGGCTAAAATGAAAAACACAGAAGACAATTTATGCTGGAGAGAATGTGGAGAGAGGGGAACATTCCTCCACTGCTGGTGGGAGTGCCAACTTGTAAAGCCTCTTTGGAAGTCACTATGGAGATTCCTCAGAAAAATGGGAATTAATCTAACACAAGACCCAGCAATTCCATTTTTAGGCATATATCCAAATGAGGCAAATTCATACAACAAGGGCATCTGCTTCACTATGTTCATAGCAGCATTATTTGTAATATCCAGAACCTGGAAGCAACCTAGATGCCCCTCAACTGAACAGTGGATAGAGAAAATGTGGTACATTTACACAATGGAGTATTACTGAGCAGAAGAAAACAATGGAATCTTGGAATTTGCAGGTAAATGGATAGCACTGGAAGAAACCATCCTGAGTGAGGTAACCCAGTCGCAAAAAGACAAACATGGTATGTACTCACTCATATATGGATTTGAGACATGGATCAGGAGAGTGCCAGTCTGCACTTCCACTGATAGAGAGTCTGGGAAACAGGAAAGAACCTAAAAAATATGCATATATGCATAGCACCCAAGAGAATAGTATTGAGACAAGATCTTCTGAATGGATGGAGTACACGTTGAGGGGTCGGGGGGAGTGGGAGCTGGGAATAAGAGAGGGGGAGAAGAGGAAGAGAGAGTAGGTCATGGGGAAACAGGAAGTCTGAGTGGGTGGGGGTAATATAGGGGGAAGAGGGAATCATAGGTTAGAAGAGAGATCAGGCACCAGAGTGAACTCTAGTGATCTAAAGGGATAACACCAATTGGCAAGATGAGCAATAGTGGAGAGACCACCTCAAATGCCCATTCCTGATAATGAACTTGATGCCTATAACATTCAGGGGCCTTCATCCAGTGACTGATGGAAGCAGAGGCAAACACGCACAATTAAGCACTGAACTGAACCCAAGAAACCCAGTTACAATGAGAGAGGAGTGATGAGCAAATTGGCAAAGAATGGGCTGGCAAAACCAGTAGAGACAGCTGATCTGAACAGGGGAGAGCTCTTGGACCCCAGACCAACAGCGGAGAGGCCAGCATGGGACTGTTCTGGACCCCCCGAATGTGAGTGTCGGTGAGAAGGCCTGGGCAACCTATGGGACCCTGAGTAGTGGATCAATGTCTATCCCTGGAATACAAACAGGCATTGTGTGCCCATAGCACAAAGAGGGATGCTCTCTCAGCCTGGACTCTTAGGGGAGTGCCTGGACCCTACCCTGAGGGAAATGACAGACTCTAGATATCCCCTATGTGGAAGAATTGGCAATAGTGTGGGAGGCTGTTGGGGATGGGGAGTGCGGGAGGAGGGGAGGGAGAGGGAACTGGGATTGACATGTAAAACAAGCTATTTAAAATTAAAATAAAAAGTGATAATAAAAAATATTGTGTGTTTTAACATTCAGTCTTCCTGCCTGCTGCCTGGTCCTGTTGCTGCTTTCAGCCCCCAGATAACAAACAAGACACTATATTAATTATAAACCTGTTGACCGTTTGCTTGTTTTTTTATCAGCTAGATCTGACTTGATTATTAACCCATAATCACTAATATATATTTTATAGGAACTTATCTTTTTGAGGACGTACTCCTGAGTGTCTGTTGCTCCCAGGAGATCACATGGCAACAACTCTCTTCACTACATTTCCCAGAATCAACCTAGACTCTTAGTCCCACATATCTTGCTTCCCTATTGGCCAACAGAGCTTTATTGACATATACACAGAAGGATTTCCCCATCAGTGTGTTCCTTAAAATTCCTTACAATTTTTTTCTCCCCTCTCCATTATATTTTTTCTTAATGGAAGTTCCTGAATATATTGATTTTTGACATTATATGTTGAATGTCTCTTCTCAAAATTCTTGACACTAGATGTGTTCCAGATTTCAAAATGGTTCAGATTTTCAAAAAAAAATATTTGTAGACTTTGTTAATTGCACAACCTTAACCAGAAAACCTAAACCAAAAAATGTCATCCACCCCAAAATTTTTTGAGTATCAACCATTAAAAATGTGATAGCATTTTAAGGGTTACTAGTTTCTCTGTGGAAAATTACCATTTACTTATTTTACATGTATGTGAATTGTACCTGAGTGTATGCCTGTGCACTGAGTACATATCTGGTTCCCCTGGAGACCAGAGAGGCTTTAGAGTTCCTTAGTATTGAATTACAGACTATTTTGAGCCACCCTGTGAGTTCTGGGAAATTTGTCCAAAATATTCTGGATAAACAGTCAGTGCTCTTAAATTCTGAATCATTTTTCTGGTCCCAATTTTCTCTATTCTAGATTTGAGATGCTCAACATGGCTAACTCTACTGTGTTTATATAAGCTAAAATGAAATTAATATTGATGTAGTAGAGTTGTGTGTTTGTACAAATGTTCCTTCTTTTCTGCTATGGGGCATTATATTATATTCCTTCTCCAACTATCTGTGGTTATCTGCTACTAAATATAATGGCTACCAAAGGGAATGACACAGCTTTATATTGTAATGGTTGAAGGGAATTGTTTTAGAAGTTGGTCATTCATGGGTTGACAGATTGAATTTTCTCTTTTGTGTTTATCTACATTTGCCACTTTACCTAAAACAATCTATTCTGCAGTGAGAAATAAGATTTTATTTATCTAAAAAAACGTGATTTTGTGCTTAGTTTGTTGTAAATAAGCTTATCCTAATCTGAACCACAAGAGCTTTAAAGGGTTAAAAATTCCTGCTAGTGTAGCAGTATGTATATTTATAGCACTTGGAATGTGAAGTCAAAAGAGTCAGGAGTTCAAGAGCAACTGTGTGAGAGAAGCATGATCTACATGACACCAGATATCAACTCTTCCTCCTTAACAAAAGATAACACATATTGTAGAGTATCCGTTATTATAAGTATTCCAAATAATGTTTGAAGTATTTATTTACCTTGAGTAAATCGAAGTTTGTTGATGTCTATAAAAAAATTCATGAAACTGTGGTGTAAGAGATAATATTATTTGCATATGATTGTTATAGTTCAAAATAATAATAAACATAAGTCGGTAGCTTGAAGTATCCAAGCTGCAAGTCATTAAAGTGGAATAAGCTCTTGAAAATGAATATAGACTCTGGTAAATGCATATATTTAGTCAAACATTTCTGAATGTACTTTCTCTAACAGGCAAATTCAGAAGCATGGAAATAAATGCAAGTAATTTGAGTGCTCTGCTCTGGCATTTAAATACAAGAGAAAAAAATGTTAATAGGATAAGTACCAGAAAGGATTAAGTGTTGCTAAACACTAAAGAGGATTAGTTATTATCCTGCCTTTACAGGCACCTAGGTTTCATGTGGCCAAGTAGATACGAAACAGAAAGCCAAGCCTAGAAATTGGTTTTTCTTTTTTTTCCCTTTTTATTTTTTGCAGTAAGTTTATATTAAAATCAGTTTTATTATAGCATATACCTAAACAAAGAGTATAATGCCTGAAATTCCATCTAGATAATCTAAAATGTAATATACTTCTAAATGTATATTAGGAGAATTTCAAAGGTGTTTTCCTTCTAAATATTGCTTTTTAGATAAGCACCCGGATTTAAGAAACAATGTATACCCTCCTAAAACCTATTCCTTCATAAAAGTACAGAAAATCCTCAAAGGGAGCTACAGATAGGCAATTCTCCATTTCATTTATTGCATAAATTTCCTTGCATTATGGTGAAAAGGAAGTATTCATTTGCTTATGTACATGTGTAGCTGAGAAATAAATATTTGTCTATACCAGTACAAGCAATATTTAAATGTTTCTGAAGCTGAAACATTTTTTTCAGAACTGATGAAACTTCACAGCTATATTCATCCTGACCATTTTTCTCATTTCCTGCCTATAGTAATGTGATTGTCATTCTTGGTAGCAAAATGTTAAACAGTACAATCTCACTATTTTAATTAGTGAGAATTTCAAGTTTCTTTGAGAAAAGAATAAGAATACTTGTTGTTTTTGAAAACTTTCTATTGATAATTCTGATGTCTCTAAAAATCCCCAGTATTAAAAATGTATAGAATAGAGCCGGGCATTGGTGGTGCACACCTTTAATCCCAGCACTCAGGAGGCAGAGGCAAGTGGATCTCTCTTAGTTAGAGTCTGGCCTGGTCTACAAAGCAAGTTCCAGGACAGCCTTCAAAACAATACAGAGAAACCCTGTCTTGAAAAAAAAAAGAAAAACAAAATAGCTGTTGATATAGTAGAGAAAATATGAAGGGTCTTGTGGACATCATAGCTCTAGATTTTTATATTTGTATCTTCCACCTGAAGTACCAGTGGCATCCAGGAAGGTAGAAAGATTTATGAATGATACTGAACCAAAGGGTGGTGAGAATACATGCAATATGGGATTGTAGCAAAAATGCTGGAGGAGGCAAGAGGATAAATGGATTGGGAAGCAAGAGGTAAGTAAGCATTAAGTAAAACTAAATGTATGTAAAGAAGCCTTGTGGAATCCTATTTAATAAACTAACAATATTTTTAAATAGTAGGAAACTACTGTTTTGGTCACAGACTTGATGGGAAGATGATGAAAATTGTTTACTGTTACTATACAATGATTTGAGTACAAACAGATTGACAAAAGAAATCACAATTAGATAGAAATATACCTAGAAGAATTATATTTTTGTTGGTACTTTAATTTTTGTGCATACTCTAAAATTGACACATCAAAAACTTTCCAAAACTCTTTCAATACATCAAATTGTAAAGCCATAGAAATGTATTACATTTTATGAGCTTTTGTATTTTTATTATTATTTAAAACAGGAGGCAACTTACACTGAATGGACCTCAGTACTATGAAGTATGTAGGTTATCATTTTCAAAATTTTAACATGAAAGGTAAGCATAATTCATACCTATGTTGGGAATGTTTTGCCATAACTTAAATTATTCAGGCCATTTTCCATGTAATTTCAAATTTTATATCATTTTCTCTACAGTAGATGGTTTACTAAGATAGAAAAAAACTGTAAGACAGACGATTTGAAAATCACATAGTTCCTAAGTATAATGAGATAAAATGTCTTACATGCGGTCTTAGTTACTTTTCTATTGCTGTGATAAGACACCACGACCAAGTCAACTTATAGAAGAAAGAATTTATTGGTGGTTTACAGTTTAGAGAGTTAGAGACCATGACCATTATGGCAGGTAGCCAGATAGGCATGAAACTGGAGCAGTTACTGAGAGCTTACATATTGAGACAATAACCATGAGCCAGAGGGGTAACTGGGAATGATATGGTACTTTGAAATCTCAAAGCTTAACCACAGTGACTCACTTTTTTTCAGCAACTTCACACATAACTTCCTAAAGAGTTTTACCAACTGGTTACAAAGAAACCAACTAGACCAGCAAATGGGGGCCATTCTTACTCAAACCACTTCCCTTACTTTGGGTATCCAGAATACCAATGTAATGTGTAATCCTTACTCATAAATGCTGGATTTTGTTAGCTTGTATAGATTCTCAATAATATTTATCCCAATACTAATGTGTGCTATATTATTTTTAGTTATTATATAAACAGGTACCTAATATGCCCTTTAATTGTACTTTTACCCAGACACTTTCTATCATAAAGATGATATTATATACTACTTCTTAATAGAATCTTGTTTTCTTAAAAAAAACTGTCACTAATCCTGAATTTGTCAAGTTTTCCTTCATCCCCTGAAATATTAAAAGCTATTATTTATTAAGTTTTGGAACCAAACAACTAAAAGTTGCTTCTGGGTGCAACTCTGGTGTGTTATAGGATTCTAAGTTTTGATTTTGGCAGAATCTGGCTTCTGGAAGGTGATGGCCTTCCCATTGATGGAAAGGTTCCCATTTTCAGGCTTTAGTGTGCCTTTGAACTTGCTATGGTAGTAATACTAGAACATGTATTTGATGTCAATAAAGGGGTTATTGATAGCAACACTGTATACTTTGCCAGATGTGAAGGCATCCCTGGTAACCAAGCATCCAATATGGCTAAATCTGATCACTCTGACCTTCATCATCCTGTCTCATGAATGAGCTGGCACTGTAGGAAAAGATTCAGCTTTCTCTGAAATAGGGAGAAGCAAAGAGCTACAGTATTGTTTTAGGAACTCTTATTCTGTTGTTTCTTAAAATATTTATCATATATATGTAAGAGGAGACATAGGACTGCGCCATTTGCCACGTGGCGTGCTAGAGGCACATATGGATGTAGTAATGATAGGACAGTGCTAGCCACACCCACTTTGGGCATGAGGAGAGACAGGGCAGTGAACTATACCGCTAGCTAGGCCCCCTTTTGGGCGTGGCTAGAGGCGTGTATGGAGATTCTTATAAAAGACTGCAGCAGAGCCACACTTGCTCTCTTTTTGGCTTCTGGTTCTGTGGCAGAAGTGCTACCTGACTCATCTTGGTTGCCCATTTTCTCTTGTAAGTAATTTCTACAATAAACTGTTACCTATACCCTCAACAAGTGTGCTGTTGTTTATATATATATTCTCTAATTTAAACAAGTAACTAAGATTGAATAAAATAAAATAAAATCTCCCAATAATGGACTCCTGACAAACTGTTTTCTCTCACCTCACACAGTGCAAGCAGTGACACTTTTTTTTTTTTTTTGGTTTCTCTGTATTGTTGGAGGCTGTCCTGGAATTCGCTCTGTAGACCAGGCTGGGCTCGAACTCACAGAGATCCGTCTGACTCTACCTCCCAAGTGCTGGGATTAAAGGCATGCGCGACCAATGCCCAGGATGCAGTGATACTTTTATAGCTGTCTGAATGACATATTCAGTAACACCACTTCCAAGGACACTCAGGCTAGTCCATTTCCATTTGTTATCCAGCAGTCACAAGTGCTACCTCTTGTCTGTGGTTGGGAGATCTTTCTTTGTACAGACTCTTAATTCTCTGCCTCTGCACATACTTGAGTATTCATACTAAACCTTTAAGAGTTCATTTTCTTCTGATTCTATGTTTTCACATTTTATCGTACAAGGTCTTCTTGGATGTGAATGGGTAAGGAACCTAGTAATTATGAATTGTCGATCTTAGCTTAGGCTTGTCCCTCTAGCTTTTTAAACTTAATTTAACCTATTTCTATTCATCTGTGTTTTGTCTTGGGGCTTTTACATTTCTTTCATTCTGTATGTACTGTTTTCCTAATTCCTTCATGTCTGTCTTGCTGGCTTGAGGCATCTCCCTGGTCTGTCTCTCTCTCTCTCTCTCTCTCTCTCTCTCTCTCTCTCTCTCTCTCTCTCTCTCTCTCTCTCTCTCTCTCTCTCTCTTTCTTTCCCTTTCTTATGAGACTAAAATCCTCCTACTAGTTACTCTCCATTCTCAGAAGTTTAACCTATGACTCCTCTCCCTTCTCAGAAGTTTAGCCTATAACTCCTCAGTCGCTTTTGGCCATACAGCTTTTTATTAGACCAACCATTTGCCTAAGGCAGGCAAGATAAAATAACAAAACATCTTGATCTAGTAAAACAACTATTCTGCAACATAAACAAATGCAACACATAGATACATAGTTAAACTAATATTCTTCAAAATGTACCAGTTTGTTTTAGAGAAGTCATTAATAATTCTGGAGCATCATCTTCTTTATCTTTACAATGGGAGGGAAAAAGACACAAAAGTAATTAAAATTCTCCCCATTCGGGATATCACTTCAATTTACATGTTAAAAAATTGTCACTTTTCCTTCTTTCAAGACCACAATTTCATAGGGACTCTCTCTCTCTCTCTCTCTCTCTCTCTCTCTCTCTCTCTCTCTCTCTCTTCTTTCTCTCTTTCCTATATCTCCCTCCATCTCTCTCTATGTTTTTCTCCCTTCCTTACTTCCTTTCTTTCTTTAATTGTAGCGAGGTTTTCTTATGAAAGTCTATAAAGCTTTGTTCTTTCGGGAGCAAACTTAGTTTGGCTTATTCATATTTATTTCCTGAGAAGAAGATCCAGGTTACTGTAGAATTGTAATCCACCCTAGGGCAGACCTCTTCCCCTCTCATCATTATTTTCCTTCTCGGGTATATTGATTTTTTTGATTTATAGATTTGCGTTCCTGGTTCAGATATCCTTCCTTTTAATTTTTCTGAGGCAGACAGTTACATGTGTTCTCCTCAAGGATTCCAAACCTCAGGTTAGCATAATAAGTGTGCTATTTTAAAAGGTTAGGTGCAATTCTTTAGGTAATTTAATTAATACTTCATTTTAGAAGAAGTAGTTGATTGGACATGTTCAAGCGGCTTGGAAAACAAAGTTATTAAGTAATATTAACAGAATATTAAATTGGAGAATTCTAAATGGTTTGCTCTAAGTCACGAAATTGTCAATTACTTTTCATCACTTTTAGAAGTATTAGTGTCAAGTCATTTATTCCTCAACTTTGGGTTTTGCGACCTGTGTTTGAGAATCATATCCAAATAGTTTTTGCTAAGACAGATGTTCCAAAGTCTCTCCTCTATCTCCATCTAATCTTACACTCATATCTTTCACTTTTGTCTTCTGTATATAATGACAGATGGTAATCTAGGCTCAATCTCACCACACTGCATGTGTGGATATTTTATTTTCTCAACAGTAATGAAGAAACTTTCCTCTGCTAATTGGAGTTCTTAAGGCTTTGGTTAAATATAAGTTGGTTAACAGTATATAGATTAATATCTATGTCCATTATTATTCTGCTTTACTATTTAAGTGTGATTTCATAATGACATCTTACAGTTTTTTAACTTAAAAAATAGAGATGTTATTTCTAAGAAAAAATGGGTATCTGGTACAGACAAGAGGACATAGAAGACATGATTGCTACATAATTTGTATGAAATCCTGGAACGAAAAAAATGGTATTATTGGATAAGCTACTGCAGTCTGAGTGACCCTTGGGATGTAGTTAAGACTAACATATCAATGTCAGTTTCTTAGCTATGACAGTTCTGACAGTTAAGGTAGAATAGCAACTTTAGAACACTGCTCAGAAACATGAGAATTGTTCATTATTTTACTGAAATTAGGAAAATCTGGAAATACTAAAAAAATAATTTGTATGTAATTGGTATTCTAAGAAATTACTTTTACTGAATGTTAACTATTTTAACATGTATGAAATTGACATAGTAAATGAGCTTTTAACTTTCAAAATTTCATACCTTAAAATTCTTAATGATGATTTTAGGTCAAAGAGAAATGGCAAAACAGTTCTGTGATTTATGTAACTTCATTAAAATATACACAGGTAATATTTATCAAGGTTATAAAATAGTAAGGGGGCTAGAGTGATGGTTCAGTGGTTAAGAGCACTAGAGCACTATCTGCTCTTCCAAAGGACTCTGGTTCAATTCCCCACATGACAACTCAAATAATTCCATTTCTAGGGAATCCTGAATCCTCACACTATATACATGTGGTCAAAATACCAGTGCACATAAAATAAAAATAAATTATTTTTTTAAAAATATAAAATAAGGTAGATTGATTCCCATTTTCCTGAGGAATCTCCATAATGCATTCCAAAGTGGCTGTACGAGTTGGCACCCCCACCACCAGTGTAGGAGTGTTCCCCTCTCTCCACATCCTCTCCAGCATGAATTGTCTTCAGTGTTTTTGAATTTAGCCATTCTGACAGGAGTAAGATGGTATCTCAAAGTTGTTTTGATTTGCATTTTCCTGATGGCTAAGGATGTTGAGCACTTTCTTAAGTGTCTCTGGGCATTTTAGCCTCCTCTATTGAGAATTCTCTGTTTAGTTCTGTACCCCACCTTTTAATTGGATCCTTTGATGTTTTGGAGACTTGCTTCTTGAGTTCTTTGTAAATTTTGGAGATTAGCCGTCTGTCAGATGTGGGGGACCCAACTATCCTGGGCTCATAGGGACTGACTGAGACTAAAATGCAAGTCAGGGAGCCTGCATGGAACTGAATTAATACCTCTGCATATATATTATAGTTTGTAACTTAGGAGTTCTTGTGAGACTCCTAACAGCAAGAGCAGGGGATGTCTTTGACTCTGTTGTCTGGTTTTCTGACCCATTCCTCCTACATGATTGCTCATCCAGCCTTAATAGAAGAGGGCCTAAATTCACTCCAGATTGATACACCATGGTAGGCTCATATCCACAGGATGATTGCCTGTGTCTGAGCAGAAAACAGTGCAGGAGGAGTGGATGGGGGTGAGGGTGGGGGGCAGGAAATGGGAACATGGGAGGGAGAGGAAACTTTGGTGGGATGTAAAAAAAAATTAGTAAAAAAAAAGATTGGACTGCAGACCAGCCTGTAGGATATTGATTGATGAGGGGATGACCCAGCCCATTGTTTCTGTGTCATCCCTGGGCTGGTGGCTCTGCATTCTATAAGAAAGCAGGCTGAACAAACTATAGGGAGCAAGTTAGTAAGCTGTTCCCCTCCATGGCCTTTGCATCAGTTCCTGCCTCCAGATTCCTGCCCTTTTTGTGTTCCTGTCCTGACTTTCTTCAGTGATAAAAAGCAATGCTTAAGTATATGCCAAATAAAACCTTTTCTACACAAGTTGCCTCTCATTATGATGTTTCATTATAGCAATAGCATACCTAAGTAAGATAAAAGAATACGGGTTACTAGAATTTAAGTACTTAATTAAATGTCAGTTTCTACTTTTTTCTCTATCTCCATTTGTCCTATGGTCATGATTTCTCCATAGCTTTCCTTTTCTTGTAATTTGTTGCTTGCCCAGAAGGCCTGCCTCTCCCAACTCGAGATACATCCAAATCCTAATAATTATCTCACAAGGAACAGATTGAGTCTTCTTTTGCCAGACATTAATTTTTGATGATTAGACTTCTGTTTTTGTACTCTTGGTTGCACAATGTAATACCTAAAATTCCAGTATTTAGTTATTATTTTATTACAATAAAAATGTACTAGAATTGCAATGGAGATGTATGGATTCTCTTGTATCTGATATTTACATAAGGTTATCAATCCCAAAAGGATTTTGGTACCCTCATCCTACAGCTCTGTTGCTGGAAGAACACATAGATTCCCTAGGGACAGTTCTGCTCCAGGCCTGCAGGGTTCCACAGTGCATTGTTTTGTCTCCTCTGGCATCACAGCTCTTCATCACATCCTAGACCTCACTTTTACAGCTCCACACACTCGATTCACGGGGTGCATTTCAGGATACTCCAACCTTAACACATACTGCTGTCTTCAGTGGCTCTCACGATCAATAATGCGAGACTCCACGATACCTGTCGCCCTGCCTTTTTCATGCTTATTAAACTAGCAGCATGTAGACAATTATCAATTTCTGCTGCCAGCGCAGTTAGGAGCCTGGCTTCTTTGGACCACAGTTACACTGACTTCTGTGTGCTGACCTGGAGAAACAAGTCCTCGCTAGTCGTTTTGAACAGGCAAGTCCCTCAGCAGCATTCTTTGTAAGCATCCACCTTTCAGATGAATTTGCATTTAGAGCCTTAAAAAACTAAGGTCTTGCATTTTGGGTACCCATCATGTTGTCCTAGTGACAGGCTCCACGTATGTCTTTAAGGATACAAATCCTCTTAAAAATTACAGATGCAATGCAGTTTTTCCTCTCTAAGCCTGCCACTTTTGTTGTTCTTTCTTATCTGTGTTTTAACCTTTATCACTGTATGCCAGGATGAGAACAATACCCAATAATCATGGCTCAGCCTGAATATTCTTCTGTTTTAATATTTCTTCTGCCAAACAAATTGTTCTACTACCATTAATTCAACCTTTTGAAAATTTTGAGAATATGTAGTTCTGTTATTGGCCAAAATATCACACAAGTTGACTCTTGCCCACTTCCTGATAGAGGTCTTATTCCCTCATAAACATCATTAGCTAGATCTCCACTGCCAACGTTTGGTCACATGTTTTTCAAGCATGCGCCAGAATTGTCTATTAAGTTCTAATTACAGTATCCAGGAACTTTCTTGTCTCCAAGTGTGTAGCATTCTGTGTTCTTCCGGTAAGCCAGTTACAAAGGACTAATGACCTCATGATCATGTCCCTCACAGAGATAGTTTCACTTCTCAGAACCAATTACTTGAAATGCAGACACAACCAGGGAAACATGGTTAATTTGGCTTACTGTTGGAGACCACAGTCCTTTATGGCAGGGAAGCCATAGCAGCCTACCTTTGAGGCAGATGGTTATATTGGCATCTGTTTTTAGGAAGCCCATAGTCATGAATGTTGTTGCTCTGCTAATTCTCCTTTTTATCCACTGTGGGACTGGTGTGCCTAGCATTTAGAATAGTGCTTCCCACTTCAAATGATGCAATTTAGATAACCACTCACACAAATGTTCAAAGATCTGTATCTATGGTGACTCTAAATCCATTCAAATTTGGAATCAGCACTAAC
Source organism: Mesocricetus auratus (assembly GCF_017639785.1). Classification (NCBI taxonomy): domain Eukaryota; kingdom Metazoa; phylum Chordata; class Mammalia; order Rodentia; family Cricetidae; genus Mesocricetus; species Mesocricetus auratus. The sequence goes on from NW_024429190.1 coordinate 37,829,064, forward strand.
CACCACACAGGGCATGTTTACATTCACATTAAGAATTGCATTACTTTTGGAGATCAACCCTCTGTCAGATGTGGGGTTAGTGAATATTTTTTCCCATTCTGTGGGCTGCCTTTTTGTCTTGCTGACTGTGTCCTTTGCCTTACAGAAGCTTCTCAGTTTCAGTAGGTCCCATTTATTAATTGTTGATCTCACTGTCTGTGCTACTGGTGTTATGTTCAGGAAGCTGTCTCCTGTACCAATTCATTCAAGGGTACCACCCACTTTCTCTTCTAAGAGGTTCAAAGTGGCTGGATTTATGTTGAGGTCTTTGATCCATTTGGATTTAAGTTTTGTGCATGGCGATAAACATGGATTGATCCGCAGTCTTCTACATGCCAGCCTCCAGTTATGCCAGCACCATTTGTTGAAGATGCTTTATTTATTCCATTGCATATTTTTAGCTTCTTTGTCAAAGATCAGATGTTCCTACATGTGTGGTTTAATATCAGGGGTTTCAATTCGATTCCATTGGTGTACCTGTCTGCTTTTGTGCCAATACCAAAATTTACAAAGAAGTCAAGAAGCAAGTCTCCAAAACACCAAAGAATCCAATTAAAAAGTGGGCTGCAGAAATAAATAGAGAATTTTCAATAGAGGAGTCTAAAATGGCTGAGAGGCACTTGAGAAAGTGCTCAACATCCTTAGCCATCTGGGAAATGCAAATCAAACAACTCTGAGATACAATCTCACTCCTGTCAAAATGGCTGAAATCAAAAACACTAACGACAATTTATGCTGGAGAGGATGTGGTGAAATGGGAACACTCCTCCATTGTTGGTGGGAGTGCCAACTGGTTCAGCCACTTTGGAAATCAGTATGGAGATTCCTCAGAAAAACGGGAATAAACCTACCACAAGACCCAGCAACTCCACTCTTAGGCATATATCCAAAAGATGCCCATTCATACAACAAGGATGTCGTTACACTATATTCATAGCAGCATTACTTGTAATAGCCAGAACTTGGAAGCAACCTAGATGCCCCTCAACTGAAGAGTGGATAGAGAAAATGTGGTACATTTACACAATGGAGTACTCTTCAGCAGAAAAAAAACAATGGAATCCTGAGACGGCACTAGAAGAAACCATCCTGAGCGATGTAACCCAGTCACAAAAATAGAAACATGGCATGTACTCTCTCATGTATGGATTTTAGACATAGATCTGGGGAGTGCCAGCCTACAATCCCATGGCCAGAGAGTCTGGGAAACAGAAACTTCATTCAGTGGCTGATAGAAGAAGAGGCAGACTCCCACGGCTAAGTACTGAGCTGAACTCAAGAAAGCCAGTAACAGAGAGGGAGGACTGATGATCAAAGTTAAGACTGGGCTGGTTTAACCCTAGAAACAGCTGACCTGACAGGGGTTAACTCTTGAATCCCAGGCTGATGCCTGGGAATCCAACATGGGACTGATGAAGATCCCCTGAATGGGGGTGTCAGTGAGGAGGCCTAGGTAATCTATTGAGCCTTGGGTAGTATATCAGTATTCATCCTGAGTATACACATGGATTTTGGACTCCCATCCAACAATGTGAGATGAACTTTCACCCTTAACTCTTGGGGGGGACGGTCTAGGCCCTGCCCTGGATGAAATGACAGTCTATGGACACCCCCATGGAGGGCCTCATCCTCTCTGGGGAAATGAGGGCATAATTGGGGAGTTGGGGGGGAGGGCACGGGAGGAGGGGAGGGAAAGGAAGAGGGACATGGAACTGACTTGTGAACCATCCATGTTTCTAATCTAAATTTAAATTTAAAAATAAAAAAACTAATACTAATAAAAAAGAATTACATTACTTAAAGGCCTATATATTTATTTTATATATATTTCATTAGCAGATGCAAACTGTTGAAAAATAATGTTGAAATTGGGCTGGTATATTCAAATATTATGGTGTTTTGTTCTTTTGTTTTTTTCATAGTCTACAGTTAGCAAAACAGTAGAAATTAAATCCTCTGCATGGAAAGGAAGGACAGTAATCCAATTCAAAGATGCAACTCCTAAAAATATCAATCTTCAGTAATGTAGTACCATGGACTAGTGCTCATTAATTATATTATAGTTTAAAAAATTCTCACATTATAATGAGTCGATACCTCTTTGAAACGTAATATGCTACATTGACTAATCATCTTCTGGTACAGGCACTCACGTTGCTGTCCTAATCCTGTTTTTTATGGCTGTATATCAAGAAATAATTCAGATTATTGTCAGGTTACAGAAAGCAGTATGAGTAGGCATATGGAAAAACTATAAGAGAGAGCAGTCAATGATTCTGGTTATTAAAAGGGAAATGGCATTGTGCTAGGATATAGTTTTGGCAATGTTTCAAGTAAGTAAGCAAATAGATACATAAAGGATTTAGATTTTACACATTCAGACAGAAATAGAGAACACATGACTCCTTTTGAATACATGTATACATATATCACATTACGACAGTTTTAGTGTTTTATGAAATCCATTTGTGTTTCATCAGCTTTTTTTGGATAAAGACAATACATGTAAATTTATCAATAAATTGGTGATATTAGCAAGGTGGTAGCCAGATTTTAATTTAAAAATATGTATATTTAAAGGAAATTTTACAGAGTTAGCTAATATATATGTGTGTATACACACGCACACATACACACACATATATATCTGCTACAGAACTCTCAAGTAAAACATTCTCAAGATTGATAATTTCTTCTTTTTATGTCAGATATTTAAGGATTAAAATTGAAATAGTTTTAACCTTATTAGTTTTCTTCATAAAAATATTAGCTGGGCAGTGGAGACACATGCCTTTAATCCCAGCACTCGGGAAGCAGAGACAGATGGATCTCTATGGATTCGAGGCCAGCCTGGTCTACAAGAGCTAGTTCCAGGACAGTCTCCAAAGCCACAGAGAAACCCTGTCTTGAAAAAAAACAAAAAAAAAATGTGTGAGAAAAGCATCAAACGTGAAGTCAAAAACAATGCCTCCTCCTTTTTTATTGAATTGTTTTTTCTCTTTTGAGAAAAATTTTCTCTACCTAATCCTGGATGTTCTGCAACTCAATATGTAAACCAGGCTGTCCTTGCATTTGCTGGTCTACCTGCATCCCAATTAAATGGGGTTAAAGGTGTGTAACACCATAGCCTTTTCCCATTTTTGTTTGTTTTCATCCTGTCTAGAGAGTGGTAACTCAGTGACTCCAGGAAAATATGTTATTGTCTTATGTTAGTAAGCAATGGAAAGATGCATAAATGAACATATTTTCTTGACATAGTTTCTTTAGTCCTCATCACAGCTATGTAAGTACTATGACAAACAGCAGGGGAATAACACAATGAACAGACTTTGTTATCAGTCTCATTTCTCCAACAAACACCAACCAATACCAAGAAAAGTTGGGCATGCTCAGATTGTTATAGCCATAAACAAGAGCCTATATGTGTGCCATTCTAATTTGTGTGTCCTTATGAATATTCCTGTACAAGAATGTCAACATTCTCAGAGAAAAGCAATACATGCCTATAGAGTGAATGGCTGATACTTTTCATTATCAATTACATTAATATTGTCAAGGCTGTTTTTATCTAAATTTCCTCCTACAGCATTCATGATTTTTTTCCATATGTGTTTGGTGTGGGATACTAGAATGATCTATGAATAATTATTATTTTCAGGGAGAGATATGTTTTTTATCAAATCAATTCAATTTAGCCTTATCAGAGTAAGTTGTAAACAGGGTACTATTCAATAATGAGAAACATATGTAGCTCAGAGCTGTACAAATATAAGCTGCTTCAAGGCATTTACAGAAATAGTAAGAAATCAATGTTTAAAAAGAGATATGGCAGTATTGAAGAAAAATGTGCTTCCTTCTTAAGTGTAGTAGAGTGATCCAAATGTAAAAGAATTGCTAACGTATCTAAAATAAGGGAATTAATCATGATTCTCTGGACATTTTATTTCACTGGAGGTCACTCTACTTGGGAAAAGTGAGTAAGAGATATCCAAATGATTTCTCTAGCCAAATCCTTAAGTGAAATGGATATATTAGAACTGATTCACAAGCAAAAAGTTGTATATACTGGCATGTATCCCAATGTGTTGGCTACATTATTTCTCATTTGCATAGAACATTGCAGAAAGTTCCTATGAATATATAGACATCTAATGTCTCCCTCTACTTCCAGTCACTACTTTTAGAAACTGACACTCGGAATTGATTGTCTTCAAAATAGTATGCAATAGTCCTCTAACACTTGAACTCAATGTGTCTTCTCTACCAAGTATTTACCCCTTGATCTTTTATTTGGAATCACTGAAATTTATTACAAAAGTATTCTTTCTGCCCTTTGTTTCACAACAAATAAAACAAAAACAAGAAAATCATGAAGAGCATGTGATCCCTGTGGGTCTTTAGTCTCACATTTATGATTTTCAAACAATCACATGTTGGTGGAGGAAGAGAGTATGGAGGGTATTTTTCCCTTGTAGCAGGACTACTATAAACTGTTTTTTCATTCTTAAAAAATAGCATTAAATTTGGACCTTCTATGGACAAACTTTCTTGGGATCACATCCAGTTCATCTGGACAGATTTATCTAATGACTCTTCGTTTGTCCTTGGTCTCATTTTTATCTTTGCTGAGAAAATTATTTTTAAGAATTATGAACTTCATAAACATGCTTTATAATTGGTCCCTTTTCTTTAAATAATGTTAAGTTTCATGCCATAGACACATGCTTCAATAGATACTTAATAAAACTTTGCCATAATCAAGAATATAATAAGACCAAACAAACTTAACCATTATTACCTTTCTAGTTTTCATTCTCTCACTTTCAAATATGTATACATCATAGAAGCTTTTGTTTCTGAAATAATCTTTTTGCCACACACCCATTAGCTGTGTTCTAATATTACTACCATTTTATTTCTTGTTCAGGCTTCAAGACGTGATAAATGTTGAAATGATTGTTTTTGTACCCGCAAGGAACTCTCAGATTTAACTGCTAAGCTAGTTTGCAAAAAGTCAAAATGATATTGAACATAATTGTACCACTTATTGCAATTCAAAATTTCATACAATGGATACATATATATACATATATAAATATATCTATATATGTTTACAGATACTAAACTTAAGGAAATGTAACTTAACATATATTTAAATATTAAACCCAGCTCCCAAAATTTTTGAAAATGAAAACTAAAGAATTATATAACCCTCTGATATGCCAAAGCCAAATAAATTTATTTAACAAACTATTATTTTATATTGTGAATATTTGCAAAATAATCTTCAGATTATTAATCTCATACCACTTTGACTTGATTCACAGCATTTCTGAAAGGTTGTTAAGGAAGTGGAAAATACTTTGTAATTAAATATGAACAAGCATTATGAAAAAATTTTCATAATTTCATGAACAAAATACTTAAAAAAGAGATGCCCACAGAGGCTAATTTGAAAGATTAGTAGAATTTTTGTTTATCCTATTTTAAGAATATCATTATTTTTGAAATTATAATGTAATTACATTATTTTTTATTTAGGTAACTAAATAATGCTGAGGTTAGAAAACATTCTAATACCAAATGGTAATCCTTGAAATATACATACAAGTAACATTATATCTACTGAGAAAGTCTTACTGAAAAATTTAGGAATATATTTTACTTATCTGAAGACTAATCAGCTTCTCAGTACATTGAGGAAATTAATGCTTCTCCTTTTATAGTTTTTATATTATCTGTTAAGCTTTCTTATTAAAGAAAAATTCTAGTTCATGGCCCATTGTATCATTAAATGCTGCTACTTATGTGTATAAATATTTACATATTCCTTGCAGCCACTTATCTCCTTTAGGTCTTATAATCTTTCCCTCCTAATTTTCTGTGTAGATCACTTAGCCTCTAGTCTTATATCCTTGGCCACAGTAGTGATTTCCAGTATGGGTGGTTCTATCTTATAGAGTGCAGTTTAAGTCCAATGAAAAATCTGTGTTTGGCTACTCTGATAACATCGAGTCATTTTTGCATCTGTCCATCTTTTTTTTTTTTTTTTTTTGGTTTTTCGAGACAAGGTTTCTCTGTGGCTTTGGAGGCTGTCCTGGAACTCGCTCTGTAGACCAGGTTGGCCTCGAACTCTGCCCATCTTTTAAGCAGTGCACAGTTGTAGGTCAGTAGATTTTTATATTATTGATAGTAGGTCAGTAGATTTTTATATTATTGATATTAGTGATTACCTTTCTAAACTAGTATTCTCAGTTTCTTCCAATACCATGAACATTACTTAGTGTGAGAGAAGTTTGTAGTTTTACACCAGCTTCATTTCTCCATGTCTGATCACATAAATAAAGGATGTCTTCATCAGGTTGTGCAAAGTAACCATTAGCTTTGACAATCATTCATTAGTTTGTGATTGGTATATATGGAACCTCTATGGCAAATGATTCAACAATATGTAACCCATTCCTGGAACTGATGTTTCCACTTGATGGCATAAGGCATCTAGTTGGCAGAATGGTCTCCCTCATTATATAGTGACTATTTATTAAAAATTTCTTTAACTGGTACGTATATTTTAGGAAATGTCTATATATAGCATTAGTTTCAAAATGGTTTTCCAAAAAGGCTTACCATTTGTTTTCCCTCCCAAAATTCTCTCCTTGAAAATGCTCTCTTATTCTTGCCTCATTTAATACTATTATTACACCATTCCTTTTATCTCTTTATAGCTCTGTATGCTATATTTCCTTAGCTGGATGTGGTATATGTATGCCCTTATTCTTTCAACTAGGAGTCAGAAATGGGGAAATATATGAGTTTAAGGCCATTCCGGTCTACATAGTAGGTTCCAGGCTAACTAAGTCTATACAGAGAGGACATGTCTCAAACAAAACAACAAAATACACCCTTAGATAAGTTTTTCAATTATATTTTTTAATTCTCATTGTCAATACTGTTGAATTTGGAAAACCTATCCTCTGATTATGTTCAGCTTGATTACCCAAAAGAGTCTAGTGAAAAGAAAGACTCTCCTTGAATGTAGGTGGTAACATTCTAGGGGATTTAATGCATGACTTAATAAAATGAGAGTGAAGACAAAGCAATCTGAGCATGGGAATTGACAGCCAACACAATTCATCAGCTGCCTCATGTGTCCATACTCAGACCACTCTCCTAAGAGAGACTTCACACTCTGCTCTCACCGCTAGACAGGACCTCCAGACAGAAACTTAACAAAGAAACAAAAGAACTAATAGAAGTTATGACCCAACTGGGTTTACCAGACATCTATAGAACATTCCACCCAAATAAAAAGGGATGTACCTTCTTCTCGGCACCACATGGAACCTTCTCTATTATTGACCACATAATAGGAAACAACAAATCTCCACAGATACAAAAAAATTGGAATAACCCCCTGTATCTTTTCAGACCACCATGCATTAACATTAGAATTCCACAATAACACAAATTGCAGAAAACCTACAAACTCATGGAGATTGAACAATGCACAATTGCACCATCCCTGGGTAAAGGAAGAAATAAAAAAAGAAATTAAAGACTTTCTTGATTTCAATGAGAATGAAGACACAACATACACAAACTTATGGGACACTTTGAAAGCAGTGCTGAGAGGAAAGTTTATAGCACTAAGTGCCCACATGAAAAACCTGGAGAGCAGTCATACTAGAGAATTAATAGCACAGCTGTATGTTCTAGAACAAAAAGAAGCAAACTCACCCAGGAGGAGCAGATGCCAGGAAATAATCAAATTGAGGGCAGAAATCAATCAAGTAGAAACCAGGAAAACACTGAGAAGAATCAATGAAACAAAGAGTTGGTTCTTTGAGAAAATCAACAAAATAGACAAACCTCTGTCCAAACTAACCAAAAGACAGAGAGAGAGCATGCTAATTAACAAAATCAGGAATGAAAAAGGGGACATAACAACGGACTCTGAGGAAATCCAGAGAATCATCAGGGCATACTTTGAAAATCTGTACTCCACAAAATTTGAAAATTTAAAGAAAATGGACAATTTCCTGGATAGATACCACTTGGCAAAACTAAATCAAGAGCAGATTAAACAATCTAAACAGTCCTATGAACCCAAATGAAATAGGAGCAGTCATCAAAAGTCTCCCAAACAAAAAAGCCCAGCCCAGATGGCTTCAGTGCAGAATTCTACCAGAAATTCAATGAAGAGCTAATTCCAATACTCCTCAAAGTATTCCATACAATAGAAACAGGAGGCTGACTGCCAAACTCTTTTTATGAGGCTACAATTACCTTGATACCCAAGCCACACAAAGACACAGCTAAGAAAGAGAACTATAGACCAATTTCCCTCATGAACATCGATGCAAAAATACTCAATAAAATACTCACAAACCGGATTCAAGAACACATCAGAAAAATCATCTACCATGATCAAGTAGGCTTCATTCCAGGAATGCAGGGATGGTTCAACATTAGAAAATCTATCAATGTAATCCACCATATTAACAAACTGCAAAAGAAAAACCACATGATCATCTCACTAGATGCTGAAAAAGCCTTTGACAAAATCCAGCACCCCTTCATGATAAAGGTCCTAGAGAGATCAGGGATAACAGGAACGTACCTGAATATAATAAAAGCAATATACAGTAAACAAACAGCTAACATCAAACTAATTGGAGAGAAACTGAAAGCAATTCCTCTAATCAGGAACAAGACAAGGCTGTCCACTCTCTCCATATCTCTTCAATATTGCACTTGAAGTTCTAGCTACAGCAATAGACAACAAAAGGAGATAAAGGGGATACAAATAGGAAAAGAAGAAGTCAAACTTTCCCTACTTGCAGATGATATAATAGTTTACATAAGTGACCCAAAAAACTCTACAAGTTTACTCCTAGAGCTGATAAACACCTTCAGCAATGTGGCAGTATACAAGGTAAACTCAAAAAAAATCAGTGGCCCTATTATATACAGATGATGAAGTGACTGAGAAAGAAATCAGGGAAACAACACCCTTTACAATAGCCAAAAACAGCATCAAATATCTGGGGATAATGTTAACCAAGGAAGTGAAAGACCTGTATATCAAGAACTTTGTGTTTTTAAAGAAAGAAATCAAAGACGATACCAGAAAATGGAAAGATCTCCCATGCTCTTGGATTGGTAGGATCAACATAATAAAAATGGCAATCTTGCCAAAAGCAGTCTATAGATTCAATGCAATCCCTATCAAAATTCCATCACAATTCTTCAAGGACCTGGAAAGAACATTAATCAACTTTATACAGAAAACAAAAGGCCCAGGATAGCCAAAGCAACCCTATACAATACAGGAACTTCAGGAGGCCTCACCATACCTGACTTCAAGCTCTATTATAGAGCTATAGTCCTGAAAACAGCTTGGTGTTGGTACAAAAATAGGCAGGTAGAGCAATGGAACCAATTTGAAAACCATAATTTTAACCCACACACCTATGAACACTTGATGTTTGACAAAGAAGCTAAAGCTGTACAATGGAAAAAAGAAAGCATCTTCAACAAATGGTGCTGGCATAACTGGGTACTGGTATGCAGAAGACTGCAGATAGGTCCATGTTTATCGCCTTGTACAAAACTTAAGTCCAAATGGATCAAAGATCTCAACATACATCCAGCCACACTGAAACTTTTAGAAGAGAAAGTGGGAGATACTCTTCAATGAGTTGGTACAGGAGACTGCTTCCTAAACATAACACCAGTGGCACAGACACTGAGATCAACAATTAACAAATGGGAAATCCTGAAACTAAAAAGCTTCTGTAAGGCAAAGGACACAGTCAACAAGACAAAAAGGCAGTCCACAGAATGGGAAAAGATATTCACTAACCCCACATCTGACAGAGGGCTAATCTCCAAAATTTACAAAGAACTCAAGAAATAAGTCTCCAAAACACCAAAGGATCCAATTAAAAGGTGGGGTTCAGAACTAAATATAGAATTCTCCATAGAGGACGATAAAATGGCCCAGAGACACTTAAGAAAGTGCTCAACATCATTAGCCATCAGGGAAATGCAAATCAAAACAACTCTGAGATACCATCTTACCCCTGACAGAATGGCTAAAATCAAAAACACCTAAGACAATTTATGCTGGAGAGGATGTGGAGAGAGGGGAACACTACTCCACTGCTGGTAGGAGTGACAACTCGTACAGCATCTTTGGAAATCAGTAAGGAGATTCCTCAGAAAAATGGGAATTAATCTACCACAAGACCCAGCAATTCCACTCTTAGGCATATATCCAAATGAGGCAAATTCATACAACAAGGGCATCTGCTCCACTATGTTCATAGCAGCATTATTTGTAATAGCCAGAACCTGGAAGCAAGCTAGATGCCCCTCAACTGAAGAGTGGATAGAGAAAATGTGGTACATTTACAATGGATTATTACTCATCAGAAGAAAACAATGGAATTTTGAAATTTGCAGTTAAATGGATAGCAGTGGAAAGAAATCATCCTGAGTGAGGTAACCCAGTCACAAAAAGACAAACATGGTATGTACTCACTGATATATGGATTTTAGACCTGGATCAGGATAGTGCTAGTCTGGACTTCCACTGATAGAGAGTCTGGGAAACAGGAAAGAACCTAAAAGATATGCATATATGCATAGTACCCAAGAGAAGAGGATTGAGATCAGATCCTCTGAATGGATGGGGAACACGGCGAGGGGTGGGGGGGCAGTGGGAGCTGGGAAGAAGAGAGGGGAGAAGAGGGAGAAAGAGTAGTTCATGGGGGAACAGGCAGTTGAGTGGGTGGGGGTAAAATAGGGGGAAGAGGGAATCATAGGTTAGAACACAGACCAGGCACCAGAGTGACCTCTAGTGATCTAAAGGGATAACACTAATTGGCAAGCTAAGCAATAGTGGTGAGACCACCTCAAATGCCCATTGCTGATAATGAACTTGATGTCTATAACCATCTGGGAGCCTTCATCCAGTGATTAATGGAAGCAGCTGCAAACACACAATTAAGCACTGCACTGAACCCAAGGAACCCAGTGACAGAGAGAGAGGAGTGATGAGCAAATTGGCAAAGAATGGGCTGGCAAAACCAGCAGAGACAGCTGATCTGAACAGGAGAGAGCTCTTGGACCCCAGACCGACAGTGGGGAGGCCAGCATGGGACTGATCTGGACCCCTCAAATGTGAGTGTCAGTGAGAAGGCCTGGGCAACCTATGGGGCCCTGAGCAGTGGATCAATGTCTATCCCTGGAATACAAACAGGCATTGTGTGCCCATAGCATAAAGATGGATGCTCTCTCAGCCTGGACTCTTAGGGGAGTGCCTGGACCCTACCCGGAGTGAAATGACAGACTCTAGATATCCCCTATGTGGAAGGAATTGGAAATAGGGTGGGAGGCTGGGGGGGAAGGGGAGTGCGGGAGGAGGGGAGGAAGAGGGAACTGGGAGCGACATGTAAAACAAGCTATTTAAAATTAAAATAAAAAATGATAAAAGAAAAAAAGAAAAAAAAGAGTGACTTCAGGCCCAAAAACTTTTACTCAAAGCAAATCTAATTTTTCCTTTTCTTTTTGTTCCTATATGTCAGGTATTTAGTTACAGCAGTGGGGAAGTAACAAATACAGGTAGAAAGATCAAATGAGAATTGCTGATGGGTTCTATGACACTGATCCAAGAAAATGTAAACCCAGAATATAAAAAGTATTTATTTTTTGCCATTCATCTTTCCTTAATTTTATTTCCAATGTTGTGAATTAAATCCAAGTTCTCATGTTTGGCAGGAGTTCTACCAGAGAGGTACAATCTGACCAAGACCCTGCCTCCCTTTTTAATAATAAATAGTGTTTTCCTTCATTTTATAGTTGTCCTTGACACATATTTCTTCCATGTTGAAATTCTGAGACAGGTAGGCATTCAGATTTACTAGCCAATGGGCAAGATTGAGATGTTGACAGTTTTTATTTAATAAGGTAGAATCCATATTCTCATTTTAGCTTCTATCTGACAAAACTTTTACTTTACACATGTGCACATGAAAACATATGCATAATATTTTGATGCATAAATATCTGTCTAGTTGTTATTCCATACAGCAATATTTACTCAAAGAAGGAAATCCAACTCCTTTAAAAGAAAATCAAATCTTCACCATTTGCACCAAAATCTAAATAGATTCAGATGCATAGGATCCCTTGTGTTTTGTTTTGTTTCCTGATCTTTCCCTGCCCTTCTCTTACAAGAAGAGAGGTTTATATTCTGACTTTCATTCTGTATGTCACAGGCTCAGTATTTTCCCATGCAACCATGCATCCTCTCCTCCCTCTCCCTCACTCCCCAATCCACAACATTCTTTTTCTGAGATCCACTTTTCTTTTCTCTTCAGAAAGAACAGGCCTCCCAGGGATATCAACTAAACATGGGAAATCAATTTATGTTATAACTAGTCACATCTGCTTATATCAAGGCTGGTTGAGGCAACCCAGCAGGAGGAAAAGAGTCCTGGAAGCAGGCAAAAGAGTCAGAAACATCCCTGCTCTCACAGTATTCCCACAAGAATACCAAGCTATACACCATAACAGATATGCAAAGGATGTAGGTAATATCCATACTGGTTCCCTAATTGTTGCTTCAGTCTCTGTAAATTTCTATAGACCCTGGTTACTTGGTTCTTTGGGTGACATTCTGGTCAGGCCTTGGACCATCTCACTCCTAGAATCCTTCCTTGCCCTCTTCTGCAGAATTCACTCAGCTCCACCTAATGTCATGGTGTTGGTCTCTGCATCTGCTCCCTCAGTTGTTGGATGAAGCCTTTCTGCTTCTAGAAAGTTATTAGCTATGTTTTTTTTCTTGGACCATGAAAATAAATTCTTCCTGGTGTACAGATGGACTCTGGGAACCCATACCACGTGGAGGGATGCTCTCTCAGCCTGGACACATGGTGAAGAACCAAGGCCCTTACTGGGATGATGTGATAGACTCTGAAAATCCCTCATGGAAGCCCTTGCCCTCCGTGGGGAGTAGAGGGGGGATCGAGTGGGGATGAGGAGTTGGGAGGAGGGGAGGGAGAGGGAACTGAGAGTGACATGTGTAAAAAGTTAAATAAAAAATATGAAAAAGAAAATAAATTATTTTAATGCACCTGATTTTCTCCAAACTCAGGTATTTCTTTTTGACTGCATTGACTTAAATAAAGTGAAAAAGAAGACACTTTTTATAATCATCATACATTTCAAAACCTCTGCTGTTCTTATGTTAATGTCATGTCATATTTATTTGCTTAAGCATCGGTGATTATGACTTGAAAAGTAGGATCATTTACAATCATAGTAGTATGCTATAGCCTGCTTCTAGATGGAAGACAATAATTATGTACATTCTAAGTTTTCGGATTGTGAAACAATACAAACATATGTCATACTAATTTATATTTTGAATTAAAATCTATTTAACACAGTAGGTTGATTAATACTATTGTAATATGTGTTTTATGCTTTTTTTGGTTTTTCCTTTTTTTATTTAGAAACAATCTTTTTACACATCAATTCCACCATTCTCTCTCCTTCCCATCCTCCCAGGTCCCTTAACAATCTCCCCAAGCCACAAACCATTTCTCAAGGATGGTGAGGCCTTCCATGTGGAATTATCAAAATCTGTCACATCATTTGGTTAGGTTCTAGGCCCTCCTCCTTGTATCTGCGTTGAAATAGTCTCCCTCCCTAGGGAATGGGATCCAAAAGTCCATTTGTGCACTAGGGTTAAATACCGGTTCCACTGTTTTAGGTTCCATAGACTCCCCAGGGCTCCTAACCGGCACCCACATTCAGAGGGTTTGGTTCAGTCCAATGCTGGTTCTCCAGCTTTACAACTGGGCTCCCTGTGTTCTCACTAGGTCAGGTCAGATGTTTCTGTAGGTTTCTCCAGCATGGTCTTCACTCCTTTGCTCATCATTCCTCCTTCTCTACAACTGGATTCCTGGAATAAGTCTCAGTGTTTAGATGTGGTGGCCTGCTTCTGCTTCCATCAGCTACTAGATGAAGTCCCTAGTATTGCAATTAAGGTAGTCATCAATCTCATTATAGGCCAAAGACATCAAAGGTGTCCTCTCCACTACTGACTAGATTCTTAGTTGGGTTCATCTTTGTGGATCTATGAACATTTCCCTAGTGCCAGATTTCTCTTTAAACCTATACTGGCTCCTATATTAAAGTGTCTCTTTTTTGCTCTCCTGTTTCTCTCCAGTCTCAGTCTTCCTGATCCTTCTTATTCTCCTCCACACTCCTCTTCTCCCCTTCTCTTTTTCCTACCTCCCTGCCTCCCCAATGCTCCAAATTTGCTCAGGTGTTGTTGTCCCTTTCCCCTTCTTTGGGGGGATCATGTATTTTTCTCTTATGGTCCTCCTTGTTTCCTAGTCTTCCTGGTGCTGTGGATGGTAGGCTGGCCATCCTTTGCTCTATGTCTAAAATCCATATATGAGTGAGTACATACCATGCTTGTCTTCTGGGACTGGATTACCTAACTCAGAATGGTTTCTTCCAGTTCCATCTATTTGCCTGTGAATTTCAAAATTTTCTCTGTTTTTTTCCACTGAGTAATACTCCATTATGTAAATGTATCACATTTTCTCGTGGTTTGTGTTTTTAATATTTTGATAATTGTTGATGTGTATCAGATACATCATTGGATGAGTCATCACCCAACCATTAGCTGTTTTTTACATTAAATGGTAATTCAGCACTTATTTTTTTCTGTTTGATAAGTAGGAAGTAAGATTGTCCTTTCATAATCCAAGGTGACACAATCAGGACAAAATTGAAAAACAAATTTTGACAACACAATCCTCACTCAACCTCTAAATACAGATGTAGAACATATTAGGTATTACCTTTCTCCATCTCTAATTTCCTTTTATGATATGGTTAAGTGACATTTACAGACTAGTGTTAATATTGAATATGTATTGTATACTAAAGTTTTATGAAAACAGTTGTTAGAATATTTATAGCAACAATAACGACTAGTAATAATTACTATATATGAGGTATTACCTATGAATCTAACATTATGCTCTATTTCTATAGTTTTGTATCCAATTTCACTCTCAGCCTGCTATTAGATACATATTATTTTCATTTAATTTTAAATTACAAAAATATATCTAAGTGAGGTTAACTTGACAGCAGACAACTTCAAAATCACAAACCAAATTCAGCTCTGTTTGGCATCATGTTCAACCCTTCAAGTAGAAACAAACAAATGCCAGGCAGTATGAAAAGTGCTTGCAATATTTTTAGATAAATGTAAAGAAGGGCAGTCTACAATATCAAATGTGGTTTCTTCATCTCTATAATATCAGTTGGTATACAATAAACTGTGTTAAGTATCATAGAAGATATTCTGTCCATCTTAATGCTGGTGAGAGACTTGTAGGGCTTAAAAACTTTGGGTTGTGAATACTCATCTTCTTCCCCCTATTAAAATGTACTAAGAAGGCCATATGGGTCAGAGGAGCTCCTCTGGCTTTGTCTTAGGCTCATGTTTAAATTACAACAGTACAAACACAGATAAAGCTTTGTTTTCTTTACCCAGCTTTTATAAGTCCCAGGGGAAAAATCATATTTTGGGAGTGGGGAGTATCCACAATGTATATTTATACAAGACTTAACATTTAAGTGGGCATCCATCCAGTGATCGTTTAGAACTCCCTAATGAAGTCTAATGGGAAAATGTACTCAGAACAGACAGCTGTGTGGGATGAGAGGGCAGAGGCCAACATGTCAAGATTCACTAGTGATGCAGGTCAATGTGTGGTCTATCTGTGGAATAGCACTTTTAATTATCATATTATCTGATATGTTAGCATTGCATTGGAATTAAATTGTGATCATTTGAAATATAGTCATAGATATTTTGTTCCACAGCAGCTGATTAAAGAGAAGATAATCTTTTGCCTATAGCCTATGGCATTTTAACTTGAACACAAGGATAACACTGACTGGGTGTAGGGAGTAAAAGATGAAAAGAAGAGAAAGAGTAAATTGATCACTAGGATAGGTAAAATTAAACAGTAATTAAACATGTGAATTTTATATCTGTGCTTAATGTGAAGTAGGAAAAATATTAACATTTTAAAATATCCAATCTTCTAATTTCCAACAATATATTTTAATTTTGTGACCTATCATTTAGAAAAATTAAAGTCAAACAATTTTCTTTTTACCTTGATTTCCTTGCTAAACAGAAAATAAGTTCCAGGTTCTGTTTAGCATGCTTTCATTAAAAAAACACACCTCAGAAAAATAAGAATGGTACCTACTTTTAGAATGCAGAAGGGAAGGCCAGAACATCCAGTGTCAAAATACAGAATAACAATACTAAATAGATTAAAGTTAGATGGAGGCTCATATTCTGTATTGTTCTGGAATTGCACACAGCCTCAATGATATCATTATTCTCCAATTTTTCCTAAATTTGAATCTTGCTTCTGGACCAGTATACATGATGAATTCTAGGAAATTTAAATACCACAATAACTTCCTCCAATAGCTACAAGTTTCAGTTGATAACTATTATAAACCTCCTTGTAGTCTCCAATTTTCTATTCATTAAAACATGGAACATTGCTATAAATCTGTGTTTGGAATTTTTCCTGCAATGTCATAAATTAATGAAAACATATACATAAAACACACATTCTATTTGGATTCCTCATTTTTGAAGTTATTGGACTTCAAGGGCTCCTTTAAAATATGCATTTTGCTCCATTTTATAAGATTGTATTTACTTTTGTTTACATCTAAGCTTATGAATTCCTTACAATTACAACTATTGTGTTTATCATCCAGTAGACAAATAGCTAACACCACTGGACATATTAATTCTCTTTGACAACAAATACATAAAAGTATTTTATTTTAATATAAATCTTTTTGTTTTCATTCATGTATTAATTTCTTCTGTTTATGAATTTCTTCATTCATTATTTCCTGTTCCTCTTATTATACCTGTTGATCTTCTTCCACATTTTTCCATTTCTCCCTTGAAATTTTCATTCTTAAAGCATTTTCCTTCCTCTCAAGGACTGGTTCAACCCTCCCCTTTCAGTTTTGAGCATGAGCTTGCATTTTTAACACAGGTATGTGAAGTGCACCTCGAATGGAAAGACAATCATTTTGTTTTCTTGGTTTTAAGCTACCCTATGGATGTCTACAGAGAGGATCCCAGACTTAAATTCATTATCCTTATTTTCATGGGTGTGTGGAGTACCCTGCATTTATGAATTTATTTTACTGAGTTTAAATTCTGTTAAAACAATAACATTATAGATTTCAATCTTAAATCAACACTTTCACCCTATTCAGTTAAAAGAATTAGGATGAACTTGATGCCATTTCTTTCATTACGTTTCATATGATTATATATACATGCTTCTTTGTAATTACCTCTATTGTCAAAAACTTTTTATTTATTTATTCCAGCTGCAGTTTTCCCTCTCTCATCTTCTCCTAGTCCTCCCCCAACTTCCTTCTGTCCCTACACACAATCCATTCCTTCTCCATTTTTATTCAGGAAAGGGCAGGCCTCATGGACATCAGCAAAACATGGCATGTCAAGTTATAGTAAGACTAAGTGCCTTTCCTGTAATGACTTATGATATTTTCCCCAATACAGTTAGTGGATTGGCCTCACTTGTCTCATGAACTAGTCTATCATTGTCCTTGAACTCATTTGGGTATGGAAGAATAATCTTTGAAATACTTGAGAGAGCATGATAATGCTTGGAATCCATATACAAGAATACTTAAGGGTCAGAATCCTGGGCTGATATGAAAACTGAGTAATAGAGTGAATCTTGGCAACTGCTTCATGGTTCATGCTGGCATGAAAAGTCTTCCATACTGCATTCATCAATACAGCTCACCAATAAAATGAGGCTAAGTGCCATGGCTAATGAGCAACAATATCTCACTGAAGATTAATTAAAAACACAAAGACTCACATATGATCCATAATTCCGCCACATAATATTGTAACTTTGAACAAACAACATGGAATTCTGATATTCAATATTTCAACTTATACAGTGGGAAGAAGAAAATGCTAGTATAATGTGTAACTACTTTTTATGTACAAAGACTCATAAGTGTTTCAATAAAGAAACAATCCTGCCTGTAATATAAAAATCCAGTAGTATGAAAAAAATAATAATAGGAAATACTTACCTCACAGTGACATTAATACCACACTTCTTTCTGCCACTTTTCAGTTTCCAAAAGAAAGACATACATGTGATGGAGTTTTTAAGAGAGAAAATAGAGTATGGTTTCTTTTTTTTCTTTATAAGACTGACAATAAATCAATCTAAATATATGTAAGTGAAATAGTTATATTTAAAATGCAAGCAAGAAAAAATAAATCATATACTAAAATGCCTTTAATGTATGAGAGAATTCATTGGTTTATGCAGCAATAAACTCTAAGATTTGGTTTTACGTATAATTTAAATGTAGGCTAATAGCTGAAGGGTCTTCATTAAATTTTGTTTCCTTTTCAGACAATGTTATCCTTAGATAATGATGAATGTACACCCTCTTATAGAGGTGTGATGTTGTTCAATCACCAAACAGAAAACTGTGATAAAGGGTAGTTTGGTATTCTAATATCATCTGTGAGATTTCCATGATGTAATTTGACTTTAGAGGCTTTCATGATATACACTGTCTTCATTCAGTCCCCGAGGGCAGAGAAAGTACATGGCTTGTTGTCAGTTATGAGCAGTGGTAGGAGAAATATCCCTCCATGGACCACATGAACCATGTCTTGGAGCATAAGGCAACCAAACATGAATTAAAGTTGAAAATACAAAGGAGCAAATAATACATCAGTAGTGGTTTCTACAAGCTTATAAAAATGGTTAGGGTTTTATGATATACGACAAACACAACACAGGCAAATTTGTCATAAGCACATAAAAGGAGAAAACAGCAAATGAAAGATTTTTTCCAACTGAAATGATAAAGTCCAGAGAAAAATAAAACACATGTGCAAAAATTAGTGGATTCTTTGGAATTCTTTAAAGTTAAACTCATTTGTTTGTTTATTGTGTTCTCATTTGTATCAATATAAAACCGTGGATATTTGCTTTATATTATGGTATATCAAATAATATTTTAATCTGTATAAGTTTCACAACTGCAAACTTTGCCCTTGTTAATGATTATGTATTAAAAAATGGAGGACAGAAATTCCCTCTGAATATAATAATGCACCTACAAAAATTTCTATTTGATAAGCATTTGATCTTCAAACTTATACTCTCTCTCTCTCTCTCTCTCTCTCTCTCTCTCTCTCTCTCTCTCTCTCTCGCTCTCTCTCTCATGTGTGTGTGTTTGTGATATATGAAGGTTCCCAAGGAGGACTGGAGAGGAATGCCAGGTTTCCCAAAGCTACAGATGCAGCCAATTGGGTATTCTATGACATCTGTTCAGAGACAGATTCTTCAGAGAACAAGAAGTCTTCCTAACTACTTAGCCATCTCTCTAGTCCCTGTCTATCAATCTTGTAAAACATATCTTTTTTGATACCATGCTTGCCCCACCCTCCCTGGGGAGCAGAAGGAGAATGGGATGGGGGGGGTTGGTGGAGGCCATGGATGGTTGGGAGGGAATGGGAACTGGTATGGATATGCAAAATAAAATCGTTTCTAATTTAAATTAAAAAAGATTATAATAGATTAATCCTCTGAAACTGGAAGGAAGTAAAAGGTAAAATTTAAATACACAAATAAATGGCAGCAAAAGTAACAAAGCAAAACAAAAAAGTGTATTTACGTCTCTGTCCTAGGCTGTTTGTAATAACATTCCATTATTTAGTTAGAAAATTGATAAATTAAAGAAACATGTGTCTTATTTTGATAGGACATTTGTCTATTTCTCATTTAGCTCCTTCAGTTTTACGGTATATATTTTAATGTCATAGGATTGGTTTGCACATATTTTACAATAGTGTCTTCTTGGATAATTCATTCCCTTATCATTATTTAATTTTAGTCTTTTTAATTTATAATAATCCTTGTTTGCATTTTCTTCAATTAAGCAACTTTTACTAATATTGCTGTGATTTAATATTCAACAGACACTAATTCTTTACATATTTATATTCTTAGATGGCAGTATGCATTATATGGAGTAGGTTAATTGAAATAGGAGAGTCTCACACTATCTATTGTTTGATGTCTTGGACTGAACAAAAGAGGGAAGAGAGCCATATATGAGTATTCATCTCTTTTAGTCCTTCATTACGTATCCAGTATGTCCAGTCACTTCAAGTTTCTGCCACCATGCTTTCCCTGCTGTGAAAGACCGCACTGTAAGACAAAATAAACTCTGCTGTTTGCAACTACAGGGTATTTTTCATTACTACAAAAGGTAAAAGAAAATAATTAATACAGATGGCATATAATTTATATATTATGTCATTTTCTTAATTATACATTTATATCATTCACTTTAAAAAATATTATTGTTATATGTTGATTAATATTTTCCATGTATGTAAATTTCTCTACTTTAATGATCACTTATTCCTATCTCCTCTAACATGCCTCTAGTTTTAGTTGCATATGTACTATTGCTACATTATAGTTACCTTTTATCATATTAATCATGCTATAAATTACTACTATATTGGAGCATTGTTACTCACAGAGACAGCAGAGAGGCTCATGAGATTTTTAAATGCAATTACTCCTGGAGGTTGCATAAGGAGAAAAATCACCAATGAGAAAAAGACTTTTGGTGATACAGCTGCTTGCAAGTTACATATTGGACTCTAGTGATAGAACGATGTGTTGCCATTCAGGCTGAGGTATGATCTCTGGTGTTGTTGCTTCATAAGTCACCTATGTTCCTATAAGTACCCTAGTACATTTACTGGTTCAGCAAAATAGGATTAGATAGAATCATTTCAATGAACTGTTACTGCCCTCTCTTTTTGGGATAGAAATAGACAGCCTGGGAAAGGAATACAAAAACTTATTTAGAGTTATTTCTGAAATCCATTAAGAATAAGGATGTTTCAAAAATTTCAACTTCATATATTCTTTATGTGCTACTCTTCAAGTGTTATGTAAATTATACCTTCTAACCCTTCTAACTCATGCAATTTTCCATTATGTTTCTTTTTTTATTACTTTAATTTTAAATAGCTTGCTTTACATGTCAATCCCAGTTACATTTCCCTCCCCTCCTCCCACCACCCCTCCCAGCCTCCCACTCGATCCCCACTTCCTTCCACATAGGGGATATTTAGAGTCTGTCGTTTCACTCAGGATAGGGTCCAGGCAATCTCCTAAGAGTCCAGGCTGAGAGAGCATCCCTCTTTGTGTTATGGACACACAAAGTCCGTTTATATGCCAGGGATAAACACTGATCTACTGCCTAGGGCCCCATAGGTTGCCCAGGCCTCCTCAATGACTCTTACACTCAGGGGGTGTGGATCAGTCCCATGCTGGCCTCCCAGCTGTCAGTCTTGGGTCCAAGAGCTCCCCTTTGTTCAAATCAGCTGTCTCTGCTGGTTTTGCCATCCCATTCTTTGCCAATTTGCTCATCGCTCCTCTCTCTCTATCACTGGGTTCCATGGGTTCAGTTCAGTGTTTAACTGGAGGTGTTTGAGTTTACTTCCATCAGTCACCGGATGAAGGTTCTAGGATGGCTATAGACATCAAGTTCATTATCAGGAATGGGCAATCAAGGTGGTCTCTCCTCTATTGCTTAGCTTGCCAATTGGTGTCATCCCTTTAGATCACTAGTGGTATCACTGGTGCCAAATCTGTCTTCTAACCTATGATTCCCTCTTCCATCTATTCTACCCCTCACTAAACCTTCCTGTTCTCAGCAATTCCACTCTTAGGCATATATTCAAAAGATGTAAATTCATACAACAAGGACATCTGCTCCACTATGTTCATAGCAGCATTATTTGTAATAGCCAGAACCTGGAAGCAACCTAGTGCTCCTAACTGAAGAGTAGAGAGAGAAAATGTGGTACATTAGACACTGGAGTACTACTCAGCAGAAAAAAAATGGAATCTTGAAATTCGCAGGTAAATGGATGGCACTAGAAGAAACAATCCTGAGTGAGGTAAACCAGTCCCAAAAAGACAAACATGGTATGTACTCACTCATATATGGATTTTAGACATTGATAAGGATAGTGCCAGTCTGCATTTCCACTGACAGAGAGTGTGGAAGACAGGAAAGGACCTACTGAGAAGAAAAAGAAAGAGTAGGTCACTATGTTTCTTAATACCATAATAATAACTATTTCAAATTCTTTGCTTGCCAATTCCACTATCAATGTCATATTTTGCTCACGTAATTATGAATGCATGTTCTTTCATAAGTGTGCTTTTTTCTTACCTTTTTGGGATGATTTTTAATTTTTGTTGAAACCAGATAGGGCATATAAGAAGTTGAGTTACCCCGGAGGGAGCCACGCACCCCAGATCCTAAGTCTTCTCTTCCATCAAAGGGACCAGTGAACTAGGTGGGAGGCTAAGCACCCCAGATTCCTGGTCTGTAATAGTCAGAACTTGGAAGCAACCTAGATGCCCCTCAACTGAAGAGTGGATAGAGAAAATGTGGTACATTTACACAATGGAGTACTATTCAGCAAAAAAAAAAAAAAAAAAAAAAAACAATGGAATCCTGAAATTTGCAGGCAAATGGATGGCACTAGAAGAAACCATCCTGAGTGAGGTAACCCAGTCACAAAAAGAGAAACATGGCATGCACTCTCTCATATATGGATTTTGGACATAGATCTGGGGAGTGCCAGCCTACAATCCCATGGCCAGAGAGTCTGGAAAACAGAACCTTCATTCAGTGGCTGATGGAAGCAGAGGCAGGCTCCCACGTCTAAGCACTGAGCTGAACTCAAGAATTCCAGTGACAGAGAGGGAGGACTGATGACCAAAGGCATTAAGACTGGGCTGGTTTTACCCCCAGAAACAGATGACCTGACAAGGGTTAGCTCTTGAATCCCAGACTGATGCCTGGGAATCCAGCATGGGACTGAGCAAGACCCCCTGAATGTGGGTGTCAGTGTGGAGGCCTAGGTAATCTATTGAGCCTTGATTAGTAGATCAGTATTTTCCCTGATATACAAATGGACTTTGGGCTCCCATCCAAAAATGAGAGTTTCACTCTCACTCTGAACTCTTGAGGGTCTAGGCCCTGCCCTGGATGAAATGACAGGCTATGGATACCCCCATGGAGGACCTCACCTTCCCTGGGGAAACGAGGGGATATTAGGGTGGTTGGTGGGGGGCACGGGAGGAGGGGACAGTAACAGAGAGGGACCTGGAATTGACATGAAGCAACCTTGTTTCTAATTTAAATTAAATGGCTTGAATTATAATTATATTTGATGCTTGCTGTAGTTTTGTGTGACAGAGGATTGACATTCCTGTCTTATCCTTGTTTTGTCTTTACTTTCATCTTTGGATGAGTTTGAACCTACCAGCTTCAACAGCAGTAAAGCACTTTCAAGCAGTACAATCTTCCTCTAGTGGAGATAGGCAGTGGAGAATGGGAAGTGTTATGAGGTTGTGAAGGAACTTTAGCTCTTTAATGGTCTGATTTTCCAGAGATTCTTATGTACTTCCTACCTTTAGCACTATGGAGTTGATCAGAGAACCAAGAGTTTTGATGTCTGCAAGACAATCTCCTAAATATGATAAACCTGGATTGGTGCCCATCCTCTGTCGATTGCTTCCCTTCTCTGATTATAATTCACAATGGCTTCTCTTTCTGTTTCTTTGCCACGGTTACATAAATATCTTCCTTGGCTGTTGAGAGACTGATGTAATTTTGAGAAGTACTGCTCATTTGCATTGTGTACTCTGAAGAATTTCAGTCTTTTAATTCACATTCAGTATATGGTACTTATCAAAATTAGCTGTGCTAACTACTTGTCCCTAGCAACTTCTATCACAGGTAAGTTGGTCCTGGCTATGACTTTGGCTCACTTCTCTTATGACTAAAACAAAGAAACAAAAACAAAACACTTCATTTCTCATTGAGTATATATATATATATTCATACATATATATGAAACATGATATATATATATATATGATATTTAACATTTATATTGTTTCCACATCCTAGGTTTGTGAGAAGAGTATCACTGAACATGACTGAGCAAATATCTCTTGAGAAGGTCATTTTTATAGCAATATAAAATAGAGCAAAATAACTTATTTTATTTCCTCAAAGAATCTATTTAAATAATTTTAATAGTACAATTAAGTCTTATAGAAATAAAGTAATTTAGATATTTGAAAAGCTACACTACTTAACAAATAACAATAATAGGTCAAATTAACTCATAAAATATATGATACATAAGTATATGATATTAAACTCTACATATCTACCCTTAACATTGGTAGAAATTATGTAGTTTTTTAAAATCATAGACTAACTAAACCAACATTAAAATAAATAGCAAAATGAAAATAATTGAAGTTAAAATAAAAATTCAAATATTTTTGTGTGTTGGTGGAACACTCCTTTAACCCTAGCTAGCACTCAGTTGCAGAAGCAGGTGGATCTCTGTGAGTTCGAGGCTAGCTTGGTCTACAGAGCAAATACTTTGTGATATTTGGAGGGTCTATTCCTTTTGTTAATAGCTAAATAAGATATAGCCCAATGCTGGCAATGGAGGACTTCCTTGGTGACATATGATGTCTAATCAGGTCATTGTCTCCAATATTATATGATGACTCCATTTAAATTTCTTTCATATATGTAATTTAGGAAGCTTCTACATTAATAAATTTCCATATAGATTTTCAAAGGCCTTTAGTGCTAGATGTCCACCCACCCATTCTATATTTACCTAATCATGTCTGCTTTCCTTTCAATTAATATCCCTATTCTACTTCTCCATTATTTCCAATCTTTCTATAACAAAATTTACCCTACCTTGGAAAATCCCTTCTCCCAACTGATCCCTTACTAGCTATCTAGCCGCTGTGATTTATTCTAATTAACATACACATATATAAACTTTATGCAATTAATATCTGCTAGGAGAGCAAAAACCATAATCTCCAAATATGTCACTGTGTGCATCAGCCACACTCAAGCCAACAATACTTGGCCAATGCAAAAAGGGCCTTTTTCTTTTTTTCTTTTTTTTTGTGGTGTGTGCAATGGTGGTGGAGAATTTTAGTTATGTTTTGGTAATTTTTGACTTTTAGTGGAGTTACAAATTTTTGTTTAGACTTTCATTTTTTTAATATGAGATAAAGGAAGAACATGGATTTGACTATATGGAAGGTGGGGACAATACAGAACAGAATAAAGAAATTAGTTCAAAATATATTTTATGAAAAACAATTTAAAACCCTATAGTAGAACCCGTTACATATGTATGTGTTAACCCCTTTCTCTTGAAATTGTACTCTAATATTTTATTCAGATTTAGGAAAGCAGAAAGAAATAAGCACTAAGGAGCAGTTGGGTTTCAATTTTTTTTCTAAAATTAACTTAAATAATATGGCTTGAAACAGATTTAGATTTCCAAATATTTGTTTTTAACCACTATATAAATCAGATCCACATTTTGTGATAAGATATGAAATTAGACCACCAAAATGTAAAATAAAATTGAAAAACTGTGAATGCAGAGGATGCACGAAAGTATGATCATATTTGTTTAAAAGAACTTAGCACAAGTTTCAATTGTACCGTTTAAAGAAAAGATATGCTCCATAAGTTCTGCAGTCCATCCACTTTCAAAGTAGTACATCTGGTTTTACTCAGATGCATTCTTCAGAGATAATAAATCCTACATTTTATTTTTACTCACTACATATTTCTTGAATTTTATGATCACTAGCGACATATGTCACTATACATCAAAAGCCTCATTATTAAAAATGTAAAAGACTATAGCTTTTTCATTTTCCAATTTCATATGTCTGAAAATAATGAGGGCACATTTTGCTGTGAAAAATTCTTAGCCATATTTTCTTACTAAGCTGACACATTTTTATGTTCTCATACTTCTTCTATGAGAGTCTTACTTATATTTTTAAAATAAATTCATTTGCTACTAATAACAACCTTCTCAAAGACACGGTAGATTTCACAGATGATCTTGTGAAGACCCGAAGATGCTAAAATAATGGAAAATGTGCCTGCCTGACAGAAGCTTTTGTTGCATGTGAAAAATGTCAGAATCAGGAGTCACATATCTAATCAGCAAAAGAGCAAATAACCCTCTAGCTGTGGTAACAGGAAAGGAGTACTGTCTTCACATATTCTTCACTGATCACAGGATAATCATAAAACACTTTTCCAAAATCCAAGTATTACATAAAAGTCACAACTTTATACAGTCCATCACTGCAAAACACCAACCTTTCCTGTCTTGTCAGTTCAGTCTTAGGTTGATGATCCTCTTCTTATTCATCGTTGTTCTTAAGTATAATGGTTTTACACCAGTTTATATAATTTCTTCTGTCTTCACTTTTCCATATTTGCTCATCCTTGTTTAAACAGAAGGCAGACACATCCAGGACTGCAGACCCCTCTCATTCTCAAGCATTTCTTTTGAGAGCTGATAACTCTTACTAGTTTTTGTTTTACAGATTTGCTTACATGTAGCAATCCTTCATGAAATATGATGTTAGATACTACTACAACTGTTTTCACCAAGTAGAGTTAATTTATATAAGACTTGAAGATTTCTCAGATCTATTTACATTTTTATGTACATTGCAAACTTTAACAAATGTATGGATTTATAAACATGGCATTTAAAGGTCATTATTTTAGTATTACTTAATTTTATAATACTTAACCAAAACTTAGAAAAAATAACAATTATGTTTTCAGAATACTACTCTGTGAGCATGTAATCCTGCTTGGATTTATAGAAGTTAGTCATTGTTCTTGACAAAATCTGTTGTTGTAGTCTGCTAACTTACAGTAGAGTCTCCTTGGATGATGTGTTTCTGTTCCTCAACAGCAAGTCATTGAATTACTTGAATATCTTCTTTTCTATTCATCAAATGCACACTTTTGTTAGGTTTGCCTTGAAATCTTAATCAAGTTTATATACACATAATTTTAACGTATATAGATACTGTTTGTTGTTATAACAAATAAACACATGTGAAAATATTCCTTTAATCATGAAAAGGAATTTTCCAAAATCACCTATACCTTTCTCATCACCCTTGGTTGTGTGACTCACAGTGGGACAAGGATCAATTTGTGCTTCAGAAATAGAATTAATAATTATTTGGTCATGGACTTTGACATAAATAGAATTAGATTTTCAACCCATTTCTGATTCCTCATTTTTTGTGTGTATTGAGACATTCATTCACCAGATTTAAGAATAAAATTGAAGTACTCATTCAAAGTAGTTTACTAGCATATTGTTACTAATTTTAAGATAATGTACTGAAAAAGGAAACAACTTAACATGCTGTGTGTATTGCAGAAAGCCTAGGTGGTTTATTTACTAATTTTTGGGTATATAATTTTCCCCTTATAGAAAATAAATTTAAAAGCACAATTTATATTTATTAGTTTCCTCTTCCTCTGTGGCTTCTAGTTCTTTCCCAACTCCTTTCCCCTCTAGATCCACCTTATTTTCTGTCTTTCATTAGAAATCAGTCAAATTTCTAAATGATAACAATGAAATTAAATAAAATACAATGTGATAAAGAAAAAACTAACACATCTCAAAACGACAAAAAAATCACCAATGAATAAGAGCCCAAGAAAAGGCATAAGAAGGATATTATAGTTGCAGCCCTTGTTCACAGAGTTGGAATCTCATAAGAACACTAAACTAGAATCCAGAATATATGTGCAAAGGACAAGTATGGTAAAAATATGAATATATAGTAATTTGTATATGAAATTAGATCACCAAAATGAAAACTGAAAAATAAGTCTTCAAATATAGGTTCTGTTCCAAAGTATGGCAGTATTTGTGTGAAAGAAAATACTACAAGTCTCTATTGTTCCTTTTAAAGATATGCACTATAAGTTCTTTTTGTTTTGTTTTGTTTTATGTTTTCAGATATCTTTTTTTTTGGTGGTTAATTTTTTAAAATAAATTTTATTTAAATTACAAACAATCTTGTTTTACATATCAAGGCCCAAATCCCTCTCCCTCCCATCCTCCCATGCCCCAATGGATGCCCCCTCTACTCCCCAGGGATGGTGAGGCCTTCCATGAGGGATCATCAAAATCTGTCAAATAATTTGAGACAGAGCCTAGGCCCTTCCCAGACTATCTAAGATAAGGGAGTATCCTTCCATGGAGAATGTGCTCATGAAGTCCGTATGTGCACTAAGGATAATACTGGATCCACTGTCAGAGGCCCTATCATTGTACCAAACTAGGCCCCGTGAATGTGGATGTCAGCTAGGAGGCCTGGGAGGTCTATAGGGTACCATATGTTCTTAAATCCATCTGGTTTCACTTCATTTTATTTTACATATACAAAATAAAAAATAAGATGAAATTAAGAGAAAAATAAATCCCTGATACAATAATATGAGACAAGGAACTTCCAAATATGCAAATGAATTCATTTTCGGTTGTCTATCAACTTCTGGGCATGAAGCCTACCATGGAGTGTAGTTTGCTTCCCCAGTGAGTCTCCCTTGGAGAACACTAAATTTTCATCTGCATGTGACTATAATTTACAGAGAGTTTTTCGATTAGTGATGATGCACTTCTCCTTTCAGCTCTAGGAGCCCATCTGGTGCAAATCCATGCAGTCCCTCGGGATGCTGCTACAGTCTGTGTGAGTTCATATGGATGTCGGTCTTGCTGATTTAGAGAGACCTGTTTCCATGGTTGCCTCCACCTACTCTGGTTCATATACTCTTTTGGTCTCTTCTGACGGGAGGATTTTAATGGAGGCTTAAGTATTGCAAGGTTTGTCACTCTGTGTATATGTTCTGGTTGTAGGTCTTTATATTTGTTCCCATTGACTGTAGAAGTAAGCTTTCTGAGAAAGGCAACTAGATTTGAGTATAGCAGAATGTCATTGAGAAACACTTCATGACTGCGTGAATTCTTAATTGAAAAGAAGTATCCAACTTTATGCTATCTCTTGTCAGGTTGTTGGTCACCCAGGGAGTGTCACCTATGAATTATAACTCCTCAAATGGGCCTTGGAAATTAGACATTGGTTGGTTACTCTCGCAAGCTTTATGCCACCATTTCATTACATTCATGCTTTTAAGAAACCATATTATATTTAACAGTTTGTGTGGCTGTGTTGGTATCATAATTTCTCCTTTGAAAGTATGCACAATATCTTCCAATACTGAAGACATGGGAGTACATGGGAGTGAAGACTCCATGAAGATGCCAGCTCACCTTCTTCACATGAAATGAGTTGTATAGACTTTTCATTCTGCAATAAGTCCATGCAGTTAGTTGGTGGAGAGAAACCTACAGTCTTGGCAACAGCCTGGGTTGTTTGACCAACAACTCAGATATAATGTATTCCAAAGTGTGAAAGCTTTATTTGATGACAAGAGGTATCTAACTGAGGCTCTGTCTCTCCTTTACTTGGTGGTTTTATTTAAAAAATAAATATACATTTTATTGTGTTAAGTTTCTGTAATACATCTCAGAAGGCATTTAATTTTAGGTGTTTCTCCCCATAGTCTCTCACCCCCTCCACTTGATTCTCCCATACCAGTCACTCTCGCCAACCACACGTAAATACCTACTCTATTTCCCTTACCTAAGCAACTATCTGCCTCCCTAGCCCCTTGTTATATAACATTCTCTGTGGTTCTATAGATTGTAGCTTGGTTATTATTGAATTACTAGGTAATATCCTCAAAAAATGAAATTTATACTGTATTTATGTTTCTGTGTCTAGGATTTCTCACCCAAGATGATTTTTTTTCTAGTTCAATGTATTTATTAGTGTGTTTTACTATTTCATTTTTAATAACTAGGTAATATTCCATTTCAAAAAAATGTAGAGCCACTTGCTATAGTAAAATGAAGCATCTTTATGGTATATGCCCAAGGGTGATACAGCTACATCTTGATGAAGATTGATTTACAGCTTCCTAAGGAACCACCACATTGATTTCTATAGAGGTTCTATGAGTTTGTATTCCCACAAACAATGGATAATTGTTCCACTTACTCCATATCCTCACTGGCATGTGCTGTCAATTCTTTTAGTGGCCTTGACCATTCTGAATCATGTACAATGAAATCTCAACATATTTTTATTTGATCTTCCCCAATTAATAATCAAGTTGAAAATTTTTTAATTGTTTCTAATTCATTTGAGTTACTATTTTGAAAATGATATGCTTAGGTCAGTACCCAATAATTTAGTTGTGTTATTTTTTCTTGATATATACTTTCTTGAGTTCTTTATATGCTTTGGATATTAGCCCTTTATTTGATGTGAAACGGGAAAAATAAAAAAGGAAAACTTTCTACAGTCTGTTGATTTATTTGAATTACAGCACCATTTGCTGTGAAGAAGCTTCTGAGTTTCATGGGGTCTAATATATTAATTATTGATCTCAGTGCCTGGGCTAACAGTGCTCTACTGAAAAATTATTTTCCTGTACCAGTAAGTTGAAAGCTACTTTCTCTTACATAAGGTTCAGTGTATATAGTTTATGCTGAGGTATTTGATCCATTTGGAGTTCAATTTTGCAAAGGGTAGTAAGTATGGATCTATTTAGATTCTTACATATGCAAAAATCTACATTGACCAATACCGTTTGTTGAAACGCTGTATTTTTTCCAGCTTTTTCCTTGATTATAAATTATCAAGTGCCTATTGGTAGGCATATTATGGCTAGAATAAACTTTAATACATTGATCCACATAATTTTATGCCAATACCATGCTGTTTTTATTACTATTGCTCTATAGTGTGACTTTAAATTGGCAACATTGTTACCTCCACTTAATTCTTTCATTAATCTGGATTGTTTTTCAGCTATCTGAGTTTCTTGTGTGTGTGTGTTTCCATGTGAAACTGAAAACTATCCCTTTTTAGTCTGTGAAGAATTGTGTTAGCATTTTATAAGGGTTGCATTGAATCAGTAAAATGCTTTTGGCATGATGGCCATTTACACTACATTAATCCTATTGATCCACAAACATTCAGTATTTTTCCAACTTCTGATATCATCCTAATTTTTTTCTTCAGTGTCTTTAAGTTTTTATCAAACAAGTCCTTAACGTGTTCAGGTCATGCTACCCCTAAATATTTGAGGGTGTTGTGAAAGATATTAGTTCCCTGATTTCTTTCTCAGTCCATTTGTGATTTGTATATAGGGAAGAACTGACTTTTATGAGTTAATTTTGTCTCCTTTAGCTTTGCTGTTTTAAGCTTCAGAAGTTTCCTGGAGTCACTTGTCTGTACTATCATATCATCTGCAAATAATAATACTTTGGCTTCTTCCTTTCCAAGTTTTATCCACTTGATCTCCTTGAGCAGTTTTACTGTTCTAGCTAAGATCCAAATACTATATTTAACATTTGTGGAGAGAATGGGCAACCTGGTTTTTTCCCTTTTTTGTGGAAATATTTCATTTTTTCCCTTGGATTTAAGTTGATCCTTAGCAACGCTAATATCTCTAAGACTTTTTTATCATGAAGGGGTTTTCAATTTTATCAAATAACCTTTATGCATCTAATGAGATGGTCATGTGGGATTTTTGTCTTTTACTTTGTTTATATGGTGGATTACATTTATTGATCTACATATGTTGAACCATCACTGCTTCTGTGGAATGAAGGCTATTTGATCATAGTGGATGGCATTTTTGTTGTGTTCTTAGATTTGCTTTGCAAGTATTTTACTGAGAATTTATGCATTTATGTTCACAAGGAAAATTGCCCTGGAATTTTTGTTCTTCACTGGGTCTTTATCTAGCTTCTGTATCATGGTAACTGTGGCCTCATAAAATGAATTAGACAAGCCATGTGTGATCCTCATCTCTTTGATGGTATTCATGCCTTTAATCCCAGTACTTGGAAAGCAAAAATTGGTGGGTCTATGAGTCCGAGGCCAGCTTACTCTACACAGCAACTTCCAGGATATCCAGAGATATGTATAGAGATCATGTCTCAAAAATAAAAAAGTTAATTAAAATGTTTTATGACATTCATGAAATTAGAAGCTAATCTTTGTCACAGAAAGCAAATTTGTTGTAAATTTAACACAAAGTTCTTGCATTATTTTGTTGGCAGGTTTCTAAGCTGAGATAATGGGCTGATTAATTTATAGAGTCCCTATAATTTTGCTATTTTTTAAAACTAAAGTATCACCATTGAAATACAAATGATATTTTGTGTCATCATTATTTTACCTCACATTAATCCATGTGATGCAATTAAGTATATTTTGCATAGAAATAAATGTAAAAGAGTACCTGGGGGCTGCCGCTAAGCCTGCCTTCCAGGTGGGAGCCTTCACACGCCAGATTCTTGGTCTTCATTTCTACCCACAGGACCAGGCCAGTGCCTGGAGACTGCCATTGAGCGTCCCCTCCTTGAGGGAGCCTATGTACTACAGTCCCATAGTCTTCTTCTCCATCCACTGGCCCAGTGCCTGGGGACCTCCAGTGAGCCTTTCATCCCAGCGGGAGCCTATGCATCCCAGTTTCCTAATCTTCTTCTCCACCCACCATGGGACCAGGCAATTTGGGGTCTGTTTCTGGGCCCATGTTCCATGCCAGGAGAATGCCACTGAGTCTCCCCTCCTAGAAGAAGCATACACACCACAGATTCCTGGTCTTTTTCTCCACCCATGGGACCAGGACTAGGACCAGGAAGAAGAGAACTACCAGAGTATTGGACTTGCTTGCACCCACCAAAAGGGAACTCGGGCCCCTAACCACCAGGCCAGAAAGAGGCTCTTTCTGCACCCACTAGAAGAAGAGATGGGAAGGAGACAATACAAAAATACACTCAGCAACAGAAAAACAAATATGACATTGTCAGATTCTAGAGACTCCATACCAGCAAGACTCCAACATTCAAATGCAAATGAAGCAGAATAGAATGACCCTAAAAACCACTTCATGAAAATGATAGAGGCCCTAAAAGAGGATATGGGAATGCCTCTCAAAGAAATGGAAGAAAAAGCAAACCAAAAAAATGCAAGAAATGGAAGAACAAGCAAACCAAAAAATGCAAGAAATGGAAGAAAAAACAAACCAACAAATTCAAAAAAATGGAAGAAAAAGCAAACCAAAGAATGCAAGAAATCGAAGAAAAAACAAACCAAAAAATCCAAAAAATGCAATAAATGGACAAAAAGACAAAGCAAAAATTTCAAGAAACAATTCAAACAGTTGCAAAGGTTGAAAACTGAAATAGAGACATTAAAAAAACACAATCTGAAGGAAGGCTGGAAATAGAAAAGCTAGGCAAAGAGTCAGGTACTACAAATGCAAGCATAACCAACAGAATACAAGAGATGGAAGAAAGAATCCAGGTGTTAAAGATACACTAGAGAAATTGATTCATCTACCAAAGAAAATCTTAAGTCCAACAAACATCTAGCATAAAATAGCCTAGAAATTTGGGACAACATGAAAAGACCAACCCTAAAAATAAAAGGTATAAAGAAGGTGAAGAAAACCACCTCAAAGGGGCAGAAAATATATTCAACAAAATGATAGAAGAAAACTTTCCCAAACTAAAGAAAGACATGCCAATGAAGGTATAAGAAGCTTACAGAACACCAAATAGAGTGGACCACCAAAATGTTCCCTTGCCACATAATAATGAAGACCCCAAACATATAGAATAAAGAAATAATATTAAGATCAGCTAAAGAAAAAAATGTCAAGTAACATATAAAGGCAAATCTATCAGAATTACACCTGACTTGTCCATGGAAACTCTGAAAACCAGAAGGTCCTGGATAGATATTCTACCAACATTAAGAGACCATCTATATCAGCCCAGACTAGTATACCCAGCAAAGCTTTCAATAACTATAGATGGAGAAACAAGATATTCCATGACAAAACTAGATTCAAACAATACATATTCACTAACCAAGCCCTACAGAAAGTTTTAGAAGGAAAACCCCAACCCAAGGAACTTAACTGCAATCAGAAAAACATAGGCATAGGCATTAGATAATCCCACCCTTCCAACAGCCAAAAGAAAAAACAGAGTGGAATTCCTCATATAATGCCACCAACAACAACCATTCCAAATCAAAGAATGAGCAATAATGGTCATTGATATCCCTCAGTATTAATGGTCTTAACTTGCCCATAAAAAGGCACAGGCTAACAGAATGGATTCGAAGACAGAGCCCATCCTTCTGCTGCACATAAGAAACACACTTCAGCCTCAAAGACATACATTACCTCAGAGTTAAAGGTTGGGAAAGATTTTCCAATCAAATGGACCTAAGAAACAAGTGGGGGTAACAATCTTAATATCTAACAAATTAGCCTTATAATAAAATCAATCACAAGAGATGAGAGAGGTCATTTCATACACGTCACAGGCGAAATCCACCAATGTGAAGTTTCAATTCTGATCATCTATGCCCCAAATAAAAAGGTATCCATGTTCATAAAAGAAACATTACTAAGACTCAAATCATATATAAAGCCCCATACACTTACAGTGGGAGACTTCAACACCCCACTCTTACCACTAGACAGGAATACCAGACAGAAACTTAACAAAGAAGCAATGGAAATAATAGAAGCTTTGACCAAACTGGGATTAACAGCCATCTATAGAACATTCCATTCAAATAAAAAGAATATACCTTTTTCTCAGAACCACATGCAACTCTCTCAAAAATCAACCACATACATGGCAACATATTAAACACCAACAGGTAAAAAACATTGGAATAACTCCATGCATCTTATCAGACCACCATGCATTAAAATTAGAATTCAAAAACACAAATTTCAGAAACCCTACAAACTCATGGAAATTGAATAAATGCTCAATTGCACCATTCCTAGGTCAAAGAAGAAATAAAAAGAAATTAAAGACTTCCTGGAGTTCAATGAGAATGAAGACACAACAAACCAAAACTTATGGGACACTTTGTCAACAAGACAAAAAGGAAGCCCACAGAATGGGGAAAGGTATACATTAACCCCACATCTGACAGAGGGCTGATCTGCACAGTTTACAAAGAACTCAAGAAGCAAGTCTCCAAAACACCAAAGGATCCAATTAAGAAGTGGGCTGTAGAACTAGAGAATTCTCAATAAAGAAGTCTAAAATGCAAATCAAAACAACTATGAGATACCATCTTACTCCTTTCAGAACGGCTAAAATCAAAAACACCATTGACAGTTTATGCTGGAGAGGATGTGGAGAAACAGGAACACTCCTCCACTGCTGATGGAAGTGCCAACTCATAAAGCCACCTTGGAAATCAGTATGGACATTCCTCAGAAAAATAGGAATAGCCCTACCACAAGACCTAGCAATTCCACTCTTAGGCATATTTCCAAAAGATGCACATTCATACAACAAGGACATCTGTTCCAATGTGTTCATAGCAGCATTATTTGTAATAGCCAGAACTTGGAAGCAACCTAGATGCCACTCAACTGAAGAGTTGATAGAGAAAACATGGTACATGTACACAATGGAGTACTATTCAGCAGAAAAAAAATGGAATCCTGAAATTTACAGGCAAATGGATGGTACTAGAAGAAACCATCCTGAGTGAGGTAACCCAGTCACAAAAAGACAAACATGGTATGTGGCCTAGGCAATCTATGGGGCCTTTCGTAGTAGATCACTGGCATACAAATTGACTTTGGGTGCCCATCCCACAATAAGGGATGAACTCTCACTCTGGACTCTTGGGGGAGGGTCTAGGCTCTGCCCTGGACATTATGAGAGACTATGGACACCCCCATGGGGGGCCTCATCCCCCATGGGGAAAGGAGGGAGTATTGGGAGGGTTGGTAGGAGGGTGTGGGAGGAGGCAAGGGATACGGAGAGGGACCTGTAATTGACATGTGAAGCAACCTTGTTTCTTATTTAAATTTAAGTTTAAAAATAAAAGAAATATATTAAAAAGAGAAAAAAGAAATAAATATAAAATTTATTCATATGCCTAAAATGAAAACATCAGTTATTTTATTTTAGAGAGCAAAAACAAAAAAGTTTTCATTATTATTGTCAAATTATTTACTTCAATGATATGGAAATGTAGCCCATACTTTAATTTTTGTGAAACATATCTTAGATATATTTAAGAAGCTAGGCATAATTAGGAATCAACTTGAGTAAACTCCACTTGATATATAAGAAGGAGTTGAGGTCCAGGCGGTGGTGGCGCATGACTTTAATCCCAGCACTCGGGAGGCAGAGGCAGGAGGATCTCTGTGAGTTCAAGGCCAGGCTGGACCGACAGCCTCCATAACAATACAGAGAAACCCTGTCTCGTAAAAACCAAAAAAAATAAAAAAAGAAAAAAAGAAAGGAGATGAGGAAACCTCCTCACTCCACAATTAGATGTATAGGTGCTTTACATAGAGGCTCACAATAAAACTTAACAGAAAGTAATGAGTCTTAATCAATTGACCTAACAGTGAACTCTTGAAATTGATAAGAAGAAATCAAGGATTATGTTTGGAAATCTTGAACTTTAACTGACAAATTGGTTGAGGCTATGTGTGGACTACTCTAACCTTTAAATCCCATAATTATAGCAACTTCTATTCTTATACATTTAATCCCCAAGTATTTATTATATTCTCTCACTATATATTAAGGTTGAAAATATACTTAGGTTTTAGACAGGATTGAGATAAAAGGAACTGTTTTCAAATATGTCAGAGAATTCTATTCTTAATAAGGACTCCATTTTCGGGAGTCTTTTCAAAGAATGACCAACTGAGTTCTTGAGATCCTAATCCAACTGCATGAAGAGCAATGCTTCTAAGCATGGCTTTCCACTTGGGATAAAGGAAATATTGAATTCCAGTTCTGCTTGTTTTCAGTGTGTGGTCATGAGAGTCAATCCAGCTCCAATCAGATGCCCTGCACAATATAGGTAAATGGCACTCAGAAAACACCAGTGAGCAAGACATCAGCAAAAAATCCCATCTTATGTGGTTCCTTCTCATAGTACTACTTGCCCACTTTTTGACCAAAAAAAAAAAACATAGTCGAGGGAAGAAGTGAAGAGAGCAAGAAAAGAGATACCATAATAGAGGGAGCCATTATTGATTTAAAGAGAAATCTGGCACTAGGGAAGTATTCAGAGTTCTACAATGATGGCACCAACTAACAATCTAAGCAATAGTGGAGAGGCTATTTTAAACACCCTTCCCTGATAATACGATTGAGGACTACTTTATATGCCATCCTACAGCCTTCATCCAGTAGCTAATGGAAGCAGAAGCAGACACCCATGGCTAAACACTGAGCCAAACTCCTGGAATCCAGTTGCAGAGAAGGAGGAGTGATCAACAAAGGGGTAAAGACCAGGCTGGAGAAACCCACAGAAACCACTGACCTGAACAAAGGGGAGCTCATGGACCCGATTGAAAGCTGGAAAACCAGCATAGGACTATCCAGATGGCCTGAACATGGTTGTCAGTTTGGGGCCTGGGTAATCTATGGGGGTCTCTGGTAGTGGATCAGTATTTATCCCTAGTATGTGTATGAACTTTGAGAATCCACTCCACATAGAGTGATACTCTCTTAGCCTAGACACATGGGGGAGGGTCTAGGCCCTGCTCCAAATGATATGACATACATTGAAGATTCCCCCATGGGAGGCCTTACCCTTCCTGGGGAGCAGAAAGGAGATGGTATAGGGGGTAGGTGGGGCCAGGGGAGAAGGGGAGTGAGAAGAAACTGGGATTGACATGTAAAAAAGCTTGTTTCTAATTTAAATTAGAAAAAGAAAAAGAAAAAAGTCACACACCAAAGTGGCCTCAATGATGATCTTAACCAGAGTCAGATATGACAGTAATGTCAGAATTAATAATATAGAAGTATTTCATGTAACTTCTAATGAATTTTTGACACACACACACACACACACACACACACACACACACACACACCACAAAGAATGTGTTCTGGCTACTCTCATCTCTATTCTATTCTAGTTCCCTCACATCCCTGTCAAACTTCCTCTTTACAAGTTTCTATCTCACATTCATGCTTGCTTTTTGTCTTATGACCGACTAGAAATGTAGTTTTTAGACTAAAATGAATACTTTGCCTAATTCAAAAAGTGAGGTATATATGACAATAGAGGATGAAAAATTATAAATGAAAACCTTACTGGGGTCATTGGCAGACTGAACATGAATGAAAATATTCCTACCTAAACAGCTATGAATTCCAAATGGCACACACTAAAATAAAAAGAGAGAAACAAAAAACCCAGAAACATGTTAAACAGAAGAGATTGTCTCAGAACTATGGAATAAATAAAACATAAAAACCAAAAAAAAGCATGTATCATGGGGGGAAATGCCATAAGTTATCCCAGTAAAAAAATGACTCTAAGCTCTTTCCATTCAACAACCAGGTCTAAAATATGTAATGGGAGTTAGAGAGTTTTCTTTGTGGTTGAGAGCAGAACTAATCTTGCAGAGGATTCAAGTTTGTTTCCCAGGTGCCTCCCATCTGCTTCTAAGTCCAGTGCTGAGAGATCTGTAATAATTTCTGGAACCTAGGGGCACTTGTACTTCCATGTATACAAACTCACACCCAGGCACATACACATGGACATAATTAAAAATAATAATGGATGAAAACATAAATTAGAGTATGTATTTTTCTTGCCTTAGTACTTTGACTAAAGTTGAGTTTATTAAAAAATTTTATATAGTTTTTGTCAAAGAAGAAAAGGAATTTATTTGGGTAAAAGAAGTGTGAAGCTACATTCCAAATGTGGTGGTTTATATGAGAAATAATCCCCAGAAGGCTTGCACATTTGAATATTTAGTCTCCAGTTTATAACCCTGTTTGTGGAGGCTTAGGAGTTATGGCTTGCTGGAAGAAGTTTTCATTGATGCAGGCTTTGCAGTATCAAATTCCATGTTCCTATTTGAAGAAGTTTTCTCTCTGCTTCTTGTTTGAGTTTTAAGATGTGAGCAATTAGTTACTGTTATAGTTGCCTTCAGTCTGTTACCTTTACTCTACCATCATTAAATACTATCCCTCTGGAACAGTAAGTCAAAAAAAACTGTCTATAAATTGCCTTGGTCATGGTGTTTTATCACAGCAATTGAAAAGTGACCAATGTAAGAAGTAAACAAAATTAAAGAATTAGTAAGTGTAAGCACACATAAAGATTTGTTTCTTATAATTTTAGTTAATATAACTTGATTTGTAGAGTCAACACATTCTCAAGCTATTTTTGGCCTTAATTAGCTGATTCTGAAATTCATTTCAATAGGGAAGTAGAGAGAATAGTAGCTTCAATACTGAAGTAGAGGATGGAAATCACAGCATGGCCACTACTAACTGGAAGTTTCCATTCTGTTATTGTCCTCAAGTCAGAAACATTAATAAAAAATAGACAGATATGAGGAAGAGAACAAGTCTTCAAAAATAGAACATAAGAACCTGGTCAATAGATCTCAGACAACCAACCCAGGCAGAGTAGTGGGACAGATGGCTGTGTGTATAAATTGTACAGGAACAACTTGCACTCAATGTGTGAAGAAAAGAAAAAGCAGAAACTCCTTGATGATAATACAGAAAGCCAAAACGAGACTAAATATGGCAACTACTTCAAAACAACACCTGAGTTAGAGAACTGGTGTATTGGTTAGGAGAACTGGGTGCTCTTTCAGAGGACCCAGGTTCTCATGGTCAATTCCTAGCATTCATATGGCAGTACACAAACTTCTGTAACTCAAATTTCTGAGGATACAATGCCCCCTTCTTGCCTTCATGGTTACTGCACACATTTTATGCTCAGGCGTACAGAAAATCAAAACACACACACACGCACACACACAATAAAATAGTAAAAGTAAGAACAGAAAAAGCATTGTCCTAAATATAGTATCAGCTTTATT
Source organism: Mesocricetus auratus (assembly GCF_017639785.1). Taxonomy (NCBI): domain Eukaryota; kingdom Metazoa; phylum Chordata; class Mammalia; order Rodentia; family Cricetidae; genus Mesocricetus; species Mesocricetus auratus. The sequence goes on from NW_024429190.1 coordinate 37,869,201, forward strand.
CTCAGCTTGGCATAGCATTCATATTCTTCTATGTCTTCATTTTGCCTCAATATCAACGTACACTATGATTACAATACTGTTTGTTGATAGTTATTTTAATCTATGTAGTATAAAACTGATGCATTATGAAAATAGGTTTCTTTGTGAATTTGATAAACATTGGTGTACTAGAAAACTATGCTATAATATACTGTAGTAAATATCACTGAAACTTTATAACTATTCCAGATTTGACTACTGATATTGTTAGTACACAAAACATCAATATAGAGTACTTGTCCCATAAATATGGTTCATAACATTAAAGAATGAAAAATAATTCCTAGACCAAACCCTTCTTTCACATTGGTATGCATGGGCATCACATCATTTTGGTACAAAAATTTTGTCACAATGCAAGCATATATTTACATTTATGAAGAAAAATAGGACTTGGCATTGACAAACAAAGCTGAACTTTCTAAAATGGATCTTTAGGAAAAGAACATACATATTCAATATAGGAATTTGTTGATAATGTAGACAAACGTCCTGGGCAATTTCATACAAGGGCTGTTAGCCTCTGAAGCTAAGTATTTTTGTCTGTAGCAAATGGAATATGTCTCGTTAGTAAAGAATGTCTCAGCAAGGTCATAATGAAGGAAAAGATGGGCTTTAATTCAGGTCACTCTCTTTTAGAGTTGCATGGTAGAAGAAATTTCTCATATTCCTTTCCAAGTATGAGATCTTGAGGTCAAATTACACCTGCGTTAGAATTTATTTCGTGTACTTATTTCAACAAATGCCTATCAATACCAAGTACCATCTTAATAAGCTATAAACAAATAGGTTGAGCAGAAATTTATTGACCTACTTGCTACTTGCTCTTTTTCTTAGAATGTCGTAAGCATGTACATTATGGTTGACAAGTTATATACAAATATATTAAGTGTATGCCCCTCACCCTCCATCTCTAACAGACTGACTGACCTTTTTCAACCCTAAAGGACTGCATTTTATTTACCCTCACAGAGTCCTTTTATAGTTAGCATAACAAATGCAGAGTTTCACCTTAGATGATGTTAATATTTGCACTCTAAAGACCAATGTTATAAAAGTCAAAGATGATTTTTTTTACTATTATACCTGTCCCAAGGTTCAGAATAACTTATTAGCAGTCTCTTTTAGAACTTAAATAGAAGGGGAGGCCAATTAAACTAAAGTTTACTTCTCAAATAAAGTGAGAAATCAAAATTTGATATGTCCCAATATGCATTATTCATCCAAGGTCACAGGTAAATGAATGAAGTGACAAGAGCTCAAACAACTAACTATAATAAGACCTGTCTGATGCCAAGTATATACAGCTAAACTATTGAACGTCTTATGGTAGCTTTTACTACTTTACATACTTAAAAAAATCAAATCTCATTATAATTCCACAATAATAAACAAAATACATAAATTAAATAAAATAATATTTAATAATACAGCAGTCATAAAATATGTGTACATATATGCATTTTAAGAACTAAATACTTGTATTGAAGTAATGCATTTACAAACCTTAAGGAAAACTTCATCACAGATTTTTTGCTATGCCAAAAAGGCAACATAAAACCTTCTCTCCAAAGGATGTAAAAATGATTTAGACTTCACTGACCATGTGATCTTTGTCACAGCTAGTCATAATTTATATCATATGACAGAAACTGTCATAGGGAATAAGTGAACAAATTAGCAATATTCTACTGAATACCAATCTATTTCCAAACTTGAGAAGTGTTGTTAGATCCACAAGAGGTTGATAGCATCTATTATGTGGGATTTTGGAGATTTAGTGGGGCCATTTATTCTAAATATAGCTATATATAAATAAAAATGGGCCCCAAATCTGAACCTGTGAGGGATTTGCTTCAAATTTGTATCACTATTAAATATTATAACATTAAATAAATGTGTGCCAACAACTTATCAGAGATCAAAAATCTTTAGCTTGTCTAAAGAGATGTATCCATTCTAAATAAACCATAATGTAATTTAACATATGTCAGTAAATCTGAGTTACTAGTTCACTGAAGTATATGAGAGTGAATATTGAATGAGCATATGCCAGTATATATTAGTTTACACTCAAGTTATACACAGATTCAACTGAAAAGGTATGAAATCCTGATTACCCTATTTATCTCTATGCAGATAATCTGAAGCGAAGTTTAAATTTGCCAGATATTAGATCTCAGAGCTGGGGTTAAAATCACTGTCACATAACAGATGGAGCATCCCCAATGAATAATTGCAATTGGCTAAGATGCACTTTAGATTGGCTAAGAACTGAACATTTTTGTGGCTCTTCTTATTCATTGATTACTCATTCTTAGTAATTTTGTACACTGACTTCAGACAATGAGAACCAACTGTTTTCTTCATGAGAAATCTCTGGTAGCAATATATCTCTTCTCAATAAAAACATGCTATTACTGTTAAATGAATAGACCTTTAACCCACTTCAAAAGTTTACTGCTTTAAGTAGCTCAGTATGAGTATTGGTAGCACAGTTCACCTTTGATTTGACATCACATTGTGTTTATATGAGTATGTTAAATAAACTATTTTAAAAGTCTTATATGTAAGTTGATGGTTGATAATCCCTTTAATAAAGATTAAGTTAGGCTGTCATGTGTGAGTGTACACATTAGCATAATTGTATTCCTAATGACTAGTCATCATAAGCATAGTCAATGCAATTCTCAATCCTGATCTGAGAAGCTTCTATTTGCAGTAGATGGTAACTAAGTAACCCATAACTGGCCAAAGTGTAGCAGATAAGTAACTACAGAATGCTTAGTCCTAAAAGGAACATGCTTACCATGCCATACACCACCAACACCACTAAGGCTCAGGTATCACTGTGAAAGAGGTGATTAAGACATTCAGCAAATCTACATACAATAGAGAGCTAATATCCAAAATTCATAAAGAACAAGACGCTAGACATCAACAACCAAATAATCCAATTTAAAAATGGGGTACAGATCTAAACACAGTATTCTCATTAGATGAATTTCAAATGGATAAGAAACACTTAAGGAAATATTCAGCATTCTTGACCATCAGAGAAACGCAAATCAAAAGAACAGTAAGTTCATATAACACCTGTCAGAATGGCTAAGATTAAAATGCTAATGAGGTTGTGAAGCAAAGGGAACACTCCTTCATTTTTGGTCATAGTGCCAACATATATGACCACCTTGGAAATCAATATGGAGGATCTTCTGAAAACTGAGAATTCTTTTACTTCAAAAACCTCCTATTCTATTCTTGGACATACACCCAAAGTATACTTCATAATGCTACAAAGATACTTGCTCAGGTCCAGAACTTGTGGGCATGACTAATGACTAGTCTAAATTGAGGCCCATGCCACTAGAAGGAGTCCACTGCCTAAATAACCAGGAACTAGAGATTGAACTGCCGCCTGACTTGAATAGGAAAAACAAAATCAATAAAATGATTCCTAATGATATCCTACTATATTCATAGATTGGTGCCTAGTCCAGTCATCATGGAATTTCTCTAGCAACTGATGGAAGCAAATGCAAAAAACTGCAGTCAATCTTTAGACAAAGAAAGATACCAAAGTGGAGAGCTCTGAAAACCCCAAGAGATGATGGAGGAAGAGTAATAGTGGTTGAGATACCAGGAGAACATGAGCCTCAGAATCAACAAAGCAGGATTCATAGGGCCTTACACAGACTGTAGGAGCAAAGTGGAACCTGCATGGGTCTACATTGGGTACTCTGAATATGTGTTATGGTTCTACAGCTTGGTGTTCTTGTGGTACTATTGACAGTGGGAGTGGAGAGATGTCTCTAATTCTTTTGCCTGCTCTTGAGACCTTTTACTTCCTACTGGGTTGTCTCATTCAGCCCTGATAGGAGGGTTTGTTCCTTGTCTTACAGTATCTTGTTTTGCTCTATTTGGTTTTATTCCTGGGAGTCCTGTGCTTTTCTGAAGGGAAATGGAGGAATGGATCTGAAGGAGAAAGGAGTTGATAGAGGTGGGTGGTGGTTGTGGGTCAGTAGGAGTAGAGTCAGGGGGATCTGCAGTAGGGATATATTGTATGAGAGAAGAGATTAAAATGATTTTATAAAATGCTCCATTATAAAAATATAATGGAAAAAAGATAATAAAAGACAAATACTGTAAAAGTCAGTGCTGGTATGTGACTAGAAGGAAACATTGGCTTCTCAACATAGCAAGGCATGTGCAGTTATGAAGTCACAGTGATTGTGACAACATGCCCCAAATCTGTGCAAACACAATCAGATCATAACTTTGCATCAGGAGAGTGGAGTACACAACCCCTCCTACAGGCATGGATTGACCTGTATTGACAATTGTTAGTTGCTGGGAGAAAGAGACACAAGACACAGTTTTCTTGAAGAGTGTATGCAGCCCTGTGTAAGTCAGTCAACCATTTGCCAGTGGAAGACCAAACATAAAAAAAATATTTGGGCAATACAAATTGAATTTGAATGGTTTATACACACACACACACACACACACACACACACACACACACACACTTGTTTGTAGTGAGAAGAGAGCAAATCTGAGAATAGTTGGTAAAGAGGAGGTAAGATCAAACTACATACAAACTCTCAAACAGTTAATATATTGTGTTTTTGGTGGTGAGCCTAGCCTCTAATGACTGAGCCATTTAGGTGAGAGAGTTGGTTCCCAGGGTCACAAGAATGAAATAACTAGTTCTGTCCCACATCAGCTGCAGCATACAGGAGTGCTGATCCTGCAAAAAGCATGGACAGCACACTAGAGCTGAGCCTGCTGTTGAGGGTGAAAGAGGTGGGCTTGTCCAGAGGACATGAGAGCAGAATACCTGACCCCAGTCACCCTCATGTGTCCCCTAAAGCAATCAGGAGGGATGTTCTTGCACCTTTCCAGGAAAACAATAGAGCTGGTCCTGGCAATATGAATGAGGGGAACCCAGAGTGAGGGCCTGAGAGCAGAAGAAATGGCCCAGCTCCTTGCTATAGGCTTCAGTGGGTGACCTAGCTAAGGCAGTGCTAAGGAGCTCACCAGGGTAGTGACAATGAGGGAAAGCTAGCAAGTTGGCTGACCTAGCTACCAGCTAGTCCCAGGACCAGGGCTATGTATGAGTTGGGCCACCCTGACATTCACCTAATCTATGAACCACTGGTACGTGTGACAAGGATGAACCTACAGATCAAAAACAGCAGGGTCTTCATGACACAGGACAATAACAGTGTATCCAGGACGAGCTCCAGTGAGAGCTCATTGTAGGTGGGATAGCAGAAATGAGAGGTCTTGAGTCAGACCAATGACTCATGACAATGAACACTTGCAAATAAAGATGAACGAAGCAAAGGGTAAACTGTAAACGGTGTGACGCAAAAGTCTACATTACAGCTTCCACAAGACTCTTTCGTTGTTTGTTTTTTGTTTGTTTAGTTTGTTGGGTTTGGAGTTTTTCTTTTAAATTTGCTTTTAATTTGGAAGTAACATTACAAAGGCAGAGAGCAGATTTGACATGGGGAGATAAGTGGGATTAGATTCATGATAGTAAATTCACAAAGAATGAATGTAAAAAGAAACAATATATTTTGAAATAGAATATGCAATGAAGTTGTTATTACTTTACAATCCTTACCCCATCTGATTTTGATGCCACTTTGTTAATCTGTAATAAATAGCCACCTCCACACTATTTGAAAGCAAATGGAAAAGTTAACTCTAAGTATCATTTGAAAGTGACTGAAAACCTTCTATGAGGAATATGGCTTATAAGACAATACTTAGAGTTCAGTTTTAGGTGGAAATATATTTGTATTAGTTTCTAACGCTTTCATCACAGAACACTGTGCTATTTTAATCATCCAGTGTATGGGACCTTAACTCTGCTTGTGTTTGAACTGAACCACAAACTAATAAACCTTAGCTCACATCAGAAGCACAGTTCTACAATATGACTTTCAGTTAGGCATGTAGGCACTATTAGACTCAATATAGCTGTATCTTTACAAATGAAGCACATCTAATGTGTTCAAGAGAAAATTATAAACTTAAAATACAACATACAACTAATAAAATTACTAAATATCTATTTTTATATAACTAGAAATCGACATTCACAAATATGTATGTGTATCTGTTTCCATATCTCTATGTATCTTTATTAATTGTGTATTTATAATAAATATGTGATATACACGTGTATGCTAAAGTAGATTAACTGGAGAATGGTGGTGTTTCACCATGGAAAATTTAAAAACATTGTCACAAATTTATCTTTCTGTCACATCACTGAGCAGTATTGTTTTAGTTAATGAGTTTGTATAAAACTAAACCAGAGTGTGTGAATCAACGAGTCTCTGTTTTTTATGCCTTCACTTGAACTTTTATGAATTTTGTTGTCGTTCATTTGTTTTGTCCACTTCCTATGAGTTAGGTTTTGTTTTATCTTATTATATGTTATTATACTACATTTTATTTTCTTATTATATCTTAAACACGTGTGTGTTTTCTAGTAATAGACAGAAAGGGCGTCGATTGGATTACATGGGAGGTGGGGAGTTGTTGTGGAATTATCTTTTGTACACTGTGAAGATGTGCCAATCTGATTGGTTTAATACAAAGATCTATGGCCAGTAGCTAGTCAGGATTTCCAGGAACAGAGGACAAGAGAAAGAATAAGGTAGAAACTCCAGGAGATGCAGAGCAAGCAGCATAAGCATTATAAACAAAGGTAACCTAACCACATAAAAGTATGTATATTAAAAGATGTGGGTTAATTTAAGTTATACGAGCTAGTTAGAAAGAAGCCTACGTGAGGGACAAGCTTTCATAGTTAATAAAAATATATCACACTGTGATTTGAGTGCTGGCTGATGGGACAATACTTGCTACAGGGAAGAATTTGGAAAAGTAGAGGGAAGAGAAACTGTAATTAGAATATATTATATGAGAAAACAGAAAGAAATAAAGGAAAAATAAGCAATACAAAACATCTTTGTAAGTTAAGCTCCTAGCTATTTAGTACAATTTTAGCCTTAAAAATAATTTTTCATTAAATATTTATGTTTGTGTTTATGTGTGTGTGCGTGCGTGCGTGTATGTGTGTGTGTTTATCTTTGTGTATGTGGTGTGTGTTCATGTGACGTAACATTCAGCATTTCCAGTACTGAGTAAAGACATTATTTGATTAGCTGGTATAAAAAGAGTATTTCCCATGAAAAGCATAATATAAATAGCTAATGTACGTTTTATTTTAAATTCTAACATTTTTTGGCTATAGTTATTAACTGTGCGGTGGGTATTAACCATTGTCACTGCATCTGCTTCCAACAGTTACTGGATGACAATTAGGACAGCTATTTATCTGACTTAAGGAGAAAGTCTGTTTAGAGACCCTGTCTCCCTTACTGCTAGGCGTCTTAGCAGAGGACACCTTTGTGGATTCCTGAGAATTTCTGTAGCACCAAGGTTCTCCCTAACTCCCTGATGGGTCCCTATATGAAGATACCTCTTTCATTGGTCTGCCCCTTCCCGAACTTTGTCTTCTAGATTCCTCATTTTCCCTTCTTTCAGGCCCTCCCTCATAAATCCACTCCTAGTTTACCTAGGTGATCTCAACTATTTTTCCTTCCTGGGGCCCTCCATGTGTGTCACACTTAGGCTCCCCCTTTTTACCTAAGTCCTTATTCTCAATTTTCGAATGAGTAAAGTTTCAGAAATCCCCAAAGGGGCAAACTTTGAGATTATTTTAGAAACAAAGAAAGGCTTAGCCAAGGTAATGCACATATATTGAATACACTGAACAAATGGAGGATTGAAGGGATTATTCTTATATTTTTGATATATGCTATGAGTCAAGTAATTCTCAAAAATCAAGCCCTGAACATTTTTGTGGTAACATTCCCTGTATTTGCCAAAATCTACAGCTTAGTTGTTTGTTATCTGAGATATATTAGAAAATATTTGTTATATGATTTTTACATCCCTGTGGGTAGTTTCTGAAATAAATGTGTCACTGCTAAAGGCAAGGGCTTGCAACTTTATTATTAAATTATTAATTGTATTTGGCTATTTCACAGTTTTGCTTCAAACCAGGAAGCGATTTGCCAAAAATTTATCTTAAAGTTTTCCTTTTAGTACATGAGTAAATCTTTCTTAAATAACAAAGTATCTAGATTTAAATTAAACAAAGAATTTTTTCCAACATAATACTCTGGTAAGCTATGTCATAAAACACTGTATAATTACATTGAAAGTGTTGATTCCTTCAGTTTGTGATAAATTTAGGTGTTGATATCGTCATTGTGATTGTTAAGGCTGTTTGTAAATCTGATACAATTAGGAAATGCTGAATTGGTGACTCATACCTCAGTGTTTTCCTGGGAGAAGAACAAAAACAGGTTGAATAGGTCATAAGGATTCTGTTCAAATGGGTGGCTTGTGAATAATAAGTGATGGGAGGCCTTGTGTGCATTTCGCTTTATCTTTCCATGCCTCTTTTGTATGAAACGTTCTCTGCTTCTGTTACCCTGGCATTGGAAATCACCTCATACATACATTTAACCATTACTCTATCCCATTAAAGCCCATCAGGTCAATCATGCACAGACTAAGCCCTTTAAAGCTGTAATTAAATAATGTCTTACGAATCTGCCTCCTTTAACTTACTGGGTCAGAGTGATGCTAAGAAAATCAAACTGCTACCAGGACTTTGAAGATGGAGATTAAGATCTTTCTTAAAAGCAAAACATTATCTTATTGGTGAGTCTGTATCCCATAATACATGACCATAACCTGTTAGTATGTTATGTCTTTTGCTTTTCTTCAGTGATCCTTTATATTTTAAAGGGAGAATTTCATGTAACGGTAATAAAATAGATTCTATTCTCAAGGTTTTCATTCTAATTAATGTTAAGAAAATACAGATATATTAAAATTAAAATTTTCTGGAAACCCTGGAGAAAATAAATGTGGACATTTATACACAAACACATTTCCACAAGCACATATACACATACACACAAAAACACCATTGCAATATCTCAAGAGTATTTAACTGACTTCTGTGCTTGCATGATCACAACACATTTTCAAATATAAATTAGCTTTTAAATTATTAACTATTAAGTATTAAGCTTGTAAATCCATATTTAGAAATGGCATATTTCTGATTTCTTAAGACCAGAAGTGTAAAGGGAAGTATTTGAAAAGAAAATGACTGGTTATACTCTCCTACAAATGGCAATAGCAATAAATGCAATATAATCTGACAGTTTAAATTTAATCAGTATGTCACTGTTTTGTCTTAATAGAGCAAAATCATCCTGGGTTGAGTACTTAATTTACTTTCAGCAGCAAGAGGTGGGTAATGAAATCAGGAGTCACTCACTAGTTGGCTATAGCAGGTAGCACAATTAGTCTGCTCATAACAATTTAAATTAGATCTGAATCGTGGAAGACTTGCCAATTTAGACAAGTATAAGTTTGGAAAGCTCCATGACTTCTGCATGTCAAGTAGGCATGGCAGGCCTAGCATGATGATTCCTTGACATTTGCAGGTGATTGTTTGAAGTTGTTGGCAATGCATGCTCGCAAAGCATCAGGGCTTGTAATAGAAAATATTCATTATAGGTGTATACAAATAAGGTTTCCTACCCCCGTCCCAATACTTCATTTTCTTGCAGAGGAAAGGGCAAAGGAGAGGCAACCAATTACTAGAAAGAAAGTCATTTTGTTTGAGTGCCAAGGGAATAGCATTAGACTAAAGACTTAGGCAAACAACCAGTGATAATTTAGACTCTTTTGTGGGATTTGCAATAAAATTAAACACTCAATTTTGTAACTCATTTGCTCATTGTAGAATTGGTATAAAATTTGTTGCTTGACTTACATAAAAGGAGAATTTATTGATAAGAGCATTCAGTGATAAACTTGCATAAAACTAAACATGCATATCAGGGATATAGAATGTAAGCAAAAGTAAGATAGTATATCATTTGTCTTCTTTTTACAATATCCTACAACTTGGAAGTAAAATTCTGTTATAAAATCAATAAAGAACTAATTCTGTTAATATTTTGAATAAATGCTATATTTATAGAGATTCTCAATTTTCAAAAAATAACTATATTATTGTGTAAGCACTCATAGTAGATTCCTTTGTATAGTAATTAATTAAAATTCTATGTATAGCACTAAAATAATTCAACACATTTTCATTAAATAATTTCCTAGTTGAAAAACAGAATTGGAATATTCAGCAAACATTTGCTTAAAACTGAATGTATGTAGCCTATGCTCTTAGGAAGCATCAACTAAAATTTTAAAAATAAGAAAATTGTTGCTTCTTAAATCTTATATAGTACCCTGGCAACAATCACTAAATAATAAAATTAAAAGTAAGTAAATAAATTTTTTGCCAAAAGGTGTCAATTTCTATGAAAAACGAGGTTCTTGGACATAAAATAACACAAAGCATGGCTAATAAATTATCTTGGGTTCAGATGTCAAATATTTAGTGACAAAATACATCTAGTCTATTGTTTTTTCTCCTGTTTATTTGAATTAAAAACAGTTTACTTGGATCATGAAATACATATAAGTATACACTTGAGAAACATTTTATCACCACCTCATAAACTTGAAACTTAGGTTTGATTATAAAACACCTGGAAATATCAACTCTGAGGCATTGTTCAGAATACAGAACACCAGGATCATGAATGGACATGCCAATAGCTATTATGTGATATGTTAGGAATAGGCAGGGTAAAAAAAAAGCTATGATATGCAGAAGCATGATTTGATTGAAGCAGTAGACTCTTGACTGAGCAATAAATAATGAGAGTTTGCCCTTGTTTTATAATAGAACACAGGAAAACTATGTTTATATGACAGCAAGAAACAGGTCCCAACATAAGTTTGACTACACGAATTTTGCTTTATTGATACATGGTGATATGTAACTCACGCTGACTTCATATTTGCTATGTTGTTCAGGATGACTTTGAATTTGTGATCCTGTTTCCTTTACCTACCAAGTGTTGTGATTATAGACACAAAACACCAAGCCAACAGAACAGGCAGAAAACTCAATGTTATATAAACATTATACCATTGTCTTAATAAGCATCTATCTCTCATGTAAAAATTTTTTTCTATGCTGACAGGTAATATATTCAAATGTGCATTGAATATATGTTGTATATGTATTCACAGATGATAATTTTCCAACTCAGTACATTAACCACCATTGGATGAATACATTTCTGTTTTCTTTTGCACAATAATACTGACCTGTGCCATTCCCAACCATTACTTGTAACATACAGAACTACATCTGAGGTTATAATATACTTATCATTGTTTTCCTTATATAATAACTTTCATGTTAAGTAACCTAACACATAGTTGCTGAAAAATGCATGATTACAATATTGTCTTGTGTTTTGAAGGACAAGTATGATTTTTTCAAATGTATGATGTTGATTGCTTCTCAACAAATGCTAAGAACAAATTAAATATCGGGTCTGATGATTTAATATCTCCACAGAAAGAAACAGTGTTTGAACCATCTATTGTAAAACACAGAGAACACAACCCTTGCCATACACATAGTGCTTTGAGAATTTTGTATCTTGATCCACAACAATAACAACAACAACAACCACAGCAAAATAATTTCAAAGTATCTCTTATAGGTTTTCTTATTCACTGTCTCTTAATTTATAAAAAAGAACTGGAAATTTTAGTTGCTATAAAACATAATCTTTTTTCAACATGGGTCATCTTGACATTTAAAGGTATTCTGTTGGAATGGGGATATAAGTCAGTGGATAGAGTTTGTCTACCCAGAATACTATAATTATGTGAGTTAGAATAATGTATCAACAAATATAATTATTAAAATCCACCATAGATTTGTATTATATGAAGAAGTTAATGTATTCTACTGCTAATGCAAATTATTTATAAGGTATAACATAAGACCATTTCTTACTATTGTTAGTAATTAACATCTTACGAGTATAAGTTCAACTTATCATCTAGTAGGTCCCACAAATGAAAGGGTGGCTCACTATCAAATGTTTATTATATCCACTGCATTGTTTGTATGTTCTAAATGAATATTTCAGTTAGTTTATGGTTACTTCCAAACTCTAATAACTCGACATATTTTCAAAGATCTTTTATAATACAACCATTTCCATAGATATATTTTAAATTCTATTCTTTACTTTGTTATTTATTTATTTATTTACTTATTTCTTTATTGTGTTCATGTTTGTATATTTGTGCCATAGTGGGTTTGTGGAAGTAAGAGGGCAATTTTAAAAAGTCTGTTATCTTCTGCAGGTGGCTTCCAGGACTAGAACTCAGATCTTCAGGGTTGATTGTAAGCATTTTATTCACTAGACCATCCTGTTAGCCCAACTTTAGTTCTTGTGGTTTCCAATTAGGAGTAGACTTCCAAAGTTTAATTTCTCTTTTCTTCCAAAGGACACTGAATGATAAACCCCAGTGCAATGTTATTTAAGAGTTAATACTAATAAATAGGTTCAGAAAACACAAAATGTCTCCTACTCCCATGCTCATTAAGATGGCATGACCACACTACAATTTATACAGCAATCAACTTAATCAGCCCAGCCTTGTTGATGAACCTTTTTCTTTAATTTTACCCCCAAAAGGGAAGCTTTACTGTAACTATTATCAGTGCTTCCTTCCTGTTGAAATATCACATGTGTTGATTTGGGGTTCTCCAATTCTGATTCTGATATACCTACCTGAGTGACAATAGAGGGGAATATCTTAGAGAAAATATACTGAGGGCAAAGTGGAATACAGGTACTCAGAGGGAAAAAAATGGAGATAGGAGTAGAAAAAGGGTGGGGGGAATTCAATACCTCGTGAACACTATATATGACCCTCAATTCCATTTTGAGGAATTGGTAGTTACAGTGCATGTCTGCAGCAGCTTTGCCTTTTTATTTTCTCAGCCTGTAGCAACAGGAAAAGCAGACTTCCTGCTCTGAGTAAGCAGCTGATATGGCTGGGAAGTTGTGAAACCAAGATTGGGGAAGACACCTGGCATGGAATCTGAGGGACAGTTTTGATCCACGAAGATTTGTTCTGTTTATTGCAAACTTTGAAGTTTCTTTTCTGTTCTTTCTGGTTAAAGTGCGAATATATCCATTGCCGACCTGTCCAGCCTATATAGAAATCCCCAATCAGTCAGAGTTTTCAGAAGATTGAACTATCCATGGTGACAAAAGACAGAATTAAGGTAAAGATAGCAGTGAAAACATCAAGAGGAAAAAGTTCAACAAGGTATGTATAGATATCACATAATGTGCTCAGGTCATTCTGTAGAATGCATGTTCCTGGGGATTCCTTTCAAATGCATGAGACAAAAGTTAAATCCCAAAGTGAGAAGGTTCAGGAAAGAGGAGGCCATAAAGTCAGAGCCCTCTAGGAATGGGATTAGGACCTTTAAAAACAGCCCACAGAGAACCCCTTGCCATTCCACAATAAAGCATGCATTGAAAGGAGATGTCTAAAATGTCTTGCTAGCACCCAGTCTTCATTGACTGTGCCTAGGTCTGGTCAGCACAAATAAAAATGGCAAGAAATCAATTCTGACTTGAAGAGCTACCCAGTATGTGTGATTTTGTAAAACAATAGAAACAGTTAAGATAGACCCCTTTCATTTATTATCTGATGTTAATATTGACCATGAGATTTTATAATTAATTCCAAAAGTATGTTTTCATAGGGCAAATTTATTTTCACTGAAAATTAGTATCACACTGACAAATGTGAAATCTTAGATGCATTTTTGTAGATTCCTAGAAAGCTAATTTCAATTAAAAAGGTAAATGGAGATATTAGGTGGCTTTAGGCATATTTGGATTTCAAATTCCAATTAGACAGGAACTGCTTCCATACATAAACACAGTGTGTGTGTGTGTGTGTGTGTGTGTGTGTGTTTGTGTTACTCCTTCTGTGTTTAAAACAAGATAGAGTAAGGCATAGAACTGAAATGGGAACCAGTTGAGTTTTACCTTACAGGTCAATTATGGATAGAAATAAAGGAAAAGAATACATGAAACTAAAAAGGTTTAGACCAAAATGGTGATAGAGATGTCACGAGGCAAGACTAGCAGTGTTTTAGAGATGTAGTAAGCAATGATTGAATATAGCAAACAAAACATAAGATATAGAAGCAGTTCCTGACGTTTTTTCACTCGGGGACATAGTATGTTAAAATAATGAGCACAGAGAGAAAAGGAAAACTAGGATATAGGGAGAACATATATCATTTCATGAGTGAGTTGTTTTATGATGCTAACATCAAGAATAATAAAACTATAGACATAAATCTCTAAGTGGTACCTGGCAAGTAGAATAAGGACAAAACATTAAGGGATTAGTATGGATTTGTTTTTAAAGATCAAATAGATACTATTTTACAGTAATGTTAGACTAAAAGGGTAATTTTACCTATTTACCAGTCAGGAAACTTCATTGCCTAATTTACTATTAGATAACTCACTGAAGTCATTTATTTAAGTATTTTAGCTAAGCAAGGAGTTGCCATGGGCTGAGGACCTGCTTTAGAGAGCCATTACTCTTGGAATACAGGCTTTTATGAGAATCTCTCTCTGTCCCTCTGTCTCTCTCTGTCTCTGTCTCTGTCTCTCTGTCTCTTTATCTCTCTCCCTCTCTTTCTCTCTCTCTCTGTGTTTCCCCCTCTCTCTCTTTAAAATAACATTTTTATTGACTCTTTGGGAGTTTCACATCATGCACCCAATTCCATTCACCTCCTGATCTCCCAATCCTCTCATCATTCTTGCTGTGCTCTGTCCAAAAGGAAACAAAACAAAGTAAACAAGCAAGCAAGAAAAAGCTAAAACCATAACAAAACAAAAACAAGCAGAAACAAAAACTACAACAGAAAAATTTCTTTGTTTCTCCTGCTGTCCTGCTTCTCAAACACCTCTTCATTGGTCTGGGTGGCAAGAGGCTTCAGTGTGCCATCTAGTGTACCTCTTGTCCCATCAGGTTTACTGGGAGAATTTCTCAAACAGAAAGTGCGGCTACTCACAATATTATAAGAAAGTCCCAAATCAATTGACATTCAAGCCCTAGCCCCACCCCATGGCCCATTTGAATTAGAAATGGTTTCCAGCTTAAAGGCAGAGAAGCTGAAGTTAGGTCACAGTAGGGAGCGAGACAAAATTAGAAAATAAAGCCTTTTGTTGAATGGCAAATTAAAGAACATGTCTTTTCAAACATGGTATGTATTTACTCACATAAGAATTTTAGACATGGATTAGGGGAGTGCCAGCCTACAATCCCACTGCCAGAGAGCCTGGGAAACAGAACTTCCATCCAGTGACTGATGGAAGCAGAGGCAGACAACCACAGCTAAACACTGAACTGATCTCCTGGAATCCAGTGACAGAGAGAGAGGACTGACGAGCAAAGGGGTCAAGACTGGGCTGATGAAACCCACAGAAACAGCTGACATGAACAAGGGGGAGCTCTTGGACCCCAGACTTATGGCTAGGAGGCCATCATGGGACTGATCCAGGCCCCCTGATTGTAGGTGTCAGTGAGCAGGCCTAGGCAATCTATGGGGACTTGGGTAGTAGATAAGTATTTATCCCTGGCATACAAATGACAAATGGACTTTGGGTGCCCATCACACAATGAGGGATACTCTCTCAGCCTGGACTCTTGGGGGAGGGCCGAGGCCCTTCCCTGAATGAAATTAAAATTCTAGAGATCCCCCATGGAGGGCCTCACTCTCCCTGGGGAATAGAATGGGGATTGGGTAGGGGACTGGGGTGTCTGGTGGGGAGAGCAGGGGAGTAGGGGGAGGGAGAGTGATCTGGGATTGACATGTGATGCAAGCTTGTTTCTAATTTAAATGAAAAAAAAACATGTCTTCTAACTTTTACCATTACTATTAATTCAAATAAATTCCCTATGACTGTAGAGATTGTTTTTGTAAATAATTCATTATGGCAGATAGTTTTCTAATACCACAGAATGTGTATTATATTTTGCCATAAATCAAAAATTTTAAGAATAAATTTGGAACAATCATTTATTCCAGGAATTAAGGAAACATCACAAAGAGTAAGTTTACCATTATTAAAGTCACTTTATCACATTTATTAGTATTTTTTATTATTATTTTCTTCTTGCTTTGAGTTTCATTAATTTAATAAAGGCAATGTAATGTGTAGCTGAAATGGAATGAAATGAGGACAATCTACTGAAAACCATTGAATCACATTTCTTCATTGTTGCACACCACACTACTTCTACCTGGGCAATTATAAACACTACCTTCCTGTTGGGGAAGTCCTGTGCATTTGTCAATAAAGCACTGTCCGGCCAATAGAGAATCTAGATAGGAGGGACTAGGAGTCCAGAAGGACTCTGGGTAGGAGATTCAACATGTAACACCATGGGGTAGGAAGCCCGGAACTATTCTCCGGTAAGAAACATACTTAGATTAACAATTATGGAGTAATTACTTAGGGCAGAGCTAGTCAGTAAGAAACAAGCAAGGCCAACAGCTTAATAATTAATATAGCCTCCTGTGTGTTTATTTGGGATTGATGCGGCTCTAGAACCAGGCTGGCGGGAAGGCCCTCACAAGGAAAAGGCTCCCTTTACACCTTCCAGTGCATTTTTGACAGTTCTGTCCCCTTTATTTAGTTCTATTTCAGGTATACTAAAAGAATCCTTGAGCTAGTTCTAACATTATGTAAAAGCATTTTCTTTTAGGTTAAAAAGAAATAAATATAAAAGCCTATGGTTCTTTTTTACTTGGAAAAGAATTATTTTCTCCATTATCATTGCTATTTCATCAAAAATATGATGGTCTATCTCATTTTAACATCTAGCATATTAAAATAGTAACCACTATTGTTTCCCATTTAATTTCTGTATGCCTCCCAACAAAAGGCCTTCTCCTTATGATGGAATATTACACCTGATAACTAAGAACTATTTCCCTTGTGCTTGGGGATACATTCATTGTCATAGTAAAGGATAGTACATGGAAACTATTACATACTCTTCTTCCCTCATACAAGTGAGCTCCTAGATATCTTCCTAAGATAAAAGGTTTCAATCTTGGCAGTTACAGAAAGAAACAATGTAAGCTTCATGGTTTTAAACAGGAAAAAGCAAGGACATCTCTGAGCTTCAGGTCAGAGTGAGTTCCAGGACAGGCAGGGCTACAAAATTAAAACCTTTCTTGAAAAGTCAACCCCCCAAAGACTCCAAACAAAACAAAAGGTATGGTGTATTGCATTATGGTTAGAATTTGCTTTTGATTAGGGGAGACCATTTTTTTAAAAGTTCCCTCAGGTAGATTCCAAAGATTCAGATCCAGCTGTTCAGCACAGATAATAATCTCAGTCCACAGTTCTAAACATTTCCATCCTCATGCCCTTCCATCATTTCATATGTAAAACCAAGGGTGGTCACCAGAACATCCAAAACCAAACGTGATGGTCAGTGTCAATGAAGGCACACTATGGAACATTTGTTTCTCAGCAATGTAGTTTTGGGGAAATTTCTCAATGACTCGTAATCTATGCAAGATATGCTAAAATAATCTAAAATAAACAGTGTGGAAAAATAAATCATTGCTATGTATGTTTAAATTGATTACTAACTGACATATGAAGTCCATACAAAAATGAAGTATTGATACCCGGGTTGCCTTCCAGTGACAGGGGAAGGCTATAGAGATTCTCAACCTGGCAGGACCCAAACACCCCAGATCCCAGGTCTTCTCTTTCAACAAGAAGACCAGGGGGCCAGCTGTTCCTGCGGGACCACGTAAAACAGGCCCTGCATCCGGGCCTGTGTTCCAGTGCCTGGGGATTGCCTGGTAACTGCACAGAGCTTCCAAACCCGGTGGAAGCCAAGCACCCCAGATTCCAGGTCTTCTCTTCCACCAATAAGACCAGGAAACCAGCAGATCCAGCAAAGGGACCAGGGGAACAGGTGGGAGGCTAAGCATCCCAGATTCCTGGTCTTCTTCTCCACCCACGGGACCAGAACGAGGATGAGGAATAGAAGAACTACCAGACTATTGGACTTGTTAACACCCACCAAAAGGGAACTCTGGTCCCCTAACCACCAGACCAGTAAGGGGCTCTTTCTGCACCCACTAAAAGAGGAGATGGGAAAGAGACAATATAAAAACACTCAGCAACAGAAAAACAAATATGACACCGCCAGATTCTGGAGACTGCATACTGGCAAGGGCAAGACTCCAACATTCCAATGCAAATGACGCAGAACAGAATGACCTTAAAAACACCTTCATGAAAATGATAGAGGCCCTAAAAGAGGATATAGGAAAATACCTCAAAGAAATGTACGAAAAAACAAACCAACAGCCAAAAGAACAAAGGGGTGGAATTCGACACATAATTCCACCAACAACAACCATTCCAAATCAAAGAAGAATGAGCAATCATTGGCCATTAATATCCCTCAATATTAATGGCCTTAACTCACCCATAAAAAGACACAGATTAGCAGAATGGATTTGAAGACAGAATCCATCCTTCTGCTGCATACAAGAAACAGACCTCACCCTCAAAGACAGACATTCCCTGAGAGTTAATGGTTGGGAAAAGATTTTCCAATCAAATGGACCCAAGAAACAAGCAGGGGTAGCAATCCCAGTATCTAACGAATTAGACTGTAAAATAAAATCAATCAAAAGAGATGAAGGAGGTCATTACATACTCATCACAGGTGAAATCCACCAAGATGAAGTGTCTACCCTGAACATCTGTGCCCCAAATACAAAGGCAACCACATTCGTGAAAGAAACATTACTAAAATGTAAATCACATATAAAGCCCCACACACTTATAGTGGGAGATTTTAACACCCCTCTCTCACAACTAGACAGGAATAACAGACAGAAAGTCAACAAAGAAGCAAAGTGTCTAATAAAAGTAATGACCCAACTGGGATTAACAGACATCTATAGAACATTTCATCCACATAAAAAAGAATATACCTTCTTCTCACCACCACATGGAACTTTCTCACAAAGCAACCATATACTTGCCAACATATCAAACCTCAAGAGCTACAAAACAAACTGGAATAACTCCATGCATTTTATCAGACCACCATGCTTTAAAATTAGAATTCAACAACAACACAAATTGCAGAAAACCTACAAACTCATGGAAATTGAATAATGCACAACTGCGACGCACCATTCATGGGTCAAAGAAGAAATAAAAAAAAAAGAAATTAAAGACTTCCTAGAATTCAATGAGAATGAAGACACAACATCCCAAACCTATGGGACATTTTGAAAGCAGTGCTATGGGGGAAGTTTATGGCACTAAGTGCCCACACAAGGTACTGGAGAATAGTTATACTAGAGAATTAACAGCACAGCTGAAAGCTCTAGAATACAAAGAAGCAAACTCCCCTAGGAGGAGTAGACACCAGGAAATAATCAAACTGAGGGCTGAAATCAATAAAGTAGAAACTTGGAAAACAATACAAATAATCAATGCAACGAAGAGTTGGTTCTTTGAGAAAATCAACAAGATAGACAAACCTTTGTCCAAACTTACCAAACAGCAGAGCGTGAACATGCAAATTAACAAAATCAGAAATGAAAAGGGGAACATAACAAAGGACTCTAAGGAAATTCAGATTATCATCAGGTCATACTTTGAAAATCAGATTCTATGCAATCCCAATTAGAATACCAGCACAATTCTTCACAGACCTTCAAAGAACAGTAATCAATTTTGCATGGAAAAACAAAAGACCCAGGATAGCCAAAACAACCCTGTCCAACAAGGCAACATCCGGAGGCATCACCATTCCTGATTTCAAGCTCTATTATAGAGCTATAGTCCTGAAAAAAGCTTGGTATTGGCAAAAAGTAGACAGGTAGACCAACGGAATCAAATTGAGAGCCCTGATATTAACCCACACATGTATAAACATCTGATCTTTGACAAATAAGCTATAAATATACAATGAAAAAAAAGAAAGCATCTTCAAAAATGGTGCTGGCATAACTGGAGTCTGGCATGTAGAAGACTGCGGATCGATCCATGTCTTTCAGGATGCACAAAACTTAAGTCCAAATGCATCAAAGACCTCAACATAAATCCAGCCACATTGAACCTCTTAGAAGAGAAAGTGGGTGGTACCCTTGAACGAATTGGTACAGGAGACATCTTCTTGAACATAACACCAGTAGCACAGATAGTGAGATAAAAAATTAATAAATGGGACTTCCTGAAAATGAGAAGCTTCTGTAAGGCAAAGGAGACAGTCAGCAAGACAAAAAGGCAGCCCACAGAATGGGAAAAAATATTCACTAACCCCACATGTGACAGAGGGCTGATCTTCAAAATTTACAAAGACCTCAAAAAGCAAGTCTCCCAAACATCAAAGGATCCAATTACAAAGTGGGCTACAGAACTAAATAGAGAATTTTCAATAGAGCAGTGTAAAATGGCTGAGAGGCACTTGAGAAAGTGCTCAAAATCCTTAGCCATCCGAGAAATGCAAATCAAAACAATTCTGAATACCATCGCACTCCTGTCAGAATGGCTAAAATCAAAAACACCAACAACAATTTTTGCTGGAGAGGATGTGGTGAAAGTGGATCACTCCTCCATTGCTGGTGGGAGTGCCACTTTGGAAATCAGTATAGAGATTCCTCAGAAATATAGCAATAAACCTACCACAAGACCCAGCAACTCCACTCTTAGGCATATATCCAAAAGATGCCCATCCATACAACAAGGATGTGTGTTCCACTATGTTCATAGCAGCATTATTTGTAATACCCAGAACTTGGAATCAAAAAGAGAAACATGGCATGTACTCTTTCATATATGGATTTTGGACATAGATCTGTGGAGTGCCAGCCTATAATCCCGGGGCCAAAGTGTCTGGGAAACAGAACCTTCATTTAGTGGCTGATGGAAGAAGAGGCAGTCTCCCACGTCTAAGCACTGAGCTGAACTCAAGAATTCCAGTGACAGACAGGGAGGACTTATGACCAAAAGCATTAAAACTGGGCTGGTTTAACCCCCAGAAACAGCTGACCTGACAAGGGTTAGCTCTTGTATCCCAGGTTCATGCCTGGGAATCCAGCATGGGACTGAGCAAGACCCCCTGAATGTGGGTGTCAGTGTGGAGGCTTTGGTAATCTATTGAGCCTTGAGTAGTAGATCAGTATTTTCCCTGATATAAAAATGGACTTTGAGCTCCCATCCAACAATGAGAGATGCACTCTCACCCTGAAGTCTTGGGTGAGGGTCTAGGCCCTGCTCTGGATGAAATGATAGACTATGGACACCCCCATGGAGGGCCTCACCCTCCCTGGGGAAATGAGGGTATATTTGGGGGGGGCTAGTGGGAGGGCACGGGAGGAGAGGAGGGAAACAGAGAGGGACCTGGAATTGACATGTGAAGCAATCTTGTTTCTCATTTAAATTTAAATTTAAAAATAAAAAAATAAAATTAATTTAAAAAATAGAGAATCAACTAACATTTCAGTAAATGTGCATTACATAATGTTGAAGTCAGGTTAAACATGTCATACCTGTCTCCTGAATATTTAACAGTTTTAAAATTAATTAAATTTTTTCTGTATTTGTAAAATTTCATTTTTTGTATACAGGAGTTCTGTCTGAATTCATGTCTCTGTAACGCACAAAAGCAGGTCTAACTCTGGACAGTGCTTCTGAGCCAACAGTTCAGCACTGTTAGTTTTTCTTTAATAATTTCAAACATACATAATGCATTCATATCACCTTGTAGTCTTTTCCCCTTTTCTTATCTTCTTCCCATCTGTTTCATCCTCCCAATTCCTTCTTTTAGTTCATTTGTTTATGTTCATGCCTTCTTTCTTTATTGATTCACTACTGCTAACCAGGACTACCAGTGTGACCAGATAAGTAACCCTTGATAATAAGCCCCATGTTTTTATGCTTATCTCTAGAACCTACTGAAGTGATTGTTATGAAAATGTTGTTTTCTAAGAATTTGAGTAAATTCTTTAGAACCATTTGAATTTTGTGTTATTGGTTTTGCATACATTGAATAATAATTTGTTACTTGTGGAGGGGTAAGTTAGAGGAAAGCAAATGTACTTTTTTCATTTAGTTAGAAAGCTACTCAAAATATTTGAAACACTCCTCAACCATGTGTGGAAGAAAGAAGTCACCTTAAAACCCATGCTGTTGTAAAAGTACAAAGTGGAAATGTTTAAGTGCTTATACATTCTCTTGGTGGTTTCAGAGTGTTACATGCCAAGAAAGTAAACAGTCCTGGGAAGTGTTTGCAGGTGATTGAATGCAATTTGCTGAATGATTTCATTCAGTCCTTGTCAATTTGGAATACGCTTGATATTTTGAACATTGACACAAATAACAAAAGTTTTCTCCTGAGTGATGTTTCAAGTACCATGGTTTTTAAAAGCCAATCATGTTTTCTCTGAAGTAACATTTGTCTCAATATCTTAAAAAATGTAGAACTCCATATTCTTCTTCATGGATTTCTCTCCTTGTTTCTCACTGAATTATAAAA
Organism: Mesocricetus auratus; assembly: GCF_017639785.1. Classification (NCBI taxonomy): domain Eukaryota; kingdom Metazoa; phylum Chordata; class Mammalia; order Rodentia; family Cricetidae; genus Mesocricetus; species Mesocricetus auratus. The sequence goes on from NW_024429190.1 coordinate 37,891,863, forward strand.
AATAAATTATACAAGTAGATTCTTTAGAATCTATTCTTGTTGTGACTTTATTCACTAGAAAACTATTAGATTTATGTTGCATTTATTGCATTATGCTAAATAAGTTAATGTTAAAAACTGAGTTTATTTTCATAATAATTATATGAAATAAATATTGGAAAACAAAATAAAGGAAACTAAAATATGAACAAGCGAGTCAATAAAACTTTCTTAATATTAAACAACTTATGTCTAAAATCAAGCCTTAACTCAAATACATCAGGAAGATTCTAAAAGCTCCAGTTCTTTAAATTTCCCAAAGCATGTCACCATTGGCATGCATCTAATAGCTGTCAAATGACTGAAACAGGACCCCTGAATGTGGGTGCCAGTTAGGAGGCCTGCTCAGTTTATGGGGCCTCTTGAGGTAAAACAGTATGTATTCCTAGTACACAAACCAACTTTGGGAGCCCATTCCCCCCATGGAGAGATACTCTCTCAGCCTAGATACACGTGAGGAGGACCTAGGCCCAGCCCCAAATGATGTGAGGGACTTTGATGATTCCCCCATAGAAGGCCTCACTCTCCCTAGGGAGATGATGGTTATGGGATGGGGAGTGTTGGGGGGGGTGTGGAAGGATGGGAGGGAGAGGGAACTTGGATTTATATGTAAAATAAGATTGTTTCTAATTTCAATAAAAAAAGAAACAGAAAATAAATGTTAGGTGACTTCCTGCTCAACCCACTTGCCACAACTACTTCTGTTAAGGTTCCAATCATGGTATGTACAATCTGGCCTACTCCTTTGCATTGACAGAAAGCTAAATTGCCCTTTGGAGATTATGATACACTTTACAAGATAACTGACATCTTGACTGCGCATTGGAGCAGCCTATGACAGATTTTGAAACTTAGTATTACATCAAATGTAGAAATAAACAATGACATTTCTGATGGAGTCACTCATTTCAATCTGACAGCTGCAAATTATTTTCTCTCCATCTTTACCATGAGTGCACAACAAATAGGAACCAGTTTAAAATTGATGTCTACATGAATTAATAATTCAGTTACTGACTATGATCTCAGACATCAGCATTTCCCATATATTACTATAGCTTCTGTGGATTTTCATATTCATGTATTCAACCAAATGGTCATTCAAAATATCCAAAAGACAAATATATCTATGTTAAATAGATGAATTTCTTCTTATATTGTTTATGACAAAATTATAGGTAAGTAACCTGTACTAACTTATTTTTAAAATGATAAACACAGTATTTATTATGGATGTAGTTCCCTTTGTTTGACTTGTATATCAATATTTAAAATTAGGAGAAAATTTGCTGTTTTGTGAACTTTGGAATGTGCTTGGAAACAGGTTATTTGTTACAGCTGGGGAGGGCTGTAGATACTGTTATGCCTAAGTCATCACCCCACAAGAGACTTGGATATTCAAAATTTCAGGGATACCATGGTGGAAATCCTGCACTAAATGTATTTATATAAGCAAAATCAATAATATTTCCCAAGAGTATTTTTTCTAATTCATTTTAGCTACTGTGCATGGTACATTAAAGAGAATAATAAGACTTTTTGAGCTAACAACCCTTGACAAATAACCATGGTTTAAAATATTAAACTCAAACAGATCCTAGATAAGCACTTTCATAAGTATTGAAAACAGAGACTTGTGCATTAAAATCATATACCAAAGGGTCATCTCAGGAAGCACATATATGAGTAATATTATGCAGACTGAGCAGGCTATATTGAGGAATATGCATAGACATAGCTAGATGTAACAACAATTAATGAAAAAGAGAGACCATGAAATTTAAAAGGAGCCAACATGGCCTTTGCCAGCCTTCAAGGGACATTTCTGGAAGCTGATTCAATAAAAGAAGAATTTTGATGTACGCATTTATTCACTGGCTCATCAGGGGAAGCCAAAGCCCAGAATTAACTTCACCTAGACAAGAACTTCTTTGCGTGATGAAGACACAACTCCTCACTACCTGACAGAAAACAACTTCAATTTTTTGAACTTATAACTCTTGAAGCTGGATATCTGAATGCTTCACATTTGCTCTTTTAATCGTCACCCTCCCTGTGAAGTGACAGAGGCGTTAATGCCCCTTTTTAAGTCAAGGGAGACATTTTCCTCAGCAGGTGCTTTCCATTTATGAGAATTTAGCATGTTTCCTACTCTGACAGTTAAGAAAAGAAAAATACAGATCGGCAGAAAGCATGATTCTTTGTTGCAATTTACCACTAAGTGGAAGAAAGCATCCTGTTTCTTATTTTATCCAACATGAAAACAAAGTATGTGATTTAATTTAAATTTAGAGCTTAAAATTTGGCCATTTAACATCATATTTTTCTTGAGCCCACACAGGAACTACCCCTGGTGCATTAGAAGGTAGCAGCTGGAAATAGCTTTAAGAGAAGACAGGAAGCTCATATCTATAAACTTCCCAGCTTCCTAGTTATATTTCAATCCAACTATTTCCTTTTAAAACATTTAACCACAACTTTGAAGAAATATAGAAAATACTTACTGACTTAGCATAATTTCATTTATCTTTAAATATAATTCGAAGCATAGCTTATTTTATGGAAACTAGGAAATACAATCCAGAGAAAATGATATTGAATTGGTGAAAATATAGTATTTAATAAGGTACTGGCAATTTCCAAACTGTGGTCACTCCCTTATGTATTTCTAAGATTAGTTCAAGTGGCTCTCCTTCTCTCCTAGGAAAAGACCAGGTAAATTACACCAGAAATTAGAGAGGTCTTTAGGTTTATACCCTTATATAGGTCATTCACTAGTTACTAGGTTATGTCAATATAGAGTTGAGTTGGGCATAAATTCATCAAGTATCTTTTTATTTGTATTTTTAACTCTTATTGATGAAATAGACATCTTTGAAAAGGTTCTAATCCTTGAGTTTCAGCATAAAGAATAAGAAACTATAGATCAATACTTCAGATATTAATTCTACATTTGGGTAACTCAATGCATTTATAACAAAGACTCTCCAGTGAATAATGCTTTCTCAACAGAGATAAAAGAAATGAGGGCATAATGATGCATAAGTTGAACACCAATGAGTTAATATGTTTTACTGACATTCTAAAGGTTAAGATTTGTTGACAGCATTGTACAATTTAGTTTTTGGATAAGAGATGCATCATTTTCATAATGTTAAGATGTAAATAACTGGCAAATTGAATTGTGAATTTTCTTATAACCAAAGTTGAGGATATAGGAGTCATTTCTGGACTTATGAGAGCTATTCCTCCCAGTTAAAGGTTTGTTGTAATGAAAGCCAGTCTAATTTTCTATCTCATCAAGGTTATATTTCTGTTTAGTATGCTGATGGTTATATGTGGTGTGCTGGTAAATACACGGTTCACAGGAGGGGGGGCAAAATTCCAGGATAAATCGTTTTCAAGTTTGTAGTAATAATAGTCCCATGTTGGCCAAAATCAAGCTTTCAAGATGATATCACTGAGTGCATAGCTAAAGCCACTATTAATGGTAGCATCTAATGAACAGGTATAAGCAAGCTCCAATACACCCACCTTAAAGGTTCTTTGGTTTGGACATACTATGCAATGAAGTATGCTTCTCTTCGTACTGACCTCTATTCTACTATTCTAGTCAGTATGACTGCTCCAAAATCCCAGCACTCAGGAGGCAGAGGCAGGCGGATCTCTGTGAGTTCGAGGCCAGGCTGGACCGATAGCCTCCAAAACAATACAGAGAAACCCTGTCTCGGAAAAACCAAAAAAAAAAAAAAAAAGAATTAGCTAAAACCTCATTACCAGCCTCACTGTCTTTTTTTTTTTTTTTTTTTTGGTTTGTACGAGACAGGGTTTCTCTGTATTGATTTGGAGGCTATCGGTCCAGCCCTGCCTCGAACTCACAGAGATCCTCCTGCCTCTGCCTCCCGAGTGCTGGGATTAAAGGCGTGCACCACCACTGCCTGGCCCAGCCTCACTGTCTTAAGTAGTTCCTATGACCTATTAACCCTGGCATCACTAGTTATTGTATCTTCTCTGACAAATGAAATACACAAATATGACTAATATTTGCAAGATAGAATGATTATTTATCTAGCCAATAATCTCCATCAAGATTCATACAGTTTTCTTAGCTCTTACAATAGAATCCCTAATCCCCAAAGGCAGATAGATGTTGGGATTTGACACAGAAATATTAAATTACACAAATTTAGGGATGTTCTATAATACTTTATTGAAAGAGAAATCACTTACTTGAAAAGCCAAGAAAGCTGGGAACCAAAGGTCCACAAGCTGCTCACCAGGTCGAAACCGAAGCATAAGAGAAAGAGCCTCCTCCTCATAGCTCTATTTACCCGTAGGTTCTTTCTTTTTTTCTCTCTTCCCTCCTTCCTTCCTTCCTTCCTACCTTCCTTCCTTCCTTCCTTCCTTCCTTCCTTCCTTCCTTCCTTCCTTCCTTCTTTCTCTTTTTTTATTTTATCATTTTTATTTTAATTTTAAATAGCTTGTTTTACATGTCAATCCCAGTTCCCTCTCCCTCCCCTCCTCCCGCACTCCCCTTCCCCCCCACCCTCCCAACCTATTGCCAAATCCTTCCACATAGGGGATATCTAGAGTCTGTCATTTTACTCTGGGTAGGGTCCAGGCACTCCCCTAAGAGTCCAGGCTGAGAGAGCATCCCTCTTTGTGCTAAAGGCATACGAAGACTGTTTGTATACCAGGGATAGACACTGATCCACAGCTCAGGGCCCCATAGGTTGCCCAGGCCTTCTCACTGACACTCACATTTGGGGGGTCCAGATCAGTCCCATGCTGGCCTCCCCACTGTCAGTCTGGGGTCCAAGAGCACTTCCCTGTTCAGATCAGCTGTCTCTGCTGGTTTTGCCAGCCCATTCTTTGCCAATTTGCTCATCACTCCTCTCTCTCTGTCACTGGGTTCCTTGGGTTCAGTTCAGTGATTAATTGTGTATTTGCCTCTGCTTCCATCAGTCACAGGATGAAGGCTCCCGGATGGTTATAGACATCAAGTTCATTATCAGGAATGGGCATTCGAGGTGGTCTCTCCACCATTGCTTAGCTTGACAATTGGTGTTATCCCTTTAGATCACTCGAGGTCGCTCTGGTGCCTGATCTGCATTCCATCCTATGATTCCCTCTTCCCCCTATTCTACCCCCACCCCCTCAACTTCCTGTTCCCCCATGACCAATTCTCTTTCTCTTCACCCCCTCTCTTCTTCCCAGGTCCCACTCCCCCCCCACCCCTCGCCGTGTTCCCCATCCATTCAGGGGATCTTGTCTCCATCCTCTTCTCTTGGGTACTATGCATATATGCATATATTTTAGGTTCTTTCCTGTTTCCCAGACTCTCTATCAGTGGAAGTGCAGACTGGCACTATCCTGATCCATGTCTAAAATCCATATATGAGTGAGTACATACCATGTTTGTCTTTTTGCGACTGGGTTACCTCACTCAGGATGGTTTCTTCCAGTGCTATCCATTTCCCTGCGAATTTCAAGATTTCATTGTTTTTTTCTGCTGAGTAATACTCCATTGTGTAAATGTACCACATTTTCTCTATCCACTCTTCAGTTGAGGGGCATCTAGGTTGCTTCCAGTTTCTGGCTATTACAAACAATGCTGCTATGAATATAGTGGAGCAGATGCCCTTGTTATATGAACCTGCCTCATTTGGATAAATGCCTAAGAGTGGAATTGCTGGGTCTAGTGGTAGATTAATTCCCATTTTCCTGAGGAATCTCCATACTGATTTCCAAAGAGGCTTTATGAGTCAGCATTCCCACCAGCAGTGGAGGAGTGTTCCCCTCTCTCCACATCCTCTCCAGCATAAATTGTCTTTGGTGTTTTTGATTCTAGCCATTCTGACAGGAGTAAGATGGTATCTCAGAGTTGTTTTGATTTGCATTTCCCTGATGGCTAAGGATGTTGAGCACTTTCTTAAGTGTCTCTTGGCCATTTTAGCCTCCTCTACTGAGAATTCTCTATTTAGCTCTGTACCCCACCTTTCAAGTGGATCCTTTGGTGTTTTGGAGACTTGTTTCTTGAGTTCTTTGTAAATTTTGGAGATTAGCCCTCTGTCAGATGTAGGGTTAGTGAATATCTTTTCCCATTCTGTGGCCTGCCTTTTTGTCTTTTTGACTGTGTCCTTTGCCTTACAGAAGCTTTTTAGTTTCAGAAGGTCCCATTTGTTAATTGTCGATCTCAGTGCCTGTGCCACTGGCATTATGTTTAGGAAGTGGTCTCCTGTACCAACTCGTTGAAGAGTATCTCCCACTTTCACTTCTAAAAGTTTCAGTGTGGCTGGATTTATGTTGAGATCTTTGATCCATTTGGACTTAAGTTTTGTACAAGGCGATAAACATGGATTTATCTGCAATCTTCTGCATACCAGTACCCAGTTATGCCAGCACCATTTGTTGAAGATGCTTTCTTTTTTCCATTGTACAGTTTTCGCTTCTTTGTCAAAAATCAAGTATTTATAGGTGTGTGGGTTAAAATTAGAGCTTTCGATTCGGTTCCATTGGTCTACCTGCCTATTTTTGTGCCAATACCAAGCTGTTTTCAGGACCATAGCTCTATAATAGAGCTTGAAGTCAGGTATTGTGATGCCTCCTGAAGTTCCTTTATTGTACAGGGATGTTTTACCTATCCTGGGCCTTTTGTTTTTCCATATAAAGTTGATTAATGTTCTTTCCAGGTCCTTGAAGAATTGTGATGGAATTTTGATAGGGATTGCATTGAATCAGTAGACTGCTTTTGGCAAGATTGCCATTTTTCTTATGTTGATTCTACCAATCCAAGAGCATGGGAGATCTTTCCATTTCTGGTATCTTCTTTGATTTCTTTCTTTAAAGACACAAAGTTCTTGATATACAGGTCTTTAATTTCCTTGGTTAACATTATCCCCAGGTATTTGATGCTGTTTTTGGCTATTGTAAAGGGTGATGTTTCTCTGATTTCTTTCTCAGTCACTTCATTATCTGTATATAATAGGGCCACTGATCTTTTTGAGTTTACCTTATATCCTGCCACATTGCTGAACATGTTTATCAGCTCTAGGAGTAAACTTGCGGAGTTTTTTGGGTCACTTATGTAAACTATCATATCATCTGCAAATAGTGAAAGTTTGACTTCTTCTTTTCCTATTTGTATTCCCTTTATCTCCTTTTGTTGTCTTATTGCTGTAGCTAGAACTTCAAGTACAATATTGAAGAGATATGGAGAGAGTGGACAGCCTTGTCTTGTTCCTGATTTTAGAGGAATTGCTTTGAATTTCTCTCCATTTAGTTTGATGTTAGCTGTTGGTTTACTGTATATTGCTTTTATTATATTCAGGTACGTTCCTGTTATCCCTGATCTCTCTAGGACCTTTATCATGAAGGGGTGCTGGATTTTGTCAAAGGTTTTTCAGCATCTAGTGAGATAATCATGTGGTTTTTCTTTCGCAGATTATTAATATGGTGGATTACATTGATAGATTTTCTAATGTTGAACCATCCCTGCATTCCTGGGATGAAGCCTACTTGATCATGGTGGATGATTTTTCTGATGTGTTCTTGAATCTGGTTTGCGAGTATTTTTTTTAATAATTTATTTTTATTTTCTGTACACTGGTGTTTTGCCTACATGAATGTTTGTGTTGGATCCCTTGGAACAGGAGTTAGAAACAGTTGTGAGCTGCCATGTGGGTACTGGGAATAGAACTCAGGTCCTCTGGAAGAGCAGTGAGTGCTCTTAACCACCAAGCCATCTCTCCAGTCTGGTTTGCGAGTATTTTATTGAGTATTTTTGCATCAATGTTCATGAGGGAAATTGGTCTATAGTTCTCTTTCTTAGTTGTGTCTTTGTGTGGCTTGGGTATCAAGGTAATTGTAGCCTCGTAGAAAGAGTTTGGCAGTGAGCCTCCTGCTTCTATTGTGTGGAATATTTGAGGAGTATTGGAGTTAGCTCTTCTTTGAATTTCTGGTAGAATTCTGCAATGAAGCCATCTGGGCCTTGTGGGGAGCCGCCCTCACATTCTCTGTTACAAGATGGCGCCGACACCCGTTGTAGGTTGGAGTAAACAACCTTGGTGCGCAAGTGCCTGCTACTTTTCCATCCCTTACTCTCTGCCTCTCCCGTGGAGTCATATGGGCTGGCAGGAGCCAGTGAGGAGATGACAAGTCCGAGGTGGGGACTGCTGAGCTATATAAGGGTTGGGCTTTTTGCTCCCCGGGTCTCTGCTCTGTAAGCTTATGCTCTCCCTCTCAAGACGCATTAAAGCTGTTCTGCAGAAGGATCCTAAGTGTGCTGCGTCGTTCTTGCTGGCGAGACAGTAGCGCGGGACAGGGCCTGGGATTTTTTTATTTGGGAGACTTTTGATGACTGCTTCTATTTCATTAGGGGTTATAGGTCTGTTTAGATTGTTTATCTGTTCTTGATTTAGTTTTGGCAAGTGATATCTATCCAGGAAATTGTCCATTTCCTTTAAATTTTCAAATTTTGTGGAGTACAGATTTTCAAAGTATGCCCTGATGATTCTCTGGATTTCCTGAGTCTGTTGTTATGTCCCCTTTTTCATCCCTGATTTTGTTAATTAATATGCTTTTCCTCTGTCGTTTGGTTAGTTTGGACAGAGGTTTATCTATTTTGTTGATTTTCTCAAAGAACCAACTCTTTGTTTCATTGATTCTTCTCAGTGTTTTTCTGGTTTCTACTTGATTGATTTCAGCCCTCAATTTGATTATTTCCTGGCATCTGCTCCTCCTGGGGGAGTTTGCTTCTTTTTGTTCTAGAACATTCAGCTGTGCTATTAATTCTCTAGTATGACTGTTCTCCAGTTTTTTCATGTGGGCACTTAGTGCTATAAACTTTCCTCTCAGCACTGCTTTCAAAGTGTCCCATAAGTTTGTGTATGTTGTGTCTTCATTCTCAATGAAATCGAGGAAGTCTTTAATATCTTTTTTTATTTGTTCCTTTACCCAGGGATGGTGCAATTGTGCATTGCTCAATCTCTATGAGTTTGTAGGGTTTCTGCGATTTGTGTTATTGTTGAATTCTAATGTTAATGCATGGTGGTCTGATAAGATGCAGGGGGTTATTCCAATTTTCTTGTATCTGTGGAGATTTGCTATGTTTCCTGTTATGTGGTCAATTTTAGAGAAGGTTCCATGTGGTGCCGAGAAGAAGGTATATCCCTTTGTATTTGGGTGGAATGTTCTATAGATGTCTGCTAAACCCAGTTGGGTCATAACTTTTATTAGTTCTTTTGTTTCTTTGTTAAGTTTCTGTCTGGAGGTCCTGTCTAGCGGTGAGAGTGGAGTGTTGAAGTCTCCTGTTATTAGTGTGTGAGATTTTATGTGCATTTTGAGCTTTAGTAATGTTTCTTTCACGAATGTAGGTGCCTTTGTATTTGGGGTGTAGATATTTAAAATTGAGACTTCGTCTTGATGTATTTTTCCTTTGATGAATATGAAATGTTCTTCTTCATCTCTTTTGATTGATTTTAATTTGAAGTCTAATTTGTTAGATATTAGGGTTGCTACACCCGCTTTTTTCCTGGGACCGTTTGATTGGAAGATCTTTTCCCAACCCTTTACTCTGAGATAACATCTGTCTTTGATGTTGAGATGTGTTTCTTGTATGCAGCAGAAGGAAGGGTTCTGTCTTCGTATTTATTCTGCTAGTCTGTGCCTTTTTATAGGCAAGTTGAGGCCATTGACATTGAGGGATATTAATGACCATTGATTGATGATTCTTGTTTGTGCTTGATTCATTGTTAGTGAAGTTATTTTGTGTAGTTTCTCCTCCCTTTTTCTTTTGGTGTTTTGTAAAGTGTGATTATATATTGCCTGTGTCTTTGTGAATGTAGTTATCTTCCTTGGCTGTAGGTTTTCCTTCTCGCATTTTCTGTAGAGCTGGATTCATGGATACGTGTTGTTTAAATCTGGCTTTGTCATGGAATATTTTGTTTTCTCCATCTATAGTAATTGAGAGCTTTGCTGGATATTGTAGTCTGGGCTGGCATCCTTATTCACTTAGAGTTTGTAGGACATCTGTCCAGGATCTTCTGGCTTTCATCGTTTCCATTGGGAAGTCAGGTGTAATTCGGATAGGTCTGCCTTTGCATGTTACTTGGCCTTTTTCTTTAGCTGCTCTTAATATTTTCTCTTTTCTCTGTAGGTTTGATGTTTTGATTATTATATGGCGAGGTGACTTCTTTTTCTGGTCGAGCCTATTTGGTGTTCTGTAAGATTCTTGTGCTTTCATAGGCATATCTTTCTTTAGGTTAGGGAAGTTTTCTTCTATGATTTTGTTGAATATGTTTTCTGTACCTTTAAGTTGAATTTCTTCACCTTCTTCTATACCTATTAATCTCAGGTTTGGCTTCTTCACGGTGTCCCATATTTCCTGGATATTTTGTGTTAAGGATTTGTTGGTTTTGAGATTTTCTTTGGTTGATGACTCTGTATCCTCTAATGAGTCTTCAATACCTGAGATTCTCTCTTCTCTCTCTTGTATTCTATTGGTGATACTTGCATCTGTAGTTCCTGATCGTTTACCCAGCTTTTCTATTTCCAGCATCCCTTCATTCTGTGTTTTCTTTATCGTTTCTATTTCAGCTTTCAATCCTTCAACTGTTTGAGTTGTTTCCTTAATTTTTTTGGTTGTTCTTTCTTGGTGCTCTTTAGATTCTTTGAGAGATTTGTTTACTTCTTGAAATTTTCCCCCATTTCATGGATTTTTTGTTTGTTTTTTCTTCTATTTCTTTAATGGATTTCCTCGGTTCTTCTTTGAGGGTCTCCATCATCTTCATGAAATAATTTTTAAGGTCTGTCTCCTCTTCTTTGTCTCTGTAGTGCTTTTCGGGTCTTGCTGGTGTTGGATCCCTGGATTCTGGTGGGGTCATGTTGGTGTTTCTATTGCTGAGTGATCTCTTATTCTGTCTTCTTCCCATCTCTTCTTTCAGTGGGTGCTGGTGCGGTCTTTCCGTCTCCACTGGTCTCCTTCCTTCCTGCAGCTGAAGCTGGGGATGCTGACATGGAGTTTTGGTCCTGGTAGGGCTGATGTCTTTCCTGAAGCTGGTCTCACTGGGGTTGGGATCTTGGAAGGGCTGATGTCTTTCCTGTGTGGGCAGGTCTTCTGGATGCGGCCCCGAAGATCAAGGGGATGGGTGATGGGCGGGCGGTCCCCGCAGGAGACCCAATCTCACCTGAAGCTGGACTCCCTGAGGTTGGGGTCTTGGAGGGGCTGATGTCTTTCCTGTGTGGGCGGGTCTTCTGGATGCCAGGAGCGGCCCCAAAGATCAAGGGGCATGGGGGATGGGCGGGCGGTTCCCGCCGGAGACACACTCTCCTTCTTTCTCTTTTTTTGAAGCACTTTTTATTATATATTTAAATTAGAAACAAGCTTGCTTCCCATGTCGGTCCCAGCTCCCTCTCTCTCCCCTCCATTCCTGACCCCCTGTCCCCCACCCAATCACCACTCCATTCCCCAGGGTAGGTAAGTCTCTCTATGGGGGATCTAGAGTGTCTGTCATTTCATTCCAGAGAGGGCCCAGGTCCTCTCTTAAGTGTCCAGATTGAGAGATCATCCCTCATTGTGGGAAGGGCACCCAAAAACCATTTGTGTTCCAGGGATAAATACTGATCTACTACCCAAAACTCCATGGATTGCCTAGGTCTCTGCACTGACACCCTGACACCCACATTCAAGGGGTCTGGATCAGACCCATACTGGCCTCTCAGCCATCACTTTGGGTTCAAGATCTTCCCCTTGTTTAGGTCAGCTATTTCTCTGGATTTCACCAGCCTGGTCTTGCCCCCCTTGCTCATCACTCCTCCCTCTCTGTTCACATACTTGGCAATAAAGCAAATATCAACAGATATTTAAAAAATTGGAATAAACCCATGTATCTTTTCAGACCACCATGACTTAAAATTGCATCATTCCTGGATTAAGGAAGAATTGAGGAAAGATATCAAAGACTTCCTAAAATTCAATGAAAATAAAGGCAAAACAAACCCATGAGGCACTCTGAAAGCCTTTCTAAGAGGCAAGTTCAGAGAAATAAGTGCCACCATGAAGAAACTGGAGAATAGTCATGCTAGAGAAGTAACAGGACCACTGAAAGCTCTAGAACAAAAAGAAGCAAACTCACCCAGGAGGAGTAGAAACCAAGAGATAAACAAATTGAGAACTTAAAACAATGAAGTAGAAACAAAGAAAGCAATACAAAGAATAAACGAACCAAAGAGTTACTTCTTTGAGAAAGTCAACAAGATAGACAAACCTTTATCCAACCTAACTAAAAGGTAGAGAGAAACGTCACTCTTTACAATAGTCACAAACAATATAAAATATCATGGGGTAACTCTAACCAAACAGGTGAAAGACCTGTAGGACAGGAACATTGAATCACTAAACAAAGAAGTTAAACAAGATACCAGAAAATGGAATTATCTCCCATGTTCTTGGTTAGGTTGGATCAACATAGTAAAAATGGCAATCTTAGCAAAAGCACTCTACAGTCAATGCAATTCCTATCAAAATCCCAGAACAATTCTTCACAGACTTTGAATGGACAATTCTCAACTTTATATGAAAAAACAAAATATCCTGAATAGCCAAAGCAATCATGTAAAATAAAGGAAATTCAGGAGGCATCACCATCCCTAACTTCAAGCTCTACTATAGAGCTATAGTAATGAAAACAGCTTGGTGTTGGCACAGAAACAGACAGGAAGACCAATGGAATAAAATTGAAGTCCCTGATATTAACCCACACACCTATGAATAACTGATCTTTGATAAAGAAACTAAAACAATAGAATGGAAAAAAGAAAGCATCTTCAACAAATGGTGCTGGGATGACTGACTGCTGGCATATAGAAAACTGCAGATAGATCCATATCTATCACAACACACAAAACTTAAGTTCAAGTGGATCAAAGACCTCAACACAAATACATTGTCACTGAACCTCTTAGAAGATAAAGTGGGAAGTACCCTTGATGAGTTGACACAGGAGACAGCTTCCTGAACATAACACCAGTAGCACAGACACTGAGAGCCGTAAATGGTACCTCCTGAAACTGAAAACCTTCTGTAAGATAAAGTACACATTCAACAAGACAAAATGGCAGCCCACAGAATGGGAAAAGATATTCACCAACCCCACATGTGACACAGGGCTGATCTCCATAACTTACAATGAACTGAAGAAGCTAGTCTCAAAAACACCAAATAACCCAATTAAACAATGGGGTACAGAACTAAACAGAGAAGGGATGCTCTCTCAGCCTAGAATCTTGGGGGAGGGCCTAGGTCCTGCCCTGAAAGAAATGACAGATTCTGGTGATCCCCCATCGAGGGATTCACCCTCATGGGGGATGGGAGTGGAGAATAGGTGGAGGTTGGGGAACCTGGTTGGGGGGAGGGAGAGGGAGCTTGAATTGACATGCGAAGCAAAATTGTTTCTAATTTAAATAAAAAAAGAGAATTCTCAATATAGGAGTTCAAAATGGCAGATAGACACTTAATAAAGCGCTCAACTTACTTAGCCATCAGGAAAATGCAAAGCAAAATAACTCTGAGATACCATCTCACTCCTGTCAGAATGGTTAAAATCAAAATCACCAATGACAGTTTATGATGGAGCAGATATGGAGAAAGGGGAACACTCCTCCACTACTGGTGGGAGGGCAAACTTAAACAGCCACTTTGGAAATCAGTATGGTGATCCTAAGAAAAATGGGAATCAATCAACCACAAGATCCCATAACTCCACACTTAAGAATATACCCAAAAGATTCACATTCATACAATAAGGACATCTGTTCAAATTTGTTCAAAGCAGCATTAATTGTAATAGATAGACTCTGAAAGGAACCTAGAAGTCCCTCAGCTGAAGAATGGATAGAGAAAATGTGGTATATTTACACAATACACTACTACTCAGTGGAAAAAATACAATGGAATCTTGAAATTTTCAGGCAAATGGATGACAATAGAAGAAAGTATGCTGAGTGATTTAATCCTGTCACAAAAGACAAGCATGGTATGTACTCACTTATATATGAATTTTAGACATGGAGCCGCCTACAATCCCTCAGCCAGTGTCTGGGAAACAGGGAGTACCTTAACAGAGCCATGCATGGTACCCTGGAGAAGAGGAATGGGATAGGATACCCTGGACAGATTGGGCGCACTGGGGAAGGGGAAAGGGAGCCTGCAGAAAGACAGGGGGAAAAGAGGAGGGAAGAGAAGGACATGGGAGAGAAGGAAGATTGAGTCAAGGGAAAAATAGAGGAGAGCAGGATGAGAGATACCATAATAGAGGGAGTCATTATAGGTTTGAGGAGAGATCTGGCACTAGTGAGATTTCCATAGATCTACAAGGATGACACCAACTGGCAAACTAAGTAATAGTGGAGAGGCTACCTTAAATGCCCTTATAATGAGTTTGAAGACTACCTTATATGCCATCCTAGAACCTTCATCCAGTGGCTGATAGAAGCAGAGGTAGACACCCACAGATAAACACTGAACTGAACTTCTGGAGTTTCATTGAGGGAGGAAAAATGAGCAAACGGGTCAAGACGAGGCTGGTAAAAGCCACAGAATCAGCTGACCTGAACAAGGGGGTTCATGGACACCAGACTGATGGCTGAGAGGCAAGTATGGAACTGACCCCCTGAACGTGGGTGTCAGTGAGGATGTCTTGGCAATCAATGGGGTTTCAGGTAGTAAATCAGTATCTATCCCTGGCATGAGAATGGATTTGGGGAGCCCATTCCACGTTGAGAGATGCTCTCTCAGCCTAAGCACATGTGGGAGGGCCTAGACCCTGCCCACAGTGATATGACAGACTTTTGAGATCCCCCAATGGAGGGCCTCACCCTCCCTGGGGGAGTGAGGGGGCATGGGGTGGGGGTCAGAGGAGGAGGAGAGGGAGAGGCAGCTGGGATTGACATGAAAAGCAAGATTGTTTCTTATTTAAATTAAAAGTAACCTGAAATTTGGTGCAACTATTTGTTATGCTGGCTGTCTTTGTAGAAGTGGTAGAAATTCCATACTTCAGAAATATTTGGTATTCTACTACTATTTTCCTTAAGTGGAATAATATATTATGACTATACAATCAGGTAAGGTCTACACTACTCATTTTCTATTGCTGCCTTAAAAGGTTCTATATAGTCAATTAAAGTGACACAATTTCATGTTAATTGACACACTTCAGGATTTTGGATGTCTAAGATGAATATTGGCTTAAAATTAATTAATGTATTTACAGTATTATAGTGAAAATCTTTCTGTTCATATTATAAATTAGCCAGACCAATGGTATTCTTCTCTTCTGCCTTTTACTTTTGAAGAGCCTTATAATTACCACTAAAAATCTATGCAATCCAGAATAATTCTGTATGTTAGGGGTAGTTGCCACTCTTAACTCCTATAAACTTAATTGTTCTAAATGACAAAATTTAATTCAGAGATTTCTTTGATTAAAGTTTGAATATTTTGTGGAAGCCATTATTCTGACCGACCCATCTGTCAATTAACCTTATGTACTAATAATGTATCAGCTACTTTCTTTTATTTATCCACTGAGAAATATACAGAGAGTGGTACACAGCAACATTATTCAAACTAGAACACAATTATGGCAATGTTTTGCTCAAAAAACCCTCAAATATGCATTCTACTCCTTTTATAGACATTGAATAATTCAATTTTTTCCTTGCTGTGGGCCATAAAGCAACTTCATTCATCTTCAGTAAAAGTATAATTGATGATAAAGTTAAATTTCGTTATAAATAAGAACACATTATCCACTGGCTTCATATTCTTGTGGCTTAGCTCCTAATTATTGCTTCATTTATATCTAACTTTCCTTTAAGTGAGTTTTTCAGAATGGGTTTTTTGTTCTGCATGAATACATTTTATTCTGATCCACTTTACTATGTTTTCCACTTTCAACTTGTTTAGGTTGCCCTCTGTCCCAAACTCTAAGTCTGCTTTCTTTTTACCCCCTCTGTCTCTCCTTCCCTCCTTCACTCCCCATCCACCCTCTGTAACCTGTTGAGGGCAGTCAGTGTTGCTGACATATATGTGAGTGTAGGTCTGGCTACTGTAATGGGTGACCTATCAGGGGCACCACCACTCTCAAAAATATCTGATGTTCTAAATCCCATCAGCTGTTGACTGCACATAGTCACTCAACTAGGAGTGTGGCCTGTGGGCAGTCTTACCCCTTCCAAGATGGAGGATTGACTAGATGGAATATTTTCAGGTCTTGTCTAGGTAGCCCCCATTGTTGGGAGTCCAAATGTACAACAGCCTGCTGTATCCAGAAGACACTGTTTAGCAGTAGTCTTCAAATAACCTCTGTTTCTTCAATCATTCCTATCCTCTTGCTCTAATATCCCTAAATGGATAATCCCAAAATGTAAAGTTTCTAATATGATGCAAAACCACCAGGAAAAGGGTGTTTTAGAAGTTTCAAGGTTCCCCAGCAGTAGATAAGAGCTAAGGGCAAGTAAAAACTGCCATGAGAGGGAAAATTATTTCTGATTGGACATGAGCTCCCTAAATGATTATCCAATTCAGTTCCTACTGGTCAGCTCTAAAAATTTTTACACATAAGCAGCACTAAATGGACTCAGTAGGCAGCATTAATACATTTATTTACATATATAAATAATTGAAGAATTAAAAGCCATGAATTTGAGAGGGAGATGGAGGGCATCTATGGGAAAGTCAGAGGGAGAAATTGGGGAATTTTATTTATGCAAAACAATGGATAATTGTACTTCCTATATTCACACTCAATTACTACTTAAGGCTAGCCTCATATTTATTGGATATACTCCCACCTGAATGAATGCTTGTGTATACATGTATGTAACCCACATTAAATTGATATATGAAAATAACATATGTGTCTGTTTCTAATTCATATTCTGTGTATTTGTAATGTGGTTCTATAATACTTATATTAGATATTAATAATGCCTTTGTCTCTTTAGTCCATAGTCCATATTATCTTTTTCTAACTTTATTTTGTTTTGGTTTTTCAAGTCAGGGTTTCTCTGTATTGCTTTGGAGGTTGTCCCAGAATTCTCTCTGTAGACCAGGCTGATCTTGAACTCACAGAGATTTGCCTGCCTCTTCCTCCTGAGTGCTGGAATTAAAGGTGTGAGTCACCAATGACCTGCCTTTTTCTAACTTTCTATATATGGTTAATACTGCCAAATATTCTTAACATATGAATAGAAATACAAAATAAATGATTGGTTTCAAATTGATGAAACTTCCAAACACTGGGATTTATATATTGCTTTACACTGTAAAGAAAATGAAATAAGCAGGACCAAGTATGGTCAATCTCAGATGGTGGGAAGGAAGAAGTTTTTACTTCACTAATTTTTAAAAAGATCCTTCACTTATAGGTGTAATTTGTGAATTAGTCCATTTCCCTGTTAGATGTGATAATGATGTATCATTGTTTCTGCTTGACATAGGCATCGATAAGTAAATAAATGAACAGAATGGATTGTGCATATAGTTTAATGCAAGTGACTTACAAGACCCCAGATATCACACTCAACATCATAGAAAATGTGAAAATAAAAGAGAACCCTGAATAGAAGAAAATAATGAAATAAAGATTAAACTTGAAATATTCCGCGTAGGAGCAAGATTTAGAATGTAAGTAGTTAGGAGTGGTTTGACTTAAGCAATATATTACATGATATTAAATGATAGGGTCAAAATCTTATCCAGGAATATATTTATCATCACATTTCTTTTCTTGTAATAGTACTATACTCTAATATTATTACAGAAAGTTTGAAGTTCACTTAATACTGTGGGAAAGAAATCTTAATGGCCCTGAAAGATGATCATGGCTGCTTATCCTTGAACATTCAAAAGTAATTTTTTCTTTTTTTCTTACCTGGAAATTTGCAAAAACGACTTCTGAAATATTACAGAGTTTCATATGAGATGAATTAAGCCCTTTAATTTCCCAAGAGCATTAAGTGGGATAATTCACAAACTAGATTTGATTTTACCATCCCGTCTGTTTGGATGACTGACAGTGTATAGTTCCTTTGTCTTTTATGAGATGAGTGCTAACGAAGGCATTAATTTTCTCTGAACACTTTTGCTTCTCGGGATGCCACCATTGTAAAAATTCCATTTTGGCCTCCTGCATGAAGTGTAATCCACATTGGCTTCCTTTTAATCATGTTAAACTGAGAAGTGTAAATTGCATGCTTTCTCACACAGTGACTGCTGTAAAACAAAATTAGAAGCACTTTGCCAATACAGTTAAACTTGAGGCCTTAAAATATTTCCTTATACTTGTTAATTAATGACATTTCTCATACACACACACAAACGTGTATATAATCTAAGGCTAAATGTCACATATATAAACACAAGGTTGTCTCTTCTGTTTCATATTTGAAATAGATATAAATGTTATATTGAACCACATTCCTCCTTTGTGAAATATACTTTTGTAAATAAATAAATAAATAAATAAATGTCTGGCATGTTGGACATCAACTTTTAATCTTACCCATCTTGAAAGGAGCAGTTGGAACTCTGCTTGTTTCAGGTTGGTCTGATCTATATGGTGAATTCCAGGTCAGCTAACAATGGGGATTCTGCCCCCACCAAAGAGAGAGGGATAGAGATGGGGAAGAGGAAGTGAGAGGAGGGGCAGAGAGAGGGAGAGATGGAGGGAGGAAGGTATGAAGGAAGACAGGAAGGAAGACAGGAAGGAAGAAAGGAAGGAAAGATAAGTGAATCTGATTTCTTTTTCTTTAAATTGATACAAATCCATGAGTCCTACTGAATATGGAGCATGCAAAGTCCCATAGATTCACAAATGTACACATTTTTACAGCTCTTGCCTTCTTTGAAATAAGTCACAACTTTAAAATCCAGAGAAAAGCCATTTTTCTCTTTATTTTTGTTTGCATGTTCTTTTCTCCTTATTTTGTTCTTTTTTTTTCCTCCCTGCTTTGACTTTTTCCTTAAACTTTTCCTCATTTCCTGTTTCTTCCTCTTTTATTTCTTTTCTTCTTCCCAATTTAGGCATTAAAATCTCATTTTGTTAAGACAATATACAGTAGAGAAGATAATCCATCAGAATTTTACTGTTGCATGATAATTTATCTTATATTCAAACGCTCTCTATTTGGGGGAGTTCATTTGCACAAAGGATAGGGTTAGTTTTGTTTTTACTAGCCTTTATTAATGAAGACAATAATTTTCAGGATTTAAAAATTTTCTAAGTTTCTCTTTAGCAATTTACTGAAGAGCTGTGATTCCTAGAAGTGTGCATCCAGGGTAAGATCTCAGGAATTACTAAGGGGTAATTAGTTGATAGCAATATATGAATCTAACATTGTGCTTGTTGCTCATTTAGTAGAAAATTTCATGTTCTTTTTTAGTGGCTCAATTTCATCTTTTAAAATTATCAGTCAGGTCTGTTACAACTGTTTCTATAAACTGTATAAATTAGTATGCAAACATGTTTTATTTAGTTTAATATAATAGGATTCTTTTAAAATGAGGAAGGGATAGAAGGGAGACACTATTCAGAATATATTCTACACACATATGGAATTTCAAATAACAATTTATACCAATAAAATTAAAAGTGTTAAATTCTTTTTTATGTAGTAAAATGAAATTAAAAGAATGATTAAATGATTAAATAATGTTTTCAGTGTTTAAATTTTACTTCTGCATGTATCTAAAATCATTTGGAATAAATCTTCACCACTCTGTCTCTCTTTGTCTCTCAGTTTGTCTCTCTCTCTCTCTCTCTCTCACACACACACACACACACACACACACACACAAACACACACACATACACCTCTCTCCAAGAGATTCAGCTTTAAAAAAACTCTCTCAAGTCTAGTGTTTTTCTATTTTTGAATAAAACAGGAAGAAATATGTAATAAGCTTTCTTCACAAATCCCCACTTTAAAAATACTCCCTTAGTAGAAATGCATAATATATAAATTTATTTCACACAACCTCAAAATAGAGGTTTGAGAACTGTGATTTCACATTGTCTTCTAAAATATATTTTTCATTGCTATAGTGATTTTTCCCCTCTTTGTTGTACTCTACTATCCACATTTCTATGATTCTAGCTTCAGTGGCCATGTTTTTATGTAACCTATTTTTTCTGTCAATGTAGATATGAGTTAGTTCTTACCCTGCAAGACATGGAAAATATTTCTCACAAATACACAAATAGAAAATATGGTTTAATACCTTTTAAGGCTGAAGTAATATCCTGTCCCCCCCCCGTTTTTCTTAACGATTGGAAAAGACTAGATGAGATTAGCAGGACACAGTAAAGTCATATTTATCTATGTAATTTGAAGACCTTACTCTTCTAAATATTAAGCCAGGCTTAATATTTAAGTTCTCCATTTTTGCCTAAGTTCCCCATATTAATGCACTCATGAATCTAATAAATTGCCTACCTAAGCTACCCACCTGGGGAACGTAACCCACCTGCATTTTGCTGCTGCCATGTATCATTAGGGAGTCATTATCACTGTGTCATCAGATCCTCATTTTGGAAACTCTCCCTTCAACGAATCCTTCAGCAGTTCTCCACTTATGAGTCACCATTCTTTTAATTATTTATAAGCAGTTTGAATGAGAAGAGGGAAACTCTTGGGGCAAAGTAATTATGGTGAATTGCATGGTAGTGCTAAACAAGACTAATTACAGTTCAATTAAGTTGAATGCTTGGGTAGAATTATCATTTAATTATTTCAATAACAACAAATACCAGTTGAAATATAAATGTGTGATTATTTCATCCTGAAGAAAGGATCTTAGGTATTATTTTCCAAGACTGAAATATAACTAAAAGACATGCAAACCTCAATAAGATTGAAATTTGTATGTGTTAGTCACGGCTTCATAAGTTTGCTTAAATTATTTTTTAAAATGGCTTTTTAGTGCAGGGGAGATGTCCCCTTGGCTAAGGAGATGGACTGCTCTAAGGGTATCTGCATTAGATTTCCTTCACCCCCATATTGGCTTACAGTAATCCCAGGTGCAACATTCTGAGTTCTGCAGACATTGCATAAATATGGTGAATATGCTTACACATAGGCAAAACACTACTAACACAGAAAGTAAATTTCAAAAAATGAAACATGGCTCTGGAATAATAGCACTACAAAGTGAACCTGTGGTGGTCTGTGTGGTGTATGTTTCTAATAGAACCTGTGGTGATCTCTGTGGTGTATGTTTCTAATAGAACCTATGGTGATCTGTGTGGTGTATGTTTCTATTAGTTTCTGAAAGTAAGAGCACCCTTTAAGCTACAAACATCTGAGACAGGCGTTTCCAGACATTGCAGAAAAGCTCTGGCTTGGTCCCCACATCTCTTTCTGAGGATAATTTCTTACCAGTCTGCAGGAAACTATCCCATTGATCTCCTGATGAGCAGCAGCTGCAGACTCCAAAGTCTGAAGCTGCTGGTGGGACTTCTCTTCCTAGCAGAGAGAGGAAGGTGGAAGTGACCAAAAGTTGACTTCTCACTGGATCTTTCCTCGGAGACCGTGGATAAGGGCTTATCAGCACAGACTCAGAGTGAGAAAACAAGAGTGAGCGCAAAGTTACTACAAGTTAAAATCAGAAGAGTAAGCAGTGCCCAAAGGTACTGGAATTTTGACCCAGCTAAACTGGAGGCGCCGGAATAGCATCACAGTATCCAGATGACCCACAATGAAGAACCCTTGGGAGGGGTGTCTGTCCTAGAATAAAACTTACCTAGGACCCACTCAAAGAATGTATAAAAGTAAGACACAGCTTCGCTGAGAATCTAAAATTTGTCTTCTTTGTCCTGCTGTTTTAAACACCTTAGCTTTTCAAAAATGTCTGTCTTAACAATGGATGGACACATGCATACAAAAGTTCAAAGTGTCTATCGATAAATGAACAATTTCCTGAAACCAGTATTAGTGCCTATCCTACAAAACAACAAAAAGTAGAGTCTGCTTGTTACCTTACATTCATAAGATTTGTAATTAAAATTATAGATTAAAGGACAAACATATGAAACATTACTCAAAACATGTCTGTTTTTTATTGCACCAATCTTCTATTTTATTTAGCTTTAGAGTGATATCACTTTGGGTTTGGGGTAACATGCTAACAAAATTGTGTGATAGAAAAACTGATTTTTAAAACTGTTCATACATATAAGGAGTAACTTGTAAAATAGATTTCCAGATTATTCCCCAGATCAATATATTAGGGAACAAATAGTGTTCAAATTTCTTCTACCTATTATTTTTATGACTGATAATATTTATCATAATGATAAAACAGTATCAGCCACTAAACTCTGCAGAGACACAAGTGTGATGCTGAGATTTCACTGTCAGAAAGCAATGATCAGAACTTAATGCAAATTGTGGAAACATCCTATAATCATGAAAATGTAATAAAAGAGTAAATGTGACTTTTCTAGGCAATTATTTTTAATTAGTCATTAATAAATTGGGAGAGGTGTTCTGGACTACTGTGTCTTTCTACTTTGAGGTGCATTTTCTTAGACATGAATTAAAATCTCTTTTTAGTTTTTGACTTGGGTCTCCCTTTATTTCTGTCTTTAATTAATGAGAATGAATACTGAGAGAAAGATTTCAAAATTTCTTTCATTATTCAACTATACATTTGAAGTTCCCCAAAGAGATTTTTTTCACTCTTGCAAAAATGAAAAGACCTAAATTAAAGAATTTCATTCCTAAAAGAACCTCATGCTAGAATCCTCCTGCTAATGCTCTCATCCAATACATGCCAAACTGTGTGAACACCTCCAATGAAAGAAAGTTCATTTCTTCCTGAGAAACCTGTTTCAACTTGGATCGTTCTGATCATCAGGCAGGAGATGGAATCTCTTTGTTGCTATACCCACTGTCCATCAACCTGACTCCACCAATTGTCTCACCTCCCCAGTGGTGGGTTGTGTTGCTCCTCAGTACATGGAGCCTATGTTTAATTAACCATCATCCATCTGTTTCTGTCATCTCTAACCTTCTTCCCACATTGAAAAGCAGGACTTTTGCTGTGAGTTTTATTTTTTCTTCCTTACCCTCATTTTCACCAAATTTAAAGATCTTTATAACAAATGAGGGTTTTTTGTAAAGAGTTTCTAACATACATTTTTAAGTGTCTGTATTACTCAACTGAAACATGTGAATAAAACAGTGTGGATAAGGTTGTTATGGTTTCCAGATACTATACTATGTATACATCAGGGGTAAAGTGCATATTGAATAAATAATTATATAATTGTAACTTCTGATGAAGAACTTCATCTAGTCTGATAAGACACAAAATATTTGTCACATGTGTCTTTATATCTTTATATATACTTTCTGTATTTCACACTAACATTAATTAACATGATTTAGAATTGTCATACAAAAGAAATTCGATATGTAATTGCACTAAGAATTAGTAAAAAGAACACTTGTTGAATCTTTCAAATTTTAAAATAAAATCTATGATTATATAAGCAAACATGAGAAATATTTCTCTCTAAAATAGCTATTAGAGTTTATGCTTGCATTGAAGTAATGGTGAAATTAAATATTGAATCATGACTATGTATGTAGTATATATGGTAGTATGGAAAACGGGACTTTGTTTTTATTTATTCTATTTGGTTTCCAGAGACAAGTTTATATGTAGTCAGTCCTGGCTGTCATGGAAATCACTCTGTTGACCAGGCTGACCTCACACGCAGATATCCACCTGCACCCTAAGTGAAGTTCTGTGATTAAACGCATGTGTCACAACCACCCAAATATTTTTATTTTTTGTTATTCTTTTCTTGTCACTGTTGTTGTTTCTATACCTCATTTATTTCACCTGTTGACGCATATTATACTTCTGTGTTTTCAAACATGAATCTTAAGACTTTGAGGTTTTAAGAATTGTGCTTAAGACAATATAATGCCTATGTGATTTGGGCTGAAATTAAAATGCAAAATCTGGTGCATGTTATAAAGCTTATTTTATTTTTGATGCGTCTTGGGTATTCACAAAATAATTTTTTACATGAGAATATTTTATAAAATAAAGAAGTAAAGACGAACTTGGCGTGGGCCTGTAGTATAAGGTAGTATATTAGCAAATATCAGATTAAAATCATTTACTGGGGGGGGTAGAAAGCAAGGTATCACCTAGCTGACTGGTGTTAAGAGAAGATTTTAAATTCTGTCTTGGAAAAAAGATAAAATTTCTCTCTAGAAATAGGTTTCATATGAAAGGATGTTGTAAACAGGGGCCGAATATTAATTAACACATTGTCTTTATGTAATTATAAACAGTTTTCTGTAACTTCATTTTGTAGTAATACATTGTTGGAATAGTTTCATGGAAAATGTGGTATGCCTGTTTTTGCCTCTGCGTGTGTGTTTGTGTGTGTGTGTGTGTGAGTGTATGTGTGTGTGTGTTTACGTCTGCTTATGTATGCCTGTGTGCCTGTGTATCTGTATAGAAGAGAGAAAGGGGAAAGAGAGAGAATATTCAGCAATCTTGCACTTTCAAATTTAATTTAAATTCCATGTTGGTTCTCAATATGGGACATAATTTCATACATTATTAATTCTTGCTTTACATATTAAAGATATTCACTGCTTTAATTTCATTCTTGCCATATATTTGTACCTCCATTTGAGAATTTCCTATTTAGGTAGGTAGGTGCATCTGTTTTAAGAAAGTGAGATAGATGGTTCAAAGTAATCAATTGCACAAACTGAGGTCTAGCATTTGCTTTTTCTGTCTATTTGTTTATTAAATGACTTTGACAGAATTTGTTTGACATGAAATCAAAGGAGGTTTGTGGGAATTGTATTATCTGTTTCATGCCTGTGCATAATGAGCTACTGTGTGAGGGATTAGTTACCTCTGCTGTTGAATATTCCAAGAAAATTTAGATTTATTTAGCTTTCAGCAGAAAAACAACTGAATATTTGGCATTCTAAAGTTGTGTTTTCTTGTTCTACAGATCACCTCTATATATTTTATCATTTAACATTGCAATTCTATCTACATCCCATTTCACATGTGTTTATATTAAAAGACTCTTTAATGTATCTCCAAACCCAGTGGTATGATTGAAATCAAGCTTTGTACTACCCACACCCATGTTTAAACCATCAAAGATTTGCTAATGAGCCATTTACCTCCTATTGTAACTTTACCACTGGCATAGAAAGAAATAAAACAACCGGAATGAACAAATGGCACCTGTAAGGGGAGATTAAATTGAAATTGCATTTAGATAGAGCAACACCCCTAAAGAATTTGGCTAGAAACAAAAAAAGTCAAAAACAATAAACTGTTCAATGCTATTAAGGAATGCCAATGTTATAAATATTCTGTTTTGAACACTGGCCAGAATTTGCTTCTCTTTCATGTAAGCTATGCTGTTGGGAACAAGAGCATCTAATCTTTTAATTGACAGACCTTCCCTTGTGTCTTACTGCTCTGAACATTTCACGGATGTCCAAGAAAACTACTCCAGCATTGAAGATCCAGAGGCTACTCTAAGTGGTATGATGCTAAACCATAGCTTCTGCCTCAAGAGGCCTTGCTCTAGTCACCCTTGAGCCAAACAATCTGCAAATGATAGGAGTTTTCACTTCCCAAGTTTCAATTACTCTATATTATGACAGTGAATTGTAAGTTGCTTTGCACACTGAAGCTATTTCCATTCCCATTCAAGCAAAGAACTGCACTCTTCAGGAACTCTAGAGAAACCTTTTGATAGGCAGAAGAAAATATTTGCATATCCCTTGGTTCTGATTGGAACCCACATGAGGCTTATGATTGGTGGAATGAAAAGCTGACCCAAGGTTGCCATGTCTTTCTTTTGCCTCTACAAGTGTATGTTTTCAGGTTTTGTGCTTTTTCTGCATAATTATCTTCTATACATTAGCATTTCAACCCCCACATTTTAGAAATTAGGGCCCCAAAAGTTAATATCTTACAAATTATTTTCGGTAACAATTTTGGTCTTTAATGTGAGTGGAGGAAGGTAAATTGGTGACTCTAAGAACAGATACAACCATGCCACTTCCAGCCTCAGGATCTGGATCACACCTAGACAACAGTTGGGGAATGATTCCAGTTCTAGGGAACTGATTGGACTAATGTGTCAGTTTAGTAAACATGCAGCAGACAGGTTAAGATTGCCAGAAAGCATCTGGGAACAGATATTGGGGAATACAGAGAATTGCAAAAATACATCAAAAAGCCAATCAAAAGAACAATAGATTCTGCTCATTGCGAATTCATCAGAGTCATGGCAGGCTAATAGTTAAGGGCTCTGATACTTGAAAATCAGATCAGTAATACAGTCTGCTGGGTGCTAAGTGATTGACACTCAAAGTTTTGAAGAATTAGTTTAAAAGATTCTAGCTTTGAAAGCCTATAGCCATATGCTATAACTCTGGGGTTCTTTAGGCCTAGATCCATTAGCTGCTGACTTTAAAAATCTCAGAAAAATGAGTCTCTGACTTGAGCATATTGCTGCCATAAGGCCAAATAGACTGTCTGAAAGGCAAACGCCCTAGTGGTCTAGATAACTGTAAAATTCCATTCCTTGATAGCCCAGTGATCTGAAATTTGCTTAGTAATTATTATTATGTTATTTAAATTAGAAAGAAGCATGCTTCACATGTCAATCCCAGCTCCCTCTCCCACCATCCCTCCCCTGTCCCCCAACAACACCCACAAATCCCTCACTCCATCCTCCCTCTACTCCCCAGGGATGGTGAGGCCTTCCATTAGGGATATCCAAAAGTCTGTCATATCATCCAGGGAAGGGCTTAGACCCTCCCCCATGTGTCCAGGCTGAGACAGTATCCCTCCAAGTGGAATGAACACTCAAAGTCCATTATATGCCAGGGAAAAATATTGATATATTACTCGAGGCCCCATAGATTGCCAAGGCCTCCTTACTAACACCCACTCTGGATCAGTCCCATGCTGGCCTCTCAGCCGTCAGTCTGGGTTTCATGAGCTCCCCCTTGTTCAGGTCAGCTAATTATGTTGGTTTCAACAGCCTGGTGTTGACCCCTTTGGTCATCACAACTCCCTCTTTGCATTTGGGTTCCAGGAGTTCAGTTCAGTGTTTACTTATGGGTGCCTGCCACTGCTTCCATCAGCCACTGGATGAAGGCTTTAGGATGACATATAAGGTAGTCGTCAATCTCATATTGGGGAAGGGCATTTAAGGTAGCCTCTCCACTATTGCTTTGACTGCTAGTTAGTGTCGTGCTTGTAGATCTCTGGAAATTTTATTAGGACCATATCTCTCCTCAAGCCTATAATGCCTCCCTCTATTATGGTATCCCTCACCTGCTCTTATCTATTCTTCCCCCAACTCAAACTTCCTGCTCTTCCATGTCCTCCTCTCCCCTCCTCTTTCCCCTCTACCCATGCTCCTAATCTGATTAGGAGATCCTGTCCCATTCCTCTTCTCTAGGGTACCAAGCCTATCTCTCTAGGTTCCTCCCTGTTTCTCAGACTCTCTGACAGTGAGATTGTAGGCTGCCACTCCCCTGCTCTATGTCTAAAATCCATATATGAGCAAGGACCATGTTTGTCTTTTTGTGACTGGGTTACTTTACTCAGGATGGTTCCTTCTAGTGCCATCCATTTACTTGCAGATTTCAAGATTCCATTGTTTTGTTTTTTTCTTCTTCTCTGATTAGTACTCCATTGTGTAAATGTACCACATTTGCTCTATACACTCTTCAGTTGAGGGGCATCTAGGTTAATTCCAGGACCTGGCTGCTACAAATAATGCTGCTACGAATATTGCTGAAATGATGTCCTTATTGTATGAATGTACATCTTTTGGGTATTTGGCAAAGAGTGGAATTGGTGTATCTTTTGGTAGACAGATTCCCATTTTCCTGAGGAATCTTCATACTGATTTCCAAAGTGGCTTTATGAGTTTGCACTCCCACCAGCAATGCAGGAGTGTTACCCTTTCTACACATCCCCTCCAGCATAAATGTCATTGGTGTTTTTGTTTGTAACCATTCTGACAGGAGTAAGATGGTATCTCAGAGTTGTTTTGATTTGCATTTCCCTATTGTCTAAGGATGCTGAGCACTATTTTAAGTGCCTGTCAATCATTTTGGCCTCTTCTATTGAGAATTCTCTTTTTGGTTCTGTACCCCAATTTTTAACTTGATTATTTGGTGTTTTGGAGACTAACTTCGTGTGTTCATTTTAAATTTTGGAGATCAGCCCTCTGTCAGATATGGGGTTAGTAAATATATTTTCCCATTCTTTAGTCTGCCATTTTGTCTTGTTGACTGTGTCTTTGCCTTACAGAAGCTTCTCAGTTTTAGGTGGTCCTATTTATTAATTCTGGATATCACTTGTCTGCTACAGGAGTAGCAGTGGAGTTATGTTCAGGAATCTGTCTCCTGTACCAATTCATTCAAGGTCCCATAGATTTGGGTATGATGTGTCTTCATTCTCATTGAATTCTAGGAAGTCTTAATTTCTTTTTTTATTTCTTTTTTGATGCAGGAATGCTGCAGTTGTGCATTACTCAATTTCCATGAGTTTGTAGGGTTTCTGCAATTTGTGTTGTTGAATTCTAATTTTAACACATGGTGGTCTGATAAGATGCATGGAGTTATTCCAATTTTTTGTAGCTGATGAGGTTTGATATGTTGCCAAGTATGTGATCAATTTTTGAGAAGGTTCCATGTGGTGGTGAGAAGAAAGTATATTGTTTTTTATGTGGATGAAATGTTCTATAGATGTCTGTTAATCCCAATTGGTTCATTATTTCTATTAGACCCTTTCCTTGTCAGTTGAGTTTCTGTCTGGTATTCCTGCCTAGTGGTGAGAGTGGGGTGTTGAAATCTCCCACTATAAGTGTTTGGAGCTTTATATGTGATTTAAGTTTCAGTAATGTTTCTTTTACGAATGTGGATTCCTTTGTATTTGGCGCATAGATTTTCAGGATAGAAACTTCATCTTAGTGGATTTTGATTGTGATCAGCATGTAATGGCCTCCTTCATCTCTTTTGATTGATTTTATTTTAAAGTCTAATTTGTTAGATATTAGAATTGCTACCCCTACTTGTTTCTTGGGTCCATTTGTTCAGAAAATCTTTTCCAAACCTTTAACTCTCAGGTAATGTATGTCTTTGATGGTGAGGTGTGTTTTTTGTATGCAGTAGAAGGACAGGTTCTGTCCTCGAATCCAATCTGTCAGCCTGTGTCTTTTTTTGGGTGAGTTAAGGCCATTAATATTGAGGGATATTAATTACCATTGATTGCTCATTCTTCTTTGATTTGGAATGGTTGTTGTTGGTGGAATTATGTGTGGAATTCCACCCCTTTGTTCTTTTGGATGTTGGTAAAGTGGGAGTATCTAATGCCTATTTTTTTCTGGTTGTAGTTAACTTCCTTGGGTTGGAGTTTTCCTACCAGAACTTTCTGTAGCTCTGCGATAGTGGATATATATTGCTTGAATATAGTTTTGTCATGGAATATCTTATTTCTCCATTTATAGAGATTGAGAGCTTTGCCAGGTATAGTAGAATGGGCTGGCATCCATGATATCTTAGTGTTGGTTTAATATCTATCCAGGACCTTCTGGCTTTCAGAGTTTCCATGGAGAAGTCAGGTGCAATTCTGACAGGTTTGCCTTTATATGTTACTTGGCCTTTTTCCTTAACTGCTGTCAATATTCCTTCTTTATTCTGTATATATGTGGTCTTGATTATTATGTGGCGAGGGGGCTTTTTTTGTGAACCACTCTATTCGGTGTTCTCTAAGCTTGTTGTACCTTCACTGGCATGTCTTTCTTTATGTTGAGAAAGTTTTCTTCTATGATTTTGTTGAATATGTTTTCTGCCCCTTTGAGGTGGTCTTCTTAACCTTCTTCTATACCTACTGTTCGTAGGTTTGGTCTTTTCATGGTGTCACATATTTCCTGTATATTTTGTGTTAAGGATTTGTTGGATAAAAGATTTTCTTTGGTCGATGAATCTATTTCCTCTATTTTATCTTCAGCTTTTTATAGTCTATCTCCCATCTCTTTTATTCTGTTTGTTATGTTTGCATCTGTAGTTCCCAATTACTTACTCAGTTTTTCTATTTCCAGCATCCCCTTAGTTTATGTTTTCTTTATTTTATCAGTTTCAGTTTTCAGGTCTTGAACTGTTTGAATTGTTTCCGTCATCTGCTTGATTGTTTTTCTTGGCTTTCCTTGCTTTCTTTAAGTGATTTGTTGATTTCTTACATTTTTTGCTGTGTATTTTCTTCCATTTCTTTAAGGGGTTTTCTCATAGCCTCTCTCTCTTTCTGTCTTTCTCTCTCTCTCTCTCTTTCTCCCAGAAGGTGGAGGCGCAAGACCAGAATGCTTTGCTCTGCCTCCAGATCTCTCTGTGGAGTTTGATGACAGAAAGGGACTAGCAGCCTCAGGTGAAGAGACTCCAAAAGAGGGAGGTGAGTATAAGAGCCCCTGGGACTCGTGCTTATTGATTATTTTAATATAACCAGATTAACAGGATCCTTAGCTGTTTATTTAAGTCCAACCAACCGTGCAACTATCTTTGTAAGAAAAATGGTTTGTGATGGTGGGACCCTAATCCACTAGTTGTCTGAGATATTTGAATGCCTCCTTTTTCCTATTCCATGAACTGGGTGACTATGAGCATGCCAGAAGGTACTCACTAGAAAATAACCTTTCTGGTACCTTGATCCTACATACCATTTTACAGAACTATGGGAAAATAAATTTATGCTTGCAGCACAGTTGCATATTATTATGGCATTCCTAGAAAGATAAAATAAATGTAAGCATTTGTGAAGATTTTGGAATATGAAAAACTTTTCATATGGGTCCACAATCCATAATAATTATAGGCACATTTAGCTCCACAGAGTAGTGAATTTTAAAACAGAACCAGGTTTTGTGTGTCCTAACACAGGTTGATGAATTATGCTTAGTTTATTCTTACCTCCATCATCTTGTCAAAGCATCATTGATCAACAAGCCCTATGTGCAACTCATAAAATTGCAACTCTGCTAGTCTTGCAGAAGGTTTAGAATAATGACTTTCATAACAATAAAAACTCACATGTATAAGGAGTATCACATAGTCTCATTCTTTTCCATTCCAACCTGTTTTTCTGCAAGTGATTTCTTGAAAGTTTGTTTATGTATCAATAAATAAAATAATAATAATGAACACTACCTGGGTATTGTGGTGATAAAATCAGAAAATTTTCATAAACATGCAACATTCTCTCATATATAATAAAATCTTCTTTAACACCTGATCCAAACCATTAAGAAAAGTAAATATTCAGCAATAGGTACTTTGATGTGTGTAAAGAGGCTGTACTGTCTTTTGGTGCAATTGTATTTTCTTGAGTACTGTGTTTATGTTACAATTTAAGAAGGATTTTACTTATTTAAATATTCTAATATAATATTCAGCAAAGCATTATTCTGAGAAAAATGTCAAAACAGTGAAACCGTGAGGAGGATTTAAACATTTAGCATGCTGGTAAAAATAAACTTTCTTAGAGCTACTTGTAACCAGCTCCATAAGAATCTGTATTATATATTATTGCATATATATATATATATATATAATTCTAAACACAGATAGTTTGTGGAAAGTTAAAAGAAATAAGCCCATAAATCTATGAGTGTAGTATTCATGATCTCTGTCTTCACAGATAGTATTAAAAGAGATGTAAGCATTTTGGGTTCAATATTTTGTAACAATTTGTCCTTTGGTCATATTTATAAGGGAACTATTATATACTTTTTAAAATGGAAAACTTAAACCAAAAATAATAGGTCTTTTTTTTATTTTTTGGTTTTTACGAGACAGGGTTTCTCTGTATTGTTTCGAGGCTATCGGTCCAGCCCGGCCTCAAAATCACAGAGATATGCCTGCCTCTGCCTCCTGAGTGCTGGGAAATAATAGGTCTTTTATCAAAGTTTGATACTGAGTTTCAAATTTATAAAGATAACCCTGGAATGGCTCAACAAGATGGTTAACAGTTAAAGGTGCCTGCCCTGCAACTCTGGGGAGTTTTGATCTCTGGAGCTCTCATAGTATAAAATGGAGAAATGTCTCTAAATGTTATCTAACCTCCACATGCATACCATCTCTCTCTTTCTGTCTCTCTCTTTCTATCTCTATCTTTCTGTCTCTATATATATCTCTCTCTCACACTCTCAACACAACAGTAGTAATAATAACTATTTTGTGAAAGGAAAACAGAAGAATATCAAATTCTAAAACCTCTTTCACCTGGTTAAAAATTAGATTTCATAAATGCTGTATAATAAAAAGTTAATTTTCAATGAGCAATACTTAATATAATTGAGATGGGATTTTCTTTGTTTCAAATAAAAAATGCCTAGAAACAAAGTGAGGTATAGTGGCATTAGTTCTTAGGATAGTAATCATTATATTCCAGCAAGTTGAATACAAACAGTGTTTGTAATAACAGAACATGTCAAAACAAAAAAAAAAATCACCATGAAGACCTTTTGTGTATGGTGCGCATGTGTCTTTGTGTCTGTGTGTCGGTGTGTCTGTGTGTATCCATTCATGTGCTACGTGGAGGCCAGAGGTAAACGTTAGGTATCTTTCTCCATCGTGCTCCCTTTCAAGTTCTTTCCTTTGAATATGAAACTACTAAATAAAACTAAACTGGATAGTCAGCAAATTCCCTTGATCTTCTTGTCATCATCAGTCAGTAATTGCATAGCTGGAATGTATTGCTGAGCCTGGCTTGTCACATGGGTATTGGGATTCAGTCTTATGTCCTCTTGACTGTCTGACAATCACTTTGATTATCAAATCATCTTCCTAGTTCTTGAAACCTTGTTTACAAAGAATATGATCATTTTGAAAAGAGAAGCTACTTTGATGAGGCCTTAGTGCGACATTACCTGTGAATACAGGGTAAGTATTTAGAGTCCAGATAGGTATTATGCTAATCATGTGATTTTAGTAGATTATTTCCTAAGATGCAGAGTATCACTAATTATGTTCTAGCACCAAGAAATATGTCCCTTCTGTAGAGTGGGTCATTCAGTTCTATTAGAGTTATCTGTTACTTCCACCATATGAGTGTTGCTTAGTTATTTAGGGATGTGTTGCTATACTAGACATTTTTGTGATTCATAGGCGCTTCAGCTGGGTAATACTGCCAATTACTTTTTTCTTTGCCAGCTTACCTCTGAGAAAATATTCTGTACCTTAACAGATACAGACTTTTTTCTGCATCTAAGCTTTAGAATGCATCATGGAAGATGGACAGAATTATTTTAAGAGCCAGAGCACCACAAGTTTTCCAAGATATTGTAGTTTCTACAAGAGCATCTGTACCCATGACACTTCAACAGTTTGATTGCCGAAAGAAGACCTGAAAAATGACAATAATATTAGACATGATAGCCCAGCCCCTAGTCAAAATCTACAAGCAACTAACAATTATGGGGAGAGGGAGAATTGGTCTTGTACAGCTAAGACAAGCTGCCTGATTGTGTGTTCAGTACTAAGTGGTCAGACTTGAAATATAAATACAAGTGAAACCAAATGAATGGACTCAGCAATTTGTATTTACATATGTATGCATTCATATGGATATGTAACAAATATAACCAAAGATAGGTAGCCATAAATCTGACAGGGGTTAAGGAGTGGTACATGGAAAGTAGTTGGTGGAGGAGGACTTGAGAGGCATTGAATGGAGGAAAGGAAAGATGAAATGTATGCAATTATATTTTAATTTTTAAAAAGAACATTAAAAATAAGATCAGTCAGTCAAACAGTAGGGATAATGTTTTGAATTTTTTGTAATATTTTTATTTAAATTAGAAACATGAAGGCTTCACATGTCAATCCCAGCTCCCTCTCCTACCCCTCCTCCCTTGTCCCACCACCAGCCCTTCAGCCCCCCACCCAATCCCCACATCATTTCCCAGGGAGGGTAAGGCCCTCCTTGGGAGGATCTCTAAAGTTTGTCATTTCATCCAGGGCAGGACCTAGGCCCTATAAGTTGAATGTTTCCTATAT
Source organism: Mesocricetus auratus (assembly GCF_017639785.1). Lineage (NCBI taxonomy): Eukaryota > Metazoa > Chordata > Mammalia > Rodentia > Cricetidae > Mesocricetus > Mesocricetus auratus. The sequence goes on from NW_024429190.1 coordinate 37,926,036, forward strand.
CTGGAATTCTGAGCTATCCCCAACTATATAAGTACATATTATTGTGCCAGCTTCCTGAATAAAACCCAGGCTCATTAATTGACCAAAGATAGAAGAAACATTTGCAGCAGAAGTTTCCTTTTGTTAAGATGATTATTTAACTATAATGTCAAAGATTCCAGATTTTACAAACAGATAATTAAAGTAGGTGATGCTGACTCATTAATCATAGTTCTCTGGTAATTAGACTGCAAAAGCAATCCTAGAGCCTCTTGTTCTAATAAATTAAGAACATGAAAAGGTGAATTACATAAAGTTTTATTCAACTAGTTTACATGTGATTAACCTTTAAAGGAGCAAGATACCAGCTCCAGAACTTCATTTAAATGGCCAGGCATTCATGCTTTAGTCGATGGTATTTCTTGTCTCCCAATAAGAATGTAATACATACTTTAAAAATATTTCTTCTGGTGTATTCAAGCCAAATGCCTTTAAAAACACAGTATGGCATCTATTTAAAAAATGAAGCTACATAAACATGCTAACATTGAAGGAGAAAAATCTCATGAGTTCCAAACCCTAGACAAAGAATGACATGCAAGTAAAAAAATGCTAAGAATGGAAAAAAAGTCTTCCCCAGCAAGAGTCCCTCTAACTTACAACTGTTTTCTAGTATCATACATAAACATTCAAGAAACATATGAACTGATTATGCTGTGTTTATAATAAGAGATAATTATACATATATAAATAAATAATAATTCATATATGATTGATCATTTATTTAATTACTACTATGTATAAATTTATTATGTGTGATGTATAATATATTATATATGTATATATGATATATATATAAAATATTTTTAAAGAGTCCCAGAATATGAGAGATAGTATAGTGTGGTACACAGGAAAAACTGGAAGGTGGGAATTATGTGATTATATTTTAATTTCCAAAATTTTTATATAAAAATGCACAAGTAAACCACAGATTAAACTAACACAGCAAGTGTATTAGTGAGGCTGCTAAATGAAATTTTAGGATAATTGATTTAATTTGAATTTCTGACAAACAATTGGAAAAAAATTTTCTAAGTATAATGGAGCAAATTATACCATTTACCTGATTCATCTACTGAAATCCTGAATGAAGTACTGAAGAATGCAACTGTATTTAATTATTGTTTTTGAATAAGTAGCTTAAAATGAGATCAGTAGGGTCTACCCTTTCCTTGGTATGATTTGTGTCCTTAAGTAGAAAAGAAATTAGGAAAAAAACATATACAGAAGAAACACAATTTAAAGGCACTGGAAAGAAATCATAACTGACAAGGTAGTCCTGTAACATAGATATGGCATATTTTGTTTGCAAATCTTTACTCACAATTATGAAATATAGTTGATTTATTCAAGTGCAAATAAAATACTAAAATTTGCAAATTAATATATTTCTGATTATATGCTTATAAAAGTAGATAATATTGATTTTTGGAAACTTAAATTGAGAACAGAATAAAATTGAAAAAAATAGTTACTATTTTTTCTACTTCTAGAAGTTAATCATTTTAATATTTCTGTTCATTTATTTATAGTCTTTTCTGATTTATATAAAAACTCACATTCCTCTTAAAAGCTCATGTACAAGACTGTTATGTTTAAGAATAACTTGTATTTAGGATAAATATATACAGTGATGGGGGAATATCCTTCTGTATATATGTTACTCTTATTGGTTGGTGGTTGGTCAGTAGCCAAGCAGGAAGTCTAGGCAGGGCTACCAGACAAGGAGAGGAGCTGTCAGAGAGTCACCATGTAGCCATCTGGAAGGTAGCATGCCTGGGCATTCTCCAGTAAGCCAAGGCCACGTGGAAATACTTACATTAGCAGAAATGGATTAATAATTAAGAGAGAGCTAGCCAATAAGAATCCTGAATCATCATCTAAATAGTTGATAATTAATATAAGCCTCTTTTTGTTTATTTGGGACAACAGGGCAGCAGGACCAGGTAGGAAAGAAACTTTGTCTCCATGTATTCATATATGTTTGCATATATACAACAGCAAATAATTGAAAAAAAAGAGGCCATGAATTTAAAAATAGCAAAAGTAGATTATGTGTACATTTACAGGAAGAAAAAGAATAGGGAAATTATTGTGATTATACCATATTCTCAAATGGAAAAGAAAAGTAGTTTTTAATTCTTTTTTTTCTCTCAGCTACCTCTCCAGCACCATGTTTATCTGCATGTTGTCTGCTTATTACCATGACAATGATAGACTAAACTTCTGAACTATAAAAATTCCTATTTAAATGTTTTCTCTTCACATCAATAAGACATTGATAAGAACACCTGCTGAGCCATCTTAAGTCCTCCAGCCTCCACCTCTTGAACCAACCACAACAGCTAGCCTTTTGTACATATGTAGATACACTAGTAGAAGTGTATTTGTTAATTCTTTGTATGCATGCAGACAGTCTATTATGTTAGTTTATATATTCTGACAAATATGTTTTACTTTTAATATTACAGTGTTCCAATATGGTACAGGTTAGCACAAGAAAAGAGACTGAGAGTGTACTGTGTATCTGGGTGTCTTCTGTGGGCTCTATTATAAAAAAGCCATCAATAATTTAATCCTAAGACACTAGTCCATGTAGCATCCAAAGTCCCCATTTGTAAACACCACAGTCATATAAAGCGTTTAGCCACTTAATAGTTCTTAATGGAGTTTGAACATCATTATGTGCACCTGGAACACTCTCTAACCATACCCAATTCAGAGCATCACTTTATTGTGCTTTAAAAAAAACCCACCATGTATATTTTGGTAAAAGGGGCAGGAATGAAGTTTTTGTAAACTAGGAAATACAACTTTAATCACATTTCCAAATATTTCATAAAAGTTCCCAGAATCTATGGCTACTAATGCTAACATAAATTGTAAGAGATTATTCTAAATAATTGGAGTTAATATCTGTCCAAAACATCTGACTGGCTTTAAAAACAACTGTTTATCTTTTAGGATTATGTAGCTCTAAGGAGATGATCATGGGCTTTCTGCCCTGAGTCTATTTATGTAATGGATTGTATTCATTGATATATATGAGAGGGGGGGAGGGAAGAGAGAGAGAGGGAGAGGGAGGGAGAGAGGGAGAGGGAGGGAGAGAGGGAGAGGGAGGGAGAGAGGGACAGGGAGAAGGAGAGGGAGAATAGAGGGAGAGGGAGAGGGAGAGGGAGAGGGAGAATAGAGGGAGAGGGAGAGAAATTCCTGCATCGGTGAGATGAAACCTAGTTGACAGTGGTAGACAATCTTTGTGATATGTCTTGAAGTTGTTTTGAAGGAAATGTAATTAGTTAAATTTTATTAGCTGGACGTTGGTGGTACATGCCTTTTTTTCAAGCACTCAGGAGGCAGAGACAGGTGGATCTCTGTGAGTTTGAGGCCAGCCTGGGCTACAGAGTGAGTGCCAGGAAAGGCTCCAAAGCTACACAGAGAAACCCTGTCTCAAAAAACTGAAAAAAATATTTATGGTATTTTATTCATTTTGAGAACTTTATTCACACATATTTTATTTACATGAGGTGAACAGGGACAACCAAAGGTATGTTAAAGTAGATAGGGAAAAGCCCAGAAGTCTTCAACCCTATACAAAGAAATATAAACAAATAAGGAATGTTAAGAATGGCAATAGATTTTCACAGGTATTAGGCCACCAATTTGTTATCCAATACCAACTGGCCAGACCTGAAAACATACATACAACTAATATCATATAGGCTTAGCAGGGTATATTTAAGTATATATATATATATATATTATATATATATAGGTGTGTGTGTGTGTGTGTGTTTATGTGTGTAATAACAATGATAAAACAGAGCATGAAATTGAAACAGAGTAAGGAGTGTTATATAGGAGTGTATAAATAAGCTAAGCGTTAGCCTAAGCTACAGTTGTTCAGTTGAAGAGAGGGAGGAGGGGTAACAATAACAAAGGTGGTCTATTGAATATAAAATTTTTCACATATGTTGTTCATTTGAAATGTAATGAAAATATTTCAATCTATACAGAAATACAAAAGGGAAAGTTTAGTATGGTGGCTTAGAATATGAACATCTAAATTAATTTTAGAAATCAAATAAACACTTTAGAGTTCCAGATGTCTTGTTTATTACTAGTTTTGTTGTTGTTGCTACTATTATTACTTTAAACAAGTATCTCTCCTTAAGATAGTCTGACCAGCTACACTGAGTGGAGCTCACAATAATTTAGCTGACTTTCCAAGTGCTAAGATTGTAGCTAAGACCTTCATACCCAAACTTATTTTATTTTTTTCAAATAACTGTTGCTTTTGATCTTAGGGATACTAACACATTTCTACTTCTGTCACATTTAGGTATGTTTGTAAACATATTTGAAGTTGTGGTAAGTGATAAATACAAATTTGTACTAATTTAAATCCCAAATATAACAACATATATTTCTATTTTAACTTACCACAAAGTTGGAAGTACTTTCAAAACTGCATTTTAGATATTTGTACTAATGCACTGTTGAAAAGGTTACCTTCTGCAGAGTTAAACCTGTGAAATGTACCCTGTTAAAGAGAAGTTTCCCAAAGGAATCTATAATGAGGAATTAAATTTTAAAAGGAAAAGCACACTCCTTTTCTCAAAGGATTGGGTTTTGTCATTGGAAATGAAGACTGCACATCTCAGTTTAATTTGGATCGATAAAGCAACTCAGAGAATGATAAAGGTGGTATTTGTGAAGACAGAAGCTGTTGCTGGAAAATGACTGACAGGAATGCTTAATGACTTGCCTAGTGAAACTCTAATTGGGTAAAAGAAAACTACAATTTAAAATAATAAATATAAGATAAGAAATGAAAGAAATGTAAGTCAATACAATTGAATAAGTAGGCAATTGGTATGAATACCAGTCCAGAATGAAAAGACAGATAACATGAATAAATAACAAGAGAAATTAACTCTAAACTACTAAAGAAATATTAGCAAAATAACAAAATTTTATAATACCACACATGGTTAAGCTATAGCTTTGAATGATATAAGAGATGTATAAATACAATCCAGAGAGATTAATAAAAACTAAGGGATTTTTTACATTTAAAACATTAGTGATATATTCATAAGTTTATTGTAAAACATAGAAATTGCTGAGTTATGGCTAAAAGTTACTGTTAATGAAGAACAAGATATCCAGGGATTAGGAAAAGAAAAAGCAGTCTTTTTATAGTGAAATGAATGGTAAAAGTAATCTGAGAAATTTATACCATGCATTCAGGAAAATATTAACTTATCTGAAATTGTTGATATTTAAATGTGTTTGTATCAGGATATGGAAAATAGAAGTTTATTCTCTTTCATTAGGGAGGTGAAGACTCTTCCTTTATCATAGCCACCTTTATTTATTTTATTTTATTTTTTTTATATTTTATTTTCCAGTTTAAATTTAGACAAGAAACGAGGTTGCTTCACAAGTCAGTTCCAGGTCCCTCTCCCATTCCCTCCCCTCCTCCCGTGCCCTCCCCCCAATCCCCCCCGTTATCCCCTCATTCCCCCAGGGAGGGTGAGGCCCTCCATGGGGGTGTCCATAGTCTGTCATTTCATATAGGGCAGGGCCTAGACCCTTCCCCAAGAGTTCAGGGTGAGAGTGCACCTCACATTGTTCTATGGGAGTCCAAAGTCCGTGTGTATAATTGGGATGGGTACTGATCTGCTGCCCAAGGCTCAATAGATTCCCTAGGCCTCCTCACTGACACCCAGATTCAGGGGGTCTTATATTATTAAGAATGGAGAATTTTAAGAAAAGAATGCACCATATTTTTAACACTTAAATATCCAAACCTTATTAAAATTCAATGATTTAAATAACTCTCAAGAGTTAGCAAAAATCAAGAACACTTTGTCTAAAAGGAGACAAAAATGCATAAAAATTCCCTGAAAACAGGTTTGATGTCATTTGTATTATAACTCATGATGGAAAGTGAGTTCATTAAGAATAGCCCCAATAAAAAGAATATAATTACATGCATGAGTAAATATGTAAAAACATTAGAGCATTTTCACATTGCTGGCAATAATAAAAAAAGGACAGTTATGTCAGAAGACATTCTCATAGTTCTTCCAATGTTAAACCATGTGACTGATCTTTCCTATTTTCATTAGTACAAGAAAATTGAAGATACACATGTTCTAGCTATATGTTTCCCAAAAATATTCATAGCAGTATTATTATTATTCACAGTATACAGAAAATTGAGAAGCTAATGAACAAGCTGAACCTGATCACACATTCTTGGGGGCTTTGCTCCTTTGACATCTTGGCAAAAAATTGTGGGTGCTTACTGCCCTTGTCCTAAGAACTTGCCTGAGGTTAAATTTCATAGTAATGGACTAATTTACTTGATGGAGAGTTCAATATAGCTTAATATTGAAACTGCCACATTATTATTAGTAATCACTCTTGTTCAGGTCTGCAAAGAAAGGGAGAAAATGAGAGATATGAAAAATGTACAGTTTGGAAAGACAAGGGGGCTCTGAAAAGCTTAATGTTGTGCATAAAGAGATTAGTGGGTAAAGGTCGGGCGTGATCTACATTGGAATAGAAAGAATAATGGTAATGGCAAGTCTCCATCTAGAGAAAGCTTTACTTTGTAAAAAGGATAATAAGGAATTTGTCTCTTCGGGTGGTGATGTAACTTCAATCAAAGAATGCAGCAAATGAGGAATACAGAAAAAGAGAGAGAGGATGGAATATAACAGCAAGGGAGATCAAAGTCATGATGGTGAAATCTACAGGGACAGCTGAGCCAAGCTCTTGGAAACTCAAGAACTCTAGACCAAAAACTGTGATGCCTCCAGGGAACCGAACTAGACCCTCCTTTTGTGAGAGACAGTTGTGAAGCGTGTACTAGTTGAGGGACCCCTAACTGTAGGGCATGATACAAACCTGGTGCATAAACTAGCTTATTGGAGCCTATTCCCTGTGGTAGGATGCCGTACTCAGTCTTAATGCATTTGGAGAGGAACTTAGCATTGCCCCCAACCTATTGTGCCAGACTTTATTGACCCCACATGAAGTTGACTGGGGGTGGGCTGGTAATGAGGCAAGGGGAACAGGAGGAGTGGTGTAAGAGAGAACTGTGGCTGGAATGTAAAATAAAATTTAAACCAATAAAAAAGAATTTCAGATTAGCCAAAAAAAAAAAAAAGAAGAAACAAATGTTAAAAGTCAAGCATTATGGTGCACGCCTTCAATTCCAGCACTCGGGAGGCAGAAGCAGGTGGATCTCTGTGAGTTCGAGTCCAGTTTGTTCTACTGAGTGAGTGCCAGGGAAAGCTCCAAAGCAATACAGAAAAACCCCGTCTTGAAAAACCAAGATAAATAAGTAAATATTAATAAATAAATGTTAAGTAACCAAAATTGGGGCAATTCATTGACAACTTTATGGTAGTAAGGAAATGTATGCCAAAATACATATAGGTCATAAATACTTTCCTCAGTTCTTGCAACTTCATGTCTATGTAGAATTCAGTTGTATTTTGCTTTTCTATACATTTATACCTGTTTTTCCCGGTTTTCTTACTGTATTTCTTTTGAAGCCTCATGCTAAGGTGAACAGGTGTAAAGTGTTTTCCAAATCCCACCATTATTACCATCTTTTGACTACTGAAGCATAGCAGAGAAAGAGACAGCAAAAACTGGAAGCAAAAATTGCTCTTTTCAAGTTATTCTCTGAGTTTGAAGGCCTTAAGTTCAATTATCTTTGAAGAAGTTTCAATGCTAAAAGATTTATCTTGATATGAAGATTTTCTTTTGACAGCCACAACTATTAACAGTAGCAAATTTAGCATTATCAAGATTCTGAAGAAACATTGGGCATGTTATATATTCCTCACTTTCAAAGAAAAACCAGTGAAATAATAGACTTCCAAAGGAGCATTCTTTGTCAGGCTGGCAGTGGAAAGAAACAATGATACTTCTGATATGTATTTTAATTTCTAGCTAAGCTTACTTCGAAACGCTCAAGCAGAATGGGAATAATCAGAAGGCTCAATCTTACAAAGCAGTGACTTCCTTTCTTAGTTGAATGTGACAACTGTGTTCTCTACTGTGATTATTTATTCCTGGCACTAAAGATGTGCTGAAATATAAAGTATGAATAATAGATACCCACATACTTAAATTGCAATGGTAGACAGTATGGGAACTGTGGTCAAAGATTTTAATATTAGCATGATAAGAATATGTTCTCATTTTCTTAATGCTAGGTCCTAAAAACTTTTTGTTTTCTACCTAGAATCTATTGTTAGCACTTTCTGAAAAATTATCATTATTTATATTAAAACCAACCAGAATTATTTTGAAAAGATGCTGCATCACTGAAGCTACAATATCCCTTTCACAAATTATAAACGATTATAAATCTACAAATATTATTTTGCCCCCTTTCACTTCTGTTGACATTTGATGAGCTGTTTTTCCTCATCATTTGTGTATATATGACTTTCATCAAAGCAGTACCTATCTCCAAAGTAATGTCAAAATAATAATAATGTACTTTGTCCAGTTTTATTTATTTGCCTAAAAAGACCTTGATTTTATTTCTCTTGGAGCTATGTAATGGTTCATGCCCATAGTTTAATCAATATATGTGTTAATGAAAGTCTAAGTCATTACTATTCTCTAACTATTGCGATGAGGTAGCAATGGTCATGGATGTACAAGTATTTCTGTCATTGGATGAATAGATATTGCTTTCAGTATATTTCCAGGAGTGGCAAAATTTTTTGCATGATAGTTCTCTATTTTAAGGATGTGACAGTCTCTTAGTTTTACTTCCAAAATAGCTGCACTAATTGTCACTCTCTTCAACCATATATAATAAGAGTTTGCTTTTTACTATATGCACACCAGTATTTAATGATATTTCTATTCCTGAAGATGGGTGAGATGGAATTGTAAGAATTTTAATATGTAATTCCCTAAGGACTAAGGATATCTAACACTTTATAAAATGTTTATTGGTAATTTGTTTTCAGTTCCACATCCTATTTTATAACTTGGCTTTGATTTTCTTGACCTTTTATTCTTTTTACATACTTTATGTTAACAGTCATCCACTTATGACTGACAAAGACTTTTTTTTCCTGTTCTTTGGATGCCTCTTGATTACATCTACAATATCTTTCATATCACAAGACCCTTTTAGCTACATCAAATACAATTTTTCAGTTTTTGACTCTATTGATAACACTACCTGAGTTCTATTCAGAAAATTGTTAGTTGTACCTACATGCTGAAATGTAACTTTTCCTTGAAAAGTTTTAGAAACTGGGTCCTTTATTGAAGTTCTTGTTGAGTTTTGTGCAATGTTACAGATAGATAAGGATTTTAATTATCATGGATGATGAAATTTGGTCCCCAGCACTATTAATTGAAGATGTGATCTTTTATCTAATGCATGTTTTTGGCATCTTTGTGTAAAAAATTTTTTTAGATCATTGGGGAAATATAAACTTATATCTCAGGCCTTTATTCTAATCCATTGACATGTGGGTCTGTCATGTCAATTAAATGTTATTTTAATCTGTATTGTTCTATAGTATAACTTGAAATCATGTATGATAATAAATCCCAGAGGATGCCATATTTTAGGGGTTAATTTATCTATGTGGCATCATTTGTGCTTCCACATGAATTTGAAGATGACTAGCTTTTCTATTTTTATGAAAAATGGCCAAGGATTCTGAATGGTGTTTCAGTTAAATTATGGATTGCTCTTAATAGAATGGCCATTTTCACCCAATTTGTTCTTCCAATATATGAATAAGATTAGGAGGGATTTTTATCTTCTATTTTCTTCCTCATTTTAGTTAGTTTTAGCATAGTGTGCTTTCATTGTAGAAGTATTTTTTACTTTTGTTTGTTTTTTTTGTTTTGTTTGCATTTCATTTGTCTTGAGGCTGGTTTTCTTTCACTGGCTTTTTTTCCAATATGTTTGTCATAAACATACATTAATATATAGGAAGTCAAGACATTTTTTTCGTGTGTGTGTGTGTGTGTGTGTGTGTGTGTGTGTGTGTGATTTTTAGAGCCTCAGGTTTTTGTAGATATAGTTACTTTGACTCTTTTCCTATTTGATTCCTCCGTGTGTGTGTGTGTGTGTGTGTGTGTGTGTGTGTGTGTGTGTGTGTGTGTGTGTGTGTGTGATCTTTAGAGCCTCAGGTTTTTGTAGATATAGTTACTTTGGCTCTTTTGCTATTTGATTCCTCCGTGTGTGTATGTGTGTGTGTGTGTGTGTGTGTGTGTGTGTGTGTGTGTGTGTGCATTGTTGCTCTTGCTAAAGTGGAATAACTTTATCCTTAATGGAAGGAGGAGTGTTCTTGCTCAGCCTAAATGGAAGGAGAAGTGTTCTTGACTGTGCCTCTAAAGAATGTGCTAGGCTTTGTTGACTCCCCATGGGAGGCCTTATCCTTTCTGAGTAATGGATAGGGATGGCTTGAGAAGAAGTGGGGTGAGAGGGAAGACTGTAAGACAGGAGCGAGGGGAACTCAAGTGAAATAAATAAAATAATAAAAAATATGTTTTAAAAGACTTCAAACACTATATTGATGTGATGAAAGCAGACACCCCACCCTGTGCTCTTTTGTATCTTAGTGGGGATACTTTGAGTTTTCTCATTTACCTAATGTTAATTACAGTTTGTCATACTTTCCTTTTATTACACTGAGGTGTGTGCCTCCTTCTCTGGTCTCTTCTTCACTTTTATCAGAGTGGGCTGGGGGATTTGTTTCCTGGTGTTACAGACATGGACACAAGTAATCAGGACAGACAGCAATAGAAAATTGAAAAGGAACTTCAAGTTCTCCATAAAATATTTCAAAAGTTACTAAAGAGGAAATATTGTATTTAACATGGATTTTTGATATAAATTCATTTTAATAAAATTATATAGCTTATTTTTTAAATATTTCTGTTTTCTCTGCATTTTTCTTTTTATTTGCAAGAGGACATTGAACATAAAATGAATATTTTATCTATTTCACTAATTATTATGAAGAATTCTTTGTAATATAAATATTTTATCAAGAAAATAAATAATGCTGCTACTGTGTATATGGGATAATCAGATATTGTTAGGCACCTTAAGTCATCTGTGACAGTTCAGACTTCAATGAAGCATCTTTACAATTATAAGCAATTTCATTATATTTCAGTCAAAGTTCTGAGGAAAATTGTTTTTGCTGATTTTTAGCAAATCCAAGATGCATGATTTAGAGTTTAGCCTTATAATTAGACATAAACATAACATGCATATGATGTTAGCCATATTTGTAATTCTTTTTTTAATATAAAGTAGAAACATGCATGCTTCAAATGTCAATCCCAGCTCCCCCACTCTCAGCTCCACCCCTACCTCCTCGCTTTCCCCCAGCCCAATCCCCACATCTTTCCCCAGGGAGGGTGAGGCCCTCCTTGGAGGGATCTCCAGAGTTTGTCATTTTATTCAGGGCAACATCTAGGCCCTTCCCCATGTGTCCAGGCTGAGAGAGCATCCCTCCATGTTTAATGGGCTCCTAAAGTTCAGTTGTATGCCATAGTGAACACTAATCTACTACTCAAGGTCCCAGAGATTTCTGAGGCCTCCTTACTGACACTACATTCATAGGGTTTGGATCAGTCCCCTGTTGGCCTCTTAGCCATCAGTCTGGGGATCAAGAGCTCCCCCTTGTCCGATCAGCTGTCTTTATGGTTTTCACCAGCACAGTCTTGATCCCTTTGCTTATCACTCCTCCATCTCTTAGTGTGTTCCTGTGGGTCAGTTCAGTGTTTAGCTGTGAGTATCTGTCGCTGCTTCCATCAGTCACAGGATGACGGTTTTAGGATGTCATATAAGGAAGTCATCAACCTTATCATTAGGTAGGGGCTATTAATGTAGTCTCTCCACTATTACTTAGTTTTCCATTTGGTATTATCCTTGTAGATCTCTGGAAATCTCTCTGATGTCAGCTCTCTCCTCAAAGCTATAATGACTCCAACTATTATGGTATCTCTCATCCTGGTCTCCTCTATTCTTATCCCGACTTAACCTTCCTTCTCCCCCATGTCTTGTTCTACCCTCCTCTTAAGTGGACGGTAATTCTCTTTATTCCTCTAGTAAACCAATGCTCCAAACTAGATATTGCGAGAACTTTTGGTTTTAGTAATAACAATAAGTTTTAAATTTGACTCTTTTAACATGTTTGTTTCTTGCTTGCTGATATTGAGCGTCTCACTCTGTACCCCTTGGCTAGCTTAAAACTTACTTTGTAGACCTGTCTTGCCTCAAATTTACAGAGATACAATTGCCTCTGTTTCCTATGTGTTGGAATGAAATACATATGCCAATACCCCTAGCTAGTAATTGTGTCTTTATATCATCCTTGCAACAAACAGCTGATAAGACTATAGGAAGACTTGTTGCATTGAAATACACTAGCCAGAAGGAAAGCCTTGGTTTCATAAAAAAAGACTGATTTCTAAACCTTGTCAAAGTAATTTGAATCTCTGCATTGTAATGTAATTGATATTAACATATCAGTTATTGGAATTTTGTATATATCATTTCAATAAAGTTGATAGAAAAACTAATGCCATTGTCTAAATGTTCTTAGAAACAGTCAATATCTTAATGCCTCATTTGTGCTTTACTCTTTGCTGGTATATAGCAATATGTATGTCATAATCATGTTTACATTTGCATGCATAAGACAAATTACATATTTCTCAATAATTTTTACTGGTTTGTGATTTTCCTTCACATGACTTAACAATCCCCTTGAAGATGATAATAACATAATATTTATAATATGTTTACATTTAAAATATTTATCCACTTTACTGTTTTGTCATCTGTATTAAGAAAGCCTAGTTCATGCATATCTTTTAATTATTTATGTACATTATGACCCAGAGTTGATGGAAATTTACACTCCTAACACTGATGTTTTAAACTTTCATTATATTATTCTATATAAACCCTGTGTGACCTACAGATGGTGCAGAAAATTGACCTAGAAACAGACATAGATATAAAAACAAGACCTTCTTAATCATTATAATGTCCATCGTATATGAATTGATAGTGTTGTTTAGAAAGGGTGATTTATTTTAACCTGTATTTTTCCTTGCTAAAGAATTGTGGAAATGTGCATTATTAGCAATTGCATTATTTATTACTCTTTGTATTGAAGAGTAACTACACAATATCTGACACATGATAGACAAGTAGTCCGTTGATGAGCTATAACTCAAATCTAATTTTGATGTTTACTTCCTGTCTTATTTATTTATTTATCTAATATTTGGATCTTATTTTTTAAATATATTTAGGTTAGAAACAATCTTGTTTCACATGTCAATCTCAGCTCCCTCTCTCTACCCTCCTCCCCTCCCCTCCCCACTAGGTCCCCCAGTCCCCCACACAATCTCCAATCCCAAGAAGGGTGAGGCACTCTATGGTGGATCTCCAATAACTTTCATTTCATCCAGGGCAGGGCCTAGGTTCTCCCCCAAGAGTCCCAGCTGAGAGAGACTCCCATATTGTGAAATGGGCACTCAAAGTCTTTTTGTATGGCAGAGATAAATACTACCCTAGACCCCATAGATTACCTAGGCCTCCTCACTAACATTCAGGGGCTCTGTCAGTCCCATTCTTTCCACACAGCCACCAATCAGGAGTCCAAGAGCTCCTGCTTGTTCAGGTCAGCTGTTTCTGTGGGTTTAACCAGCCCATTCTTAGCTCCTTTGCCCATCAGTTCTCTCTTTCTGATACTGGATTCCAGAAGTTCAGTTCAGTGTTTGTCTGTGGGTATCTGCCTATGCTTTCATCAGTCGCTGGATGAAGGTTCTGTTTCCTAGATTCTCTGGCAGTGGTTTTCTTTTTTTTTTTTTTTAATTTTATTTTCCAGTTTAAATTTAGATAAGAAACAAGGTTGCTTCACAAGTCAGTTCCAGGTCCCTCTCCCATTCCCTCCCTTCCTCCCGTGCCCCCCCCGTTATCCCCTCATTTCTCCAGGGAGGGTGAGGCCCTCCATGGGGTGTGCATAGTCTGTCATTTCATATAGGGCAGGGCCTAGACTCTTCCCCAAGAGTTCAGGGTGAGAGTGCACCTCACATTGTTCTATGGGAGTCCAAAGTCCATGTGTATACCTGGGATGGGTACTGATCTGCTGCCCAAGGCTCAGTAGATTCCCTAGGCCTCTTCACTGACACCCAGATTCAGGGGGTCTTGATCAGTCCCATGCTGGCTTCCCAGGCTAATGCCTGGGATTCAAGAGTTAACCTTTGTCTGGTCAGCTGTTTCTGGGGGTTAAACCAGCCCAGTCTTAATCCCTTTGATCATCAGTCCTCCCTCTCTGTTACTGGCTTTCTTGAGTTCAGCTCAGTACTTAACCAAGGGAGTCTGCCTCTTCTTCGATCAGCCACTAAATAAAGTTTCTGTTTCCCAGACTCTCTGGCCATAGGATTGTAGGCTGGCACTCCCCAGATCTATGTCTAAAATCCATGTTTCTCTTTTTGTGACTGGGTTACCTCACTCATGCTGGCCCTCCCTGATTCATGTCTAAAATCCATAAATGAGTGAGTAAATACCATATTTCTCTTTTTGTGACTGGGTTACCTCACTCAGTATGGTTTCTTCTAGTGCCTTCCATTTGCCTGCAAATTTCAAGATTCCATTGGTTTTTTTTTTCTGCTGAATAGTACTCCACTGTGTAAATATACAACGTTTTCTCTATCCACTCTTCAGTTGAGGGGCATCTAGGTTGCTTCCAGTTTCTGGCTATTGCAAATAATGCTGATGTGAACATAGTGGAACATACATCCTTGTTGTATGAATGTGCATCTTTTGGGTATATGCCTAAGAGTGGAATTGCTGGGTCTTGTAATATACTGATTCCCATTTTCCTGAGGAATATCCATACTGATTACTAAAATGGCTGTACAAGTTATTACTCCTACCAGCAATGTGGGAGTGTTTTCCTTTCTCCACATCTTATCCAGCATAAACTATCATTGGAGTTTTTGATTTTAGTAATTCTGACTGGAGTGAGATGGTATCTCAGAGTTGTTGAAGTAGCACAGTGGTATAGCATTTGGCTTTGACAGTTGAGTTTCCTGTCTTTTTCAAAGACAGTACCTTTCTTGATTGCACAGGCTCACCTAAAGTTTCTACGTGGTAGCAGGCCATGAACTTATGGTCTACCTTCTCTAGCCTGGTGTAGGCATGTCTCATTGTACATGGTTATATTTTTAAAATGTTATTTTTTTCACATAAATTGTTATTTTAAGTACATGAGATATTCCTCTAGTTATTTAATATGCAATGCTACTGATAAGTCAATAGATATCTGGAAAGTTCAAACTAAAGTTAAGATGTGAACAGCAGCTTGAGATGAATACTTAATTTAATGAAACAGCATATTATGACACAGTGAAGAAGGAGAAAAGAATATGAAAGGAAAAACAAGTGATCTCAAACATTTTCTGACACAAAATCTTGCCTTTGATCCTATTAGCAATTAATTAATCAGAAGCTTTAGATTTTATAATATTCAAGACATTAATAAATAGAATACCTTTTCAGGGTAAAATCAGAAAATATTGAATTAAGGCTTTATTTTATCTCTGGGCCTTTCACAAAAATATTTATGGATTTTGAGTATCCATAGCATTAAAAGAATTGAGTGAAAACACCTACAACAATAAAAAA
Organism: Mesocricetus auratus; assembly: GCF_017639785.1. Lineage (NCBI taxonomy): Eukaryota > Metazoa > Chordata > Mammalia > Rodentia > Cricetidae > Mesocricetus > Mesocricetus auratus. Next base: position 37,941,799 of record NW_024429190.1, read on the forward strand.
AAATCAGGGTAACTGCCACCCAGTGAATTCCAATTTACTTGCTTGAAAACCATGCCTTCTTTTTTTGTCTGAGGTTTTATCTTTTTAAAGAGATAACATACATCATATTAACGACAATTAGATTTTGTTCATGTTTCAAGTTAACAGATACAGAGTTTGATTGGCTTAAGTTTAACTAGAAGTTTTTATTTGTACCCATATTTTGAGATTAGACAGAAGAAATATTACATAACAATTGTCTCTGATGGAAATGCACAAATCACTTAATGAGTGAATTCTCAATTGATGACTTTCAAATATATGAATCTTTTCAATGTAAGAAACTGCAGAATGGTAACAAGTCATAGTTAAAGTGGCTTGCAGTAGAAGATGTGTAGTACAATATAAAATCCCAGTTTAACAGTCATCTGTAAGTAAGTAATGTTTATCTATAAAAGTAGCTAAACCACATCTCTCAAGTATCCATCTGGAACCTGAAGAAAATAGTGTTTTTTAATTTAACTAATCCTTTAATTACTTAATTAAATGTTTGTGGGGTCCTTGTTGTTTATTGAAATAAACACCCTAGTTTCTAAAAAAAAATGTCAAAACTAATACTGAAGAAAAAGAGAGAGTCAGGATTAGCATTCTTACTCATTGTTTCTTTTGAAAAGGATGCCCAGTGCATTAAAAATTGGGGGAAGGAATGAAAGTCAACTGTAGGCAATTTCTGGAAATCATGAAGATTCATGGAAACAAGTATCCACTGTCTCTTGATTTACAAAAGAAAAGACAAAAGAAATAGTTTACTCTCTGTCTCTGTATAAGTTTTGGCAAAGGCGGTTTTGCTTCCAAAGCAGAAATACATTATATAAAAATAGCAAACTCCACTTGACAGTGTAGTAGCATTTAGGTCAATAGTAAGTCCAAAAAATATAATTAGACAGTATAATGAAAGTGCAGATGGCTTTTACATAATTCGGACCATTTATATTTGATCTTTGCAATTTCAGCCTTGCAAACTATTTCCCCAAACAGTTGGCATGAACTAGTACTAACATTTCCTATGCAATAGCCTCTTTTAATTTACAACCCCTTCTTTCTTCCCTGAGTAACTAGGGAAAAATACATGCAGGTTCCCTTGAGGGGTTGACTCAGAAGACAGCAGAGGTATTGGTGCCTTCAGCGGTTGTTAGTGAAATCTAAAGTAGGTCATTTTCCTAATTATAAAATTATCAAATTTATTGAAAAACAGTAGTAAATATTCAGAGTTCAGAAGCATAAAAGAAAAAGGTTTTATAACTGCCAATATTTTTCTTTGTTTCTCAAACCCCTCTCTCTTTATACCTTCCTCTAATATTTGAGTGATTGTCATTGGTCTATAAAGTGCTACTTCATAGGCAACCTAAAAATTAAATGTAGAAGAATAAAAATGAAGTTGAAATTGCAATCCATGAACAAATCCCTAGAACCCATCTACAAGCTTTCATTCTCCAAAAATATTTGACAAGAGAAGGTGGGTAGTATCATAAAACCTTGATCCAGGAAAGTTAGGGATCTTATCTAGATTGGGGAATATAATCTGATGTGAGGGCAGGTCACTCTCCTAGAATTACAGTTTCTTTTCTTTTCATTTTTTTTCTTTTTTTTTTTATGAGACAGGGTTTCTCTGTATTGTTTTGGAGGTTGTCGGTCCAGCCCGGCCTCGAACTCACAGAGATCCGCCTGCCTCTGCCTCCCGAGTGCTGGGATTAAAGGCTTGCACCACCACCGCCCGGCCTACAGTTTCTTTTAACTCATTTTGTCACTATATTTAAGTCCCCCATCTCAATTATTCTATCTTAGAGAGTGGGAATTTTGCATGTTAACACTACTCTCATATAAAAATACAAAATTGAAACTACAACATGACATTTCAGAGTTCCGGAAGAAAACATGTTTGTGGATAAAATAAATACATAGACTACACAGAAAATGATCTGTATTTTCCCACACTACTGCTCCAAGTCTTTCTATTGTTCTTTCAGAAACACATTTTTGCCATTTTTAAACAGGTATGCTTTAAAACTTAATACATGTCTTTAATCTTTTAATTTTCTCAGTAGTCTTGCTGCTCATAGTTTTCTTAGTCCTCTTATAAAATTAAAGATCTTACGTGAAATTAATTTATTAATCTTTACAAATCAGTGACCTTGCTAATCATAGAATACTAACAAGCTTTGGTAAGCAATGTGATATTAAATTTGGCTATTCTTTTGGGGAAATTTTGAGACTTGTTTATTGTTGGAATCCTAATTCCAGACAGGTCTGATGACATGGGATGGATGTGTGAAGTTGGTACAGCAAAGAAACTATGACCAGCTCTTTCAAAAAGTGATCGTGGATAGCTTTAGTTTTTTCATTTATGCAGTTTCAGGGGTTTGCATGAACAGTTTTAAAATCAAAATTGTTTCCTTGAGTTTCTAATAATTGTTAAAATAATTGCTGGTTTGTTCCTTTACCTCATTCCCCTTCTATCTCCCAACTAGTAACTATTACCTACTTGGTTCATAACTCTAATGTCAGACACATAAACAGTGTTGCAAGCAACAAATGAATTTTTATGTCTATGCACATGTAGAACAGTGTGTTCAGTTGGCAGCATTTATAGGGAATGCACAATGAGAGATAGTTTTGTCTGTTGTTTAATATTTACATCTGGTAAGATCTGGGCCCTCACAATCAAACTCACCACTTTAAGCTGGTTCAATTCATTATACTTTCTGTACTACTCCATCTTCCCTGGGAATAGACCAAGGTTTTTTCCCCTTTTATCCTATAAGCAACATTACTTAGAAACTTATTCTTAATAGGTGGAGCTCTTTCTCCCTTTTTTCTCATGTCCTTCTCTTTACAACTTCTTACAGTGTTGAAACAGTTATTAGAAATGTGGGTGCTGTGGGTTTCTATGACTTCATTCTCTGTTTCCTAGACTGTTTCCAACAGTTCATGATATCATCCATCTCTCCAAGACTCTTGTGGTTAAAATCATTCTCTCCAGTACAGTTATGCAAATTTGGAATATTTTCATGAACTCCTGTAAGTCTTTCGGGCTAGTAACAGGGTGGGTTTGAAAGGTAATATCCTGTTCGTAAGAAGGCTAGATTCATGATCACTCTTGAAACATCAAAGGCTTTAGGAGCTGAATCAAATCCACTGTGTATTTTTAACAACATCCACTCTGGCTCACCCAAAGGAGAGTCATCGGGGGAATTTTTTTCTTATGCAATAGCTATTTTATCCATAACTCTGATATAGTAAAACTAAAGGCAACAGGTAATATGGCTTGTATAGAGAAAGTAAGGATAGAACATAGCACATGTGCTTCTTGGGTTCTACCAGAATTATGAGGCAAACTGTCAATAGGCTTTGCCAAAATGAGTAACGTTCTTCAGGGCCTTGCCACAAGGAGAATTTGTTCATGTTATTCTCAGGCCTTGTCCCCAAAGAAGTCACATGGCTCCAACCAATTTTTTAATCAACTTACTACTTTTCTGTCAATTATTGCACAAGTTTAGTCTGTACTGAAGAAGTAAAAATTAATACAGGGATGGAGAACAGATAGATTTATTTATAGCTAGGTATATTAAAGTAGGCAGAATTTACTAAGAGCTTCTTTGAGTGGTCAGACAACAGCCGAAAGAGACTAATTAAGAGGTGATGCGTTTGTACTTCATAATAATAAATGAGGAAAATTGGAGGAGTAGGGGGGTCTGGGGTCTGTGAGATGGATCTTTTCTGTTGTGATTTTATTGTATCAGCATATCAGCTGTGCTTTTCTTCACGGTTCCATTGAGCTTTCAACCAGAACCTATGTCGTGTTAGTTATTGCAGCTCAAGTCACCTGACACATATGCTCCTTCAAGCCTGAACCAAGGTTAAAGCATTCTGATTGAAGTATTCCCAATGGTATCTCTGGTAGGATTTCTCAGTGTGCAACTTCCTCTGTTTGGAAAGGTGTATTGCTTTAAACAGATAAGTTCTTAACTGTGTTTGTGGCTATTACTATTGTTATTGTCTACTTTGTCATTGCTCACAACTTCTTGTAAATGTAGGCAGAATACATGAAACATTATTATCCAATACAGAGCTCATTACTCTGCTAGAAGTTAGCACTTTAACAGTTTTTATTCCATTCTGAATTCCTAGAGCTACCCTCCCATTCTAACCCACCACATGTATTACATTGAAATTCAAGTAACACTGCATCCTCTTAGAGATTGTAACACCCAGGAATTTTACCTGTGTTAGGTGAAGGTTGACATAACCACATAATAAACTTGAATACATCACCAAGTTAAATTCGTGATTGTAAATTATGTTACTGTTGGAGCAGAATAATAACTGCTGACAATTTCATTGCATAGTTGAACATATGACAGAGTTAGATGTGCAGTTTCAGAAACAGAAGGGTTTTAACCATGGATACTCATTCATTTCATATTATGTTTCTACTGTAAGATAAAAACTTTTAATTACCTAAAATCAGCAAGGAATAATTTTATTTCATTATTTTTCTCATTACAAGTCTTTAAAATGCAAATACAACAATTAAATATTAGGAATGTACTTAAAACTTGCTGAGTATATATTGTAAAGAATAATTTCAATTCTGCTTTGATAGGTATGATAATAAAATTGAAAACCCATCTGTCTTTTTTTCAAAAGCACGTAACTTTTCTGAGTTTAAAAACAAACAGAAAATTAACTTTATACCTGGAAAATAAAGTTCTAAGTCAGTAATCAAAATTCTAATATACAAGCTGTGCCTGCCCAGACAGAGCTTCTAAAAGTTTAATTTCCTTTCATTAGTCACAAATAGTTAGGTTTGTTACTTTACAGAAAGTTTTACAGTTGATTACTCTGTTACTCAGGTAAGCAGAGTAAGCCAAACTATTACTCTCTATGATCTTTATTATCTGAATCAGTGGTTCACAACCTTCCTAATGCTGCAGCTCTATGATACAGCTACTTATGGTGTGATCCCCAACCATAACTGTAATTTTACTAGTGCTATAAATTGTAAGGTAAAAGTCTTTGTTTTGTGATGGTCTTAGGAGACCCCTGTGAAGGGATCATTTGACCACCAAAGGGGTCATGACTGGAAGATTGACAGTTGCTGATCTTGAGTGAAATGGGGGAGGGTACTCTCCAGGATACACAAATCTACACCATTCTACTTCATGAGTTTGAATTGAATATAACTGGTGGTCTTTGCTCTTGAGGATACTTTTTTCTGAATTATGTATTTCTAGGAATGGGACAAGACACTATTTTTAACCAGGTGAATTTTCTGTTTCTTGTCAGTCTGTTATAGGCACAGTGCAATTTCTTGTAGCCTCATGCCCAAAAATTTAATTATTTTTGAAGTTTTTAATATTACTTTACATTTGATATGCCATATTTTCAGGATATATAGTTCTTTTACTTCATATAACTAATAAGATCATTTTCAAATACATCATTTATTTTACTAGCTGGCATGTCTAATGATCTTTCCTTTCTTTGAAGTGATGTGGCTACTAACAGATATGCCCTTTTCTATTACAATTTGTGTTGGTGTATACAACCCTACAGTAATAAAATAATGCTTTCACTTATTAATGAAACATTGTCATATTTGTCGTAACAATCCCTTCCTGGATGCTCAGCCTTGCCAATGCTTCCTGAATGCTTTGAAATTACAGATGGCTTAGTGTGGTTTTGATGAAGAAAAATACTGGGAAGTTTGAGATTCCCTGTAGCAATTGCAAATTCATCTCTGCAAGATTTGTATGTATATGTTTTTTAGTACTCCCAGTATCTAGAGCAGTGTCCAAAAAATCAGATAGTAAAAATCATTTGTTGAATGGGTTGATGAAATATTTAAGTGATGGAAATATCTAGATGATTTGACTTTAATTACTAATTCCTTTTTGAGATGGAATTTACAGGTGAAATGGAGTATTAAGTTAAATTAACAGCACACATAATGACAAGTCTTAATATCTAAAAGAAGAATAAGTGTCCCTCAGTGAGTTTCCTGGTGAGTGTTTTTTAGTAAAGTAGCAACTTTCATAAAGGCAGGTAAGAGGACTTTAACAGTAAAAAAGAGGAGGGAATTAAGAATCCTACAGTGGGCAATTGACCTCCCACCCTTCCACCAAGCAGAAAATTCTAAATTCAAAATATTTCTCATGTGTGATCAATTTTATTTATTGTAATGTGTACAATTGCTTGCCAGCTGCTTGGACCCTGCTTAGCTGTCTGAACCCCCAATAACACCCAGGAAACTATATTAATTATGAAGCTGTTGTCTGTTTGCTATTGTTTCTCATTGGCTTAATTATTGACCCATAATCACCAATATATATTTTTATAAGGACTTATCTTTCCAGCAATGCAGACTTATGTCTCCTCTTCCTGGGAATCACAAGACAAAGGCTTCCTTCACTACATTTCCCAGAATCCTCCTAGACTCCTAGTTCCAACTATCTTGCTTCCCTATTGGCCAACAATGCTTTATTCAACAACCAATAAGAGAGACAAATTTATAGAATGCTATCTCCCATCAATTTATGGAGCTTCTTTTGCTCTATATACTGTTTGAAAACTTTACTGGTTTGTTAGCTAAGGTGGTCCTGGAGTTTTCCAGGGAGAAATGAACAAAAAGAATGATTAATTATAGATAGAAACAGAAAACAAAGCTACAAATCTGGAGTGCAGACTACGAGCGACAAGGCATTCTATGCTTTATATGGAGAAATAATGTGGGTAGTGGTATCTGAATGCACTCTGCTGCCACTACTACAGAAACCCCTGGAAATAAACAGATTTATTGTTTCAATCACTATGTTTCAGTCACACGTCTATGACACATAAGCAATGCAATCAATTACCAAGATTAAGCCTATCCTCTGCCATGGGAACCAACAGTGTGAAATGAACACAACATTCTTTCACAGAGAAATATAAATGCTCAGTTCAGGCAGGTAATACCAAGATGCAACAGAAAGTTCAGGACTTGTAGACATAAAGAGCAAAATTAAATTGGTTGCAAATTGAGGTTGGAGCTACCTCTGCCCGTCTGCTATTTGTACACCATGAATGACCCCCTGGGCAGAAAGATTTAACCTCCATTCACTAGCTGCATTCTTGGAGAAGAAAATAACTGAGAGTGTGTAACTAGGAAAACTACAGAGATATTTTCTCATAATCTTGCAAAATAGCATTTGTAGGGAAAGATGTGGGAATTTCATAAGTGTAGAAAATGTGTTGTGATGAAATTCACCCCCATTCTCTACTGGTTCCTTTCCAATCCCTTTCATCTTTCTGTCCCAACTTCATTCACTTTGTTTAAAAATCACTGCATAGACTTAGGGCTGCCTGTGTGTGTATATGCTTAGAACCATCTACTGGATTATGAGTAGGCACTTATGTCCTGCATCCCTGAAGAAAACCAACTCTCCCTTCCTCAAAAGTCACCAGTTGCTACTAGCACCTATGCAAAGGGTTTGGTTTAATAAGCCCCTCACCCATCCATGCTGGAATTTGTCTATCCTGAACTTGTTCTAGTTTGTGTACACAATATTAGTCAGTATGAGTTAATGTTTTAAAAATGACCATTCATTATCTCTAATATTTAAAATCTTTCTACTCTATCTTTCATGATGGTCCCTCAGCCTTAGAAGAAGGTGATATTGATGCCCTGTTTAGAGCTATGGGTTATAAACTCTCCCATTTTTTTGTATGGTGATTTTTGTTGGTCTTTGTATTAAACATTTAAACAGCATCTAGTATAGTGCATACCCTCTCTTATGAGGATTCATGAACCAACCTATGAGTACAGATTTAATGACTTAAGGTAAACTGGAATACATTATCAATTTATCCAAATATTAACTTCCTCTCTAGCATCTATGGTCTATTAAGCCTTGTGTCTTTTGCTCAGTTAATGATATGAGGCATGAGGAGTTCCTTATTGTGGATCAGACTTTAAATAGAATCAGAAAGTGTTTGATTGACATGTCCATTAATACCACTTTTAAAGTGCAGGCATTCTTGGACTTTGAACTGATATCACGCAGAAAGAGTGTAAGAAGAGTGAGCTCAGTTTCCTGAGAAAATATGAGTCATCTATGATGGAAACTGAAAACTTTGTTATTGAGAATGGTAATTACCATAGTAAGCAATGAGATTATCACTCTCAAATCAAGTGGAAGTCTGGTTTGGTAAATTATAGAGGAAGGGTGCTTTTCCAGTATGTAGTAGAAAGTACTCCTCTATAGAAGCTGGAATGACAGGTGATAGAGGCTCAGCAGAAAATGTGTTTACATTTCAGAGTTATTAGGTATCCTAGTGACATGTGATGAAGCCAGACAGAAAAAATTTCTGACTTAAAATTAAAAAGTATAAACTGGATGTACATTCAGTGAGAACTAATTAGTCTTTGTAAGTTTCCTCTTCTTCATCTGGAATAGAACCACCTACTTTACAGACTTTTACAAGAGATGCCAATAGCTAATAGTTATATAAAAGACTCTACTCTGGTTAAAAATATAGCAACAAAATCTTTGGCATGGCTTGCAATAGGTGGGCTATTAATCCCCTTTCTTTATTTTCATGGTGGGTTTGGCTTGTCAATTGGTTATACCAGAATAGGGAATCTTAATTGCCGAATCACTAACAATAGATAGTCCTGTGGGGTATTTTCTTGACTGCCAATTGATTTAGGAGGATCAGTCTACTGTGGGCAGTATCATCCCCAAGAAACTTTCGCTTGGGCTGTATAAGAAATATATCTGAGCAAGAGAGGCCAAACAAGTCAGAAAGTCATGTTCCTCCATAGTCTCTACTGTAAGCTCCAGCCTTGGGTTCCTACTAGGATAGACTGTTACCTATCACCCAACTAGACCTCAATTTTTTTGGTCATGATTCTTTATCATAAAAACAGAGCTAACTAAAACTGAAGTTGGTACCAGGAACATAAAGCTTTGCTTTTATACCTTGAACTCTTTTCTTTGAAGATGGCAGAATATTTGGGAACACAGTGCTAGATAAATCATTGACCTTAGAAGATGAGAATGAAGACAATGGAGGACAGGCTTGTTAAGTTTCCAAGGGAAGTATGAATCTCTCAGGACCTCTATTGGGGCAATTCATGTGGTACGTTTGAATCTTTGGAAGGGAAACATTATGTTGCTTCACTGGGACTTCAGATGCTCCTAAGCTAAAGCCAAAATGTAGCTGGAATTCGTAAGATAAAAGCTGTAATGAGGTGAAATCATCAAGGCTATGTTTTCTCGGAGTCCACACATACAAGCTGTGAACCAGTGGTTGTTCAAGATTTCACACTAAGCTCACTAAATAATGTGTTAATAATGTGTCAGAGTCTTCCATATATACTGGTTTTGACTACCTGAATGGAATCATGGAGAACAGCAGAGGCTTGGCCCTAGGGGAGGCGAGAAGAGGCCATTGGTGAAGGTCCAACCTCAATTACAGTGGTCATGTCAGGACCATGGTGTGACCACAGTGGCAAAGAGTGAGTCTAGCCAGCATGAGTTACCAGATGAGATGTGTACTGCTTATGTCAGAGAGAGAAAAGTAGAACTCCCTGAGCCTTTTTGACGCCACAAGATTCTGAGTGCCAGACATCAGATATTGACCTATTAATACTGTTAGAGTTTGACTTTTTTAAGTATAATTGATTTATGCCCTGTTTCTTCCCTTTTGAAATAATGAAATATACAATGTGGTGTTTATTTAATTTAATTCATTTTATATTCCACTATTTCACATTTAAGGGACTGGATCTTTGATGGAAGAGGTGTCACAATCTTGAAGAATGCTGTCTTTCCCTATCCCAGCATCAGCCAGATGCCCAAACCTCCTCAAGTAGTAGTTGCACATCCTTACAGCTTCCCATATGGCATCCTTGGATTCTGTCTGGCTTGAGCGTGTTCATATCTTATCCACACTGTTACAATCACTGTAAGTTTATATGTACACCTGCTCTGTTAAGACCAATAAAGAAAGCACTGTTACCTTGTAGTCTTTTCCCACCTCTTGCCCTTTAAGTCTTTCTGTCATGTCTTCTGCATGGTTCACTGAGAGTCTGGGAAAGGAAGAGAAGCCAATTGAAAATCTTCATTATTTTCCTGAGCATATTTTACTACAAAAAAAGACCTCTGGATTCTATTTTTTATAGTTTCTACTTTCAAAATATAATACAGATGGATTGCTGATTGCATGTTCAGATTAGTATGGACTTTGATTGAATTTTCACTGGGGTAGCTGATGTCAGCATTGGACCATTGAGTCTGTTGTTTTGTTTCTCTGTCCCAACATGGCTGGTATTACAGTGAGTTCTGCCACTCACATAGTTTTTTTTTTTTTTTTGAAAATGTAGGGTCTCCCTACTAAACATTAGTATTTTTCCTGGTTATGTTAATGGCATTTTTAACTGTTCTGAGGTAGCCCATTAAATCATCAGTGATGACTCTAAGATGTGAGTCTACATATTTGAACATTTCCAGAAATGTTTTAGTCTGTTATTATTTTTAATGTTTAAATGTATTGCATCTTCCATGTGGATTGTTTCCCTTCTCTACCTCCCTGAATTAAGTATTTCTCCAAGTGTTGTGTGTGATCCTTTGTATTTATTTGCAATGTCTTATGCCCTCTTTTATATGCTACTTTGTACATTGCCCCTCAAGATTTCTTTTGTTAAAATTATGTATACAGTGTTCTGCTGGCATGTATGCCTGCATTCCAGAAGAGGGCAACAGATCTCATGATAGATAGTTGTGAGTCACAATGCGGTTGCTGGGAATTGAACTCAGGACCTCTGAAAGTACAACCAGTGCTCCTAACCTCTGAGGCATCTCTCTAATTGGCCCCTCAAGATTTCTACAGAAGAAAATATTTTTCACTTATAGACAGCATTGGTTACTTTTCTAGTTGCTATAACTGAACTCCCTACGCAACTGAATACAGGAAGGGTTTAATTGGGCTCATAGATTTGTTACACTGTGTGTCACAGCTGAAGCGAACACATGACAATGAGAGCAGAGCTCTATGGCTTGCATTCATCTGGATGAATCAGGAAACAGAGGGCTCAAGCTATAATGGACAGCCTCTTAGGTTCAATTTCCCCAGTGACTCACTTTCCCTGTAGGGTTCCAGGTCATAAAGTTTCCACAGCCTACTAATATAACATGACCAACTAGGGAGCTTAAGGGCAAGTTTCACATTCAAACCCCAATGCACTTAATATTAAAGCCTCCAGTGTTTCTCATTTACAAACTCAACAAAATCCAAAGTGTTCCAAGTGTTTAAAAGGAAGATCCAACCTAATTTCTCTAGAAGCTGTGAACACTCTTTTTCTTGGCCAGATCTTCCTTTCTTAACTAGTAGTGCAACATGCTGTCTTGGATTTAACTAATCTTTTCAAACTGAGTGCATTCTCTTAAAGGTATTTGGTAAACATTAATTTGTACTTGGAAGACAAAAAATTATTTTCGTTTCTATGAATAATTTTTTGTCTTGGTTTCCTAGCTTAGGTTAAATCTGTGCCACTTGTATCTCCTTCCACCAGCAGAGAAAAATGAGTCTCTTATTAATGTCTTTGAAAGTAATCTTTACATACAGAGAAAGTTAAATCTCCTAATGACCTCTATTGTACAAATAATGACTCCAATTGTTTGTTTCTCACAGAAGGTATTTTTTGTGTGTTTGGTAAATTGGATTTTAATTAATATAGATCAAGATGTTGAAATAAATTCCCTCTTTATCAAAGTGAATCACTTTGAAAGATATACATATCTGGACTTTTAGCCAAACAAAGAAACAAAAGTATGAAACAAAAAATTGCTAGATAGCAAAACATTGATGCAGTTTTTTCATTGTATAGCAATTTATTGCTTCCTCCTCATTTTTATCATACCCAGGAATAGCTAGGTTTATGCATTTATATGTGTGCATCAACCAGCAGAGTATCAATTACATGATAATAAACACTATCCTTAATTCAGTTCTGAAGTCAATGGGCAGAATGTCTGACCCATTGTTTACACTAAACTCTTTTTTTGTTTGTTTGTTTGTTTTTTGTTTTTTGAGACAGGGTTTCTCTGTATTGTCTTGGAGCCTGTCCTGGAACTCCCTTGGTAGACCAGGCTGGCCTTGAACTCACAGAGATCCGCCTGCCTCTGCCTCCCGAGTACTGGGTTTAAAGGCGTGCGCCACCAACGCCCGGCTCTACACTAAACTCTTTTTTGTTGTTGTTTTAACGATTTATGAATAAATGCACAAACAAAGGACTAAGAGCTAGAACTTGAGATGTTTGATTCTCAAAGGAAAGTCAGATCACAGTGTCCAAATTTTTGGCATAAAAATGTCTAAATTTAACTTTCATGTTATTATAATGCTGAAAATGGAAAAAATCAATGTGATTATTAGCTATATTTTTCCTGAAGTTCATTTTCTATTAATGGACTTCAAAATATTTGTTCTGCAAATTTCTTTTCTTCTAATTATTCTGAAAGACTTCTGAGAATTTTGTTGTTGTTCTAGTGAACAAAGCTTCAGCTCCCATCTGATTTCTCTCTGTTCTATATCACTGTCATGTGTCTCCTGTTTACATGCCAATACCAAAAAAGCTTGCTGAAAGTCTTCGTTTTGCTTTTCTGCCTAAACCTAGGTCCACAGAATACCTGCTAGGAAGACTAGTGAGGACTACACTGATGAACTCATTAGCTAGAAACATTAGAACAGAACTTTGAAACATAACAGGGGCATATTCAACCACATCTAATCTGATTGAATTCTCTTAAATTCTTAGAGGTTTTGAAATTAGGCAGATTAAATGTTAAACAGTATGCACATACTTACAATACAACCCAAACTATTTAAAGTGCAGACAACCAAATATGTTCTCTCAATACAGAGATTATATGATACACACTTGAAGGAATTCACTTACTAAATGATCATTGTTACACCTTTTTGTGAAATAAAAAGAGAAGTAAATATTAAGTCAAAATCAAGAAAAGTGAAGCAAAAATAAAGAGAATTATTACTTATTCACGTTTTCATTTTGCAGTATAGCAATAAATAGTCTTCTTTCGTTTGGTGATTGTTTTGTGTTTGCTTGTTTGAGACATCTTCAGTGTGTATCCCTAGCTATCCTAAAACTCACTATGTAGACTGGGTTGCCCTTGAGCTCACAGAGATCAACCCCTGCCTTTGCTTTCAGAGTGCCAGGATTAAAGATGTGTACCACCACAGCCCAGCTTTTTTTTAAATGTCATTTAATCTTTTAACCTCCATGGATGTTTTTGGCTATGTATATATCTCCATACTACATGTGTTCCTTCTGTCTATGGAGGCCAGAAGGGGCACTGAATAGAGTCCTGTGGGACTAGAGTAGTTGATGATTGTAGGCAAACAATTGTGAAAGGAGAATGAAATATGGGTCGTCTGGAAGGGTCGCCAATGCAGGTAACCACTGAGTCACTTTTACTGGTCCCCTCAATATTTTAAAAATTTACTTAATTCTTTTGGTCCTAGAACTGCCTTATAAAATATTACTGAGAGTAGTGTCCTTGTGAGATGAGAGGTTGGTGGTAAAGCACTAAGAAAGTGTGGTTTAAATTGATCACAATGTTACAAAATCAGAAGTATTTCAAGTTGAAGGCCAACCCAGGCCCCATAAAGAGACCCTGTCTACATACACACACAAACATGAAGTCTGCAAGCACACACACACACACACACACACACACACACACTACATTCACACACACAAACACACACAGTCTGCATATACACACTGCCTGCATACAAACATACATATACACTGTCTTCATACTCACACACACAGTCTGCATATACATATGTTGTTTATGTGCACACACACTCTCACTGTCTGCATATACACACTGCAGACACACATACATACATACTGCATGCATACACACATACTCATACACTGTGTGCATATACAAACACACACTGCATTCATACACACATACATACACACTGCATAAACATATACACACACTGTCTGTATACAAACATACTGTCTTCATATAAATAAATTCACTCTCTGCAGACATACACATACAATACTGCCTGCATACACACATACCACACACTGTCTGCATACAAACATGCACTGCATGCACATACAGAGTCTGCATACACACACACTGCCTGCGTACCCAAATACACACATACTGCCTGCGTACATAGATACATAGATACATACATACATACAAATTGACTGCACATAAACACACAGACACACACACACACACGGATGCATCAGAGAGTAAGAGCAAGAACCATAGGTCACTGAAACAAAGGGATAACAGAAGAGATGCTACTCTTTAAGTTTTAAATAGTAGAGCAAATCTTTTAACAAGAATCAAGGCCATAATAATGAGAAATGAGAACCCTGGATACCAGTGCAGAATATACTGAGGTAGGTGTCACCAAGACAGATGCTAATGCAAAGTGCTGTCTTCCTAAAAGAACATTACTGTTGCCTACCGTGCTTCTTAAGAGAAGCAACAAATATGGTTGTGAGTACATTTTCAGAACACTCTTTACTATAATCACGTCTTTGTGATTTGGAAGTCACTTCAGAAAGCACAGCTATAATGTGAGTTTTAAATCTCTTATTAAATGATAAAATTTGCTTTGAGGTATTTAAGTCAAAATGTTAGAGGAAATAAATGATAATTTCTTTCACTTGTCATTCTGTGCTCCATTCTCCATTCATGCTTCTGCATAGCCAATTGTTCATGGTGTTTTGGAAACCGTTTAAGCAAAAATTCTTTTATTAGCCCGAAATACTGAATTACAGTTGAATAACTGATTCATTGTATGAGAACTGTATTTTATGATGATATACAGTGAAATATAGAATACTGAATATAGTTTATGAAAAGCAAAAAGCTAAGATAGGTGTTTTTGGATATTAAATAACACAATACTATAACAAGAGAATATCTAACTTATTTTCCTGTATGTAACATGGTCGATGAACTAGCTAGTTACATGTGTTAAGTTTGGCAATGCCTTTGTAAACATTAATGTAATGAAGATATATATATAAACATATATATATATAATTTTCCAAGAGATTTCTAAAATGAAATTATCCTTTTTGACTTATATGAGAAAGAAAACACAAAAAATATACTTGCACGACTTGATACTACACACACACTTATTTATACTGATCATGTGTCAAACTGCACCTCTTGAATTCAGTCACAACTAAGAATCTCTGGGCAGTAATGTTTGCAGAGTCACAGTTTACAGGAGAGGTTTCAGAGAGGGTATTATAAAATGTTTGTGCAAGAAGGAACAGAATTTCAATCGTGAAGCTATTTAAAAATACATGTCTGGGACCTTGACTAGAATTCCCGGATTATCCCTGTAAATGACTGTGACCCCAAGTCATTTTTCTCTGATGGGGGCTGAGGCATTCCAAATGAGATGGGTTGAGTTTCTTCAGAAGTAGGAACTCATTATTATGGTAGTCCTTTGTATATGCTTATTATTTATGTTACCAAATAAAGATAGATCCTCAGAATCTCATACAGAAGCAGGCAGTAGAGCACATCATTTTGCATGAGGCTAGTTATGATTTCCAGAATTCAGCCACAAGAATATCATTGGATACAAAGAAAGGATGTCCAAGGGCAATATTTGACACAACTAGGGGACTTCTGGAAATTAAAGTATCAAGATAGTAACAGCCCCTTAATTGTATTTGAGAAAAGGCAAGTAGAGGTGTCATGAATTTTACTTAGTATTTTGATGACAAGGTTCTTATCTTTAAAAAATGTGCTTCTTTGTGTGTGGGTATGAAGAACAATTATCAACACATTTTATTTTACTTATATGTTGAGAATGTTTACAGCATTACTTAAAGTTATAATGGTAAATTAGAATCCATTGTGGAAATTTGTTGTTGAATAATTAAATTTTCAAATATTCTATCACTTTGGCAAACCACATCTTAGAAATGAACTACCATATAGATGTATCTGAATTATGTAGTCATCTTCATCTTTAAAGCAAACAGATTTGAGATAATGTGGTTCAACTGAAGACATGCACAAATGCATTTGTATAGCTAATGAAATGTACAAAATGTTGATGGTTTCTGAGTGATGAAGACTGTATAGGTAGCACTTGTTTTTTTTTCTTTATTTATTTTTTATCATTTCACATATTAAGCTCAGTCCCCCTTCCTCTACTTCTCCTGTCCTCCCACCATCCCCACTTCTCACCATCTGTCTACATCTCAGAGCGGGTAAGCTCTTCTTTGGGGAGTCCACAAAGTTTGGCATGCCAAGATGAGGCAGGATGAAGTCCCTCCCCTCTGTATCGAGGTTGAGCAAGGCAGTCAGTTCATGCATCTGGTATAGCTCCTGGTCCCACTGCCACCTCGCTCCCAAATCAGGACACATAGCAGTCACCCACATTCAGAGGACCTATTTTGGTCCTATGAAGGTTCCTCAGCTATCAGTCCATAGTCTGTGAGCTTCCACAAGCAAGAATGCCAATTTGAGGGAGGAAACCAGGGGGAGAGCAATCAAAGAGCTATCTTGATAGAGAGGACCATTATGGGGTTAGGGGAAAACCTGTTGCTAGAGAAATTTCCAGGAATCCACAAGGATGACCCAAGTTAAGACTCCTAACAATAGTGGAGAGGGTTCCTGAATGGCTTTCCCTTTTAATCAGATTAGTGACTATCCTAATTGTCATCATAGAACCTACATCCAGTAACTGATGGTAGCAGATGCAGTGACCCACAGCCAAACATTGAGCTGAGCTCCTGGAGTACAGTTGAAGAGAGGGAGGGGGCAGCACATGAACAAGGGCGGAGGAGTGAAGATCATGATGAGTAAAAACACAGAGATACTGGGATTGAATTTGAGCTACCAGAGATAGTGTTATGAGGGTATAATCTTACCTTCATCCGCCCCCTTGTGGTATAATGGAGAAATACAAATATTGCAAAAGTGAATGATGTGCAGAAATGGTGGACTGGTGGACTCCTCTCCAAACCAATAATTCACTGCCTGTGTCTTATCCAATTAAAGCTAACCAGTCAAGAGGCTGGGCTATGTAGGCGTCATTCTTATCTCACACAAAGAACGTGAGAGACAAGTACAAGGAGTTGAAAATTATTCTGGAGATTGATAGGAGACTTCCACAAGGAAGTGGGAATGCATTAGACACTGATTCAGAACATTTGTTCTCAAGTGCTGAGAAATTTCCCGGCTATGATCTTTTCATAATCTGTGGCAAGGGGAAATTTTAATGCATCCAAGTTAGTAACCCTCTAAATATGTTTTTCATTTGAGAATGCATAGAACACAAGATTTAACTCTTTGAACTAGCACAAATTGGATTTGAATGGTATATATATGTGTGTGT
Organism: Mesocricetus auratus; assembly: GCF_017639785.1. NCBI lineage: Eukaryota > Metazoa > Chordata > Mammalia > Rodentia > Cricetidae > Mesocricetus > Mesocricetus auratus. The sequence goes on from NW_024429190.1 coordinate 37,959,256, forward strand.
GTGTGTGTGTGTGTGTGTGATCTTGTTAATGGAACACATATTTTATGTTAGAATATCATCATTTAATAATTTAATATAATTTAAATAGGAGAACAATAACGTACATTTGTCATGTGAGAATCTCACAATGTCTTCGCTTCTGACCCAAATTATAAATATATTTGTGTTCATACTCTAAGTATATGTGTGTGCATATTTACATATACTTGCTTTGATATGACCCTATTCAAACATCAGAGTAGAATTTGCATCTACCTCCTTTTCTCAGTTAGAGTCTTTTTAAGTAGCTAAGCAAAGTTCTTACAAATAAAAATAGCATCCTGTGAAACAGCTGAATCCAAAATAGAATCTGTGTGAAACTAAGAAACCAAAATAGAATTCCCATAATCCTCAAATCTGGAACACGTTAAACAGCTTTGTGTGACTGTGACATAATCATGTCTGACTTACTGACTTAAGGTCACCTTTTCATGATTGTATATTCCATGAAAATAATAACACAATCACCTATGAGATCTGATAAGCTTTATATGTGCATGGGTTGCATTAAGCTATTGTTTGATCCCATTATCTCCAGGTTGCACTCTAGAAATGAACTTCCACATATGAAGTGTGGTGCGAGAGCATGTGCTTGTGTGGTAGAGACTGATTGCTATTTAGTGGTTTTCATCTCATATTATCAGCACTGAAATCTTCTCTCAAAATGCAATGGGCAATAAATTGTAGTCTCTTTATCTCTCTAACATCAACAGTCACCAGGAGCTCACTTTCTTAATCACTGGCATGTGGCATCACCTATGTTATGGTAACTTAATGTGAGACTTGTATAGAACAACAAAATTAAAGGTTGCATTTAAATTCAAATAGGAAATGAATTCCAGGTGATACCTTCAGCACTCATGGATCATGCATCACAAAGCTGCAGTGCAGTGTGGTTCTACACCCATAGCATGCAGCCACTGTGCCAGGCATGATATCCTGACACAGAACAATAATGAACATTTTTTTGAAATGCCTGACCTCAGGTTTGAGGCTCTTGTATATTATGAATTGAGGTGTTTGCACTGGGTATTCTGTTCTCGTGTAAACAATGTTTTAATTACAGAAAGCAAAAAAATTTCCTCTGTCTTTATTCCCTGCCTTGTTTCAATAAAATCAATATGTCTTTGACTTGGAGTTTGTTAGATTGTTGGATTTAAAAGATTTCCACTTGATTTTCTATCTGGAGTCTCATATAATGATGGATTTTGTCTTAGTGCAGATCTTTAGCAATTTTCTTTGCCATTTTTGCTAGATATGTATTTATGTGAAGTGGTATTGACTATAAATTTAAACAAATATTTAATTCTGACAGAATTTGAAGACACTGTACATCCTACTCTATCAAATATTCAGGAAAACTTTCCTCATAAGAAAATATGCAGTCATATCCCTCCTATTGAAGTAAATTGCTAGAGCTGATTTGAAAGAACAAAGATAATCATTGAAGAGAAAAACAGGAAGATTAACGCAATGCTAGTATTTGTAGGTAACATCTCTTTCCTCACCATCTAAGGTATTATTTTTTTTCCTTTTTTAAATTTCAATTATAAACAATCTTGTTTTACATGTCAATCCCAGTTCTCTCTCCCTCCCCTCCAATCTGCCCCACCCCCTATCCCATCCTATTTCTGCTCCCGAGGGAGAGTGAGGCCTTCTATGTGGGATCTTCAAAGTCTGTCATGTCATTTGGAGCAGGGTCTAGGCCCTCCCTCACATGTCCCTCTATGTGGAATAGGCTCCCAAAGTCCATCATATACTATGAATACATACTGATCTACTACCAGAAGCCACATAGATTGCCCAGTCCTCCTAACTGACACCAACACTCAGGTCCCCCTTGTTCAGGTCAGCTGTTTCTGTGGGTTTCTCCAGCCTGGTCTTGAACCCTTTACTTATCACTCCTCCCTCTCTTCAACTGATTTCTAGGAGTTCAGCTCAAGGTTTAGCTGTTGGTGTCTGCTTCTGCATCCATCAGTTACCAAGTGAAGGCTCTAGCATGGCATATAAAGTAGTTTTCAATCTCATTATCGGGGAAGGGCATTCAAGGTAGCCTTTCCACCATTGCTTAGATTGTTAGTTGGCGTTATCCTTGTAGATATCTGGACATTTCCCTAGTGCCATCTTTCTCGTTAACCGTATAATGGCTCTCCTCTATTATTCCCACAACTCAATCTCTCTGCTTGTTCAGGTCCTCCTCTCCCCTCCTCTTTTTCCTAACTACTTCTCCCCTCCCTGCATGCTCCCAGTTAACTCAGGAGATGTTGCCCCTTTGGGGTACCGTGTATGTTTCTGTTAGGGTCCTCCTTTTTCCAGGTGTCTCTGAAGGTGTGGATTGTAGGCTGGTAATCCTTTACTTTATGTCTAAAATCCATATATGAGTAAGTATATACTATGTTTGTCTTTTTTGTGACTAGGTTGCTTCACTCAGGGTGATTTCTTCAGTTCCATCTATTTGCATGCAATTTCCAAGATTCCATTAGCTTTTTTTCATTGAATAGTACTCCATTGTATAAATGTATCACATTTTCTCTATCCATTCTTCAGTTGAGTGGCATCTAGGTTGCTTCCAGGTTCTGGCTATTGCAAACAATGCTCTTATGAACATACTTGAACAGATTTCCTTTTTGTATGAATGTGCATCTTTTGGATACAATAGCGGAATTACTGGACCTTGTGGTTGACTAATTCCCATTCTCCTGAGGAAAAGTCATATTGATTTCTAAAGTGGTTGTACAAGTTTTCACTCTACCAGCAGTGGAGGAGTATTCCCCTTTCTCCACGTCCTCATCCTCTCCAGCATAAACTGCCATTGGTGTTTTTCTTTTTAGCAAGTCTGACAGGTGCAAGATGGTATCTCAGAGTTGTTTTCATTTTCATTTCCCTCATGGCTAAGGATGTTGAGTACTTTATAAAGTGTCTTTGGTGTTTGGTGACTAGCTTCTTGAGTTCCTTGTATATTTTGGAAATCAGTCCTCTATCAGACATGGGGATGGTGTATATCTTTTCCCATTCTGTGGGCTGCCGTTTTGTCTTATTAACTGTGTCATTTGCCTTACAGAAGCTTCTCAGTTTCAGGAGGTCCCATTTATTTATTGTATATCTCAGTGTCTGGGCTGCTGGTGTTATAATCAGGAAGAAGTCTCCTGTACCAACTCACTCAAGGGTATCTTCCACCTTCTCTTCAAAGAGGTTCAGTGAAGTTGGATTTTTTGTTGAGGTCTTTGATCCATTTGTACTTAAGTTTTGTGCATGGCAATAGATGTGGATCTATCTGCAGTCTACTATATGCCAGCATCCAGTTGTGTCGCCACAATTTGTTGAAGATGCTTTCTTTCTTCCATTATAAAGTTTTAGCATATTTGTCAAAAATCAGGTGTTCGTAGGTGTGTGGGTTAATATCAAGGTTAAATTTGATTCCATTGGTCCTCCTGTCTATTTTTGTGTCACTACCAAGCTGTTTTCAGTCAGGAATGGTGATGCTTCTGGAAGTTCCTTTATCGTACAGGGTTGGTTTGGCTATTCTGGGTCTATTGTTTTTCTATATAAAGCTGAGTATTATTCTTTCATATATTTTAAATTTAAATTATAAACAATCTTGTTTTACATGTCAATCCAAGTTCCCTCTCCCTCCCCTCCAATCTGCCTCACCCCCTATCCCGTCCTATTTCTGTGAAAAATTGTTTGGGTATTTTAATGGGGATTGCATTGAATCTGTAGATTGCTTTTGGCAAGATTTCCATTTTTACTATGTTGATCCTACCTATCCAAGAGCTCTCTCCTGACTAGCACAGGGATGTCAGTAGAGTCTGGATTTCTTTGTCTGCCTGGGGTGAGTGGACCTGCCCAAAGTCCCCTGGCCAGGAGATCCCAAAGAAGGCAAGCAGAAGTAGGGTATGAGACACATGCCCACAATCACCTCTTCCCTGAGAAGGGACAGGACTTTCACAGGGATGTCAGCAGACTCTAGGTTGCTTGGCTCACTTGGAACGAGTCCACCTGCCCACAGTCCCCAGGCAAGAAGGTCTCAAAAACCCATCTTTGGTATTCTGTTGTTATTGGTCACAACAATATCATGTTGGGACAAAGAGGTGTGTGTGAATGTGGTTATGTGGGTTGTACTAAGATAACTGTAATATATGAGTAATATCTCTAATCAAGTCACTAAACTTCTGAGACTTAACATTAGAAAGTTCTGAATAGTTTTTTTTAAATTATCAACTTTTTTGTTTTGTTTTTCTAGAGAGGGTTTCTCTGTGGCTTTGGAAGATTCCTAAAACTAGCTTTTGTAGATCAGGCTGGTCTCGAACTCACAGAGATCTGCCTGCCTCTGCCTCCCGAGTGCTATGATTAATGGTATGCGCCACCAATGCCCAGATACATTTTTTATTATTATTTATTACATTTTTAAAATTAGAATCAAGTTTGCTTCATAATAAGCACCTTTACTATTAAAAGTCTCCAATCCTCAAAATTATATTTCACATCAATTATCTATATCATTTTTGAGATAACTGATTGGAGAGATAATATTCTCAGTAATTCATGGTGTTTTCTAGGAATTGTATAGGTGCAGTGACAGAAGCATACTTGAGCCAACATTTTATGCTTTTAATTCCTTCAGATATGGCCTATAATAAGATTCAGGGTTATGACATGGAACTCACAGACCCATTAAATTGTTGTTACTTTCCCCCGTTTATATGGATGCTATTCATGCCACTTGAAACAGAGCATTCACAAATTGATCCACTGTGATTAACTCCCATTCCATTTGAAGTAGCTCATTTTCTATGTAGGATAAAGACCAGGAAGCAGGAAGGTGAGGATGCATATGAAGAGATCACTCTGGTAAGATGAAATATATTTTCTTGTAACAAGAACACAAGGAAAAGTTCAGCAGTAGAGTCCAGGGCATAGAATAAATAATATCTGGATATGTATACCTTTTGGTAGATTTGAACTAAATAGTTGAGGATTGTTGTTGTAGAATATTTATTACTACTATTTTCTTATGTTCCATCACATTTCCTCCTCTAACATCTAACCTAATCATTGACAAATCTAATATTAATTAGCCAATACTTTATATTTTCAACTCCAGCAATGTTATATATGATGGACTTAAATGAAAAGAAAGTTACTTTTATCTCACATTTATTCTTTTCTTTTATTATATTAATGACTTTCTATGGCTTTTTCAAAAAATAAATTGCTTTCCCTGTATACCCTGTAATATTGCTTTGTCAAAATTAAAAATTGTTTCAATTGTTAATTTTGACCCATGGTATAGAAAATACTGTAAGTGTACATTAACTTTTTTTACAGAAGGCTATGTATAATCCTCTAAGTGATGCAAATTTAAATTAAGCCAGCTTTAGATACAAGAATATATGTGATTTATTTGCCATTTTTTACTTGTCAAATATATGTATGATACATGCATAGGGCATAATTATTATGTGAGTTTTGTAGCCACAAAACTGAAATATAGATATTTTAAATATTGGTTTCTAACACATTACTGTCGACATAAGCACACGATTGGAGATACAGACAAAGAGCCTATATTATGCTATAATATGATGAATCTAATCCAAGAAACGAAGTTTGCTTCTTCAACTCTATCCATTTTACACACAAGAAAAAAAAATGAACTTCAGCTACATGTTTTACAATATGACACAGAGGGGCCAAACTACTAAGATTTCAAATAGTCATATTACTTAATTGCAGCTTGATGAGAAACAGAAAATAATTGAAAGCAATTAGTCTGCCTCTTTTGTTTTGTATCAGATAACACATTACATGTCTTGTTCTGCTGACTTGAACTTATCAAGACTTGAACGTACCTTTTTAAATTTTTTCCCCAAAGCTCTGCTACACAACAGATGGGATGTCTAACAGTCTTTTCTATTTAAAACATGCAAGTTCTAATCAACAGGAGGGTTTTAGGATGTTAAACCAGCCAGCCATAAGAAATGTGTCATGCAGTTTCCTGTCATTCTAATTAATTAGATAGCATTATTTGTTGTCCCCAATGAACCTAAATGAGCTCAATGCTGGAATAATAGCTTCATTCTTATCAAGAGTTCATTTTTCTATTATTCACACAGATTATAGAAACGTAAATGTTCAAAGAAGACTCTGAATTTATGAGCTGATTTAGTCGATATGTTTATATGAAATGCTTGTGGTTCTCTTGATCATATAAATATTTTAACATTTTAAGATACTTTTACTTAGAAATTATATTTTGTCTAATCCAATGCGTCCATCATTTAGAAATGAGTCGTGATATCTTTAAGGAATGAATTTTATATTTTCTTTACTTTGTGTCATTTGACTGTGTTATGTAAAAATATACTTTTAGTATTCTAGGAAGGCTTCCATAAATTAATCTTATTTAAAAATAAGCTATTATGATAAATTTACAGGAGTGATTCTAAAAGTGAAACACAACTTACAGAGCTTTTGCTTTAGTTATTAAAAATCAAATTAGCAGAAAATGAGAAATGAAATGAAAATGAGGACAGGAGGCAAGAAGTAATGGTTTCTAAAGCATCCAGTGTTTCTTTGAAGGACATCGTTCCAGGCTGTGAGTTGGAAGCATTTAGATTATAAAGGAAATCTTAATGATTACAATAACTAAACACAGGGGAAAATTCTACATTCAGTCTCTAATCATGTAAGCATGTTGGACAGCAGAACCTTATGAATATTTGCTATTTCATTTATTGACAAACAATGTAAATAGTAATTAAATGTATTAGTTTTGTAGCATTTAATGTCTGTCACCAAGAGTCAGCATTTACTGTCCACAGATTCAGAAGAACTCAGGGACATAAATAATAAATAGTTCAGTTTTTCCTAATACTTATCTTTTGTGTTTGTTACAAATCGATGTAAGTACTCATTTGATATTAGTGTGTAACAGTCATATCTTAAATGTCCAAACACTTGAATTAGTTTTATTTAAAAATAAAACATTTCTACATAAGTAAGAGTATATTTATTTATTTTAATTTATAATATGATATCTGATAATAAATTAAATCTATTTTGTTTTAATGTTTCAACCTTAGCTTTTTAATATATCAGGATATGACTGGTTTATATAAACCATCATGAAGGATAGCATGAATTTCCCCATTTATTGCCATGGAAAATTTCCCACATTATTGTGCCATAACTATGTACAGCGAGCAAGATAGACTTTATCATTGGTTACTACTTCAAAATTGTCAGTAAAGAATTTTGATGTGTCTTATTATTCGAGTTTATTACAGATTCTCCTCCAATTTTTAAAAATTTTAGGGTATGGCTAACATACAAATGGAGATAAATAAATAAAGATACAAAGAGAAAATATACAGAAAATAAATATCACTCAGAATATTAATATAAACTATGTTTCTCTGTGTTCTGACATTATGTGACAAGGAAAATTGAAACTACATACAGGTTTTTCAGGTATTTTAGTGTGCTTGTAAATATTTAAAGTCCTTTGTCATGAGGAGAATGCAGTAAAATAGAGGAGTCTATTCTTGCCAAGAATAGAGGTCTTGGCAAAAAATGTAACAAGTGAAACAAGTCATTATATTTTTTACTGGTGCTATATCATAAAGAAGGCAGCTCTTGCCAGGCATGGTGGCCCTTGTCTATCATCCCAGTACGCAGAAGAAAGAGTAGAGAGATGCATGTTCCAGGCTAACCTGAGTGACAATTCAGTATCATTAAACTAAGATCTGAATATGTATTTCAGTGGAAGAATGCTTGCCTGACAGGGTTAAGATCACATCATGACAGTTAAACAGAACTAAAAGTTTATTTTTGACAAAATATTGTGCTTTAAATGAAGTATATGAATATCTTTATATGAAGAAAATAAGCATACAATTCCATAATGTTTGTCTACTCATGCTGACTTCTACCGTCCTGGTGCCAGTAGCTTTGAAACCATTCGTTTTAAACATCACAAATATGAAAGAGAAGAATAGCGAATAGGTAAAGACTTTGGGGGTACAATATAAAAAGTGATGTGTAAATTATATGCAAACTAGAGTTAATGATGTAAGAGTCACAAAGAGATTTCTATGATGACTTGTGAGACTTAGGAAGTAGAAATGAAGGATTAGAAAACCCTCTGATAGTTACTAAACAATAGAAAAGTCAACATCCATATTCTGAGTTTAATTGAAACGTGTAATCTCTTTTAATAACATGTAGCACATTTTTCTGTCCTGAGGTTCAAGGGCAAAACTTTTCTTTAATACATGAAGCCTTGTTTAATGTAAATGGGGTTTCATGTCAAGATTATTCTGTAAACTTGTATTTATACCATAGTAGAACATAAGAAGAAAGTCATTGGTACTTATCATATCATTTCTCTTTTCGTGTTTCTTAAGAAGAGTCTTCTCAGCAGCTACTTTTATGTTCATATTCTTCATTTACATCTGTAAACTCACCTTAAGTCATGTTCCATGTTAAAACATTTTAATTTCTAACAATAATTATTTAAAAAATATTAACGCAATGTCTATTATTCTGCTTTTGCTTCAGAAAAGCAGATTTGCTATTAAGTCTAATAGGTCATGATCAGCACCAAAAGTTATCACAGAAAACAATTTTAATGAAAATGCCTAAAATTATAATTATCAAAGATAACTTTATGTAATTCTCCATAGGAATATAACATTAGGACAAGAATTAATTAGTTTTTAGTGAGTAGTTACTTTCTTTTAATTCTCTATATATTAACAACTTAGTCATAATTTACCTATAAAAAGAAAACAGAAACTAAAATAACAAAAAGCAGTGCTAGCATGTCACACATAACAAAACTATTAAATTCATTCTTTTAATTGCTTGCAAATAAAACTTACATGAACTTGGCTACATAAAGGTATGCTGCCCTCTGATGATAAAGAATTAAATGCAATTTATACTCTTATCATAAATTTAAGCAGATGATATGCAAAGGAGATTGGAAAACTCGAGATGGGAGACAAAAGTAAATTTAGATTATTCCCTAAGGGTAACACCGATCTTTCTAAGATAAATGACAGAAAATTATACCTTCTATATTTCTGGTGGAGACAATGAGAAAGATACATTCTTAACATAGGGCTAAACAGATGAAGATGAAGAATCAACAAATTCCTGTAGAGTACATTCATACCCCCACACACACACTGCTTTCAGATATCTTTAGCACACATTGAGGGTCTAGTCACCATAAAAATGAAGGGATTCAACTGCTTTCTGAGGCTTTACAGCCTGGATTTACGATGAGTTTGGAGAAAAAAAGACAAATGAGGTTTTGGGGTTAATGCAGCAACTTGGAGGATACATGAGTTTTCCATTACTTGGTAACAGTTACTGCAAGGCTAGCAACAGCTGTGTGTAAACTCACAGTTCACAATAGGAAGGATGTTACATAATTTTCTGATCAGAGGTACTGTAAAACCAAAAAGAATAGGTGTCAGGAACCTTTAGTGAGGTAAGGATCTCCAGTCTGTATTGTGTTATAACTGAGGGCTGTGTTTATATCTCACAGATGTTAGTGAAGGACTGTGTAATGCTCCTAGGTGTGCAGGATTGGTTTTGTTTTCTCTGCTGATTAAATAATTACAAGACAGGAATGAAGTGTTATCTGAAATCTAGTGGTTCCTGATGGAGTCATCATATGAAACTAAGAAATCAGGGTTCCTTGTTGAGGTTAGTAGTCTCAATAATGAAAAAAATTAAGAACAAAAATCCAACTGCATTAAGAGGAGAAATTCCTGTGGTCACACCTCATTGTTGCCAGCAGGAGAGTGGGGAAGATATGCAGGCATAGATGTCGTGCACATGGTGGCCATCTGCTGCATGGCAGACAGAGAAGGATGCTTTGTGAAAGACTAAGAAAGCCCGTACTGATAGGATATAAAACAAACTCTCTAGGGCAAGCAAGCTGTGAATCTGTGAATCCCATAGCTACCCCAGAGGATGACAACAAGAAGAAAAGCAGTGTGAGGTGAGGGGCAGGAGTCCTTGCTATTTTATATACAGCAGCAGAGAAATCAAAAACATGGCTGAAAGGGACACTTTAGAGAATAAGGAAGCCAAAGGTACTATGGAAAAAAATATTTAGGACCTGGCCAACACGTGAAACAGAATGAAAACTGAATAGTTATATCATTCTGAGACAGAAATGGTGCCTGACACAGTTGAACTTCTTGGTGGTTCATAGGGACTGTACCAAGCGGCAGAAATTCTTGGAAAGGAAAAAGCTAATTACCTTAAGCTAAACCTGTGTTTTTAGCGGTGATCTCCTAGCCAGCTCCCTGACCTGTCCACCTGTGTTTATCATTAAGAGAAGTGATAGGGATATGCCTCCACATAAAGCAACATTCTGCTTTACACACTAACTTTCTCATTTCAAAATTTCCAGCATATTCACTTCAATAGCATATCGGCTTTCATTACGAATACAGAAAAAGTGTGTCCTTTTTTTAAATTCACATTGACAGAGTATGTCTTTTTCATTTTTTTAACTTGGAGAACCTCCTGCTTTTAAGCTTGTGACAGGCCTACTCACAATCTTCTGTTTTTTGATAATCAGTGGTGAATGCAATCCTGTCTTCTCATGCAAGTGGAGGCTGTCAAATTTTCATAGGAGGCATTTTTCAGGGTATGGTTATTAAATACTGCTTACCACCAGAATCATGATCTTGAAGATTGGACCTCACATATTCACTTTTCTGATTTATAAACGTGTCGGCTTTTCTGATATACAGCCATGTGATTACAGAACCGTTTTCCTCTATCTGTAATCTCACTTGTTAAAGCGGTATAGTACTGTTATTTTTAAGATAATCGTCTTTAGTAACTCTCTGTTACTCCTCTCTCATAATGGAAAGAACATGTAGGCAGTCTAGGGGAAAGTTGGTATGAACAGGTAACTCAGAGTGAGAATGTTTCTTTAGGTAGACTTTGAGGGGAATGCATTTGCTTTTTTCTTGGTGCATTTAAGTTCTAATGATCCTTCCTTGCATACCAAAATCCTAAAATTGAATACTACATTGCAGTACAATTTAGTGTACCTAAACAGTACCAAGAAAATTACTTTATGTATTAGATCGATGGAGGCACTGTTTCCCTACTGCACTGCTGAACAAATCAGCCCATCAGACTTATTGAGAAAAGTACATCTATTTTGAAAGGATAAAAGGGAAGGAACACTTCTAGGGTAAGAGAAAATTAATCTGAAATTTAATCTATCTATTAGATCTATGAAATCATTTGAGTATGATATAACTCCATGAGTAAATTCAAATTGATTCAGAAAAGTCACAATTAACCAGATATCACCTTGTCATTTTTACCACATAAAGTGCATTTCTATTAAATCTTTACATTTATTACTTTTCTTTCCAGAATCATCAAAATCTGGCTCCTGCAATTTTTTTCTGCAATATTTTTCAATTCCTGATATCATCTATCTTCAGGGCAAAAAATTTCTATGCTCTATTGAATCCAGATCAACCATACCAAACAACATGTGATCCACTCCCTTTACTGTGGTAATGGCCTCACATCTTAAAGTGGCAGGGGCGTAGAATCAGAAACCTGTTGTGTTCAATTCCATGGACATATCTGGCATATGTAGTGAAGCCTGGCTTGATCATCTGATCAATCATTCCTGGTGCTGGGAATTGGTTAACTATTGGGAACAAACCTGATGCTGATTTTTAAAATGTCTGGATTTCATAAGAAAAATATGAATCATGGTAATCACTCTTGAATTTATTTCAACTTAGCTCCACAAACTATGAAGAGTATTCTCTTTTCAAAATATATTCACTTCTCTTTTTCAAGGATGTTCTTTTCTTTCATCAGTGTTGATTTAATCTAGCAATTAAGGTCAAATAAATCATCTTATCATGGCAGATAATTCTGTTACTTCCATTGGTCTCGTGTTTATATTTCCTTGTTTATTAGCCTGTTTTGTTTGCTTCCTTACTTATGGACACAACATCTTATTATGTAGCTCTGACTGGTCTAGTTTTCACTGTCACAGAATGGATGTGAACTGACAGAAGTCTTCCTGCCTTGGCCACAGAGTAGTAGGATTATAAGCATTTGGGCTTGGTCCTTTGTTCTTAAATAAATCAAACCAATATTTGTGTCAACAACAGCAGAATATTAATGGCCACATAAACTTGTTATACTCTGTGTTATTCTAGCCAAAAAGCACTGTGATATATGTTTCTTTGCTCATTGCAATGATACTTAACTTCTAGCAAAAGCAATAAGAACATTTATAATTGGCTAAGATATATGAAAATTCATCATAGATACAGCAAATATTGTTGATTTTTTATTCTTGAATTATAACAAAAATATACATTCATTATATTTTGGAACAACAAGGATACAAGGGATCACGGAAAATTATGTCAGTACTCAAAAAATCATCTATAGAATTATTTGTGGAAATAAATACTAAAGATGTTTATCAATATTGTTTAATTCAAATGCCATGGTCATGTTTTATTTTACATGAATCGGTGTTTGAATTTGGGTAAGTTGCCTGATAATTTTTTTCTGCTTATTGCTTTGCACAATGTTGGTTCAAATTAAACAGTTTTGCTACCATATTAGACAAAACCAAAATAAATAAACAAAGAAACACATGAAAAAATTAAAAACATACACATCTGTGTGACTTTAAAACAATGTTATAGTGTTATAAATTTCAAGTGTACATTTGATAATTATAAACAATCAGAATTTTAAGAAATTTTCCTTTATTCAGAGCAGTTATCTGTGCTTTATTATGGTAGAATTACAGAAACACAACTTATTTTGTAGTTATTTTGGAAAGTCAGTTAACACTTTTTTTTCTTAATATATGTTTTTATTTAAATTAGAATCATGAATGCTTCACATGTCAATCCCAGCTCCCTCTCTCCCACCCCTGCTCTCTTGTCCCTCCAACAGTACCCCCCGGCCTCCGGCCCAATCCCTACATCATTACCCAGGGAGGGTGAGGCCCTCCTTGGAGGGATCTCCAGAGTCTGTCATTTCATCCAGGGCAGGACCTAGGCAATCCCCCCATGTGTCCTCGCTGAGAGAGAGCATCCCTCCATGTGGAATGGGCTCCCAAAGGTCATTTGTACCCCATGGTGAACACTGGTCTATGACCCAAGGCCTCCTCACTGACACTGCATTCATGGAGTCTGGATCAGTCCCCTGTTGGCCTCTCAGACATCAGTATGGGGTCCAAGAGCTCCACCTTGTCCAGTCAGCTGTCTTTGTGTGTTTCACCAGCATGATTTGACCCTTTTGCTCATCACTCCTCCATCTCTGTCACTGTGTTCCAGGGGTGCAGTTCAGTGTTTAGCTGTGGGTATCTGTCTATGTTTCCATCAGACAGGTTCTAGGATGATGATATAAGGTAGTCATCAAACTTATCATCAGGGAGGAGTTACTAATGTAGTCTCTCCGCTATTGCTTAATTTGTCAGTTGGTGCTATCATTGTAGACGTCTGAAATTTCACAAGTGTCAGCTATGTCCTCAAACCATTAATGACACCATCTTTTATGGTATCTCTCATCCTGCTCTCCTCTATTCTTATCCCAACTCAACCTTCCTGCTTCCCCATGTCTTCTTCTCCCTTCCCCTTCTCCCCCTCTCTTTTTCCTGGTTCCCTCTCCCCTCTCCCCATGTTCCCAATGTGCTCAGGAGAGCTTGCCTCCTTCTCCTCCTCTGGGGTATCATGCATATCTCTTGTTAACCTCCCTGTTTCTCACACTCCCTGGCACTGTGATTGTAGGCTGACATTCCCCTGATCCATGTCTAAAATCCACATATGAGTGATTACATACCATGTTTGTATTTTTGTGACTGGGTTACCTCACTCAGGATAGTTTCCTCTAGTGCCATCCATTTGCCTGCAAATTTCAAGATTCCATTGCTTTTTTCTGCTGAATAGTACTCCATTGTGTAAATGTGCCACATTTTCTCTATCCACTCTTCAGTTGTGGGGCATCTAGGTTGCTTCCAGGATCTAGCGATTACAAATAATGCTGCTATGAACATAGTGAAACAGACATCCTTGTTGTATGAATGGGCATCTTTTGGGTATATGCCTAAGAGTAGAATTGCTGGGTATTTTGGTAGACTGATTCCCATTTTCCTAAAGAATTTCCATACTGATTTCCAAAGTGGCTGTACAAGTTTGCCCTCCCACCAGCAATGGAAGAGTGTTCCCCTTTCTCTAAATCCTCTCCAGCATAAGCTGCCATTGATGTTTTTGATTTTAGCCATTCTGACAAGAGTAAAATGATTTCTCAGGGTTGTTTTCATTTGCATTTCCCTAGTAGCCAAGGATGTTGAGCACTATCTTAAGTGTCTTTCAGCCATTTTAGACTCCTCTATTGAGAATTCTCTATTTAGTTCAGACCCCCACTTTTTAACTGGACCCTTTGGTGTTTTGGAGACTTGCTTCTTGAATTCTTTGTAAATTTTGAAGATCACCCCTCTGTCACATGTGGGGTTAGTGAATATCTTTTCCCAACTTGTGTGTTGCCTTTTTGTCTTGCTGTGTCCTTTGCCTTACAGAAGCTACTCATTTTCAGGAGGTCCCATTGATTAATTGTTCATCTCAGTGTTAGTGCTACTGGTTTTATATTCAGGAAGCAGTCTTCTGTACAAATTCATTCAAGGGTACCTCTCACTTTCTCTTCTGACAGGTTCAATGTGGCTGAATTTATGTTGAGGTCTTTGATCTATTTGGACTTAAGTTTTGTGAATGCCCATAGATATTGTCTTCTACAAGCCAAGCACCAGTTATGCCAACACCATTTGTTTAAGATGCTGTCTTTTTTCCATTGTATAATTTTAACTTCTTTGTCAAAAATCAGATATTCTTAGGTTTGTGGATTGATCTCAGGGTTTTCAATTCGATTCCATTGGTCTATCTCTCTATTTTTGTGTCAATACCAAGCTGTTTTCAGCACTACAGGTCTATAAAAGAGATTGAAGTCAGGAATCCTGATGCCTCCAGATGTTGTTTTGTTGAGCAGGTTTGTCTTTTGAGTTTTTTCCATATAAAGCTGAGAATTGTTCTTTCAAGGTCTGTGAAGAATTGTGCTGGGATTTTGATGGGGATTGTATTGAGTCTGTAGATTGCTTTTGGCAGGATTGCCATTTTTAATACATTGATCTTTCCTTTCCAAGAACATGGGAGATCTTTCCATTTTCTGATGTCTTCTTTAATTTCTTTCTTTAAAGAGTCACATGTGTTTCACCTGTTTGGTAGTGTTACCTCAAGGTATTTTATGTTGTTTGTGGCAATTATAAAGGGTGATGTTTCTCTGATTTCTTTCTCAGCCCTTTTATTGTCTATATATAGTAGGGCTACTGATTTTCTTGAGTTGATCTTGCCACCTGGCACTTTGCTGAAGTAGTTTATCAGCTGTAAGAGTTCCCTTGTAGATTGTTTTGTGTCACTTATGTAAACTATCATATCCTCTGCAAATAGTGAAAGTTTTACCTCTTCCTTTACAATTTGATTCCCCTTGATCTCCTTTTGCTGTCTTATTGCTCTAGCTAGAACTTCGAGTAAAATATTGAAGAAGTAAGGGGCAAGGGGACAGCCTTGTCTTGTTCCTGATTTTAGAGGAATTGCCTTGAGTTTGTATCCATTCAGTTTGATGTTAGCTGTTATATGGCTTTTATGATGTTTAGGTATGTTCCTGTTATCCTGAATCTCTCCAAGACCTTTATCATGAAGGAGTGTTGGATTTTGTCAAAGGATTTTTCAGCATATAGTGAGATGATCGTGTGATTTTTGTCTCTCAGCATGTTTATATGGTGGATTACATTGATGGATTTTCATATGTTGTACCATCCCTTCATCCCTGGAATTAAGCCTACTTGATCATGTTGGATGAGTTTTCTGATGTCTTCTTGCATCTGATTTGCCTGTATTTTATTATATTTGCTTCAAAGTTCATGAGGGAATTTGGTCTGAAGTTTTCTTTCTTAGTTGTGTTTTTGTGGGGTTGGGTATGAAGGTTATTGAAACCTCGTGAAAATAGTTTGGTAAAGACCCTTTTGTTTCTATTGCATGTAGTACTTTGAGGAGAATTGGTATAAGCTGTTATTTGAATTTCTAGTAAAATTCTGCACTGAAGCTATGTGGCCCTGAGATTTTTTTGGTTGAGAGACTTTTGGTGACTGCTTCCATTTCCTTAGGTGTTGTAGATCTATTTAAATTACTCATCTGTTCTTGATTTAATTTTGGCAGGTGATATCTATCCAGAAAGTTGTCCATTTCCTTTAAATTATCAAATTTTGTGGAGTACAGGTTTTCAAAGTATAACCTGATGATTCTATAGATTTCCTCAGTGTCCATTGTTATGTCCCCCTTTTCATTTCTGAGTTTATTAATTTGCATGTTCACATTCTGCTGTTTGGTGAGTTTGGAAAAAAGTTTATCTATCTTGTTGATTTTCTCAAAGAACCAACTCTTTGTTACATTGACTTTTTGTATCGATTTTCTGGTTCCTCCTTTATTGAGTTCAGCCCTCAAATTGATTATTTCCTGGCATCTACTCCTCCGGGGAAAGTTTGCTTCTTTTTGTTCTAGAGCTTTTGGTTGTGCTGTTAATTCTCTAGTGTGACTAATTCTCCAGTTTCTTCATGTGGGCACTTAGTGCTGTGAAATTTCCTCTTAGCATCACCTTCAAAGTGTCCCATAAGTTTGGGTGTGTTGTTTCTTCCTTCTCATTGAATTCTAGGAAGTCTTTAATTTCTTTTTTTTTTATTTCTTCATTGACACAGGAGTGGTCCAATTGTGCATTATTCAATTTCGGTTGAGTTTTTAGGGTTTCTGCAATTTGTGTTGTTGTTGAAATCTAACTTTACTGCATGGTGGCCTGATAAAATACATGGAGTTATTCAAAATTTTTTTGTACTTGTTGAGGTTTGCTATGGTACCAAGTATGTGCTCTATTTTTTAGAAGGGTCCATGTGGTGCTGAGAAGAAGGTATATTCTTTTGTGTATGGATGGAATGTTCTATAGATGTCTTTCAAACCCAATTGGGTCATAACTTCTATTATTTCCTTTGTTTTTTTGTTAAGTTTCTGTCTGGTAGTCCTGTCTAGTGGTGACAGTGGGGTGTAGAAGTCTCCCACTATAAGTGTGTGAGGTTTTATATGTGGTTTGAGTTTAGTAATGTTTCAGAATTAAGATTTCATCTTGGTGGATTTCTCCTGTGATACATATGAAATGATCTCCTTAATCTCTTTTGATAGTTTGTCACATATTAGGATTTATTCGCCTCCTTCTTTCTTGGGTACGTTTGTTTGGAAAATCTTTTCCAAACGCTTAACTCTGAGGTAACACTTGTCTTTGAAGCTGAGGATTGTTTCTTGTATGTAGAAGAAGGATGGATTCTGTCTTTGAATTCATTCTGTTAGCCTGTGCCTTTTTATGGGCGGGTTAAGACCATTAATATTGAGTGATATTAGTGACCTTTGTTTGCACATTCTTATTTGTTTTGGAATGGTTGTTGTTTGTGGAAGTGTATGTGGATTTACATCCCTTTTCTCTTTTGGCTGTTGGTAAAGAAGGATTATCTATTGCCTATGTTTTTCTGGTTGTAGACAACTTCATTGGGTTGGAGTTTTCCTTCCAGAACTTTCTGTAGGGCTGTGTTAGTAGATATATATTGTTTAAATCTGGTTGTGTCATGGAATTTCTTGTTTTCTCCGTCTATTGATTGAAAGCTTTGCTGGGTATAGCAGTCAAGGCTGGCATCCATGATCTCTTAGTGTTGATAGAATATCCATCCAGGACCTTCTGGATTTCATAGTTTCCATGGAGAAGTCAGGTGTAATTCTAATATGTTTGCCTTTATATGTTATCTGTCCTTTTATGTAGTTGCTCTAAGTATTCTTTCTTCATTCCGTATGGTTGCTGTCTTGATTAATATGTTTTGAGGGGATTTTTTGGTGGTCTACTCTAGTTAGTGTTCTGTAAGCTTCATGTAACTTCATTGGCATGTCTTTCTTTTTTTTTTGTTCTTATAAATTTATTTTTCTCTTGTTTTGCATGTCAATCCCAGTTCCCTCTCCCTCCCCTCCTCCCACACCCTCCATCCCCCCATCCCATCCTCCCACCCTATTGCCAATTCCTTCCACATAGGGGATATCTAGAGTCTGTCATTTCACTCAAGGTAGGGTCCAGGCACTCCCCTAAGAATCCAGGCTGAGAGAGCATCCCTATTTGTGTTACTGACACACGATATCTGTTAGTATTCAAGGGATAAACACTGATCCACTGCTCAGGACCCCATTGGTTGCCCAGGGCTCCTTACTGACACTCACATTCAGGGGGTCTGGATCTGTGCCATGCTGGCCTCCCAGCTGTTGGTATGGGGTCCAACAGCTCTCTCATGTTCGGATCAGCTGTCTCTGCTGGTTTTGCCAGCCCATTCTTTGCCAATTTGCTCATCACTCCTCTCTCTCTGTCACTGGGTTCCTTGGGTTCAGTTCAGTGATTAACTGTGGGTGTTTGCCTCTGCTTCCATCAGTCACTGCATGAAGGCTCCAGGATGGTTATAGACATCAATTTCAATATCAGGAATGGGCATTTGAGGTGGTCTCTACACTATTGCTTAGCTTGCCAATTGGTGTCATCCCTTTAGATCACTAGAGGTCACAATGGTGCCTGATCTGTCTTCTAACCTATGATTTCCTCTTCCCCCTATTCTACCCCCCCCCACTCAACCTTCCTGTTCCCCCATGACCTACTCTCTCTTCCTCTTCTCCCTCTCTCTTCTTCCCAGCTCCCACTCCCCCCCACCCCTCGCCGTGTTCCCCATCTGTTCAGATGATCTTGCCTCATTTCTCATCTCTTGGGTACCATGCATATCTTTTAGGTACTTTCCTGGTTCCCAGACTCTCTGTCATTGGAAGTGCAGACTGGTACTCTCCTGATCCATGTCTAGAAGTCCGTATATGAGTGAGTACATACCATGTTTGTCTTTTTGTGACTGGGTTACCTCTTCTTCCAGTGTTATCCATTTACCTGAGATTTTCAAGATTCCATTGTTTTTATCTGCTGAGTAATACTCCCTTGTGTAAATGTACCACATTTTCTCTATCCACTGTTCAGTTGAGGGACATCTAGGTTACTTCCAGGTTCTAGCTATTACAAATAATGCTGCTATGAACATAGTGGAGCAGATGCCCTTGTTGTATGAATTTGTCTCTTTTGGATATGCCTAAGAGTGGAATTGCTGGGTCTAGTGGTAGATTGATTCCCATTTTCCTGAGGAATCTCCATACTGATTTCCAAAGTGGCTGTATGAGTTGGCACTCCCACCAGCAGTGGAGGAGTGTTCCTCTCTCTCCATATCCTCTCCAGCATAAATTGTCTTTGGTCTTTTTGATTTTAGCCATTATGACAGGAGTAAGATGGTATCTCAGCATTGTTTTGATTTGCATTTCCCTGATGGCTAAGGATGTTGAGCACTTTCTTAAGTGTCTCTTGGCCATTTTTGCCTCCTCTACGGAGAATTCTCTATTTAGATTTGTACCCCACCTTTTAATTGGATCCTTTGGTGTTTTGGAGACTTGCTTCTTGAGTTCTCTGTAAATTTTGGAGATTAGCCCTCTGTCAGATGTGGGGTTAGTGAATATCTTTTCCCATTCTGTGGACTGCCTTTTTGTCTTGTTGACTGTGTCCTTTGCCTTACAGAAGCTTTTTAGTTTCATGAGGTCCCATTTGTTAATTGTCAATCTCAGTGTCTGTGCCAGTCGTGTTATATTCAGGAAGTGGTCTCCTGCACCAACTCGTTGAAGAGTATCTCCCACTTTCTCTTCTAAAAGTTTCAGTGTGGCCAGATTTGTGTTTATATTGAGATCTTTGATCCATTTGGACTTAAGTTTTGTACAAGGTGATAAACATGGATCTATCTGCAGTCTTCTGCATACCAGTACCCAGTTATGCCAGCACCATTTGTTGAAGATGCTTTCTTTTTTCCATTGTATAGTTTTAGCTTCTTTGTCAAAAATCAAGTGTTCATAGGTGTGTGGGTTAAAATCAGTGTTTTCAATTTGGTTCCATTGGTCAACCTGCATATTTTTGTGTCAATACCAAGCTGTTTTCAGGACTATAGCTCTATAATAGAGCTTGAAGTCAGGCATGTCTTATTTAGGTTGGTAAAGTTTTCTTATATGATCTTGCTGAGTATATTTTTTGCCCTTTTGATTTGGGTTTCTTCATTTTCTTCTATACCTATTATTCTTGGTTTTGGTCTTTTCATGGTGTCCCATAATTCCTAGGTATTTCGTGATAGGGATTTGTTGGACTTAAGATTTTCTTTGGTTAATGAATCTATTTCTCCTAATGAGTCTTCCACACCTGAGAGTCTCTCTTTCATCTCGTATTCTGTTGGTTATGCTTGCATCTGCAGTACCTGACCATTTCCCCAGTTTTTCTATTTCTAGCATTTCTTCAACCTGTGTTTTTTTTTGTTGTTGTTGTCTCCATGACCACTTTCAACCCTTGCACTGTTTGAATTGTTTCTTCTAATTTTTGCTTCTTGTTTTCTTCCCTTTCTTGCATTTGTTGGATTTTTTTTTGGTTTGTAATTTCTTCCATTTCTTTAAAGGATTTTCTCATATCCTCTTTAAGGGCCTCTATCGTTTTCATGAAGGTGTTTTAAGGTCATTCCCTTCTGCTTCATCTGCATTGGGGTGTTCAGGTTTTGCTGGTGTAGAATCTCTAGCCTCCGATGTCATATTTGTTTTTCTTTTCTTGAGTGTGTTCTTATATTGTCTCTTTCCCAACACTTCTTCCAGTGGGTTTAGAAAGAGCCTTTACCTCTCCTGGTGGGTAGGTGCCCAGGGTTCCCTTTTGGTGGGTACAAGCAAATCCAATAATGTCTGTCGTCTGCTCTCTGTCCTCTGCCCCTTACCCTGAGTGTGGGCAGAATTAGACTAGCTCTCTCTGCAGGCTTCTGGTAACTTCATCTTCTGTCTGGTGAGGAGTCGACCTGGCTGAGGTTCCCAGGCCAGGAGATCTGAGAGCGGTTGAGTGAGAGGAATTCGGTTCTAAGATGGGTACCCGGAGCTCATCTCTGCCCTCTGCCCTGAGTGTGAGTGAAAGTGGATCAGCTCTCTCTGCAGGCTCATTGTTGCTTGGTCATTTGTCTGGGGAGGAGTTGCCCTGGCTGCTGTCCCCAGGCCAGGGGATCTCAGAGAGTGCTAGCAGGAGGAATTCAGGTCTAAGATGGGGACCTGGAGCTCACCTCTGCCCCCCGCCCCGAGTGTGGGCAGACATCAGTGAACACTTTTAACCCTGGAATAAGTCATGGCACAGGAATTTCTGTGTTCAGCCTGGTTCCAATATTTATATCCACTGTCAAATTGCTGTTGTTGGCAGTCAGTCTCACACTTGCATTTCTTCATTTGTATTGTTGTTTATAAATCACTGAAAGTGCATGCTCTGATGCCTAGACCAGGAGTGTACCTGTCTATGAGGATTAAGTCACCCCAATAATTGACAGAGATGAGTTGGGATATGTATGGTAGTATTTTATTGGAGGTATCAGAAGTACAGTTGGAATACACAGAATCATTATACATTAGTTTCAACAGAGGCATACAGCATATACACAGAACAAATGGCATAGCCTGAGCAGTTACATAAATCATGCTGATCTAACAAGCCTCAAACAAGGGAAAGCCAGACCCTCTTCTTGTCTCTAAAGACTTCCTCTGTCTTTTGGTTGAGACATCTTTTCCAGGAAGAGTTGACAGAGGCTTCACAATAACATTAATCTCCAATTGCTAGGTAGGAGAGGTGAATTCAGTGAAGGCATTAATTGTGTTCCTGGGGAGTTGAAGGATGAGCAACAATGCTTATGCAGCAGAGCTGCCTGAACCAGATATAAGGAAGATAAACAATCTAGGGTACATTCCTCCAGACAAACACATTTTCATCAAGTTGCTGCAAACACAGGGGCCCAAAGGAAGAGTTGGAAAGAAAAACACAACTGACAAAATAAAACCTATTCACAATTACATTGTTTGTTGATACAAAGTAATTACTGAACTATCAGGCCCAATTACAAAGCACACAGAGTCAACTGTCATAAAGCATTTAGAGAACAGAAGCTGTTTGACCAGTGTCCTTCCATTCAGCAGATATGTGCTCAGGGGCCTCTTTCTTCTTGTTTGCAAAAGTCAGACACAGCACTCTGTAATTGTGTTGTTTGTTCATGCTGCCCTTAAACATTTGCCAGGGGGAATGGATTTGTTCATGTGATCTTCTCGCCTTACCCAGAAAAAAATGATATCTGCCTCATTCTTATTGCAGTGGTTTTCATATTGATTTATAACTCAGCTTATTTCTTTTTCTTAAAATACTTCAAAGGGAAGCAGATGTTAATGTAAAGTTGCTTAATATTTTACCTTGACAACAACTTACAATGGTGTGGATATGAAAAACTCCCCAAAGGCTCACAGCTTGAATTCACGGTCCCATGGTGTTGTCACTGATATAGGAGGTTATGGATCCATTGGACATGACATTGTATTGTTAGATGTATGACCAGT
Organism: Mesocricetus auratus; assembly: GCF_017639785.1. Taxonomy (NCBI): domain Eukaryota; kingdom Metazoa; phylum Chordata; class Mammalia; order Rodentia; family Cricetidae; genus Mesocricetus; species Mesocricetus auratus. The sequence goes on from NW_024429190.1 coordinate 37,981,920, forward strand.
GGGATAGCCTTATATCCTGTGCTTTTCCAAGCTGCAGATTTCTGCTTGTGATCCATGGAAATGTAAGGAGTCCCCAAGCTCTACAATCTATCATGCCATTGCCACCAGTATGAATGCCACGTAAAACTAGGTGATAAAATAAATCCTTCTTTACCATCAAATATTATGTTTCAGGGATGAAAAAGTAATACATACCTCTCATAAAATTTATATGATATGTGTAGGTGCAGGGCAGATGGGAGGAGTGGGGGAGGGGAAATTTTTGTTAGGATGAATTATATGAAAGGAATCTATGTTAAATAAAAAAATGAAAAGTGTGTGTTTTTTGAAATATTGTAAACATTACTTTGCAAGTGAAATTAAAATATTAGTCTCAAGATTGCAGACCTATCCCCATTTTCCCACAACTTTAGTCTCACTGTGCCTTGGGATGATTCTTATCTATAGGATGCTATGGAAATAAAACATTCTTTGACAGTTTCTTTAAAATTATACTAAATCTTTTTTTCATCTATGAATCCTGTATACCTTAGTTTCTCTGTCTACAATTTCAGAAGAACAATGTATATTTTTAAATCAAGCTTAATGAATCATCACCATAAAAGAATGTGGTGATATATTATTTATGATTTATTAAAGCTTGTCTGATGGTACAGAAAGCAAAGATAACACAAGCCATAGTTTGGAAGATTTATAACTTTTTATCAATAGCTCTCTTTTTCACTATTTCCATCTTTTCCTAACAATAACACTATTCTTTTTGTGGATCTATGAGTTTGTCTTTGACTTTAATTTTTTAATATGATATACAAGTAAGATCAAGAATCATATTCTACTTTGTGTCTGATTTACTTCATTTGCATATTAACCTTTAAATTCTCTCCAGTTCTTATAAATGGTAGAATTTCTTTCCATTTACAATGGTTGAGAATATTCCATATATATACATATATGTATGTATATATGGATATGAAATTAATAAATATGTATGCATATAATGAAAGAGTACAAAATATATCCATTAAATTTCCATTCACAAAGAGTCTTTCCATATCATAGTTATTACCACTTAGAATGAAAATGGCACTTGTACACATCTTTCTACGTCACTGGTTAAACTTCTTTTGAATGTAGAGCTAGACGTGGGGTTGTTATGCTGTATGATATAAATTCATTAATAGTTGACAGGTTCTAAATTTATATTTCAATTTTATGTTTAACTGCAATAGTCTTTATTTACTTGTGTTTTAAAAAACAAGGTTTGTTATAAAATTTTAAAGGTTCTTAAATAAATGTTTTTTGTATCATTGTGACTACTAATATCTCCTTCTTTGCCTTAAAACACATGGCATTACAGGTAGGAAGTTTGTACTTAAAGATATGGTGTGAGGTCTGGTATACTAATTCCATATTTAATAAGATCAATACTGGAAATGTCACTGAATTACATTTGCTCATTTGATTTTCACTAAAAACAATAGTTTTATTTTTTTCAGAAGTCAATGTTATTAGGAGAACAGAGAGATCTTCCCATAGTACCTATATCAGAACATAAACAGAAGCACTGAATTGCTTAAGAGAGGATTGCTACCGCATCATAGACATTTGAGAACTCTCATCAGCACACAAGTTTTCTGATTCTGATTTTAGAGAACAGTCAAAGAAAACACCAATTCGGACACTGAGTTTTCTCATTAAAGAGAAGTTACAAGTGATTTAGGCATGGCCACAGATTATTGGAAAGAAACTAACATTTAAAATCAATAAAAACAATGTTATTAAAAGTAATATTGTGAATAAATGTTTAAACAAAATTACATTGTGATATTTGAGTGTTGAAACAAAATGCTCATGAGAAATGCAGACAATGGAATTTGTAAAGAAAAGTAATATGATCTATGTCTATGGAATGTTCTTAGCAATGTTAGGTATCAGTAGACAGAGTAAGGTGAGAACTCATTTCAAAAATTAGTGTCTGTGTTCATCTTTCATGTTTTGTTTATAAGATCCTGCAACACCTATAATTAACCTTCTCACATTTTTCTGCTAAAGTGATTTCTTGTGGTGATATATTATGTATGATTTATTAAACCTTGTCTGAAGAATCAGAAATAAAAGCCTGCCCCAATTTATAGTGATGAGACAGTGGTGGTACACACCCTTAATCTCAGGACTCAGGATTAAGAGGTAGATAGATCTCTGTTAGTTCAAGTCCACACTGACTACATGAAAATTATAGTCTTAAAATAAACAGCTCAGACAAAGGTTCACATAATTTCAATAACATTGCTAGAGAGGTATAAAAGATAGGAGCAGGCTCTTCAGTAGTCAGTTTTAGGTTAATCTGTAGCCTCATTGAAGACAGGATTAGCAGATTAGTGAATCTGAGGAGTAGTGAAATTTGAAGCAGTTTGAGGATCTCTCATTTGGTCTGAGCTGATGTCAGGGTAAGAGCTAGTGACTGGCTGCTTTGCTTTTGTGATCTTCAAAGTTGATGTTTTCTTGCCAATGCATGAATAATAAATCTAACATGCTCTTCTACTGGGTATAGCTTTCATTTTTAGTTAGAAATTACTGTTTACCACAGTTTATAAGTAACTGTGAAATGTTGGTAATTGACTAATACTATTTTCTTCATGTTTGGTTTATTCTTTTCCTTTATTTTTCTTTTTTGTTTTAAATTTTCTGTAGTGCTGTTTCCTTCTTCTTACAAGTAGAAACAGTCAGTAGAAGAACATTCTATATTGGTGTAACTAGTCCCTCAGGATTGTTTCAGAGATATAAACACACACACACACACACACACACACACACACACACACACACACACACACAAATTTGTTGAAAGAGAAAAGGAAAAAAGATACACTTAGAGAAAATTCACTCAAAATGCCTGGCCCCTTTTGATACATTGCAGCATATCTTTGTGAAGACTAATAGAGAATTTTATGAAAGTTTCTGTTTTTAAGTTCCAACTAACCCTTGATTCAATTCTGTTTTATTATATATTTATCCTTAAGATTTTATGCATATGTACAATGCAATATAATCACATATACTCACCATTTCTCCTTTCAACTTCCTCATAACTCTCAATTGGCTCCCTTCCAGCTTCACTTAGCCTTCTTTGTTGTCAATGTCTCCCTCTACCTTCTTGAGATCACTATAATAATAGCCACATATTCTTAGTTTTTTTAACTACATATTTTCTGATCTTGCTCCCTTGGTTTGATGAAGCTCAGGCCCACAAAAGGCTGCCAGCAGTTTTTGTTTGTTTGTTTTGCTGCAGCAGTCCTTCCTTAGTTAATCACTGGGATGTCTCCACATGATTTCCTAAACCTAGCTTGTGCTGATTTAAATGAGATACGAATTATAAATCTAGCACTTGAAAACTTGGCCTTCTCTTAGTGGCTCTTCAGGAAATTTTGGAAGTACATTGGAGGAGGCATATCGCTAGGATTGAGCCCAAGATTTGTAAAGGTCCTTGCCATCCCCTATGTACACTCATTACCTCCTGTTTGAAGTTTAGGATTTGAGTTCTTAACTACGTCTCCAGGTAAAAGATCCCTTCTACTTCCACTATATCATCAGGGACTATTGTCCTCCTGGATCCATGAGTCTCAAATAAACCATTCATTAGAAGTTGTTTTTGTCATGAGATTGTATCCCAGCAATAGAAAAGCAATTAATCCATGGATCAGTTGAATTTTAAATGGAGGGAAATCTAATTATCCTTACCCAACATTTTTTCTCAATATATGTTTTTATTTAAATTAGAAATGTGAATGTTTCACATATCAGTCCTAGCTCCCTCTCCCACCCCTCCTCCCTTGTCCCTCCACCAGCCCCCAGACTCCCACCCAATTCCCACATCATTCCCCAGGGAAGGTGAGACCCTCCTTGGGGGATCTCTAAAGTCTGTCATTTCATCCTGGGCAGAACCTAGGCCTTTCGCCATGTGTCCAGGCTGAGAGAGCATACCTCTATTTTGAATGGGCTCCCGAAGCTCATTCATAAACCATAGTGAACACTGATATACTACCCAAGACCCCAGTGATTTTGTGGCCTCCTCCCTGGCACTACATTCATGGAGTATGGATCAGTCTCCTGTTGGTCTCTCAGCCATCAGTCTGGGATTCAAGAGCTCCCCTTATCCGGTCAGCTGTCATTGTGGGTTTCAACATCATGGCCTTGACCCCTTTGCTCATCACTCCTCCATCTCTGTCACTATGTTCAGATCAGTGTTTACCTGTGCGTATCTGTCTCTGCTTCAATCAATCCCTGGATGAAGATTCTAGGATGGCATATGAGGTAGTCAAGAAGCTTACCATCAAAGAGGGGCGATTAATGTAGTCTCTCCATTATTGCATAGTTTGCCAGTGTTATTCTTGTAGACCTCTGGATATCTCACTAGAGTCAGCTCACTCCTGAAGCCTATAATGACTTGATCTATTATGGTATCTATCCTCCTGCTCTCCTCTAGTCTTTCCTCGACTCAAACTTCCTGCTCCCCCATGCCTTTTTCTCTCCTCCTCTTATTACCCTCTGTGTTTCTTGGTTCCCTCCCCTATCCCCTGACATTCCCAATGTGCTCAGGAGATATTGTCTCATTCCACTTCTCTGGAGTATCTTGCATCTCTCTCGGGAATTTCCTTGTTTCCCAGACTCACTGGCACTGGAATTGTTGGCTGATACTCCCCTGATCCATATCTAAAATCCATATATTAGTGAGTATATACCATGTTTGTCTTTTTATGTCTGGGTTACCTCACTCAGGATAGTTTCCTCTAGTGCCATCCATTTGCCTGCAAATTTCAAGATTCCATTGTTTTTTTCTGCTGAATAGGACTCCATTGTGTAAATGTACCACATTTTCTCTATCCACTCTTCAGTTGTGGGGCATCTAGGTTGCTTCCAGGATCTAGCTATTAAATATAATGCTGCTATGAACATAGTGGAACAGACATCCTTGTTGTGTGAATGAGAATCTTTTATGAATATGCCTAAGAGTAGAATTGCTGGATCTTGTGATAGACTCAGACCCATTTTCCTGAACAATCTCCATACTGATTTCCATAGTGGCTGTACGAGTTGGCACTCCCACCAGCAGTGGAGGAGTGTTCCCCTTTCTCCACACCCTCTCCAGCATAAACTATCATTGGTGTTTTTGATTTTAGCCATTCTGACAAGGGTGAGATGGTATCTCAGAGTTTTTCTGGTTTGCATTTCCATAATGGCTAGTGATGTTGAGCACTTTCTCAAGTGTCTCTCAGCCATTTTATACTCCTTGATTGAGAATTCTCTATTTTGTTCAGTCCCCCACTTTTTAATTGGATCCTTTGGTGTTTTGGAGACTTGCTTCTTGAGTTCTTTTTAAATTTTGGATTTCAGTCCTCTGTCAGATGTGGGGTTAGTGAATATCTTTTGACAATCTGTGGGGTGCCTTTTTGTCTTGCTGGCTGTGTCCTTTGCCTTACAGAATCTTCTCAATTTCAGGAGGTCCCCTTTATTAATTGTCGATCTCAGTGTTTGTACTGATGATGTTATGTTCAGGAAGCTGTCTCCCGTACTAATTCCTTCAAGGGTACTTCCCACTTTCTCTTCTAAGAGGTTCAATGTGGTTGGATTTATATTGAGGTCTTTGATCCATTTAGACTTACATTTTGTGCATGGTGATAGACATGGATCTATCTGCAGTCTTCTACATGTTAATATCCAGTTATTCCAGCATCATTTGTTGAAGATGCTATCTTTTTTCCATTACATAATTTTATCTTCTTTGTCAAAAATCAGCTGTTCATAGGTTTGTGGATTAATCTCAAGGTTTTCAATTCAATTCCATGGGTCTCCCTGTCTATTTTTGTGCCAATACCATGCTGTTTTCAGGACTATAGCTCTATAATAGAGCTTGAAGTCAGGAGTGGTGATGCCTCCAGACATTGCTTTGTTGAATAGTGTTGCCTTGGCTATCCTGGTTTTTTTGTTTTTCCATAAAAAGTTGAGAATTGTTCTTTCAAGGTCTGTGAATAATTATGCTGGGATTTTAATGGGTATTGAGTTAAATCTGTATATTGCTTTCAGTAAGATTGCCATTTTTACAATGTTGATCCTACCTATACAAGAGCATGGGAGATATTTCCATCTTACCCAACATTTTCTGTTGTTTATTTTTGAGTCTGTAATTTAATTACATTTCTCCATTTCATTCATCACATTTTCCATAACTTCAAATTCTTCTTTGTTCCTTTGGAGCTGTTACTTCTTTTATTTTGCAATTTGATTTTTATCCCTGATCCAGTGCTGTAACTCAAGGTCCCTTCACCTTCTTTGTTGAAGCATGGTGTGTCACTAGCCTTGAACAAAAAAATAGCCTGGCCAGGCAGAGACTTAAAGATTCTGCCTGTCTTTATCTCCTAGATGCTGGAATCACAAGTGTGTGTACCACACAAGCTTAGTATGTGAGTGGTGTGAGCTAACCTCAAGTCTTCAAGGTTGCACAGCAGGATAGCTTGTCCTTGACTGAAGAATCTCCACAGTCCATTTTGTCTGTTTTAAGGTACTTAGTAACAACAACAAAAATTGCATTTTGAAAAAGACCAAATAAATGAGTTGAGTAAATTAACTGATTGGACATTATTTCTTATAGTGGGGTGTTTCTCCTGCACACAATTTTTAAGGTACACAGTTCAGTACTTCTGATGTATGAAAAAGCTAAGCTTTTCATCTTTAGAACTTTGTGAGCAATTTATAAATCTAGTTGTTAACCCTCTTATTGACTAATAGAATGTCAATAAGTATTTTGAAATAGCTTATAAACATAGAAAAATTTAGAGTTCCCAGGTTGCTGTATTTTGTTAAAATACTTGAAAGATGAAATGATTTAAATATGGACATTGACTAGGAGAAAGGGAAATTCAGATAGAGAATTCAGAAGTCACAAAGGAAGGAAGTGGGGTAGAAGACTGGATCAGTAGCATACTTTCTGAACAATCATGAGGCCTTGAGCCCTGATTCTTAATACCTACAAAATATCATTTGGGCCAATGCATTCTTCCAACCCAAGAGATAGAGTGGTACTTGGCATGTGTTATCCTGTCAGCCTGGCTCAATCAGTGAGTTCCAAGTTTAGTGAGCTCTCAGTTTGAAAAGCCAAGATGAAGATCTAATCCGTCTCCCACTGCCACATGTAGGAACATACACCCTCATTCATATGTATACAACCCAGACACACACATACAAAAATAGACAAGTAAATAGCATTCATGGAAGGCTTACCTTGAAGAGATGGATTTGAGTCAATGAAGGTTTGACCTGCACTGGTGGGGGTGGAGGTGGGCAGTACCCTGGCCATGATCATGATCTGAAGTCAAGGACAATTAATATCCATGGTAAGCAGTGTGGATTCTAGAAAATATAAGGAGGAACATATCCTGCCTAAGAAGAATAAACCTTTAAATGACTGAAGGATATAGCTAATTCTGCAATTTACTATTTTCCCATCTCTTATTTTTCCCTTCTCTGGCAGGTATCTATGCTTTCTTAGACTTCCTTTCCCTCATCTTTAATACAAATATCACACTTAGCTCTTTGTAAAGTTATGAAGACTAATTAACATGAATATCATTACCTAAGATGTGAATAAATTGTAGTCAGCAGTGCTGTCACTTACTGTGTTCCTTTATCCAAAGAGATTCGTATTTGTAGTGAATAATATTGAATGTTTATTTTGTGAAGGTCAAGACTGTATTGAAGTATTTGAAGTGCTTCTTGAACCTCTGAAAGAGAAGTTAAATATTTTTTTCTGTTTCTTTTACTGGTTTTGAAACATAATTACTTTCCCTATTCATTTTCCTCCACAATTTTCAAGGTCAGAGCTATGGAAAGCACTACATAAAAAAAATCAATAATGTGTTTTGGAATCCACTACAGAGGAGTCAAAGTTTTCCCAGATTCTGCAGATCTAGAGACAGATTTATCATAGAACTCCATTAGTAAATAACTGCTAAATCTCCTTAAACCACAAATGCAGTCCATGTCTTAACAAAGGACAGCAATAATGACTTGTTTTCTGAAAATATTACTTTTTGTATTTTCACCTGTACATATTGTGTGTTAGAAGAATAATAGGTATTTTCAATTTTGCTACAGACTTACAAGATCTAAGAGAAGTAGGAACTGAACAAATGAATTTGGTTTTTCATAGAATAAATATAATGTATTAAATTATTATCATGAAAGATATGTGGAAAGATAGTTGTACCATGTTCCTAAACAAACAATTGAGCTATTAGCCTAAATGTTATTTTGCTGCCCTTAGTTCTGATTTCCATGCCCCATTGTTACATTGGTATTATAATTTTGGGAAAAATATATTACCTCTAATTATTTGTATATTTAAAATATGCAAATTTACAGTAAACATTTATTTTAATTACAGAGTTTTTAATTAGATGAATGAGAGCATTGGATGTAGAAATTAAATATATACATTCAGTTGAGGTATGTTTAGTGCAAGGAACCATTATAGCCATAAAAGTGCTTTTAAATATAGGAAGCACAGAGTGAATAAATATTTAAACTACAAACATATTTGTTAATCGAAATACATAGCATACAAACACACATAGAGGGACACAAGAATTTCAGATGATGGGCATGATAGTTATACTAAGTATTCTTAAGATTTGATAATTGCATTTTTCTCAAGTATTTACTACTATCTGGCATTATGTGGTTTATTTCTTGTTTTAGTTTTTCTTTGTTCAGTAATAAGGACAGTGGTCTCTCTTGTCTGTTTCACTGCATGTTCAGTTTGCTGCATATTTTAGGTCAGTTTTCAACATTTTTAAAAGTGTAGGAAATATTAACTAAATGGATAAACAACCAGTTTCAGGTATTTAAAAGATAATCTGGGTTTTGGGAGTTCTTTCTTCAGTTTATAGACCACTTCCTTTGTCACAATCAATTTTCTTTTATTAATAAGCTATTCATTTGTGTTCCACAAGTTTCCTGAAAAACACCACTATAGTTTTTTTCATCTCCTCCTGATGGCTGTGTGGATCCTTACCTAAACTGTATTTTCTTATCTCTTAGACTCCAATAAAATAATCAATTTGCATGTAAAAACACAGCCTTCTACTGGAAAGAGTATACCAACTCATTTTTCAATACCAAATGATCATTTCTAAAGTCATATACATACATGATGCATTGTGTGAACTGAGCAAGGTGTATGGCTAGATTAACAACTAAAATAAAAGAGATCACAGATTTAAAATTAAGCAATGGAAAGAGGTACACGTGAAGGTTTGGAAAGTGAAAAAGAAAGGAGAAATGATGTAGAAATACTAAGAAACAATAAAATAAAAAGATCAACTATGTAAAGTTTTTAGCTACATGTATAAACACTAAACTCATAACAGTAGGATATTTGGAGCTTCAGGAAAGACACCAGCCCTTCCAGCCCACAAACTCCAGCGAGCCCAGCTTCAGGAAAGACATCAGCCCTTCCAGGCCCCAACCTCTGGCAACCCCAGCATTGGCTTAAGCTTCAGTGTCAGCATCCCCAGCTTCAGGTTCAGGAAGGAAGGAGACCAGTGGAGATGGTAAGACACATCAGCACCCACGGGAAGAAGAGATGGGAAGAAGGCAGAATAAGACCTCATTCAGCAATAAAAAGACCAACATGACTCCACCAGAATCTAGGGAACCAATACTAGCAAGACCTGAAAAGCACTACATCGATGAAGCAGAGGAGACAGACGTTAAAAATTATTTTATGAAAATGATAGAGACACTCAAAGAAGAAACGAGGTAATCCCTTAAAAAAATAGAAGAAAAACAAACAAAAACAAAAGTCCATGAAATGGGGGGGGGAAAATTCAAGAAATAAACAAATCTCTCAAAGAATTTAAAGAGGACCAAGAAAAAAACCAAACAAATGAAGGAAACAACTCAAACAGTTGAAGGATTTAAAGCTAAAATAGAAACGATGAAGAAAACACAGAACGAGGGGATGCTGGAAGTAGAAATGCTGGGTAAATGATCAGGAACTACAGATGCAAGTATCACCAATAGAATACAAGAGATAGAAGAGAAAAATCTCAGGTGTTAAAGACTCATTAGAGTATATAGAGTTGTCAACCAAAGAAAATCTCAAAACCAACATATCCCTAACACAAAATATCCAGGAAATATGGGACACTGGGAAGAAGCCAAACCTGAGTATAATAGGTATAGAAGAAGGTGAAGAAATACAACTCAAAGGTACAGAAAACATATTCAACAAAATCATAGAAGAAAACTTCCCTAACCTAAAGAAAAATATGCCTATGAAAATACAAGAATCTTACAGAACACCAAATAGGCTGGACCAGAAAAAGAAATCACCTCGCCATATAGTAATGAAACATCAAACCTACAGAATAAAGAGAAAATATTAAGAGCAGCTAAAGAAAAAGGTCAAGTAACATATAAAGGCAGACCTATCCGAATTGCACCTGACTTCTCATTGGAAACGATGAAAGTCAGAAGATCCTGGATAGATGTCCTACAAACGCTAAGGGAACAAGGATGCCGGCCCAGACTACTATATGCAGTAAAGCTTTCAATTACCATAGATGGAGAAAACAAAATATTACATGACAAAGCCAGATTTAAACAATACCTATCTATGAATCCAGCACTACAGAAAGTGCTAGAAGGAAAACCTAGATCCAAGGAAGATAACTACACTCACAAAGACACAGACAATATATAATCCCACTTTACAAAACACCAAAAGTAAAAGGGAGGAGAAACTACACGAAATAACTTCACTAACAATAAATCAAGCACAAACAAGAATCATAAATCAATGGTCATTAATATCCCTCAATGTCAACGACCTCAACTTGCCTATAAAAAGACCCAAACTAGCAGAATGGATACGAAGACAGAACCCTTCCTTCTGCTGCATATAAGAAACACATCTCAACATCAAAGACAGATGTTATCTCAGAGTAAAGGGTTGGGAAAAGATTTTCCAATCAAGCGGAACCAAGAAACAAGCAGGTGTAACAATCCTAATATCTAACAAACTAGACTTCAAATTAAAATCAATCAAAAGAGATGAAGAAGGACACTTCATATTCATGAAAGGAAAAGTCCATCAAGACGAAGTCTCAATTTTAAACATCTATGTGCCAAATACAAAGGCACCTACATTCATGAAAGAAACAATACTAAAGCTCAAATTGCACATAAAATCTCACACACTAATAGTAGGAGACTTCAACACTCTGCCCTCATCGAAAGACAGGACCTCCAGACAGAAACTTAACAAAGAAACAAAAGAACTAATAGAAGTTATGACACAACTGGGTTTAACAGACATCTATAGAACATTCCACACAAACACAAAGGGATATATCTTCTTCTCAGCACCACATGGAATCTTCTCTAAAATTGACCACATAATAGGAAACATAGCAAATCTCCACAGATACAAAAAAATTGGAAAAACCCCCTGTATCTTATCAGACCACTATGCATTAAAATTAGAATTCAACAATAACATAAATCACAGAAACTCTCCAAATTCATGGAAATTGAACAATGCACAATGGCACATCCCTGGATAAAGGAAGAAATAAAAAAAGAAATTAAAGACTTCCTGGAATTCAATGAGAATGAAGACACAACACACAAAAACTTATGGGACACTTTGAAAGCAGTGCTGAGAGGAGAGTTCATAGCACTAAGTTCCCACTTGAAGAAACTGGAGAACAGTCATATAGAGAATTAATAGCACAGCTGATTGTTCTAAAACAAAAAGAAGCAAACTCACCAAGGAGGAGCAGACGCCAGGAAATAATCAAATTGAGGGCTGAAATCAATCAAGTAGAAACCAGGAAAACATTGAGAAGAATCAATGAAATATAGAGATGATTCTTTGAGAAAATAAACAAAATAGACAAACTTCTGTCCAAACTAACCAAAAGACAGAGAGAGAGCATCGTAATTAACAAAATCAGAAATGAAAAAGGGAACATGACAATGGACTCCAGAGAATCATTAGGGCATACTTTGAAAATCTGTACTCCACAAAATTCAAAGATTTAAAGGAAATGGACAATTTCCTGGATAGATATCAATTGCCAAAACTAAATCAAGAGCAGATAAACAATCTAAACAGACCTATAACCCCTAATGAAATAGACGCAGTCATCAAAAGTCTCCCAAACAAAAAAAAGCTCAGGCCCAGATGGCTTCAGTGCAGAATTCAACCAGAAATGCAAAGAAGAGCTAATTCCAATTCAACTCAAAGAATTCCACACAATAGAAGCAGGAGGCTCACTGCCAAACTCTTTCTATGAGGCTACAATTACCTTAATACCCAAGTCACACAAAGACACAACTAAGAAAGAGAACAATAAACCAATTTCCCTCATGAACATTGATGCAAAAATACTCAATAAAATACTCACAAACGGGATCCCAGAACACATCAGAATAATCATCCACCATGATCAAGTTGGCTTCATCCCAGGAATGCAGGGATGGTTCAACATTTGAAAATCTATCAATGTAATCCACAATATAAACAAACTGCGAAACAAAAACCACATGATCATCTCACTAGATGCTGAAAAAGCCTTTGACAAAATCCAGCACCCCTTCATGATAAAGTTCCAAGAGAGATAGGGATAACAGGAACATACCTGAATATAATAAAATCAATATACAGTAAACCAACAGCTAACATCAAACTAAATGGAGAGAAACTCAAAGCAATTCCTCTAAAATCAGGAACAAGACAAGGCTGTCCACTCTCTCAATTTCTCTTCAATATTGTACTTGAATTTCTAGCTATAGGAATAAGACAACACAAGGAGATAAAGGGGATACAAATAAGAAAAGAAGTCAAACTTTCACTATTTGCAGATGATATGATAGTTTACATAAGTGACCCAAAAAACTCCACAAGGGAACTCCTAGAGCTGATAAACACCTTCAGCAATGTGGCAGGATAAAAGGTAAACTCAAAAAAATCAGTGGCCCTATTATATACAGGTGATGAAGTGACTGAGAAAGAAATCAGAGAAACATCACCCTTTACAATAGCCATAAACAGCATCAAATATCTGGGGATAATGTTACCCAAGGAAGTGAAAGACCTGTATATCAATAACTTTGAGTCTTTAAAGAAAGAAATAAAAGAGGATACAAGAAAACGGAAAGATCTCCCATGCTCTTGGATTGGTAGGATCAACATAATAAAAATGGTAATCTTGCCAAAAGTAGTCAACAGATTCAATGCAGTCCCTATCAAAATTCCATCACATTTCTTCAAGTACCTGGAAAGAACAATAATCAACTTTACATGGAAAAAGAAGGCCCAGGATAGCCAAAACAACCGTATACAATAAAGGAACTTCAGGAGGCATCAACACACCTGAATTGAAGCTCTATTATAGAGCTATAGTCCTGAAAACAGCTTGGTATTGGCACAAAAATAGGCAGGTTTACCAATGGAACCGAATGGAAAACCCTGATTTTAACCCACATACCCATGAACACTTGATTTTTGACAAAGAAGCTAAAACTATACAATGGAAAAAAAAAAGCATCTTCAACAAATGGTCCTGGCATAACTGGGTACTGGTATGCAGAAGACTGCAGATAGATCCATGTTTATCGCCTTGTAGAAAACTTAAGTCCAAATGGATCAAAGATCTCAACATAAATCTGGCCACACTGAAACTTTTAGAAGAGAAAGTGGGAGATATTATTCAACAAGTTGATACAGGAGACCACTTCCTGAACATAACACCACTGGCACAGACACTGAGATCGACAATTAACAAATGGAATCTCCTGAAACTGAAAAGTTTCTGTAAGGCAAAGGACACAGTCAACAAGACAAAAAGGCAGTCCACAGAATGGGAAAAGATATTCACTAACCCCACATCAGACAGAGGGCTAATCTCCAAAATTTATGAAGACCTCAAGAAGCAAGTCTCCAAAACACCAAAGGATCCAATTAAAATGTGGGTTACAGATCTAAATAGAGAATTCTCCATAGAGGAGGCTAAAATGGCCAAGAGACACTTAAGAAAGTGCTCAACATCCTTTGTCATCAGGGAAATGCTCATCAAAACAACACTGAGATACCATCTTACTCCTGTCAGAATGGCTAAAATCAAAAACACTGAAGACAATTTATGCTGGAGAGGATGTGGAGAGAGGGGAACACTTCTCCACTGCTGGTGGGAGTGCCAACTCGTACAGCCACTTTGGAAATCAGTATGGAGATTCCACAGGAAAATGGGAATCAATCTACCACAAGACCCAGCAATTTCACTCTTAGGCATATATCCAAATGAGGCAAATTCATACAACAAGGGCATCTGCTCTACTATGTTCATAGCTGCATTGTTTGTAATAGCCAGAACCTGGAAACAACCTAGATGCCCCTCAATGGACAGTGAATAGAGAAAATGTGGTACATTTACACAATGGAGTATTACTCAGCAGAAAAAAAGCAATGGAATCTTGAAATTCACAGGTAAATGGATAGCACTGGAAGAAACCATCCTTAGTGAGGTAACCCAGTCACAAAAAGTCAAACATGGTATGTACTCACTCATATATGGATTTTAGACATGGATCAGGATAATGCCAGTCTGCACTTCCACTGATAGAGAGTCTGGGAAACAGGAAATACCTAAAAGATATGCATAGTAGCCAAGAGAAGAGGAATGAGGCAAGATCCTCTGAATAGATGGGGAACATGTCAAGGGGTGGGGGGGGTGGGAGCTGGGAGGTGAGAGGGGGAGAAGAGGAAGAGAGAGTAGGTCATGGGGGAACAGGAAGGTTGAGTGGGGGTGAAGAATAGGGGGAAGAGGGAATCATAGGTTAGAAGACAGATCAGGCACCAGTGTGACATCTAGTGATCTAAAGGGATGACACCAATTGGCAAGCTAATCAATAGTGTAGAGACCACCCCGAATGCCCTTTCCTGATAATGAACTTGATGTCTATAACCATCCGGGAGCCTTCATGCAGTGACTGATAGAAGCAGAGCAAACACACAATTAATCACTGAACTGAACCCAAGGAACCCAGTGACAGAGAGAGAGGAGTGATGAGCAATTTGGCAAAGAATGGGCTGGCAAAACCAGCAAAGACAACTGATCTGAACAGGGGAGAGCTCTTGGACCCCAGACCTACAGCGGGGAGGCCATCATGGTAGTGATCTGGACCCCCTGAATGTGAGTGTCAGTGAGGAGTCCTGGGCAACCTATGGGGCCCTGAGCAGTGGATCAGTGTTTATCCCTGGAATGCAAACAGACTTCGTGTGTACATAGCACAAAGGGGGATGCTTTCTCAGGCTGGACTCTTAGAGAAGTGCCTGGACCCTACCGTTTGTGAAATGACAGACTCTAGATATCCCCTATGTGGAAGGAATTGGCAATAGGGTGGGAGGCTGGTGGGGGTGCAGGAGGAGGGGAGGGAGATGGAACTGGGATTGACATGCAAACCAAGCTATTTAAAATTAAAATAAAAAAATGTAAAACAAGCTACATAGATCTGGGTAGTTCCAGCTTACAATCCCATGGAAAGAGTGTCTGGGAAACAGAAACTTCATTCAGTGGCTGATGGAAGAAGAGGCACACTCCCAAGGCTAAGTACTGAGCTGAACTCAAGAATGCCAGTAACAGAGAGGGAAGACTGATGACCAAAGGAATTAAGACTGGGCTGGTTTAAGCCCAGAAACAGCTGACCTGACAAGGGTTAACTCATGAATCCCAGGCTGATGCCTGGGAATCCAACATGGGACTGATCAAGACCCCCTGAATCGGGGTGTCATTGAGGAGGCCTAGGTAATCTATTGAGCCTTGGGCAGTAGATCAATATTCATCCCAAGTATTCACATGGACTTTGGACCCCCATCCAACAATGTGAGATGAACTCTCACCCTGAACTCTTGGGAGGAGGGTCTACGCCCTGCCCTGGATGAAATGGCAGTCTATGGACACCCCCATGGAGGGCCTCACCCTCCCTGGGGAAATGAGGGGATAATGAGCAAGTTGGGGGGAAGGCATGGGAGGAGGGGAGGGAAAGGGAGAGGGACCTGGAACTTACTTGTGAACCAACCATGTTTCTAATCTAAATTTAAACTTAAAAATAAAAAAAATAATTTAGAAAAAGAAAAAAAAGCTATTTAAAATTAAAATAAAAATTTAAAAAAACAGTAGGATATTTGTTAGTATTGTTATTATTTTTTTTAATTTTAAAAGAGTCAGCATATCATAATGATGGAAATTTCAAGAATAAATATGACATTTGAATTTATTAATAAAGAATAAGAAGTGGAAAGTGCAAGGGAGAGAATAAGATTAATTTAAGGCAAAATAAATACCCAAATGAAATAGGATTCAATGTAATATTTAGTTTGTCTTTTTATATCACATATATGTATCAGTATATTAGTTTTAAACTACCCTCCAAAGGGATTACTTAAATATAAGCAAAGCATGCAACTTTCAAATTCCTTGAAGAAGTTAACTTTCTGTGGTCTGTACAAACCCCTCAGGATATAGTACTCCTCACAAAGGTAGACTGAATGAATAATTAATCCAATCAACAAAGTACGACCCAACCATATTCAAGTTATTCCCAGCTGATAGGAGCAGGTCAATATATTGGTGAATAAACACAAAGGTTATTTAAACAATTAAATCAAGAGGTAGTTGAGATCCACTGAATGAAATTTTTGTATGCAAAGCCTGTAAGACATCCATCACATCTGGCTCTAAGAGTTTTTCTCTCTCCTTAACCACATATATAACTGAGCATTAAGGGTAGGGTTTTAATGATTATATACAATTAAATACTGAATGTTTCAAGGTCCCGCCCTCTGTGAACATTGTCCAGGGGAGGGTCTCTTTCTTGATTCCTATCTGCTGCATGAAATGCATCTCTAATATGGGTTGAGAGAGCCAGACACTTATCTATAGGGCAGTACCCCTATCCAAGAGTACACTGGCTAATGCAAATCAAATTCAATGGTATTTTGTAGACATTCAGTTTTGCTTTGCTTTGTTGCTTTTGTTATATTAGTCTTATAATTTTTCTGAATTTTGTGTTTTACAGTTCTTGATTTTATTTTTGTTTCCATTTCTTGACTATTCTGAAAAAGACAGAAAAAGAACATAAGATGGAGTGGCTACAGAAGTGGGGAGGTTCTAGAAGGAGTTACAATAGGGAAATACATAATGAAAATATATTTTCTGAAAAAAAATAAAGAAAGAAAAAGAGAAAAAAACAAATGAAACAACAAGAAGTATTCAAATGATTGGGATGGGGAAATGACTCAGTCTATAATGTACCTGTCATGGAACACTGAAGACATGACTTGGGATCCTTAGTTCATATATAAAGGGACTGGTATCCTGGTCCAGCAGCAGTGACCATAATTGTATGGAGTAGTGTGGTGGGACACATGGGTAGATTGCTTAGCTCATTGACAAACCAGCCTAGTCAATAATTGGGCCCCAGGTTCAATGAGATAGTTTTTCTCAAATAACACAGAAATGTAGTGGAGAAGTGATGAAAAAAGAACAAATGATCATCTATCCTTTACAGGTATGTGCACATATGTGAAATCAAAATCATACACACAGGCATGCACATCCATGAAAATTTTCATACACAATACAAAGAGACACATACATAACAGAAAATAAATATAATAGAGAAATACAAAACTAAATGAATAGTAGTGCATTTGGGTCTAATACATTGTGTAAAACTTTCATCCTCAAATTTCAGGTACTTTAGCCAGGTGGTGGAGTCTCATGCTTTTATTTCCAGCACTTGGGAGGGAGAGGCTGGCAGATGTCTGTGTGTTCGAGGACAGCCTGATCTATAAAGCTGCACAAAGAAACTTTGTCTCAAAAAACAAAAACAAACAAACAAACAAACAAAAACCTCAAGTACTTTATCAATCTGTAATTACTCTTATCATTTTTTATACACTGATGTTTTCTTCTTTCTTGATGTTATTGTCATGCAGTGCAAAGCTAATCACAACATACTCCAGCCTACCCCCACCATGTATGTATTTGATCATAATATAATCATCTTTTGCCATGCAGAACTGAAAGGAGAAGAATCCTTTACTCAAGAATGAAAAATATGGCTATTTTCTGGTCATAAAAAGTAGGTGAAAGTGCTCTTTGCAATCACACATATTTATATGCAAGAAAAATCAAGAGTATAAAAAATTGAAAGATATTCAAGCTTTATCTAAAAATTGATTGCAAATGGTTAAAGAGCAATGCACTGCCTATAATTAAAGTCAAATTCCCCAGAGAAAAGCATTTCTAAGTCAAAATTCAGTATGAAGTGCGAGGAACTGGCTTGCTCAGAACAGAAGGTCATCCAGAGAGGGACAAGGGAATTTCTACCATCTCAGACCTTCTGCTGTTAGAAAAAGATGTCATTATAACATAGCAGAGTCATACAACCTTGAAATCCCTACAGACCTTTCTCATATCAAGGGTTTCCAAGTGTCCTCATTATGTTTCAGCTCAAAAAATGACTCAAAATATAATGTGAGGAACTGACAGTAAAGAAAGGAGCACTGAATAAATCATGAAATCAGTGACAAGGATTCTTGGGCTCTGAAATTTCTTTCCTCCCCTTCCTTCTCTTGTTAAAAGAGCAAAAATGCTATCTATCTATTAAACATACATACATACACACACACGCACACATGCACACACACATGTGTGCACATACACACGTGTGCACACACACACAGAGTCATCAAATATTTCTGCCTTGCTATTACACAGTCACACTTTCCTTTCAGAGGCATCTGCTAATATTTAAATATTTGACAAATTTTATTTCTTTCTTTGTCACATATTTTTCCAAGAAATAGTAAAGTCTTTAGGCCTCAATTAATGCCCACATTATCCCATTTTAGAAGCATCACAAAACTCATTTACTCACGATGCCTGGCTTAGTGCACAGAAGAGAGTACATCCTTGCATGATAATGAATTAGTCTTATTGGTCTTTAAAACCATTTCCAAATCAATCAGTATTAGCTAACTTTTTCCAGATTTAAAGTTTCTCTTTCATTTTTGTTTCTTTTTATATAAAGATAAAAGTGATTCTACATTGTACAAAACTGGCCATCTTACTGTGTGCTCAGTGTTATCATCATTTACTTCTTAAACCCATGTCATTTGACAGAATTACTTTCTATGCTTCACATATGAATTCTATTTCATTGTTCCTGAAGATATGAACATGGCATCACCCTGTAAACTTTTACATGTGTTATTCAACTGAGTACTTGGAAATTGAAACTGGAAACATTAGAAAAAGTCTGGAACCAACTGGAACCTGCCCTTATCACACAGTCTTGCCCCCATCCTACGCCCTCTGCTGAAGAACTACAAGAAAGCTCAGACAACCTAGAGTTGCTGACATAGAAGTCTTGACCCACATATACCCACCAGAAGATGAGATGAGAGAACCTACCTGCACTGCCTGGAAGAAGAGATGAGAAAGTGATAGTATAAAAACACATTCAACACTAGAAAGATCAATATGACAACATCAGAATCTATGAATTCTACACAAGCAAGGCCTTAACATCCCAAAGTAGATGAAGCACAAAAGAAGGACATTAAAAACAACTTTTTGAAGATGACAGAGACCATCATAGATATAATGAGAAAATCCCTTAAAGAAGTGGAAGAAAAAACTAATAAAATACAGGAAATAGAGGAAAAGGCACACCAAAAATTCAAGACATAAAAAAAATCTCTTAAGGAAAGCCAAGAGAAAACCACCAAACAAGGGAAGGAAACAAGTCAAACAGTATACGTATTGAAAGCTGAAGTAGAAACAATAAAGAAAACACAGAATGAGGAAATACTGGAAAGAGAAAAGCTGGCTAAATGATTAGTAACTACAGAAGTAAGTATAACATATAGAATACAAGACATAAAAGAATCTTAGGTGTTGAAGAGTCACCAGAGGAAATAGAGTCATCAACAAAAGAAAATCTGAATTCCAGCAAATTCCTAACACAAATTATTCAGGAAATGTGGGACACTGTGAAAAGATCAAACTTAAGAATGATGGGTATAGAAGAAAGCACAGAAATTCAGCTCAAAGATACAAGAAACATATTCAACAAAATCTAAAGAAGGACATGCATATAAAGTACAAGAATCTTGCACAACACCAAATACACTGCACCACAAAAACAAAAACAAAATCCCCATCACCACATAATAATCAAAACAGCAAATTTACAGAATAAAGAAGTAATATTAAGAGGAGCAAAGAAACAAGGCCGAATAATATATAAAGGCAAGTCTATAAGAATTACAACCATCTTCTCAATTTAAACCTGAAAGTCAGAAGGTCCTGGATAGATGTTCTACAAGCACTAAGGGACCATGGATGCTAATCCAGACTACTATACGTAAAAAAGCTTTCAATCACTATTTATGGAGAAAACAAGATATTTGATAAAAATTTTTGTAAACAATGCATATGCACTAATCCAGCCCTGCAGAAAGTTTTACAAGAAAAATTCCAACCTAATGAAGTTAAGTACACTCACAAAAACCTAGAAAATAGATACTCCCATTTTGCAAAAAGCCACAAGAAAAAGAAGGGTAAATCCACACACAATACCACCACCAATGACAAATCTAAAATAAATAAGAATTAACACTGAGTGGAACTCAATTTCCCTCAATATTGATGGTCTTAACTCAGCTATAAAAAGACACAAGGTTGCCGGGTGGTGGTGGCGCACACCTTTAAACCCAGCACTCTGGAGGAATAGGCAGGCAGATCTCTGTGAGTTGGAGGCCAGGCTGGACCGACAGCCTCCACAACAATACAGAGAAACCCTGTCTTGCAAAAACCAAAAAAAAAAAAAAAAGACATAGGTTATCAGAATATAAAGACAGAATCCATGCTTCTGCTGCATATAAGAAACACACCTCAACTTCAAAGACAGACATGACATCACAGTAAAGGGTTGGGAATAGATTTTCCAATCAAATGAACCCAAAAACCAAAAATGGTATAGCTACCCTAATATCTATCAAATTAGTCTTCAAACTAAAATTAACCAAAAGAGATGAAGAAGACCATTTCATATTCAACACAAGAAAAATACATCAATATGAAATCTCAATTCTGATCATCTATACCTCAAATACAACGGTATCCACATTCTTAAAAGAAACATTAATAAAACTGAAATGAGACATAAAACCTCACACACTTATAGTGGGAGACTTTAACATCCCATACTTAACACTGAAAGCATCCCCAGACACAAATGTCACAAAGAAACGAAAGAAATAACAGAAGTTATGAATCTATTGGGTATCACAGATATCTATAGAACATTCCATCCTGACAAATAAATATACCTTCTTCTCAGTGCCACACAGGACCTTCTCTAAAATCGACCACATAAGCAAGAATATAGGAAACTTCAACATACACCAAAAAAAATGGAATAACCTCTTGTATCTTATCACATAACCATGCTTTAACATTGGAATTCACAACAACCCAATTGCAGAAACCCTACAAATTCATGGAAATTGAACAATACACAATTTCACCATTCCTGGGTCGAGGAAGAAATAAAAAAAGAAATTAAGAGTTAATAGAATTCAATGAGAATGAAGACAGAATATACTCAAACTTATGGGACACTTTGAAAGCAGTGTTAAAAGGCAAGTTCATAGCACTAATTTCCAACATGAAGAAACTGGGGAATAGTCACTAGAGAACTAACAGCACAACTGAAAGTGCTAGAACAAAAAGAAGCAAACTCACCTCAGAGGAGTAGATGCTGGGAAATAATCAACTTGAGAATTAAAATCAATAAAGTAGGAATGAAGAAAACACTACAAAGAATCAATGAAACAAATAGTTGGTTCTAGGAGAAAAATCAAGAAAATAGACAATTCTTTATCTATACTATCCAAAAGAATGAGAGCTTGCAGATTAACAAAAGCAGAAATGAAAAGGGAGACTTAACAATGGACACTAAGGAAATCCAGAGAATCATCAAGTCATGCTTTGAAAACCTGTACTTGGCAAAATCGAAAATATAAAGGAAATAGACAATTTCCTGCATAGATATCAGTAACCAAAATTAAATCAAGAACAGATCAGCAATTTAAATAGACCTATTACCCCTAATGAGATAGAAACAGTCATCAAATTCTCAAGCTCAAGTCCAGATGGTGTCACTACATAATTCTACCAGAAATTCAAAGGAGAACTAATACCAATACTCCTCAAAGTGTTCCACACACTAGAAGGAGAAGGGTCATTGCTAAACTTTTTACGAAGCTACAATTATATTCACACCCAAGCTGCAAAAGACACAACTAAGAAAGATAATTGTAGACCAATCTCCATCATGAGTACACATGCAAAAATACTCAAGAAAATACTGACAAATCCAATACAAGAACACATAAAAAATTATCCACTGTGATCAAGTAGACTTCATCCCAGGATGCAGGAATGGTTCAGCATATGAAAATCCATCAATATAATCCTCCATATAAACAAACTGTAAAAGAAAAAACACCACATGATCATCTCATCAGATTATTAAAATTCTTTGACAAAATCCAACACCCATTAATAATTAAAGTCTTAGAGAAATTAGGGATACCAAGAACCTGCCTAAACATAATGAAAGCTAAAATTTCACAATGGAAAAAGAAGGCATCTTCAATGAATGGTGATCACATAATTGAATGCTGACATGTAGAAGACTGCAGATAGATCCTTATCTATCAACATGCACAGAACTTAAATCCAAGTGATTCAAAGACCTCAACATAAATCCAGCCATACTGAACCTCTTACTAGAGAAAGTGGGAGGTATCCTTGAATGAATTGGTACAGGATATCACTTCCTGAACATAACACCAGTTTCAGAGACAATGAAATCTAAAATTACTAAATGGGACCTCCTGAAACTGAGAAACTTTTGTAAGGCAAAGGACACAGTCAACAACACAAAACAGCAGCCAGAAGTTGGAAAAAGAATTCAATCAACTCCACCTCTAACAGAACTCAAGAAGCTAGTCATTAAAACACCAAATAATCTAATTAAATGGGGGGGGTACAGAAGTAAACATAGAATTCTCAATGAGGAATCTAAAATTGCTGAAAGAAAGTGCTCCACATTGTTAGCCATCAGGGAAATGCAAATTAAAACAACTATGATATATCATCTTGCTGCTATAAGAATGGCTGAAATCAAAACACCAATGACAGTCTATGCCCAAGAGGATGTGAAGAAAGGGGGACAGTCATCCATTACTGGTGTGAGTATAAACTTGTGCAACCACTTTGGAAATCATTATGGCAGGTTCTCAGGAAAATGGGAATCAGTCTACTTCAAGATCCAGCAATTCCACTCTGGTATATTCCCAAATGATGCACATTCATACAACAGGGACATATATTCAACTATGTTCATAGCTACCTAGATGCTAATTAACTGAAGAATGGACAAAGAAAACATGGTACATTTACACATTGCAGTATTACTCATGGGAAAATCTATGAAATCTTGAAATTTGCAGGACAATGGAGGTAACTTGAAGAAACTCTCATGAGTGAGGTAACCAAGTAAAAGCATGCTATGTGCTCAATCATTTATGGATATTAAACATAGAGCAAAGAACTACCAGCACAAATTTCACACTTCCAGAGAAATTAGGAAACAAAGAGAGAAATAAATGGTTCCCAGAAGAATGGGAAAGGGAGAAAATCTCCTAAGAAAATTGGGAACATGGGGGAAGAGGAGAAGGATTTAGAAAAACTGAAGAGGAGAAGAGGAGGGGAGAGGAGAATAAGAGGAAACAGGAACACTGAATCAGGGGATGAATAGAGGAGAGCAAGAAAGAAATACCTTAGCAGTGAGAGCCAGTATAGGTTTAAAGAGAAATATATCACTAGGAAAATGTTCAGAGATCCACAAAGATGACCCCAACTAGGAATCTAGGCAGTAGTGGAGAGGCCACCTTTGATGCCTTTCTCCTATAATGAGATTGATGATACCTTAATTGCTACCCTAGAGCCTTCATCTAGTAGCTGATGGAAGCAGAAGTAGATACCCACAGCTAAACACTGAGCCTTACTCCTGGAATTAGTTTGTTGAGAAGGGGCAGCATGATCAAAGCAGTCAAGACAGTACCAGAAACTCCTGAAGTGATCTTGTGAGAACACACAGACACCAGTTGTAAAACTGGGGAACCAGACTTATACTGAAACAAGTCCTCTGAATATGGGTGGCAGTTTAGAGGTCTGGGCAGACTATGAGACATCTAACAGTGGAACCAGTATTCATCTGTAGTGTACAAATGTATTTTGGAAGCCCATTCCCTATGGAGGGATACTATTTCAGTTAAGATACAAAGAGGAGTGGCTGGACCCTTCCCCAAATGACATGAGAAATTTTGATGATACACCATGGAATGCCTCCCTATCCTAGGGGAGTGTATGGGGTGTGGGTTGGGGGGGCCTGGGTGGATGGGAAGTAGAGGGAATGAGGGATTGATATGTAAAATGAGATTGTTTCTAAATAAAAATATTAAAAAAGACAAAAAAGAAAATGTCTGAATGCTGCACATTGAAATCATGAAAATTAAGTGATTATTCTTAATTTTTATTATTTTTTCCTTTTTATTTGTTAGAAACAAGCTTGTTTCACATGTCAATCCCAGCTCCCTCACTCTCCCCTCCTCTCCATCCTTCCCCACTAGGCCCCCCCAGTCCCCCACTCAACCTCTATGCCGATCCCCAGGTTGAGTGAAGCCCTCCATGGTGGATCTCCAGAGACTGTCATGTCATCCAGGGTAAGGTCTAGATCCTCCTTCAAGAGTCCAGGCTGAGAGAGCATCCTTCATTATGGGATGGGGACTCAAAGTCTATTTGTACATGAGGGATAAATACTACCCAAGGCCCCAAAGATTACCTAGACTTCCTCACTGACACCCACATTCAGGGGGTTTGAGTCAGTCCCGTGCCTTCCACACAGCCATCAATCTGGGGTCCAAGAGCTCCCGCTTATTCAGGTCAACTGTTTCAGTGGGTTAAACCAGCCCAGTCTTAACTCCTTTGACCATCAGTTCTCTCTTTCTGACACTGGATTCCAGGAGTTCAGTTCAGTGTTTCTCTGTGGGTATCAGCTGTCTGCTTTCATTAGGCACTGGATGAAGGTTCTGTATCCCAGATTCTCTGGCAGTGGGATTTTATGCTGGCACTCCCTTGATTCATGTCTAAAATCCATAAATGAGTGAGTATACCAATACCATGTTTCACTTTTTGTGACTGGGTTATCACACTCAGGATGGTTTCTTCTAGTGCCATCCATTTGTCTGCAAAAGATTCCATTTTTTTCCCACTGAATAGTACATCATTGTGTGAATATACCACATTTTCTCTATCCACTCTTCAGTTGAGGGGCATCTACATTGCTTTCAGATTCTAGCTATTACAAATAATGATGCTATGAACACAGTGGAACAGACATCCTTCTTTTATGAATTTGCATCTTTTGAATATATGCCTAAGAGTGGAATTGGATTCCAATTTCCTGAGGAATCTCCATACTGATTTCCAAAG
The DNA here is from genome assembly GCF_017639785.1 of Mesocricetus auratus. Classification (NCBI taxonomy): domain Eukaryota; kingdom Metazoa; phylum Chordata; class Mammalia; order Rodentia; family Cricetidae; genus Mesocricetus; species Mesocricetus auratus. The sequence goes on from NW_024429190.1 coordinate 38,007,617, forward strand.
TGTCTGTATGAGTTGGCACTCCCACCAGCAGCAGAGAAGTGTTTTACTCTCTCCACATTCTCTCCAGAATAAATTGCCATTGGTGTTTTTGAATTTAGCCATTCTGACAAGGGTGAGATGGTATCTCAGAGTTGTTTTATTTTGCATTTCCCTGATGATTAATGGATGTTGAACACTTTCTCAAGTGTCTCTAATCCATTTTAGACTCCACTATTGAGAATTCTCTATTTAGTTCTATACTCCACTTTTTAATTGGATGCTTTGGTGTTTTGGAGACTTGCTGCATGAGTTTTTTGTAAACTTTGGAGATTAGCCCTCTGCCAGATGTGGGGTTAGTGAATATCTTTTCCCATTCTGTGGGCTGCCTTTTTGTCTTGCTGACTATGTCCTTTGTGTTACAAAAGCTTCTCAGTTTTAGGAGGTCCCATTTGTTAATTGTCGATCTCAGTGTCTGTGCTACAGGTATTATGTTCAGGAAGCAGTCTCATGTACCAATTCGTTGAAGAGTATCTCCCACTTTCTCATCTAAGAGTTCATGTGTAGCTAGATTTATGTTGAGGTCTTTGATCCATTTGTATTTAGGTTTTGTGCAAGATGACAGACATGGATCTATCTGCAGTCTTCTGCATGCCAATATCCAGTTATGCCAGCATCATTTGTTGAATATGCTTTCTTTTTAGCATTTTATAATTTTAGCTTCTTTGTCAAAAATCAAGTGTTCATAGATGTGCGGGTTAAAATCAAGGTTTTCAATTCAATTCCATTGGTGTACCTGTCTATTTTTGTTCTAATACTAAGCTGTTTTCAAGACTATAGCTCTATATCAGAGCTTAAAGTCAGGGATGGGGATGAAGTTCCAATATTGTACATGGTTGTTTTTGCTAACCTCTGTTTTTGGGTTTTCATGCAAGTTGAAATTGTTCTTTCAAGGTCTTCGAAGAATTGTGCTGGTAATTTGATAGGGATCTGTAGATTGCTTTTGGCATGATTGACATTTGTATTATGTTGAACCTACCAATCCAAGAGCATGGGTGATATTTCCATTTTCTGGTGTCTTCTTTGATTTTTTTCTTTAAAAACTCAAAGTTCTTTATGTACAGGTCTTTCACTTCTTTCGTTAATGTTATCCCCTGATATTTGATGCTATTTATGGCATTTTGTAAAGGGTGGTGTTTCTCTGATTTCTTCCTCAGCCAATTTATCATCTGTATATACTAGGGCTACTGCTTTTTTTAATTAACCTTGCATCCTGCCACTTTGCTGAAGGTGTTTATCAGCTGTAGGAGTTCCCTTACAGAGTTTTTCTGGTCACTTATGTAAATTATCATATCATATGCAAATAGTGAAAGTTTGACTTCTTCTTTTCCAATTTGTATCCCCTTGGTCTCCTTTTGTTTTCTTATTGCTCTAGCTAGATCTTCAAGAACAATATTGAAGAGATATGGAGAGAGTGGACAGCAGTGTCTTGCCCATGATTTTAGAGGAATTGTGTTGAGTTTCTCTCCATATAGTTTGATGTTAGCTGTTGGTTTACTGTATATTGCTTTTATTATGTTCAGGTATGTTCCTGGTATACCTTATCTCTCTAGTACCTTTATCATGAATGTTGTTGGATTTTGTCAAAGGCTTTTGCAGCATGTAGTGAGACAATGCACAGTTGCACCATCCCTGGGTAAAGGAAGAAATAAAAATGAAATTAAAGACTTCCTGGAATTCAATGAGAATGAAGACACAACATACCCAAACTTAGGGGACACTCTGAAACCAGTGCTGAGAGGAAAATCCATAGCACTAAGTGCCCACAGGAAGAAACTGGAGAACAGTCACACTAGACAATTAATAGCACAACTGAATTCTCTAGAACAAAAAAAAAGCAAACTCACCCAGGAGGAGTAATCAAATTGAGGGCTGAAATCAATCAAATAGAAACCAGGAAAACTGCAAATAATCAATGAAACAAAGAGTTGGTTCTTTGAGAAAATCAACAAGATAGACAAACCTTTGTCCAAACTAACCAAAAGGCAGAAAGAGAGAGAGTGCGCTAATTAACACAATCTGAAATGAAATGGGGGAAGTAACAAAGGACACTGAGGAAATCCAGAGAATCATCAGGGCATACTTTGAAAGCATGTACTCCACAAAATTCGAAAATTTAGAGGAAATGGACAATTTTCTGGATAGATATCACTTGCCAAAACTAAATCCAGAAGAAATAAACAATCTAAACAGACCTGTAATCCTTAATGAAATAGAAGCAGTCATCAAATGTCTCACAACCATAAAAAGCTCAGGTCCAGATAGCTTCAGTGCAGAATTCTACCAGAAATTCAAAGAAGTCCTAGGTCCAATACTCTTCAAAGTTTTCCACACAATAGAAGCAGGAGGTTCCCTGCCAAACTCTTTTTATGAAGCTACAATTACCTTGGTACCCAAGCCACACAAAGACACAACTAAGAAAGAGAACTACAGACCAAATTCCCTCATGAGCATCTATGCAAAAATACTCAATAAAATATTAGCTAATTCGATACAAGAACCATCAGAAAAATCATTCACTATGATCAAGTAGGCTTCATCCCAAGTTTGCAGGGATGGTTCAACATACAAAAATCTATCAATGTAATCTACCATATAAACAAACTGCAAAGGAAAATCCACATCATCATCTTACTAGATGCCAAAGAATATTGAATACATGTCAGGGCCTCAGTTGACATTTATTCAAATAAATAAAAAGATTAGAAAATTAAAACAGGATCTAGATTGTGTTGATTTTCTTGACCCTTACATAGTGATATGTAGACCCAGTGGGTTCCATTTTAACAGTTCTGATGAAAGAATGGATTGACCAAATACATGTTTGTCATTTACTTTAGATATTTTCATGTAAAAAGTTTCCTTCATTTAAAATGTTTTCCATTTATTTTTGTATGAATATGTTTATGTTTGTACTTATTCATATACATACATGGTACTTTATGTAGCGGGCAGAGAACAACTTAAATCATGTAGTGATTTACAGTATTGATAGCATCGGTAGAAGAACTCTCTTATGCTAAATATGAAGCACCTTAAATGAAAACCCTAACTAAATTATTTCATTTTAGACAATATATCATATAAGAACCCTCCTCTATAGAATATTGCAAATACCTCTGACAACAAAAAAATTTAAGGTGTTTAAATATCTCCATTGCTTGTCATGTTTAAATTGTCATGTTACACTTTTGACTGTAACCGATAAGAACTAAATGTGTTGCTTTGTATTTTTAATGTATACTATCAATAAAAAGGTGGAGATAATAAATTGGTCCTCTGTTCTTCACAGAATTGGTATCATTATTTGTTACTAAAGTACACCCAGAGTAATAACTGAGAGACTTACTAGATATTACTGAATTTTGCAGATTGTTTATTGAAAAATAAAGTTGAAAATCACCATTGGTAGTTCTAGGACAGTCTCCAAAGGCACAGAAAAATCCTGTCTCAGAAAAAAAAGCATTTCCAGTTGCTCAGGCTACCTTTGAACTTACAGTTTGAACTCCTAATTCTCCTGCCTCAGTCACCAGATTTCTTGTGTTATAGATATTTGACACCACATATGGAACCTTTCAATTTTCATTTAATATGAAAATACTATATTAAATATGAAAACAGTCCTTTCCTACTAGAAACATATTTTCTTCTGAGGGATATAGTGAGCATATGGCACATATAACAACACCACTACCACCACCAAAAATGGATTCTACAGAATAATATAAGATGAAGAAACAGCAACAGGTATGCAGTGACATAGGTCCATTCACTTCACATGGGTGACTGAACACAAAATAGAAAATTATAATCACATTTATGTGAATTATTTAGTTCTTACATTGAAAAACTGCTCTTATATCAAGAACGCATCAGTAAAAGGATGCAAAAATGAGATGTGGATCTAGAAAAGAATAAGAAATCAATAACCACTCTATACTTAAATTCCAGTGGGAGTGGTAATTAATTATTGACATGTCAGCCAAAGTGATCCGAGTGTCCATTTTAATGATTTTCTTTTGTATATATAAACACATAATTTAAATCTTTTCTTTATCTAAATTACAACATCTAAAAAATTAACAACTTATTAATGAAGTTAATATAATGTGGATTTCCAATAGTATGGACATGCTTTTACAGGCAAGATTTAAAGTTTTCAATTGACAATTATTTCCATTAGAAATGTGGCAAATTAATAAGTTCCACAGAAATATATTTCATTCAATTAATAATTCATCACCCAAACCATGCTGATGGTACTTGTCTACTGTCCTGACATTGATGATGACATAGATAGGACTTGTAGACTAGGTTTAACTAAACTACTAGTACCACTGCAGAAAATTTAGACTGTGCACACACACACGCATATAGGAAATAATGTTTCTTTCTAGTCATTCAGTTAATACAGAACACAAAAGAAGTAAGGAATGTTATTTAAGAATAACCCATTACAGCTAGAAGGATATGTCATTTTTCATATAAATAATTTATTAAAGCTACCTAGAATATTCTTGAAAATAATCAAAAGTAACAAATTATAATATGTGTAGGAACGTGATAGACATTGATAAAAGCTGCAAATTGATTATGAAATTGTTATAACAAGGATTCTTTATATTAACACAATAGCTGTAAAAAGGCAACTCATGAACTGACAGTTTTGCCCCAGAAATATATAAACTTTAATGGAACAAGCATAATATGATCAAAATATCATATGATTTTTGATAAGAAAGTTCCCTAGAAAAAGATGTCATTTTCCCCCAAGACAGTCTATTATTGAAAACAAAACTTAAAGTCTTCTACGTAGATTTTCCCTATAGATTGACAGCAGATTCTACTTCTCTGGTGATTTTGGTTCCCATACTGGGAGCTTAGGCCACATTGGATGTTGCAGCCTTGAGGCAAATGTTTTCTTCCTATGGTAAGTCTGTCTTCAGGTCTACTGCCACTTAATGAGGCCCACTCTCATTACAGAGATTAAACATTATCAAAAAAACGTATTCACTCTGTGTTACAAATGGTCCATATTTTTCTTGTTCTTTTCATTTTTATAATAGAGTTTTATAAACTCTGAAAATATATTTACTAATTTTGAGATTAAGATATAAACCCATTTCTCCCTCAAAAGCCTTCTATATAAACCTCCCTGCTCACGTTCAAATTTATGGCCTCTTTGCCATCAATTATTATGAACTGCTTATTAGATTTACTTGTGAATTTGAAACAACCTAGACCATCTTAATAATTTCTCAGTGCACAATTGTCTACACTGTATCATCACATGATCTTATCTGTGGCAGAATTATTATAATTAAGTTAAATTATGCAATAGGACCTAAACCTCTTTGGGCAGCCTCATTCTATAGACAAGTCCAGGTCCGATGTATTCAAGAGAGTAGAACTCAAGTTTATCCCAAGTAAGGAAACGAATAAATGTGCAAAAACAGTTACTGCTTTCTATGTGGACATGATGTGAGATGCTATGTTAAGCTCCTGCCACGTTGGATTTCTTCCTGTGACTGACTTCCACCTGGAATTATCCTTTCTTTCCTAAGTTACTTTTTGGCAGAGTGTTTTATCATAGCAACAGAAATGATGCTAGGATGAATATCTTTAGAGAATGAGCAATGCCAGTGTTTAATAAATAATAGGATACTGTTGCCTTGGTAAGACTACCCATAAATTAACCATTTTTTGGTAAATACATAGTTACCTAAAGACATAAATATTTTAAAGAAATAAGAAATGGGAAGCTCAGTTTTCATCCACTTCAGGATAGCAATGAATATAGATGTACACAAGGTAAGTATGAATAGATGCATAATTTATAGGAAGATTTGGACCATGAATATGTGAGATTTTAATAAACAACAGAACTTTTCTAAATAATGTCTAGAGTTTAGAATTTGATTGGAATTTTGTGATATATGATATATTTCTATAAAGTGTAACTAATGGCAATATTAGATTTCTATGTAACACCATATACAACAATTCATAAATTACAAACAGAAAAGGTTTTTAAGTGAAAGAAACTGCTCTTGCCTGTTGCTCTGGACTGTTTCTGTATAATCTGGACATGTAGGATCTACAGTAAAGTTACTACTGAACTTGAATAGTCCTAAAGGGTTCCTGCTTGAAACTAAGAGGCTGCCGGACTTTCTGCAGTACATAGAATAGTGACTGACAGACTGCCAATACAGATGGACAGATTGAAATTTCCTGCTTTGCTGGGAAGCCTTCCAGACACACTGTGGCCTATGGGCTGATGGTGGATGTCCCAACGTTATAGATGAACTTCAGGTAACTGTCCAGGCAGCAAGATGGCTCTGTCAATTCTAGTGTTTTATATTATTGTTCTGTGGTCTTTAATGGAGTGAAGACAGATAGTTATAATCATAGTTTTCCTTAGTTATATAGGCTACATATAAGATTTTAGACTCACACAGATAAGATAGATGATAAAATACTTTCTTTAAATCTTACTAAATGTTAATAAACAAAATATTGTAACTATAGCCCTTGCTTGATAAATGTTCTGTTGCATATAATTTGGCTATGTTAAAGTTAAAACCTTTCTTTTTATTAAACAGAAAGAAGGAGATGATAGAGGAAGTCCTTCTGTGTATGTGCTTATCTTATTGGTCCTTGAATAAAGCACTGTTGGCCAATAGGGAAACAAGATAGGTGGGACTAGGAGATGATGAGAATTCTGGTAGAGACACAGGCAATCAAAATATAGGACACATGAGAAGCAACATGTGGACCCTTCCTCCAGTAAGGAAAGACCAAATGAAAATACTAAGAGTAGCAATTATGGGTTAAATAATAAGTCAGAACTAGCCAGTAAGAAATAAAGCAAACAGCCAACAGCTTATAATTAACATATGGTCTTGTGTGTAATTTGGCGGTTCAGAGAGTTCAGCAGGGCCCAGGCGACCGGTGGGAAGACAACACGTTACACACACTGACTGTCAGGCAGCTTTACTAAGATTGCTAGGAATGTGCCTGCACTTAAAACTATAGGCTAAAACTATAGGTTTATATAAAACAGTAGCAGATTTTTTTAAACTTTTTCAAAATTCTGTTTTCACAAGGAGTGGTGGCACAGTACTTTTGTACACATGCTTATGATCTCTGTGATTTGGATACCAGTCTAGTCTATAAAGGAAGTTTCAAGGGGATACACAGAGAAAGCCTGTTCTCAAACAAACAAACAAACAAACAAACAAACAACTTTATGGAGTGGAATATTTATTTAACTATGTAAAGATGTGTCGAACTTGTTTGTTTTGCAGAATAATTGTATGATTGAGTAAAGATGTGTTGCTTCTGTTTATGCTGCATTTATCTAACTATGTAAAGTTTTGTTGCTCTCTTACCTTGCCTGCTTAAGGCACCTGATGGGTATAATAAAAAGCTGAACAGCCACTGGGCATAAGCCTTTAATCCCAGCACTCTAGAGGCAGAGGCAGGCAGATCTCTGTGAGTTCAAGGCCAGCCTGGTCTACCGAGCGAGTTCCAGGACAGCCTTCAAAACAATGCCAAGAAACCCTGTATTGAAAAAAAACAAAAAAAGAAAGAAAAAAGCTAAACAGCCAATAGCTAGGCCGGGAGGGATAGGTAGGGCTGGCAGGCAGAAAGAAAAGAGGAGATAGTCAGCCAGGCAGAGGCCAACCAGCTAGGGGCTAGTCAGATATAGAGGAAGCAAAACACCAGGATGGGCAGTATGTAGATGAGGTAAACAAGCCTCACGGAAACACATAGATTAATAGAAATGGGTTAATTTGAGTTTCAAAGATTAAATAACTAGAAAAAAGTGGTGAAGGATGTCCTTCTGTGTACTGTGAATATATGTTTCTCTTTTTTTTTGGTTTTACGAGACAGGGTTTCTCTGTATTTTTTGGAGGCTGTCGGTCCAGCCTGGCCTCGAACTCACAGAGATACGCCTGTCTCTGCCTCCCGAGTGCTGGGATTAAAGGCGTGCGCCACTACCGCCCGGCATGTTTCTCTTCTTGATTGGTAAATAAATGCTGATTGGCAAGGGACCAGGCAAGAAGAAAAAAATGTGGTTTCAAGACTAAAAATATTGGGAAGATGAACAGAGAGAGAGAGCCATGAGAGAGACATCATGTAGCCACTGGGAAGATAGAATTCCTGGGCATTCCCCACCAAGCCAAGACCATGTAGAGATGAATAGATTAATATAAATTAAGAGAGAGCTAGCCAGTAGGAAACGTGAACCATTGGCCAAACAATTTATAATTAATATAGGCCACTGTGTGTTTATTTGGAATGAAGGGAGGCTGGACCAGGCTGAATAGAAAATTTGGCAACAGACAAGCCTAAGCTAAGACTGGGAATTCATAATTAATAATGTTTCCTTGTCATGATTAATTTGAGACTGGAGGGCCAAGAAAGCCTGGTACATGTGGTGTCCAACATGGGGAACATATTTCTCAGTAGGGTCTGGGAAAGTTGAAAAACAAAACAAAACAACAACAACAACCTGGTTTCATAAAAACCCAATGTTCATAGTACACAGCGTCATTGCTCCCCCATGTCAAATAAAAACAACAATCACCTGCTATAGTGCAGACACCAACTTCCTAAAGCTGAGACAGCTAAATGCAGCTCTTACCCAGTCCTGCAGGACATGCGGTTCAGTTCTCATGGACACCAGTGGAGCAGAACAGCCGCCAGCACAAAGTCATGCAGCAAGTTTAAGTTTGGCTAACATGGTCAGAGAATGTTACAGGTATACAGCAAAGCAATCTGCACTGAAGAAAAGCCTCCAAACAGCTTTCAGTGTGTTTAAAAATGTCTATAGGTGATATGTGATGTCCTTCTGTATGCTTCAAATATGTGTTGCTCATATTGGTTGATGAATATAGCTGTTTTGACCAACAGTCAGGCAGAATACAGCTAGGCAGGAAATTCAAAAAGAGTTACAGATAGAAAGAAGGAAGAGGTGAAGACACATCACATAGTTGCTGAAGGAGTAACATATCAGAGCATTACCAGTAAGTCCTGATCTCATGGCAATACATATATTATTAGAAATGGGTTAATTTATGAGAGAGAGATAGCCAGTAATATGTCTGGGCATTTGTAATTGATATTAAGCCTCAGAATATGATTTCATAAGTGTCTGCAGGATGAATGACACAGAAAGAATCCAACTGTATTGTCAATTGTGAATGAACTAGACATTGTTGATTTATTTATTGTCTGTGTTTATTGTATATAGTTGTATATCTTTTCCTATTTTAGTTATTACCTTCTTTTTATTTTGGAAAGAAAAAGGGGAAATGGGGTGATATCTTATTCATAGCAATAAAGCTTTTCTGAAAATCACAGAGCAGACAAAGCCACTCATTAACTATAGAACTCTTGAGGTCTGTACATACAAACATGAAGTAATAAGGTAGGGTGGAGAAAGGAAGTAATAAAGTAGGAGGAGAAGGAGCTTAGTCTCTTTTCGGGTGGGAAGTTGAGTAGGTAAGGTGCGAAGAGTGGATAGAGAAAATGTGGTACATTCACACAATGGAATACTATTCAGCAGAAAAAAACAATGGAATCCTGAGATTTGCAGGCAAATGGATGACACTACAAGAAACCATCCTGAGTGAGGTCACAAAAAGAGAAACATGGCGTGTATTCTCTCATATATAGATTTTAGACATAGATCTGGGGAGTGTCAGCCTACAATCCAACGGCCAGAGAGTCTGGGAAACAGAACCTTCATTCAGTGGCTGATGGAAGCAGAGGCAATCTCCCATGGCTAAGCACTGAGCTGAACTTCAATCCAGTGACAGAGAGGGAGGACTGATGACCAAAAGCATTAAGACTGGGCTGGTTTAACCCCCAGAAATAGCTGACCTGACAAGGGTTAGATCTTGAATATCTGACTGATGCCTGGGAACCCAGTATGGGACTAATCAAGATCCCCTGAATGTGGGTGTCAGTGAGGAGGCCTAGGTAATCTATTGAGCCTTGGGTAGTAGATCAGTATTTATACCGGGTATACAAATGGATTTTGGGCTCTCATCCAACAATGAGAGGTGTACTCTCACCCTGAACTCTTGGGGGAGGGTCTAGGCCCTGCGCTGGATGAAATGACAGACTATGGGCACCCCCATTGAGGGCCTCACCCTCCCTGGGGAAATGAGGGGATATTGGGGGGGGGTTGGCGGGAGGGCACGGGAGGAGGAGAAGGAAAGGAGAGGGACCTGGAATTGACATGTGAAGCAACTCTGTTTCTAATTTAAATTTAAAAATAAAATATAAAAAATAATTTAAAAAACTAAAAAAATGATAAAGACTTTAAAGAGAGAGTAAGGTAATATAAAGGGGAAAAAGTTACTTAAATATGGGAATAACACAGGGAGACTGAATCCTGTATTGCGTTGTAGTGACCTTGAATTTTTTGAATTCTGATGATGTAATGACAGCTGAAGAAAGACATTGGCTTATGAAAGTGACTGCTTATTTAAACAAGTCTAAATACTTTTGAATGTCTTAATTTCAAAATAGAATTCATAAAATGTATTATATTGTGGGGAGGGCTATACTTTTATTTCCATCAGAAATGAAAGATTGTGGATTTCGTCAAGGTTAATAGAGGTCAGGTTTTATCCAGGGTCCATTTTGAAAACCTTGGCTTCAGACATGAAAAACATAAACCAAGAAAAACTCCAAGACAGGTGACACATATGCTTATCCCTCTACATAAGAACAAATGTTATAACTAGTTTTCCCAACACTTAACAGTTGTCTCAATTTTCTCAGATGCTCTGGGGATGTTGTCAAACCCAGTCTGTAGGCAATAGTTGTTGCGCCACAAGCTGCTTCCAAGTAACTACACAGAGGCTTTATATTAATGCTTAATGCTTCGTCAATAGCTCAGTCTTGTTACTACCTAGCTCTGAAATATAAATTAACCCATATTTCTTATCTATGCTAAACCAAGTAGCTTTATAACTTTACTTAGTACAGCATGCCCACCTTGATTTTCTCTGCATCTGCTGGCGACTCCTGATTCCACCCTTTTCTTCCCAGCATTCTCAAGTTGACTTCCCTGCCTAACTTTATCCTGTTGAGTTATTAGCCAGTCACTTCTTTATTAAACCAATCACAGTGACAAATTTTCACACAGTGTGTAAAGGCATTATTCCACAGCACAAGACAACAGGAAGCAGTCTAGAGAATACGATGCCCACATTTCCAAGAAGCTGGATTGGAGACTTTTGTTTGTTTGGTGGGTTATGGATGTTTGTCATCATTTACAGGGTTTATAGGAATATAGAGTAAAAAGACAACCATTAATCATGAATATTTTCCATTGGTATGGATTTGGGTATATTCACACAAATTTAAAGGTTTTTTTGTTATAGCTTATAAATATTTCTACTCTTGTTTAAGATATTGCACATATGCAGCTCATTTAACAATGTAATGTAGAATTGAAAAATACAGATTAGTAGTTAGTCATTTGTAATAATGGAACTTGTATTCATAGAGGTTAAACTTGTAGATGTTAAACAGATAAATTTTAAGTATATAGATGATCTGCAAACACTTAGGATCCCTATAGAATATGGCATTTAAGATGTTTAAAAAGCAAGGCTTTTCATGACAGTGAGACACATCAGCTCTTGCAACACCAAGCTACTTCAAAGATGATGAGCATCAAAGAACCTCTATATAGAATTTGCTTTTAATGACAAAGGTGGTCATTTGGGCAAGAAACTGATCTTGTTTTGATTACTGACAGTATAGTGTCCAAATAGGACAAAAGGGACACAAAAGGCAAGGTGGGACAGTTCTGTCAAATTCCTGCTTTACAGAAAAGTCTGCCAGATATACTGCAGGACACATAGAAGAGTGACTGCCAAACTTTGCAAAGTCAAATTAAACAGGCTTGAAAATCCCTACTTCATAGAAAAGTCTGCCAAATAAGGATGTCCAAGCATTACAGAGGAACCTTGGGTGACTGTCCAGGCAGCCAGATCTCTCTGTTGTTTCTATAATATGGGAGCATTGAGGTAAAACATAGATTAATAGAAATGGGTTAATTTAAGTTTCAGAATAGCTGGAAACAAGCTTAAGATAAAACTGAGAATATCATAATGAAAAGTAAGTAAGTCTCCATGTCATAATTTGGGGACTGGTGGTACAAGAAAGCCTGCTACACACACACACACACACACACACACACACACACACACACACACACACACACACGAGAGAGAGAGAGAGAGAGAGAGAGAGAGAGAGAGAGAGAGAGAGAGAGAGAGAGAGGGATAGGGAGAGCAAGAGCAAGAACCCAAAAATCACAAACAGCATACTAATAAGTCTTTTAATGTAAAAGTTAACAGGTTATCATGAAATTTTATAGGAATGAAATTAATATTGAACAGCCAAATAAATTTATAAAAGATAGTCAGAAATGGAGGAATTATACTGTCCAATTAAGATACATGATACTATCATAATTTTGAGACACAATTCAACACAAATTAATTGAATGAAATAGAGTTCAAAAAATTTAAATATCTGTTATAAAATTATTTTTGACAAAGGTAAACATATTTTATTAAAATTAAAAATAGCAGTGTTACAACTACTGGGAGAACCATATGGGAAAATTAACAGCTATTCCCAATCAATCATTTGACTATATAAGTACCAGAAGTCGGATTTATGTCTAGAAGACTTAAAAATTTGATCTTGCCATTGACATGCCTTGAGACCTTCAGTGAATTCATTACTAAAATGTTACAATTGGTACTAGAAAAAGGAAACATCGCAAAAATTTACTTATTTATTTATTTATTTATTTACTATTTTTGAAGCTGAGTAACATGTAGTCTAGCCTGGTCTTGAATGTTCTATATACCCCACGCTGGCCTTGGACTTTTTAATCCTCCTGGCATATCTCCCACTATGCTGTAATAACATTAGTGAAACACTATGCCTAATTTACATTTTGTATTTTCTTTTCTTCGTTAAAATGCAATGTTGAAGTACAACACAGGGCTTGTGCATCTTCTGTGTGCAATCTACAAAGTATATTCTTTCCTGAGACTTCATTTTTTAATTTTGGAGGAATGTTTGCAGATGTAACAACCTGAGAAACTGAGTTCATGCTTATCATTGCAGCCTTATTATACAGGACAAATCATTTCTACTTTTAACTATACCAAAGATTATTAAGTGGGTAACATTTTAAGCTAGAAAAGTGATAGAGATTGAATATTAAAAGATATCATCTAACAAAGAAACAGTGACTGTAGATGATTAATTTGGGAAACAAAGTTTTCTCTTTTTTTTTTCTATTCCTGTGTTTCTTGTTCTTTTTAAGCTTTGGAATGTGCAGTTGCTTTTTAAAAAGGCAATCAAATTTCAAAAACATGGAGATGTGTATTCTCAGGTAACAAGTGCTAGTTGGTAATTTGAACTCTACATTTACATGAGATGCAGACATTGTGAACTGAGAAGACATCAAAGCAGGCGTGAAGTGTGTGTCAAGCTTCTAGCCCTCTCCTGCTGAGCAGGTTTCCAGGAGGTCTAGCAGCTTCACTGCAGGCATAGCTTCTCTTAAGAAGAGGCTGCAGGTGCCATCTTGAGCTCATGAAAAAAAAGATGATGACTTTGACATACTTGAAAAATAATTCTAAAGAAGTGTGCTGCAGAAATTTCCCTCTACTTCCCAGTCTCTCCAAATTTTGAAAGAGAAGAGAGAAGAAAATAAACACCCAAACACATGTGCAATCAGTTTCTTAACATTTTGGGGTTAGGGTAGAAACTTGTTTTATGTTAATGAAATTATGCCAGACAATAATATTGATACTTGTCTATTTTTGGAATCTGGAAATTTTTGTATTTATATGCTTCAGACTCTAAATTTTCCATGGGTAACCTGAGTAAACCATCACAACCGGTTCTTGACCTCTTCTGTTCACTCACCTTAAGTTATCCTTGCATCAACAAAATGACAAAACCACAGCTTTTAGAAGAAAATGTTTGGGAAACAAAATAACATTTGACCAAGTTAACAAGGCAAAAGTTTCAGCAATTTAAATTCAGAGAAAATTATGTGTTTTAAAACAAACTATTCTAATTTTTTCGTAGAAAATAATATTTATGTCACTTTGCAGTAACTAAAACATTACCATGCCCCTCCCTTTGTGAGTTGTAAATGTATTCTAAAAGTGATCTGTTCATCTTCATAACTTGCAAAAAGTAACTCATATCTCTCATTGGTGCTGGCCCATTACTATCTTGTTTGAATTCTTATCATCATTGTGGAAAATATAAAGGTTTTAGTTGAAATATTCAATATGTAGTGAAATATTGAAATTTTACCGTCAAACTTTTAATTAAAATTATAATCTAAAGTTAAGTGTTCATTTCCATAAGTGATTACTATAATTATTATGGTTGCTTTCTTTCCTTACTTGTGAGATATTTATATTAGAGTTATTTCTCACCAGCTTGAGTTTCTGTGAGTTTAGTTCTCTACTTAGTATTTTGTTTTGTTTTTCCCGTCTTCCAGGCTTACTTTGGTTGTTATAAATCTGGAGTATCTTTACTCTTGCATTGTTCCATCAGCTAGCTCCCAAAAATTCAATACTGAATTTGCATCTCTCTGTAACTGAGAACCTGGTATAAGTAGCACAAATACTCTATAGCATTGGGTGTTGGTGTTAGAATTAGAACTTTACTTTCTCCCATCCAGTCATCTAATATTATCCTCTTTTGGCCAAACTTTCTTCTCTATAATCTATTTTCTCTTCTATAGTTTCACATGTTTCCTATTACTCTAAAACAATATAGGAAACTAAGAATAATCAAGGTCCAGCTTAAACAAAGATGTATATAAAGAATTCTGCTTTAAGCAGTATAAGTATGAATAATTAGTTAGCTCATAAAACTTATTCATATATTTTCCTGTGCATACTGACTGTAAATTTTCTAACTGATTGTGATTGGTGCCCGAGTTGTGTGATTGAGACTGCTGTCCTAAACCCTGCTCTGATAGGGGAAGTCCTTCTGTGTATATTTTGTCCTATTAGTTAATGAATAAAAGACTGTTAGCCAATAGGGAAGCAAGATAGGTGGGACTAGGAGAGAAGGAGTATTCTGGGATATGTAGTCAAGAGTGATGCTGGGAGGAGAGAACGCAAGTCTGGCATTATCAGTAAGAAAAAAAACTTATAAAATATATATTAGTAATTATGGGTTAATAATTAAGTTAGAACTAGCCAATAAGAAACCAAGCAAACAGCCAACAGCTTCATAATTAATATAGTGTCTTGTGAGTTATTTGTGGGCTGAGACAGTGACTGGACCCAGGCGGCTGGTGGGAAGAATACATATGGCTCCTGTACTCAGGACATAAATTATTACTTAAAAAAGCTTAAAAAGGAAATTTTATAAACAAGAACAATAAAAAGCATGGCTTCTTAGTGGCAGTATTTTCTCAAGCAGAGACTTGCACGGCCAGTGTTGGGGATATACTTATGCCCATCATCTTGGAAAGACCATAGTTAAAACAGCTTCGGTTTTTTGCAGGTAACACACGTGGCCAGAAAAGCATAAAGATCAGTAAAGTCTGATTCAGATGAAGTAAAACCACTGAAAGGTTTACAATGTGCTTAAAAATATACATATAGAATTGGGGAAGAAAAAGAACCAGGATAGTGGTAAAAGAAATACAGAAGCTTGATTGGTTATCCATGCCTTTAATCCCAGCACTCCAGAGGTAGAGGCAGGTGGGTTTCCACAGAGAAACAGTGTCTCAGAGAAAACTTTAATAAATAAAACTAAAAGATATAGAGTAAAAATAATAAAAAGATAATTAAAAAGTCATGTAAAGATGGAAAATCACAGAGATTCTGGAGATTCTGGATACTGTATGATATTTTGTTTTTCAGTTGTACAATTGATAAGGAAGAAAAAGCTGCTGAAATATATTTGATTAATTCTTCTGAATTAATCCAACTTACATCTTTTGAAAAATGCCTTGACTTCAAAATTAAATATAAGGATATGTTACTTTGGAAAAGAGATTTTATTTGTGTTTCCACAGAAAAAGGAAACATGTGGATTCCTTCCAGACATCTATGGTTAATGAAGCAAGACTTCTTGAAGTAGTGTCCCTAGCAGTCCATCATCTGAAACAGTTGGGAAGATACAAAATACAAACCACAAAAACAAGAACTTAGAAAGGTTTCTGTGTTTTGTCATGACCACTATGGTATGAACAGTGCCCCCAACTAGCAGGAAGCAGTTTGGAATGAACAATGCCCACATTCCCAAATATTGTATAAATGTTTATTTTCATTTTACAGTGTATAATACGATATAGAAATTAATACTTTGTATCGGTATGGATTTTCATTTATTGATACAAATTTAAGGTCAATTTTGTGATATGTATATTTCTCCTATTGTTTAAGTATTGTGTTTATACTGATCTTTTAAATCAAAGTGCATAATTAAATACACATTATAGACAATTACTTTCAATACTCAGAAATTATAGTTAGGTTACTTAGGTTTTCTAGATATACAGAGATGTGTTTAGGATAGATATTTTTCAAACTTTTCAAATGGTTTAGAATTTTTTTCATGACAATCAGACACAACTATTCCTGACACACCAATTATGTCTGAATGGAAGATGGGCATTGAAGAAGCTCATTATGGACTTTGCTTTCAACATTACAAGATTAGTTATTTGGGCAAGCAAATGCTCTTGCCTGGATTGCTTGATGGTTGCTGTATAAACTAGACATTCATGACCCACAGGAAAGTGACCGCTGCACTTATGGACAGTCCCACAGGGTTCATGCTTCATGGAAGAGTCTGACAGACATTAAGCAGGACACAAAAATATGACAGACAAACTGCCAATGCAGATGGACATTTTAAAATTCCTGCTTTGCTGAGAAGTCTCCCAGACACACTGTGGCCTATGGGCAAAAGATGGATGTCCCAACATTAAAAAGGGACTTTGGATGACTGCAAGATGTCTCTGTCAATTCTGGTATTTATATATTATCCTTCTGTGTGGATAAAAGATAAGCTACATATAAGACTTTAGACTCACATAGATAGGATAGATGATAAAATACTTTCACATGAAGGGGGAAATGCTTCTGTGTATATGTTGTCCTATTGGTTTATGAATAAAAGATTGTTGATGGAGAGGAAAGCAAGATAGGCAGGACTAGGAGAGAATGAGGCTTCTGGGAAATGTAGTCAAGTGTGGAGAGTTGCTATGTGATCCCAGGAGAAGAGAACGTAAGTCTGGCATTCTCGGTAAGATAAGACCTTATAAAAATATTAGTAATTATGGGTTAATAATTAAGTCAGAGCTAGTTGACAAGAAACCAAGTAAATGGCCAACAGCTTCATAATTAATACATTGTCTCGTGTGTTATTTGGGGGCTGAAACAGCAGCCAGACCAAGGTAACTGGCAGGAAGAGACCATGTCATACTGTTCTATATGCTTTTGGGGATATGATTGTATTAATATTTGCATCACCCTAGTCACAAACTCTGGTAGGCCTTGCTGCAATGATGGATATTTTCTGTATCTTATTTAAAGAGAGTAGCTATTAGCAACCCATGGCTACTGAGGTTTCTAACAGTTATTAGTATGACAGTGAAATTGAATTTTGAATTTTATTTGATTTTAATTAATTTAAAATTAAAAAATCACTCATCACTAGGTGCTACATGCTGGTCAGCACCCGTTTCAGTTCCTAAGCCTCAGACTTCCAGCAGCTTTATTTTGGGTTGTAAATTTATTAAACTAAATGAAAACTAAAACACATTTCTCAGTGTTCCCTGCATTCTTGGCCTCAAAAGAGAAGTTATAGAACAAATAAGACAATTCCTTGAGAGATTTTTCCTTTAATAAATGGCCCTTCAGGGAACTTCACCGAGTTTGCCAAAAAGAAGATGCCATCTGTGGTTGAAGAACAGTTACATTCTTAAGCTTTGTTTGGACATTCCTCTTACCACTGGAAAATCTCAGCAAGGGTAGAATGGGTATTATGGCTTTCGAAAAATCGACTATTTAATGTCTGGATCTACAGGAAGATGGTTTTGGGCATTATGATTTTCAAAGAATCTACTATTTACTGTCTGGATCTACAGGAAGAAGTTTCCTTATTTTTCTACATAGTTATAGATGTGAGAACATATAGATGCATGAAAATAAAGGTAAAAAATAATGAGAAATTAGGGCTTAGAATTGTTGATTCTGGCAGAGAGGCTCAGTTGTTCAGAAAAGAACTAGGAAAGAGTGATATGTAAGCTAAGTCTGATTGAGGAATAGAATTTTATCATAACAGAGGGGCGGGAAGTATATGATGAAATTTTCGCATTTAGTGAAGGGTGATAAAATTATCTTACCATTTATACATATACTCATATATGGACATCCCAGTGTGTGTGCGTGTGTGTAAATGTCTTTCTCATTATACGGTATTTAGTTTACTACTAAGGGAGGGAGTTGTTTTAGCTGTCTTATACTGGTATATGCTTGTATATCTTATGATTTTTATTCTTCCTCGTTCAATTGAAGGAAAATATATTCTATATTCTATATTAATTGTTGCATATTTTACAGTTACTGTTACTTTCTATTTAGACTTATGGGATAAACATAGGCCTTACACATGATAAGAACATGATTTAGTACTGAGCAACAACTCCAATCCTGAATATATTATTTAATATTAATATTGAAATCTTTTGTATTTATTCATTTTATATTCCATGGAGAAAAAGAGTTTCTGAATGCACGCTCATGTAAAACAAAGTTCTGCTCATATGCAAACTGTGGCTATGGCCAATAAAGTGACTTTTATTATGGGAATTATAAGAGGACATTTTTATGTTTAGCATACATGCAGCACATATATTTTTATCTTTAGAAATGTACTGAGTTTACATAAGAAATAAAAAGAAATACACTGAATATTGCAATAAAGTCTTCAATATCAGAATATCACATACTCAAAATGTGTCAGAATATTACTTACGAAAAATGAAGGAGAATTTTAAACAAACTAAAATTTTATCTAATGAAAACCATTATTCTATCTATATTTCTTGATTCAGAACTAGTCATCTGCTTCTTTTGCCTGGGGTTCTCCAGACTTCTATTGTAGAAGTATAGACTCTGTTTTTCTAGTGAAATGAGAGCACTATAATTTCCCTGGTTACCAACATTGATTCAGTGCATCTAGCTTAAACAAATCTGCATGTGACTTTACACTGAGGAATATATTTTGAATATATTCAACAACTGAATATATTCAATCATTAACCATCAACGAAGCACCAGGACATAAATGGTCTTAAGAACATCCATACCCTAATCTATTGAGCCTTGGGCAGCAGATCAGTACCCATACCAAGTATACACACGGACTTTGGACTCCCATAGAACAATGTGAGGTACACTCTCACCCTGAACTCTTGGGGAAGGGTCTAGGCCCTGCCCTATATGAAATAACAGACTATGGACACCCCCATGGAGGGCCTCACCCTCCCTGGGGGAATGAGGGGATAACGGGGGGGGATGGGAGGAGGGCACGGGAGGAGGGGAGGGAAAAGGAGAGGGACCTGGAACTGACTTGTGAAGCAACCTTGTTTCTTATCTAAATTTAAAAAAAAGAATAAAAAAATCATTAAAAAAAAACAATGACTTCGAAAGTTAAAAAAAAAAGAACATCTATTCCCATGTTCAGGCATAAAAAACAACATAGAATTAACAGTGGTTATGAAGGAAGACATAAGGCAAAGCAAAGAGGGATGGGAAGCCACTCACTAAGGTACAGCATGCTTTAAGCCCATCTGTGTCCACATTTTAAGGAGAGTTCCTGATATGCTTATATTACATGGTACTTATAGGTCCTAGATAAATATTCATGGCATAGGTAGCTTTTCAGTAGAGCTGTATATGTAAAAAGCATTGTTTATGTTTAAAATAACTTCTAAGTGAATATGGTATCTGTTGAAACATTGTCTTTTTTAGTAGTTGTAAGGACAATTGAACAGAAACCCCATACTCAAATGAATGATCCTACTGCCTCTTTGTATAATCAAATAATTTCCACTCAGAAGTTTATTGTGTGAAATGTTATATGCTTTCCAGAAATGTTAATAGAATTTTGATTTTAAGAAAGTTCTCTTTCAGCCGGGCGTTGGTGGCACACGCCTTTAATCCCAGCACTTGGGAGGCAGAGGCAGGTGGATCTCTGTGAGTTCGAGGCCAGCCTGGTATACAAAGTGAGTTCCAGGACAGCCTCCAAAGCCACAGAGTAACCCTGTCTCGAAAAACCAAAAAAAAAAGAAAAAAGAAAACAGAAAGTTCTCTTTCTATTATAGTCATCATGCAGTAGCTGATGGAACCAGAAGCAGAAATTCACAGCTAGGTACTAAGCCAAACTCCTGAAAACCAGCTGTAGAGAGGGAGGAGTGATGAGCAAAGGGGTCAAGACCACGCTGGGAAAACTCACAGAAACAGCTAACCTGAGAAAGTAGGATCTCAAAGACTTCAGTCTGAGAGCTGGGGAACCTGCGTAAGACCAAACCAGGGCCCCTGAATGTGGGTGCCAGTTGTCAGGCTTGGGCATTCTATTGGGTGTCTGAAAGTGGAACCAATATTTATCCCTAGTACATGAACACATGTTTTGGAACTAATTCCCTTATGGAGGAATAGAGTATTCTCTCAGCCTAGATACATGAGAGAGGGCACTGGTTCTGCCTCAAATGATATGACCAATTTTGGTGATCCCCCATGAGAGGCCTGAGGAATGCAAAGGGGGGGGTGGAATGGGGAAATGGTGTGGGGCATGAGAGGACAGGACGTAGAAGGAACTGGGATGTATAAGTAAAGTGAGATTATTTTTAATTTAAATAAAAATTAATAATAAAAAGAAAGAAAAGAAAGTGTCCATGGTACAGTGACTGACAAGTAAGTCTTCAGGAAGAATTTTGGATCTAAATAGACAAGCATTTCGAGATAGGTTTGGGTGAGGGTTGGAAGAACATACTTCAGGTTAATTCTAAGTAGCTAAGAAGGAGTGTGAAGGTAATATAGAAATGTGTATGCGTGTGTATTTGTGTGCTTTATATATTTTTATGTGTGTGGGTATATGTAACATGTATGTGTAAGGCATATGTATGCATGCATTATATGTTATGGTGGAGGGTTATGTACTATGTATACCAAGTAATATGAGTATACTGTGTATGTGCTGCATGTGTAAAATTCATCTATTGAGTATTATATGTGATTCTTGAATGCATTCTATGTGTCTTTTTGCATGTTTATCTTGTTGTAAGTCCTATGATATATAGTATGTGCACGTGTGTGTGTGTGTGTGTGTGAGAGAGAGAGAGAGAGAGAGAGAGAGAGAGAGAGAGAGCATAGAGAAAGAGAGTGAGAGGACAGAGAGGGGTGTTCTTATGAAATCAATAGTGGAGTCACAAACTGATGGTAAAAAACAAACAAAACAGAAGTTCCTCAGTAATTGTAGTTGATTAATTCAATGTATTGTGTATGAAAAGGTTAATGACTTTTAGAAATGTTATAATTCCTAATTGCAAATAAGAAATACTCAGTACCTGCACACCTGGACTATCAAGATGATGTATTTTAGGAGGAATTTAGAATTAAAGAGCTTACTGCTAAAGTCAAGTATGTTTAAAAATACCTTTTTATCCTGAGATAATTTTTATCCTTACAGCTTTAGCATTTGCTTCACTGATGCCATGCTTCCAAATTCACCATTAGTGGCACATTCTTCATTGTGATTGTTTAATTTCAACATGCAAATGTTGCAACTAAATTGGGTAGATTTTATTTAACAGTGTAATATAAAGCTAAATGTATAGTTATCTTCCAAAAAGTATCAAACTTATTATGTTAAATTTTTGCTTCTTGTTTAGATCATAGCTGTTCAAATGTTAACAACTTTTGAATATTGTAATCCCTTTTTTGCATGTATTTGTGTGGATGTAATATTTAGGGTTCGCTAGAGTAACAGAACTTATAGAATAGAGTGATCTAAATATCTACTTGTCTAATATATATATAAACATATATATGATTTATTAGAATCATTTACAGACTGTGTCCCAGCTCATTCAATAATGGCTGATAATTAACAGAAAATCTAAGAATGCAGTAGTTGTTCAGTCTATGAGACGGATATCTCAACTTGTCTTCTGTATGTACTGGAATCCCAAAAATGTAGGCTCTAATGCCATTGAAGCATTAGCATAGAACAAAAGTTTCTTTTTTCCATGTTCTTATATATGCTCCTAGCAGAAGGTGTAGACAGTATTAAAAGTATGTCTGCCCATGGCAAGATCCAGATTAGAAGTAGATCTTCCTCTCAAATTAAGCAAATTCCCTTAGAGGCATGCTCTCCAGTTTTTGATTTTAGTTAATTCCAGAAATATTCAAAATGATAACCAAGAATAGTCATTGCAAAGTTTGTGTATATGTATAGGTGCATGTGCGTATGTGTACTCATAAGTATTTGTAGAGTCATCAGCCAGAGGAAAGTTTTTCACTGCTCAATCACAATAAAACTTGTTTGATTGAGTCCTGGTACTCTCTGTTCTTGGACTAGCATGTAAGACTCTGCTGACTGGCCAGCAAGTGTCAGGGATCCACCTGTTTTGCTCTCACTTTAGCTTGGACTAGAACAACACAGTACCCTTTTTTAAGTATGTCTTTGGGGAAAGCACTTACTCTCTCCTGCTTGTCACTAAAGAACTTTACTAACTGAGCACTCACCATTAACTTCTCAGAGTATGTATTCTAAATAAGATTCATCATTATTGAAAAGTGTCAAAACATATTTTTATCATAAAGTCAAAATAAAAGCAAAACAACTTTAAAAGCATTCTATATGGTTCATCATGTTTGCTTTAAAATATTTTTTTGAATAACTGTATTTATATGTGTTTAGTCATATTACACAGAACATATTTTATCTGAATTTAGGAATGTGCATTGAAAATCTAATTCAGCAAGAATTCATACACAATATTATAGATAGATCACAACTGTCTACCTACTGTTCTCTAACCAGTAACAGTGTATGTTTTTAATATTTATGTTGGAATTCAGATCATATAGTTACCATAATGAGGAGAAACAAACTGAAGCAATGTAGATAGAAAGAGACTATTTGCTGCTTATATCAAACATATATCTTCTAAGCTAAAACAAACAAACAAACAAACAAAAAACAGAGCTAGCACCAAAGTGAGACTAAGTTAAGATTATTATTTTGGTATATCAAATGCAAAATTCAAACAAAATAAAAGGAACAGGAAAAAAAGAAAATGAGGTCTGAAGATATAACTCAGTTATTGACTGCCTGCCTATCATTTATAAGATTCCCAGTTTAGTATCAAAAAAGCAAAACAAACAAACATAAAAACAAAAATATCTCAAATTTATTTAGTGAACACTTTTAGAATGTTTACCAAATACTTATTTTATTGTGAACAAAGCTTAATAATTCCATTTACTATAGAAATTAAAATACATTTTAGAATTCCAGCATTTCTCCAACAAAAGAGAGTTTCTTACATATTAGACCCATTATTGGTTTCCTTTAATTCAGTGTAACCTTCCCTTAGGTGATGGAGAAGGCACACCAAGACTTGCTGGATAAATTTCAACAATTTAAATATACTTCTGAAACCAGAGTCAGATTTTGCAAAAGTGTTGATATTTTAGGGAATGGTCCTTAGTAAGATACTGTCAAGGTAAAGAGTATTTTATTTGAGCTTTCTTCTGCAAATACATATTACAAAACAATTTCACCCAGAGAACCACATGCACACTTAAAAGGACGAGTGATAAAATACATCATATGAAGCTTTCTTTGGACAAACAAGGCTAAATTATTGCCACTGCAAAGCAAAATTTGGCAAAAACATCCAAATACATATCTTCCTGAAGTTTAGCTTACAAATAGCAAAATATTGAACCACGTATTTATTGTGAAATGATCAATAATCAGGAACCTTTTCTTATTGTAGTACATAATATCTCAATACCCCTGCATGTCACTCAAGGGGTATATGATTTGATTCATTATTGAAGAAATACTGCCAGAATAGACCTTCAGAGTAAGATATGAAGCAAAGAATGTTTTAGCAATGTCAGAGAGGTCATGAACTAAAAGGGTAATACTTATTTAATTATAACAATAATTCTATGCTTCCCACATGAAGTGAATAAATGTACTTGTAATTTTAATCTTCACCAACGCTCATACACTGAAGAAAATTTAGTATCAAATGGGTAGGATATGAAAATGAAACATATAATATAGCTAACATAATTTGCCTGTTCTACTGTTTTAAGGGAACATTTAGTAGGGAAATTCTGCTGAAAGTCTTACTTTTTTGTGTGTTTTTCAAAGTCCAGTTGCCTAAGACCTTTTTTTTTCATTTTTTCAATACTTTCACCCATATTTTGAAAGGGTTCAAATTTATTCCTATGAGGAGGCACATTATTTAATAATGTATAGCAAACCAGTAATGTGCTGGGCATCTTCAATTACCTTAGAAACAAAGTTGTGTTTAGGAACCTCATTTTCAAATTTATCATGGATTTTTTATTCATAAAATAGAATATTTTTATTTTGTTAGTGTTGTTTGAATGCCGAAATAAAATTACTTTGAAAAGTTTTTTTTTTTTTGGTTTTTACGAGACTGAGTTTCTCTGTATTGTTTTGGAGGCTATCTGTCTACCCCGGCCTCGAACTCACAGACATCTGCCTGCCTCTGCGTCCCGAGTGCTGGGATTAAAGGCATGTGCCACCACTGCCCGGCTGAAAAGGGTTTTTTTTTTAGTAGTATTTTTAAACCACATCAATCACCAGCATGGCCCAAGAACCTTTCAGGTACTGTAGTGACACACACATTTTGATGGTAACCAAGAATCTTCCAATAGGACTTATGACTGCGCAATCAAGAGGGATATCATTCCTGGTACTGTAAATCTATCTAACTACTCAGTTTTTACAAACCATGGTTATTGCTGGAAAAGTCTATAACCAATATTAACTAAACTAACATTAACCCTAATAACACCCATTAACATCTGTCCTTACACCCACAGACAAATACAGTCTTCACCTCTCACCAAGAAATCTTCTCTTAATTAGAGGCATGCAGAGTTGTGTAGCCCAGTCCCAAGTAATACATGTGTAAAAGATCCTGGCACCTAAGGCTCTAGGAACATGGAGGAAAAGGAAGCAGAAAGATTGTATAGAATGTATGAAATTAAAGTATCACCAACATGCCCATCCAAATGTAAGTTGACCAGGATGACACCAATAAACATGCTAAACTCGATGAAGAAAATCCTAGTGACCTCAATCCTACACAAAGTTCTATTGGCAATGACAGACAGCTTGGAATATGAGATGTAGCCCTCACTAGACAATAGTAAACCAGTTGGTTTTTCAAGTGTTAAGTGGTCAGCCTTGAAAACAAACATAAAGTATAACTGCATGGACTCAATAGGTTATATTTAGGAATATCTGCATACAATAACAATAAATGAAGAAAGAGGGGAATAATTTTAAGGAGGCCAGGGAAGGACATATGGGAGGTTTGAAATGAATAAAAGAAAGACATGAATGCTGGAACTAAATCTCACTCTCAAAAATTAAACAAACAAAAACAAAACCTCCAAAACCTTCCCCTTCCATCTTTTTTTAAAATGTGGTTATAACACTGAATGATTTATTTGTAATGGTGGAAGAAATAATTAGCAACATTGCAAAATCTCGGCCTAATATGGCAGGCCAATAAACAACGAGGCACCAGATTTGAAGTCAAAACCTAAGAAATAATAGATACAAAAATATCAATCAAAGCCTTAATAGTTGTGTGACCTGGGCAATATCCCTGGGCCCACTATCATTTTTACTAAAATGGAAGCAATTATTCGAGCTACACAGCTATATTATGAGTTTTAAATTTAATACTCTGTGAAAATGTGTTCTGTTCAAGTGATCATTTTTAATATTAAGTGATATTAACCTTGCATGACTCTTGGATCTGTTATTCTCAATATTCCAATCCACCTACCACTCTGTTTAAATTATGATTTATCAAAAATTTATTTCTACTGTGATAAGTGCCATTGATTTGTGAAACTGTTAAGTTTGAATGTTCAATTAACATTTTGCTTATTATTTTTAAATGTTACTGTCTCTTGTAGTAACCTATTATTTGGGATTTTTTGGTGAAACTTGTTTCTAAATTAAAAATTCTTAACAATTCTATCATACCTTATAATAAAAACTCTGTCTTTTCATTTATATGTTGTTGGTGGTTTAAAAATCATGCTTGCTTACCTTTGTATTTCCTAAGTGACTAATGAAGTTATAATACCACAAATACTACATTTTAGTTTATTCTTCTTGTTTATTTTGCTTTATTTATTATTTTAACAAACATTTTTACAATGTATATTGTGCTAAAATTGAGCTATTAAGGTTTCAACATCAACTTCACAAATGATAGGAATACAGTTATGATCCGGGATCCCTAAGTCACATTCTTATCTAATTACACAATAGTTTCATTCTCCTTTCAAACAATTGTAGTAAAATATTCTTATTCTTAGATCTTATTTATGGAAGCAAATGACAACTTCAAAGGACAATAATAAAATTTATGGGGCATGCAACAATACTGTCCTCATCTTTCAGATTTCAAATATACTGGTGTTAAGTTGAATTCCAAGATAGAGTATTTGATGACACACCAAAGGCCCTACATTACCTACAATCATGGCCTCTATTCATAATTTTCCCGAATGCAGAAGCTCATCTTTGAGCTTCCATGTGCTATCCATAATCCCATTGCTCCCTTGTAAATATCGTAAAATTTAAATCATGTGAACAGCAATTAGCAGAGAAAAAAGAAAACCAATACACAGTGAAAGTGTATTTTAAAACCTAGAATTTTATGTGGATAAAACTTGAAGAGCAACATATTACCCAGACCAATGGCTGCCAAAAAAAAAAACCTAAAATTTAATGGCGATGTATAATTTTGCCGTTTGTTATGTTGAAATTTTCCAGGATTTCCGTAGTTATTCCTATTTCATGTTTGATATGTTTGATATTTTTCCATCAGATAAAGTAAAAGATGCACAAGAAGTAATGTGGTGGACCATGCAGTAAGTGTAATGACCTCTTCTCTATAACTTGGCAGAGGTGGGTTTCCATAGTCTCTGCTAAACAACTTTTCTAGAAGTGAGGGTATTGACTAATGATTTCCCCAGTCATATAGTGTTTTTAAACAAAATCCATTTCTTTCTTGGGTTTCCAAGCACACTTATGCCAGGTTATTTTGATTTCTATATGTGTTTATCTTTTTTTCATTTGGTTTTTATGTGGAGTGAAATCAACGCTGGAGTATTACATGCTATAATGCTGGCTAATTTCACAGATTTGATTCGGTGCTGTTTGAATAGCATATACATCACACTTTTGGAGAAATACACATATATAAATAGAGTTTATTTTGGTTATTTCTGATAAGAATGAAGTGAGTCAGGCCTGTTCTGGACCATAGATCAACACTTTCATGGACTCAGCTCCCACGCCGTTGGAAAAATACTTAACTCCATTTGCCATACTGTAAGGATTTGTGCCTAAGAATGTGTTACAAACCCAGGCTGGCCATTAACAGAATATAATAGAGGTTTCAATGACAAATGGTAGGTGACTAAAAATAGCTCCTCTAAGCAACGGGATACCTACCACAGAAATGGTTACACCTTTTCCAAAGAAAGCCATGCATAGTGATTTTGTGAGTCTATTTTTATTGGTTCTATAAGAGCAGCATGTCACAAGAATATTTCCTTCCATATTCTGGCCATACTTTATTGCTCATGTAATGCCAGCATGTAGGAGGCTATAGCAAGATTGCAAGTCAAAAACCACTACAATAGACAGAATGGGAGCCTACCTCAAAAGAACAAAAAATATAGATATACTTTTAATTTAATATTTATAGCAAACAGATGCAAAGAAAAAGAGCAAGAAGAAAAATACATGTTAATAGAAAATTAAAGTTTTGTACAGAAAGAGAAACATGGCATGTACTCTCTCATATATGGATTTTAGACATAGATCTGGGGAGTGCCAGCCTACAATCCCATGGCCAGAGAATCTGGGAAACAGAAACTTCATTCAGTGGCTGATGGAAGAAGAGGCAGACTCCCTCGGTTAAGTACTGAGCTGAACTCAAGAAAGCCAGTAACAGAGAGGGAGGACTGATGACCAAAGGGATTAAGACTGGGCTGGTTTAACCCCCAGACACAGCTGACCTGACAAAGGTTAACTCTTGAATCCCAGGCATCAGCGTGGGAATCCAGCATTGGACTGATCAAGACCCCCTGAATGTGGGTGTCAGTGAGGAGGCCTAGGTAATCTATTGAGCCTTGGGTAGCAGATCAGTAGCCATCCCGAGTATACACACGGACTTTGGACTCCCATCCAACAATGAGAGATGCACTCTCACCCTGAACTCTTGGGGGAGGGTCTAGGCCCTGCCCTGTATGAAATGACAGACTATGGACACCCCCATGGAGGGCCTCACCCTCCCTGGGGAAATGAGGGGATAATGGGGGGGGAGGGCCCGGGACGAGGGGAGGGAAAGGGAGAGGGACCCTGAACTGACTTGTGAAGCAACCTTGTTTCTTATCTAAATTTAAACTGAAAAATAAATTAAAAAAAAGAAAATTAAAGGTTTGAATGCTAATTATATTAGGTTGCTAGAGATTCTGCCCAATTCATAATCCCCCATGTGATGGTACACCAGTCTACTCACAGAACCATGGTGAACATGAGTCACTGAACTAAGGCAATACTAAGAAGGTGATAAACTCAAGGTTAAATAAGGCTCATCATCACTTGGTTTGTTTAAGCTACACTTCTTTCTGATCCAGGAGCCTTTCCTTCCTTTGTGTCAACAACATTCCTGAAATATTCCAGCATCCCCATTCGATCATGTCAAATTGGATGCAGGCTGCTATCCTTCACTTATCTCTGTGGTTAAGAGTGCATTTGTAGGCTCTAGGTTAGTACTACCCTCAGTGGGAACCTCACATTGAATAGGCTATATTATTATATCAATATGTTATTTGATCATTGTCAACATTTGCTTCTGCCAAAAACAGGCCTTTAATTTTTATAGCTTTGACTTAACAATATATCGTAAATGAATAGAGCTCTGGTAAGTCACACCGTGGATTACATTTCAATAACAATGGTTATTTTTTTACTTCCATTGTTGTTTTCCTAACACAACTCAATACATTATTTCCTCAAAATGTCCTTTGAAAGACTTTGTAGAAGTAAAGACCTCTGTCATTGAGTCTACCTTGCTGAAATGTCACTGAAGGAATGAATGTCTATTTATTCTGCAACCTGAGCAACTTCTTTATACCTACAGGTTCTTACTGTGTAGCTTTATATATGTGTCTATACTGGATTGTTTGATTCTTACTCAGGCAGAATAAAACTTCTCGTCATAATCAAAAGCTGTTTTTAATGTAACTCAAAGGAGAAACTGATTCATAAGAGAGAACATGGGGGACTGAAACTTGATGTCATTTATTCCATATTTAAAATTTACTCCAAGGTCTTACTGTCTCTCCCTTCACTGTGCATATGTTGCAGATTCAGACCATAAACAAAGTTAATTGTTTGCTAATCAATTAGTAAACAGTGCTTTCTTAATCCCAGGAGAGGAGGAATGATAGAAGAAGCTCAAAATTCGAACATATCTCAATACACGATTTTTCAAAAAAGAAACTTTATAATTGGTATTGTTAAAATGCGCATCAATTAACTGTTTAAATTAATTACTAGTTTCATCTATAGCATTTTGTTACAATATATTTGATTATATTGATTAACTATTTAATTTAATTCTAGTTTTCATTTATAACATTCTTCTTACAATATATATTGGTCATATACTTCCTCTCCTCCATTTCTTCCTGATCTCTCCCTATCCAACCTCCCTAACTTCATTCTCTCAATCTCTCCTTCTGTCTCTCTCACTCTCTTTCTCTCTCTCTGTCTCTCTCTCTCTCTCTCTGTTTCTCTCTCTCTGTGTTTGTATTTCACTGTCAAGCAAAAACAGAAAGCATGAAAATGAGAGATCAAAACACAATGAAAAGTAACCAAAACAAATACAAATATAGCACACACACACAACAAAAAACAAACAAAAATAATAACAAACAAAGTTCATGGAATCCATTTACTATTAGTGAACTACTGTAGCATGGAGCCTACCCAGAGATACCTCATTAAAGAAAACTGATTTTCTAATTCTCAGCAAATATTATTTTCAAATGTCTTCTTGATTAAGGTTAGCACTTTACATCTACCTCATTTTTACTGTACTAAGATTTTCTATGGTTCAAACCATAGAATTATATCAGAATCTCTATAATGCACATGTGTATTAGTCTTGTGTTTGTAAGATGTTTTTTGCTTTGAGTCATCTACCACCTCAGACTTTTCTCGTTCAATATTACTGCCTCCTCTTCTGCATGGATATCTTAGCCTTCAGGGTAGGACTTTGATAAAGGTTTCTGATTTGGGGCTTTATGTTCTAAAGTATCTCACTTGTTTCACATTCTCCAGTTGCAGGTTTCTGTTTTGACATTTATCTATTGCAAGAAGAAGATTCTATGATGAGGGTTGAGGGATGATAAGATCTGAGTGCCAGTCCAGAGTTGTAGTTGAAGATGCCTATTAGAGACTGGTTCTGTGGGTCAGCAATGTCAGAAAGGAATGGGGGATAGGCTAGGAAAAGAGGCTGAAGGCAGAAGCTGGGAAAATCCAGAGGTAGCCTGGATCCCAAGCAAAATGGTGTTTTCCTGGAGAATCATCTGGGAATTAGAAATGTTAAATGGAAATGGGGATGTTACTCTTCCTTAAAATGCTTTCCTGGGCAGCACAGGACTATTCAATTTCATACTCAAGAAACATAACAAAGAACATCAGTTTAAACCTGTGACTGATGGAAGCAGAGGCAAACACACAATTAATCACTGAACTGAACCCAAGGAACCCAGAGACAGAGAGAGAGGAGTGATGAGCAAATTGGCAAAGAATGGGCTGGCAAAACCAGCAGAGACAGCTGATCTGAACAGGGGAGAGCTCTTGGACTCGAGAGAGACAGTGGAGAGGCCAGCATGGGACTGATCTGGACCCCCCAAAAGTGAGTGTCAGCAAGAAGGCCTGGGCAACCTATGGGGCCCTGAGCTGTGGATCAGTGTCTATCCCTGGAATACAAACAGTCATCGTGTGCCTATAGCACAAAGAGGGATGCTCTCTCAGCCTGGACTCTTAGGGGAGTGCCTGGGCCCTACCCAGAGTGAAATGACAGACTCTAGATATCCCCTATGTGGAAGGATTTGGCAATAGGGTGGAAGGGTGGGGAGGAAGGGGAGTGCGGGAAGAGGGGAGGGAGAGGGAACTGGGATTGACATGTAAAACAAGCTATTTAAAATTAAAAAATAAAAAAAGAAAATAAAAAAAAATATTAAGCGACATGTATTTTTATCCTATTTTAACTTATATTATTTTAAGATTGATAATGTTGTAGAGCATTCAGTGAGACTATTTTGTGTGTGTGTGTGTAAGTGTGTTTGTATGTGAGTGTATTTGTGTGTGAGAAAATGTACATGCAGTTTTCAGTTCATGCACCCACATATGTGTCTCCAAGAGTAGGAAACCTTCTACTAAGACTAGACACAATAAAGGACTCAGTTAGTGACCTGAAGGTTAAATTCCTCAGCAATCATCACTAAGCTCTTCTCCATTATACTAGCAATAAAAAGATCAAGGATGCTGACATCTGGTACCTCCTCATCTAAAACCTTTTAAACTGTTTGGAAAAGGCTTTTATCCAAGAACAAAACAAAATGCTAGCCTTCTGTCACTTAAAGATCTGGAAATTTCCTGTAGGATGGACTGTTCAAGCATGTTCAGAACAGATCTGAGCTAGAGAAAATGTTTCTATTCCATACTCCTTTTCTTTATCCCAGTAAGGTTAGCATTTGCAGGAAAACATTTTTATACAATTTTGAAAATTGCTTCAAAGGAAACATATGTGTTTTCACAACATCATTATTCAAAATGGAAGAGTCTTATTTAAAAAAAGCATATTAGTTAAACATGACAGATATAGTAGTGAAGGTAATAATTGCTTTTCTTATAAAAACAAACAACTTCAATAAATTAGCCTGTTATTATCATGTACTAATTTTAAAATAACAAAATAAACAAATTAAATAGATATTCACTATTAGATGGTACCGAAGGACAAAGAATAATCATGAAATCTCACAAAATGCTTTCTAGTTGTACATAAAATCTTTCTAAATTAGTTTTTCTCCTCTCTTTTTATGTAAATTAGAAACAATCTTTTTTTACATGTTAAGAGCAGTTCCCCCTCCCTCCCCTCCTTCCCTGCCCCCCACACTCCTTCCTTTTCTGCTCCCCAGAGAGGGTGAGGCCTTCCATTGGGCATCATCAAAGTCTGTCACATCATTTGCAGCAGAGCCTAGGCCCTCCCCTGTGTGCCTAGGCTGAGAGTATTCCTCTATGTAGAATGGGCTCACAAAGTCCAATTCTAAACTAGGGATAAATACGGATCCACTACCAGAGGCCCCATAGATTGTCCAGAACTCCTAACTGATACACATGTTCAGAGGTTCTGGGTCAGTCCTATGTTGGTTTCCAAGCTATCAGTTTGGGGTCCACGAGCTACCCTTTGTTCTGGCCAGTCATTTCTAAATATTTTACAGTAGTTTTGAAACATTTCAAATAACATAATGGCAATTAAATTTAATATAGAAAATCTATATATATGGTGAATATATGTTGGGTTCCTCTCTATGCATCTAATAATTCATTAAATAAGTATCACATTTTAGTAAATGATTACACTATGAGAGTGTACTAATTAGACATGGACATTATTCTTGTCTTCAAAAGGATTAAGTCAAGAAAATTTACAAAGATGACTTAATCTCATACTAAAAGATCACAGCCTAATTGTTGGTTTTGCTATGTACCAATTTTGTATTCTAAACAAATTTCCCATGACTGTATGTTAATTTGTCTAAGAGTCTTCCTCTCCTGGAAGTATTGCGAATGTAAAATGAAACTCACAGTAAAGGCTCCTGTAAACAGAGGCAGTTAGTACTCTTGTGTGCTACCATTGATTTCGATGTAAATCACTGCATGTAGAAAGTAGGATTTGTTTTAAAACAATTTGTCCAAAGAAAGCATTGGAGATCAGCCCCTATCTGAAAAAAGAACAAGTGAGTTCAGCCCCCATGGATTCGTGTTTACATTTAGCATCAGAGAGTGAATACCATTAGGACGATTACTCTAGGAGAAAGTTATTTGAGTGGAACTGGGAATTAAGTAAAGTAATACAGCCTATTTTATATGAAGAGGCAGGATAAGATTTGAAACAATATCACGTTCAAGGGGTCAAGGAGAAAGCTTGCAAGTTCTGAATAGGGAAAGGCATACACATATACTTGGTTGTATAAACATAAATTTCATGTGGCCTTTATATAAGCTTGACACTGAAAAAATATGAGCTGCTTTAAGTTACTTAGGAAAAACTTCTGTCTACTGTGCTGTAGCTCATTATCTGACAAGGATTTAGAACACCAATGGTATTCTTGGAGTAAAATAGAGTGTTCATTATTTATTTTTCTTCAGATATTCAAGAGACTCAGTATAGTTATGAAATACATTTTATGAGTAAAGCAAGTTAAGGAATACATAAATCCCAGACTTCATCTCTCACAGCAAAAAGTGCAAATTGTTAAAAAGGGAATATGTCCATCAGAGACCCACTTACATGTAGGCCTTTGATATTGTCTTCCCCAAGAATGAATAGATGATTACAGCACTTTCATTTTTTGTTGATCAGTTCATAAATTGCTCTTTGATCCTCCCATTAGCTATACTGTACGGCGTGAGCTAGTAGGTACTAGGTTTCATTGTTCCTCAGAATATTTAGTTACTTCCCAGTAGAATGCAGAGATCTCACTCACAATCAGCTGCTTCTGCTTCTGCTTCTTCTCCTTCCCCTCCTCCTCCTTCTTGTTCTTGTTCTTGTTTTTCTTGTAGTGCTTCTTCTTCTTCTTCTTCTTCTTCTTCTTCTTCTTCTTCTTCTTCTTCTTCTTCTTCCTCTTCATCTTTTATCTAAGCAACCACAGCAAGAAAGCAAACGGCATACTAATCTTAGCTAGAGTAGTCACTTCTTTTGGGGGTAAGGTCTTGTAATATTTTTTAGTTTAACTGTTGTATTTTCAGGGCATCATTTTGTCTTTTTCCTCTTCATGGGGTGTTTCTTCCTCCCTTCTTTCCTCTTTCTCTTCTTCTTTTACTTTCTCCATCCCTCCTTGCCTTACTTCCTGTCTTCCTTACTTTATTCCTCCCTTCATTACTTACTGTCTTCCTTCTTTCCATCCTCCCTTCCCTTTCCTTCTCATTGTCTCTCCTTCATTATCATTTCCCCTTCCTCCTTTCTTTTTATTTTTCTTTACCTTTTCTATGGCTTTAATATTGCCCTATTTTGGAGGTACCTTATATACTTCTGTTATTCATATACATTTCCCTAAATAATTTCATAACTCTCTTATATCATTCTATTGTGAATAAACTGATACAGTCTAATAATTCTTTCTAAAGCACTGACTTTTGTTTTAAGATTTTATATGTATCCATATTTTGTCTTTGTACATATATATATATATATATATATATATATATATATATATCATGTATATGCCTGTACATGTGGAAGTCAAAATAGGGCATTGGATTCCCTGGAACAGGGGTTTTAAGTGACTGTGAGATGTTGTATTGATGTTGTGAACCAAATGAAACATGGGTTTTCTACAATAACAGCAAGTGTTCCTAACCACAGCTCATATCTCTCTAGTCCCCTCTGTCCGAATTTTTGGTAACCATAATCAACTAAAATATTTGAGAAATAAATGTATCTTGTAATGGATGGGTGTATGGATAAATGAATTGATAGACAAGCAAAAGGAATAGCTAGAGGTAAGAATACAATGTCATATCTAAAGAACTGAAAAGATAAAATTTACCTGTATAAACTTTACTATGATTCCATCTATTAAAGATATCCAGTAACTTTCAGTAATGTTATGCCATCCACTTACCAAAGTATGACATGGGAATAACATATAATATGAATAAAATATATGCTCTTGTATGCACCTCTAAATACAAACCTATGTACAGACAAATTCATGTGTGCATATGTTATTGTCTCTAAAATATTTTATGTTATTGCTTAATTATTTGTTATGTGTATGCGTGTGTGTTTGCAAGCTTGAATGCAGATGTATGAGCACAAACCCCACAGAAATTAGATAGGTGTCTTGGATCAACTGGAACTAGAGACACAGTGCTCCAGATACAGATATTCAGAAGGCAAGTTAGGTCTTCAGCAAGAGCAATAAACAGCTTTAACTGTCAAGCTATCTGTCCAATTCATATATATTATTTTCATATCTCATGTAGTTTCCTTAGATATCCTACTACTGACAGCGTATAGATATATGTGCCACATCATCTGAGACATCATTTGAACCACATGATGAATCTGGTAGGAAATTTAAATTTTGAGTAATACATATTGTTTACCTATCAAAGACTAGTAATAGAGTTTCTAAGTTCTCTTTTGATTCAAAAGATTCAATGATACAGAATAAAGATGCCTTTCAACTTTTAAAGTCAGTAATTAACTACAGAAAAGATTAAAGTATAATTACATCTGTATATGTCAACTCCCACTAATTAGACTTCTCACTTGCTTGACAATGTTTTTATTAAAATAATTTTATTTTATTCTTGGTAAAGAATTTCAGAATCATTTCCACTTAACTTTAAGATAGGTTTTGTGATTTTTTCCTATTAATATCTCTTTTAAAATGATTAACTTATCACAATTCCATTTCAAATATATGATTTCTTAAAGGAATTTATTCTATGTATATGTTTGGATAGCACATCATCATAAACAAACAAAGAAGAATTAAAGGACAATATGATGAATGGCAGTTGTCTCTAAGTAAAAGACTCTTAGAGCTAATGTAATTACACAAATGCTTATTTTATTACATCCTGTGTGCTGAATTCTTCAACAGATGCAACAAATGGTAAATTACTTCAGTGACTGGTAACACCTAGGGACCAAATCTGTCCAGTGTTTTCCAAAGCAAACCTCTGAACTTAAAGGCACAAGTTGCCCTCTCCACCAGTGTTCAATTAATCAAATGCTAATTGACTTGGTAAGAGCCATGTTGGCTGTCTAAATCATTTAAATTTATCTTGCCAAAGCTGCTGGTGACACCAAGGTGTTCCTCCCCCCATAACATCTGCTTGTAGAGTCTTACTGGTGACAGAGGTGTCCCACTTTTACGTTGTTTTATGGACAAGCACTTAAAATCTGAGTAAACAAATCAGTTTAAACCCTGGGGGAGGGCACGACTAGACCATTTACTTTTAAAAGCCATACTTTCCTTTTGTTTCTGATTGTATCTGATTTTAAAAATTATTAAAAGTGGATTGACTGTACTGATAACGAAGGAAGTCTTGATCTTTACCAACAAGAGTTGTTGGCTTTGTCTCTATTTTTTTTTTACACAGGACAGAACTATTTGTTTCTGCATTCTCCATTTTAATCTGAGAATTTGTTTCTTTGTCTAAAATTGTTGCAGATGGTGGCCAGCAATTACATGATGGTAGGTTTTCTTGAAAAAAAAAGAAAACAAAAAGCTTGGGATTCCTAGTCTTACTTACTAACTTGCTGAGTGATTCACCTTGAAGGACCATTTTATTTGATGTTCTGTGACCCAGAGCCTTGACATGGCTATAATTCCCACAGAGACTCTTGGTGCTAGGAATCTGTCATTCACAGTCACTGTAGGAAGGCTTCCAGGATATTAAGTCATGTTCCTTTCCCTTTTCTCTTCTGAAAGTTGATTTATTAAATAAAAGAAATACTAAACACAAAAGAAAGGCATGTTCGATTTTGTTTTATACATTATCTAGCATTGTTTGTTTGTTTGCTAGCTTGTTAAGAAAAATCTGATAATTCAAGTCAAAGTCAGGAAAGTTTTTTGTGAACAGGCTCCTTTTATGGTGTCATGAGTGATATTAGAAATGATACTCTATTGGAGGTTCTAATACATTTTCTAACTGAAGTGTGCCTATAAAACAATCTTGTCTACAGAGCGAGTTCCAGGACAGCCTCCAAAACAATACAGAGAAACGTTGTCTGGGAAAAAAATATCTTCACTGGAGATTTTTTTCCTCTCAACAGATACAGTTTCATGAATATTTACAAGGAAATATTTTATTACTTTTTTCAGTGAAGAGTCAATAGGAATACCTGTGTGAGTTATATGAGTGAGTGTGTATATGTGTTTGTGTGTGTGTGTGTGTTCACGTGTGATTGAACATGCATATGTGGTTATGCCCATGTGCACATATCTGTGGAAGACAGAGTTAAATGTAGTATGTCTTCTTTAGTTGTTTCCACCATCAGTTTTAAAGAAAGGATTTCTCAATAAAACTGAGCTCATCAATTCAGCATGAGTAGTGACCAGGGAATCTTTAGAATTCTATCTCTACCTCACCAGTGTTAGCATGAATGTTTGTCTGACAACATTCAAATTCCTTTCTTTCTGTTCTTTTTCTTTCCTTTTACTTTTTCTTTCTGTCTTTTTTTCTTTTTATTATGTTGAGACAGTGTTTCTCTGTGCAACACATGCTGTCCTGGAACTCACTCTGTAGACCAGGCTGGTCTCAAACTCAGAGATCTACCTGCCTCTGAATTCAGTGGAAACACTCGAGTTTTTACAAGGAGTTTTACACAGACACTGTGGACTCAAACAGGTTCTATGCTTTCACAGCATACAATTTAGCAACCAAATCAATTCCCCGACACATACTCTACATATTTATATGAGAAAGTAAATAGTATGATGACCCAAAATGTAAACACTTGCTACAATATAATTAGTCGTTTCATAGGAGAGTTCATGATAGCTTTATTTTAAGTCAGTATAAATGGACTTTATTATATTAGGTGAGTGAATTACTGAACATAATGTTGACATGAGGACAAAAGGCAAATAACAATTTTAGTTTTTTGGGACATAAAGTCTGGAAAGAAGTCGCATATTCTTAAAATTGTCATTCCTTGTCTAACAAGCTAATTCAACTTACATTAACTTTATCAGCAGTGGTTTTAAAGAGAGGGTAGATTATGAATATAAAGATAAAATAGCCATTATTGGAAATAGTGACATGTAAGATCTGAGATCTACTGTAGGGAGACACACATACATACACACACATAAAAGTTCATTTTTCTTCCATACACGTGTATGTTCAGGAAAATAAATCTTACAAAGTCTGTACGGTTTCCATCAAAAAATTTTATACCACTATGTGTTATAGTTATGTACTATGATATAAACATGTCAGTGCATAATAATGTGACAGCAGCCTATGTAAGATGAAAGGTATTACTGAAAACAATTAAAGTTTAGATTTTCTTCCCTGGCTCATTGTTGTTCTATACTAAAGTAAGACTGGAATTTCCAAATATAATATTTTAAAATTATAGAGTCAGAATCAGTCAGGCTTCACTGATAAGAACATTTTAATGTTTATTACTATGGTTTTGCCAACTTTCTGGTTAATAAATAGTAACTGCTGTTATTAAAGTTCAACCTATTTGATAAATGGGTTTCAACACTAGAAAGACTGATTGAAAACAGGTTATTACTGTTTAGCTTCTAAATCTGTGAAAAGAGGGGGCATGAAATTTCTGTTACCTTTAGGAGAAGTGGTTCATGGACAGTAAAAGCCTGTAATTTGAGTAGAAATTTTTGCTCTGTTGCTTTTCAAAATTTGACTGAAAACAGTATAATCTTTCATCATATCTTATACACAGTGGATTTAATAACTGGAACTCTGGCTTATTTCACCACTACAGGGATTCAAATTGTTAAGATTAAAGGTGATAACCTAGTATATGTCATAAAGAAAAACCAATCATCGTATACTTGATGCACACATGGAAATTGGGATTTTCTGAGAGATTGTATGTATACTATTTCATAAGAGTAATTGTTTGTATATTGTGTTTTGGGATTCCTCAACCACAAATCACAATTGTACTGTTGTACAGGTTAGAAAAAATTTGAAAGTTACAACACCCTGATTCCTGTGAGTTTTTGTAGTTGTTGTTGTTTACTCAGAGTTAGAAATCAAGGGGAAGACAAAAGGCATAAACATACACACTGCTAGCGATAGGTGATCAAATACCACACACTCTGCAAATGGTGAAAAGCTTATCCCTGTCAGCACAGGGCTTACTTTCTCTTTATCTCTAGTCTCTTTCCCACTGCAATGAGAACTCCTGACAAAAAGAGCTGAAGTGCTTCCTGTCATTTAGTGACAAGAGTTTCTCATAGGACTTTGTCTTAGGCATGTTAATGCCCCAACTCTGTGTTGTTCCTAATGGCAGACTGTGGTGACCCTGTCATTCCTACAAATCTTTATCTGTCTCACAGTACCACATAACATGTGTGCAATGAATTGTTAGTACTTCCTAGTAGAGTTTAGTATGAATGTGTATATAGGTTTATGTGATATTTTACCTACCTGCAATAAAACAAAACTATTACATAATCTAACTAATATAACCTGAGGCTTGGATAAGGCTTATTTGCTTCATGATGAGTGGTCTGCAACAATCTAGCTGCGACAGAAATCTCCTGCAATCTTACTTTCAGACATTTCAAAAGGACACACAATATTTATGAGAGTTTATATTCACTAAATCTTGAAACAAAACACCAAAACCAAAGACAGGTAATTGGCATAGGCATCATAGAGAAGGCAATTAGATACAACAGATAAAATTAATTTATAACATTTGGAAAGAGGGACACTGAGAAAGATGTAAGCAAAGAGGTAGGCTGAGAGGAAATTGGTGTCGTAAGTAGTGTCACAGCATAAGTCTAGCATCAATGCTACCTTATTTAATAAATATATGTAGGCCCTAGCACCTTTTCAGTGTACAATATTATATTAAAAAAACACCTTTTGAATTTTTTTTGTTTTTTAATGAAGCCCCTAGCCATGCAGAATTAAAAGTAGCAGATTTATCTATGCTTTGCGTCTAAAGAATTGGGCTATTCGATGTTGCTAAATTGAGACCACTGCTTTTTTTACATTTTAATTTATTTTGATTCATGAATGTGTGAGAAAACACTACCATAACAGCGGAGTTAAAGAATGGCTCATGATGACTGTATATTTTATTTAGACAATCTTCGGTCAAGGTTGCAGAGACACATAACATTGCTCTTCATCGGTGTCAGCAGTGGTGACTTCATAGCCTGTGATGACAGGAGTCATATTTCATAGTTACACTGACCTTTGGAGTATTGCTCATGAGGCGTTTCTCGGGAAGTGAGGAAGCCAAACTTTGTGAAATTAGTACATATGTCTCAATTTGTTGCCACTTTTTCAGAGGCTTTCATTCATCTTAAATGGATAGAAAGTACAGGAGTCCTTCTGTGGTCCTATGCACTTTGCTATCATCTTTCAAAAAACAACTTTGGTGTTGCTTAGAGAAAACTTACTATATAATCATGGACAGGATATTCAATGGTAGAGCAAATCTCTTACTTTTCTTAGTATAAGAGTTCTTTTTAGCAGGTGGACTTTGTTCTTGTATGGTATGATTCTTCAAATGATGTCACATAATTTTTCACATTATATGATATTTCCCATAAGCCAGATAGTTAGACAAATTTAAAATTGTCTCAATTTCTCTTCTGAGTATTTGAAAAGTGCATTTGTTATCATAAATACAATTCGAAATTTATAAAGTATAAAGAACATGGGACTGTGTTTAAATAAAAGACAAAAACGCAATTATGTGTTCAGAAAATATAGAATAGGTTTGCTGTCTATTTTTGTGATTTATATGTGTGTGTATTTATGTATATATATTAATAATTTGCCAATAGCTTACCTTTTCTCAATGTCATTTTGCAACTTAGAGCTAGCGGTAC
Organism: Mesocricetus auratus; assembly: GCF_017639785.1. Classification (NCBI taxonomy): domain Eukaryota; kingdom Metazoa; phylum Chordata; class Mammalia; order Rodentia; family Cricetidae; genus Mesocricetus; species Mesocricetus auratus. Next base: position 38,048,929 of record NW_024429190.1, read on the forward strand.
AGATGTACAATTGAGTTTTTATTTTAACAATTCATGACAAACACCCTGTGCAGACCTGTTTGTGATACCAAGTAACCGTTCAAAGATATTTTCACATGGAATTTTAATATTTATACTTTTCCAGTAAATAAATGAGGTAAAGTATGAGGTCAAGAGCTACTTACTTTCCTAGGTTATTCTTTCCTTTCTACTTCTAATCCAGAAGCTATAAAAGTTCATGGGTAAACACAAGAAAGCTACTGGCTAACTCGTCATAAAATGTCATGAGTTTTATTTGTTATTTTCTAGCTTTATTATCTTACTAGTGTACTTAATTTACACTAGACATTATCATTCTACAGTTGAAAGTTGGAAAATTGTTCAAGTATTCTTTTTTAATTTAAAATTATGTCATATATACCAAGCTAAAATTTATCAACTAACCAATGCAGTGTAATGGGTTTCAGAGAAACATGGAACATTGCATTACGTTCATAAACATGCTTCTACAGATAGTGTCTGGGACAGGCCTTAGTTGTAACCAGGCAGCCTAGCTTTCCCAATTACTCAGAATCCTGCTTGCAGATGTTTTTCTTCTCAGAGAAGAGTGAACACCAGACTTCAAAATGAACTGTAAAAATTTCAGAGAAACGTTTATTTTCATTAGAGACTTTTGTACTCTAAGTACATCATGCAGAAAAAAGTTATGGTGAAATTTAAAGTAACCAATCTAAATTAAAGTATATAGTCATATTGTCCTTTTATTTTAATCCAGGTAAACAGATCGTATTTTTTATTTAATTGTGGTATTTTTCCTTTGTTTCAAATAATCGAGCCCAAAGACTGGGGGGAAAATTTCATTTTTGTATGTGCTTGCTTATGTATCTGAATTTGATTCTAAAAAATTGTTTTATATTAAAAAAATACAGGCAGTGGCCTTCTCTTTAGTCCATAGAGTTGGGAGGGAGAGACAGGGGATCCCTGTCAATATTGGTAAATTAGTAAAGCACAGTCCCAAGGAGAGAGTCGATTAAAAAAAAGGTGGTGGTGGTGGGGAATCTACTCAAGGAATAAATAAAAAAGACAGAAGGAAGGATGGAAGGAAGGAGGGAGGCATGTAGCAGGGGAGGGAGGGAAGAAGGGACAGATGAAACAAAGTAAGGGAAAAGCAAAAGAAAAAAGAAAACCGTGAGGGAGGGAGGATCGGGAAGAAATGGGTGGAGTAGAAGAGAGACAAAGTCACAGACAGAAAGACAAGAGAGAAAGAATTTAATTCCTTAAAATGAACCTGACTTACATATTCCTTGCTCTCACTGTAAAAAAAAGGATGACATAATGTCTGCCAATCATAAAATAACATTTTAACTTGTGCATTCAATAATTAAGGATGGAGTAGGTGTTTTTTTTAACCTTCTGCTACTATTCAAGGGAAATATACACCAATTAAGGACAATTTTCAGAGTCTAAATAATTCAGAACACTATCATAGTCCATATGGTAGGGGACATTCATTGTTCTGTGTTCCATTTTGCATTTCCTAGATAATACTATTTTTGCACAGGCCTCTTAAAGGACAGAATATACAGGATGACTTTGCAAGAGAATTTAAATAAGATTTTTTTCAGAGAAAATAGGTTTGCAGAATATTAACTTTCAAACCTTTTTAAATCCGTAAGTATCATCAAGAATCTTTTCTTTGGAATAAAGGTACTTTACTATTCTCAAAGAAAGCCAAAATGAGCCAGTAGCAAAGGATGCATAAGTATGAATCATTTGAGTAATTACAGATTTTCATTCATATATAACTTATTCTAGCTGCAGGGTTTAAGGGATAAAGCAATTTTCCATGGCACATGAGAACACAAAAATTTTACTCTTAATACTAACTAAATTTTCATAAGTACAATTACATAAGATACATGTAATTTCTTTTGCTTCTTTGATGGTCAAAGTATTTCTGAAATTAAAATTTTACCCACTTGATAAAATTCAATCTGTAAATATTTTTGTGTAATACTTTTATTAGGTTTTACACGGTTCACCAGGAATCCCCTATGAAATAACATGTAAAGCAAGCTACTTAGGTACTCTCACTAAATACTGTGTGTTCATTTGTTTGTTTTTCTTTATAATACCACTATTGTGAGAGATACTTCATGTACCACATAATTTACAAAATTGCAAATAACTAGTTTCTAAAAATTTATTGAGTGCATGGTAGTGACAATGTGATATAATTTTAAAATGTTTCCATACAATCACCATGAAAGTTTATAGCCTTCTTTTACTCAGACCAATCATTCTACACAACCATTCTCTGAGGTCAAAGTCCACTACTAGGGTAATTTCTGTCTGCATAGCATTGCTTATTCTGGATGTCTTATATAATAGAATAATATATGTGTTTTGGAATTGTTAAATGTTATTGAATATTTTTAGATAAACTATTCACAATATGATTACTTGTAACACATCACAAAAGATATTATGCTATAGAAAGATATTTTTCATTGAGAATTTAATTTCGATTGAAATTTGATGAGACATAACAAATATTGATATTTTATTTGTTCCAGTGTCATCCTATTTGATAAGCAGCTGACAATCAAGTTTACTAGATAGAAACTCACAACTTCCATTTAATCACAAAGTGATATACATAGGAAATCTTTATAACAATTTCCATGTGATTTCTTTGTTCAGCAATGACATCATCTGAGAATAAATTCAAAGTGAGTGATATAACAAGAGTTAAGAATTTACAATACCTCCTGAAATAAATGTCACAAAATTTGATGAATGCAAACCATACTACTCATATGTAAATAAGCATATGGATAATGTACTCGAATCACTGTTTCTGATATTTATTTCATGGTGCTCTATAAAAATTGTCAACCCTGGTCATTGCTCTTTTTTATTTCCTTCAAAAAAACCTAGTGACAGAGAGTTTGAAAGTACATTGTAAATAGCTCCTTCCATGATACTTTATGTTATGAGTCTAAGCAGATTTTCAAAGATAAATGCATGTAGGGGGTGTTAAGAGTTGATCTCATTTTGTTGGAGAGATTGCTCAGTGTTTAAGAGTTGATCTCATGCCCTTGGATAGGCTAAGCATATATGTTACCCTTCTGAGCCCAAAAGGATGTTTGTTTTATTGTTTCTTTTGGATTTTCACAACTTTTATAGAAAAGAAGATATGTATTCAAACAATAAAAAAGAATAAAGAATATTATCCATTTTATAACACTAGTAATGAAATGGCATCAACATTAAAGGACAGTAGAGAGATCATACAGGCGATTTTGAAAGATGAGCATTTAAATTGTTTCTCTTTTCTAAAGCATAACCTAGAAGTCATGATGATGTAATTAGTCAAAAACACACAAAAGAATAAAATAATGCATAAAAATTTGTCTCATGTAAACAAGGTAAAGCAGTTGTATGATATATAAGTATTTTCTTTTATTTATCATAAATTTATTTGGAAATTTTTTCTTTTTTTTCTTCTTTCATAAATTACGTCCCTATATCCAGTTGCCCTCCTCCCCAACTCCTCCCTGTCTCCACCACCTCTTCCCCTCTCTCACAGATCCTCTCCTCATCTATTTCCCTTCTGAAAAGAGCAGACCTCCCAGGGATATCAAACAAACACAGCGTTACAAGTTACAGCAAGGCTAGTCACAAACCCTCATAGAAGGGCTAACAAGACAATCTAGTAGGAGGAACTAATTTAAATGTTATTTTATTTATAGAGAAGAAAATGTGTGCAAGTGAAGATATTTAAGCAGGGCTTAAAAGTTAGAATCTGGTATATAAAGGATCATTTATATAAGATAAGAGGTATTAGTATGTTTGTGGAAGGGAAGGTATTTCACATCTCAGAGAGTTGAAAATGTGGCAGTAAGATTAAAAATACAGAGTACGTATAGTCAAAGTAGATATGGAGATCTGCGGAAGATTCTTAATCTCCATATTAGAAAAATAAATATTTCTTTTTTCTGTTGTTCTGAAATTCCCAGAGGTGTTGGACAGCACCGAGAAGTGCAGATGTAATAAATACAAGATAGATTGACATTTATGGTTATCCATAAATGAAGCAAAACGTTATCAATTTTTCTGACTGATAAAGGACTCACAGTTCCTCCTTTAGCTTTTATGGTTTCAGTGTGGTATTTCCTGTAGATGCTGTTTAAAAGAATCATTTACCTGGCACATAGAAAATGAAATGAACACTGGGATTTTGTATATGCAATTCATTTTCTTGTTATTTTGCTAGTTCCAATGCTAAAGAAGATGGAATCCTGAGGAGGAAAATCAACAGGGCAAATCTTGGCTAACATTGAGAAAACTAAAAACATTTCTTTTGGGAATGCACAGGTGATTTATAAACTGTATCATCAAAATACATATAACTACAAGTTGCACTCATGGTAGAAAGGGAATCTGTATAAAGGCAAGCAAGGGAAAGTTGAATTTTTGATATGCTGTATTTGAAACAATATAACTATATATAGTTATGGTCTTTTATCCAGACGACACTGTGGGTGTCTGGCAGATCCATCACCATTTAAACACTCAAATATCCTCTGTAGATGATGATCATGAATCCAGGCCAGTTGGACAGACATAATTCTCCAGACCATGTAAGTCTAGTGTAAAAGCATTCGGTGGCATTTTGGGTGAACACTTTTAGAACTAGCATGAGATCTTCCTATACCCTGTTTCAGGAAAGGGAAGCTCCAAGCCTGTTTCTAAGACAAGCTCATGCCAAAAGGTGATAAAAACTGAAGTAGATTAACCTGTAGCAATTCTAGAAATAAACTTTCCTTATCAGACAGTCAACTTTAAGAGTTGCTGGCAGCACACATTGTAGCTCTCCAGATGGACAGATTCATTCAGGAAGCAGATGATACATGAAAATTTCACAAAGTATGCTCGAGGTGTTCTCATCAGTTCAAGTCTGCCTAGAACACACATGACTGCAGGGCTAGCTGGGGTGATTTACCAGGAGTTTGGATAAGTTTTACCAAGTGCTCCAGCTTAGCTGCACAGCAATTACTTGGCACAGTTTTGGCCCTGGGTTCAATGCCCAGGACCACCAAGAATAAGATGAAAGAGAATCAGGAAAAGGACAAGGAAGAGGAAGATTTACTAGTGGAATCAATGGCCATTTAGAAGTGATAAAAATTCTAAATGTTTATATATTTTATATGAATAATTTAGAGAGCTTTGAGACTCATTTATCATGTACTCTTGTTTTTATCTTTTTTTTCCCAAAGACTTGAAGAGAATCTTTTCTTCTTAAATTTATAAACTTTCATACTACGGTTCATATGTGCATACTTCTAGTATTCAAGCACTGGAACTTTAGTTATTCAAGTGGTGACTTGAATACCATTTGAAATTATGTCTTTTATTTCTGAGATGATAGTATAATTAAACCATTTTCCTGTTTGTTCTGAGACTGCATCACTTAGTAACATCAGAAGTAACTGAAAAATTTTCACCAGCATGACTACCTAAACATGAGGTAGACAAGGACAGCATCAATAGACATGCAGTAGTGGATGGAGAAAGAAAAAGCACAAAGCCTCAGACCTACACGGAATTACAAGCAAGTAACGTATGCTGAGAGTAGGAGAAATAATCTTCCTCAAGGAACAGCAAGCCAATTGATAATCCAATAGTAAATTGTCAGCCCTGAAAATATACCTACAAGCAACATTGTACAGACCAAGCAAGTTACATTTGAAATTGTAAGCGTACATAAATATATGCATGTAATAAGCCATTGATAGAAAGGAGGTCATGAATTTGATAGAAAGCAGGGTTGGGAGGGAACAAATAGAAGTTGTAATTATAATGTAAAAAAAAGAATATAGCTTACACATGATCTTAACAAGGGCAACACAACCAATAAATGTGCTATTAGGATAGAGGGAAATTTCCCAGGGGTCCCTTCTCTAGAAAAGAACTAGAGGACACTTAGAATACCTGAGATATGGAGACATATTATTCACCAGAATTGAATTACCTAATTGGGTTTCCAATATACAACAAATAATCTGATTTCATTAGCTTTGATATGTAGTCTGCTTTGTTAGATAATAAAAAATGTATTGGAGGAATTGAGAGCATTGATATTGATTGTTGATTCTTTTTACTTCATTGTTATTGTTGGTGTTGGTGTTGGTGATGGTGGTGGTGGTAACACTGTTGTTGGTGGTATGTGTGCATCCCTTCTTTTGATTTTTCCGGTATGAGATTATTAATTTCCTGTGTTTTCTTCGATGTAGTTAACCCATTTATGCTGAAGTTTTCCTTCTAGTACCTTCTATACATCTGGAGTTTTAGATAGATATTGTTTAAATTTGATTTTATCATCAACTATCCTATTTTCTCCATCTATAGTGATTGAAAATTTTGCATTGTGTAGTCTTCTAGGCTGACACCATTGGTCTCTTAGAATCTGCAATATATCTGTCTAGCAGACTTTGATGATCTTCCCTGGGAGGCTTCCCTCTCTCTGAGGAGTGGATAAGGGTGGGATGGAGAGATGGTGGGAAAGTGGGAGGACAGGAGGGAGAGGGAACTGGGATTGGTATCCCAGGACTGGATAACACCATGTCCCTGGTAGTAAGCACGCCTCCCACATCAGCCTGTTCTCACGGCCTTTGCCTCTTCAGATCCATTTCTTTCCATAGGGCATGAAAATCTGTCACATTCTCCCTCCCATGTCCTGCCATATATTTGCTCACCCAAACCATGGTTTCTTACCAACGGTACCAACTAAACTGCTGTGTATAGGTGTGTGCATGTACCTCTCCCACTGCTTAGCTTCAACGGCACCTAAAGAGCCTATGTTATCTTCCCACCTATTATTATTCTTCGGTTTGGTCTTCTCATTGTGCCCCAGATTTTCTTGATGTTTTATGTCAGGGATTTTTTGTTTGTTTGTCTGGTTGGTTGGTTTTGTTTATTTTTTTTTGTTGTTGGTTTATCCAACATTTTTGAATGATGAATTCATTTCTACTATTTTATCATCAAGGTCTTAGATTCTCTCTTTCATCTCTTTTGTTCTGTCCCAATATAGTTCCTGTTCAAATTCCTACAGTTTTCATTTCCAGAAATCCCTTTGTTTGTTTTCTTTATTCTCTTTCAATTTCAGGTCTCAAACAGTTGGTTTCTTTTCTTCTTCTTCTTCTTCTTCTTCTTCTTCTTCTTCTTCTTCTTCTTCTTCTTCTTCTTCTTCTTCTTCTTCTTTGGTTATCTTCAACTTTTTGATTGACATTTCTTGGACTTAAGGGATTTCTTCATCTCCACAATTATTTGTTTGTGTTTTCCTGGATTTCCTTAAGGTATTTATTCATTTCCTCTTTACAGCAATCTATCTTCTTTATAGGGTTGTTTTTAAAATCTTTTTCCTGTGCTTTTCCTGTTTTGGAACATTTAGGGCCTGTTGTGGTAGGATAGCTGGGCTCTAGTGGAGACATATTGCCCTGTCTGTTATTTATTATATTTTTATTTGGGCATTTAGGCATTTGGTGTTGGGATCATTGAATGTCCAGGTGCTGATTCCATATTTATCTTTGTTGGCTGGGTATTTTTCCCCCTTGGTTTCTCTTTCCTTTCTGGATTTTGGGAGACTATATGGTTGTGCGTTGCCTATTTTCCTGGCCTACTCAGCTGGTATGGTTACAAGGAATGCCGGTTGATTTTGGTGGCTGAGATATTTTGATATGTTGAGGAAATAATGTTGGAAAAGAAGGCCAATGTGATTCCTTGGGGATGGGGTAAAAGAGGAAAGAGAGGCCATAGCAGGTTTCCTACTACAGACCTGGGAATGAGAATTCAGAAGATTGAATCTCAAGAGCATTTGTAGAAGAGGTTCAGGTCTTCCTTCAGCCTACTTGTTGCCCTAGTAGGAACATACCTTGGGTTACCAGTAAGTGACTACTGGATCAGAGATCTGGGACAAAGACACAATGGGGGAAGTAAGGTTAGGTGGGGAAGATCTGTGAGATCCACTGGAGATGGGAGTAGGGGGAGGGGCTTGGAATGCTGCCACAGGTATTCTGCTGAGAGGTGGGGATTAGACTGGGAGATTGGGTTTGTGGGAACCAGAGAGAGTGAAGAAAGTGTATAGGCAGCCTACCTGGTTTTCTGGCATGCCTGACCTGTGTTTTAGTAAGGGATGCCTACTGGAGATGGGGAATGTGATACACTGTTGGATGTGTGGGGAGACTGTTTGCAAGGGGTGGTCAGTGCACCATTGCAGACATGATCATTCAGGGAAGAAGCTGCACCAGGTGATCTCTACAGTTCAAGGAGAAGATGTATGGATTGTGTTTGGCAGGACAGAAAGAGGAGCTAGTGAAATTTTGCTAAGGATGAGATCAATAATTAATTTAGAGGACAAAGTACAATATATTATTTAAACATCATGGGTATGAATTAGTCATCAAAAATTTGTTTTCAAACTGAAGTTTTTACTCACTTCTATAAAATACGCATGGCCAAGAAACTTCATTACATAATTGTTTTATCCACCCCTAAGGACACATAGTGATACTATATTTTTATGTAATTAGTTGGTATTCAATAATTTCAAATTGATTAAATTATTTATATGTATGTATGCATACATGTTTGAGAGTAGTATACCTGTCTGTGCAGGTTTATAAATGCGCACATGTGTACATTTTGGTTGTGGATGCCAGTGGTCAGCTGTATGTGTATCACCTTAGGTGTCCGTCCCTGTGATTTTGTTGAAACACAGTAGAGTCATCATCCTGGAGTTGATCAGTTTGGCTAGCCTGGTAAGTACTGAGGTTCAAAGATCTGTCTGTCTTTACCTTTCTTGTACTGTGATCAGAAGCATAGACAATCATGGTGATCTTATGAATGTGTATGTATATGGGGGGTGCATGCATATGTGCAGGAAAGTATCATTGGAGCTTGATGCCAAATCACCTGTGATTTCAACAGATTCTGTCAATTAACTTCACTCACAGTTTAAGCTGTATTTCCTAGCCAAAACTCAAGGGTCAATCTGTCTTTGTTTCTCATTGTTGGAAAATACAGACATGTGCATCCACACCAAACTTTTACATGAGAGTTAGATCCAAACACAAGTCTTCATGCTCATGCAGTAAGCACTTGACCTTCTGAGCTATCTTCACTGCCCATCTTCACTTTTTCTTAAAACATTGATTTGGGGTTGGAAATAGGTTATCATCATAGTGTTGCAAGTACTATAACAACTGAGCCATCATCACCACCCAGGTCATAGGCCAACTTTGCATCTAATTAATAGTACCATTTATTTACTATCCTATCTTATAAAATGTGTTGCAAACTTTCCTCCACAAAACTAAATTCTAAAATTCTGTTTTGAGAATAGTAACATAGAAAAAATATATAATCAGACTTACCCCGTTATTTACAGAATGATAAAGCTATACATTGTTGACAAATTAAAATGACAAGCTCTTGGCAAAGACATTTCTAAATGAAGGGACTACATAAAGAAGGCTGATTTTTCTACTCTATATTTCTTTTTTACTTTTGCATCTTAGATTGAAGCATTCACCAAGGTCATGGCTTGGCATATATGGTATAAGGTTCACTCTAGCCTTTAATCATACATTCCAAGATTAGAGAAAAGATAACATAAGTGTTGGCAAATTGATATGTTTACAGAGCTAATAATGTGAGAACTTGTATAAGAACAGATATCTTTGTGCCCACAGTACTTAAAATTTGTTACTTAATAAGTAAACATGGAAAAATATAAAATATTTTGTATTAAAATAATGTTATAACCATAAATTATTATGTTATGGCATGTACATTGAGTTTAAGATATACATGCCATATTCAAGGATATATTATTCCTGATAAGCATGTTGTAAATATTTTTAAATATTCTTAAGATTAATTTATTCACATTTTAAATTTTCAATTGAAAGAAAAATAACTTCTTCAAATACACTTGACAGCTTTATATAATTTAAATTTTTTTGTTTTTTTTAATTTAAATTAGAAACAAGCTTGTTTTATATGTCAATTCCAGTTCCCTCTCCCTCCCCTCCTACCCTGTTCCCCACCAACCCCCTATCCCATCCCTTTTCTGCTCCCCAGGGAGGGTGAGGCTTTCCATGTAGGATTTATAAAGTCTGTCATATCATTTGGAGCAGGGCCTAGACCCTCCCAATTTGTGTCTAGGCTGACAGAGTATCCTTCTATGTGGAGTGGGCTGCCAAATTCCATTTGTGTACTAGGGATAAAAAACTTAATAAGACAAAAGCATGATAGTTATAATAAGCTGTATTAAAGAATGTAAGGCAAACCCATTCTTTTTTCAGGAAAAATATATATTGAAATGTAAAATGCTCTGTGGTTAAGCTTTGGACATGCATGGGTGTTAGTCAAAGTGCAGATTAATTTTATTTTCGAAGAGATGATAAGCATGGTGTGAGCACATTAGAGAAAATAAATAGCCTAATGCTTTTACAGTTCTTAAACTTCATTCTCAGCCTTTAGGTGTTTATGTTTTGAGTACTAGCTGTATTTCTGAAATGCACCTTCTGGAAATTCCATCAAGAACCACATCTGTGAGGCTATAATATATGTTCATTGACAGCAGAGATTTTTATGAGATTCATGAAGGTTTAGGAATTTAGCACAAAAGTGGCTGTGATGGGAGAAATGTACTCTTCATAAGTGAACACTCCAAGTCCATAGGGCAGTACATCACAGCAGATCAATAGCCAGCATGATGTACTGTCTCATGGCAAACTTCCTTTCTGAGTACAAAACATAATAGATCAATAGCAAACTAATTCCAAGCATAAAGTAGCTGGCATCTAATTGCATGTGAATTATTTTCATTGAATATTTTTGTCTGATATTTCAGCTCACTTTAAACACTCACTAGGCTGCAAATACATCTTATAGGTACAACTCTTGACCGATATTTTAAGGCTGCTTCTAAGATCAATTCCTAGCACCAAAAGTCAATCAATCAATCACTCAATCAACCATCAGTCGATCAGTACACATAACTAAAATGGCAGAGCCATGACATTTAGGTAGGTAATGGAATACTTTAAGTGATCTACTCTCCACAGAATCGTCCTTTTGTCTGTTATTTTTACTGGGAGTTTCTTTCATCACACTTGTGAAAAACATTTTCTTATTAATATGTAGCGAATATAAACTCAAGTCAGTCTAACTGATTTTTAATTAGTTTTATCATTAGTACTTAGGAATCATCACTTTAAGTGTAGGATCAGTTTGGAGTGACATGGATACAAATATAAATTAGCCAGACAACAGCATTGTAACTTCTTCTAAATGAAGAAGCCTCATGTGGAAAGCCAAAGTGAGACTGTATAGGAGTCACAGTGAAGCAACCTCCAGTATTTACCATGAGCGGAAGGGTGTGTGCAGCTGATAGAGTTGTCCTAATTGTAGGATACTTTTAAAAAGAACAAACATGTCAGTTAAAATTACGAAGAATGTAAAATTAGTTCTAGTAGTATCCTGTGGACATTATGGGTGGAGGGTGAAACGGGACACTGAGAGGAGGGTCAGCAAGCAGGCCATAGTTTAGGAAATGCTAATTATTTTCATCAGAAGCTCCACAAGATTAAGGGATTAGCATTTCAATGGTCTCAGAGAGTGTGACTTTATAATTTCCATAGCTAGAAAAGATGAGATCAATCACACTTTAGAAGTAAATATGTCATGACCTTTATAGTCAGAAACAGACTGTTTTTAATTACTATGCAATTGGACATCTGCTATCTAGATTCCATCCTCTCCTTCCAAATCTGGAAATCTTTCTACCGTTTGAGTCTTACTGAGAGTAGAAGTCACCTCTCAATGTATTATCTTACTGAACTAGGTTTTCTTTATAGGATAAGCTTACGTCTATCCAAAACAACTAGAAACCCATATAGAATGTATATTCAGTAACTAGTGACAAAAGATTAAGGTCAATGAAAAAACTCTGTCTTGGTGTATGTGTTTGTAGTGGCAATATGCAGTTTCTAGGGATTCCTTGCAGCTTGATAGTGCCAGATTTGGTGCATGAGGCAATAGCATTTTTAAACAGATGGTTTTCAGATGGCTTATTAACCACAGGTTTTACCTTTATAGTATGTTTTTTGGCTCCTCATTTTTTTCCTACTTGGTTATGTGACATATTGCAAATGTTTCTAATGTATTACTTTACAGTAAAAACCCAACAATGGACTATATCTACATTATAATTAAATACAATGGATTTTCTGGTCTATCTTTTAAAGGAATTGGTCACGGACATATTAGATATTTGTATGGGAAGGTATAATAAATGTAAATACTCACATCTATGAACATGAACTGCATACTTAGCTTCATAGCTTAATATGTATCCTATATAAGGAAAAATCACTGGGAGGCAACATGGAAAGACACCCATTAGGCTTATAGGTTTGACTAAGATCTTGCATTTAATGCTACATAAAAATGCATCTCAAATTTTAGTTAATGATAAATACCCAAATTATTGAACAAGAGTATAGATGATTAAAACTCAACTTCATTAAATTCTGTGAGATTAACTCAATCTTACATTTCTACATAAAATATATACTTAAATAACTCTTGGTTTAACTTTAAATAAGTGACCTGGTAAGACAATTAGGGAGACTTCAGTTCTATGACATTTCACAAATCTACTCCTTTATGCTGTTATTCAATACTGATTAAAATGCTAATATAGTTCTAAGCACTACAGATATGTCAATTAATATGAAAGATAAGAAGGAGCAAATACTGATCATGTTATAGTACTTGAGGGATAGTGGTGTTATGAATAGAACATAATTAGAAAATTTGAACATATGGACTTTACATGTTTTATAGGAAAGTCAAGCAAATGGTTGATTTTACCTGTTTGATTTAATCATTCATGCTTAACCAGAATAGAACAAGCTCTCTTTTAGAAGAGATGTGAAATGCAAACTGAGACCTCATTATAGGCCAGGAGCAGAGAGGAAAATTGAGGTGTTTAGAATGTGTTCTAATATCCAAAGAATGAGAAAGAACCCCACTTGATGAGGAGGTACACAACTCATATACAAAACTGCTAAGTGAGGATAGAATCTGAGCATGGTTTGAATGTAAACTGTCCCTCTGTCCTACAGGTCATTTCATTGAAATCTTGGTGCCTACACACTCACTCAGATTGGAGATGGGACAGAACTTTAAAATGGTAGGGCCAAGGCAAGGGAAGTAAAGATTTGGTTATGGTCTTTATGGAATATATCCTTGCCCATCTTTTGACAGAAGTTTCCTTGATCCACTGGATCATGTAATACACAGATACTGAATGCTTCTGCTATCTTGCATCCTCCTGTTGTCATTCCCTGATACCACCATGCCAATTTCCTGCAAAATTTGAATAATTTCTAGAAATGTTAGCATAGTAGCTATTAGTTATATTGGAAGACAACTGTTTTTTATATCATTTTTTATTTTAATTTTAAATAGCTTGTTTTACATGTCAATCCCAGTTCCCTCTCCTTCCCCTCCTCCCGCACTCCCCTTCCCCCCAGCCTCCCACCCTATTGCCAATTCCTATTTTAAGATAACGAATTAAATTTAAACAGTATTCTTTTTTTGTTTTTGTGTTTGTTTGTTTTTTATTTAAATTAGAAACCAGCTTGCTTTTCATGTCAGTCCCAGCTCCCTCTTCCTTCCCTCCTCCCCAGTCCCTCCCAGCCCTCCTGTAAGCATTTCGGGATGGGTCGGCACAGGATGGAATAGGAGTGGGTCAGGTATTCTGGCACTCGGGAGTCACAGAATACTGAGTGTTACACAGCTCAGGTGGAAAGGTATCCTGGAGCTCAGGAGCCAAGGACCACCACAGGTTACAGCTTACAGCCTTGCCTCAGAGAAAGGCTTCTCCGGTGTATCAGCTCCGCTCCAGCAGGACAGGGTCTTCCAGCTGGGGATGTTCGCCCCATGTAGCAGTTTTGCTTGGCAGGAGGTTTCTTGGATGAAGGTGCTACAGTTCAGCTCTGCTCCTGGAGAGCAGAGAGCGAAGAGAGGGGAGCGGCGGAGCAGAGCGTAACAACTCCTCTTTGCCAAGGGAAGTTTTCCCGGGCAAGTGTTACAGCCCTGCCTGCCCTGTTCTGCTCTGCCCAGGGTTGCCTCTGCTCCTTCGCTGCCACAAAAGAAGATCTTCACCCAAAGCTCATCCAAAGGTGTTTATTGGAAGGCAGCTGGACCAGTCACTCGCTGAACATACACAGGGCTTATATAGGGATTCTTGGGGGCGGGGAAGTTTTTCCAGGGTAGGGATTGGTCCAATTTCAGTGCTGAGCTCAGATTGGCTAGAGCTCTGCTCGAGGAATGGTTACTTTTCTGCACAGGAATAAGGTCAGATTTGGCTCTGTTTTCAGGGCCAAAGTGTGTTTCTTTCTCTGGTCCTTTTTAGCCATTTGGCTCCAATTTTAGGGCCAGGGTGCATATCTTTTACTGACTCAGATTTCAGGGACAAAGTGTATTCTTTTGGGACTGGTTTCAGGGTCAGGGTACATTTCTTTGGTTCTGGTTGTAGGGCCAAAGTGTATTTCTTTGGCTCTTCTCAGGGTGTGTTTCTTTGACTGGTCCCTTTTCCCTACACCTGCCAGCCCCCTCCATCCAATCCCCACTCCATTTCCCAGGGAAGGTGAGGCCCTCCATGGGGGATATCTATAGTCTGTCATTTTGTTCCCGAGCCTAGGCTGAGAGAGCATCCCTCATTGTGGGATGAGCACCCAAATTCCATTTGTATGCCAGGGATAAATACTAATCTGCTACCCAAGGCCTCATAGATTGCCTAGGCCTCCTCACTGACACCCACATTCAGGAGATCTGGATCAGTCACACACTGGCCTCCCAGCCATCAGTCTGGGGTCCAAGAGCTCCCCCTTGTTCAGGTCAGCTGTTTCAGTATTCTAAGAGATGTGGTCACCACTTACACAGTGTGTGCTCTGAATCAGGGTTGGACACAGATAAAAATACCCAAAAAGGGATTTCTAAAATTTAATGAGCAATTGTGCATTAAATAACTTCAGAGCATATGGAAACATTCATCCTTGGGGAAATATATTACAGGTATTACATTAATGACTAATGTTTCCAAAGAGAGCATTATTCATCTAGAAGACTAGTAAGAAAATGAAAACAAAAACAAACAAACAAACACACAAAAAACAAGCAAAAAAGGAAGAAAAGAAAAAAAAAGAAAATGAGTAAAACATAAAATAAAACATAAATATGAGGTAATTAGAAAGAAGATAAGATAAAATAGACTGGGAAGAAATAGAGCATGAAAAGGGAGAGATGGGTATAAATTAGAGCATATGCTGAATCTAGGGAGAGCATGAATAGAAGGAGAGGGATATTTTCCACATGTAACTAGGCAGGAATTAGAGGAGACAAAGAGAGAATGGGGTTAATTAGTATGCAGTAATACTTCTGTGAGAAGATTTTTCTGAGGTAAAATTACAGAACTGTGAGAGTGACAAACAAGAAAAATGGTGCACAGCCGGTGTGTGATACTCAGGACAGGCGCTGCAGGGGAATAATCATTTGAGGTGACAGCTCTCCACACTTGCCATTACACTGTACAACCAGCCCAGAACAACTTAATTGCCATCTTTTGGTTTGGGGTGTGTCAGAACGACAATGGGCTAGGCTATAGAGCAAAAGCTGACTGCACCACACTTCCACAAATCCTGTCTTTGAAAGTTATAGAGTGGTTCACAGAGTGGGAAGTTTAATGTTCCTTTCTGACAGATTAAAAAAAATTACCTTGCACCAAGTTAAATACATTCAACATGACAAAATTTTAATAGGAGGAAAATTTTCATGTATCTTTTATTTTTGAGTGTTCCTATAATGTGATTTTTATATATAAACTGACAATATAGGAAAGAAATTTGACAAAAGAATGTCACATTATCTCTAATTTTATATTTTAAAACATTTGCATTAAATTGTGACATCTTCATTGTGCTAAGCTTACATAAGTGATTAAAAGTTATAAAAGAATTCCTTGATGATTCACTCTAATACACAAGAAAAAAGAGCACATAAATTCTAATTAAAGAACTGAAACAACCAACAAGAAAATACTTTCATAACAGAACCAGGTTGTTCTAGAGAACAACATTAGAGAACATTTAAGAGCAGAAGGCCAGGTCTTTAAAACATGGGCAGTTAGAATAAAGCTAACCAAGGAACAGAGCCAAGGCAGTTTCCATCCCCGGCATTGTGTATCTCAGTCTAATATCTGGTCTCTGTCACAGAAGAATAGGTAAAAAGCATCCAACCTCAAAACGTTTTCATATGCCGGCATGTGTGTGTGTGTGTGTGTGTGTGTGTGTGTGTGTGTGTATGTGTGTGTGTGTGTGTGTGTGTGTGTATGTGTTTGTGTGCCAAGGGGTGTGCATGTGTGCTCACCTAGGAACATGAGCTTGGGATCATTTTCTATAAAATCTATATGATTATTTGATTAAGAATGGACAGTAATGTCCTTCCATGAAACCATTTATTTAATTTCAAGTTTTTTTTCCTACTCCCTTTTATTGAAAACAGATTCTTTTCTCATAAAATATGTACTGACTGGAGTCCTCCTCCCCATATTCTCCCTGGTTTCTCTCTACCTCTCCGACCATCAGATCTAGTCCATTTCCTTCTCTTGTTACAAAAGAATAGGATTCTGAGAAAGAACAAAATAAAATAAAAATGTTGTAATATGGAACAAATACCATCACATCAAAATTGGACAAGGGAAGCACACAGAAGGAAAAGAGCCAAAGAGACCCAATGTTGACATGCCAGAGTCTCATAGAAATACTAAACCGGAAGCTACAATGTATAATCAAAGGACCCCGTGCAGATCTGTGCAAGCCCTATGCTTGCTGCTTCAGACTCTGAGTTCACATGAACTTTGTTCATGTTGATAGAAGGGACTTCTCCCAGAGACCTCCACCTCCTTAGGATTTCAAATTCTTTCTGCTCCCTTTTCTGTGCAATCCTGAGAAACGCATGCACCAAACTAGGCACAAAACCTTTGACCTACCATGATGTCCTGCCTGAAATGCATGCTCATTGGCACAAAGCTCATGGGAGTAAATTAACAATGACTGATTTGATTTTAAAGTCCAGTCCATGACATGGAAGCCATCCCTGACACAGCTTTGGTGACAAATAATCAGAGACTACATATCTTAGAGACCCAGGGTAAAATCAAATTCTTCAGGGCTCAAAATTAAAAATGACTCCCAAGGTTATTCTGCTGTATTTATAGATTAGTAGCTTATCGAGTCATCAGGAGAAAAGCTTCCTCCTGCAGCAGGTGGGAACAAGTAGAAAGATCCATAGGCAGACATCAAATGGAGAGACCTTGAAAAACACAACTCTAAATGGGATGTGTCCATCAGATCTCTTCAACGGGAAACACGTGTTTTGTTTTATTTTGTTTTGTTTTTGTTTTTCTCTTTCTCTCTCATTGTTTTCTTATTCAAGACAGCATTTCTCTGTGTACCTTTGTAGACGGCACTGGCCTTGAACACACAGAGACCCTCTGCCTACCGGGAAGGCATGTGCCAGGACTGCCTGGATTTCGCTGGGAAACTCTTTTTTTTTAATTTTTTTTATTTAAATTAGAAACAAGGATGCTTCACATGTCAATCCCAGCTCCCTCTCCCTCCCCTCCTTCCATGCCCCCTACCAACATCCTAGGCCCTTCACCCAGTCCCCATTCTGCTCCCCAGGGAAGGTGAGGCCCTCCATGAGGGGTGTTCAGAGTCTGTCATTTCGTTCAGGGCAGGGACTAGGCCCTTCTCCAAATGTCCAGGCTGAGTGAGCATCCCTCACTGTGGGATGGGTGCCCAAAGTCCATTTGTATGCCAGAGATTAACACTGATCAACTACCCAAGCCCCATAGATTGCCTAGGCCTCCTCACTGACACACACATTCAGGGCATCTAGATCAGTTCCATTCTGACTTCCAAGCCATCACTCTGGGTTCCAAGAGCTCCCCCTTTTTCAGGTCAGCTGTTTCTGTCGGTTAAAAACATGCCCAGTTTGGACACTTTTGCTCATCATACCTCCCTCTCTGTCTCTGGGTTCCAGTAGTTCAGTTCAGTGTTTAGCTGTGAGTGTTTGCCTTTGCTTCCATCAGTCATTGGTTGAAGGTTCTAGGATGGTATATAAGGAAGTAGTGGACTGCATTATCAGGGAGGGGCATTTAAGGTAGTTTCTTCACTATTGTTTTTTTTTTTTTGCCAGTTGGTATCATCCTTGTAGATCTCTGGAAATCTCACTAGTGCCAGATCTCTCCTCAAACATATAATGACTCCCTCTATTATCGTATCTCTTGTCCTGGGAAACTCTTAAACATATAATGCATATGAATGTCACAGCTCCTGACTTGGTCAACATCTAAGGCCTTATCTTCATCTCCGGCACCCACTTCTGAATGCATTGCAGGAACCTACCTTGACACTTAGATCTTTGCATGGATTTTATCCACTCTTCTAGTTAAACTTATATGTTTCATTACCCATTATATATGAAATCTAATCAATAAGAGACTTTCTTTGGGAAAAAGCAAAGTGAATATATCACATATAGAGAAGATTCAGTAAACTTTACAGATCTACAAATGTGTTTTTGCATTAGGCTGATTTTGCAAATACACAAACACACACACACACACACACACACACACACACACAAATACAAACACGCACCTGCATGTTAGTAGGCAGAAACACTCCAAAAAGCTTATCATGACTGAGGAAGCCGTCTACTTCTCTCTACTTCTCAAATATTATATGTTGTGTCTCCTATCTCTTTAACAGTGCTGGCAATGAGATTAGGTTTTCAGTATCAATGTTAACCATCTTTATTACAAAATTATTTTCTATTTCAGCCAATGTGTGATTTCTCTGTCCCACTGACCAACTTCCTTTATTTGAAGGATTATTAACGTCCCATCTCTTTTCTTGTTTGTTTTTTAGAAATCTTTTAATCTTCAACACTCAAAGCATAAGAGCCCTTCTCTTTGAACTTTTATTTATCTCCACACAGAAAACAATGTGTCTATCATTATTCTCTCATTCTTACTAAACTAATTAATCATATTAATGTTTATTGCATATTTGAAAAAAAACATGAAAAACATGTACAATTCCTATTGTGGAACTCATCGAGATCAAGGTATATAATATTACAATTTAAAAAAATTAGCATACACCAAAGAAAAGAGATAAAATGTGGCTATTTTGAACAATATCAGTATCTGTGGTTGTGATTTTAGCAGGAAGTAGTGCAAAGAGTAACAACAAGCTTATTCATGTGCTTATGATATCAACAAAGCCAATACTATTGTGAAGTTGGAAGTAGTTGTATAATTTATTGATGAGAGGAAAAGCATGGCACAGAAATATAAAACTGAGAATGTGAGAGTGTGGGATTATTTTCATCCATTTAATAATTTAGGAGCTATTGAATGTTTTGACACTATTTGCTTTGGTCAGATTGTTGAAGAAAACTTGCATTTTTGTTCAACATATGGCAAAATCAAAAAATATTCTTCTAATATTCATCTGGATAGCACAACCAAAGACTCTCTTGATGTTATAATGTCTAATGCTTCTAATCCAACTCCAGTTACATTTCCAAGGTGTTTAAGTAAATCTAGTTTTATGGGTTATTTTAGTGTTATCTAAGCTGTTGTGTGAAATTTCTCATGACTAATAAGTGAAAAAAAACATTCATTTTTTTTAGGCAACAGTATTGTTTATAAACAGCATATTCATCTAGGGATGTTATCAGAGTTTGATTGTTCTTTTCTAGTTGGTTTTTAAAATCGTAGCCCTGCAGATAAGGAAAATATTTTGATAGTCTAGCAAAACATGGAGGGGAGCATAGTTTCTTATGTCTTTTAGCTTAATGGTGTTAGGAAAGGCTTTTGTCACTTGTGTGTTGTCTCACTTTTAATACAATTTTCTGAAAGAAAAGTCATTAGTTCTTACTTAATCTTTGGAAGGGGTAATTTCCTCAGATTCTAAAGTTCTTCTTCTTTCTTTGCTTCATTCCTTCTTTCTTTTCATCTTAGAAATTTGCTTTTCTCTTCATTTCTCCATCAATCTATGGGGCACTAAAGTATTGTTAGTAAGAAAAAGTCATGTATTAAAGTGCATTTATAGCCTGTAATAATGATTTTTCTAATATATGGGTGAATTACATTAGGAAATTTGTATAAACTATAATGGATGTTACAGCAACATTGAATTCTTATTTTCTTCATTCTTCCCTATACTAAGATTGCCATTTAGTTATGGAGTGTGTCAAAATAAATCTGAATTTCATAAACTAAAAAAGGTGCAAACAATAATAGAATTTATTAAGAAATTTCATTTTACATTCTATTTAGTAAAAAATAAGAAATTTCATTTTACAAAATATTTAGTGAAAATTAATTCATGACTGAAACAGAATGACTACCAACATTTGAGTAAAATTAGTAGAAAATGACTTACAAAATTTCAAACAAAAACTTCCAGATTAACCAGGAATTTCAAAGGGTAACTGTATTCTTTTATCATATGGGAATAAAGCAGACTCTGCAACTTCAAGTGATAAAATTTAACATCACCTATTTTGGAAAAAAATGGCTTCACATCACTATAGATGATGCGCTGATCATAATATGTGGTCAAAAATAAAATTCTTAAAAAGAAAACAAAGTAGAAGAAAAAAATAAGAAAACATAGTGCCCCCTCCCATGGTAAGCAATATGGTCATTTTCTTTGTTTTTTCTATTTATTATTTAAATTAGAAACAAGATTGTTTTACATGTCAATCCCATTTCCCTCTCTCCCCTGATACCCTGTTCCCCACTAACTCCCTAATCCATTACCTTCTGCTCCCCAGGGAGGCTTAGGTCTTCCATGGGTGCCATATCCTTTGGAGCAGGGCCTAGGCACTCCCCATGTGTCTAGGCTGAAAGAATATCCCTCTATGTGGAATGGTGGGAATACAACTCTTACAGCCACTTTGGAAATCATTATGGAGATTCCTCAGTAAAATGGGAATCAGTCAACCACAAGGTCCAGCAATTCCACTTTTAGGAATATATCCAAAATAAGCATATTCATACAACAAGTACATATGTTCAACTCTGTTCATAGCAGCATTATTTGTAATAGCCAGAACATGGAAGCAACCTAGATGCCCCTCAACTGAAGAATGGATGGAGAAAATGGGGAACATTTACACAATGGAGCACTACTCAGTGGATAAAAACAACGGAGTCTTGAAATTTGCAGGCAAATGGATAGAACTAGCCGAAACCATTCTAAACGACTTAGCTCAGTAACAAACAAACAAACAAAATATGGTATGTGCTTACTCATATATGGATTTTAGACATAGAACAAAAGATTTACCAGGCTAAAATCCACACTACCAGAGAAGCTAAAACACAAGGAGGATCCTAAGAGAGACATACATGGTTTCCCAGAGAAGGGAAAGGGACAAGATCTGAGCAAATTGGGAGGATGAGGGGAGGTGAGAAGGAGCTAGGAGAAAGAAAACGGGAGAAGATGAGGGTAGAGGAGGACATGAGAGAGCAGGAAGGTTGAGTTGGTGGAAGAACAGAGGAGAGCACGATAAAAGATACCATAATAGAGGGAGTCATTATAGGTTTAAAGAGAAATCTGGCACCAGGGAAATGTCCAGAGATCTACAAGGATGGTACCAACTAACAATCTAAGCAATAGTAGAGAGACAACCTTAAATACCTTCCCCTGATAACGAGATTGATTACTACCTTATGTGTCATCCTAGAGCCTTGATCCAGCAGCTGATGGAAGTAGAAGCAGACACACACAGCTAAACACTAAACTTAACTCTGGAATCCAGTTGTAGAGAAGGGTCAAGACCAGACTGATGAAACCAACAGAAACTGTTGACATGAATAAGGGGGAGCTCATAAACTCCAGACTGATAGCTGGGAAACCAGCATAGAGCTGATCCAGTCCCCCTGAATGTGGGAGTCAGTGAGGAGGCCTCAGCAGTCTATGGGGCCTCTGGTAGTAGAGGCATAATCTTAATGAGTATGAGCCATCACATAATAGCAACACAAATGACATTGCAGGAAAAAAATTGTCTTGAACTCTGATTTCTACTCCACATGCTACCCTGTCTCTCCATACACATATATCTATTCATCCAGCCAGCTATTCATTAATCTTTCTCTACATCTCTCCTTCTTACTTCCTATGTACACACATGTATGTATGTTAGGCTAGAAAATTATTCTTTACTGAGGAAATTCAAAGATGTAGCAGTCACATTTTAGTTTGTGTTATGAAACATTTGCTAATGCATTAAAGGCTGAGGTGTTAGAGAGTTAATTCTTTATTTTATTTATTTATTTATTTATTTTTGGTTTTATGAGACAGGGTTTCTCTGTATTGTTTTGGAAGCTGTCGGTCCAGCCCAGCCTCGAACTCACAGAGATCTGCCTGCCTCTGCCTCCCGAGTGCTGGGATTAAAGGCATGTGCCACCACCGCCCGGCTAGAGAATTAATTATATATTGAATAATTTTATTGTTTTAATATTTAAGTTCTTGATTGCATAAATTTAATTGAAAATGATTGTGAACTCTATGACAAAATAAATTACTGCCCATCTTTGGCCTTGTCATTACTACTAGCAACTAACTCTCCCCTTGCTTTCCTTTGCATCCAGATGTCTAGAATATTTGTTGATGACTGTACACAAGAGCATGTTGCCTCTTTGAAAACACTGTAGTAGTTTATAAGCATTGTCAGTCCACAAAACTGTCTCTGCCATCATCACTTGTGGAATTGAATGCCATGTCTATATTTACATGTTAATATTTAGGATAACTTCTTTTATAATAACCTCATTTACCTCCTGTCTCTGGCTCTGTCTGTCTCTCTCATTATTCTTTGATAATTTTACACAGTATACATTTTATTTAAATTAAAGCCATCTTACTCATGCCAGTCTCCTCTCCGTTCCATCATCTCAGTCTCCCCACCATCCTCCTATCCCACACAGGCCCATGCTTCCTCAGGGAGGGTGAGGCCTACACAGTATATATTTTATTTTTAAATTTAAATTAGAAGCAAGGCTGCTTCACAAGTCAATCCCTGCTCCCTCTCCCTTCCATCCTCCCAAGCCCTCTCACCAACCCCCTGACCTCCCTCCCCCAATCCCTACTCATTTCCCCAGGGAGGATGAGATCCACCATGGGGGCTATCCATAGTCTGTCTCTGTCATTTCATCCAGGGAAGGGCCTAGGCCCTCCCCCAGGAGTCCAGGCTGAGAGAGCATCTCTCATTGTGGGATGGGCAACCAAAGTCCATTGTATGCCAGGGATAAATACTGATCTACTACCCAAGACCCAGTGATTACTTAGGCCTCTTCACTGCCACCCACATTTTTATCACATTCTTTTCTACTTGTAGTTTTTATTTGCCCATTCCATAAACAATGTAAGACAAGCCTTTTGTCTTTGTCTACATAATTTCTACAAATATTTTGGGAAAATTTTCTCACATATCTGTATGAATGTCCCATATCTATCTTCAGTTTGAGGCATTCACATATCTGTCAGCAATCTTAACCTGTTAAAATATGAAATTTTCCAGTTTAAAAGATCAACACACAGCTTGATGCTTAATCTCCAAATCTGCTTGCCTTCCTGTCTTTATTGTCTATATAAGTAGCATCTGCATTACAGGAAGTACGTGGGTTCATAACGATTCTGCTGTTTTTCAGTCATCAATATTTAATAAATGAGAGATCCTACTAGGATTCACTAGTCTACTTTTCATCAAGTTTTAATTAATTGCTGTATATTACAATTATATCTTTAGAATGCCACAAAGGAGCCAAGCAGTGTTGGCAAATGGGTTTATTTCCAGCAGTCGGAAGGCAGGGGTAGAGGAAGGCACAGGTGAACATCTGTGAGTTCAAGGCCAACCTAGTCTACAAAGTGAGTTCAAGGGCAGCCAGCACAATTACACAGAGAAATGGTGTCTCCAAAAAACAAAAATAAACAATAACAAGAAAAATAATGTAACAAATGGAAAAATATCTTCTGCATTAAAACCCTTAATACTAGACCAAGTAATTTATAGTTTATTTTTAATAATCATATATATTTTATCTGACTCCTACTGGTAAGTTTCAGTGCTGCACCACTGATATTTAGATGAATATAATTTTCACTTAATTATTCCATCCTCATTTTTGCTACCAGTTTCTCTTAAAGTACATTATAAACTTCTGTGCAAAGCATCATTCTCATGATCTCTGTAATATAACTCTTCATTGGCTTTGGAAATACTTACACCATCTGATCTCTGCTTGTTGCATCTCATTTTCAAATGTTCAATATTTGAACATTATTTCTTTGCATTAGTAATTCTCTCTGTCTCAAGGTTCTTCTGGTAGTTTTCCCCTCAAAAATATACTTCAGAAGCTGACCCTAGGGAAATCCAAAAAGGGCTTTTCAGACACACCTCTGTATTTTCATTTGATTTTAGTTAATATAGGTTGGGTATAATAGTTACTTTGTGTATCTGTCTTTCCAACAGGTAGTCTGCAGGTACGTGTGTGTGTGTGCGTGTGTTTGTGTGTTTGTGTGTGTGTGTGTGTGTGTGTGTGTGTGTGTGTGTGTGTATCATCATTCTCATCGGGTTCTGCCTCACTACTTGAAACTTTGTACCATATGTATGCATGTACATATGTATGTGTGTGCATATATATTTTTTTCTGTCTGTATTCACAGATGTTTTTCTTCACAGAACATGTTGGATGTACCCATGTACAACAAATAACTGTTTTTATATTTACTAGTAGTTGACTGTTAGCCTTTCTTCTTTTACCATTAGGCGTCCATTAAGCCTTATAAATTAATTACCATTATTTTAGTGAATTTGTCAGTCATAACAATCAGTGGGGAGTCATAGTATCTTCTGGAGAAACACAATGAATTTCAGCAGACAAAACTACTCAGTAATAGTATTTAGTAACAGTGTAGTATGCATATATAAAAGAACAAGATGATTAATTAGATTTTACTTCAAAATGTTCTAATATATTTTTAAACATATCTAAATTTCACGTTAATTTTTACAGTCATATATTGTGTATTGTCTATACTCATTTACTTATAACACAAATACATGCATCTCTGAAAAAAATCCTCATTTTCGTTGATATGTCTATGACAGCAGTTTCCTATCACTATTTCCTATAGTGGAAAAATGTTTAAAGATAGATTTATTGATTATTTTGACAATCAATTTAATTTTTTAAAATTATATGGATGATGTCATTAAACTGTTGTATTTGAAATGTATCACTCAAAAAGATCAGCTGAAAAGACTATTTTAACATCAGAAAAGCTTATTTTTCTAATGTCTCAGAAGTTTGAGAACTAAAAGACATCAACATCCATTTGATGAGGATTTCACATTGTATCATTATATGACACATAATACTATACAGATATCAACTGTATGCAGATCATTGTATCATTTTACAAGGATACCCAAGATCACTGGAAGAACATCTCAACATTGGAGTATCTTTCCCAACTTTCTTTTAGTTAACCATATATAATATTGTACAAGAGAATGGGCTCAGGGTTCAAATGTTGATTTATTCTGGGAGCAAACTACCAGACCTCTAGATGACTTATCCTGCCACCCATAGCTGTGGTTTCTTCTCTGCAAGACCTGTTTTTTAATAATAG
Source organism: Mesocricetus auratus (assembly GCF_017639785.1). Taxonomy (NCBI): domain Eukaryota; kingdom Metazoa; phylum Chordata; class Mammalia; order Rodentia; family Cricetidae; genus Mesocricetus; species Mesocricetus auratus. The sequence continues at coordinate 38,074,764 of NW_024429190.1, forward strand.
TAAAGCTTGCTTTACCAGTTTATTTATGGTAAATGAATCTCAGTTGTTTGAGGGATAAATTAATGTACCAGAATCTCTAGTTTCAGTTGTTCTGAAGATAGTGTGTGTGTGCCAAGTAAGATGGCACATGCATTTAATCCTAAGAACTGAGACACAGAGGTAGTAGATGAGTTATTCAGGTCATCTATGGCTAGGAAAACGAAAATCACTCACTTTGAGCCTCACTGGGGCCACTGTAGACCTTGTCTCAAAAATAAATATCCGTTAGGTTTCTTATGATACAGTAGAGAATGATGGATACAATGATTAAAAAGTGACAGCTTTGACTCTCAAAATCATTTCTGGTCATGTTCTCTATAGGATATTTTATACTAACTTTTCAACATTTTCCTATGTCATGAGCATTTTCTGTGTTTATAATGATTTAGGATATATTTACTCCAACGTAAAAAAATCCTCCTCCTTCATGAAATATTTTATACACTGGAATTACAATTGAAGTTTTGCACAGAAATATTTCTGCAGTATACTGACACTGACACATACAATATAAATTTGAAAGTTATCACACTCTGAGATGTCCAGATGTTTCAGAGTATCCAGATATTCTACATAAAAAAACACCTTTGTCTGAGTTTTAAAATTTACATTCTCAGCTAGATGTTTTGGAAAGCAAGATTGTCACATTAGTTATTAGAGTCAGTCATAGTGAATGATTTATTCTAAGCTTTTTCATTATTGAAAATCAACAACACTCTACATTATAGAAATTCTAGATGTACTGGAATCTTATGGAATTTTTGGTCTGTGAAAATCAAGTTCCTGTAACTTTGTATTTGTGTAATGGAACTAGCTATATCCATGTTTATATTATAGGAATTCAATAAAGTAGAAGTTTATGTTTAATCACTCAATTATAACTCATTTAAAATTGTATGTGCTTATTTTCTTGTGATAACAGGTATATTAGTGAATTAGATTCTGGTAAGTTTGTATTATAAAAATAGAAAAATAAAGTCACTTTAATGTTTTATATTTTACTGCCCATATTAATTCAGGGCTCCAGTTATTGTGTAATATAATGAGTACACCACCATTAATTTTGATATGTAATAAATGCTAATTTGTAAAAAACACCAGATCAAGCACAGATTATGAGTGTCTATAGTGCTACATTGCTAGTTGTTCAATCATAGATCTGAATACAGACATATATATGTATATATATATATATTCATACTTAGATAATTTTATATAGTTACTTCAGTAATATAAACAAGAATTTGCAGTTTACAGTCTGTAGTAGTAAAAAGAGCTCATGATCTAGTTTGATGTTAGCATATATCAACATTAACAATAAATAACATTTATGTGGCTCAGCACACTTTTCCAGATGTTTAATATATATTACTTAGTGTATTTTTAGAATTCAAATCTACTGCAACATTGTCAATTTTCTTATTTCACTTTTAGAAAATAAGAATATAAATAATAGAGCCAGGTGTAGTGGTACATGCCTTAATTCAAATTATCAGGAGGCAAAGGGTGGTAGGTCTCTGTAAGTTTGAAGCCATCCTGGTCTACAAAGACTGTTGCAGGACACCCAGGGAAGTTACACAATGAACTGTCCTGAAAAACCAACCCCACCCCAAAAAAACTAATTACTAAAATTTTTTACATAGCTTAGGAACCAGTTTCAGTTGACAGCAAGTGCTGTCAAAGGATGGTTTCTGTGGTAGCTTAACAAGAAGTTTCTATGGGACTTATTAATCAGCTGCCATAAACTGTAGGAAGAGAATATCTAGTCTTGGTGCTGGTGAAATAAATGAGCAATGAGCTCTCTCTCTCTCTCTCTCTCTCTCTCTCTCTCTCTCTCTCTCTCTCTCTCTCTCTCTCTCTCTCTCTCTCTCTGTCTCTCTGTCTGTCTGTCTGTCTCTCTCCCTCTCCTCCCTCCTTTCTCATCTATGAAACTCAGGGTGCCACACATAGGATGTAAGCACTGCCAGTGTGTGTGTGTGTGTGTGTGTGTGTGTGTGTGTGTGTGTGTGTGTGTATGTGTGTGTGTGTGTGTGTGTGTGTGTGTGTGTGTGATTTGGCTGTTAATATTAGTAATTGAGATTAGAATAAAAATTTGAATATTCCTCAACCACACTTCCAAGGTGGGATGGAATTCTGGCTAATTGTTCCAATTAAAACTTACATTTCATAATTTGTAGTTTTTAATAATTGTTCCTCATATACTACAACCTGAGTTGTTTCTACTTCCTCTGTTTCTGAATGCACCTACCCTCTCCTCCATATCTATTCCACTCCAGTTTTCCTTTAGAAAAGAGCAGGCCTTCCAGAGATGTATCTACAGAATGTGCCATAACTTATAATAAGACTAGACACAAACTTTCATATCAAGGTTGGTCTAGGCAACCTAGTAGGAAGAAAAGGGTCCTGAAAGCAAGGAAGAATCAGAGACAACCCCACTCCCACTCTTAGGAGTCCCACAGAAACACCAAGCCTTACAACCATTACTTATATGCAGATGAACTGCTTAGACCTGTCCAGGCTCCTAGACTGTTACTTTGTTCTCTGTCAGCCCCTATGAGCCATGCTTAGTTCATTCTTTTGATTCATATAATCCTTACTTCTCCTCTCCACAGGAAGCCCCAATCTCTGCCTAATGTTTGACTGTGGGTCTGCTCCATTCAGTTTCTGGATAAATCCTCTCTCATGTGTGTTGGTGTAGGCTCTGGATTATGAGTCCATGACATTAGTACAATATCATTAAAATCATTTCACTGATTTTTTTTCCAGTTCTTTGGTTCTACCTTTGTTGTATGGGATATCCAGACTTTGGTTCCTGGCAATCCATCAGTATCAGGCATGGGCTCCCTCTCCTAGTTTGGACCTCATATTGGACCAGTCATCCCTGAAATCAATGTGGGGGTGATCCTAGTGAACTCTTAGTAATGGGGGATATGGAGGCAGAACCAGCCATCTTCTGTAACCAGACATGACTTTCAATGGTGGGACTGGAATATCAATCCAGCCATAAAACCTTCCAAAATTTTTAATGGAGTTCAAATTTCAGATTTTGTTCCCCAATAGTGGCCTAAAATGTGTTTTTCTGGTAAACTGGAAATACATACATAGCTAGGAAATCTGTTTGTGAGTGGTATCAAATAGGTGAACCTAAATAAAAGAGCAATGGCAAAGTAGAAATCAACAAGTTAACTTTAGAAAATTTTTGCTTATTTCTTCCACTTGTAAGCATTTCATAAATGTTGGTTTGCTAAATAAAGCTGCTGCTAACACTCTAAGGGTGCTTCCTCTGATAATGCAACAACACATTTTGCATCTCCTACTGTGGAAGATTGCAAGCTGAATGCAGTATGTCCTATAGAAACTGAGGACTACCCAAACAAGGCTAAACACAGAACCATGTTTAGATTAAGCAAAAAACTATGCCACTGATGCCACTCACATGCCATATATGAAGAATGAGGCATCTGTGTAAATTAAATGTGACCATATACATATGATTTACCCTAAATGACTGAAACACTTTCTTGCAAAGTAGCAATTCAATTTTCAACATCAATATCAAAACAGAAATGAAAAAGTTATTTAATGTGTTATAAATCATTTAGATGGGTGTTTTGTTAACATAAACATTTTCTGGACTGGTTTTGTAAGTTAAATTAGTGATCACACAGGCTTAATTGCCACATCATCACAGTAAATCTCTCAAAGCCAATACCATCTGTCCAGTCATGAGCACTTGTGAATTTACTGGTCATTCTTTACCTGTCATTGTTCCACACTCACGCTGCTTAGCATCTGCCCCAAGTTAAACATGTCCTATACAACCGCTGTTGGGAGTACTGTAAGTTGTGTGCAAAGAATTTGTAGAAAAATAAATAATAACACATCCCAAATATAGCTTTAGATATCATTGAACACATGTTGAGCTAAAAAGAGTGTGTTAATATGAAGAAACAGATACTGTAACTTGTGGATTTCAATTGGCTGATTTTTCTATTCCTTGTTTGCTTGAAGAATGCTTTTTAAAAATGTAGATTTTTCACTATATAATTTATAACAACAATGTTGTAAAATTACAAAATAGAAGACTGAAAGTAAGTGTAAATTCAAGTTCAGTTTTTTCTAAAATTATATAGAAAAAAATCAAAATTAATTTTGTGTATATCCATTTTCCTTGCCATTATGTCACAAGAAGTTGTTGTGAATTATTTTTGAAGTGAAATATCTTCTTGGAACTTTAATAGAGTACTTCCCCTGTCAATGTGTTGGTTCAGTAGCCTTTATCATTTAATAATTTCCCATTAGCCATGGAAAATTTCCTGAAAGAATATAAAGATAAAAGATATGTCTTTGTGAAGTACCAAAGTGATATTTATAATAGTAATTAAAAGATCATCAAGTATAAAGACAATGTCTGTTTGTTTTCTGAAAAGTTACAGGAGTAGCTGAATTGTGAGATTAGCATGAAATCATTAGTTACAACAAACTAATCTGTGTGTAAATGAGAAATACAATTCTGGGCTGGAGTGTGGCTTGCCCAGATTTCAGGAGGCTGTGGGTTAGATCCTGAGCCAAACAAAATACAATAATGAAACAGAAAAAAAGGTAAATCGGAATGAGGAGTCTGAGTGATAAAGGCACATGATCAGGTATAATTCCAGGAACCAGAATTAAGACCTCAATTCCATTTGTTACATTTAAGTTTTCATTTATTGTTCCAAGATCACATTATAAAGATGATAATTTTTCAAGTGTCTTTGGGAACCATGATATATATGGCTAAATAAATATTGTTATGCAATGCTTCAAAAAGGCAATTTTGTGTTCTTTTTTCCTGAAAGCTAAAAATTATAGAGATAATTTTAATGCCTCACTACTTGGTCTGGCCTGGTCATGAACTGGACATTTTTCTGGCTTTAGATACCAATGTGCTGGGCTTAGAAGTTTGTGTCAGCATAATGTCTCACTTCATCTTGATGTAGCATTAAATAAAATTAACCTGAGGATCATTATGCAAAATTCTTGGTCTTTATTCTTTAAGAATGTGTTGATACAATAAAAACAGCAGTCTAAGAAGAATGGAACGAAGACAATATTAGATACCAAATTGTAGCAAGAACTAGAAAACGAAGCAAGCAAAACAAAACTTTTCTTACTTGTAAATGATGAAAGTTAGGTTGGGTACACAGAATACTTGGTTTTGCTACAGTAATTTTTATTACTTCTAATAATAAGTACTGAGTGGTTAAAAACATGTTTCAGGCTGACAAAAATAAATAAATAAATTACTTTGAAAATGTATGCAAATTTTGAAAGCAGAAACTTATTCCAAAAATGTTGATCATGTACAAGCTGGTGAAGACGTGGGGAAATGTGTATAAACTCCATTCTCTTTTCTTGGAAGGTCCCCTCTGCTCCCTTGTCTAACACTAGTTCCCTAATGTCTGTGATTATTCAGATTAAAACACACATGTCTAAAGCTTAAAAGCTATTTTCCACATAAGAAAGATACCATGTAATATCTGTCCTGTATGATCTAGGTTATTTCATTCAAAGTGATTGTTTCTAGCTCCATCCAATTCACTTGGAAATTTCATATTTCTTACAACTGAATATCATTGCCTTGTTTAAATGTGTAGGCATTCTCAATATCCCTTCAACTGTTGGGTATCAGAGCTCGTTTCAAATTCTGGCTATAAGACTAGAGCAGCAGTGAATATGGATGCACAAGCATCTCTGTAGTGTGAGAAAGGGCACTTTGGGTTTATGTCCACAGGTTGTACAGCTGGATCTTGTGGTGCATAGATTCTCAGCTTCGTGAGAAATGTCTGTACTGATATCCACAGTGCCTGTATCAGTTTGTTCTCCCAACATCAATGAATAATGGTGCTGCTCCTTTAACAACATCCTCATGAGCGTGTACTCTCACTTGTTTTATTCATTAGAATATGGACTGTGAAATGAGCAAACTTTGTTCATTCTAACTTTCACATATATATTTCAAAAGTTCTTCAGTACTTTGTTTTTAAATGAGAAAAATTTATGTGCTTTCTGTGCAAGGGAAGAACTTAAATGAACTGTAAAAGAAAAGTAGTTAATAAAACATTCCAGGTTAACTTCTAAAAAGAAATTACAAATTATTTACTTTTATATAGTTTTTGATAAATGCCAGCCAAATATTTGACCACAAAAATTTCTACTGATGGAAATTCTGATACAAAATGGATTAAAATAATGTTATTTCCATAATTTGTGCAGAGGAATAACGAATGCAAGTCATACTTTCCTTGAGTGTATTCCATGTATCTTTTGAGAATCTGTTTACCAGATATGTTTTACAATTACAAGATTTTTCACTACTATGGAGTAAAAGATCTGATTATTTTTAATTTCCTTTAAGTTTTATCTTTTGTATTTAATTGCATGTTAGATTTAATATACAGCAGCTTTTGAAGCTAACGCTGTTTTCCTTTAAAATATTGAAATACAACAAATGTGTCTGTCCCAGTTAAGCTTATCACACTTGCATCACTAGAACCTTTATGAAACACACTTTCAATTACTGAAATTCGAGATATTTTTATTTTACTTGTCACTAGATATTTTTATCCTTGTCCCAATCTGTATCTGAATTATGAGAATTTAAGGATTGACTCAATTAAGTTGTGCAGTTGCTATTATGAACTAATGCTGGGAAATTCAGTAAAGCATATTGTCTGAACTCATAATCTTCAAGATTATTTGAGTTCTGAGATTCTAATATTTTATTCTGTCTAGAAGAAAGCCAGTCAAGAATTGGGAAAAATATCTTGACATTGATAGAATACTGTTCTTAAGCTAATCACTCAAATGAGAATAACTTGCCACAAAGGTCATATTTCTATTGGTATAACCATTGTCATTTTTAATTTAAAAATTTTATTCTCATATATTATATCCCCACCACAGTTCTCCCTCCCTCCAGTCCTCCCAGTCTCTCCCAACCATTTCTCCTCCCTGCTAGCCGGATCCACTCCATCATTTTCTTTCAGAAAAAAAAGCATGTCTCTCAGAAATATCCATTGAACATGGCATATCAAATTGTAATAAGACTAGGCACATGTCCTGATATTAAGACTGAATATTTCCTCCTATAGGAGGATAAGAATATACACACACAAAAAGGAAAAAGAGTCTGACAAATCACCCACACTTACTCTTAGTAGTCCCTCAAGAAGAACACTCAGCAACATAGCCATAAAATATACGCAGAGTACAGAGCTCAGACCCATATAGGCGCTGTGACTGTCACTTCATTCTCTATGAGCACCCATGAGGCAGTAGATTCTGTAGGCCATGTTCTAGTGGTGTCCTGGACCTCTATGACTTGTCCAGTCCTCCGTCCTCTTTTTCCGTGGGGTTCCTTGAGCTTTGCCTAATGTTTGACTGTGTGTCTCTGTATCTGCTCCCATCATTTGCTGGACGAAGTCTCTCTAATGGCTTTTGGGCTAGTTGTCAATCTAGGAGATTAGAAAATGGCATTAGAAATCTTTTTTAATTATATTTTTAGTTGATATTTTTATTTAAAGTTTTATTTCATGTTACGTACCAACCCCAGTTCCTCCCCATCCCCTTCTCCTACCTCCTTCTCACTCCACAGTCCACTCCTCAAAGGGAGTATGGACTTCTTGGGGAGACTCCAAAGTCCGGCATACCAATATGAGGCAAGACAAAGCCACCCCTCCCACCACCGTATTAAGCCTGAGCAAGGTATCCCAACATAGGGGATGGGCTTCAATAGCCAGTTCATGAACCTGGGATAGGTCCTGGTCTCATTACCAGCACCCCACCGCCAACAGATCAAGCCACATCGAGAGGGCCTAGTTCAGTTCCTTGCAGGTTTTACAGCTATCAGTCCCTAGTCCCTGAGCTCCCACTAGCTGGGCTATGCTGTCTGTGGTTTTACCCCTCATGCTCTTGATCTCCCTTGTTCATGGGATCCCTCTTTTCTCTCTTCAACTCAGTCTTCAAGACCCAGCAATACTACTCTTTGGCATATATCCCCCAAAATGAACAATTGTACCACAAGGACATTTGCTCAGCTGTGCTCATATTAGTATTATTTATAAAGGCCAGAATCTTGAAACAACCTAGATGCTCCTCAACCAAAGAATGGATAAAGAAAATGTGATATATTTACATGATGGAGTATTATTCAGTGGTAAAAATACATTGACATCTTGAAATTTGCATGCAAATGGATGAACTAGGACAAAAAAAACCATCCTGAGTGAGGTAAACCAGACCCAGAAAGACAAACACAATATATGAACATTCATAAGTAGATCTTAGACATAAAGCAAAGAATAGCCGAGCTAACAATCCAAAACCCCAGAGATGCTAAGTAAAAAGGGGGACACAGATAGGGACACAAATGGAGGGTTCCAGGAATGGAAAATAATTAGTATCTCCTAGGTAAACTGGGAGGGCAGGTAAAAGGAAACGGCTAGGGGATGGGAACATAAGGGATCAAGAAGATTGAGTAGAGGGGACAGACAGAGGGAGAGAACAATGAAAGAGATATCTTGATAGAGGAAGCCATTATTCAGTTAGGGAGAAACCTGGATCTGGAGAAACTTTCAGGAACTCAAAAAGATGACCCCAACTAAGACTCTAAACAATAGTAGGAAAAGTGCCTGGAAAGGCCTTCACCTTTAATCAGATTAGTGAGTAACCCTAATTGTCATCACAAAACATACATCCTGAAGCTGATAGAAGCAGATGCAGTGACATATAGCCCAGCACTGGGCTGAGCTCCTGCGTTCAATTAGGAATCCTTTCATTGACTTCCTTTCTTTTATTCCTTTTCCTTTTTTCTTTTTAAATTTGGCTTGGCATGTTTAGTTCTATCTTAGGTCTGTATGTTATCTAGTCTCTCACACTCACAACCTCCAATATTAATTTCAATTAAATTTTGTTATAATGAAAGATTCAGACAATAAACATCAAACCAGAGCTTGACACTATACTATAATGAATACTAAGTAAGTATTCATTTATTTAAGAGATCTCTAAAGCTACTAATTAAGAGCAGCAAATTAAATGCAATTGCTTGGTTTGAATTTACCAATGTGGGATCCTATTTCTACTATATAGGTATCATATAGATATAGGCTTTGTGAAAAGCAATTATTTTCTTGTGTCTGTGTGTGTGTGTGTGTGTGTGTGTGTGTGTGTGATTGGTGTAGGTCATCCTAATAGGCATGAAGAAATTCAAATTTGTCAGATTATATTAAGAGAAGATAGTGTGCGATGTTGAAAGTGAAGATTGCAGGCTTTCTCTCTTACTCCACCCTTCCCATTTCCTGTTGTTTCAGTGAGAAGGAAAGGCATTCCATCAACAGGGGTGAACTTTCAAACTATGATGTCTCTGATATCACCTGTTTCATCAATGGGTAGAGTAGACCAGAGGAAAATAACAATTAACAGAGGCTGTGACAAACAAACTAAAGCACCTAGAGGTATGTTTGTATGTGCACAAGTACACTGATGAGACATGAACATGGGAAAAAGGTTAATTTCTAATTATGAAAATACAGAGGTGAAGATTGTTGAATTGACTTAACAAGTCAAAAGCTCTTGCTACCATGGCAGAAAACCGAAGTTTGATCCCTGGAATCCATTCAGTGGAAGAAGCTCACAAGTTGTTATCTGACCTTCAAATATGTACTACATTACATGCACATAAGAACAGGCAAACACACAGTCAATACATTGACAAATCAATAGATTTAAGGAACAAAGAGGTGACATTTCATTTTTAAGTAATACGCATTCTATAATTTTGTGTTTAAAATTCTCAGTGTACAAAAAACTAGTTTTAAGCACCATACACATATGCTAACAGTTTATATTCATAGGACATATATGAATGAGTACATACCATGCTTGTCTTTCTGTGATAATTTAATGCAATTTAAGGAACAATTGCTTTTTAAGGTATAGAATGTTTATCTGAGCGAGTTTTTGAAATATTCAGTGTGTCAGAATTTTTTTACACCTTTAGAACATTGGTTAGTTAGTAAATGAGTCAAATACAGTTTATATTTGGTCATATTCAATTATAAGTGCAGAGAGAAACAGCACTGAATTTTGTACATTTATAAAGGATACAATTTTAAGAAAATTTAAGCATAAAATCTGCACTGTTCTCTATTTTCAAAATTTAATGGAAAAATCTCATTGTTTCTTAAGTATATTTTCTCAGAGTTGTTCTATTTCTGTCATATTATTTCTCTATGAGTTTATCTCTTAATTATGGCATGAGGGAGGTCAGTCAAAAGAGAGAATAACTAGGCAAATATATAAGGTTTACATCTATGAAAATAAATAAAACACTCATTCTCCATGCTAAATTAAAGAATAATTCTAAAATTTACAAATTATATATTCCTATACAATAGTGACATAACTAAGCATGGCTTAAAAATCAAAATGAAATATATAAAGCTATTTTATAGCATTTAACTTAAACATTCAGAAAACATAATATAAATGATATGAAACTTAGAAAAATGTTAAGATTTTAATCGTATTTCTATTTCATAGTATTTCTCAAAATGTCAAATTAAACAAAATTTGAAACAATGAAATATAGTTATTGGTTATTTGTTGATTAAAAATAAATTTGAAGCAAAAGTATTTCTTAAATCAGAATTTTTGTACTGTGACAAAATTATCAAAATTATATTGTTAACTAAAAGTATATGTTTTGTATGTTCTGCAATTTAGATCTTATATCCTACCTTAATTTTGGAAAACATGATCAATTTAACCCAAACTCTGTTTCCACACTTCCAACACTTAAAAGAAAGTTCATGATGGCTATGGGTATTTGAAATCATAAATACCTAGTGAAAAGAAGCAGGTGTGAAAAACTCAGAGGACATGCTCCATTTGGAGATTGACAAGTTGAATATTAACAGAAGAATGATACAAAATAGTGTTAAAAGAGATTACTCTAGGCTTTGATTGCTGAACAAGCAAGAATGACTATTGTGTATTTCCAAGTTAAGAGACTGGAAACATTCAAAGACATAAAATGAAATAATAAGGTCTCTGTATTGTCTTTTCTTAATATTGCTTTGTTTAATTGATAGAGTATATCAAAAGAGATATGTAAAGAGAATAATTAATATTGGGTAGGAACACTTTATAATACAAGGCAGAGATATTACTCATATTTATGAATGTTACTTCTTACCTCATCTCATGTACAGAAAGAAAACTACTAACAGTCATTTGTAGTCTTGGGAAATTGTCTTTGATGCTAATTTATAAGACATGAATTCCCTGCCACCTTTGGGTAGATTTAGAGGCCATAGGTTCTAGCATGACTAGTCAAACTCCTATAGTAAAATTCTTATGCATGAGGAAGAGGTAACATCACAAATAATAAAGAAGAAACATAAAGACAAGGAAAAGTAATCACTTTTCCTCCTGTACTTTCTATTCTTAGCATTCAGTTCTTATGTAGACAGTATGTTTAGATTGTATGCAGTAGTGATACCTTGGTTTCATTAATAGAAGGCATTCAATATGCCAGATATTTTCCGTTTTGTTAAAAATATATTCTTTTTTCATACAATATATTCTGGTTCAGTTTCCCCTCCCTCCCTTCACCTCCTGTTCCCCACCTCTCCCCTCCTCTCTCCTCTGGATCCTCTCCTTTTCTGTCTCTCATTAGAAGTGAGAAGGCTTGTAAGAGATAATAACAAAACATAACAAAATAAAATATAATAAGAGTTAAACAAAAAGCAACATATCAAAGTTGCACAAGGCAAACCAAGAGAAGGAGGAAAGCTACAAGTGAAATCAAAAGAATCAGAAATCCATTCATTCCATTCATCCATACACTAAGGAGTTCCAGAACAATGCTAAACTGAAAGCTACGGTATTTCTTAAAAATAATTTTTACGATTTTTCAGGATGGATTTTATAGGATCAGTTCTCACAGAAGAAGGAAATTAAAGCAAGAAAAATTAGACACAAAAATCCAAACAGATTACCAAATCAAGAGGAAGCATCTCTAGAAAATTTAATTTATGTTGGTGTGTTTAACATCACTGCAATATGATTTTTTTCTGTGTCGAATTAATCCATAGCATTCACATATTAGGACAATGTGCACTTTCTCTTAAGTAACATAGTTTTGATTAATGTTAGGAGGCAAAAGTTGCAGGCAGAATGAGAAACAAAAATGTTAGAATGAGAGCCTAAGTTCTCATAATTTTCAAATTGTTCATGGAGAAAAAGCTTGCATTTAATGGAAGAAAAATTAAGATCACAGAGAATTCTAGAAATTCTTCCCATATTCAGTGTTTCCTTGAACCACTTACATCACACAACCAGCCAATTTCTGATTATATATTTGACTTTAAATTGGAAGATTATGGGATATTACACTTTATTAAAAAGATAAGATTATAAAATACCCTACTTTATTAAGAAAAGAAAAAGGAATAAAAATCATTCATTGGTCAAAGTCTTAAGCAATGCCTAGGCCACATTTGCATTAATGAAAGTACATAAAGGGTGAAAGCAGGGTGAGTTGTTCAGGGAAGGGTGGACAGAGCACAGCACAATCACAGTCATGAGCCTGCTCCTTCTGTTTTATTTTTTTTTGGTTACATTGAGCTCCCATTGGTTCATTTCCTCCTAGTCTTCATCACCTTCTGAATGCACCTGTAGTGTTTTCACCCCTCTTTTGTCATTGCATCAAATCATAAGAAACACTCCATGAGCTGGGCATTGGTGGTGCATGCCTTTAATCCCAGCACTTGGGAGGCAGAGGCAGGTGGATCTCTGTGAGTTCAAGACAAGCCTCGTCTACCAAGTGAATTGCAGGACAGGCTCCAAAACAATACAGAGAAACCATGTCTTGAGAAAAACCAACAACAACAACAAAAAAGAGAAATACTCCATGAAGTTTTCTGAACTTTTTCAGTCACGGGACTTTCCTAAAGGTCATCCCTCTTGTACCTCACTTCTTGATTCCTCATCAGCTGTCCTGCCTAATCAACAACACTCACTGCTTTGTGAGAGACAGCAGCTAATCCTCCAAGGGGAAGGCATCCCTCTGTTGAACACATCCTGATGTTACACATGCTCACAGAGCTAATCTTGCCTATCACTGTGAATTCTTTAGGTTAGCAAGCTCATAATTAAAAGTCTTCACTAATGACATGGTAATTGTTTTAATGGATTTCCAATGAAGTGTGAAGTTCCCTGCTGATATGTCAACAAAATATGAAGTATTGTGATAGGAACCATGTAAAGCTTTGCAGAATTTTGAGTTAGTGGAGATCTTAAAATTATCAAAGGTAACCTTTCCATATTAGAAAAAGAAATACCTTCCCTGGAGAAAGAAATTGTTTTGCTGAAGGTCAATACTCTGAATAGAAATTGTAGGTGACCTGTACAGCAAATTTCCCTCTCACCGGTCATTCATTTTGACCTGCTTTTTACTTATATGGGGCCTTTATTTTTTTAAAAAAAACTTAGCATTTACATTTTTCATAATATCAATAAAATATTTATTTATTCTCCAATGAAGTAGTGCATATGAAAACAATTTTATTGCATTAGTTTTATGGGAAGATTGCAAAGGTGACTTTGAGGATTGAACTCAATGGGGCTGAGAATGTCTTGGTTCAGTGCTTTCAGAATAAATATCTTGGGAAGTCAATGCACCAACAATTCCACAGGAATCTCGGTGTAATTGAAAGCATGGAAAGTTAACTACCTGGATTTGTTTATGACTGTGCAATATTAAAATGCCTAAAAGCCTTCCTTGTTAACTTGATTTCGGTATTAAAAGAAGTAGAACACATAGCAAAGTGTATTAAGGAGGTAAGTGAAGGGACAAAAATTAGCAGCATATATTACAAAACCAAAACTTGAATTTCTTATTTCAGACGTGATTCAAACAAAGAAAACGAGGTTTCAGACATTTTGCAGAACCACTGGCAAAATCCATCTTGAATTACTGAAAGAATGCACAACTTCTCTACTATAATAATATGACCATTTGAATAATAATACCTGATTATTTTGTTTTGATTGTTTTTGATTATAGGACAATAATATAGGACACAATATAGGACAGCTTTAATCTATTGATAATTTCAAAATATGGACTAATGACAGAAGTCTTACATTTACCCATCCCAAAGTAGGTTAAAATGTATGTTCTTAAGAAATTACAGATCGCTTTGAATTAGTTTGTTTTGTGTTACTATCACAGAAAACATGAGATGGAGTAAATTACTGAGATTGCATAGTATCTGTCTTTGGCTGATGTTTGTGGAGTCTGGAAGTTTAACTTTTAAGAATCTAATATTATTTCTAATCATGACACAAATTAGAAGAGCATGGATCATGTAGAGAAGTGACAAACTATTATGGTAGTCTGCTGTCTCAGCAACCTCTCATTCACAACAACTAATGAGTTCCAAGAAAATCACAGTAGTTACTACATGCCCTGGAGAAGCAAGAACACACTTCTCTAAGACCACGCTGATCATGAGAATGGAGCACACATTCTTAACTGCCTCTCACTAGGTTCCATCTCCTGACTCCATCATACTTGCACCAACAGGTGGTTTGTGGAAGATACATTACAAATGCAACATTTATTAATTTCCCAATACTTTAAACTCAAAAGAAATAAACATTGATGACAATGTTAGCACTATATACTTGACTGTGTTTCATTTTAAATAGGGATGATGTTCTTATGCTTGTCCTCATTTAAGAAACACCCAAGAATGATAATAATCATTAAAGAAGTTTCCAAAGGCATCATTTAAATGCAAAACACTCTTATTATCACTGTGCAGCATCCTGGCTCTTGTAGAGTAAGCAATGTTACTGCTTCCTCACTTATATCTGGCTTTTGATGGAGTCTCATGCTGTTAAGCTGACTGTTTAGACTGTTTGATTTTCCTACTTGATGAGGGAAAGTGAACTTAACTTTAATTGGATTCCTGTAATTCCTTACTTGCGAATTCTACTCTTTTTACTTAATTTCTGATAGATTTCATCAGAAATCAACTCCAAAATAGTTTCTATCATAGGGAGTCTTCTACAATTTTTCTAATGATTACAGTCCCTTTTAAACTTAAAGTATCTGTTAAAGACATAAAAGAAAAAATGCTGTACAATATCTGATCACATAAAGCTACAGAAACAACAAAAAATTAACTTTCTTCTAAAGGTGAAACTTAAGTGGGCTTCCTTCACCCTTTCTGTGACCTTAGATTTTGTCAATAATGTGAATAGCTATTTATATGCTAGGACATGAATATTTAATCTTGTCTAATGTTCTATTTGTTGGAGATACAGTGCCTATTGTGCTACTATTGGGTGTTACTCTGTGCCTTTGTGACATCACGGTTTAAAGTGTATGTCCAGGCAAGGGATAAGCAAGAATCAAACATGAGAGGCAGCTTTCACTTTTCACAACCCTTGAAGTAAACTTTGATACCCCAGGCTCTTCCTGTTCTCTTAGTTTCTACTTTCTGTCATGTACATTTATGTGTTAAACATATTGTTCTTAATATATTACAGCCATGATATGACGCATGTCCAAAATTATGGAGGCACTTAACCTAAGATTGAAAACAACACAATCATGATCTATTGTAAATATTTACCCTTTAAAAATATAACTCCCTAATTTATTTTGTCAAAATAATATTAAACTGAGGAACAAGTAATACCACAATACCTGCTCTTTCCCTCGAATGGCATAATTTTATTCTTGATATGTATTATAATAATACCATTTAATAAGACACTCAGATAAGCACTAGTGAATACACAAAGACCATATATAATCTGCTCTGTTTGGAAAATGTAGAAAATACAAATTACTTTCTAGATAATGAATATAATGTGATGTGTAAATGTAATTACTAGGTAATACCAATGTAATCCAGGGATCTAGAATTTTATCTTCTGTACATCACAAATTCTTCTCAAACACAGACCCATTGTGTTATAATTTGATGTTGAAATGTCACCCACTGACTTCTGAATTTGAATCCTCCCCCAAGGCAAAGGATGCCTTTTTGAGAAATGTGGATCCTATGGAGAAGAAGGTATGACTGGAAGAGGTGAATCACTGAGTGCAGTTATTTGAATACTATAACCCAAGCCTGTCCTTGACTTTGGATCTCTGCTTTGGATTTCATAGGATTTTAAAAAGCTGAATACTAAAGCAACTGGCAGGATTGTGTCAACCACCATTCTTTCATAGCTATTGTAGAATTTATCCCTTAACTTTGTACAAAATGATTCCTTCTTAGCTTAAACTGCATGTCATATATATTGTCAAAGATACAAAACTTAGCTCCCACCAATATTTGGTACGTAGAAGTAGGTTTGATGCTGTGATAAACTTGACCAAATGTTTAATAAGACTTGAGAGTGATTTTCACTAGAGAAATCTTAGAAGGCCGCTATCGGTGCAGAAGGCCATTTTAGTGGGATTGCAGAAGTCCATAATACTGACTGATATATTAACAGTGAAGACTACTCATGATATGTTATATGGGAACAAAGATTCTGTTGGTTACTGATGTAGAAGTCATTTGGTTTCAATTCTGTCCATATATTTGGATAAATTTTAATCCTGTCTTGAAAATTTGGCTGAATTTGATTTCAAAGGCAATAGAAATGATTTGTATGCCAGAGGAAAGTTTAAGACAGAAAAGCATTTAGACTGTAGCATTGATATAATTAACTATTTCTAATCAGATTCCTGGTGAGAATTTAGAGGAAAACACAGGAACACAAGATATGAAAATGGGCATTTTGGTGAGAAGATACAGCATGGCCATAGCTAGAAGAGCTTTTAGGAAAGCAGGTGTAGAAGCCTGCAGCAGAAAAACAAATAGAATATTGGTAACAATAAAAAAACACGTAAGGGAAACCTCACAATTGACACTACAACAGCAAAGAAGTTTTTTTGAGGGAAAAAATATTTTCTGTCCATCAATGTTTTCGGAACCTACAGGTACAAACTTATATGAAAACCTTCAATTTACAAGGAATCTGTGAAAATATAAATCAATAGCTGTTTCCTCCTCAAAAAAATGACTCAAACAAACCAAAATGCAACACAAAAGAAAATCACCTAACTAGTTTAATGTTTTCTTAGATTATCAGGCATGCTGAGGCTGCTGTGTATGTGGGCCAAAACAACCTGGGTACTAGGTGAGCTGCAGCAGTTTCCTCAGTCATTATCCATATTGTGATATATTATATAGAAAAGGTAGGGAGTCACTGAAATTTATTTTAAATTTCCCATTAAAAGTCAAAATGGTGAGGAAATGTGGAGGTGGTTGAATTTCATAGACTTATCTCATGAAAGAATTGTGCATTAAGCATTGATAGTGTAATGTACATTGAAATAGAGACTCCACAGTTTTGAAGTTCCCAGGAACTTGGGCTGCACCCTGAGGAATTCTGTCAGCACCATGTGGAGAAATTCCAATAGACCCAGTCTCATAAAAGCAGGCAACGGTGATATGAATAGGACTCCTCCAGACGGTTAGAGTCCAGACTACTGAGACCAAGTGTCCCAGAAGCTATATACTGACATTGCAGGCATTGGTTTTTCCTTGTTTTGCTCAAATTTTTCTTGTGAATAGGACATTTTACTCCATAACATAGTGTTTTTACTATGTTTAGCTTTCTTTATATTTTACTAAGATTCAAAATTAATCATTTACTATTAGTCTCTGGAGAAACTTCGATGCTGTGAGTAATGTTGTGAAGGTTAATAAGAAGATTCAAACTAAAACTGATATAAATACAAGCATTTCAGTACAAATTTATAAATTCAAGGGTTCCCATATTAACTAAAACCTGTCTCTCTCTCTCTCTCTCTCTCTCTCTCTCTGTGTGTGTGTGTGTGTGTGTGTGGGTGGGTAAATTATGGGATGATCATGAGCTTATGAATAATGTTTTGGCTTGATCTTATGATTTATCTTCCAGATTAATATGCTTTAACAGCCGGGCAGTGGTGGCGCACGCCTTTAATCCTAGCACTCGGGAGGCAGAGGCATGCAGATCTCTGTGAGTTCGAGGCTGGGCTGGACCGACAGCCTCGGAAACAATACAGAGAAATCCTGTCTCATAAAATAAAAAAAAATAAAAAAGTAAACCAAAAAAAATATATGCTTTATCATTTGGTTCTGAGGTATCTATGCTATCTTTAGACATAGTGACACATTTGCTATAATGATCCTGGATGCCAACAGTGGGTCAATATAAGAGTCATCAGAAGACAAATTTATCTCCATTTCCCACCAGAACAGCCAGTTTTCTGTTTTATTAAGATGTGAAAATAGGACAGCCACTCCAACTTCCATGAACTGATAGATCTACAAAGTCTTTCCTCTGTGATGGAATATAATCCATATACACTTAGATAAAATAAAATTGTTTATCTTAAATTGTTTCTGTCAGGCATTTTTCACAAGGAATAAAGTGAATAACTGATGCACATAAATAGTAGCATTATGAATGTATCAGGATCACATGATTGCATATAGAGGCCAGCAAATTTTTATCATGCAGATGAAGGTCACTATTATTGTACAATCTATAGCCATGTTCAGGAAGCAATAGTAGTAAAGTTTAATATTCCCCATGGAAGATGTTTAAATATATATAGTACTTATTAGAAAATAAAATTCTGCTGTTAGTATTAAGCTGTGTTTATGTAGAGAACTTGGAAGTCATGATAAAACATATTTTGGTCCTTGGGAGACACAGCTGATCTTACTTCTATGCAGATAGAAGTCCTTATAAAACAATTGTTCTCCTCAGATAACCTAAACCATTTTCAAAGTTATAAATATAAGCATTATCAATAGTCCATGAATTTCATGAACTATCAGTAATATCATGGCTGGATTTTCCGAGGACTAACAATGATAAAACATGAGAATTTTTAGTATTCTATTGCAAAGCATTTTTACTTTTTTTGCCCAAAACTATAGTCCATTGACTAAGCCCAAATAAAAGATGATATTGCAAATTAACTGCAGCTCACTGTAATTTAGTGCATGGAGCCAATTCTCCCGGCTCAGACAGAGTTGGCTTGTATTTCGCTTTGGCCAATGGCAATTGGCATTGCTCTTATAGCAACTCTAAATGCAGGATTTGGTTGTTTCATCTCTGAAATCTGGAATTCCGAGACAGCCCTGAAACGCCCTGTGAAGCCTGCATAGGGAGGTAAAATGCTGTCCTCCTCTAACTCAGTCAGCTATTCTTGCTTTATGGGTGAATTCATTCAAGCCTGGACAGCTTTGTTTGGGGTCAGCAAATGCTTAGCTGAGTTTTCCACTTATTTTCATTTCACCTAAAGTAAAACAAAATACAGTTATTATTTAAAGGAACAAATTTGGATGAATTGTGGAGTAAACTGTAGTACAAAAGGATTTTGACCATCCCTAAATATGCTCATGGTATAACTAACCAGATTTATCAAAGGTCTCTAGCACTGGCATTGCATAACATAAAAACTGCTCTATCTTCTGTTTTAAAATCCTGTGGAGAATGTTACGGGTACCTTTATTCGAACAGTATTTTAGCATGAATTTATTTAAATAAAGAAAACTCTAAAATTTTACACAAGTCATTTTGTTTTATTTTTCTATATTTTTCTCCACAAAACACTCCCACATATTCCTCCCCATTCTCTTTTTAGAATCACTGGCCTTAACATCAACTGAAAATCTTTAGTGTTTTCTCAAGACTATATTAACTGAATATTGAACAATATAAAAAATAAGAATTTTCTATTAGATTCAAACTATGAAAGTTAAAAGCACAGTGAAAACCAAAGGAAATTTATGCCAATGTCTAAAGGAAAATTCAAAATTAATTATGGAGAAAAGAAACATAATGTTATAAAAGTTGCAAATTAATGTTGTAAGAGTTAAACAATTTTCCTTAGAGCAGCAGTCATGAGTGTTTCCTAATAAGTGTTCAGAACTTGGGATTTACCATTTTTCTAAATACTGTCAGTTGTTGATTAACAGAAAATAACAAAAATCAAGGCTAGATATACACATCAGTGTGTAAAATCACTTGTTATGAAAACATAAATCTCCAACAACCCATCCAAATGTTGTATGTATACTTGCTTATAACCATAGCATTTTGTGGCCAAAGACAGGAAGATCATGAGCATTCATGGAATATGACTAGCAAAAATAGTGAACTTCTGGTTATATAAAAGTCATTTTCTTGGCAATAAGTTGGAGAATAAATAGAGGAAGAGGAAGACACCAATACTAATACAGGCATGCACTACACACACACACACACACACACACCAGTTATCTCTAGTAGTTTCAAATAGTAAATATTACCAAGACTTTTTTTAGATTATAAACAATCTTATTTTACATATCAATCCCAGTTCCTTCTCCCTCCCATCCTCTCATGACCCCAATGACCTCCCCATCCTATCCCCTTTCTATTTCCATGAGAGAACATCAAAGTCTGTCACATCATTTGGGCATGACCTAGCCCCCCCCATGTGTCTAGGCTGAGAGAGTATCCCTCAGTGGGGCATGGGCTCCCAAAATCTATTCATACAGTAGGGATAGATACTGATACACTATCAAGATATTTTATTAAAATGGTAACAAGTAAAAGTACACATTTCTTCACTGATGTAATTTTCACTCATTATGACAAAATTATTATAGAAAATATATGCAAAATTAGGAGCAAATTCATTGTTTTTATGTATAGACTAAGTTGTGGAAGGGAAAAATAGTTCAAATCCTTTAAATATGCTTCTACAAATTAAAGTGCTTCATAATGCCCTTAAAATGAACCACCCACCCAGTTCATAATAGAAATTTCCTTAAAAATATTTGTCATGAAATTTGAAGATAAGATACCATATTACTCTATTTAAATACATGTACTTACAACAAAATACTCTGAATGTAAATCATTGTGTGTGTCATATATAATGGAAAATTCATTTTCAAGAAATTTTAGTGAAGCTTCAAATGAGTTATGATTTAAATAATGAATTATTTTATCATTGTCATATAATAGCTTCATTGGACATATGTGAATAATAATAAATGAATAAAAACCCAAATATGTGCATATGTGTAGGTATAATTATATATGAATGTTTATCTGTTATAATATATTATATTATACATATTAACTTGTTTATAACATATCTTTATTTTGTGCATTAATTCTTTTAAATTGAAACATTTCCTCCAAGAGAGAGGAGAGAGATTCACAAGTCTTCAGAAGCACATAGATTAGCATGAGCCTCCCTCCTACACACACACACACACACACACAGAGGGAGAGGGAGAGAGAAAGAGATATTGAGAGAGAGAGAAAAGATGTCTTAAGGAACAAATAACATTGAATAAAGACCAAGCAAGTATTAGATTTTGTTCATGTGTCTACTTCCTCGGGCAGCCTTATGTCTACAGGCTAGTTTCTAAGTTCTCCAATGGTCTTGCTTCCTTATTTTCATCTTCTTCTTTTCTTGAGAATTTATTGTTTTCATCCATCAGAGCTAAGGAGCTATGGAACTTAATCACAGTATGTGATTTGTCCAGCTTTCACCTGTGATATTAGGAAACAGCAGAGTATATGTTCTCAATATATAAGCAACAGAAATCATAATGATCCAATCAAAACTTTGAGAATAAATTACTGTCATAAGTAGAGATTACAAGACAGAGCCTTTTAATGATACTGAATGTACATTAGACTTGGGCTCATATGACACCTCAAAATGATGTGGACCCACATGCATCCATCTAAATGAGTTGGCAATGCCATATTTTGGTATTGCTACTCATCTTGAATTGACATTTTCTAGAGTATGTAGCTGATAGAAAACCAGAATTGACCTCAATCTGTTGGTTTGAAGAAACCACAGACCATGAAAATACCAGCTGGTACTGATCTGAATGAATGAAGGAAATGGAGATGTGCACTCTCATTTTATATTTAATTGGATGCTTTGGCCATATGTTGAAGAAACAATTCTGTTAAGTTTTCAGCAGCAGCTAAATAGAAAAACTGGGAGACAGAACAAGGCAAATGATTGATGTTTTCCCGGAAGTGACACTTGAAATTTCAACCTTAATGAAAAATATCAACAAGGGCAAATCTCACGTTGAAGATAGTTTTTCCTCCTCTTCAAAGACACATCTCAAGAGACCCCACAAATGCCTAGACCTACAGACAGGATTGAATTGCTGAGTCTTCTATCTGTACTGTGCTTTCTCTTTTAATACTTCTGAAAAAAGTCTATTTTATGAATTAGGTACAGTGTGAGTGGATCCATAAGGACATAGAAAGATATACTATATTAAAATTATGTGAATACAGTGTTTCCCCAAATGCTGGGAACACTGAGTTCATTTGATATTTGAAGCAGCTACTAAGGAACAAATGATCAAATACTATATACTGTATGAAAACATTGGAGAGAGCTATTTCCTCTGCTAAGTGAGAGAACAAGGATACATAATATTGCATCTTATTATTGAGGATGGTACACTTTTTAAGATGTTTAGTGTTTCTGCTTTTGGAATTTCCAGTTTGGGGTTTTCAACCACAGTTAACTGCAGTCACACTGAAAGCACAAGATGAGAGTGTGTGCAGATATGGCAGATTTGGTAGATCCAGATAGATATTTAGATGATGTTTCAGACAAATAATTTTTCAATATAAGAGAAAACCAGCTTCATCATTTAATTTTGTCTTTCATTATTATAAACACATATAAGCATGCAATTTTATAAAAGGGGCACATTATTCTGGTATCCACAAATACACCAATTTTAAGATAAGACAACTCTATAAACAGATAGGTTTATTTTGTTCAATGGTTATAGAAGTTCATGCAAGGATGAGCCAGCCATGTTCCTTTTAGGGCTGTGAGGATAAAACAAATCATGTCAGAAGCAGGTAACAAAACCGAATCACTCACCTCATGTCCATCCATATTGAAACAGATATTAACAGTAGGCATTACCCATTTGAGAGTTCCATGTTTGGGACCAAATCTTCACTGCATAGATCCTTTGGGGGATATAAAAATAACTAATGTTTCTATTTCTGCCACCCAAAAAAACTGGTATCCATCTCATCCCCCCCAAAGAAACCAATATTCACCTAACAATAAAACATAATCAGTTGGAATGCCCAGTCACAAAAATCTAGGTATTCATGTACTGAACAAAGGTCAAAATCCAAAGCCTCCATAGACAGAATGCAAATTCAATTGTAAGAACATATGAGTAAAAAGTAAAACTCTTATTTTATAAACTCAAATAGTGGGATATTCACAAAATAAACATTCATTTTCAAAGGAAGTTAAAAAAGAAAAGATAATGATGTACTCACATCATTATAACACACAGTCGGGTAAACATGAAATATTAATTTAACTCACCTCTCTAGTACAGTAGCAGGGGTGAAGACTACTACTAAGGAAGGGCACACTCTGGCAGGTATGCAGATGTGCAAGTATTTATGTGACTTTGTGTGTAGAAGGATTGCTTACTATCTGCATTGTCATTTATTATACTGACTTTGAATTATACAGTTTTAAATTAAGGTTTTTTTAAACAAAATTTCATTTCTATACCTTTATTCCTGTGACTAGGATATCTTAATAGGTTCCATAGATAACCATGAGTGTCTCTTCTATCATCTTTGACATCTTTTCAATCATATTACTGAGCACATTTTCCTTGGTGGAAAAATTTCATGGTTCCCTTCTTTTTCTGGATACGAGACAAATATTTCAAGTATTTGGCTTTGTTCCCAATTGGAATCACATGAGAAATTCAGTGACTAATAGCCAGTAATGCATATGGCATAAATTAGGTTTTGGAATCTTTGGAAATTTCCTTTTATATATAAAACTAATCCAACATATTCAAGCCTGACAACCTATAAGTTTCAGGATCTGTACAAATTACTTACAGTGTCAGTTCATAAAGACACTGTACCTTAGCCTAATTGCCAACAGAATTTTCATTTCCATCTGATACTTCATCAGTACATCATTGCTATCATTATTTGTATTGTGATGCACTTCTAATTGTCTACAAGAATAACCTCTTACCTCCAGAAGGCAGTTTCAAATGCCTTTAATCCCAGCACTTGTCAGAGAGTGATAGATGGATCTCTTTGAGTTTGAGGCCAGCCTTGTTTACAGAGTGAGTTCCAGGACAGGCTCCCAAGCTAGAGAGAAACCCTGTCTCAAAAAAACCAATGAACAAATAAGCAAACAAATTAATGAATTAATAAGGAACAACCCATTAAGTCTCATACATAGAACCCACCTTTAGGTAGTTTGCTTTTCTAAATATTCCAGCAAATAAATTTGAGAGGATTTTCCCACATTATTTCATGTATAACACTATGGAAAGCCTCAGTTGTTCCCAATAGATTTTTGCTTGTTTGATTCATCTCTTTTTTCTTGTCTCATTTTTTTTCTAATGTGATCAACAGATATTCAAGATAACATACTTATAAAAAAGAAAGTACTTATTTGGACCAAGGGTTTCTGAGATTCTAGGCCACTATCAAAATTACCACTATTTTTAAGAGTGTGAAGAGCCAGTACACTTGATGGGAGTAAATTGAAAAGCAAAACCACTGACTGGATGGCCAGGAAGTGAATAGATAGGTACTGATGTTCATGCAAGGGATTTTTTTTATCTAAGACCTTCAACTAGGATTCAGCTTCCAAAATTTTTGCCCTGGATCATTGGCACTAAACTTGTAGCCAACCCTTTAACAGATGGTGGTTGGTAAAACCTACAATAAGAATTCTAACAAATTAAATAAAATCCATGAGCCAGAAAATTCATTGAAGATGTCTTTCTTTAACTTCATCCAATATAACTACTGTACTATTTAATAAATTAGGCAAAAATGGAGACTGATTGTATTGATTATAATCATAACTGACAATATTACAAATAACAGAATCTTAAGTCCATGAACACTCAACCATGAATATGAAGAGGGGCATATTTTTTCTATAAAATGAAAACAAAATGTGATTAACTTTTACAAGGCATTGTCAAAGAGTCTGAGTCTAAATAAATACATTTAACAATAATAGCCACATTTAGGCTTTAAATGGAAGGACAGTTAAATTCATTTATGTACTTATCAGACTAACATTTTGAATCATAATAACTGTATTCAAATTTCCACTATTTAAAATTTTAATGATCATTTCACTTCTACAGAGTAGCTAATACTACTACTAATGCTATTTCAGTTTGTAGATGGGATATTTTAATCTTGATGAATGGATTGTAGAACAACATTAATATAATACACAGTTTGCAATTTCAGCATCTTATTATCTGTAGAACTAAAAACATTTTGACAAATGTATCTTCCTTGTTTAACCTCAAGTTCTCTTGTATAAGAGCAGTTTATCAAAAGTTTTGGTCATTAAAATTTAATCTTGACAATATTATTTTGACCTGAAGCTACTTAAAATTTTCACTCATCAGTTTATATGTAGATCTTTATAGTAAAGTAATTAAAATGTTCTTCCAAGTATTTTTAAAATGTAGTTGTAAAACTTAACCTCACATTATAGATAAAGAGAAAACATTATGACTAGATAATGAGAAAATAGAATGTGATAGTTAACATTGAGAAATGCCCTAACAAGTCCTTTAATGCTTAAAATTGTCTTATTTCTGTATCTCTGTACTTGTTCCATATGACCCAACTACCAAGAAGATGTGTTATTTTGTCTTGTGCCTTAGTCAGAAATTATTTGATTTGAAGTGTGACAATTTCATTTCTAACACACTTATTGAGAAAATGAGAGTGGACATCGTAATGATATGTTTACAAATAGGAATCTATATTGGAGTGAAGGTGGCTTTATTCAGCATTGATTATAGCATCTCAATCAAAGTTTCTAAGACACCTTCTTTTGCTGTTGTTCACTTATTTCTTTTTAAGTATTTTAAAATATAAAATTTATTTATTGTTATTTTATATGTATGGTCATTTTGGGTGTATGTATGTTTGTGCATCCTATGTATGCAGTAAACTAAGAGACTAAAACATGGAGTCACATAATCTAAAACCAGAGCCACAAATAATTTTTAATTTCTTTGCCAGTGCTCAGAACTGACTCTGCACATGCAACAAATGATTTTAACTAATATCACTACAGATCCCAAGGATTTAAAAATGTATTCATTCATCAGTTCAGATGTGTGTGTGTGTGTGTGTGTGTGTGTGTGTGTGTGTGTGTGTGTGTGTGTGTGTGATATCAGGCTTGGAGCAAATAACATTATTCTTTGTCTTCTGAGACATCTCACAAGTACCTCTTATTTCTTTCCTTCTGAATTTCTAATGATAATTATGTTCCTTATCAACTAAAATGTTGAAGTGCATTTTATGCTTTTGTAGTCTTTAAGACATAAAGTTTTACTACAGACAGCAACTGCACAGAGCAGACAAAGAGGTGAGTGACCAACATTCCATCTGGATAGCCCAGTCTCTAGGCCCTGGGTTCCTGGGCCAAATCCTTGAACCTTCCACTACCCATCTCATCTGCACTAGCCATTCAGTAGGGAAGTTTCCTACAAGAAGATGGCTCCAGCCCTCCCCCATCAGACACTGTAATCTACAAGGTCCACTCTGATCCCAAATCCACCCATCCCCTGATATCTCTGCAGATACCTCAGACACAGACAGTGACTGCACAGAGCAGACCAAGTAGAAAAGACACCACACGCACTGATTGGAGAAAGAGATGGGTAGATGCCAGTGCAAGAACACAGTGAACAATCTAAAGTAAAATATGGCACAAGCATAACCTAGTGGTCATACAACAGGAAGACCTAAACTCCCCATACAACATGAAGAAGCAGAACAAAACAACCTTAAAAATATCTTTATGAATGTGATAGAGACCCTTGGAGGGAATTTAAAAAATCCCTTAAAGAAAGCAAGGAAAAGACAAACAAAAAAATTAGGCGCAATCAATAAACCACCTAAAGAAAGCCAAGAAAAAGAAAGCAATAAAACAGGTGAAGGAAAGAATTAAAGACTTGAAAATTGAAATAGAGGCAATAAAGAAAACATGAACTGAAGTAATTCTGGAAATATAAAATCTGGGTGAACAAACAGGAACTACAGGTATAAGCAAAACCAGCAGTATATCAGAAATGGAGGAGAGAATCTCAGGCATTGAAGATAAGGCAGAAGAAAAAGATTCATGACTCAAAGAAAATACTAAAGCCAACAAAGTCACAACACAACATGTTCAGGAAATCTGGGACACCATGATAGAATTAAAGGTAGATAGAAGAAAGAGAAGAATACCAGCTCAAAGGCACAGAAAATATATTCAACAAAATCATAGATTAAAACTTCCCAAAATAAAGAAGGAAATGCCTATGAAGATTCAAGAGGCTTATACAGCAGCAAATAGAATGTACCAAAAAAATTTCCCTCACCACATAATGATCAAAACAAGAAAATATACAGAATAAAGAAAGAATATTAAAAGCTGAAAAGGGAAAATTCCAAGTAACATATAGAGGCAGACCCATCAGAATAACACCTGAGTTTTCAATAGAGACTCTGAAATTCAGAAGGTCATGAACAGATGTTACCTAGACACTAAGTGACTACAGATACCAACCCAGACTACTATACCCAGCAAAACTTTGAATCACAATAGATAGAGAAAACAGATATTCCATGAAAATAAAAACATTTAAACAATACCTACAAATAGAGGCCTACAGAAAGCACTAGAAGAAAAATTCCAACCCAAGGAAGTTAGCTGTAACAATGGAAGCATAGGCAGCAGTTAATCCTTCACCAACAAATCCCAAAGAATGAAACATACCCACTACCACCAAAAAGAAACAGGAATCAATAATCACTGGTCATTCATATCCCTTAATATCAATGAACTCAATTCACCTATAAAAAGACTCAGGCTAACAAGATACAAAAACAGGATTGATCCTTCTGTTGCATACTAGAAACACATCTCAACTTCAAAGACTATAATACTCAGAGTAAAAGGTTAAGAAAGAAAATTTTCAATCAAATGGTTCAAAGAAGCAAGTTGGTATAGCTATCCTAGTACCTAACAAAATAGACTTCAAACTAAAGGTAATCAAAAGAAATTAATAACAATATTTCCTATCCATAACAGAAAGAAATCCATCATGATGAAGTCTCATGCCTGAACAGTTATGCTCCCAGAAAAAGAGCACCCACATTTGTAAAAGAAACATTATTAAAGCTTAAGTCACACATCAAACCCCACATACTAATAGTTGGAAGCTTCAACACCTCATTTTCACCAATGGACAGAAAGTTAATAGATAAATAAGGGACCTAACATTAGGTATGACTCAAGTGGGCTTAGCAGACATCTATAGAACATTCCACCCAAACACAAAAGAAAATACCTTATTCTCATCAACTTAAGGAATCTTCTCTAAAATTAACTGTATACTGGGTCACAAAGCAAGATCTCAACAGATACAAAATATAATAAACTCCTTAATCTTTTTTAGATCACCGAGGCTTAAAGTTAGAATTCAACAACAACACAAATTCCATAAAGCCTACAAATTATATAAACTGAATAATGCTCTGTTTTAGCACCCCTGGGTCAAGGAAGAAATATAGGAAGAAATTAAAAACTTCATAAAATTAAAGGAAAATGAATGTACACCATAACCACACTTATGGGACAATAAGAAAGTAGTGCTAAGGGGAAAGTCAATAACATTAAATGCCCACATAAAGAAGTTGGAGAAATCCCACACTATTAAATTAACAGAACACCTGAGAGTTCTAGAATAAAAAGAGGCAAACTCACCCAGGAGGAGTAGATGCCAGGAAATAATCAAACTGAGGAACAAAATTAATGCAATAGAAATAAAGAGAGCAATATAAAGAACCAATGAAACAAAGAGTAGTTTCTTAAGAAAAATCCAAAAGATGAGCAAAGGCTTATTCAAAGTTGTCAAAAGGCAGAGCGACACTATCCAAATTAATAAAGTCAGAAACAAAAAGGGTAACAGAACAATAGACATAGAGGAAATCCAGAGAATCATCACTTCATAGCAAAAATCTGCACCCCACAAAATTGGAAAATTTAAAATAAATAGACAATTTTCTCTGTAGGTTTTAATACCAAAACTGAAACAACACAAGATTAACAATTTAAGGCTTTGAAGAAAGAAATTGAAGAAGATATCAGAAAGTAGAAAAATCTCCCATGCTCTTGGATTGGTAGGATTAGTATGATAAAAATGTCAATATTATCAAAAACAATCTACAGATTCAATCAATCCCCAACAATATCCGAACACAATTCTTCACAGATCTTGAAAGAGCAATTTTCAACTTCATATGGAAAAACAAAAAACTCAGAATAGCTGAAGCAATCATGTATGATAAAGGAACATCAGGAGGCATCACCATCCCTGAAATACTGTAGAGCTATAGTTATGAAAATAATTTAGTATTGGCATAAACACAG
Source organism: Mesocricetus auratus (assembly GCF_017639785.1). Lineage (NCBI taxonomy): Eukaryota > Metazoa > Chordata > Mammalia > Rodentia > Cricetidae > Mesocricetus > Mesocricetus auratus. The sequence continues at coordinate 38,104,426 of NW_024429190.1, forward strand.
ACAGACAGACAAAAAGACAGACAGACAGGTGGACAAGTAGAATTGAATTGAAGTCCCTGACATTAATTCAATAATCTATGAACATCTCTTATTGACAGAAGAGCCAAAATGGTAAAATAGAAAAAACAAAGCATTTTAATAAATGGTCCTGGTATAACTGGATGTCCACATGTAGAATACTGCAAATAGATTCATGTATATCAACATGCACAAAGCTCAAGTTTCTGTGGATCAAGGACCTCAACATAAATCCAGTTACACTGAACCTGATAGAAGAAAAATTAAGAAATAGTCTTCAATGCAGTGGCACAGGAGACCACTTCCTAAATATAAAAGCAGTAGCATGAACACTGAGAGCAACAATCAATAAATGGGACCTTCTGAAACTAAAAAGCTTCAGTAAGTCAAAGGACATGGTAAATAAGACAAAAAGACATGTGCAGAGTGGAGAAAGATTTTCACCAACCCCATATCTGACAGAAAGCTATCTACAAAACTCATAAAAATGGAAGAAACTAGATATCAAAATACAAAAACCCTATTGAAAAATTGGTTACAGAGCTACACGGAGATGTCGCATCGGAAGAATCTCAAATGACCAAAAACATTGAAGAAATTCTTCAACATACTTAATTATCAGGGAAATGCATATCAAAGTTATTCTGAGATACCATCTTACACCTGCCAGAAATAACTAATTTCAAAAATAATGAGGACAGCTTATGCTGGAAAGAATGTAGATTCAGGGAAATACTTTTCCACAGATTTTGGGAGTACAAACATGTATAACCACTTTGTAATTCAGTATGGTGGTTTCTCAGTAAACCGGGATTTATGTACCTCAAGACCCATCAATACCACTCTTATGCATATACCCATGGGATGCTTTATCATACAACAAGGACACTTGCTCAATAATGTTCACATCAGCATTATTCATGAAAGCAGAACCTGAAAACAACCTAGGTTCCCCTCAACTGAAGAGTAGATAAAGAATATGTGTCACATTTACATGGTGGAGTATTACTAAGCTGTAAAAAATAATGACAGCATGAAATTTTCAGGCCAATGGATAGAACTAGAAAAATCCATCCTGAGTGAGGAAACACAGACTCAGAAAGACAAACACAGGAAAATTCCATGCATGTATATTTTGAAATGTGATCATATGTATCTTCTCATTCCCTGTCCCCAATTATACCTATATTCCTCCCAATGACCTGGCTTCTTATTTTATTAGTTACCTTCGTAGCTACTTAGTTCAACTAGTGGTGATTATATGGATATGTTCTCTACTGAAGTCTGGAATAGCCACAAGTAGCAGGTATTTCAAGTGTCCACCACCTTGCTTAGATATGATATGCATTATTATAGTAAATAATTATCTTACATTAATAAAGCTTTCTTTTATGTAATTTGTTAGTTTTTAACTTTACAAAGAGAAAAATGATATGAAAATATGCTTGCCTACTCTACTCACTTTTAAAGACAGCAAATTAAGAAAGCCCATGAGACAGATTCTATCTTCCTTTGCTTACTCGTTCAGAAGAGAAAGAAAACAATTTAGAAACAGCAAATGACAAGACTTTTCTACTGATCAAACCTAAGAAAAATACTTCCAAAATTCATTTCCAAATAGTTATCTTCTCTTTTTCTTCTAAGAAAAGGGTACAAAGTGGATGCTTTATGTGCAGAATTCAATCTCTCAGAGGTTGCTAATCAATACAAAAATACAGAAACCTTTCCTTTTATGGAGCTAACACAAGAACATGGCTTGGGTTAAGATCAGACTCCCAGTGACTTCTCTGTTCATTTTCTAAGTAATTTAAAAGGATTTCAAGTCTACCAGTGGAAGTAAAGGTAAACTATAAAATCTTTTTCTCACCTGCTGCTAACATGCTTTCTTGCATTTATTTTCTGTAAAGAAAAATTGATATGCTGGGCAAGGTCTTTACGAAAGTGTAATTTCTGAACTAGTCTGCCTGAGATTTATATCACAGTTATTACTTACAACATACTTCACAAAGGCTTCCTTTGCCTCTACCTAAGAATCTATGGGACTTAGCTGAACTACTTAATATGCTAGAAAGTATTTTTATTTATTTTAAATTTTAATGTAGTTTTGAAATATAATTTGGAAGTACGGTTTTTATATCATATTCAACCATTCAACCTTCCATTTCCCTCTCCAGGTCCTACAGTCCCCCTCTACATACTTCCTTTCAAATTCATGACCTCTTTTTTATTTATTAATAATACGTGTGTGTGTGTGTGTGTGTGTGTGTGTGTGTGTGTGTGTGTGTGTTAGATTTTCATATCCTAACAGGAGGGTTATCTATGGAGAAGATTGATTCTCCCTTTCTCAGCAGCAATGAATTGGAAAAAGCTCATGATTTTGATTTGCCCTATCAACAATGGAATACCAAATGGTGTTAATATGTAGGTCTTTATTGGATGACTCCCTTATTCTGGGTCGCCAAATTCCACTCTCTGCCCTCCATAGGCTTGTAGTCATATCATAATGTAGCTTACCTTCAAAAGTCCCCAAAGTCTACCATGATCTCAATACTGTTCAAAAGTCGAAATTCAAAGTCTTTTTGGATATGCAAAATAATACATTACCAGTAACCACTGTAAAATCAAAGTCAAAATGCAGATCACATACTTCCAACATGTAATGGCACATGTATATTACCATCCAAGAAACTTTGGGGAAGGAGCATAGTGAGCAAATACTGAGCAAAAGCAAGACTGAAAATCAGTTGGACAAACTCCAAACTCTGTATCTCCAAATTTGATGGCAAAACACTCTTCAGATCTCCAACTCCATGCATCTTTGATAACTGCAACATACTTTTCTCTCTTGGGCTGTTTCCAACTCTTAGTATCTCCCATTGACAGCTCTGGAATACCCAACAACTTGGGTACTCCAATGAAATTCAAACTTTACCTTCAGAGTTTCACCCAATGGCCTACATGCAGGGATTCCTCTGACACACGCCTTGCCTCTGCATTTTTCCTTAGTCAAGGAGGGAGATTCCACAATTATTTCCTTGTATATTTGACTCTAAAGACAGAATTACATGACTGAAGCTGCCCAGATATTTCTGTTTGCTGATGCTAAAACTAGACCCCCTATTCAAATACATTTTCATCACGTGTTTCTGATTGTTTTTTAAACTTTTTAAGCTTTTCCTTGATTCATTTATTTAAGTTTAGTCTTATGGGGGTCTTCCTTGGAGGGCACCACTGTCTTTATTCTATTCAGCATCAGGTTTTTGTTTCATTTTTTTCTCCCTGAGAACTGGGCTTAGCTCCATTACATTTTCTGCTGTTGATTTTTTTGCCTTCAAAATATACATTTTGTATTTTTCTTGCTGACCTTGCTGCTTTTCATTATAGAACTACACAAATGTGGCCACTAATAACCTTGTGGCAAGTAACACAAGACCACCTTTAATTTCTTCTGACAATGCTGTTAATCCCAAACTTCTTATTTTAGCCTCAGGCAGATCTTTTGGACATGGGCAGAAAGCTGCCACTTTCTTCACCAGGCAGCAGGAAAAGAGCACCACTGGGACTGACTTTGACTTTGAGACCACAAAGCCCACTCCTTGCAGGGAGGGAGGGCAGAAGAGAGGGAGACAGAAAGAGAGAGAGAGAGAGAGAGAGAGAGAGAGAGAGAGAGAGAGAGAGAGAGAGAGAGAGAAAGAGAGATTTCTTGGTTGTAGTTTACCCTGTCATATATAGAAGACACTACTATTTGACTGCAGACAGCATGAGCTTCTTGCTCTCACAGTCTTTCTTATTCCTTCATCCTTCCTTGAGTGTTAGATGTAGCCCTTATGAACACCATTGTCAGTGGGTCTCTTCATTTTGAGTCATATGTTTCTATAGTAGTCTCTATCAGGTGCATGAAAGGCTTCCTTAATGAAGAGTGATAGTAGCACTTGCCTATTAGTAGAAGGATATAGATTTAGAATACAGTTCTCTGTTGTTAGCCTGCCTCTTCTTCTGTCTAACAACTATTGCAGGTAACATTCTACTCAAAAACTCTTAAAACAGACATTAATCCAGAAATCATTAATATCATCATTTGCATCTTCACTCTATTTCCATCATCCTTGTACCAATTCTCTAAATAAGTTAATTTGTACTTAAATCACTTTGTGCATTTTATTGTTTTTTTTACTTCCTATTATTGACTATTGATCTTTGAAACTTAGAGGAAATAAATCGTGTCTTGTTGCTTTGATTCTTGGAAACTTCCATAGTCTCTCAAATGCATAACTGTCAACATAAAACAAAAGTAAATATTTTATTAGTAAATAAACTTTATTAATTTAACATATTTTATTGTCTGAAGCTGTTTCATGATCTATTTACTGCTTTCTCTTCTTTTTTTCACAAATTATATCCCAACCACAGTATATTAATTATATCCCAAATGCAGCTTTCCCTCCCTTACCTCACCCCAATCTGTCCCTTCTACTGCCTTCTCCTGCAGATTGAACTCCTAAGATCTATTCCACTTCTACCTTCCCTAAGAAAAGAGCCAGCCTCCCAGAGACTGATGGGGAAGTCCTTCTGAATGTTGTTAATATGTGTTTCTGTTAATGGTTAATGAATAAATATGTCTTGGGCAAAGGATAGGAGAACATAGTCAGGTAGTGTGGCTGCCAGACTCGGAGAATTCTGGGAAGAGGAAGGCAGAGAGGAGTCAGAGGTGAGACACCATGTAGCTAACAGGAATATAGGCTTCCTGGGCATTCTATGGTAATCCAAAACCATGGTGAGATACATAGATTAAGAGATACGGGCTAATAATTAACAGAGAGCTAGCAAAAAAGAAGCCTGAGAAATCAGTCAAACAGTTTATAATTAACATGTTTATTATATGTTTATAATTATATGTTTATAATTAACCAGTTCAGGCTCCATGTTTCCCATAACAGGAGTCTTTGCTAGGGATACTCTGTGTGTTTATTTGGGACTGAATGTATGTGGGACAATGTCAGACAGAAACACCAAACATGAAATAACCCTTACAATAAGACCAGGCTCATACCATCACATTAAGGTTGGATGAGACAATCCATCAGGAGGAGAAGGATGACACAAGTATTCAAAAGTCAGAGGCAGCCCCCATTCACACTACTAGGAATCTCACAAGAACAACAAGCTGCTCAGCTCTAACATATATACAGAGGACCTAGGACAGATCCCTACAGGATCCCTGATTTCTCTGAGCTTCTATGTGTCCCAGTTGGATGATTCTGTTGACCATGTTCTCATGGTATTTGTGATCTCACTGAAATCTCTGATCCTTCCTCTTCCTACTCCATAGGAATCTACAAGCTCTGCCTAATATCTGACTGGTGGACTCTGCTTTTGCTAACAAAAGTTGCTGGATAAAGTCTCTCTGATTTCTTTAATGACAAATCTTCTTTTCTCTGTTCCAAGAATATTCTGCAATCAGGAAAAAACATACATCAAAGATTTTGTAGCGGGGTTGTTATCCCAAACCCTCCACTTGAGGCCTTGACTGACTACAGAAAATGACTAGTTCAGGCTCCATGTTTTCCATTACTAGGAGTCTTTGCTAGGGATACTCTGATAGATTCCATGTAGTTTCTACTGCACTGAATTTCACTATAACCTGAAATAACACCCATTTTTCAGTCATTTCTTTCAATATTTGTAGTTTTTCACCTCTACCTGTTCCCTCTTCTTCCCAAACCTACCTATTGCTAGTAAACATGTGAAATCTATTCTCTTCCCCTTTCTCATGTAGATGCTTGTACTCTCCCTTAAGCTCTTTTTGTAACAGAACATCTCTGGGTCTGTGGATTCTAGCATTATTTTTTACTTAGTAGCTAATCTCCACTTACAAGTGGGTTCACACAATATTTGTCTTTCTGCTTCTGAGTTAACTTGAATCAGGATGACTTGGCTTCTCTAGTTCCATCCATTTGACTGAAAATTTCATGTCTTTGTTTGAACAACTGAGCAATGAATACTTCACTGTGTTAATGTAGCAAATTTTCTTATCCATTCTTCTGTAGAGGGACATCTATACTGTTTCCAGTTTTTGCTATTGTAAGTGAAGCTGCTATGAACATAGTTGAGTAGGTGTCCTTGTGATAGTATTAAGCATCTTTGAGAATATGCCCAGGAGTGTTGTAGCTGGATCTTGAAGTAGATTGATTCACACATTTCTGAGAAACTGCCATACTGATTTTCAAAGTGATTGTACAATTTTGTAATAGCCAGATCCTGGAAGCAACCTAGATGACCCACAACTGAAGAGTGGATAGAGAAAATGTGGTACATTTACATAATGGAATACTACTCAGCAGAAAAAATAATGGAATCTTGAAATTTTCAGGCAAATGGATGGCACTAAAGAAACTATCCTGAGTGAGGTAACCCAGTCACAAAAAAAAAAAAACAAACATGGTATGTACTCACTCATATATGGATTTTAGATATGGATCAGGGGAGTGTCAGCCTACAATCCCACTGCCAGAGAATTTCCCAAGAGATTCATGATACCCCCAAAAAGTGTAATGAGCCAAGATCTCCTGAGCACATTGGGAACATAGCGGGAGGGGATAGGGAACCAGGAAGAAGAGAGGGGGATAAGGGAAGGGGAGAAGAAGGCATGGAGGAGCAGGAAGGTTGAGTCAAGGTAACAATAGAGGAGAGCAGGATGAGAGATGCCATAATGATGGAGTCATTATAGGCTTGAGGAGAGAGCTGACAGTAGTGAGATCTCTAGAGACCTACAAGGAAAACACCAACTTGCAAATTAAGCAGTAGTGAAGAGAATATATTAACAGCTCCTTCTTGATGATAAGGTTGATGACTACCTTATATGCCATTGTAGAATCTTCATCCAGTGACTGATGGAAGCAGAGACAGATACCCACAGCTAAACACTGAACTGAACTCCTGGAACCCTGTAACAGAGATGGAGGAGTGATGAGTAAAGGGATCAAGACCATGCTAGTGAAACCCACAAAGACAGCTGACCGGATAAGACGGAGCCCTTGAACCCCAGACTCATGGTTGAGAGGCCAACAGGGGACTGATCCAGACTCCATGATTGTAGGGTCAGTGAGGAGCCCTCAGAAATCTCTGGCGCCTTGGGTAGTAGATCAGTGTTTACCATGGAATACGAATGAACTTTGGGAGCCCATTCCAAATAGAAGAATGCTCTCTTTCAGCCTGGACACAGGGTGCCGGGCCTACCCTGCCCTGGATGAAATGACAGACTCTTGAGATCCCCCAAAGGAGGGCCTCACCCTCCCTAGAGAATGATATGGGGATTGGGTGGGGGGCTGGAGGAGTGCTGCTGGAGGGACAAGGAAGGACAAGTGGGAGAGGGAGCTGGGATTGACATGTGAAGCTTCCATGTTTCTAATTTAAATAAAAACATATATTGAGGAAAAAACAAATTTGTACTCCCAACAGGTAGTGGAAAAAATGCTCCCTTTGCTCCACATCTTTACATGCATCTTCATTCTTTTCTTAATAGATTTGTTTCATGTTAGTTTCTCAAGGGCTCTGAATTTTATTTCATATCATTCATTTTTTTGTTTTCCCAAGAATTGTTAACTTTTTTTCTTCTCATTTTCTCACTTTGGACTCTATAGTCATATGTATCACATGTGTCTTAGTATTGTTTCTGAAATATGATGTACTTTGCCCCTTTAATAGATTTTTATGCATTAAAACATCTAGGAGTTGCTGTACTAATCTGTGTTGGGGAAATTATTCAGTAGAGTAGATCAGACAAAATAGGAATCTCTTGTGGTAATATAATGTTTATGATCTAATAATGCCACTGGAGGTCAGAATACAAAGCCAGCCATTAAATTTAGCTATATAACCTGGGTTGTGGTAACACACAACTTTAATCATAGCCCTCAGTAACCAGAGGCAGCTAGATCTCTGTATGCCCAAAACCACCCTGGGCTACAGGAGAGTGAATCAGTCTAACAGAGTAACAGAGTTCATGCCTTTAATCCAAGCACTAGAGAGGTATATAAGGAAGAAGAAAATGGTCTCATCTAAGATTCAATTTCCAGTCAGAGGAGAGCATTTTAGCCTTGTTAGAGGTAAGACCTACTGGCTTTGCAGCTTTGCTTCTCTGGTCTTTAGCTTGAACCCCAATATCTGTCCCTAGGTTTCTATTAAATTTGCTACAATCTCTTCCTGGATTTCTATGTGATAGGCTCATATCATCTAGAGGAATGTAAAGGAGAAACACCAAAGACAAAATGTTTATGAAATAACACAGTGAAGGGAAGCAAAATTTTCTTGTCTCAAGATTGGGCATAGTTCCTCTAGACTTGAAAATAAAGATGAGCTTTACTAGATAAACAGCATCTAGGCTTGTCTTTTAGAATTAAATACTTTCTTAGATTTGCACAAACCAAAAATGTGTTATTTACTTCTTAGTATTAGAAGATGAGGGAAAGGTACAAATACTCCAGCCCAGAATTAGCTGCAAGTTGTGTGAAGACATTGCAGGTATTGAATTGTGCTCTGTGGTTTTTAGGATAGAACAGGAATAATACATAATATGAGAGATCACAGGACTAACATAACCTAAGAGACAAAAAAGCCCAGCAATCCACAATTCTTTGTGTACATAAATGGCTATTACATTAAGGTAACTGTGGAAGTGTTCATCAAATTATCAAAATTACAGGCTTCATACTGAACTTACATAAAAAGATTTATCATTCTCCCAGGATTATTAAATGGCATTGATCCAACACCTAGCACTTAACATATGAAAAAAACTTACCTTAACAATAACATGTTATTTCTTTGCCATTTGCAAAGTGAAGATTCAGATTTGTGTTTTAGGTAAAGTTTGTACTTACTAAAAATGATGGAATAATGTATGCACTTTCATTTAATTATACGTAGGTAACACTGTATATGAAAATCAAATCCTACAGTCTCTCCTGCTCACAATATCTGCTGGGATAAAGGTAGCACAGAAATTGTGGGAGTGGCCAATCAATGATTGGTCCAGCCTGAGATGTTTTGCATGAGAGTAAGCCTACCACTTTTATTGCCCGGAGCACCAGTATCCAGATGCTGGATAACTCAGAGTCCTAGGATAAAACCAAATATTAAACAGGATTACCAAAAAATAAAAATAAAAAGTCCATGTAATGATGGCTAACGATGTTCTGCTATACTAGAAGATTGGTACCTAGCCCAATTGTTATCAGAGAGGCTTAATTAAGCAACTGATTGAAACAGATGCTGAAACCCACAGACACATTAGTTAGAGCTCAGGAAATCCTGCAGAGGAGATGGAGAAAGGATTATAAAGAGCAAAGGATTCAAAGACACCACAAGGAACCCCACAGAGTCAACTAACATAAGCTCATAGAATTTCACAGAGAATGAACTGACAATCAGGTTCCCAGCATGGAACTGACCTAGGCATTCTACATAATTATTAGAGTTGCAGGGCTTGTTCTTCTTGCTGGACTTATAACAGTGAGAGCAGAGACTGTTTCTATTTGTTTGCAGGCTTCTAGGACCCTATTCCTCCTACTGGGTCACCTAGTCTAGTTTTGATAGGAGGCAGGGGTGGGAGTGCTTAGACTTACTTCAACTTCACTTGCCATATTTTGTTGATGTCCTTGGGTGGCTTGCCTTTTTCTGATTAGAAACAAAGGACTGAATGGGGGGCCAAAGGGAAGTGTTGGGGAGAGACTGGGAGGAGAGAATGGAGGGAAAACTGCAGTTGGAATAAAAGAAATAAATAATAGAGAAAATAAAGCAAAACAAAGACAAAGGTAATTTTGGAGAATAGCATTGATAGCAATCTGTTTAAATATGAAATATACATTGCTAAATATACTACAGTCATTATTGATAACATATTTATGAAGCAAATTTTTAAATGACAAGACATGGATTTTGTGAGAATGCTGAAAAAGTAATAATTAATTGGGAAGAAATAAACAGTAAAGCATTAAGAAATTCACAGTTTACTCTATTTGAGTGATAATTAAAAGGTAATGAGGGACGACAAGTTCATCGTTGTATATGATTTTAAGGATGTTATTATTCCTTTCTAAAAATACTAACTTGCATAAAATTGAATATAAAATATATTTAAATCCAATTTCATATATATATTTACCATGGCTATAAATGATGTTACATGCTGGAAAATTAGTGGCTAAATTCACAGCTGTATTCATAACAATTTTGTTTTAAGTTTTGCCTCATTATATGATTGTAGTTGGTAAGATGTATTCATTAACTTAAATTTTTTCTGCAAGACAATGTTACACAGAATTTTTAAAGGTTTTATTTTAAGAGACTGTGTATTACTTGAGCACAGTTCTTAAGGAGGTCACCAGAGGGTGTCAGATTCCTGGAACTGGTGTTAATTACAAAAGGGTTGTTAGCAGTCTAGTGGGTCCTGGACAATAAACCATGATCCTGGGAAGGGCAGCAAGTAACCAACCACTGAGCAGTTTCTTCACGTTCTCCCACAGAATTTTAAAACAATTTATGTATTTCCTAGTATGACTTCTCTATATATAAAAATGTGCTATGACAAAAATTCCCATGTGTCCTTGCCATCACTTACATGAGGCTCCACTTCTTGCTCTTGTCATGGTTAAGTCTTTGTCTATAATTTTTGAGGTTACACATAATCTCAAATGTATGTTACAATTTAAAGAACACACATATACCAGGCAGTGAGGGCACATGCCTATAATCCCAGCTCTCTGGAAGCAGAGGATCTATGTGAGTTCCAGGTCAGCATGGTCTATAAAACGAGCACCTGGACAGACTCAAAAGCTACACAGAGAAACCCTGTATCCAAAAATCCAACACACACACACACACACACACACACACACACACACACACACACACACACACTTCTTTTTTGTTTGTTTGTTTTTGTTGTTTTTAAATGATCCTTAGTCTACTTTGATAATTTCAACTCAGTTTCCTATTTTCACAAACTGGGTACCTGTTCCCAAACCTGCATTCATTGATTCATATTACTCAGTAGAAAGACTGTCAGGCCACTGGACCCTTCAGGTACTCCAATGTACACTAGATAAGTTTATAGGAAATAAATCTTCATGAATCTGAATCATTTGAATAATAACTGAAGAGAAGCTTCTAAACCTCATTGCAGATTTAATAATCTTATTTTACTTTCACAGAAATATTCAGTCACTATGAAAATAACACCTTCAATTTGTACTTATCTCACATCTACTAAGCAAGTCAAAGAATATATCATCAAAATTGATAGCAGACAAAAGTTTGAGAACACACTTAATGAGAATTGATGAAAAGTTATCCATGTAACATTAGAGAAATTGAAAAAATCGGTAATATCTCTGAGAATTTGACATTCAAAGAGATATGCCAGTTTTGAAAACTTATTTTCAAGATTACAGGCAAATGTGTGTAATAGGATTTCAACTTATGAGTGGTTGGCATTAAGTTACATGAAGTGTTAAAGGAGATAATTTATTTTAAATTGTTTAACAAGTGCCTTAATGTTGCCAGAAAACAGTCAACGAGTTTCAGAAATGTTGGTATATTATCTAGCATCTGGGCAACCAACTTATTCCAAAGTAACACAGACCATAAGGTAAAAAGTAGGTTTGAATTTCTTTACAAATGTCCCCCAAATTCTTGCATATCATTTCTCTGTCTTTTATGGATTTGATAGCTTCTAATGCATCTCCTTGGTTCTTTCTTTTCCCAATGTTTACTGTTTGTTTTTCATGACTGTTAATTCAGCTTATAGCATTAACTTGACGTCTGATTGTTGCTTGAAGTTCTTACTGTCTAAAAGCAAGATACTATATTTTGTAAATTATATAAGGAAAGAAATCTTTAAAAATTTCCTAAATATTCAACAAAACAGCAATCAAGCAATCAAACCAGCCATACTTCTTATTTATAGAACATTACATAATACAATGTATTATTCTTATTAAGTTTCTAGTTCTGTAAATACTAGAATTATCCAGTCTATTAAATATTGCTATTTATTGTTCTATTTTGAGATTCTTAACATACGTTTATAGTTTAATAACCATTGATCTTAATCTATAAGGATCTGAAGTGGTATAATATTCTAATCAATCTATTATTTCTTAATGATTATAATATATTCTCAGGATTTGGAGAAATGGGTAAGTGTTTCAGAGCATTGCTGCTCTTTCCAAAACACTGGGTTAGTTTCTAGCACCAACATGAGAGCTCACAACCATGTTCCAGCCTCCATGGGCACTAGACACATGATTGGCACATATCTATCAAAATACAAACCTGTTAAAAACAAAGACATCTTTTAAAATGATAATACTCCATTTGTGGTTATCTGTTGAATGTTGATTCTCAAATCTGAAGGTGAAAATATGTTTCAGTATTAGAAATATTTCACATCAATTCTAGAAAACATAAGGCAAGATTTTCTTTGTATAACTACCACCCCACTGAATATAACACATTGCCTGTGTTAGATGCTCCTCTGAAATAGTTGGATTACCCTCTGCTCAGTTTATACTGGCTTTTCTCTAAGTGGTCTTTATACCCATCTTGTCACTTAAGGAACTTAGGAGCAATTCGTTGTCAGACACTGGAGTGCCATGTCTATAAAATGTAATTATACTTTGCTCATGAGGCACTATTGACTAAGTTAACCCTTGAAAGAATGAGAAGCCCATTCCTGACACACCATGGGGATTTTGGCATATTCTTTATTCTAGCCAGGGCTGGAGCCCATTATCCTCATGTGAATAGCGCTACCTCAGATAGCCTTGTTCCAAGTTTTCCAAGATGTCCCACGATTATGACTACGTCTCATTTCATATTCCACAAAACATCAATAACATGCAATTTTCTAAACACAAAACTGCAGTTGTATAAATTTCATTGTATATTTTCATTAAGAACAATATATGTGTGCTAGAATACCAGCTCATTTACTTATCTTTTACATAATTTTTTAAATTTTATGCTTTCTTCTCATTTTGAACCTTCCTGCACCCTCATGTCCACCTCTGCCCTCTTCCCCGTCTCTTTCTCCTGGTTCCCTCTCCCCTCTCCTCATGTTCTCAATTTGCTAAGGAGATCTTGTCCCTTTCCCCTTCCCTGGGGTACCATGTTTGTCTCTCTTAGGATCCTCTTAGACATCAGGGAAATGCAAATCAAATCAAATCTGAGATACCATCTCACTCCTGTAAGAATGGCTAAAAAAACCCACAAAGAACAGGCTATGCTGTGAAGGATGTGGAAAAAGGGGACCACTCCCCCACTGCTGGTGGGAGTACCTACTCGTACAGCCACTTTGGAAATCAGTATGGAGATTCCTTGGGAAAATGAGAATCAATATACCCCAATATCCATAAATTCCACTCTAAAGCAACACTCGAAAGGTATACATTCATACAAAAAATACATCTCTTCAACTATGTTAACAGCAGCATTATTTGTAATAGCCAGAACCTGGAAGCAACCTAGATGCTCCTCAACTTAAGAGTGAATAGAGAAAATGTGGTACATTTACACAATGGAGTACTACTCATTGGGGGAAATAAAAACAATGGAATCTTGAAATTCTCAGGCAAATCGATAGCACTAGAAGAAACTATTCTGAGTGAGTTAACCCAATCACAATAGACAAAAACAATATGTACTTATTCATATATGGATTTTAGACATAAAGCAAAGGATTGTCAGCATGAATTAAAACAATATAAGAAAATAAAAAGAAATATATTTTAATGACTAAAATGTAAATTTCAAATGACTTTGGTTTCTTTATTAAAATGAATGTAATGAATATACATGATATTTCAGTACTTTAGCTATACTGTGCAATAAGTACTTAATTATAGTCGTTATGAAATACAATATTCACTTTTGAAAACAAATTAAGTATGAAAGGTCCTTTTTTGAACTACCTTGTTATAAGATCCTATATTTACTCCCTGTGTTCTGAAGCCCCATAACTCAGTAATTTTGTAATTCAAGAAGGATATCTGATTTTCCTCAATCTAAGACACCATCACTAGGAGGTAAGATCCATGAATCAGCCATGTATCTTTCAGTAACCATGATCCATTCAGTGCAAGTAGTTGTGTCTTTTGCATACCTGATGGTAAAAATATGGTTGCTGAATGGATGGCACTAGAAGAAACCGTCCTGAGCGAGGTAACCCAGTCACAAAAAGAGAAACATGGCATGTACTCTCTCATTTATGGATTTTAGACATAGATCTGGGGAGTGCCAGCCTACAATCCCATGGCCAGAGAGTCTGGGAAACAGATCCTTAATTCAGTGGCTGGTGGAAGCAGAGGCAGACTTCCATGGCTAAGCACTGAGCTGAACTCAAGCAATCCAGTGACAGAGAGGATGGACTGATGACCAGAGGCATTAAGACTGGGCTGGTTTAACCTCCAGAAACAGCTGTCCTGACAAGGTTAGCTCTTGAATCCCAGACTGATGCCTGGGAATCCAGCATGGGACTGATCAAGACACCCTGAATGTGGGTGTCAGTGAGGAGGCCTAGGTAATATATTGAGCCTTGGGTAGTAGATCAGTATTTATCCCAGGTATACAAATGGACTTTGGACTCCCATCCAACAATGAGAGATGCACTCTCACCCTGAACTCTTAGTAGAGGGTCTAGGCCCTGCCCTGGATGAAATGACAGACTATGGACACCCCCATGGAGGGACTCATCCTCCCTGGAGAAATGAGGGGATACTGGGGGTGTTGGTGGGAGGGCACGGGAGGAGGGGTGGAAAACGGAGAGGGACCTGGAATTGACATGTGAAACAACATTGTTTCTAATTTTAATTTAAATTTCAAAATAAAATATAAAAAAATATTGCTGCTGATTAAGTGAATGGACCACAAAAACTATATTTCACTGGATTGACAAAGAAGTGGGTATGTGTGTGTTTATATTCATTTATAAGTAAGAATATGTTACTTTTTGTTTTCCAATGAAAAAGCAAATATATAAAAGTAGTTGTGGTTTTGTTCTGTAATTTCGGAATAAATTAAACACTTGTATTCCCAAAATATTTTATTGTACATTCTCAAATCAGAAAGAATAATCCATAAAAGTCTTCAAAATGGATAGTTTCATTTGTTAGAGCATGACAATAGTTTGTGGTGAGTCTTAAAATGGTCTAACATAATTTTTCCTTTTTATTTAATATACAAGGTGTGACTTGTTTGTGAGTTGCTTGAATCTCATCTAATCTTCAGTGGTTCATT
This sequence comes from Mesocricetus auratus, assembly GCF_017639785.1. Taxonomy (NCBI): domain Eukaryota; kingdom Metazoa; phylum Chordata; class Mammalia; order Rodentia; family Cricetidae; genus Mesocricetus; species Mesocricetus auratus. The sequence continues at coordinate 38,119,738 of NW_024429190.1, forward strand.
TTTAATGATGACAAATTGCTACAGAAATGAGCCAGAGTAATCCATACAATGTCTATCTTGCAAAAACCCATCTTACTGTGGCAGCATCAGTAACACATGCTTACTCAAATTGGATATGTATGTAGTATTATCTACACAGGGACAAAAAGTCATGTTAAACAAATCAAATTCTGTCCTTGAATAATCCATAGACTGTTGTTAGTGGTTTGTCCTCTGCCATCTGATATGCAGGATGGAGATATGACATACCCCTCTGGATGTCTTCTACTCAAACTGGAAAATTTTTGAGCATGTTACCAAGTAATTTTATGTTTGACTGGAATATTCATATAATTTAGTAGCTATCCTAAAAGAAACTTATTAAAAGTCTCCAAATATGTAAGAATTTAGTTAATCCAAAAAATCGGGAGCATACTATATAAATATGTAGTTATTGCTAAAATACATTTTGTAGTAGAAATTGACAGTGATACAGGTATCAAAACAAATAGCTGTCCACCATTATTATACTTTCTAGGTCATACATGAATTAGGGAGGGGAAGCAAGGCTAGCACAGTAACTGAAAGTATATTTCTGAAGCAATTTGACAGGTAAAAAATTTGGATTTAAAATAATGAAAACATCTATTATTTCAGCACTTCTAAAGTTGTTCATATATATACATATTACCTTATTTTGACACAAATTACTATATTTTAAAGGAGACCACCACTGTCTAAAACCACACACAAACAAATCATACTTCAAAGAAACTGCATCCCATACTATAAAGTTTTAAATAAATAAATTCTATTTTATTCCATCTGTTCAATTTGCCAAACATAAGTCTTCTGTTTGTTTTTATTCTCAGCTAACTTCATTTAAATGCAAGTGCTTAAATTTAACTTAGTATTTAAGCAAGTATAGGGGTTTGAAAGAAAATGCCCAAATTGGCTCACAGGAAGTAGCTCTATTAGGAGCTGTTGCCTTCTTAGAGTAGGCATGGCCATGTTGGATGACATGTGTTGTTGGGGGTTAGCTTTGAGGTCTCAGAAGCTAAAACCAGGCCCAGTGACTCACAGTGTCTTCCTGCTGCCTGTTGATTCAGATATAAAACATTCAGCTACCTCTGTAGCACCATGTCTGCCTGCATGCTTCTTTGCTTCCTGCAATGATGACAATGGACTAAACTTTGGACTATAAGCCAAGTCCAATTAAATGTTTTTCTTTATTACAGTTGCCATGGTCATGGTGTCTATTCACAGTAATAGAAACTTTAACTAAGTCAGCCAGTAAGCTAGCTACAACTGACAGACAAAATTAATACATAATAAATTTGTAACAATAATTTTATATCACAATGCTAGACCCAGCTTATTCCTTTATCTCTAATAATGTTTCAAAATTTATATAGGCCTTCAATATGTAGCATATACAATATGATGCATGGATTAATGCCTTAGATTTTATGTTCTTCAGTGTTCAATTTGTTCTTTTCTTTTCCTTTCTACATAGCCCTTGCTAAGTTTTACCAGTAAGACACAAAGATGTTAGACTTAAAGAAATACATGTAGAAAATTCATTAGTTTCATCATAGAAAACCAAGTTAAACATCATAGGAAATATCACTATAACCTTAATATCCAAGAGAATGTTGTCCATATGTATATAAAATGAAAATTTATTGCTTACATGATTTATCTTCCTAGGTTTGCAAAAACTTTAAAGAAATAACATCTTCTAATTGAAATACTATTGCCTATGTAATGAGCAAGATCAAATGTGACAAAATAAATACTTTGATACAAATGCATGAATCAGGGATGCTGAAAACCACTACTATGTGTTAAGGAAAACTAGTGAAGTGTCTTTTCCGAACTATGTTTTCCCCCATTATCAGTATCTGAATATTTATATTTTTAAAGTTTCTGAATGGAATGTATATGCTAAATTTCAAAGTTTGATAAACATTTTCTGCCATAAATCTTAGTGCTTTAAAACATCCTTTTTAAAAAAACTAAGTCAGTAAATTTATGAAATATTTTGACAGGGAGTCATATAAAAAATAGTATGCTACACACACACACACATGTATATATATATATATATGTATATATATATATATGGATTAATGAGACAGAGATGGAGATTTATCCTTGGGTCTCTTCATAATATATGATGTATATGATATAGAGATATAGATATAAATATATAGATATGTTTGTGTGCATGTGTGATGGTTTTCTCAAAGATTCTAAGAGACCACAACTAAAAATTTTCAAATAAAATTTAAAAAATAGGTAAAAGCATATGATATATTTGTCAATGAAACTGTCAGATAGTTTTATGAAGTGTATATCTAATATTTAGGGAATAAGGCAGGAATGCTTAAGACTTCTTAAATGAACAATTGAAAAACAACAAATGACTGTGCTTACACAGGGTCAGAAAATATTTCTTATATACAATGTACAAATCAACATATTAGTACAAATTCAAACTCTTATATATGAAGTCTATTTAAAATATATACTCCCTTTACTTTCAAATTATATGTAATAAAAGATTACCATAAGTTCTTTACTAGAAGGAGGATTTCTTCAACTTCACAGACTGAACATATATTATGCCTCTGGCTTAATACTGTCTATAGCATTAAACTGCATGTAGCCGGACATTTTATTTTCACAAAAAAAGTCCAATGGATTTTGAAACAGAAACATTTCATACATGACACAGAAGACCTCAGAAATAATGAGCATGGCCACACATTTCAGTCTGTCATTTATTTCTTTTCTGTAAAAAATGTTTCTGACTCTGTGACCTACTGATTTCGAACCTACTAGCATCTCAGTCACACCAGGAAAAGAAAATAAACATTATGTCCAGACTAAATAAAGGACCTGCCATTACGGATCAAGTGCTTACAATGTTTTACTGACCACAATTTTTTCATAGGTTTTATGAAATAAAGAGGATTTACATCAATTCAAGTTCAAAATGTTTACAAAATGTAGATAGATGTATCATTAAGGAAGTAAAAATCTCAATAACTTCATAAAAACAATATCATTAGTAGTTATTCTATGTAATAGCAAAAACAATTGCAAATAAAATATTCCTTTATATTGACCACAGTTGAATTATAATGTTAGAAAGAGAAATAACCATATTTGTAGAGAATTTGAAGAAACTAGAACACTCACATTTTTGTATTACTGTAAGGAATATAGTGTTACAGTCATTTTGTTAGGCAGTTTTCCAAAAAAACTGAAATGAAGAATTATGGAACCACAACTGTAATTTGTAATTTGTAACTATATAAACAAGAAAACTGAAAAAATGCATAAGCAAAAATTTCATATTAGCACAGTTAACAATTGTCAAAATATATGAGGAACCTAAATTTTTCACAAATAATAAATGAATAAACATAAATGATATATTTATAAAATAGAACACTGCCCAAATTGTACAAAGAATGGTACATATGTTGTTTTATATGTTTAAATACATTAATTCCTTCTGCACTAGTGTAAAACAAAGCAATTGTGAAGCTCAATTTCAAAGTGTAGTTATACAGGGTCATTAAAACACTGAGTCAAAACTATAGTTCTGCACAGTGAGTATCCTTCTCCTGCATCTTATTTCATTCACCAAAAAAAAAATGACTTTATCACATACACAATGTGATAGAAACAAGAGAAAAAAATCAAAAACTACCTTTATATGTGAAGGAATAAAACCCACAGATTAAAAGCACAGCAATAGCATTAGCAGACATAAAAATCATGGCAGATTCAGGAATTCCATCAATGGGCATTTAGAAAAATGATGACTAATGTGTTGTGGTTTCTTATTTTATTTTTAAAATTAAATTTAAATTAGAAACAAGGTTGCTTCACATGTCAATTCCAGGTCCCTCTCTCTTTCCCTCCCCTCCTCTCGTGCCATCCCACCAAGCCCCCATTATCCCCTCATTTCCCCAGGGAGGGTGATGCCCTCCATGGGGGTGTCCATAGTGTGTCACTTCAATCAGGGCAGGGCCTAGATCCTCCCCCAAGAGTTCACGGTAAAAGTGCATCTGTCATTGATGGATGGGAGCCCAAAGTCCATTTGTATACCCAGGATAAATACTGATCTACTACCCACACTCAGGGGGTCTTGAACAGTCCCATGCTGGATTCCCAGGCATCAGTCTGGGATTCAAGGGTTAATCGTTGTCAGGTCAGCTGTTTCTAGGGGTTAAACCAGCCCAGTCTTAATGCATTTGGTCATCAGTCCACCCTCTCTGCTATTGGATTTCTTGAGTTCAGCTCAGTGCTTAGCCATGGGAGTCTGCCTCTGCTCTCATCAGCCACTGAATGAAGTTTCTGTTTCCCAGACTCTCTGGCCATGGGACTGTAGGCTGGCACTCCCCAGGTCTATGTCTAAAATCCATATATGAGAGAGTACATGCCATGTTTCTCTTTTTGTGACTGGGTTACCTCACTCAGGATAGTTTCTTCTAGTGTCCTCCATTTGCCTGCAAATCTCAGGATTCCATTGTTTTTTTCTGCTGAATAGTACTCCATTGTGTAAATATACCACTTTTTCTCTATCTACTCTTCAGTTGAGGGGCATCTAGGTTGCTTCCAAGTTCTGGCTGTTACAAATAATGCTGCTATGAACATAGTAGAACAGACATCCTTGTTGTATGAATGGGCATCTTTTGGATATATGCCTAAGAGTGGAGTTGCTGGGTCTTGTGGTAGGTTTATTCCAGTTTTTCTGAGGAATCTCCATACTGACTTCCAAAGTGGCTGTACAAGTTGGCACTCTCACCAGCAGTGGAGGAGTGTTCCCCTTTCACCATATCCTCTCCAGTATAAATTGTCCTTGGTGTTTTTTATTTTAGCCATTCTTACAGGAGTGAGATGGTATCTCAGAGTTGTTTTATTTGCATTTCCCGGATAGCTAAGGATGTTGAGTACTTCCTCAAGTGCCTCTCAGCCATTTTAGACTTCTCTATTGAGAATTTTCTATTTAGTTCTGTAGCCCACTTTTTAATAGGATCCTTTGGTGTTTTGGAGACTTGCTTCTTGAGTACTTGGTAAATTTTGGAGATAAACCCTCTGTCAGATGTAGGGTTAGTGAATATTTTTTCCCAATCTTTGGGCTGCCTTTTTGTCTTGCTGTGTCCTTTACCTTATAGAAGTTTCTCAGTTTCAGAAGGTCCCATGTATTAATTTTTTATTTCACTGTCTCTGCTATGGGTGTTTTGTTTAGGAAGCCATCTCCTGTACTAATTAGTTCAACTGTACCACCCACTTTCTCTTTTAAGAGGTTCATTGTGGCTGGATGTATGTTTAGGTCTTTGATCCATTTGAACTTAAGTTGTGTGCATGGTGATAGACATGGATCGATCCAAATTCTTCTACATGCAAGCATCCAGTTATGCCAGTACCATTTGTTAAAAATTCTTTCTTTTTTCCATTGTATATTTTTAGTTTTTTTGTGGAAGATCACATAGTCATACCTGTATGCGTTAATATTAGGGTGTTCAATTCGATTCCATTGGTCTACCTGTCTATTTTTGTGCCAATATCAAACTGTTTTCAGGACTACAGCTCTATAATAGAGCATGAGATCGGGGAAGGTGATGCCTCCATATGATGCTTTGTTGAGTAAGGTTGTTTTGGCTATCCTGGGTCTTTTGTTTTTCCATACAAAATTGATTATTGTGCTTTCAAGGTCTGTGAAGAATTGTGCAGGTATTTTTATGGGGATTGCATTGAATCTGTAGATTGCTTTTGGCAGGATTGCAATTTTTACTACATTGATCCTACCTATCCAAGAGCATGGGCGATCTTTCCATTTTGTGAGGGCTTCTTTAATTTCTTTCTTTAAAGACTTCCGATACAGGTCTTTCACTTGTTTGGTTAGCAATACCCCAAGGTGTTTTATGTTGTTTGTGGTAATTATAAAGGGTGATGTTTCTGTTATTTCTTTCTCAGCCCTTTTATCATCTGTATATAGTAGGGCTACTGATTTTATTGAGTTGATCTTGTAGCCTGCCACTTTCCTGAAGGTGTTAATCAGCTGTAAGTGTTCCCTGGTAGAGTTCTTTGGGTCGTTTATGTAAACTATCATATCATCTGCAAATAGTGAAAGTTTGACCTCTTCCTTTCCAATTTGTATCCCCTTGATCTCCTTTTGTTGTTGTATGGCTCTGGATAGAACTTTAAGTACAATGTTGAAAAGGTATGGAGAGAGTGGACAGCCTTGTCTTGTTCCTGATTTTAGTGGAACTGCATTGAGTTTCTGTCCATTTAGTTTGATGTTGGCTGTTGGTGTGCTATATATAGTTTTTATTATATTTAGGTATGTTCCTGTTATCCCTGATCTCTCCAAGAACTTACCATGAAGGGGTGCTGGATTTTGTCAAAGGCTTTTCCTACATCTAGTGAGATGATCATGCGATTTTTGTTTTTTAGCTTCTTTATATGGTGCTTTAAATTTATGGATTTTTGTATGTTGAACCATCCCTGCATCCCTGGGATGACACCTACTTGATCGTGGTGAATGATTGTTTTGATGTGTTCTTGGACCCGATTTGCCAGTATTTTATTGAGTATTTTTGCATCAATGTTCATGAGGGATATTGGTCTGAAGTTCTCTTTCTTAGTTGTGTATTTGTGTGACTTGTGGATAAAGGTTATTGAAGCCTCATAGAAAGAGATTGTCAAAGACCCTTCTGCTTCTATCAAGTGGAATAATTTGAGAATTGTTATAAGCTGTCCTTTGAATTTCTCGTAGAATTCTGCAATGAGGCCATATGGACATGGGCTTTTATTGGTTGGGAGATTTTGATGACTGCTTCTCTTTCCATAGGGGTTATAGGTCTATTTAAATTGGTTATCTGTTCTTGATTTAATTTTGGCAAGTGATAGCCTTCCAGGAAGTCATTCCTTTCCTTTAAGTTTTCGAATTTTGTGGATTACTGGTTTTCAAAGTATGAACTGATGATTCTCTGAATTTCCTCAGAGTCCGTTGTTATGTCCCCTTGTCATTTCTGATTTTGTTAATTTAAATGTTCACACTCTGCTGTTTGGTAAGTTTGGACAAAGTTTTGTCTGTCTTGTTGATTTTCTCAAAGAACCACATCTTCGTTGCATTGATTCTTTGTATTGTTTTCCTAGTTTCTACTTTATTGATTTCAACCCTCGGTTTGATTATTTCCTGGTTTCTACTCTTCCTGGGGTAGTTTGCTTCTTTGTGTTCTATAGCTTTCAGCTGTGCTGTTAATTTTCTAGTATAACTTTTCTCCAGATTCTTCATGTGGGCACTTAGTGCTTTGAACTTCCTCCGTAGCACAACTTTCAGAGTGTCCCATAGGTTTGGGTATATTGTGTCTTCATTCTCACTGAATTCTAGGAAGTTTTCAATTTCTTTTTTTATTTCTTCTTTGACCCAGCAATGGTGCAGTTGTGCATTTTCAAGTTCCATGAATTTGTAGGGTTTCTGCAATTTGTGTTGTTGTTGAATTCTAATTTTAACACATGGTGGTCTGATAAGATGCTTCGAGTTATTCCAATTTTTTGTAACTGCTGAGGTTTGATATATTGCCAAGTGTGTGGTCAATTTTTGAGAAGGTTCCATGTGGTGCTGAGAAGAAGGTATATTCTTTTTTATGTGATGAAATGTTCTAAAGATGTTTGTTAATCCAAATTGGGTCATTACTTCTATTAGACCCTTTGCATCTTGTTGAGTTTCTGTCTGGTATTCATGTATAGTGATGAGAGTAGGGTGTTGACGTCTCCCACTATAAGTGTGTGGGGCTTTATATGTGATTTAAGTTTTAGTAATGTTTCTGTTACAAACGTGGATGACTTTGTATTTGGGGCATAGATGTTCAGAACTGAAACATCATCTTGGTGGGTTTCACCTGTGATGAGTATGTAATGACCTCCTTCATCTCTTTTGATTGATTTAATTTTAAAATCTAACTTGTTTCTTAGGGCCATTTGATTGGAAAATCTTTTCCCAACCTTTAACTTTCAGGTAATATCTGTCTTTGAGGGTGAGATGTCTTTCTTTTATGCAGCAGAAGGATGGGTTCTGTCTTCGAATCCATTCTGTTAGCCTGTGTCTTTTTTTGCGTGAGTTAAGACCATTAATATTGAGGGATAATAATGACCATTGATTGCTCATTATTCTTTGATTTGGAAAGGTTGTTGTTGTTGGAATTATGTGTGGAATTCCAGCCCTTTTTTCTTTTGGCTTTTGGTAATGTGGGATCTCTAATGCCTATGTTTTTTCTGGTTGTAGTTAAACTTCCTTGGGTTGGAGTTTTGTTCCAGAACTTTCTGTAGGGCTGGGTTAGTGGATATGTATTGCTTTAATCTAGTTTTGTCATGGAATATCTTGTATTCTCCATCTATAGTGATTGAGAGCTTTGCCGTGTATAGTAGTCTGGGCTGGCATCCATAGTCTCTTAGTATTGGTAGAATATCTACCCAGGACCTTCTGGCTTTCAGAGTTTCCATGGAGAAGTCTGGTGTAATTCTGATGTTTGCCTTTATATGTTATTTGGCCTTTTTCCTTAGCTGCTCTTTGTATTCTTTCTTTATTCTGTATATTTGGGGTCTTGATTATTATGCAGCAAGGGGATTTTTTTTATGATCCACTCTATTTGGTGTTCTGTAAGCTTCTTGTACATTGGCATGTCTGTCTTTAGGTTGCGAAAGTTTTCTTCTATGATTTTGTTGAATATGTTTTCTGCCCCTTTGAGGTGGTTTTCTTCCCCTTTTTCTACACCTATTATTCTTAGGTTTGGTCTTTTCATGGTGTCCCATATTCCTGGATGTTTTTGTTGGACTTTTGATTTTCTTTGTTTGATGAATCCATTTCTCCTAGTGTATTTTCAACACCTGAGATTCTCTCTTCCATCTCTTGTATTCTGTTGGTAATGCTTGTATTAGTAGTACCTGACTGTTTGCCCAGCTTTTCTATTACAGCCTTTCTTCAGATTGTGCTTTTTTCTTAATTGTCTCCATTTCAGTTTTCAACCCTTGCACTGTTTGAATTCTTTCTTGCAATTTTCGGTTCATCTTTTCATCCACTTTTTGCATTTATGTATTTTTTGGTTTGTTTTTGTCCATTTCTTGCATTTTTTGCTTTGTTTTTTCATCCATTTGTTTGAGGGTTTTTCCTATATCCTCTTTTAGGGCCTCTATCATTTTCTTGAAAGTGGTTTTAAGGTCATTCTCTTCTGCTTCATTTGAATTGGAATTTTGGAGTCTTGGTGGTGTGGAGTCTTCAGAATCTGGCGGTGTCATATTTGTTTTTCTGTTGTTGAGTGTGTTTTTGTATTGTCTCTTTCCCATCTCTTCTTCTAGCGGGTGCAGAAAGAGCCCCTTACTGGTCTGGTGTTTATAGGACCAGAGTTCCCTTTTGGTGGGTGCAAGCAATACGTTGGTAGTTTTTCTATTCCTCTTCTTATTTCTGGTCCCATGTGTGGAAAAGAAGACTATGAATCTGGGGTATGTAGTCTCCCACCTGGTCCCTGGTCCCTTTGGTGTAAGAGAAGACCTGGGATCTCGGGTGCTTAGCTCTTGCCAGCGTGGGAAGCTCTGTGGCAGTCCTCAGGCAATTCCCAGGCACTGGAATGAAGGCCTGGATGCAGGGCCTGTTTGACCCTGCCAGACCCACAGGATCCCTGGTCTCATTGGTGGAAGAGAAGACCTAGGATCTGTGGTGCTTTGCTCACTCTGGGATGGGAGGCTCTTTCGTGCTGTGGTTTCTAATGAATAAAGTAGGTGGCATGCATGAATAGATGAGAAATATAAGCAGATAGATGAAAATTCCATAGAATAAAAATACAAAAGTAAATGCATAGGATTTAGAACACTATAATGGAAATAAAGCATGTACATGATAGACTCTAGTAGATCTGCTCCATTTCAAGAGTACTTGAACACTAGGAGTAAAAATTTTTTTTTTTTGGTTTTTACGAGACAGGGTTTCTCTGTATTGTTTTGGAGGCTATCGGTCCAGCCCGGCCTCAAACTCACAGAGATCTGCCTGCCTCTACCTCCCGAGTGCTGGAATTAAAGGCGTGTGCCACCACCGCCCGGCAGGAGTAAAATTTTACAAGACAGATTGTGTTCCACCTTGAAGCAAATAATACATAATTCAAGTATGGAAGGGTAAAAAGACATCAGAATATTCAAGTACTCAAGAATTAGAATTTAAAATTAAAAACCGTGCAAAGAGAATTATAGAAGCAAAAGAGGAAAATAATAACGACAAAATTATCAATATTGTTATTGAGATAATACCACATATGAAATGAATTTAGGAGGAGTCATTTAATAAAACCATTATAAGTTATTACTTGTTAGTCTTCCACACTTAATGTCATACATGTGTGGTCATGATCACTATAAAGCAATACATTATAACTAATTTATGCAAATGGTGACAAGGAAAGAGCATTAGGATATGAAGTGTAATATCACTGGAAATAGGAATAATATATTGTAAGAAACACAGGGAGACCCTCATATGTGTTTATGTACCTAAAATGATGCTTTGCTCCCTTGAATAAATAATGCAACAATATGTGATGAAAGGCATATCTATTTTAGGGATACTTTGCCAAAGTTTTGCTTAAAATTAGTTGTGCTATCAACTTGATTTGTAAATGAGTTGTTGAAAGTCATAAGACAGGGAGAGTAGGGAAGGGAGTCCTAGGCAAGGACAGCTAAACTAACAGGGATTAAGAGTGGTATTGAGGGAACAACAGACCTTGGCCAGAGGCTTACTTCCACATCAGCTTGGGAGCAGGCAGCTATAAGATAATGTTTACTAAAAACATGTTTACTAAAAACACTATGGTGCCCAGAGCAATAAGTTCCTGATAAGGGCTGGCCCATGGAAACGCCCTAATCTTGACCTTTTCCAAAGACTAACTGCCTCTAACTGACCCACCCACCCACCGCCACTTCTGGTGAAAGGGTATATTCAACCGGCCAGGGTAGGAATAAAGTAGAGCCTTCTTGAGGAGATTCTGGAAGCCTTCTTGAAGTTCCCTTTACACCACCGACTGGTCTCTGTGTCATCAATCCAGACAACCTCCGCACATTCTCGGACACAGGCTGCACAGCACTTTCGGCAGTATTCTATCATTCTGAAAGCTAGTGACTGGGGATTAAGCATACAGATGAGTACCAATTTGGCTTTTCCATGTCCTATGACTAAATGTGTGGTATCTTCAGCAAAAGCATTTATTTACTTATATATCTATCTATTCATTTATATTTTATGTGTGAGTACTCTTCATTTATACCTGCATGCCAGAAGTGTACACCATATCCTACTATAGATTGTGGAGAAACCATCATGTGATTTCTGGGAATTGAACTCAGGTCCTCTGGAAGAGCAGTCAGTGCTCTTAACTGCTGGACCACCTCTTCCATCTCAGGAACACTATTTTAACATCAAGTTCTATAAGGAAATCAGGAGCATTGACAACAGCTTTGACAATGAACAAATAATATTAACTATGTGATCAACATTATTCTGTTTATATTATGAACTGAAAATATTTATATGCTAATTTTTAATAATATTTCTTTGCAAATTTTAGTGATTGTTGAGTATTTTCTTATTTTCCATTCTCTTTAAGATGGGATGGAAACAAATTTGAAATCTTTATACTGCATTATTTCATAATTTATGACCTTGGTTTTCATTGGCAGTTGTTTTTACTAATGCCATGATCTGTCTTACTTTATGATACTTAGTATTATTGTAAAAATTTTGTAAAATTAGTGGAATTATTTTAAATAGAACACAAAATGTCAGCCTGTCCCATAACCTAGAAGACATCTCTTTTAAGATGTATTTTACTATGCTAGCACAATACTACAAATACTTTTCTATAACTGGTATACTTTTACTTCAAGCAAAACAATTTTTATCCAGCATAATGTAAAAGCAAGCGTCTAAATTAGATTATCTAACTGAAAAAAAACCAGGATATTGTAAGAAATCACATGTGAGCTGGGCATTGGTGTCGCATGCCTTTAATCTCAGGACTCAGTAGACAGAGGGAGGTGGATCTCTGTGAGTTCAAGGACAGCCTGGTCTACAAGACCTAGTTCCAGGACAGCCTCCAAAGCAATACAGAGAAACCCTGTCTGTAAAATCAAAAAAAATAAAGAAAGAAAAAGAAAAAGAAACAAAAAGAATGAAATAAAGAAATTACAAGTGTTAAACTATATAAAAAAATAATAGGAGCAATCTCACATCTAAGAGCTAAACACAATAAATTAAAAGAAAATGATTGGGAATAAATGTAGCCAAGGACATGAAAACTTGATACAGTGAAAACTACAAAGTATAAATTAAATATAATGTACAGTATGAAAATAGTGGAATACATTCTATAATAATGGATTAGATGAATTTCATAATGGGAAAGTATCACCTATATAGACTCAATGATGCAAACTCTATCAAATATTCCATGCTGTTCTGGCAAGGCAAAAACATAGACAATGCAAGAAATAATTGCAAGTTATCTCTTTGACAGGGAAGTAATTAGCAAACTATATAAAAATTAAAAAATAACATAAAGTAGTCATAAACAATAAAATCAAAATAATAATCGATACAAAACAGATGACCAATAATGTGAAAAAATCAGTATCATTAATTAGGGAAAGAAACAGTGAAAAATGAACTTTTTTAAAAATGGCAATTCCAAAAGTGATATAAACTATTGTATGCTGCTCAGAATGTTAAGAATGAGGAGCCCTTGAACAATTTTTAAAACTGTATGTTAGTCTAGTCTTTATGGAACACAGAACACAATTTTCCCAAATGAGGTTAAAATGATAAATATTGCACGATCGCATTATAAATTCCATTACATAGACTATAATAAAAATAATTTCCATGTTAAAGAGATTCATATATCCCCATGCTCACAGTAACATTGTTGACAAGGCCCAAGAAATAGAAATAGGTAGAAAAATTATAATATCTAATAAAAAATAAAATTGTAGGACACAAAAGTCATATAAGAAGTTTCATATGCATACATACATATATGTATATAATAAATTCTCAGAGAAATAGATCTACGTCATTTATAAGAAATTCAAAAATTAATCATCAAGGAATAAAGCTAAAAAAAAAAGCCTCTACGGCAAAAGTAGTAAACACAGAAAAAGGAAATGCCAGGCACTAGAGGATAGATAGGACCCCCATGCTTTCAGACTAGCAGAATTAATATTGTGAACTGGATATACTACCAGAATTAACCTATAGATTCATTGCAATCTCAAGAAACTTAAGATATCTAGGAAAGTATATATACATTAATATATTATCACAAAAGTTCACAGTTAATCAAAATAAATCTTAGAAGTAATGACACAGCTGTAGCCCCTAAAAACTTGACCTTAAACTGTACTACAAAGTAGTGCTGCAGACCTTGCCTATGTAATGGTGACCAGGGAAAGCTGGCAGGCTGAGCCCTCCAGCTACCACCCAGTGCCAGAAATTTGACCAATGATTTTGCCCTCCCAACATCCACTGAATCTATGAACTGCTGGAGCATGTGAAGGGTACAAACCTATAGGTACAAAAATAGGAGGATCTCCATGACACAGAAAAATAACAGCAACACCAGTGAGAGTCCATTATTGGGGGGTAGTAGAAGTCAGAGGGTTAGAACCATACCAAAGACTCATGGCAGCGGTGACATTAAAGTAAAGATGAATGGGAGAAAAAGGGTAAACTGTGTGACTCAACACATTAGACTACACTTTCCATGACAAGATTGTTCTCCATTTGTCTTTTTTATTTCATTTGTTTTGGTTTTGTTTTCAGTTTTTCTTTTAAATTTCATTTTGATTTATGGAGGAGGTTGCAAGGTAGAGGGTGGTTGCTAGCAAACAGGACAGGAGATACATGGGATTGGAATGCAGTATGTGAAATCCAAAAAGAATCGATAAATTTTAAAAAAAGGAATTGAAATCTGACAAGGAATGCTGGAGAGGGTCTGGAGAATGGCGTTTGTGACTTATTGATAGCCACTCCATTATATAGCCATTATTGAAATTAATTTGGAAGTTCCTCAAAAAGGTAGAAGTAGAACAATCACATGACTTTCTATTTTACACCAAGATATATACCGAGAGGTATTTTCACATCTGTGTTTTTATAACTGACCTGTTTATAATAGCATAGGAATAGAATCAACTTCTATGCCCATCAGCATATGAGTGGAAAAGTAAAGTACAGTATATACTCAAAATGGAATATACTTAAACTGTAAAGAAAAATCAAGTTGTTACATTTACAGGAAATGGACTTTGGTAGTATAAAATTAAGTAAGGCAAAGCAAATTCAGAAATAAATAATAACAGTGTTCTCCCTCATATGCAAATTCTCACATACTTAGATAGATATAGATACAGAAAGCAATACAGATATCGATATAGCAGGTAAGTAAACAGCTAACATTGTGTCTGTAATATATGGTTTAGAAAGAAACAAAGATAAATTAATATTAGGTGATGAGGAAAAATGATCTCAGGCAATATATATGTGTGTGTGTGTGTGTGTGTGTGTGTGTGTGTAAAACCTACATACATCTCTTTATATCCATATATATTTTGCATCTATACATACACATATATGCGCATATGTACACCCACACACACCCACACACCCACACACTCGTGCACACACACACATATATAAACACTGGCGCATATGCAAGCATATATATATATATATTTCCCTCCATAAATATCTTCATGTTAGCTTGCATCTATCTAAATATCCATTTTGATATGTGTACTTATATACTGTTTTTGCCTATATCTTTATTATATTAGTTTCTCTTGAAAAATTGACAGTAACATCTTTTGATTCTGAGGGATTTATAAGAAAAGAACCTTAAAGTTGAGTTTCTTTGAATTAGTTCCTAGGTTCCTGGAACTGATATACAAGCTTGATTTTGTTTAAAGTATCAATTCTATTTTTTAGTGATAAAGAAAATTAATAGACCTTGAAAGTAGAAACACATGAATGTTCCCTCTTAACAAGATACTACTTAAAGAATTTGCATTTGCGTATGTGTTCGTTGTGTTTCTCGGAATCTTTTAAAAATTAAACTAGGTCTTCTCTTTTTACAATGGACAGAAGTGAAGGACAAAGTCAGGGTTCCAAATTCAAGTATATGTGTGCTGAGCATCTTTGTGTCTGTCTACAGACACAACATTTGATGTTGAGATTTCTGAAAAACATCTTAACCTCTGAGCTTTGTCATGAATTTAAAGAGAAATTGAATTGCTGACCTAGAAGAATTTCTGCTATTACAGTGACAGAACTGATTGTGAATGGAAGTAATCCTGAAAATGGGAAAGGAACATATAGGCAGAATATCATGAAAGACATAGAATTTATCATTTCTTCTGATTCCTCAGCTGAGACGACAACAGTGTTAGATAAAGCTTATGTTACTGTCATGAAAGACAATGTTTATGTCAGAATCTGCACTTACTAACTCTCTGTGACATCAGACTTCTAAATAGACTCAACCATAGGTTTGTAATGGAGGAATAACATATGAACTCTGAGAAATTATACCAAACTATCAAAGAAGTAGATGTTTTTTCTAATTCACATTGAAATAGGCCTAAGGAATGTCCGTGAGAAAGTTTGGAAGGAACAGACATATTGATTCCACTAAATTTATTTGTAGATGCCTATTATTAAATAGAAATTCTGAACACAGTATTATAGTAATACTGAAGGTTTAGAAAGTCTTCTTGTCAGGATAAAATATAGAACAGAAATTGGCTAACCCCAAATGTGTTGAATTGTCTTCACTTTCTTAAAGTACTATTGAAGCTTTCCAAAGTAGAGGCAGCTTGATATACTACAGTGGATTTTTCTTTTATTGTATGTCCTGTTGCAGACCATAGGAATAAATTGGTAAGGGAAGCCCAAGCCTTCTTTAAGTTCCACATGGTTATTCTTAGCAGGTTGTAAATTTCAGTGGGAGCTACATTCACTGATCCAGATCTTTAAAAGCCATCAAGTTAATTGGATGCCAGTGGGGCAGAGGTCAAATGGCAGTACTCACTTGAAGGGCAAGAGAGCTACAGTTATTGTAATGAACAGCAATGTCAAAGCACTGAGGAGTGTGGTCTGGTTCCTGAGGACCTCTGACACTGCGTATTTCATCTTGGTGTTCTTAGGAGGGAAACAGAGAGGGAGTTCAGTTAATTTTCACTTAATTTGTGTAAGTAGTCAAAGGAAAAAGTGCAAAGGAATATAACTTGGATACCAGAACAGAACCAAGGCATCTCTAGAGATTCAAACGCCCCCAAAGAAATAAACAAACAAACATACAAATAAATATATATATAAAAGGATGGGCACTGTGACCAATGGAGAATTTCCACCTAGGCTCTCTGACATTGAGAGTGAAGACTCTACTAGAAAGGCCACTAGAACCCTCTAGATACGAAGTTGGATAAGAAACAATATCATATTCCTTCTGGGATTTCAGTAATTAGTGTGGCCATTAAAGAAATAAAGTACTTAGAAGAGGTGACTCCTGGTTCCATTCACAGAAGCCTTTGGTGTGTTGTATAGACATCGATGAAAACATAGAGAAGACAAGAAGTGTGATAGGTGTGGTAACTGTGTACCTAGAACACTTTGCTAGTACTTTACAACGAACCATTAACAATTAAGCAAATAAAACACAAGCCTTTAATACTTCATATGTTTTCTGTATGAAAAGGTGTAGCAAATATTCCATGACTTCTGTATGCTAAAATTTTATTATCAACTGAGTTTCAGAGTCATTTATAAATGAATAGTTATTTTTGGTGTAGAATATAGGATAGAAATTTTTGTAAATTCTCACCTGGTGCTGTTTCCGGTTGTCAGAGATCTCTGACTGTCCTCTGCTATTTATCTCTCCTCACATATCTTAAGGGTCTTCAGATCTCCAAATATGTGTAAATATGTTAAAGGGGCTTATGGAGTATTGGGTTCTTTTTTTTTCAGTTAAAAACTCAATGTATTTGAGTTGGTAGTTACTTCTGCAAAATGTGTGTATCATGGAAATTGCATAATCATGTGGGACTAGTCTATCTAATTCACAAATGGAGGTTGTTTTTGGTTGTTTTTTTAAATTTTTTTACTTTGGCTTTTTGTTCTTGGGGCAAGCTAACACCAAGTTCTTAAATAAATCACACTCAGAGGCTTATTATTTTTATAAATACCGGGCCTTAGCTTGGGTTATTTCTAGTTAGCTTTCCTTAACATAAATTATCCTGTCTACCATTAGCTTCTGGTCTTTTTCCTTTTCTTAGTTCTGTAATCTTACTTTCACTTTTACTCTGTAGCTGGCTGTGTAGCTGTATAACTGACTCCTTCTTTTCTTGCTCCTTGATCTCTCTTGCTTCTTTTTCTCCTTCTGTTGACTCTCTCTCTCTCTCTCTCTCTCTCTCTCTCTC
Source organism: Mesocricetus auratus (assembly GCF_017639785.1). Lineage (NCBI taxonomy): Eukaryota > Metazoa > Chordata > Mammalia > Rodentia > Cricetidae > Mesocricetus > Mesocricetus auratus. The sequence goes on from NW_024429190.1 coordinate 38,137,255, forward strand.
TCTCTCTCTCTCTCTCTCTCTCTCTCTCTCTCTCTCTCTCTCTCTCTCTCTCTCTCTGCCAGCTCTGCATGTCCTTTCTCCTGCCTTGTTATTGGCCATTTAAATTTTATTAGACTGTCAGGTGTTTCACACAGACAGTGTAACACAGCTTCACAGATCTAAACAAATGAAATGTAAAAGAATGCAACACACGTTTGCATCATTAAAACAAATGTTCCATAGCATAAACAAATGAAGCATATCTTAAAATAATATTTTACAGCAGGAGTTCATACAGAAGATAGTAAAGGTATTTTGTGCAAAAGAAGTTTTAGAAATCTCAGTGTCCTTCTAGAATTCCACTTGGCATAGAAGCTTGGGATGGAGAAATGAGTATTTATATCATGAAACAAATAATAATGATGATGATGATGATAATGATGATGATAAACACTTCTGTAGTGTGAGGTTTTTCTTGGCCCAGCTAGGTCCTGCTGCCCTTCTCTGCCCCAAAGGAACATGCACACGTTATATTAGCTATAAATACTGTTGACCTTTGGCTAAGGTTTTATATTTCCTAGCTCAGTCTTAATTATTCACCTATTTTCCAATAATCCATGTATTTCCTTGTTGCCTATCTTATCAGAGAAAAGGTGTGGGCCTCTACCTCCCTTGGGGTCTATATCGTGTCTGCTCAATGTCTCCAAAGAGAAGGGAGATAAGAGAGTGATTTCCTGCTTGTCCATGCTTATCTGCTAATTCTGACCTGCTATGTCACTTCCTGCCTGGATCACATGGTGATTTCTTTTTACTACATTTCCCAGAATCCTGCCCAACTTCTAGTATAACTGTCTTCCTTCCCTTTTGGCCAATAGTACTTTATTCAGCAACCACTACGATAAACAAAACATTCCCTATCACACTTCCCCTTTCAGAAGTAAAACTAGAATAAAATCAAGTCGACAGTGTAAAAACAGTGTCTGGAGACAGGTTTAGAACTCTTGAGTATCTAGGGTATTGTGTTTCCATTAATACAACATTTTGAAGTGTAATACAGAAAATGTAAGCAACATTGACATGCTTTAAAAATATGTAGATTGGGATGTTATAAAGACTCTAGTGGTACTGAAAATGAGGCCTGTGAATGAGGGAAAGAATAAATAATACACTATCTAAGTATGGTGTCCAAAAAAGGAACAGAGCATTGCAGAGGAAAGACCTCCTGGAGGAATTAAAAAGTAAGTTATTGAAAATAGACCTGTCTATACATGGGAGAAAACCGCACAGATGTGGGGATTAAACATCACAAAAATTATTTAATAATTTTTATATGTCTAAAGACTAGACTTGGTCTCCATAGGCTAAAGGCATCATGTCAACAATAAACATTCCTTTGAAAGAACTTGGACAACTGCTTTCTTGACTTTTCCAGTATTAAGGATCTCAATTTGCACGAGATTATCTTCTTCAAAATGGATAAAGTAACTTTAGATCATTTCATATTATTTATCTTGACTTTGTTATAACATTTTCATAATTCAAAGGAACCTTGGATTTGTGCTTAATTTACCTCAATGAGTTAAGATTACATTTTCAACATAAATTCAGTTGATTGAGGAACTTGATTTCACCTGCAACTTTAGTTTCTCTTCTTTGTGGAACTTGATACATTCTGAGGTTTTGAGGCTTAGAATATAAATATCTCTATATGTCATTGTATTTTTCAAAAGTGAAAGGAGAGATAACATATCAATTGTTACTGTCTAGACTTATTTCATGTACTTTTCAAATATCTTCATGTCATTTTATTCTCATGTCATTATCATTTTTACATTAATTTCATTTCTGTACTTGTCTCTCTCATGTAACTAACTCCATCTTTGTGTATTTTATACAATGTTATAGACATATATTACAATGTTACTCCTTTAACAGTAAAACTGGTTAAAATGAAACTCAACAAAGCTTAGTTATTGAATGATGAATAAAGGAGAAATTTATAATCTATTGTTCAATATTCATAATATATATGTATATATTTATTTTATTGGTGCTTTGCCTGCATGTATGCTTGTTTGAGAGTGTTGGGTGTCTCTGGAACTGATGTTACAGACAGCTAAGAGATGCCATATGGGAGCTAGGTATCACATGCAGGTCCTCTGGGAGAGCAGCGGGTGCTCTTAATGACTGAGCTATCTCTTCATCCACCATAATTATATATTTTATCTTATTTCTTATTTTGAGGAGAGAAAAATTAAATGTTTATAACTGATTTATACTACTTCATTGTGTTCCCCTTTTATAAATAAGACATTAATGAAAATGTATTATCTATAACGTAGAAAAATTTTTGTAAATTATTGATAATACATTCATCAGTTAAAATTAACGTCTTTAAGTAAAATACACATTATCAAGGGATTATTTAATATTAATTTTGTTTGTGTTCTATATTTAAAATAAGTGTTTCAGTAAAATTTTGTTTTTTATGCTCAAATCAAATAATGCTTATTATTTAAGACTTCAAGTAATTTATTATTAAGTAACTCCTAATTTCTAAGTGTAAGAGAAGAAAAGAAACTGCTCACTTATCCTGAGTCACCAAAAGCACCTGAATTAGAAGCTTGAAATGAAATAGATGCTATTTACTCTAAGAATAAAGGCAACTGCATCTTCATTTGTCATCAGTATGAATTTATTATCTTATATTCTGTTTTAGTATTTAACTAGAGAAATATTCATTTGTAGATTTGCAGGTGCTCATTCTTTGTCATTAAACCTTTCTGGTGTCAAGATCCAGAAATGAATTATTTAAATTCCTTGAAAAATACATGGTTTTAGTCTTCTACTTCAACCAGCATCACCATAGCTGGTGTCTGTATGCTCCCTAGTGTCTCTTGATTTGCTGGCAACACAGTTGTTCTGAGCAAACATATTCATTCAGAAATTCTGCATACCCATTATATGACAGTTGCTGTTTAAGAGGTTTTCTTTTTTTGTTTATGGGGAAAACAATGGAACCATTTTTTCCACACATCTTGCTTTTTACTAGGGAAAGACAGGTGATGGGTAATAGAAAATGAAGAGAAAGCTCAAAAATGTTTTAGGAAACTATTGATTCCTAGTGTGTGGGAGACTAATAAGAAAAGTCATCAGATCAGGCCTGGTGGGAGGCATGGAAGTAGGGGAGGGAGAGGGAACTGGGATTGACATGTAAAACAAGCTTGGTTCTAATTTAAATAAAAGAGGAATAAAAACAAAAGCCATTAGAAATGGGTTTGGAAACAAAGCACAAGGTCAAAGAAAGCGACTAGTAAAATTATATATAATTGTTAATGTTTTTTGTGTTCCCCTTTCGTTAGTTTCCTAAATGGTGAAATGTGATTGAACAAACTCAGGATAATATACTATTCCATCTTGGAGGCTGGGTAATTTATATTGTATTTCCTAAGCAGTCCATGCACAGTCTCTTTCTGTCTGTAAGAAATGGACTCATAAAAAAATTACCCCAAAGATCTTATGTTAAATCACTCTACAGAGAATAACGTACCACTTTGAAATACCATAATTACATTTACCAAGAGCATATTTACAAGGAGATACTGTCATATTGACCCATATATTTCCCCCATTGAATCTTGCCCTAAATTGGAACCAATGATCCCTGTGTAGCTGGGTAGTTTATTGTACAGGTACAATAGCTCTACTATTATCTGATCTATCAGCAAATACTGATGCCAGTTCAAATGAAAAATTTCACATGGTATATAAAACCTGAGAATCATGAGCAAACTGATGGCTTGGAAAGGACTGAGCCAGTAGAGAGTTTCAATCCACTTCTTTTGTTCAGATTCTACTGGGAGGAGACTTGGAAAGTTTAGAAAGCATGTTTCAATATGCATGGCACCGAGAAACTAAGAAGGAGGTTGCCTCTAATACAAAGCATTAATGAAAGTATTATAAATAAGAAAGGTGATACAAAATTCTCTTGTTTATTTCTGATTACATGAAGTTATCAAGATGATGTTTCTTTCATGTATGTAGCAATAATAAAGATAACTTAAGAACGGTGGTTTGAGGAGGTTTTGGAAGTTTGAAGGTTGTAGAATAGGGCATAAAATGCACACATTTTAGTGTTGCTTAAGACTACTAACATGTCAAGATGTGTGTATGAGAGGTCATACAGTCTAATTTACATGATTTGATCTTAGAAATGTTTCAAGATAGTGTTCTATTTATATCTATTTTTCTATTTTCAAAATTATATTTCATTAAATGTGCCCTTTACTTGTTCTGAGTTACAGGGAATTCCCTTGCTCTAAAGGTGGTAAAGGATAAGGATATGTATTAAACACAGTCTTCATGCTCATGCATGTATTTTCATAACACTGAATGTATAGAATGTCAAGGAGACACATTTCCCAGGTGGAAGAACTTAATTGGCAATCCCATTATAAACTTTAGCTTATCATGAGCTGTTGCTTCTTCTGCAAGTTGAGTGACAACTAGAATATATTAATGGTTAATCTCAGCTGATATCTGCTTGTGTCCACATGGGAATACCATTAATGGCTTGATGCAATCTATTTGCTGGTGATTTACTGCACTGTGTCCTTGGGGGATTTTTTACCCTTCTCCATTTTCAAATGATTCTTTTCCTCTTAACATCGACTAAAATATTATCTATTTTATTCAGCACAAGGAGTATTACTAATATTCATGACCAATACCATGTACCCTAAAAAACTCACAATAAATACTATTGTAAAAACACCAACACACTCTATGAAATAATTTAGGTTGTACTTTACATTACAATGCATTCACCATCTAAGCTTGAAAGTAAATGATTCTGTGTGTGTGTGTGTGTGTGTGTGTGTGATATTTTTGCACATGTGTATATGGGTGCTTCTGACCGAATTCATATGAGAAGACAGGAATGGGATGTTGCTGCTCTGCTGTTCTTTTCTGTCAGTTTATATGTTCATATTTGAGAAAGCGTGCCTCATAGAGTCTAGAACTAGGTTCACTGTCATGATATTTTTAGGCATCCTCAAACCTTCTTTCATATTTTCTTCTAAATGGGCATAGAAATTTGAAAACTGGTACCCTCTGCTATTTCCTTTTGCATTACTGTTAAGGTGTAACCATCCATTGATAAAACAGAATATTATCTAAAGCCCATCAATTAAAAAAACAAATAGTCCAATAAAGACTCTTAATAATTAGCTTTAGTGTCTGCCTGCTTATTCAAATAAGATAGCTTTTAATTTGTTCCATTAAGATTTTTACACATACTATCAGAATGCTAACGATTTCAAATGAAGAGCTGATCTCAGTTTAACTTGTTCTGTAAACGAGGAGTGTACAGAATGGAAGGTATAGAATTCAGAGTACACCATAATGATAATACGCATATGTTCTAATAGATATGTGGCTGTTTCTATGGACAATAACATTACCTTCCAATATATATAGAATACTACACCTGAAATTAATTTGTCATCAAGCCCTTGAATATATCATTTCCACATAAGTGTTTTGCCTGTGTTTTGTTCTCACTTTTGAAATAGTTTTAAACTAAGATATGATTTGTAATTCTTCCCTAAGAATTATCTAATAGTCTGTTTGGACAAATATTCTACAACTAGCTGCAACTGTTTTTCCTTTTGCAGTATCTTCTTTTTCTTCTTTTAAAAATACTTTGAAATTAGGCCGGGCAGTGGTGGTGCACGCCTTTAATCCCAGCACTCGGGAGGCAGAGGCAGGCAGATCTCTGTGAGTTTGAGGCCAGGCTGGACTGACAGCCTCCAAAACAATACAGAGAAACCCTATCTCGTAAAAAACAAACAAAAAAAAACTTTGAAATTAAAGCAAAATTCCATCACTTTCCTTCCTCCAACCTCTCACATATCCTGCCCTTCAAACTCTTCTCAATACCCCATCTTCAATTGATAGCTTATTTACTTATATATTTATAAATATAAATATTTATATTTATATATAAACTATCTGCTGAGTCCATTTTTGTATGTTTGTGTTGGTTATATGTATCTGATTTCAGCAATGCCAACTTTTACTGCATCACCAGTTTGAGAGTTCATATTTCAACGTTTGAGAGGCAGTTTAACACCATTTTGACAAAGTCTAGTCAACATATATTCTGCATATGGATAGTTAAAAAACTGCCTGAGATTTTGAATGGCAAGCTTTCGGGGTGGTTTTGGGCACCATAATATTGTTATTTATCAATGCTTTCTTCTGGCTTACTTCCAAATTTCATTTACTTGCACTTTGTGAATGCAACCTAGTATTTTACTGTATGAAGAAGACAGTTTTCCCACAACTAAAGATTACATAATGTCTCATATATATATATACATATATATATATATATATATATGTATATATATATGCCCTCTATGAAAAATAGCAACTTATTTTTTATTCAAGATTATTTTCCTTTGCTCAATAACAAATAATGCTTCAGGCATTGAATATTTCAGAATTTTACCATAGATCAAAATTACTAAAGTACACATCTTTTTCAACCTTCTGTTTCTGGAAAGCATTTACCAACATAGTACTCCTGCTTATATTATTCATTATTAAGGTCATGATAGCTGCTCCTAGAATATAACAATACTCAAATACTATGTGGAGACAGGGATCACAAAATAATTTTTATTTCATGGTCACTGGTTTACTGAAAGATTAAGATTGAAACAAAGGTATTGGATGCAAGCACAAGATAACTAACAAATATCCAGATTACAACTTTATTTTGCTTCGAGTTAAAAATCAGAATGAGTATTTTTGTAGCAATAATTGATGAAAACAGGAGACCTTCAGTTATAAAGAGAGTAAGCAGGTATATGGGAAGATTTGGATGAAGTAAGGGAAGGATAATGACATGATTATATTATAGTAAAAAAGATTTTATGGGTCTGGGTTACCTCTCTGAGGATTTTTTTGTTTGTTTATCTGTATTTTTTTGTTTTTTGTTTTTTCTAGCGTCATTCATTAGCCTGAAAATTTCAAGATGTCAGTTTTTCACTGCTAATTAGTACTTCAGTGTGTCAATGTACCACTTTTTCTTATTTATTCTTTGTTTGAGGGGCATCAAGGTTGTTTCCAGGTTTGAACTATTATGAATAATGCTACTATGAACATAGATGAGCAAATGTCCTTGTGCTATTATTGTGCATCCTTTGGGTATATGCTGCAGAGTGACATAACTGGGTCTTGAGGTAGACTGACTCTCAATTTTCTGAGAAACCACCATACAAATTTCCAAAGTGTGTGTACAAATTTGCACTCCCACCAGCAATGAAGGAGTGTCCCCCTTATTCTACCTCCTCTCCAGCTTAAACCGTCATTATTGGTTTTGATCTTAGACATTTTGAAGTTTATAAGATTGTGCCTCAGATCTGTTTTGATTTGCATTTCCCCGATTACTAAGAATTTTGAACATTTTCTTAAGTGTCTTTTGGCCATTTGAGATTATTCATTTGAGTATTCTCAGTTTAGATCTGTAGCTCACTTTTTAATTTGACTATTCATTATTTTGAAGTCTAGTTTCTTAAGTTCTTTATATATTTCAGAGATCAGTGCTCTGTCTGATGTGGTGTTGATGAAAATCTTTGGGAAATTAGTTGGAATGGCCCCAACAAAGACTCTAAGCATCCGTAGAGTGGTTGCCTGAACCGGCTTTCCCCTATAATGGGATTGATGACTACTTGTATTATCATCATAGAACCTTCATCTAGTAATGAATGGAAGCAGATGTAGAGATCCATAGATTAGTTCCATGAAAGAATAAACCAGGAAAACAGCTAGCATACAGCAAATGTCTCAAAGACAATTGACATGATTCAAATAGCATGACTTCTAAAGTTTAGCACAGTCTCTGGGCTGTAAAACGCATTGTTATACCTTTAATTAATCTAATTCCCTTATCTGGTTCATTTTGTAATTACTATGGCTACTGAGTTTCATGAGGGCTTCTTCAAAAAGAGAAATCATAGAAGCCATTGACCCACTAAAGTCTTCATTTGAAAGAATATTTCTACTCAAGCACTCAATTACACACAGATTTTTGGATATGGTTCCATGTGTGCTGAGCAGTTGGACTAGTAATAAAGATGTACTGAGCTGCATAAACCTGAAGTTGAGTTGTCAAATTAAAGGGCACATGCCTCCAGCTGTCTGCTATATATTTAGGAGTTGAGCTATATCTTTCCACAGTAAAACAGTCTTCAAGAAAAATGCATTATAATATTGGAAGAAACATGATATTCCAGGAATATTTGTAGCTTTTATTATTGTCACAAAAAGCTCCCAAGCTTCCTCCAATCATAGTTTCTTCCTTTGTTTCTGCATTCCTTACCTCATTCTAACTTTTATTTATTTATTTCTTTTTCTCCTCCTTCTAAAACTAATGGAAGTAAAGAGTTCATTTTTTTCAGTATTTTACCAAATTTCGCATCTATCATTCACACATAGTTACTCTTAGGTTACTATTTTATTATATTATTTTATTAATAAAACTTTATATTAATTATAATATACATTCTTCTATTTAAAAGTTTGTGCATGAATATGTGACCACATTAGTATACATGTACATCTTAGCCACAAACGCATACATATACTGTCAAGTATTATAATTTTATTAAATCTAGTGCTGATATATTATGTAAACTCAGAGATCTTTATCCAATTATAACAAGACCAGTAACTCAAAGATTCTTTTCTGAACTTCATAGCAACAGAAAATAAGACAGCAATTTGAAGATTTGTCATTTTATTGGAGGTTATGGAAATCATAGAATGAAGAATCAACCCATCTTCATCAGAAAAATCTGTTTTAAATAGGATTAAGCTACATCAACAAGAGAAGCAACAGTTCCTCACTGGGGGTGGTTTTTTTTCTTGTATCCCAGAAGAGGAGACTGAAACAAAGATCCTCTGAATAAGTGATTATTCCAGAATTTGTTTCATGTAAGATTTGAACAGTGAGAGCAGAGATATAATGAGAGAAGAAGAACAGCAAAATTTTCCAATAGCTTATGTCCAGCTTTGCTGAGATTCCAAGGAATGTTGATTAACATCAAGGCACAAAATGAATGATTTCAGCTGAGACAATGATTATTTTCGTAGTGCACTGATCCATCACTGACTACACACTGTGCTCCTGGAATGGAATCACCTGTTAAACAACTTTGTACAGCTCTGGTGTAGGATAACTGAGCCCTGCAGTAAGCTGTTTATGCATAATATTCACTTCATACTGAGTTAGACAGTTGTTGTGGGATAATCCTTTTCTACACTGTGAAAAGTGCCTCTTCCAACACATCTTCTGATTGGTTTAACAAAGGGCTAGATGAATAATAGCTAGAAGAAGGTAATGGGACTTCTAGGAAGATCAGAACTGTATTTCTATTGATGCATTCATTTAATTCATAAAATTTCATAGCATCACCCCTATAACTCCAATGAAAATTTGAAGGGTAGTTGCTGCTTAATAGACACAGCATAGTTGAATAATGTTTAAAATTCTGAACTACTATATTGTCATCCAAAAAAAGTTGGTCATTTCAAATCTCATTCAAACATTCAAATCTCTACACACACACACACACACACATATATGTATATATATGTATGTATATATATGTGTATGTATATATATATATATATGTATAATGTATATTAGAAAAGCACCTTTACTTTTTCAAGTTGGGAGAAAGCTAAATGCTACTGGTTAGAAGAAGCAAAACTCTCAGGACCTACAACACAAAAATGAAATTTTGACAGAAATTGAACAAATGTTATCATTGAATGAAATTTCATAAAAATCATTTGGAGAAGGGCATCTTGTGTGAAATCTATATTCATTTAGTACCAGCCAACTCAGGAATCCTGACAGTGTCATTATTACAGATTCTCTATCTTTATAATTCTGTTTTTGGCTTTTCAGTTGCGTCCTATATAAAACTTCAATTTTTCATTGCTTTTCCTTTTTTTTCTTTTATGCAGTTGGGATTCAAAAATGCCCCCCAACAAATCTATGGTGATAGGTTTTGTAATTTATCATACCTGCTGAAACTTAGAACAGCTGGGCAAATTAATTGGTATGTGGAAAGTAAGTTTGTGACTCCCCCAAAAATTCTGAGCTTAAGGTAGGCACGGATGATCATATGTGTGTGTGAGAGAAAGAGAGAAAGAGAAAGAGAGAGAGAGATGCTTGTTAATGAATCAGTTATCAATTGTATTTCTTTTCATAATTTCTATAATTTTGTAAATGAAAAAGATATATTTTATCATATTTATCCCTCCTCCCTTCCTCAGCTTTCTACTTATTCTCCCAGAATAATATCTTTGTTTTCACATCAGTTTGGTATCTTTTTGTTCTCAGTGTGTCCAGATATTGCCACAAACGATTAGAATGCATGTTCATTCAGTGCAGTGTAAGTAAAGTGCGACACATGATCCACTCTGATGTTAAAGAATATATTTTCCTTTCTATATCTTATTTTTTATTGATTGTGCTATTTAACAAACATGTGGCTCCCATTATGTAGGAAATGATAAAGCAATAAGAGTATATCTTTTTGAGTAGAGTATCTGTTAGTAGTCTCTTGCACTAATGGAGATCATTCTGATACACATGATTATTTTCTTCGTAGAATTTAGTTCTTCTTAAATCATAATCTATACTTTTTAGAGAATTTGAATATAATCACATCAGTTGTTGGAAAACACACAGTGCTAAGCATGAACCAGCCAAACCCAGTAATAGATAATGTTTAAATATTATAGGATATTGAAAATGTGTTACATTTGTTTATGCTATGAAACATTTGTTTAATAATTCAAAGAAGTATTGCATTCTTTTATGTTGAATTTGTTTAATTCTGTGAAGCTGTGCTACTTTGCCTGTCTAAAACACCTAGTTGATCTAATAAAGAGCTGAACAGTAAATAGCAAGGCAGGAGAAAGATAGATGGAGCTCACAGGTAGAGAGAATAAATAAGAAAAATTGGGAGAAGAGGATCTAGGAGGACAGAAGAGGGAGGGGCAAGCAAAACAGAGAGGACACCAGGAGCCAGTCACCTAGCTACACAGTCAGCCAGGGAGTAAGACATGAAGGTATAAAGAAATAGAGAAAGATTAAAAAAATCCCAGAGGCAAAATTTAGATGGGATAATTTAAGGTAAGGAAAGTTTGCTGGAAACAAGCCATGCTAAAGCCAGGTATTCATAAGTATGTCTCCCTGTGTGAGTGTATTTATTGGAAAGCTGTACAGTGTGTCACCAAAGATCAAAAACCCATTATTGCAAAGGAGTAAAAACAAACAATAATAAGATATGTTTACAATTATTTTAAATAGTTAATATACTGAATTTTGTCAGTATTTTTATAAGAACAAATATATATTTTGGCAGTATAATAACTACATTTACAAGTAAGTTGTCTTTCAATTAGCTATTTAAAATAATGTACTCTGAGGCCTGACTGTTTTTTGAACAGAAACAGAGCATGAGTGGATTGAGAAGGGAAGGGGACAGGAACCGGGGAGCAGGAGTGGGAGCAGAAGAGGGAAAAGTAACTGTGGTTGGGTTGCAAAATAAGTGAAAGATAAAAGAAAACAAAATGAATGTGTTGAGGGCAGACACACATGTAGTAAGGAATAAAAAAGAGATGAGGACAAACGACAATTCCTTCTATTTTACTTCAACTGTTTTTAAGTTTTGCTATTGCTTTCTGTACAAAGCATTTTATGAACATGTAAAGACAGTGCATTCTATGAATGTACCATAATTTTCTTTTCATTTTCTGCTTTTAGAGTACAGTTAAATAAATAGAAAGCCGTCAATAAAGTTTTATTGACCATGATGCATACAGCCATTACATTTTTACCTTACTTTTATGTTCTACTTTTGGTTTACAAGCTCTGTTCACTAAAGTATTTTTTTATGTTTTTGATAGCTATTATATTAAGCATTATTGAACAACTTGGTAAAATACCTTACAGTAATAAAATATTTATGAAATTATTCATTAAATTGTAGAAGCCTTTAAGAGATAATTCTGCTGAAGTGAAAGCATGTTTATGAGTTTTGGAGAATTGTTATTGCCCTGCTGAAATGAGGGCAGTACTGCAAAGTTAAATCAAGGATCCGGAAGGTTTTTGAAGTTATAGATAACAATGTAAATATCAAAAGAGATACGAATTACTTTGTCTTTAGCATTTAAATAATTCTCTTTTTTATCTTTTTTTGTTTTTTTTATTAATATTTTTTTTATTTTCCATTTTAAATTTAGATAAGAAGCAAGGTTGATTCACAAGTCAGTACGAGGTCCCTCTCCCTTTCCCTCCCCTCCTCCCGTGCCCTCCCCCATCCCCCCCCCGTTATCCCCTCATTCCCCCAGGGAGGGTGAGGCCCTCCATGGGGGTGTCCATAGTCTGTCATTTCATATAGGGCAGGGCCTAGACCCTTCCCCAACAGTTCAGGGTGAGAGTGCACCTCACATTGTTCTATGGGAGTCCAAAGTCCCTGTGTATACTTGGGATGGGTACTGATCTGCTGTCCAAGGCTCAATAGATTACCTAGGCCTCCTCACTGACACCCAGATTCAGGGGGTCTTGATCAGTCCCATGCTGGATTCCCAGGCTGATGCCTGGGATTCAAGAGTTAACCTTTGTGTGATCAGCTGTTTCTGGGGGTTCAACCAGCCCAGTCTTAATCCCTTTGATCATCAGTCCTCCCTCTCTGATACTGGCTTTCTTGAGTTCAGCTCAGTACTTAACCAGCCAGTAAATGAAGTTTCTGTTTCCCAGACACTCTGGCAATAGGATTGTAGGCTGGCACTCCCCAGATCTATGTCTAAAATCCATATATGAGAGAGTACATGCCATGTTTCTCTTTTTGTGACTGGGTTACCTCACTCAGGATGGTTTCTTCTAGTGTAATCCATTTGCCTGCGAATCTCATGATTCCATTATTTTTTTCTGCTGAATAGTACTCCATTGTGTAGATGTACCACATTTTCTCTATCCATTCTTCGGGTGAGGGACATCTAGGTTGCTTCCAAGTTCTGGCTATTACAAATAAAGCTGCTATGAGCATAGTGGAACAGACATCTTTGTTATATGAATGGGCATCTTTTGGATATATGCCTAAGAGTGGAATTGCTGGGTCTTCTGGTAGGTTTATTCCCATTTTTCTGAGGAATCTCCATACTGCTTTCCAAAGTGGCTGAACCAGTTGGCACTCCCACCAGCAATGGAGGAGTGTCCCCCTTTCACCACATCCTCTCCAGCATAAATTGTTATTGGTGTTTTTGATTTTAGCCATTCTGACAGGAGTGAGATGGTATCTCAGAGTTGCTTTGATTTGCATTTCCCGGATGGCTAAGGATGTTGAGCACTTTCTCAAGTGCCTCTCAGCCATTTTAGACTCCTCTATTGAAAACTCTCTATTTAGTTCTGCAGCCCACTTCTTAATTGGGTCCTTTGCTGTTTTGGAGACTTGCTTCTTGAGTTCTTTGTAAATTTTGGAGATCAACCCTCTGTCAGATGTGGGATTAGTGAATATTTTTTCCCATTCTGTGGGCTGCCTTTTTGTCTTGCTGACTGTGTCCTTTGCCTTACAGAAGCTTCTCAGTTTCAGTAGGTCCCATTTATTAATTGTTGATCTCACTGTCTGTGCTACTGGTGTTATGTTCAGGATGCTGTCTCCTGTACCAATTCGTTCAAGGGTACCACCCACTTTCTCTTCTAAGAGGTTCAGTGTGGCTGGATTTATGTTGAGGTCTTTGATCCATTTGGACTTAAGTTTTGTGCATGGCGATAAACATGGATCGATCCGCATTTTTCTACATGCCAGTCTCCAATTATGCCAGCACCATTTGTTGAAGATGCTTTCTTTATTCCATTGTATATTTTTAGCTTCTTTGTCAAAGGTCAGATGTTCGTACGTGTGTGGGTTAATACCCGGATTTTCAATTCGATTCCATTGGTCTGCCTGTCTATTTTTGTGCCAATACCAAGCTGTTTTCAGGACTATAGCTCTATAATAGAGCTTGAGGTCAGGGATAGTGATGCCTCCGGACGTTGCCTTGTTGAACAGGGTTGTTTTGGCTATCCTGGGTCTTTTGTTTTTCCATACAAAATTAATTATTGTTCTTTCAAGGTCTGTGAAGAATTGTGCTGGGATTTTAATGGGGATAGCATTGAATCTGTAGATTGCTTTTGGCAGGATTGCCATTTTTACTACATTGATCCTACCTATCCAAGAGCATGGGAGATCTTTCCATTTTCTGAGGGCTTCTTTAATTTCTTTCTTTAAAGATTCAAAGTTCTTACGATACAGGTCTTTCACTTGTTTGGTTAGCGTTACCCCAAGGTATTTTATGTTGTTTGTGGCAATTGTAAAGGGTGATGTTTCTCTGATTTCTCTTTCAGCCCTTTTATCATCTGTATATAGTAGGGCTACTGACTTTCTTGAGTTGATCTTGTAACCTGCCACTTTGCTGAAGGTGTTAATCAGCTGTAAGAGTTCCCTGGTAGAGTTCTTTGGGTCATTGATGTAAACTATCATATCGTCTGCAAACAGTGAAAGTTTGACTTCTTCCTTCCCAATTTGTATCCCCTTGATCCCCCTTTGTTGTCGTATGGCTATAGCTAGAACTTCAAGTACCATGTTGAAAAGGTATGGAGAGAGTGGACAGCCTTGTTTTGTTCCTGATTTTAGAGGAATTGGGTTGAGTTTCTGTCCATTTAGTTTGATGTTGGCTGTTGGTTTACTGTATATGGCTTTTATTATGTTTAAGTATGTCCCTGTTATCCCAGATCTCTCCAAGACCTTTATCATGAAGGGGTGTTGGATTTTGTCAAAGGCTTTTTCAGCATCTAGTGAGATGATCATGTGATTTTTGTTTTTCAGCTTGTTTATATGGTGGATTACGTTGATGGATTTTCGTATGTTGAACCATCTCTGCATCCCTGGGATGAAACCTACTTGATCGTGGTGAATGATTGTTTTGATGTGTTCTTGGATCCGATTTGCCAGTATTTTATTGAGTATTTTTGCATCAATGTTCATGAGGGATATTGGTCTGAAGTTCTCTTTCTTGGTTGTATCTTTGTGTGGCTTGGGGATCAAGGTTATTGAAGCCTCATAGAAACAGTTTGGCAAAGACCCTTCTGCTTCTATTGTGTGGAACACTTTGAGAAGAATTGGTATAAGCTGTTCTTTGAATTTGTGGTAGAATTCTGCACTGAGGCCATCTGGACCTGGACTTTTTTTGGTTGGGAGACTTTTGATGACAGCTTCTATTTCCATAGGGGTTATAGATCTATTTAAATTGCTTATCTGTTCTTGATTTAGTTTTGGCAAATGATAGCTGTCCAGGAAGTCATCCATTTCCTTTAAATTTTCGAATTTTGTGGAGTACAGGTTTTCAAAGTATGACCTAATGATTCTCTGGATTTCCTCAGAGTCTGTTGTTATGTCCCCCTTTTCATTTCTGATTTTGTTAATTTGCGTGTTCACTCTCTGCTGTTTGGTAAGTTTGGACATAGGTTTGTCTATCTTGTTGATTTTCTCAAAGAACCAACTCTTCGTTGCATTGATTCTTTGTATTGTTTTCCTGGTTTCTACTTTGTTGATTTCAGCCCTCAATTTGATTATTTCCTGGCGTCTACTCCTCCTGGGGAGTTTGCTTCTTTGTGTTCTAGAGCTTTTAGCTGTGATGTTAATTCTCTGGTATAACTGTTTTCCTGTTTCTTCATGTGAGCACTTAGTGCTATGAACTTCCCCCGTAGCACTGCTTTCAAAGTGTCCCATAGGTTTGGGTATGTTGTGTCTTCATTCTCATTGAATTCGAGGAAGTCTTTAATTTCTTTTTTTATTTCCTCTTTGACCCAGGGATGGTGCAGTTGAGCATTATTCAATTTCCATGAGTTTGTAGGTTTTCTGCAATTTGTGTTGTTGTTGAATTCTAATTTTAAGGCATGGTGGTCTGATAAGATGCATGGAGTTATTCCAATTTTTTTGTAGCTGCTGAGGTTTGATATGTTGCCAAGTATGTGGTCGATTTTTGAGAAGGTTCCATGTGGTGGTGAGAAGAAGGTATATTCTTTTTTATGTGGATGAAATGTTCTATAGATATCTGTTAATCCCAGTTGGGTCATTACTTCTATTAGACCCTTTGCTTCTTTGTTGAGTTTCTGTCTGGTATTCTTGTCTAGTGGTGAGAGTGGTGTGTTGAAATCTCCCACTATAACTGTGTGGGGCTTTAGATGAGATTTAAGTTCTAATAATGTTTCTTTAACGAATGTGGATGCCTTTGTATTGGGGGCATAGATGTTCAGGATAGACAATTTATCTTGGTGGGTTTCACCTGTGATGAGTATGTAATGACTTCCTTCATCTCTTTTGATTGATTTTATTTTAAAGTCTAGTTTGTTTCTTGGGTCCATTTGATTGAAAAATTTTTCCCCAACCTTTAACTCTCAAGTAATGTCTGTCTTTGAGGGTGAGGTGTGTTTCTTGTATGCAGCAGAAGGAAGGATTCTGTCTTCGAATCCATTCTGCTAGTCTGTGTCTTTTTATGGGTGAGTTAAGGCCGTTAATATTGAGGGATATTAATGACCATTGATTGCTCATCCTTCTTCGATTTGCGATGGTTGTTGTTGGTGGAATTATGGGTGGAATTTCACCCCTTTGTTCTTTTGGCTGTTGGTAGAGAGGGATTCTCTAATGCTTATGTTTTTCTGGTTGTAGTTAGCTTCCTTGGGTTGGAGTTTTCCTTCCAAAATTTTCTGTAGGGCTGGGTTAGTGGACACATATTGGTTGAATCTAGTTTTGTCATGGAATATCTTGTTTTCTCCGTCTATAGTGATTGAGAGCTTTGCCGGGTATAGTAGTCTGGGCTGGCATCCATGGTCTCTTAGTGTAGGTAGAATATCTATCCAGGACCTTCTGGCTTTCAGAGTTTCCATGGAGAAATCAGGTGTAATTCTGATAGGTCTGCCTTTATATGTTACTTGACCTTTTTCCTTAGCTGCTCTTAATATTCTTTCTTTATTCTGTATGTTTGGGGTCTTGATTATTATGTGGCGAGGGATTTTTTTTGTGGTCCACTCTATTTGGTGTTCTGTAGGCTTCTTGTACCTTCATTGGCATGTCTTTCTTAAGGTTGGGAAAGTTTTCTTCTATGATTTTGTTGAATATGCCTTCTGCCCCTTTGAGGTGGATTTCTTCTCCTTCTTCTATACCTATTATTCTTAGGTTTGGTCTTTTCATGGTGTCCCATAATTCCTGGATGTTTTGTGTTAAGGATTTGTTGGATTTAAGGTTTTCTTTGGTTGATAAATCCATTTCTCCTAATGTATCTTCAACACTTGAGATTCTCTCTTCCATCTCTTCTATTCTGTTGGTAATGCTTGTATTGGTAGTGCCTCACTGTTTGTCCAGCTTTTCTATTTTCTGCCTTTCTTCGGATTGTGTTTTTTTAGTGTCTCTATTTCAGTTTTCAACCCTTGCAACGTTTGCATTGCTTCTTGAAATTTTCTGTTTATCTGTTCGTCCGTTTGTTGCCTTTTATGAATTTTTTGGTTTGTTCTTTCTTCCATTTCTTGCATTTTTTGGTTTGCTTTTTCTTCCATTTCTTGGATTTTGTGCTTTGTTTCTTCTTCAATTTCCTGCCTTTTTTGGTTTGTTTCTTCCTCCATTTTTTTCATTTTTTGCTCTGTTTTTTCTACCATTTCTTGCATTTTTTGCTTTGTTTCTTCTTCCATTTCCTGCCTTATTTGGTATGTTTCTTCTTCTAATTCTTGCATTTTCTGCTTTGCTTTTTCTTCCATTTCTTGCATTTTTTGCTTCATTTCTTCTTCCATTTCGTGCCTTTTTTGGTTTGTTTTTTCTTCCAATTCTTGCATTTTTTGGTTTGTTTTTTCTTCCATTTCTTGCATTTTTTGGTTTGTTTTTTCTTCCATTTCTTTGAGGGATTTTCCAATATCCTTTTTTAGGGCCTCTATCATTTTCATGAAAGTGCTTTTAAGGTCGTTCTCTTCTGCTTCCTTCGCTTTGGAATATTGGGGTCTTGCTGGTGTGGAGTCTCTAGAATCTGGCGGTGTCATATTTGTTTTTCTGTTGCTGACTGTGTTTTTGTATTGTCTCTTTCCCATCTCTTCTTCTAGTGGGTGCAGAAAGAGCCCCTTCCTGGTCTGGGGACCAGAGTTCCCTTTTGGTGGGTGCTAGTAAGTCCAGTAATCTGGTGGTTCTTCTATGCCTTGTCCAAATGCTGGTCCATGGGTAGAGAAGAAGAACAGGAATCTGGGGCGCTTAGCCTCCTACCTGGTCCCCTGGACCCTATGCTGGGTCCTGTTGTACCTGATCCGGAACAGCTACTCCCCTGGTCTCCCTGGCTCCTGTAGTTTCCTGGTCTCTTTGGTGGGAGAGAAGATCTGGAGTCTGGGGTGCTTGGCTCCCGCCGGGATTGGGAGCTCTGTGCAGTTCCCAGGGGATCTGCAGGCTCTGGAACACAGGCCGGGAAGCTGGCCTGTTTACCTGATGATGCCAGAGGGACAGCTACTTCCCTGTACTCCCAGCCTCCTCTCCTTTCCTGGAATCGTTGGTGGGAGAGAAGATCTGGAGTCTGGGGTGCTTGGCTCCCGCCGGGATTGGGAGCTCTGTGCAGTTCCCAGGCGATCTGCAGGCTCTGGAACACAGGCCGGGAAGCTGGCCTGTTTACCTGATGCTCCCGCCGGGATTGGGAGCTCTGTGCAGTTCCCAGGCGATCTGCAGGCTCTGGAACACAGGCCGGGAAGCTGGCCTGTTTACCTGATGATGCCAGAGGGACAGCTACTTCCCTGTGCTCCCAGCCTTCTCTAGTTTCCTGGACTCGTTGGTGGGAGAGAAGATCTGGAGTCTGGGGTGCTTGGCTCCCGCCGGGAATGGGAGCTCTGTGCAGTTCCCAGGGGATCTGCAGGCTCTGGAACACAGGCCAGGAAGCTGGCCTGTTTACCTGATGCTCCCGCCGGGATTGGGAGCTCTGTGCAGTTCCCAGGGGATCTGCAGGCTCTGGAACACAGGCCGGGAAGCTGGCCTGTTTACCTGATGCTCCCGCCGGGATTGGGAGCTCTGTGCAGTTCCCAGGCGATCTGCAGGCTCTGGAACACAGGCCAGGAAGCTGGCCTGTTTACCTGATGATGCCAGAGGGACAGCTACTTCCCTGTGCTCCCAGCCTTCTCTAATTTCCTGGACTCGTTGGTGGGAGAGAAGATCTGGAGTCTGGGGTGCTTGGCTCCCGCCGGGATTGGGAGCTCTGTGCAGTTCCCAGGGGATCTGCAGGCTCTGGAACACAGGCCGGGAAGCTGGCCTGTTTACCTGATGCTCCCGCCGGGATTGGGAGCTCTGTGCAGTTCCCAGGCGATCTGCAGGCTCTGGAACACAGGCCAGGAAGCTGGCCTGTTTACCTGATGATGCCAGAGGGACAGCTACTTCCCTGTGCTCCCAGCCTTCTCTAGTTTCCTGGACTCGTTGGTGGGAGAGAAGATCTGGAGTCTGGGGTGCTTGGCTCCCGCCAGGATTGGGAGCTCTGTGCAGTTCCCAGGGGATCTGCAGGCTCTGGAACACAGGCCGGGAAGCTGGCCTGTTTACCTGATGATGCCAGAGGGACAGCTACTTCCCTGTACTCCCAGCCTCCTCTCCTTTCCTGGAATCGTTGGTGGGAGAGAAGATCTGGAGTCTGGGGTGCTTGGCTCCCGCCGGGATTGGGAGCTCTGTGCAGTTCCCAGGCGATCTGCAGGCTCTGGAACACAGGCCGGGAAGCTGGCCTGTTTACCTGATGATGCCAGAGGGACAGCTACTTCCCTGTGCTCCCAGCCTTCTCTAGTTTCCTGGACTCGTTGGTGGGAGAGAAGATCTGGAGTCTGGGGTGCTTGGCTCCCGCCGGGATTGGGAGCTCTGTGCAGTTCCCAGGGGATCTGCAGGCTCTGGAACACAGGCCGGGAAGCTGGCCTGTTTACCTGATGATGCCAGAGGGACAGCTACTTCCCTGTACTCCCAGCCTCCTCTCCTTTCCTGGAATCGTTGGTGGGAGAGAAGATCTGGAGTCTGGGGTGCTTGGCTCCCGCCGGGATTGGGAGCTCTGTGCAGTTCCCAGGGGATCTGCAGGCTCTGGAACACAGGCCAGGAAGCTGGCCTGTTTACCTGATGATCGCATTTAAATAATTCTTACAAACTACTTACAAAATACTTAAGCTTACTTAAACTTATGTTATAAATGAGTGTTTACAGAATTAGTGGAATAAAATACGAAGTATCACATCAGAAGTATATTTGTTTACTATCAGGACAACTAAGAAAGAGGGGTCTTAGAACAAAAATTTTAATGTTTTGGAAAAAACTACATGTATCATAAAATACAATAAGAACTTTCAGTATTTTACTAATCTATAATAAATTAATATTATATATAATAGTATACATATATAAATATTTTAATGATTGATGACAAAGAAATCATGCCATTGTAAAAACAGATTTTACCACTGTAATAATCTAAGGTGGGTGTTTGTTTTAACATCTACAATCATATTCTAATGACTCTTTCCTATCTTTTCTGTTTTCCTTTGCTATTAATATCATACTAAAAATTCGGTGTACATGATGAGCATCGCTTAATTACCATAATTCATTAAATCCAAAAATATTCAATGCATTTTCAATTTCTTTAAAAAATAATTCAGTTTCAGGATTAAATGATTGTTATATTGCTTAATAGATATATGGACCTTTTTGTAAACACAGGAATACTGGTTGCAGGGTTTTGTGGAAGGCAAAAATAACTGGTATATAAATAATTTAGCACACAAGAAAAGTGTTACTTCAGGAAAAGTATGACTGGATATATTTCTTTCTCATTTCAATTTGTTGACAAGAACATAAAATGTGCATATATACTAGTGATTTGAGAGCGTAGAAAAAACTGCAAAACATATTTTCTAAAACAGTGAAGGAAATTTTCCACATAGAAGCAGAATGCTTGACAAGGATAATGTCATTCCCCTGAGTTTTGTATGGCAGAAGAGATGGCAGCAATTCCTGTGACACTGCTGGTGATAGAAAAGACAACTTTTTATCATTTTAAACACTCACTGAAGTGGTGGCTATAAATGTTATGCTTATTTCCTAAACCACCCAAGGCTGTCACTTCAGAGTCTAATTTTCATGAATGTTCATGTTCAAAAGACGATTTTTTTAAGAAGATGGGGCCTCTTAAGAAGTGATTGCATGTAGTCTGACAATTTCATGGCCCTGAATGCTTTTTTTTTCTTATGTCTTAAATAGTGACACATTGTAGACATTCAAAAACATGTCTAAATTTTTCAGTGGAATAGTAAAACTATGCATGATGATACAAAACCAACCTGAGCCTGTATCAGGGATACAGTCATCAATTCATCTATGATGATACATCTATGATGATACATCTATGATGATACAAAACCAACCTGAGCCTGTATCAGGGATACAGTCATCAGTTCATCTGTGCCGATATGTTTGTTCAGCTTTGTGATTCTGTCTCGGTTGTCGATTTATCATCAATCACCAACCATGAATAACACATTAGAGTTGTATCACCACAACGTCTGCATCTACACTTAATCAAAATATGTGAAACTTAGGCCGGGCGGTGGTGGCGCACGCCTTTAATCCCAGCACTCGGGAGGCAGAGGCAGGCGGATCTCTGTGAGTTCGAGGCCGGGCTGGACCGACAGCCTCCAAAACAGAGAAACCCTGTCTCGTAAAACCAAAAAAAAAAAAATATGTGAAACTTTGAATACTATCTGATATTTCCAACAAATTTATAACGGTAATTACCCCTTAAATATTTCTTTCAATTTTAAGTCATCTTTTAAAAATATTGAATTTTAAAAACACTTCTTCATCATAAAGATCTTGGAGAGATCCAGGATAACAGGAATATACTTAAACATAATAAAAGCTATATACAGCAAACCAACCAACAGCCAACATCAAACTAAATGGAAAGAAACTCAAAGCAACTCCTCAAAATCAGGAATAAAACAAGGCTGTCAACTCTCTCAATACCTCTTCAATATTGTACTTGAAGTTCTAGCTAGAGAAATAAGACAACAAAAGGAGATCAAAGGGATACAAATTGTAAAGAAAGAGGTCAAACTTTCACTATCTGCAGATAATACGATAGTTTACATAAGTGACCCAAAAAACTCTTACCAGGAACTCCTACAGCTGATGAATATCTTCAGAAAAGTGGCAGGATGCAAGATCAACTCAAGAGAATCAGTAGCACTACTACATACAGGACTGAAAAAGAAATCAGAGAAACATCACACATTATAATTGCCACAAACAACATAAAATACCTTGGGATAATGATAACCAAACAACTGAAAGACCTGTATCACTATAACTTTGAATATTTAAAGAAAGAAATTAAAGAAGACACCTGAAAATGAAAAGATCTCCCACGTTCTTGGATAGGTAGGAACAATGTAGTAAAAATGGCAATCATGCCAAAAACAATCTACATATTCAAAAGCAAGCCGCATTAAAATCCAAGCACAATTCTTCACAGAACTTGAAAGAATAATAATCAACTTTGTATGGAAAAACAAAAGACCCAGGATAGCCAAAACAACCCTGTTCTACAAAGCAACATCTGGAGGCATCACCATGCCTGACTTCAGCTCTATTACAGAGCTATAGTCCGGAAAACAGCTTGATATTGGCACAAAAATAGATGGATAGACGAATGGAATTGAATTTCCATTGGTACCCTGATAGTACCTGAAACACGTATGAACACCTGATCTTTGACAAAGAAACTAAAATTATACAACGGAAAAAAGAAAGCATCTTTGACAAATGGTGTGGGCAGAACTGGCTGCTGGTATGTAGAAGAATGCAAATAGAACCATCTATCTGGTTCCAAATAGATCAAAGACCTCACCATAGATCTAGCCACACCGAACTTCTTAGAAACGGGGAGGAACGCTTGAATGAATTGGTACAGGGAATGCTTCCTGAACATAACACCAGTTGCACAAGCACTGAGATCAACAATTAATACATGGGACCTCCTGAAACTGAGAGTCTTCTGTAAGGCAAAGGACACAATCCACAAAACAAAAAGCCAGCCCACAGAGTAGAAAAAGATATTCACTGACCCCACATCTGACAGAGGGGTGATCTCCAAAATTTACAAAGAACTCATGAAGCAAGTCTCCAAAATACCAAAGGATTCAAGTAAAAAATGGGTTACAGGACTAAATAGAGAATTCTCACTAGAGGAGTCTAAAATGGCTTAGAGACACTTAAGAAAGTTCTCAATATCCCACGCCATCAGACAAATGCAAATCAAAATAACTCTGAAGTGCCATCCTACTCCTGTCAAAATGGCTAAAATTAAA
The DNA here is from genome assembly GCF_017639785.1 of Mesocricetus auratus. NCBI lineage: Eukaryota > Metazoa > Chordata > Mammalia > Rodentia > Cricetidae > Mesocricetus > Mesocricetus auratus. The sequence goes on from NW_024429190.1 coordinate 38,160,710, forward strand.
AACACCAATGACAGTTTATGCTGGAGTGTATGTGGAGAAAGGGGAACACTTCTCCACTGCTGGTAGGAGTACCAACTCATAAAGTCACTTTGGAATCAGTATGGAGATGCCTAAGGAAAATGGGAATCCGTCTACCACAAGACACAGCAATTCCTCTCTTAGGCATATACCCAAAAGATGCACTTTCATACAACAAGGACATCTGTTCCACTGTATTCGTAGCAGCATTATTTGTAATAAACAAAAGCTGGAAGCAACCTAGATGCCCCTCAACTAAAGAGTGGATAGAGAAAATGTGGCACATTTACACAATGTAGTACTACTTTGCAGAAAAAAAACAATGGAATCCTGAGATTTGCAGGCAAATGGATGACACTATAAGAAACCATCCTGAGTGAGGTAACCCAGTCACCAAAAGACAAACATGGCATGTACTCACTCATATATGGATTTTAGACATGGATCTGGTGAGTGCCAGCCTACAATCCCACTTCCAGTGAATCTGGGAAACAGGTAGGACCCTAAGCGAAATATGCATGGTACCCCAGGGAACAGGAATGAGGCAAGATCTCCTGAGCACATTGGGAACATGAGGGGAGAGGGTTTAAAAATAGAGAACTGGAGAAGAGTAGGAGAGAGGAGGACATGCGGGAACAGGAAAGTTGAGTTGGGGGAAGAATAGAGGAGAGTAGGATGATAGATACCATAATTGAGGGAGTCATTACAGATTTTAGTACAGATCTGTCACTAGTGAGATTTCCAGATATCTACAGAGGTGATGCCAACTGGCAAACTAAGCAATAGTGGAGACTACCTTAATGCCCCTCCCTGATAATGAGTTATACTAATTATTTATTTGCCATCCTAGAACCTTCATCCAGTGGGTTATGGAAGCAGAGGCAGGCACCCACAGCTAAACAGTGAACTTAACTCCTGGAACCCAGTGACAGAGAGGGAGAACTGATGAGCAAAGTGGTCAGACTGGGCTTGTTTAACCCACGAAACAGTTGGTCTGAAGAAAGGAGAGCTCTTGGATACAAGACTGATGGATAAGAGGCCAGCCTTGAACTGATCCAGTCTTCCTGAATATTGGTATCAGTGAGGAGGCCTAGGCAATCTATGGCACTTTGGGTAATAGATCAGTGTTTATCCCTGGCATACAAATGAGCTTTTAGATGGGGATGCTGTCTCAGCGTGGACTCTTTTGGGAGGGCCTAAGCCCTCCCCTGAATGAAATGGCAGAGTTTAGATATCCCCCATGGAGGGCCTCACCCTCCCTGCAGAACAGAGTGGGGATTGGGTGGGGGTTTGGAGGGTTGGTGGGTGGAGCCTGGGAGGAGGGGAGGGAGAGGGAGCTGGGATTAACATGTGAAGCATTATAAAAAAGACTTGTGAAGCAACCTTGTTTCTTATCTAAATTTAAAATGGAAAATAAAAAAAATATTAATATAAAAAAAAAAAAAAAAAAAAAGAAAGATCAGAAGTAAAAAAAAAAGGTTTCTTAAATGATTCATTTACTTTTATTTTATGTGCACTTGTGTTGTACCTGCATTTACATCTGTGTATCACATATATGTATAATGTCCATCAGGCAAGAAATGGTGACAGATCCACTTGAAATTCAGCTAATGTTCTTAACCACAAAGCCATTTCTACAGTCTTGCTTTAGCTGTTTTAATTTAACAATGCAAAATGCGAAAAGAAATACATGAAGATTATCTGTGCTATAATCAATGTGTCTTCGTATCTTTGCCCATTTAGGTTTTTTAAGGAATTGTTAAATTTAGAAATGTTTTAAGGTCAAAAAAGGGCAGATGATGTACAGGTATGTACAAAGAAAATCTTACAGTATGTTGTATGATAATGCTCTTGTACAATGTAAAGATCTGTCACTCGTATTTGTTTAAGAAAACACTGATGAGTCAATAGCCAGGCAGGAAGTTTAGGAAGAGCAAGTAGACTAGGAGAATCCTGGGAAGAGGAAAGGCAGAGAATCAGTCTCCCTCCAGACACAGTGGAACTAAGATGATAATGCCTTAGTGAGAAATGGTACCAAGTCACGTGGTTATCCATAGATAAGTATTATGAGTGAATTTTAGTTGTGAGAACTAGATGGTAATAAACATGTGCAATTATACTTAATATAAGACTCTGTTGTTTGTTTGGGGCTGAACAACTGTAGGATCAAGGAGTACATAAACTTCCATCTATAACAGTGTAAATTAATGGACAACACAAAAATGTAATAAATATAAAGCAATTTGCTACAAAAATTATAAATAATGGTGTTTCTTAGAATTCTTCAGAGAGTCGATGGAAGACTGAAAAACAAAAACTGACTGTTACTGAAGTTCACACTTTCCCTGGATAAAAATGTTGTGAAATTCTACTTCCTTGGTATGCATGTGTCAAAAACCACATACATGCATAAATGACACTTGGAATACATGGGTTACCTACTTCAGGTTTGTCAAAGATCTTGCTGAAAATGAAAAATAACCATGGTGTGTTTAACACTATTTTGCATGTTGGTTATTTACCATTTTTTTTGGTTTTTCGAGACAGGGTTTCTCTGTATTGTTTGGAGGCTGTCCTGGACCAGGCTGACCTCGAACTCACAGAGATCTGCCTGCCTCTGCTTTTCGAGTGCTGGGATTAAAGGTGTGCAGCACCACTGCCCTGCTACAATTGTTTTTTATGTTATTCTAAAATATTGCTGTACTGCTTGAAATATCTCTAGATTAAAAACCACATATTAGTGTCTCCTACATTTCTTCCACCTTCGGCAACTACATTCCAAATAAATTAAATTGTATTTCAGTAATGAAGCTGATGTTTTTCAATTGAAAAATGATTCATTGGTTACAAATTAAATTAGAAGAAATTGGTGCAGTCATTTGAATTGTTTTATCATGCTTAAATTGAAGCAAATAAAGCATATTGCACTAGACAAAAATCAATTAGATGTGTTATATTTCTGAACTCTCTGTCATCCATATCCCAATGATACAGGTGTTTTTATTCACTCTCTTAGATTGAGTTACCAGAAGCACATGTTAAGACAAGAAATTAAGTGAACCTGTGATACTATGAAGTTGTTGTATGGAAAACACTGAGAACCAAAAAAAAAACTTGAACAGAAAATATAAATTATAACCATGGTTTTGGTTTTTTTTGTCCTTTTGGTTGCTGGGATGAAATATGTACCAGTACCAATTTGTGGAGGAAAGGATTTATTTGGCCTACATATGCCTATCGCAGTCCATCATTGAGGTGCATAAGAGCAACGGATCAAGGCAGGGATACAAGCAGAAGCATGGATGAAGGTACTTAAACAGAGACCATGCAAAGGATTATTGCTTTCTTACTTGCTTCGTCTGGCTACATTTCTTATACAACCTAGGTACTCATGTGCAGGAATAGAACCTGCCAATTAGGTCTTTGTATTTGACATCATTGAAGCAAGCAAGAAAACGTACCAAAGGCATGCCCATGGGACAAAATGGTAAATGCAAATTGTTAATAGAGATGTCCCTCTTCCAAAGTATGTCCAAGTTAGTTTCAAGTTGTTAAAATCTAATAAGAACAAGACAAAACCAAGGCAAACCACCATGAAGCAATTGGGTTTTATTTCACCTGACAAAGACCTATGCTTTATGCTCCGGGTGGTGGGGGCGCACACCTTTAATCCCAGCACTCAGGAGGCAGAGGCAGGCAGATCTCTGAGAGTTCGAGGCCGGGCTGGACCGACAGCCTCCAAAACAATACAGAGAAACCCTGTCTCGTAAAACAAAACAGACAAACAAACAAACAAAAGAGACCTGTGCTTTACATGACCAGCTTGGTTAGTTAGTAATAGAGAGTGCTAAAGTAGATGGGATCCTGTATAAATTCTCATTCACTCTACACTTGAATGAAAAGGGTATCATCTCACAGCTCCTCAGCCTTTGTCTGGAATCAACCACAAAAAACTTTGACAGCCAGAGAATATTTTCTCTCTTATATGAAGGGATGCACTATTCATAGTAGTAAATAAAACACAACCAATTTGGAGAAACTAACATGAACAGGAAAATAATATCTGAAGTACAAAAGTGACAAATACTAGGATTCAGCTCTTGAGATCATATGTTAATTTCTTTAAGGATTATATTTTAAAGATACAATATATAAGACTTCTCTGTCTATGAACATGTTAGCTATAGCATTGCACTGACAAATAACTGAAGAATAGATTCTTGGAATGATGTTATTTAGGCTACATGTTTAAGCACTTTCAATTGTATCTAGAACATTTATTTACTCATAATAAAGTCCCACTTTGAAGAGCAAGATCAGATACTTGGGAATGTGCATTTATGTATAAATATATCTAGATCACATATAAAGTTTATGAGAACTCAGAATTATCTTCAAAGTATTTCATTTATTAGAAATAAAGTATGAAGGATCAAAAACTGTGCTGGAATTTTTGTCTTTCTAATAATCTGAAATTCAGAGATATATTTTATATTATTATGAAATTTTCTAATAAAAACATAATATAATTTATGAGTAAAGCCTTTTTAAATTTTAGTGAAAATACAAAGGGGCATACTAAGTCAAATGTTTTAACTGAATTAGGGAATAAAGTATCAGCAACCCATGAAATCAGATAATCCCTGTAACCAACAGGCATGTCACTGGGCTTCAGACCTGCTGAGTGGAAAGGAAATAATATCTGGCACTGTAAAACTAACTTTGGCTGATGAGGTCATGGAACCTAGACGACATCCTACTATGACTGCTTTCCTAAACTGGTATAATTCCTATCAGCATCCTAAATATATTTCTAAGAATTACTATTCATAGATACATACTACATAAAATATGCATTGTTTATGACTATAAACTTTGAAATATTCTCTTGGAAATCATTCCACTTTGGGACCAATGTCATAAGCGTTGTTTTGTTCTACTGAAACCAAAGAAATCTATTTTAAAAGAGCATCCATTAAAATATGCTGTTCAAAAACATTTTAACTATTTGAAAATTTAAATATATTCTTGCTCAGTCTTAAGACATCATCCCTTGAACACTAAAGAATTAGCCTAACAAAAATGGTTTGCATGTTCTTTCAACCTTTAACTATATGTATATAAGACATCAAGAACTGAGCTCTATATTCTCTCTTTTAAAAACTATATTCCAAATGTAAAACTCTTGTGCACATTTAACTAGTCTTGATGTAATGAAAACATGGAAAGCGTAATTAAGTGATCACAGTGTCCAGGGAGATTATAACAGCTATAAGAAACAGAGTAACCACAAGGTGGAATCACCACACAGATTGTCCAAATCTATAGTATGTTCCCTGTCAGCGGTGATTGGCACTGTGATCTCACTTGCTGTGATTGAAGAAATCCCAGATGAATGTTGTACCAGTTGCACCACTCATGTGAAGCTTTTTATTTCCCTTATTATGTCATTGTTTCATGTCTCTATAGCATCTTTTTAATTAGCTTTGGGAGACTGGAGAATGGCATTAGTTGTGGTTGGTGCAGCTGCTACTCTTGACCATGTTGCAGATGCTCCCATGTGTTGCTTCAGCCACAGCTGTCCTCCTGAGGCCTGAGAATCTCCATTTCTCAAGTGTTATCTTGTCTTCACAATCATCTGTAGCCTGATGCTGAGCATAACCATTAAGTTTGGAGTAGCATCAAGGGTCCATATGGTAATTTTCACTGAAAATTATGATGAGAATTTGAAAACTGATAATGGTTACTTTCTTTCTGATATTCTGAAGGTGTCCTATGTGTATGTATACTCCTTCTAATTAGAACATTTATTATAAAAAGAAAATCAAAGACATGAAGATGGACATTATTGAGTATATATATATGCATATATATATTTGTGTGTGTATGTGCATATATATGTGTGTACACAAGTCCCATACTGCTTACCAAATTAACCTCTCATGACTCATCTTCAGGGCATCTGAACTTTTAATGATGCCCTGCATGTCCACAAGGATTTCCTTTGAAACATTGATGAAAGCTTCCATGCATGACCTCCCTCACACTCATTGACTTAATATACTTTTTGAGTACCTCATTACATAAGGATACCATCCACCTTAGTTCCAATTCTCACTCTCTCCCCTGAAACTACCACCACTATAACTCCTTCCAGCACTCATGATCTCATCTTTAATTACTCTTGTGATATGTATAAACATTTGCACACATACATGCAAAGGTGCTGATATAAAATATTGAGACCATTTAGCTGTCTTTGTATGTACAGGCTTCTAGTGTTGACCACTGGAATTGATAACCAGTGTGTGACCTCCTCCCTAGAGGAAAAGAATCTCGAGCTCTTAGAAAGGTCACCTGTACCTCTTCATCTAGGGTAGAAACCAAAGGAAATATGACTTTCTCCAAGGGCAACTTTAAGTGTATGATGCCCAGTTTGGTTCCCTCCACAGGCCCTTATAGACTGTATATGACTGTAATTGCCTTTGTTTGTGGTGATACATTATTTTGATTTATTAAAGCTTGCCTGATGATTCAGAAGGCTGAGTTAGCATCAAATTATAGAGAACAGGCAGTGGTGATACACACCTTTAGTCTCAGCATCCAGAATCTAAGAGGTAAAGGTACACACCTTTAATTCTTAGGCTCAGCATTAACAATCAGACAGATCTCTGTGATTCTGAGGCCTCCCAGGTCTACACAAGATTGATCCAGTCCTAAAGAGAAAATACCTCACACAGAGATGATCTCAGCACCTGGGATCATACACCTTTAATCCCAGCCCAAGAGGGATATTAAAGATAGGAGCAGGGTCTTCAGTAGTCAGTATCAGGCACTCATTCTCCAGCCACATTGAGAGTAGGAAGACATTCAAGTCTCAGGATTATCCAGCTATGCTGTGGAGAGATTACAGTCTGAGGTTTGGTGGAACCAGGATCACCTTCCATTCTGAGGTAGTGTGAGAGCTAGTGACAAGCAGGTTTGCTTTTCTGATTTTCAACTTTAAGCTTAAACACCAGTATCAGTCTCTGGGTCTTTTAGTCATAGTGCTGCATTTGGGTCCTGAGATATATGTATCTGGAGGAACACTTTACTTTGTAGCATTCAAAATGTGTGTATTCCTGGAATGATTTTTAACATCATGTTTTTTAAAGTAGTTTGGACTTGTATACCTTAGAGCCTGTGATAAATGGTTTCTGGCCCATTTTTGAGATGCCCTCAAGGCACATTTCATTACATAGCTGTGAAAATTTCTAGAATTTTTCTCCACAGCTGTCAACAATATACCATCCACAGACTCCTTGTCTCTAACTTTAAATGCTTTCCTTTCTGTCCAAACTCTGCCTTTCTAAGTAATTTCAGCTTTAATAGTGCCTCAACTTGATTGCTATGCTGTTTAGAAAGTTGCCATACCAAATAAATTAGTGTGTTCCATTTAAACATAGAAGTTCTTCAAGCCTCAGGACACTCTGCAAAAATGTAGACAAATATACCACAAATGATCTCTAGTCCAATGACCAACCAAGTTTTAGTTTCAAGCTGGAACCTATGAGCATAGTCTTTACACATAAGCACTGATCTCTCAGTGTTCCAAAGAGAATCAGAGCTTAAAATTTCCCTCATTATTTCCAAGACTTCTCTAATGTTAATTTCCAAAGTACTCCTAGATTCTCCTACAAAATTCTCCCATTCCAGTTTCCAATTCTTTATATTTGTTTAACCTCTCAACATTATAATAGACTACCCAACAAAAACAACCATAAAAAATAGAAGAAAATATTTTCATTAATTTTTTACCTGTTTTTTATTTAACTTAGAAACAAGCTTGCTTCACATGTCAATCCCAGTTCCCTCTCACTCCCCTCCTTCCCTGACCCGCCAATCTCTCCAACCCTCCCCAATCCCCCACTCAGTCCCAAGTCCACTCTCCCAGGAGGGTGAGGCCCTTCATGGGAGGATCTTCAAAGTCTGTCATATTGACCCAGGGCAGGGGCTAGGCCCTCCTTCATGTGTCCAGGCTGAGAGAACATCCCTCGATGTGGTATGGGCTCCCAAAGTCCATTTCCATGCCAGGAATAAATACTGATTTATTGCCTGAGGCCCCAAAGAATGCCGAGACCTCCTCACTGACACCTAGGTTCAGAGGTTTTGAATCAGTCCCATGCTGGTGTCTCAGCTATCAGTCTAGGGTCCATGAGCTCCCCCTTGTTCAAGTCAACTGTTTCTGTGGGCTTCACCAGACTGGTCTTGACCTTTTGCTCATTGCTCCTCCCTGTCTGCAACTGCTTTCCAGGAGTTCAGTTCAGTGTTTATCTGTGGGTTGTCTGTCTGTGCTTCTATCAGGCACTGGATGAAGGCTTTAATATGGCATACACGGTAGTCATCAGTCACATTATAGGGGAAGGGCTTTTAAGATAGCCCTAACTATTGGTTAGATTGCCAGTTGGTGTCATCCTTTTAGAATTTTGGAAATCTCACTAGTACCATATCTCTCCTTAAGCCTATAGTGGCTCCCTCTATTATGGTATCTCTCACGCTGCTCACCTATATTCTTCCCCTGACTTAATCTTGCTCCCCCATGTCCACCTCTCACCTCCTCTTTGGCCAGCTCCCTCTCACTTCCCCCATGCTTCCATTCCCCTCAGGAGATCCTGTCCCATTCCCCTTCTCTGGGATTCCTGAATATCTCTCTTAGGGTCCTCCCTGCTTCCCAGACTCACTGGTGGTGGGATTGTAGATTGGTACTTCCTTGTTTCACGTCTAAAATCCATATATGAGTAAGTACATACCATGTTTGTCTTTTTGTGACTGGGTTACCTCACTTAGGATGGTTCCTATAGTATCATTCATTTGTCTGCAAATTTAAGTATTCCATTGTTTTTTTTTCCCACTGAGTAGTACTCCATTGTGTAAATATACCAAATTTTCTCTGTCCACTCTACAGTTGAGGGGCATATAGGTTGTTTCCAGGTTCTGGCTATTACAAATAATGATGCCATAAACATAGTGGAACAGATATCCTTGTTGTGTGAATGTTCATCTTTTGGGTATATGCCTATGAGTCTTGTGGGACATTGATTCTAATTTTCCTGAGGAATCTCTACCCTGAGTTCCAAAGTGGCTGTATGAGTTTGCACTCACACCAGCAGTGGAGGAATGTTCCCCTTTTTCCACATCTACTCTAAAGTAAACTGTCATTGGTGTTTTTGATTTTAGCCTTGACTCTTCTGATACTAGCCGTCAGCTAGATTGTCAGAGCTTGCTACTCTCATGGCAGGAAGTAAGCAGGTTGGAATCAAAAAGGCAGTAAGACAACAGCTAGGACACAATGGACAATAGGACATATGCTTGGAAAATATACCCTAGCTGTCACCTTACTCCACTACCTGAATTTTTTACCAACTCTCAAAGTAATTCTACCAGATTTTTCTTTATGCCACAGTTCGTCCTTGTTCATTAGCATTAAGAAAATTCAAAATTAGTAAAGCATTATGTAACCTGTATTTGGGGGTCTTTGTTCCTCCTGGCTGTTTATGAAGCATCTCTTTTAAGGTTTGGTTAGATTTTCAACCACTGCTAGTCCTGTGGGATTGTAAGGTATATCAGTGACATGTTTTATATTATAATAATTGAAAAATTGTTCCAATTTACTGGAGACATATGCTGTAGCATTGTCAGTTTTTATTTGTGCAGCTATACCCATAACAGCCATCACCTCTAAGAGGTGTGTAATAACAGAATCAGCCTTTTCAGAGCTGAGGGAAGTAGCCCATTGGAAGCCTAATAATGTGTCTATGGTATTGTATACATATTTCATTCAAACTGCCAAATTGAAGAAACACATCCATTTGCCAAAGTTGATTTCTGTGAATACCTTTGGGATTACAACCTGCTGGTAATACAGTTTGATTGTAGAATGAGCAAGTGGGGCAATTTCTTTCTATTTCTTTGGCTTGTTGCCAGGTGATAAAAAAATCCTTCTTTAAACCTTTGCTGTTAACATGGTATTTCTTATGAAATTCTGAATCTTCCAAGACATTACCTAATAATGAATGATCAATTTCATTATTGCCTTGCATGAGAGGACCTTGCAGACCTGTATGGGATCTGATGTGTGTTATATATTTATGTTGAGACCTGTTTCTGATGGTTTCCTGTAATTGAAAAATCAATGAAGTTAAATCTGTGCTATCAGATACAAATTCTGCAGTCTCAATGTTCAAGACAACTTTCTCTGCATACTGAGAATCCATGATTGTATTGAGAGGCTCTGTAAAATCTTTAAATAATAGGAGAATGGCATGTAACTCTGCCTTTTGTACAGAGTTGTAAGGGCTTTGAACTACTTTATTTATATTTCCTGATTTATACCCTGCCTTACCTGATTTATTTGCATCAGTGTAGAAGGTCAGAACTCCATAAATAGGTGTAGGTTTCATGATACTCGAAGGATCCAAATCGTTTTCTTTATAAATTTAATTCTCTCTGTTTTGGGATTGTTGTTACTAAGAGGTCCCAAGAAGTTACTGCAAGCTATTTGCCAATACTCATTATCCTTCCATAAGGAGTAAATTTTCTCATTCGTTAAAGGTACAATAATTTCAGCTGGGTCTTTCACAGTCAGTTGATGAAGCCTTAACTTAAATTTAAATATCAAATCCGAGATCTTTTCTATATATATTTTCAGTTTTCAATTTTGTTTATGTGGCAGAAAAACCCATTATAGTATGATGTCTTCCCTTTGTATTAAGATTCCTGAGGGGTATTCTCTAGATGGTAAAATAACCAGAATGCAGTCCAGTTTTGGATCCACATGGTCCACATGTACTTCTAATATTCTCTTTTCTACCCATTCTAATTTCTCTTCAGCCTCAGCTGATAGTACTCATGTAATATTTAGGTCCTTGTCTCTTTTAAAGCCACTTTAAGGTATTTTAAATCATGCCCTTCTACATGGATAATTGACTGTAATTGAGAAATTTCTCCTAATAATTTTTGAAGATCATTAAAGAGTCTGGTAATGAAATGATCTCTTCTGATCTGTACTTTCTGTGGTCCAATTTTCTAACAGCATATTTTATAACCTAATAATTAATAAAATCTCTTCTTTGTATTTTCTGGTGCAATTTGTAATCCCCAGGGAGGCAAAGTTTCCTTTACTGTTTCAAACACCTTTTCCAACACACCTTTATTTGAATCAGACAATAATATGTCATCCATATAATGATATATTAATGAATGTGGAAATTGTTTACAAATTATTTCTAGAGGTTTACGCACAAAATATTGACACAAAGTCAGGCTATTTAACATACCATGAGGCAGCACCTTCCACTGGAATCTTTGTACTGGTCTGGAATTATAAGTAGGTACTTGATGGTGAACTTTTCTCTGTCGTTTTCTTGTAATAGTATAGTGAAGAAGCAATCTTTTAAATCTATAACTATAATTGGCCAATCCTTAGGTATTAGAGAAGGTTGTGGCATCCCAGGTTGTAGAGACACCATAGGCTGAATTACCTTCTTGATCACTCTAAGATCAGTAACCATTTTCCATTTTCCAGACTTCTTCATAACAAAAACAGGCGGCTTCCATGAAATAGTTGATTCTTCAATATGTCCAGCATCTAGCAGTTCCTGAACTAACTTCTACAAAGACGCTAACTTCTCAGATGTCTTAGGTCATTGACCTACCCAGACAGGTTCATCTGTTAGCCATTTTAAGGGTAGAGCTTTGGTTGCTCTCTAGGTTTGGCACTAGCCTCCTATTTTTGTCAAGCCTGTATATTTGGCATCTGTTTTCTGTAATGCCTTACTATATTCTTTCCACTAACAAGAGCTGCTCTATAATTCCAATCTGATACAGGAGGAATGTTAATCTGCATATTCAATTGCTGTAATAGATCACGACCCCAGAGATTTATAGTAATATTTGCAACATATGGCATTCTCCTTCCTCTCTGTCCTTCTGGCCCAATAGAGGTAAGTCATGTAATGCTCTGTTTGACTTGAAATAGAATTCCAATCCCTAAGAATTGAACGTTTAGCTCTTTTAGAGGCCAAATCGGGGACCAAGACTTCTGATTTATGATGTTGACATTCTAACCAGTGTCAAAAATGCCATTAATCATCATATTATTTACATTAACTGGTAACTTGGGTATGGGATATTGTATAGAAGTTTGCCTGACTGATGGAAGCAGAGGCAAACACACAATTAATCACTGAACTGAACCCAAGGAACCCAGCAACAGAGAGAGAGGAGCGATGAACAAATTGGCAAAGAATGGGCTGGCAAAACCAGCAGAGACAGCTGATCCAAACAGGGAAGAGCTCTTGGACCCCAAACCAACAGCTGGGATGCCAGTAGGGGACCGATCCAGAACCTCTGAATGTGAGAGTCAGTGCGGAGGCCTGGGCTACCTGTGGGGTCCTGAGCAGGGGATCAGTGTTTATCCCTTGAATAGTAACAGACATCGTGTGTCCATAACACAAAGAGGGTTTCTCTCACTGCCTGGACTCTTAGGGAAGTGCCTGGACCCTACCATGAGTGAAATGATAGACTCTAGATATCCCCTATGTGGAAGGAATTGGCAATAGGGTGGGAGGATGGGGGGATGGTAGGGGGCTGTGGGAAGAGGGGAGGGAGAGGGTACTGGGATTGGCATGTAAAACAAGCTATTTAAAATTAAAATTTAAAAAAGAAAAACCTTAAAAAAACTCAAAGCACATATAAAAACTCACACACTTGTAGTGGGAGACTTCAACACCCCACTCTCACCACTAGACAGAATTACAAAACAGAAACTTAACAAGCATACACAAGGATCTAATAGAAGTTATAACCCAACTGGCTTTGAAAGACATCTGTAAAATACTATATCCAAACACAAAAGAATATACTTTCTTCTCAGCACCACATGGAACCTTCTCAAAAATAGACCACATACTTGGCAATATAGCAAACCTCAACAGGAACAAAAAATGTATTAATTCCATGTATTTTATCAGACCGCCATGCTTTAAAGGTAGAATTCAACAACAAGGCAAATCGCAGAAGCCCTGCAAACTCATTAAAATTGAATAATGCATGATTGACCCAATCCTGGATAAAAGAGGAAATAAAAAAAGAAATTAAAGACTTCCTAGAATTCAATGAAAATGAAGAAATAACATACCAAAACTTATGGGACACTTTGAAAGCAGTGCTTATAGGAACGTTCATAGCTCTGAATGCCCACATGTAGAAACTGGAGAATAGTCACACTAGAGAATTAACAGCACAACTGAAAGTACTAGAACAAAAAGAAGCAAACTCACCACAGAGGAGCATATGCCAGGAAATAATCAAATTGAGGGCTGAACTCAATGAAGTCAAAACTAAGAAAATGATATAAAGAAACAATGTAACAAAGAGTTGGTTCTTTGAGAAAATCAACAAGATAGACAAACCTTTATTCAAACTTATCAAACAGCAGAGTATGAACATATAAATTAAAAAACTCAGAAATACAATGAGAGAAAAAACAATGCACAGGGAGGAAATTGAGAGAATCATCAAGTCATATTTTGAAAAGCAATACTCCACAAAATTTGAAAATTTAAAGAAAATGGCCAATTTTCTGGCTAAAAGTCTCTTACCAAAATGAAATCAAGAACAGGTAAACAATTTAAATATACCTTTAACTCCTAAGGAAATAGAAGCAGACATCAAAAGTCTCCCAACCAAAAAAAGCCAAAGGGTAGATGGCTGAAGTGCAGAATTTTACAAGAAAATCTAAGAACAGGTTACACCAATTATCCTCAAAGAATTCCATTCAGTAGAAGCAGAAGGGTCATTGCAAAACCCTTTTTACAAGGCATCAAAAATATTGATACCCAAGCCATACAAAGACATAACTAATAAAGAGAATCTCAACCTATATCCCTCATGAACACTGATGCAAAAATATTCAATAAAATGCTTGCAATTCAGATCCAAAAACACATCAGAAAACACATCCACTGTGATCAAGTAGGCCTCAATCCATGGATGCAGGGATGTTCAACATATGAAAACCCATCAATGTAATCCACCATAAATAAAAGCTGAGAAACATAAATCACATGATCATGTCACTAGATGCTGAAAAAGCCTCTGACAAAATCCAACGCCCCTTCATGATAAAGGACTTGGAGAGATCTGGGATAACAGGAACATACCTAAATATAATAAAAGCTATATACAGCAAACCAACATCCAACATCATATTGAATAGAGAGAAACTCAAGGCAATTCCTCTAAAATCAGGATCAAGACAAGGTTGTCCCATTTCCCCATACCTCTTCTATATTGTACTTGAAGTTCTAGCTATAGAAATAAGACAACAAAAGGAGATCAAGGGGATACAAACAGGAAAATAAGAGGTAAAACCTTCACTATTCACAGATGATATGATAGATTACATCAGTGACCCAAAAAACTCTACCCAGGAACTCTTACAACTGATAAACACCTTCAGCAAAGTGGCAGGATACAAGATCGACTCAAGAAAATCAGTAGCCCTACTATATACATACTACAAAAAGGCTGAGAAAGAAATAAGAGAAATATCACCCTTTACAATTGCCACAAACAAAATAAAATACCTTGGGATAATGCTAACCAAACAAGTAAAAGACCTGTATCACAAGAACTTTGAGTCTTTAAATAAAGAAATTAAAGAAGACACCAGAAATTGGAAACAACTCCCTGCTCTTGGATAGGTAGGATCAATGAAGTAAAAATGTCAACCCCACCAAAAGAAATCTACAAAATTAATGCAATCCCCGTCAAATCCCAGCACAATTCTTCACAGACCTAGAAAGAACAATTCTCAACTTTATATGGAAAAACAAAATCCCAGGATACCCAAGACAACCCTGCTCAACAAAGCAATGTCTGGAGGCATCACCACTCTTGACTTCAAGCTCTATTATAGAGCTATAGTCCTGAAAACAGCTTGGTATTGGCACAATAATAGACAAGTAGACCAATGGAATCAAACTGAACATACTGAGATTAATCCACAAACCTATGAGCACCCTATTTTCAACAAAGAAGCTAAAATTATACAATGGAAAAATGATAGCATCTTCAAAAATGGTGCTGGCATAACTGGATATTGGCATGTAGAAGACTGCAGATAGATCTTTGTCTATTGCCATGTACAAAACTTAAGTCCAAATGGATCAATGACCTCAACATATATCCAGCCACACTGAACCTCTTAGAAGAAAAAGTGGGAGGTACCCTTGAACGAGTTGGTATAGGAGACTGCTTCCTGAATATAACACCAGTGCACAAACACTGAGATTGACAATAAATGGGACCTTCTGAAACTGAGAAGCTTCTGTAATACAAAGGATACAGTCAGAAAGAAAAAACAGCAACCCACAGATTGGTAAAAGACATTCACTAACCCCACATCTGTCAGAGGGCTGATCTCCAAAATTTGCAAAGATCTCAAGAAGCAAGACTCCATACCAACAAAGGATCCAATTAAAATGTGGGGGACTGAACTAAATAGAGAATTATCAGTAGAGCAGTCTAAATTGGCTGAGAGACACTTAAAGTACTCAAAATACTTAGCCATTAGGGAAATGCAGATCAAAACAACTCTGAGATACCATCTTACTTCTGTCAGAATGGCTAAAATCAAAATCACCAATAACAATTTATGCTGGAGAGGATGAGGAGAAAGGGGAACACTTGGCAATTGCTGGTAGGAGTGCAAACCTTTACAGCCACTTTGGAAATCAGTATGGAGGTTCCTCAGGAAAATGGGACTCAGTCTACCACAAGACCCAGAAATTAAGACCCAGTCTTAGGCATATATTCAAAAGATTCCTATTCACACATCAAAGATATCTGTTTCACTATTTTCATAGTAGCATTATTTGTAATAGCTAGATCCTGGAAGCAATCTAGATGCCCCACAACTGAAGAGTAGATAGAGAAAATGAAGTAAATTTGCATAATGGAGTACTACTCAGGGGAAAAAATGGATTCTTGAAATTTGCAGGCAAATGGATGGCACTAGAAGAAACAATCCTGAGTGAGGTAACCCAGTCACAAAAAGACAAACATGGCATGTACTCACTCATATGTGGATTTTAGGCATGGATTAGGGGAGTGTCAGCCTACAATCTTAGTACCAGTGAGTCTGGGACACAGAGAGTTTCCCAAGAGATATGCATGAGGCCCCAGAGAAGTGAAATGATGCATGATCTCCTGAGCAGATTGGGAACATCAGCCCAGGGGAGAGGGAACTAGTAAAAAGAGAGAGAGGGATAAGAGAAGGTGTTAAAAAGGCATGGGGGAGCAGAAAGATTGAGTTGAGGTAAGAATATACGACAGCAGGCTGAGAGACAAAATAGTAGATAGAGCCATTATACTTTTGAGGAGAGAGATGACGCTAGTGAGATTTCCACAGATCTACAAGGATAACACCAACTGTAAAACTAAGCAATAGCGGAGAGACTACATTATAGCCCCTCCCTGATGATAAGATTGATGGCTACCTTATATGACATTCTAGAACCTTCCTCCAGTAACTTATGGAAGCAGAGGCAGATATCCACAGATAAACACTGAACTGAACTCCTGGAACCCAGTGACAGAGATGAAAGAGTAATGAAAAAAGGGGTCAAGCCCGTGAAAGTGACACCCACAAAGACAGCTGACTGGACAAGGGGGAGCTCTTGAACCCCAGAGTGATGCCTGGGAGGGCAACAGGGGACTGATCCAGATTCCATGATTGTAGTGTCAGTGAGGAGGCCTCAGAAATCTATGGGGCCTTGGGTAGTAGATCAGTGTTTACCATGGCATATGAATGAACTCTGGAAGCCCATTCCACATGGAGGAATGGTCTTTCAGCCTGGACACATGGGGAAAGGCCTATGTCCTGCCCTGGATGAAGTGACGTACTCTGGAGATACCCCCAACGAGGGCCTCACCCTCTCTGTGGAATGATGTGGAGACTGGGTAAGGGACTGGGGGAGGGGCTAGTGTAGGGTCAAGGGAGGAGGGGTCAGAGAGGGAGCTGGGATTGGTATGTGAAACATGCATATTTCTAATTTAAATAAAACATATATTGAGGAAAAAAATTTATTTCTCTGTGTCTTACAGAAAAAATATGTGGTGTCTCCAGCAATACTGTATTTCTGTGTAGTTGTTATACAGAACCAAAGACAATAGCATAGATTCTATCATTCTGGAGATGTCTGCGAGTTTCCTGAACAACTCTTAAGAAGATACCACGTAGCTGTTATTGCTGTTTTCATTTAATAATCTATGCCTCTTGGAATGACATCATCTACCCATGCAAGGTAATTCCATTTACATTACATTTCTCCCTTACTATTTCAGCCTCAAATGTCTCCCATATACCCATTATAACCCTCCCCACTATCTTTCAAATTCCTAGTTTCTTTGTTTGTGAATTGTTATTGTTATACACTTCTTAAGCTTTCTTGTTAAAGACATTAAGTTTGTACTCCAGGAAGATGTACAAAAGAATTGGACCAAACACACTGGTCCCTTCTTCCATCAAAGGAAAATTCTAGAAGTTAATTTGTAATTATTCACAAGCATCCTAGAGTCTACCACTTAATACCAACCCTGATATAAAGCCTATTCCATGTTATTGATTCCATTGAAATAAATGTGGCATGCACAGAGCCAAAAACAGTGAAATCTGACTAAACAACACTATCAATCACACATGCAAGGCAGCCACCAGAGAAGGTTCCAACAGTCAATAAAACTATACCAACAGGCCAAAGACAGACTGGGGAAAATGATTTGCCTATTGAGATGCTGACTCATACATACAGAACTGATCCAGAGGTCTTCAGTATCCTAGAGTACTGTTACTGGGCAGGGTTGTCTATAAAACACTTTACAATTATATTTTGGATAATATCTGTTTTTGTCCATCACTTTAAGTACATAGCTGTAGAGATACCTGGAATGCATGAACTACTAAATCTATAGGGAAGAATTTTCAAGGGACTAAAATTAATCGGCCTGTACATAGAAAATTTAACATCATTCTTACTTAAAATTATATATATGTATATATATGCAACTGCTGCATAAGGAAAATATGGTTTTGCTTGATATTTTTGCTTCCTGAGCAGCTGAATTCAATTCTGAAAGGATACTATTAGATTCAGCCATATACTGTTTCTGCTAAATAAATGTATAATGCAGTCTGTTGGAGGTATTGACATACAAATAGAATTATTTCTATTTCATTGGAATTATAATATTTCATAGTAATAAAATGCATTTCACCTTTCCAAAGTTATTTTTATCACTTCTAGATTATAATGCTGTTACTGGTTTAGAAGATTTACCATATATTTCAAAAGGAAATTTACTCAGATGCCTTGTATGTATAATGTTCTATAGTGCATTACATATAAAAATACTAAAATTCACATCAAACCACAAACTGACTCTGGTATATATGAATGGACGTGGAGTTCCCAGAGTTTATAGTCCTAGCTACACAGGAGCAAGACTGGCATTGGAAAGGAACAAAGCACAACCTGTAAAATGGCATAGGTTTAAAATAGAAGGTGCAGCAACTTAGACCAAGAAAGATGTACTTCTTATGTTTTCTTGTCATCTATCGATGTTGCACTTGATTTGGAAGTGAAAACATCACAGAACTCACAGATGGGACAAATATGGGTGTACTTGAAAACATCAATATTCTGCTTGAATACCTAGTGTACAATATACAGTGGCTTGTCAGTACTAAACACTAAATATCAAATTTCTTAGACCATGGTTTAAAACTGAGACTAAGTGGGAGTACTCATGTGACTAGTATGAAAGTAAATATTGAGAAATATAACCAGATCGTTTTTCTCCACTTTTCTCAGAAAACAGAGAATAATGATATTATGCAACACAACTCTATATTATCTGTAAGTGTTGAATATGGACAGAATTCAAGATATTTTATGGTCACATACAAAAAAGACACTTTACTTTTAATTAAGCAATCTAAATAATTCACCTTTCTTCAAACTCACCTCAACATATTAATCAGTTTGGCTTAAACTTCAATAAGAAAATTTAATTTAGTTTAAAAATGAAAAACCACAATATCAATTTTCAATTTCTATTTTAACAATTATCTTCTTTAAGTAAATAGTAAATCCTTAAGGAATACAATTCAGTGCATCTAACTTTTTAAAAATAAAATATTTGTTTGAAAATTACATGTGTGAATGAACCCTAAAAATAAGATATACATCTTTAGATTTTATCATAGTGAAAGAAAAATTCTCAGGAATTACTTTTTTGGGATTATAATGCATCATTTCCCCCTTTCCCTTTCCCCACTCCAAAATCTCCATGTAACAGAACAGTGAATGTAATTGCAATAGTTGCATATAAAGAACTCTTTAACACTTGTCCAGACATTGTGATTTGGCATTGATACACTAAGACCTAAATCAGAATGTAAAAAGGGCAAGGATAACAAAACAGGGATTGTGTCATTTATCAGTAAATGGCAATTGTCAGCAATGTGAGGGTACATGTTTGTTACCATTATCAACTGCCAATCTGAAATATGCCTGGCCTCCAGTTCTCTCGATTTTAACATTAGTTTCACTCATAAAGCTGCAGGTACCATGAGGAAATCCTTGCAATTACTTAATTTAGCTATGAAAGTGCCATAAACCCAGGATGCCCTCAGCTTTAAGAGTCTTGGTTATTGGCATAATCACCGGGGTCACCTTATTTTCAGTCCAATGTTGGTGTGGTGGCCAGACAGATATTTCTCTATGCTTCCTTTATATGTACTTTCTTTATATTAAATATTCTGTTCAATACTGATGGTCTACTAGTTTAGATTTACACAAGTATTTGACAAAAAAGTATGATATTGATATTGGATGGTAAATTTCTGAAATGTGTTGAGTCAATTTTAGGTAATTAATCTGCTAACTGGTAAAATCTTGAGCTATAATATAGACTATTTTTCATTTATTGCTGATTATTCTCATGTACTGTATTTGGAAAGGATTTTCCCTATCAAAACAAGAAAGTTATTTATCAGTTAGTTAATTCATATGGAAGAAGGGACTATTTGGACCTTATAATTTAGAATGTCTTAAATTCCCAAGAGACTAATGAGTCTTCACTCAGAGTGAAACCATAAACATTAATTATTCTCCTGGGGAAGATACTGTTGTGCTGACATTGTTCAGTTTTTAGATAAATGTTTTTGTCTTAACTCTAGATTGTGAAAATTTGACAAAGTAGTTTAAATCATTTGAACTTGAAAAAGTTTTGCATAATATTGTTTATCATATTGTAAAATTTTTAGAAAGAACTTAAAATATTTTGGGTTGATGATCTTCCATTAATTTGATGTGAGTTAAACTATGTGTTTTCTGATTCAAAATATCTTTCTTAAGATTCCTATTATTAATGCTGGGTGTTGGTGATACACATTTAGTCCCAGAATTTCGGAGGCAAAGTCAGGTAGATCTCTGGGAGTTCAAGGCCAGCCTGATCTACAGAGCAAGTTCCCAGACAGGCTTCAAAGCAATACAGAGAAACTATGTCAAGAAAAAAATTCCTGTTATTATACAGAGATTATTAATTCATGCATTGCATTATAAATTAGTCAAACAATCTAGTGTTCTATAAATTAATATAATTTGTTTGCCATACTAGAAACATTTGTAAACATTTTTCTGTGTTTATATTGTCATGTATGTGCAATGATTCAAATTTACTGCATGAGAGTAAGTCATCTTCTACCAGAATTATTCTTCACCTGCTTACTTTGTCTTTTTTTATTTCAAGGTCTCCATTATGGATTATTTGATATTTATTTTTCCTCTTTTTTATTATTTAAATTAGAAACAAGCTTGCTTTACATGCCAATCCCAGTTCCCCCTTCCTCCCCTCCTCCCGTGTGCCCCACCGATCCCCTATCATATTCCCTTCCCTTTTTGCTCCCTAGCTAGGGTGAGGCCTTCCATGGGGGAATCTTCAAAGTATGCATATCATTTGGAGCAGGGCCCAGACCCTTCTCCATGTGTCTAGGCTGAGAGAGTATCCCTCTATGTGGAATGGGCTCCCATAATTCACTCATATACTAGGAAAAAAATACTGGTCTACTTCCAGAGGCCCCATAGTTTGCCCAAGCCTCCTAAATGACACCCACATTCAGTGGATCTGGCTTCCCAGCTATCAGTCTGGGGTCCATGAGTTCCCCCTTGTTCAGGTCAGCTGTTTCTGTGGGCTTCTCCAGCTTGTTCTTGACCCCATTGCTCATCACTCCTCCTTCTCTGAAAATGGCTTCCAGGAGTTCAGCTCAATGTTTAGCTGTGGGTGTCTGTTCCTGCTTCTATCAGCTACTGGATGAATGCTCTAGGATGGCATATAAGATATTCATCAATCTCATTATCGGGAAATGGCATTTAAGGTAGCCTCTCCACTATTGCTTAGATTGTTAGTTGGGGTCATCCTTGTAGATATCTGGACATTACACTAGTGCCAGATTTCTCTTTAAACTTATATTATCTCCTTTTATTATGCTATCTCTATTCTTGCTCTCCTCTATTCTTCCCCTGACTCAGCCTTCTGGTTACCTCATGTCCTCTTCTCCCCTTCTCTTTCTCCTAACTCCCTCTCGTTTCCCCCATGCTCCCAATTATCTCAGCAGATCTTGTCCCTTTCCCCTTCTCCTTAGGGTCCTCCTTGTTCCCTATCTTCTCTGACATTGTGGATTGTAGGCTGTTAATTCTTTGCTCTATGTCTAAAAGCCACATATGAGTGAGTACATAACATATTTGTCTATGTGTGACTGGATTACCTCACTCAGGATGGTTTCTTCTAATTCCATCCATTTGCCTGCAAAGTCTAATTGTTTTATAAAATATTACATGTCTTAGTTTTATCTTTCATAATTACAGAATTCATTAGAAAATTTTATCCCAATTCTGAATACTAAGGTATATTGCATGGCCAGAATATGTTTTTAAGTAGATAACAAGAAATGTGTAATATTTTAACAAATTCTTAGTAAGTTCATACTCATGATACTCTCAGTTATTTCATTCTGATTGCAAATATATTTTCATAAATATTCTTCCCACTACTTGGTAAGAAAGTTATAAATTACCATAAATAGTAACAAAATAATCAAAATCATAAGTAAAGCATAGTAATGAAATTATATGAATAAAAAAATTCAAATCTCCCTTCTATATTTCTTTGAATCTGTATTACATTTGAATAACATTTTAGTTACATGTATTTGCTTTAATTTACATGGTGGACAGAATCAGATAGTTGATTATGTGTTATAACTATACATTTTACTTTCAGATCAACATTAATGTACCAGATATGCTGCATTATCAAATTAACTAGACTTAGAATTTCTGATAGACACACATCTGGAAGTGATTGGGAGGGTGTTTCCAAAGAGGACTAATTGAGAAGAGATGGCCTACCATAAATGAGAAGCCTTAAATGAGTTGATACCTCAGACTGAGGAAAAGGGGCACATGAGAAACTCAACTCTCCTGCAGACTGTTTCATTTGGTTTTCAGTAATTCGCCCACAGAATTCAACTTCCATACATAACAGGAGCTTCTTCCAGCATGCTTTTCCTGTTTTATTGGAAATTAATTTCAAAGCAGGTAGAGAGTCCCTTGTTTTCATATCCTGTTAATAATATTACACAAAAAGAAGGGAAATTTTATATCTGTTATTATGCATAATACTAAAGTAGCTAAACATATCTTACCCATCCATTATGAATTAGTAAATGTTGAATTTATATATGATTTCCTATAATACAAAATCTCTTAGATTTGCATAAAGACAAATATTCCTACTTGTTTTATTTCCAGTTAAACACAAAAATATAAAAGAAAAATTTTGTAGAGAAAGTAAGGACATATTTAATGCCTTAGGATGCTAGCAGATATTCAATATATTCAGTCATCAGTTTACAAGTTTTAAGTTTCATGATATTGGAAAACTCTAGGGAAGTCTTTGATAGAAAAATATGCATTAAAGTCTTAACTGTTTATGAACCTCAGGAACTATCTGTTTGACAATATGTGCCCATAGAATAACTAATAGCACAAATATAAAGAGTGTTATTAATGATACTCTTATATTTTTGTTGTGAGCCTAACGTTTAACAATTAAGTCATCTCAGTGATTAGCTGTAGGAGTCTGTCTCTGCTTCCATCAGCCATTGAATGAAGGTTTTGTTCCCCAGACTCTCTGGCAGTAAGATAGTATGATGGCACTCCCCAGATTTATGTCTAAAATCCATAAATGAAAGAGTACATATCATGTTTCTCTTTTGGTGACTGGGTTACCTCACTCAGAATGGTTTCTTCTAGTCCTATCCATTTGCCTGCAAATTTCAGGATTCCATTGATTGTACTGATGAATAGCACTCCATGGTGTAAATGTATCACATTTTTCTCTATCCACTCTTCAGTTGCGAGGCATCTAGGTTGCTTCCAAGTTGTGGCTATTACAAATAATGCTGATATGAACATAGTGGAACAGATGTCCTTGTTGTATGAATTTGCATCTTTTGGATATATGCCTAAGAGTGGAATTGCTGGGTCTTGTGGTAGGCTTATTGCCATTTTTCTGAGAAACCTCCATACTGATTTCCAAAGTGGCTGTATGAGTTGGCACTCCCACCAGCAGTGGAGGAGTGTTCCCCTTTCTCCACAACCTCTCTAGCATAAACTGTCATTGGTGTTTTTCATTTTAGCCATTCTGACAGGAGTAGGATGGTATCTCAGAGTTGTTTTGATTTGAATTTCCCTGATGGCTAGGGATGTTGAGCACTTTCTCAAGTTCCTCTCAGCCATTTTAGATTCCTTTATTGACAATTCTCCATTTAGTTCTGTACCCCATTTTTTGATTGAATCCTTTGGTGTTTTAGAGACTTGCTTCTTGAGTTCTTTGTAAATTTTAAAGATCAGCCCTCTGTCAGATGTGGGGTTATTCTATATCTTTTCCCATTCTGTGGGTTGCCTATTTGTGTTGTTGACGGTGTCCTTTGCCTTATAGAAGCTTCCCAGTTTTAGGAGGTCCCATGTATTAATTGTTGTCTTCAGTGTCTGTGCTACTGGTTTTATGTTCAGGAAGCAGTCTCCTGTACCAATTCGTTCAAGGGTACCACCCACTTTCTCTTCTAAGAGGTTCAGTGTGGCTGGACTGATGTTGAGGTCTTTGATCCATTTGGATTTAAGTTTTGTGCATGGTGATAGACATGGATCTATCTGCATTCTTCTATATGGTGGCATCCAGTTATGCCAGCTCCATTTGTTAAAGATGTTTCCTTTTTTCCATTGTATATTTTTAGCTTCTTTGTGGAAGATGTTCATACATGTATGGGTTAATGTCAGGGTATTTAATTCAATTCCATTGGTCTACCTCTCTATTTTTGTGCCAATACCAACCTGTTTTCAGGATTACAGCTCTATTTGAGCTTGAAGTCAGGGATGGTGATGCCTCCAGATGTTGCTTTGTTGAGTAAGGTTGTTTTGGCTATCCTTGGTCTTTTGTTTTTCCATACAAAATTGATTATTGTTCTTTCAAGGTCTGTGAAGAATTTTGCTGTTATTTTAATGGGGATTGCATTGAATCTTTAGATTTCTTTTGGCAGGATTGCCATTTTTACTGCATTGATCCTCACTGTTCAAAAACATGGGAGACCTTTCCATTTTCTGGTGTCTTCTAGAATTTACTTCTTTAAAGAATCAAAGTTCTTGCAATACAGGTCTTTCACTCATTTAATTAGAATTACCCAATGTATATTATATTGTTTTGGCAATTTTAAAGGGTGATGAGTATATAATGGCCTCCTTGATCTTTTTTGATTGATTTTATTTTAAAGTCTAATTTGTTAGATATTAGGATTGCTACCCCCACTTGTTTCTTGGGATGATTTGATTGGAAAATCTTTTCCCAACTTTTAACTCTGAGGTAATGTCTGTCTTTGAGGCTGAGGTGTATTTCTTGCATGCAGCAGAAGGATGGGTTCTGTCTTCGAATGGATTCTGTTAACCTGTATATTTTTATGGGTGAGTTAAGACCATTAATATTGAGGGATATTAATGACCATTGATTGCTCATTCTTTTTTGATATGGAATGGTTGTTGTTGTTGGGATTATGTGTGGAGTTCTACCCTTTTTTCTTTTGGCCATTGGTAAGGTGGGATTACCTAATGCCTATATTTTTCTGATTGTAGTTAACTTCTTTGGGTTGGAGTTTTCCTTCCAAAACTTTCTATAGGGCTGGGTTAGTGGATACGTAGTGAATCTAGTTTTGTCATGGAATATCTTGTTTTCTCCATCTATATTGATTGAAAAATTTGTTAGGTATAGTAGTCTGAGCTGGCATCCATTGTCCCTTAGTGTTGGTGAATATCTATCCAAGACCTTCTGGCTTTAAGATTTTCCATGGAGAAGTCATGTGTAATGCTGATAGGTTTGCCTTTATGTTACTTGATGTTTTTCCTTAGCTGCTCTTAATATACTTTCTTTATTCTGTCAGCTTGTGGCTGACATATTAATTACAGAAACACTGAGTAAATACTTTGTTCTTATGCAGATATTCTTCCAGAAGGAAATAGAGGTACAACATCAAACATCTGGACCAGGTGAAATGTTCTTTTCATGTCCTGTAGTCAGTCCATAATATTATACCTGACAGCTGCGGTAATTCAAGTCTTTCTAAGACTGAAAATATAGTGCAAGCAGTAAAATGTTCTTCAAGATTTTGCATACAAGATTTCTGACATCTACTATTTATTTTAATGTAAGAAGAAAGGAAATTTCAACAACAACAAGAACAAAAGTTCATGGAGATGGACACATGGGGGGAGCCCTAGGCCCTGCCCTGGATAAAGTGACAGAATCTGGAGAACTCCAATGGAGGGCCTCATCCTCCCTGGGGAATGGTATAGGGATTGGGTGGGGATTTTGGAGGGGATCTGGTGGAAGAGCAAGGGAGGAGGGGAGGGAAAGGGAACTGGGATTGACATGTGAAGCGTTTGTTTCTAATTTAAATAAAAATACAGAAAAATTAAAAAGATAGTAAAACAATATACAATAAAGACTATTATCAGGTAAGAATTACAAAAAAATTCATGGAGAGGATATTAGAGCCTAGGACCTCAGTAGAGAGAGCCACAAGCAGGAAAGGAACTCCAGAAAACCACTTCAGGGGTCCAAGAAGTCTAGACTATTGTCATATAACATGGGTAGCACATTAATTAGTAAAGTCTGACTCCATTACCTAGAGAATAAGCCATTTATACCTAGATGAAACTGCCTGTACAAGAGGTATTGCTTATACCTTAACTAGGCCCATGTATCTGTGATGAAATCCTTAGGAGAAGAACCCTTTATTTTTCTGTTTTTGTCTCATATTGCTGAAAATTTCATGTCAGTCTTTCTGCTCCACTGCTAGTGGTATTACTAACCAATCTCATGCCTAAGAAAGACATAATATTTCTCTCTCTCCCTCCCTTCTTCTCCCCCTCTGTCTGTCTCTCTGTTTCTCTGTCTCTCTTTCCCTTCCTCCCTCTGTCTCTCCTTTCAATTTTCTCTCACTCTACCTAAACATCAACCACTCCATTGCTTTATTTATAGTCTCAGCATTCTTTGTCTTGAGAGTAATAGTTAAGAATAGATAATTACTTTTGTTATATTATCTGTCCATGAACAAATGGGATTACGGCTAATGGCCTGAAAACTATACCCTTGGTTAAGAAACATATTGGGGCCCAAATAACTTCAAATGATGCAATGTCAAACTGCCCCTGAAGTTCACTCCTTTTGTTTTCTTAACTCTTGGCTCCTCTTCACTCTAGAGCCTAGTAATTCCATGAAATCTGGAGTTCCTCTATAAGGAAAATGTTCACCTTTTCTTCATTCTGAGACCAAATGCTCACCTGGTAAATATTTTCTGATTCGTCTTTCTCCTGTCCTGCATTTATGCCCTGGATTCAGACAGGAAGGGACTGACCTACAATCACACTTTCTGATCTCAGAGAAAAGATACTGTCATATTTTCAGTTATGTCAGGATGCTTTATCCCCTTTCTTATGAAACTGATTTCTGGATAATTTACTTCTGTAAATATCCCTTTGCTTTCAATCTATACTGGGAGGCATTCTCAAATATCATCAACAACAAAACTAATCTGAATTAAATTCATTGTGAATTAATAACTAATTTATAACAAAGGTTGACCTTCATTCCCACTACAGAACAAAACTGCTGACTGCCATTGATAAATTCTGCTTCTTCACCAGATTGTGGCTACTAGGAATTCCTGCTCTTACATTCCAGTTTAACCATTTTTTCTCTTGTTTTTCCTTTATCCTCAGCCTCTTCATGTCAAGTATCACTCCAGAGATTACTCCCTCTGTCTCAATGCACCTTCTCCTTTTCCTGGGGACTACTTCCAAAGAATTTGAGAACAATACCTACTAACACTAACTTTCTTCACCGAGCTGTCTACCTAGCAGATCAGATTTTATCTTTTAACTTCTCTGAGCCACTTTAAATATTAAGTTAAACTCTGACTTTGATATATTAATCACATCCTTTTTTTTCACTAAGAAGTACACTCTATGTGGTTTATGTTCATGATGAATGTTTACAAAGTTGTCTAATTAACTTATGGTGTTTTTTTTAAATTTTCAGGAAGCAGTTTATTGTGGAATAATTTCATTCAATTGAAATAATGTGCTTTATAAAATATGATGTGGGGCAGTTCAGATGCTTCCAGCACGAAGCAGTTTGGAATGAGCGACTTCCTAATTCCTATCTTGTTTATAAATCTTTGTTTTCATGGGGTTGTTTACAATTGGCTAATGATCACAGCCAATCTCTTTTTAATGGTAAAAAGGGAATTATGGTATGGAAATGAATACTTGGTATGGGTATGGTTTTTCATTTATTGATACAAATTCAAGGTCAATTTTGTGATACATATATTTCTCCTCTTGATTAAGTATTGTGTTTATACTAATCTTTTAAAACTATGCATAATTAGATACAGATTATAGAGAGTTACTTATAATAATCAAAACTTATAGTTAGGTAAGTTATGTTTTCTAGATATACAGAGATATATTTGAGATAGATAGACAGTCTTCAAATCTTTCAAAGACTTTCAGAAAATGGCATTTTAAATGGTTTAGGGTTTTTCTTGACAATGAGAAATGTCTACTCCTGGCAGCACCAATTATGTCTGAGAGGAAGATGGGCATCGAAGAAACTTGTTATGGAGTTTGCTTTCAACATGGCAAGATTAGCAATTTGGGCAAGAAACTGCTCTTTCCTAGACTACTTGACTATTGTTTTATAATCTGGACATGCAGGACCCACAGGAAAGTGACTGCTGAACGCCATCTTACAGGGTTCCTGCTTCATGGAAGTGTCTACAAGTCTCTCTGCAGGACACAGAGAAATGACTGACAGACTGCCAATGCAGATGGACAGTTTTTAAATTTCCTGCTTTGCTGAGAAATCTTCTGGACACATTGTGGCCTATGGGCTGAAGATGGATGCCCCAGCGTTACAGAAAAACTTCAGGTGACTGTCCAGGCAGTAAGATGTCTCTGTCAATTCTTGTGTTTATATATTATCCTTCTGTGGTCTTTGATGGAGTTGAAGACAGGTAGTTATAGTTTTCCTTAGTTATTATAAAAGATAAGCTACATATAGAACTTTGGACTCACAAGGATGGGATGGATGATATTTTCTTTAAATCTTTCTAAATGTTGATGGACAAAATATTTTAATTATGTTTTTACTTGATAACAGTTCTTTTGTATATGATTTGACTATGTTAAAGTTAAGACATTTCTTTTTGTTTAAACAGAAAAGAGGAGATGTTGGGGAAGTCCTGTGTATATGTCAATAAAGCACTGTTGGCCAATAGGGAAACAAGATAGGTAGGCCTAGGAGTCGAGGAGGACTCTGGGTAGGAGAAACACAGGGAGTCATGATGTAGCCCATCAGTGAAATAAGATGTCTGGATCTTTGCTCCAGTAAGAGAAACACTTAGATTAACAATTATGGGGTAAATACTTAAGTCAGAGCTAGCCAGTAAGAAACAAGCAAGGCCAACAGCTTCATAATTAATACAGCATCTTGTGGGTTATTTGGGGACTACAACATGGCAGAGCCCAGGCGACTGGTAGGGGACAAACCAAAGTGGCTGGCAAAAGCCTCCCTTTACAGATATCCTCTGCAATTCAATGTCATAAATGATTGTAAATTCTTTCTTATATTTCTTCATTTCCTTTCATGTTACAACAGTTTTATGAACTCAGAACTTAGGACATCACTTTCATTTTTGGTTTTTGTTTTTTGTTGTTTAGGTTTAGGTATCACACACTTCTCTGCCTGTGTGTCTCCACTCAGAGTTTGGGTTCATACAACTAATGCCAGTTTAAGAGTGGACTTGGAGAAATATCTACTCAAAAAACAAACAAACAAAAACAAAACAAACAACAAACGAAACCAAAAACCATTCCCAAAGACCAGTGTCTTGTAAAAATGTAATCTCACAAACTACCATTAAAATAAATACCTTTCTCCCAAATAGACCAGGGTTCACATATTTAAGCTTAGAAACAATGACAAAATCGTCTTTCTCTATATATAATGTTAGGGATGCTGGCCTATCAATCAAAATTTTGTTTGCTGATATCTACTAAATTATTAGGATTTTTCTTGTAAGAGCTATAAATCTCTTTAATAATTTAACTTGGACTCCAAACTCTTTTTCATCTCTGATGATGTACTCAATTACATCCTCAAGTGTTCTTATAAACTATTTGATTACCAAATAAAACTTTCAGGAATCAGGGAGTGATGAAAAAAATGAGTTTTATGGCCACTCCTTTCTCTGATGGGACTTGTCCATTGCTACATTATTCTACTTACAGTTACCATTCTCTTCTTAATAAACTCATATGGTGAATTCTTCCTAGAATTCAACAAATCTTTTGCAACTTGTTTCATAAGAAATTGATATTATTCTTGCACATGAACCCAGACACAAGCCTCTAACTTAAAGGCTAGCTCATGACTAACCATCATTGAATTGGGCCTCCCAAACAATATCGTTATTCAGCACAGATCAAGAATTGCCTCAATGCCCGCTAACCCTTCAGTTCTTAGCCATGTATACTTTCTGTAAAACTATGTTTTCTTTTTTTAATTACATAAACACAGGATGTGAAAATGTTATATGCCAGACTATAAACAGTGACATCTGCAATCAGAATATACCAAGATGTACTCAGCACTCAGAAACAGCCTGACTACCATCATATATTATACATGCCACAACAACCACAACAACCTCCCCTATGTGGTGAAAGAATGACCCTTGTCATATAGTGTAAGTCATAAAATAATGTTTGCTTTTCTACAACTCAATATTTCCTCTTCCTTAAGAAACCTTAAAAGAAGAATGCTATCTTTTCTTCATGGGGATAGACCTATACTTCAGAATTACTGCCATGCATTTACTTCTACTAGGATCAAGGAATACTCTGTGCTACTTCCTTAATTAGTTCTTCTTATAAATGAGGAGCAAGGACATAAGAGACTGATGTCAGATCTCTTTTGCCTAAGTGCCAGTTTTCTGTTCTCAAACATGAAAGACTTACTATATCAACAAATGTGAAGTTTATACAGCATATGCAGCATACCACAGTCTACTGCCTGAGAAAAGTTTTTTGCAACAAATATACTTTGCACAAAATAACAGTAAATTAAGTACCAGATTGACTATTTAATATGCCCTTTAAACCTGTGGTCTTTCTCACTATGATATCTAATAGCTATTTTATCTTAGTTCCTGGGACATCAGATTTGGTGAGTTATTTTATTTGTGAGTATAATTCAGTATCCAGTCTAATTTCTCTTGTACATCCCAGAAACCTTTAGAGGCAAGGAATGAAATTCTTGCTCTTGATGTAACCAAACTAATAATAAACAGTTTAAGTGATTTATTTTCCTACTATGCACACAATAGTGACAAGTAGTCAGAAATTAGCAAGTCTTATGCTAGTCACAGATCTCCCTTCTTTTATAATAAATTGCATCCTCACACTTATTATCAATGTTTATGCACCAATAACTCTAAGAAAGGGAAATGTATCTTTTTTTTGGTTTTTTGAGACACTGTTTCTCTGTGGCTTTGGAGGCTCTCCTGGAAGTAGATCTTGTAGATCAGGCTGGTCTCAAACTCACAGAGATCTGCCTGCCTCTGACTCCCAAGTCCTGGGATTAAAGCTGTGTGCCAACACTGCCTAGCTGAGAAATGTATCTTAACTGCCACTAAATATGAATTTTCTTTAAAAAGTTAAAACAGGTAAAGATATCACAATTGCTGTCCTTAAATTTTAAGAAATAATAAATGAGACAGAAGTGAAAGAAACCTGTCAACTTAACAAACTTTGATACAAAGATTTTATGAGACTCAGCAAGGTAAAGCTATTTATTGCTGGGAATAATGTTATTTTAAAATTTATTTTTATATCCCTTTCTTGAACACTTTCTAGTTTGGTATGCTACAGAGCATTTGATAAAAATACTTGTTTTGAGTTATATCTCTGGTCCTCAACATAGTTATGACATTATAAACAGATAAAAATAAAATGCCTTAAGTTCACTAATTGAGTGATAATCCAGACATTCCTTTTAACTCTCTGAAAACTAAACCACACATCCACAAAGTTATCTCTTTAAGAAGCATTAGAAAATAGCATAAAGCCTCTTTAAATGTCTTTACTTTTAGGAATTAAAAAGACTTAAATTAAGAAGAAACCCCAGTATTCTTCCCTGAACTTATCCTTCCTCCTCCCCCATGTCCTTCACTCCCCTCCTCTTCGCCCCATCTCTTTTTTTTTGACTGCCTCTCCTCTCCGCAATGCTCCCCATCTGCTCAGGAGATCTTGGCTCAATGGGGGTACCATGCATATCTATCTTAGAGTCCTTCCTCTTTCATAGACTTTCTGTCAGTGGGATTGTAGGCTGGCAGTCCCCTGATTTATGCCATACATATATATGAGTGAGTACATAACATGTTTGTCGTTTTGTGACTGGGTTACCTCACTTAGGATGGTTTCTTTAGTGCCATCCATTTGCCTGCAAATTCAAGATTCCATTGATTTTTCTGCTGAACAGTACTCCATTGTGTAAATGTACCACTTTTTCCCTATCTACTCTTCAGTTGAGGGCCATCTAGTATAGAGGAAGCCATTATAGGTTTGGGGAGAGATCTGGCACTAGTGAGATTACCAGAGATATACAAGGATGACACCAACTGGCAAACAAAACAAAAGTGGAGAGACTACCTTAAATGCCCATCCCTGATAATGAGTTTGACAACTACCTTATATGCCATCCTAGAACCCACATCCGGTGGCTGGTAGAATCAGAAGCAGACACACACAGCTAAACATTGAAATGAACTCCTGGAACCCAGTGACAGAAAAGGAGGAATGATGAGCAAAGGGGTCAAGACTGGGCTGGTGAAGCCTACAGAAACATCTGACCTAAATAAGGGGAGCTCTTGGACATCAGACTGATGGCTGGGAGGCCAGCATGGAACTAATCCAGACCCTCTGTACATGGGTGGTTGTCAGCAAGGAGACCTGGCCAATATATGGTTCCTTGGGCAGTAGATCAGTATTTATCCCTGGCATATAAATGGACTTTTGGAGCCCCTCCCACAATGAGGGATGCTCTTTCAGCCTGGACTCTTGTTGAAGGGGCTAGGCCCTGCCCTGAATGAAATGACAGACTCTGCCTATCCTCCCTGGAAAATAGAGCAGGATTGGGTGGGGGGCTGGGGTAGCGGGTGCGGGGGGGCAGGGGATGAGTGTTGAGCCCACTCCACAAAAAAACTCCAGGGTATCAGGAAAAGAAAGACCAGATGTCCAGCTGTTTGTACTAAGAAGTGTCTTTATTTTGCAAGTGCTAAGAGGTCTCTCTCTTGTAGGAGGGAGCAGTCTTATATATAGTATTACAACACAGTAGAAAAACCGAAGGTGGAAGAGAACGTGTTTTCCTCATGCTAGATGTTGATGTCAGTGGTGTAATGTGGGGTCAGTAAGCCAGGACTAGAAAACAGGATGCCCCTGTGGCTATCAGCTGACAAACAACTCAAATACCCTATGGGGGCTAGGCCCCAACAGATGAGAGAATGCAAAGGGAGCTGGAGTTGATGGGTGAGGCAAGCTTGTTGCTAATTTAAATAAAAAAAGAAGAAATCCCAGACATAAGTCCTTCCTGCCACTGCTTAGGTCTCTACAATCCAATGCTAGGCAACACATTTGTAGTAGCATCTTATTCTGCTTGATGTCTGGAACCTGAAAGGACAAAGAAGTTATCTTTTGTACTTTCTTTAAGCTATAATTAACTATGTTCATGTTACTATAGGGGAAACTGAACTTTAAAGCATACCTATGTTACATACTTTTGTTTGCTAATTTGTCATGGAGGATCTATTTTCACATATATATCTATATATGTATGTACAATGAGCTTGCTCCAAGAGATGCTGTCCAGTGTGTGTTCTCTAATCTCACATAATTTCCCTAAAAGTCTCTTACTCCTCTCAAAACTTTCTTAAATATCCCACTCGAATGTTGAAAATGGATATGATGATTTTGAATAAGTTTGGATGAGAGGATGATGACACCTACCTTATCATCATCAGTGTTGTCATTTCTTCCCCTGTTATAGCGCATTTGAGGTCTTTTATTTAAACAATGGCACTTCATCCTAATGACCATTCACAAAGGGGATAGGGAGTTAGATACACACAGGTAGAAAATCACATAAATCACCATTTCCCATCCTTAAAATTTTCCCCCTACTTCTATTATTACATTGGGCCTATATTGAAAAGATTTAAATGGGAATGGAATTGAAAATCCATGAATGAAGTTATGGGCTATGAAGGATTGGATTTGCATTTTGGAAAGTGACTAGAATTGAATTTACTGTTAATACTCTGGGTGCTTTGGGTGTGTGATCTTCTTATTTCTTTTAGCTAAACAATGCTCCCTGAAGTAATGTCCAAAACCATGACTGTGACATAGTGCACCATTGTTTGATAGTTTGAAAGACTGTTTCTTTTTGCTGTCAGGAAAATTTTACCTAACCTTCAACCAAAATAAGAGTCCAGAATTTAAAGCTCTACCTCTTCCTGTTCCCCAATCACCGCTGTAATCAGAAGCTGAAACATTCTACTCTCTCAAGGTCAGACAAGCATCTAAAACCCAAGTCTGAAGAATTCTGATGCTGAGAAATGTTCAAATGCTTGAGTGAGTTAGATCTAGTGCTTAAAAACACTAGCTGACTTCAGCCTTGAGCATTTCATCTATATGTTTTCTTTTGCTGATAAGTGGCTCATTTAATACACACACACACACACACACACACACACACACCCCACACACATGCACACATCTAAAATACGTAGATTTCCAGATAGTTATAAATAGTAGCTCCAATTTCCTGTTCACACCTCTCCTGGTTTTCATATTAGAAATCATTGAGAAATCAGAAACAAACTTTCTGTCTTACTAACACTTTTTATTTTTCTTTTCCATTTGACTTTCAGCTACAGATATAACTGGAGGCAAATTAATAATGGCTATAACTTAACTTTTCCATCTTTGTTGGCAGGAGACTGTTTTTAATACTGATCATGCTAGCTGGTGGTGGCACACGCCTTTAATCCCAGCACTAGCCAGGCAGAGGCAGGCGGATCTCTGAGTTCGAGACCAGTCTGGTCTACAAGAGCTAGTTCCAGGACAGCCTGCAAAGCCAGAGAAAAGCCCTGTCTCAAAAAACCAAAATAAAAAATTAATATTGATCATATTTCCAAATAATTAATCTCAATAACTTGTTTACAATCTTTCACAAATGGTTCTAGTTAACAATATTCATCCTCAATGTGTCACATTAGTTATAAGTTAATAGGAAAGAAGATTAGATTGTCATATATTTTTGTGAGGATAAAATGGGCCTCATTATAATTTTAAGTTAACAATGAATAATGCTCTACTTTATATTTCTCATAAAGTTCAAGACTCAGTGTTTGTTGAAGCAGCAAAGGTAATTATAACAAGAAAATATTGTTTTGAAAAAATAGCATTATAATAACTTCCAGTTGATATATTTTTATGTTTATTTCACAGCAAGGGACATATTTTCTTTTGGAACTTGTAGTAGCACTTTGAATACATGTGGATTTCATTGACAGAAAGTATTCGTTTATGTGCATATTGAAAAACAAACTTTGATGAAGCAATTAGAAAATATAGATGTACATACTTAAAGATGACCTATGTCCCTAAAAGGTGCTTATATTTTAATAACCAAACAAAAGGAACATACATTTAATGTCGAAATACAGTGATTTTTTTGGGAACGTGTTCTGTACTACACATATAAAATTTTAAATTAAATTTAGGGAACCATAAAGTTTTATGGAACAATATTAAAACTGTAATAAGCTACTGGTTATAGTTTTCTTAGGCATATCTTAATAAATAACCGTAATATGAAAACAGAAACATGAAGAAATTCTTGTTTTCCTTGCTTTAATTTGTTCTTATTTTACCTTAAAATTAAAAAGTAATATTTTAAA
The DNA here is from genome assembly GCF_017639785.1 of Mesocricetus auratus. Taxonomy (NCBI): domain Eukaryota; kingdom Metazoa; phylum Chordata; class Mammalia; order Rodentia; family Cricetidae; genus Mesocricetus; species Mesocricetus auratus. The sequence continues at coordinate 38,196,468 of NW_024429190.1, forward strand.
ATCTAGGAATTATTTTTTTTCAGAACACTATATTATGGAATGCATTTTATGTGACTTACAATTTGGGAAATATCCATATGTATTGTTATGTATTTAATCACATTGGAACTTTTTGTTAGATCTTCATTTATTTAATTATAACAATATTGCAACATATGGGCAATATTAGGGTAATTATTTAGCTCTAATGTGTTTTGATTTACAGTGACAGCAGCAAAAATATCAATTCAGTCCAGTCTCACTATTCCTAGTTTGCTGCCTTGTACTATAGGATAAACGACTAAATATTTATACATTCTGTTTGATGTCCCGCCCATCCTTTTTCTGCACTTATCATCTAACCTTTGCCTAAATTATAACTTCCTAAATCTTCCTTATTCCCATGCTTGCTACTTTTCTTACAAGTATCCACAAGACATGTTTTTTTAAATGTTTTAATGTATCCAGAAGAGAGAATAGAATTTCTTGAAGATGGTCCTACAGGCAATTCTGAGCCATGAGGAGTGAGTGATAGAAACCAAACATTTACCTCCTAGAATAAAGGCAAGCACCTTTAATCATTGGGCCTTCTCTTTGTTATTTCCTTAATTGTGTACTTTTCATGTAAAATGAGTGACTATTCAGAGACACTTGGTTTTACATACAAAAATTTTTGAAGTAGAAAGGAAGACACTAACCAGAACAAGAGTTAATATTGACATTATAAATATTATCTTTGAGTTTTTCATCCCAGATCTTTCAAAGCTAATATCCAATCAGCAATTTTTTCTTTTTCTTCAGATCAAGAACAATAAAGAAGAAAATAAAGATGTATGGGAAGAATTCAAAATTTATTTTTATGAAAACTTCAAGATTTCTGTTTTGCTTGAACAATTGTTTGTATACTCAGTAATTCATTTAATTTCAATTACAAATCCCAAATCAATATAAAGTGATATGAACTTATATTTATTAGATTAATAATGAAGGACATGCTTAATATTTCAATTCTATATAATAAATAGATCTATTATGCTAAGATGCTTAAGAAAATCTGGTATTTGTCAAGATTTTAAGAACAAAGCAGTCATTTTAGAATTCACATGCAGAAAGGAAGGACATAAAAGAAGCAATTGATTTAGACTGAATTCATTCCTTCCTGACATTGCTTCACTAAGTGATGATTCTACAGCATGATTTGCTTTGGTGTCACTTTTGTGGTCATTAAAGAAAAGAGAGTGAAAGAAATGGATTATGTCATACAAATCAGGAGGATCATACAAAACAATAAAAAATGAATAAACACTTGAAAGTATTTCCTAAACCCTCTGATATGTTGAGAATTTTTATTCTATTTTCTCTCGGTTTAATTCTATTTCTTTCTTTAACTGTCTCAGTTAAATTTAAATCATCATACCTTGAAAATACTTTCTAAAATAAAAATTAATTGGTAATGGATGACAAGTCTGTACAAATTATTAAATGAAAGCAGTAAACTCTCCTGCAGTTTATTATTTTTAACCTTGATTGTAATAATTCAACAAATTACTCTTTCTAACATTGATATTGAAATAGAACTGTAATACTCATATATTTACATGTTATATACATTAAGAGGCGTAATAATGAAGAGAATTCATATACTATAATAAAATATATGGCAATATATACTTAAATCACTGTGTAAATAAATAGTAAGTAAAAATCCATACTTTTGTATCAGCAACTAGCAATATAATTGCTTTAAACTAAAATCTTCATTGTGTTTGATTACACATGTATTTCTGTGTTGATTTCTTTTGTTTTCATTGGGATAAATTCCCCTTACAAAAGGAAGATATGTAAAGACAGCTGCATCTCAATCTGAAGACCTGAGACTTAAGATAAGAATGAATATTATCACAATTCAATCACTGATTTATTTTTTGCATATTTGTAGACTATCAGCTGTTGTGTAGTCACACTTTTATAAACAGCCACAGGATTTGCTCTTCAGTGATATGTTGACACTGTGAAGTAAGCATTTGGCTTCATAGTGTATTTGAAGTGAGTTTATGCAAACTTTTTACACACTTGTACGAACTATATAAATACCATAGCTAGATTGAGTACCAACTCTTTAGAGTATCACAGTGGAGATTAAAAACCATAAATTTCACACTTATATTAAAACCATAGCAAACTTTATACGCAAAAGCACAGAAATTTCTAGAAACATGGGAATAGATGCTGGACTGGGAGAGCACTGAATAATTTGTCTTTAATTTTGTAAAGCATTCATAAGCCTTGCACACTTATGTATGACGGCCTGACTATATCTCTTTCTTTCTCATTCATGTGTATGTGGGGGGGTTGTAAGTTACTATCAGGTAATAAAACTAGAAATGAATATCTTGAATTCTGCTTCATAGACAATAAAAAGACTAACAAGGCATAGAATTATCTTATATCTGCTATGATTAATGTGTATCTGCCATTAAATGAAAAAGGATTGGTAAGCAAACTGTATTGACAGACACGGATATTCAGAGACAGGAAAGTTTCAGATGAGAGGTAAGAAACCATTGTCAATAACTGTGTGCTTCCATTTAAAGGACAAGTTGCATTCAGTACCTACTTAGTGTTTCCTTGAAGCACATTGTAATGGCTCTGATAGCATGTTAAGGCAATAATTTTTCTTAGGCTGAAAGAATAAAATTTTAAAAGAAAAACTCATAAAGTGCAAATAAGTGAAGAAAGAACAAAAATATGTGACTTTCATGTGAGGTATTAATTCAGGCACCACAGAGTTCAGCGTCACAAAGAAGTATTCTTCATCTTCAAACTGTTTTCCCCAGGGAAAGCAGTTTGATTCTGTTTCCCAGAATACAGGGTGACCCCAGAGATGTTGGCTCTGATGCACTAGTAATATGTCAGTGCAAACACACAAACTCATGCCACAGATGTTCCTCACATCATCATTGGCTAAAACAGGGCTAGAAGATCAGTGGTTCCAAGGAAAGGCATCATCATCATCATCATCATCATTGTCGTCGTCATAATACCAGGCTGTATTGCATAAAGCTATTCAAAGTCTACTGGAAAATTATCTATTATCAGAGAAAGCCAAATCACATCCTATATTCATATCTTGAGAGTTGTTAGAAATGAAAATATTGAAAAATAAGACCTTTTACATATTCACATTGGCTAGGTATCTGAATGAAGTTACATAAGACAACATTATGATTGAATAGCAGTCACAGCTTCATAAATACATATCCTCTGACTACACACTGAGGACTCCCAGCACAACTAGCTGGCAAGAAGAACATGTGCATTCTTCTCCCCTATTAGGGCAAGCCTGGAACTCAGTGAAGGATTTGGAGTGGAAAACAGGTCACTTCACCGAAGTACATTTCCTGTGATGACTTTATCTCTACTTATGATCTTTCTGCTACACCTGAATAGTCCTATTTCTCTCCTCTTCCTCTAATGGCTTCACATTGTATCTCTTTAATCTCTCTGTCTCTCTGTCTCTCTGTCTCTCTCTCTGTCTCTCTCTCTGTCTCTCTCTCTGTCTCTGTCTCTGTCTCTCTCTCTCTCTCTCTCTCTCTCTCTCTCTCTCTCTCTCTCTCTCTCTCTCCCTTGCAGAAGTCATCAACATGCCTGTCAGTCAGGGTGTAAAAAGTGTTTATCATGATCTATGGCAGAATCTATGGAAAGGAAAGGCCTGTCTCTATATATTTGTGATATTAAAAAAGAGAGCTGAATCCCATGGAAGGATAATTCCTGTGAGAGCAGAAGGGACTAATCTTGCTTGAATGCTCATGACTCTTCATAACAAGAACTGAGAGTGTTCTCTTTGCAATGCATTTTTTATTATTATTAAAATAGCCTCTTCAGGTATATGGCAATTTAGATGCTTGTAGCTTTCTAGATTTTCAAGCTTATGCTGAGCCAATTTTCCCTTTGAAGTATTATTTCTGAATTGCATATTGCATGAGAGATATAGAAAGACACACACAAAGCGAGCACTACAATATAGATTTGCTAAAAGTAAATTTGCTCCAAGCATTTAGACATTGAAAGGAACCCAGAGCCGCAGGGAATCTGATTATGTATTTCACTCTGAATATCAACAACAGAATATCTAAATAAGCTATGTTTCAACAACTACTAAAAATATAATCACAATAGTGAAGAAAAAAAGCCCTTTCATTTGGCTGCTCCCTAGAAAGCATATCACACCAGAGCACTGTTGCCAGGACGTTATCTTACTTTCACGTGTTAAAGAAATTCGAAATTGGCCCCATCCAATGTACAGAATGCAATGCTGCCTGCATTTTCCAAGAAATTTGTGCAAAAAGAATAGCTAGTACATTTTACACTTGACTATCATTCAACTACTGTCAAACTATCAGGCGTAGGCTGTTTATATCGTTTAATGTAGTGGATTTAATGCGGTGCAATTCCAGTTGTTCCCGGAGTTGCAGCCACATTCAGCACAGGGTACTTTTATCCCTCTCTTCTTCCTTTTTCTATTCCCCAGAAAGGATCAAAAGCACAAGCGCATTCAAAGAACAGCTTTCTCAGTGCCTCACCCTAAAACCTTGTGACTCCCACAGTGGATAACCTCGGATTTCATTCCACTGCTGTGGTAGCAAAAATTGAGTCTTTTTACATTCTTCAAAGGAATCCTAACAGCCCCATTTTTTACTTTGATTCTTTGTGTTCAGATTTTATTTTACAGTCAAAGAATATCAGAAATTATGTTACATTCTGGAGACATTACAAACCAAAATTAGTATCAAGGTTAGGATATGGAATGTTAATTGCGATGACTAGCATTAATTAACTTAATGCCATTAAGTTATAAATTAATATATTCAAATTTAAGGTAAGTAGATCTGGTGTACTCACTTTTAGGCTGGGTATATACATCACTAGATATAGTTTTGACTTAGCATGCATGAAGCTTTCAGTTCAAACTTCAAGGACACATAAACCAGCTGTGATGGTTCATGTAAGTAATCCCAGTACTGGAGGAGTGAAGTCATGGACCCCAGACTGTTTCATGACATCCTGTCTTTAATGGAATAATAAATAAGCAGTAAACAATCTGAGATTTATACATCCACCACTGATAGCAAGAAGCTGATAGTAGCTGCTGCTTGTCCTGTTTTTTTATCTCCCTTGATGCATTTGCTTTCTTGCTTACCCCAATATTCATTGAACTGCACAACAGCAGAAGATGCCTAAATTAGTTCTCATCCTTGTCAAAAGACAAACTATCTTAAGAATGCTTGACTGGACCAAACTCCTTTTTTGATTGCTTACCTAACTAGATTGGATAGTTAACAAAGGATGGTTTGGAATTATGTAATCACATTTTTGAAATATATGGTCCAATCAAATGCTGTTAGTTTTCATTTTCCAAAATGAATTAGCTTTATGCAACTTTCTCCCTGTCATAATAAAATTAAACAGTTTTAGAATCTCTAAAATATTCCTTTAATAATTAATTATAGAAGTTTTAGAGTATTCTCAATGTATCATTATTTTAAACAGAGTAATAATTCTGTAAACAAAAATCATTCTGTGTATAACTGGAGTAAATTGTAACAAATTCAAACCTTCAATTGACTGGCTAGCTCCCATTTGTTATGCACATAATACCCTTTATTGTGAACACTTAAGGGACCTATAGTTGGTTGTATGTGTCTAGCACACTAATTTTGGAGATATTATTGGTATCTGAAACAAGATTGTGTTTAGTCTCTATGATATATTTGTTGTATAATAATCATTGTGTAATTAAAAATGTACTACTTATTTTCCTTAACAATTTCATTTGATTGTTTCTGAGCTGATTTAAAGTGCAGAGGGTTTTAATTTATAGGATGTTTTATGAAACACTTCATAAATATCATATATAAATTTTCAATCTTCATTATTTTAGATAAATCATTATACATGGACATTATTATGTCGTGGTATTGCTTTTTTACAGCATTGAGTAAATAACCAGATTTTATCCATATTGATTAGAATACTATGCAATATTCCTGTCTTATATTCATTTTATGATGACATCATTCTTGTACAAAGCATCATTTAATATTCTACTAATTCATGTTTTGTCATGCACTCGAGGTTATTCTGTCAGCCATAGATTCACAGGGATATCCAGGCATTTTATTTCTATTATTTACTGTAAATGATATTGACTGTTCTGAAGTACAGATTATTTTATTCAATCATGGTTCTTTTACTCTAGTTTTGAACATCACATTAGAAATTTTAATGTTAAGAACAGTTATAAAATAAGTTTTATGGAAGATTCTTCCATAAATGACTTACATTTGTAAGAATTATTCATGAGCATAGAGATTTTTCAATCAATTTAGAACTAAAAATAATTTTCTGTATTCTACATATTTAACTAATGTTATGTATTTTGTCTAAAAATATCTAAATATCTAAATGATTGCTTTACTATACCTACATGTGTTGAATGAGAGCATGATGAACTTCAAATAATTTGGGGCTACAAATAAACTAAAATTTAAAATAAACTAAAAATTAAAAAGCAAAGTTGGAAGCAAAATGAAAACAAAGTTGTATAATACTGCAGATCTGAAAAGTTTGTTAATTTTATAAAAAGGTAACTGCAGACTAGTACTGAGATGTTTACAAGGTATAAAAATGTATTAACAAAAGCAATATATATATATTTATATACATACATATATATGTATTTCAGAATTTACTTTATTGCTATATCTGTTCTTGAAGCTCCAATGAAGAAATAGATTCTAATTCTATCAGAAGTTTTGGAATGCAGTTTGGATGATATACTTCAGGACTATAATCATTCTACACAAAATTTGTGTCACTTAGTCATATCTCCTGCCACATACCTTTATTCACTCACAAGCATTTTGAAATAGTACAGAGAATACATGTATGAAACAATAAATATAGCACACTGTTGTTCAAATTGAAAATTTAATTCTACAAAACATAAATATGTGTATAATTTTAAATATTTAATAACTAATTTTATTTGAAAACACACATTTAATTTCTCTTTTTAAGTTAGTTTGTATAGTTTCCAAGGAATGTAAAGTTACATATTATCTTACATTTAGTGAATGAATTATTTTTTTCTCTTAAAAGTGAAGCAAATATTACGTTCACTATCTAAATTCTCCATCTGTTTAATACTTTTATTGAATTTTAGTCCTTTGTTTAATGATAATGGTAATGGGTATGTTCATATAAACTTTAGAAAATTTTAACAACCTTCAAATTACAGGTTTGAAAACCTTGAGGTTTCTCACATGGAATTGTTGAAATATTTCCCATAATTTAGTTAAATATTGTATAGTAGCAAAGGATTCCTGAATTATATGCCATTAGAGAACATCACAAATACTAGGAGTACACAATGATGAAATAAATATTGTTTGCATAAAATATAACTATACTTAGATCACAAAGAAAGGGAATCGCTAACATTTGCATGAAGAGGTATACATAATTACATAACTTCTAGATTGTAACAAAACTTTGATAATTATATAGAAACAGAAATAGGTGGAATAGTCTGGACATGAACAGTTACATAATGCAAGTGACTTGTATTAATGGAGGGAGATGACTAGAAGAGCAACAATGCTAATAAAACAGAAGAGCCATAATAGTAATAATAGAATAGTAATGGCAGTAATAAGTATTAATAGTAGCAATAGTAATAATAGAAGAATAATGATAGTGATGAAAGAAAAGAAGTAAAGGAAAAATAAAACTAGCTGAATAAAATATGTAATAAGTTTATGTTGAGAATTTACTAATTCATTTTAGTTGCTATCATCTGACCCCAGATGCTTAAGACATTAAAAGTATTTAAATTTATCTTGCACATTAAATTCTATACAAAAAATTCACAAATTACCTTGGTGAATATGTGATGAGGGTTAATGTTTAGTGTATGTGTTGAAATACAGTAAGGATCTGTTAGAAGTATAGATGTGAAAAGAAAAGACGAAATTATGAATGTCCTGTTTAATAAGCCAGAATGATCTCCGTAGAAAAATAATATGCTAGAAATTCAAGAGTAAGAGGATCAAATTAATACTTGGAAACATGGGGTAAGTAGAAGTTCTCCACACTCATACAAAAAAGTGCTCATACAATTAAATGAGTGTTTAAGGATTCGTTTCCTTTGAAAGGAGTTTGCATTTGCTACTGGAAAGGATACTTAGACATAGCAGTGATTATTTCAGTGTCCCCTCCTGAGACGTTAATTCTTAGAAGTATATTTCACCTTTACATCTTACATTTTGGTGGCCCATATCTGTGCCCATCTGTTGCCATGGCATACTGCCTAGTCAATGGTTGATGGGACCCTTGGCAGCACTTGCAGCAGCCTGAGGTGCCAGGTAAACCAAGCTTAAGAAAAGCATCTTGCAGAAACTTCCTCAGCGGCATCTGTGAACTTGGATGTGTGTGGAGAAGTCTATCTTCTCTGACAGCCCTGCCACATTGACTCCACATGTCTCTGTACATCTAGTGACACCTGCTCAAACTAGTGTGCCAAAAGATAGAATATACTTTAAATAAAAGGAGCTAACTTTTCAAAGCAAGATCATATTTAATACCCAGATACACGCTCAGTGGTGTTCTCCAAGAGTAAAGACATTCACAAGTGTCGCCAAAATGAAGAGATATCTTTGCATTCTTTGTACTTTTTGTATTAAATGTTTCTGCATGAAAAACTACCTTATATACATAAGTAATATGTATCTTTCAACCAATAAAAAACAAAGGAGAAAAACCCATTATTTAGATGACTATTATATTTGGAAAACATTCACATAGAAATTGGTCAGAGATTGAATTTGATGTGTCAATCACAAAAAGTAAACACATTGTATATTTAAGCATATGGATAATGGATCTTTAATTTTGTTTTAAAAATAATGTTAATGAAATTAAATTGAGTGAAGTCAAATATATACAAGCAAGAATGATGAGACTATTTTTAATTCTAAAACTCTTATACTGTGGTTAAGAACACTGAAGCAAAAACATCTATCATAGAATTAGCTATGGCTATTTTACAGTAAATATCTTTTTATTTTTAATTTAAATTATAAACAATCTTATTTTACATGTCAATACTAGTTCCCTCTCCCTCCTCTCCTCCCCTTCCCCCTACTAATCTCCTATCGCATCCCCTTTCTGCTCCCCAGGGAGGGTGAGGTCTTCCATGGAGGATCTTCAAAGTCTATCATATTATTTGGAGCAGGCCCTCCCACACACATGTGTCCAGGCTGAGAGAGTAGCCTTCTATGGGGAATATACTCCCAAAGCTAATTTGTACACTAGGGATCTTGTGCTTATTTCTCCACATTTAAGTTGATACAAGAGCTCAGTCTCCACAAATTGGTAACTGTCAGTCTCACAGCAATTTTTCTTCTTGAATCTATTATCAAGGAGATTAAGGACTCACTAATTTAAAATATGCTCAAGTAATTCAAATTGTCTTTAATTATGCATATTAGATCATTTCAAAACATTCAGAGATATATTTACACGCATTTACAATAAAAATGGATTACCATCAACTTTTGATGCTACCCAGGAAAGTTAACTAAAAATTTAAGATCAAATAAATAAAAAACTTTACATAATTGTCATATATTTCCTTTCTTAACTGACAAAATATTCTTAATCATTTCCCTCAATTTCCCCAGATGACCTTGTTTTTTCCAGAATACTCTAATTGCCTAAAATATATTTTCTGAAAAGTTCCTTTCAAAATTCATTTAAGCAAAACTGATTTCATTTTATTTATAGTTGACACAGGTTCTCTGACACATAACCATATGCAAGATTATGCATTTGATAACTTTGAAGATAAATGAGATATTTATTGGAGGGGTAAGTGATAGGTTAATTCAACTCAACATTTAATTTAGTTTTTCAGTTTTATTATAAAAGGTATTTTCTTAAAGATAAGAGAAATGATGATTAATTCATGGCAATGCATTTTTTATGAATATAGACAGTGACTAGAATAATTAAAATAAATCTCTTTGTTACATTATTTCTTTTCTTTTCAATATATCTTTGCAATTAATTTCTATTTTACATATGTAATACATAATTTAATTAATGTCAAATGCCAAGATTGACTTGTGTGTTTTTAAACACTCATACTGGCACCTGAGAAACTAAATGTATTTTAAATAACTCTTTCTACATATATTCATTTTAATTGCAAATGTTTTATCTTGTACTACTTTTTGAATTTACTTGATTCAAACACCCTGCTGTAATCTTATCTAGAGACAACACTTGTATATTTTCTTATATGTCATAATATTATTTAGAAGGAATATAAAGCAATTGTCTTTAGTATATTTAGAATTAAATACTTTGATATAAATCAGCATTCCTTTGTTAAAATAAATGTTTCTTAGACATTTAAAAGCAATTCATTGTTAACTGATATTTTTTCAGTTTTTCACATTCTGATTATTAATTTCTTCTGAAACTACTGTTCAATGACAATATTAGAGGTTAAAATTTCACATTTCCTTACATTGATGTTGCGAATCAGACCTATGCGAAATTCTGGTTTTTATTTAAAAAATAATCCTCTATTTCATATATTTCTAAATGAGTTTGGATAATAATCCATATTTTAAAGTTCTATTTTGTGATATTGGGTTTGTATGATTATGGAATACAAGAAACAACTTCCCAACTTCATGTGGGAGACCTCACAAAGTCAATGTCTTTATTTATCTATAGTTTAAAGGCATCAATTCTACCTAGTGTTACGAACCCACACCTAAATACCTGAGCTTCTGGAAATGGCTGTCTCAGTTCACTGCAAAAAAAGATAGAATTAGCCCGTATATACTTCCTTTTGTGTTATTATCAAATGGAATTGATGTTTGCCCATATAGGCAAATGAAAAATACACCTCTTTCTTCATGATTCACATCTCAATTTTAGCACAGGAACATTTGTAAACACCTCAAAATTCTTTCTTACCTCTCTGGACTGTAACCCTGTCAAGCAGACTTGTCAAAATTAACTGCAGCATTATATTTCTGCTTTCACTGTATAACATTCATACTGTAAGGGAGCTTTACAATTTGTCACTGTCAATTAGAGTTAGTTAAACAGTTTATATTCCAGTTGGGGGTGGAAGTAATCATTGTCCTTTAGGGGCCTCCATGCTCTTATGGCCAGAATCATGACAAGTATCACAGAAAAGTATTTCAGAAGTCATCATTATAAGGAAAGGTTGATTTGCCTATGATCAAAGGAAAGCAGGGACTTCAGTATTTTAACATTTATAACTTATATATAATTTATCTATATCTACATAAATATCATTCATCTAGAAATCAATCAATCTATCTATCTGTCTGTCTATTTATCTGTTATCTACCTATTTATCACTTCTCTGTTTTCTATCAGTCTATCACCTGTCTATCATCAATTATCCCTTAACTTTCAATCATCTATAGATCAACCTATCAATGATCTATCTTTCAATCTATAATCCATCTAGTTTTTGATCATCTAACTATCAATCTACCTAATACCAATCTATCTATTTCTATCTATGATTGCAGTATATATTTCCTGACAAGGTTTAAAGATTATACAAAGTCTTAAAATTAAATTATAAATGTGAGCTGTGTACAAAACCACTCTCAACTAAGGAATGCTTGGGAAGGAAAAATACTTTATCCCAGGGAAGATTACATAATGCCAAATAGCCAAAGAAAATATATAAAATGGCAGTACAGACTGAGAAAGTCTTATTAATTAATGAATTGGCTTATTAATTTAAGGATATATATGTATACATATATATGCATATATTCCTGAATGCATGTATATGTAAATATATGTATATAACAATACTTAATGAAAAACAGTCTAGGAATTTTAGAGAACAGGCCAGGGATTTTAGAGAACAGGACAGTTCTATAGGAGTTTGTGAAGGGAGGAAATGGAAGATAAATAATATAATTATATTATAGTCTCTAACTTAAAAATAACTGTAAGTATGAACTGGCTTATTACTTCACACTTTTAAAAAGCTTCTCTTGTAATTGATAACAGAAAACAGTTTACAGTTTAGGTTCATAGATGAGAGAAGAGAGCTGATAAAACATCACTTGAATGGTGCTTTCTGGTACCACGAGAACTAGCTCTCAGGGAAGAGGCATTTATGTCAGTTTTACACAAAGACTGATAAGCAAATGAGGATTATTGCAAGTGTGAAAGGTGAAAATCCCAAAATATATCACATCAATCTAAAAGCATGCATACAAATAGAAATATGTAGCCGGGAGGTGGTGGCACACACCTTTAATCCCAGCACTCGGGAGGCAGAGGCAGGCGGATCTCTGTGAGTTTGAGGCCGGGCTGGACCGACAGCCTAAAAAACAATACAGAGAAATCCTGTCTCGTAAAAATCAAAAAATAAAAAAGTAAAAAAGAAACGAATAGAAATATGTAGAGGAAACAGGTTTCATTTTCATACACACACACACACACACACACACACACACACATGTAAATACATGCACGCAATAATAACCAGTGAAAATACACCAAGAATTGGAAAGTGAGCAGGGAGGGGTATATCGTAGATTTTGAGGAATGAAAGGGAAAAGAAAAATATTTCAATCACACTATAACATTTACAATATACAATATTGCTTGCATTTTGCCATAAGTAAGGTTTATTTATTGTTTTAACAGTATTGTTTATAACACCTTCAGAATAGATTATTCATTGCCTTATATTATGGCCAATTTTTAAAAAATTTCTTTCAATTAGTTTGAAATTCTAGATGTTTATGTATCAAGAAATACACACTAATTCATTTGTCAGGCTCCTTTCTCTTTCCACACCTCTTAATTTTCCCTGTTTTTTTGTTTAATCCAATGTAACACATTGATGTGTTCCTTATGTTATTGTTGTTCACACATCTAATCCTGCAAGCATTCAGCAATTCTTGTTAGCCACTGAAGTGGGATCTGAAATGAAAAGAGAAATAAGTTATACATCGCTGAAGCAGAGCCTCTGTTTTAACTAAGGGAAATTAAGATGCAAAAGTTGGAATTATAAACAGCTGATTAATTTCTTAAGTTTTTGAATTATATAAATACAGAAAAGTGGTGACAATATGCTCATAAATATGTGTGTGTGTGCGTGTGTGTGTACAGAGAAAAGCAGCTCAGTTTTTTCTATGTATATGGTTAAATAAAATTGAGGAAATATGTTTTTAAAAGGCCATTTTTAAGTACAGTTTCAAGTTTGGAGAATAAATGGTATTAACTAGGAATAGGGTTTTATTTCTAATTTCAATTCAATTTTAAGATTTTATTAATATTATTATTTCACTCCTAATCTTGAAAATATATTTTATTACAAATAATTATATATAATACCAAGTAGAATAAAATTAATTTTTCTTTCATAGTTTGAAAGTTGTTCTGACGTTAGCATTTTTTGAGTGCCCAAATCAAAGCAGTGAACTCGTAAGTCTTTAAAATGTCACTTTCCCTGGAGATTAGTAATTTCTGATGGGTAAGTACTAAAAATGGGTGCCTGAGGTCACAGAGCAAGGTAAGCAACAGTCGTGTAAATGAAAGATATTAAATAAATCTAAATGGATTTTTACAACCTATTCCTATGCCTTGGAAAGCATTACTATTGGGAAAGCTTTTATAGTGTGAATTAAAAGAATAAATGTTCACGTCATTATATCTTCAAAAGTATTGAGGAAATGCTATGCTGAGCCTTGGGGAAGTAAATATATTACAGGCATGAAAAATGTTTCATTCTTGATGCTGCTTTCAAATGACAACATAATATGTTATGGATCATTTGATTTTTTTAAATAAAAATGCTGTTCAGCACTCAAAAAGGCATATGCTGCTAACGGCGTGTGTTGCAGTTCTTTTTATGACAGCTGGCTACAAGAAAATGCCACTTAAGACACAAAATGTCAAGCAGAAATTTTCAATAAAGGTATTACCTTGTTAAAAAAATCATTCATAAATAAGCTTTGTTAAATCACTTCCATCAGTTCTAAATATCAATAATAAAAAGTAGTTTTATATAATTTACGTATTGTAGCCTAGGATTACTAGACATCAAGAAAATTTCAATCAAATTTTCCTCTTAATTTGTAAATGATCAACATTCTCTTGACCTATGACCCCAGAAGTTTATGGATAAATTGCTTAAATTCTAAAACTTCAACCTTGAAACTTTGAGAATATTTGATAAAGTAACAATATTAATTTCATAAACTAATAATAGCTACATTAAAGCAACATTGTTTTATCTTTAAGACATAAATAAATCATTTAAAACTATTTTCAGTCAACTTTTTTAAACTAAAATTTGTTTTTATTTTTGTTGAAATTTTGTCTTCTTGAGGCGAAATTTTGTTTTTTAATAAATAAACTGGTTAGCACTAATATATGAGGACTAGTTGCTTTTTGATGATTCTTTATTGGCATTAATGCAGAAGTCAATCAACCGGGGAGGGAAAATTCGTTATGCTTTACTTCTATGTCAGAGTATTTTTCTAACTCATCTTATTAAGAACAGCAGAGTTAAGAAGGGAAACACTCACTTGATTCAAGAGATAATAATACAGCACAAGCTACCCATGAAGCTTATTATTTTTCATCACTAACTTTAGATAATGCAAATCTTAGGTATGTCATACACTTTGCAAAGAGACTTTCGTTTAGAACAATATTTCTTAGAATACAGATATATGCAAGTTTCATAATAAATATTTATTATGCAACGTATATGTTTTATCCAATATAACAAGGCAGTATCAAAAATAGAAAGGTTATTTTACATGAGATCTCTGTAGAGGTTTGAAAATACACTCATTTAATTTACTACACATAAGAACTAAATAGCAATACTGAGACTAAAATCATCTGAAGAACACATGCAAGGAACAGGAAATTGCAAAGGGTAATACCGTGGATGATTCTCAGAGATGACCATGTTTGACCAAGCCAGTGTAATCTCCCAGAAGCACTGTAACATTCATGCCACACTTAATTTCTCATGTGACCTGACTCACAAGGACATAGACTGTCTCTTGAGACCTTGATTCTGAGTTTGTTTGCAGTAGTTTTTACCATGTTTTATTACCTAACAAACTTATCACGAGGTTTTTAAGATTTAACTAAATGGAAAATAGACTTTGCCTTTTAAGACAAAGGTTCTCAGAACTCAAAGATGAGTTGAGAGAAGAATTGTAGATGTGTGTGTTTGCTAGTCTCTGTAGATTAATTCTCACTTCTAGTCAACTTGCTGTAGCACTACAGTATTCTTCACTATTACCCAATCTCCTGGAAAACAGTCAAAGAAATATATGAAGTGTTTATATTTTATGTGAAAGAAACATCTGAAATTAATGCCATCCATTTTCCAGTATGAAAGGTATAAGAATAAGAAATTGTTCTCAGTTTTTTCAGCCATACAGTAGTTGTAAATATTTCATAGTTAATTGTAGTGCTTTTTCAAATTATAAAAGTTAATGTCATAAAATATGGAATAAAATGCATTATTTTATTATAAATATGAGACAATATAATAAATAAACATGAGTTGAATATTTATTTGAGACATAAATTATACATGTTTATTTTATAGAGTATAATAAAACACCTAACAAATGGGGCATTATTTTACGTATCTAAATAGGATCATAAATGTATATGACATTATAATGATTGGTATTAGACAGTGAATCCTGGGTCATAGAAATTACTGCTATAAATAAATATTCCTGATGGAGAACAAAAAAAGTGCATTTAAAGCAGGTGTTTACATCTGAATTTTCAGGTTTTCATAATAGTTGTAAATGCTTTGCATAGTAACGGATATATCATGAGGTAAAATAAGTGGAAATCTGCATGATTGTACTCTAGCGACAATACTTACCATGCATATCCAACAAAGAGACAGAATCATCTTTTGCCACATCATTTTAACCCTGCACCCCAATTTCCAGTGTTCTTTCTCCTGTGTTTTATTTTCCCTCTCTCTTCCATTTCCTTACTCTTGCTGAAACATTCAAATACTTCTGCAAACAATCCTAACAAAAGTCACTGTTTTATCTTGAAATAGCATTATCGCAAGAAAATTAGTTAACATTAACACTAATATTGTCGAACACATTTCCCAGTTATTTTTTTAAAAAAGGTCATTTTTTAGGAATTATTAAGACTCACAAACTGAGTTTGATTGGCATTAAAGTCTTCCTTAGACTCTCCCAGCTTTTTCTGTTCTGATAGCAATATGGATGAGTAATCAATATGCATGCAGTGAATTTCCACCAGCCCCTCTGCACTGACCACTGTAATGCTCTAGAGTCCATCAACTCTTTCTAGTGAAAACATTTCAGTATTGAAATACTGGCTTATTTTGTTCTTCATTGCATTAGACAAGGAGCATGTTAGGTCACTTCCCTTGTAATTTGGTGAAGCATGGATGGACCATCTGTGGTCATTCTTCTCTAAGAGATTTCCTACTTCACTTCATAAATCATACGTACATCAAGAAATTCTACTTTGAGTAGATATGAATATTGATTCCCCAATATATGTGTTCCCTGACTTTAGAATCTTTTTCTGACACATTCCTGCAATTTTAATACTTTAATGGATATAAACTGATTTTGAAAAACATTAGTACTTTTATTTTAAATAAAATTCCTTCTTCTATCATAATTTTGATAATGAGTGTACCCTTGTATATTTTGATTACAATATAATTTGTTAATAAAATTGCATAAACTATTCACATAGAACTGTGTGCTCTTCTGTCACATTCTCAGTAATGTTGCAACATACCCTTCTCTCTGCTTAGGAAAATATGTTTATGGTCAGCTATTAAAACCAGTCATACCATAGTTGAAAACATTTCTTCATGAGCCATTTTATGTGATTATGTAACCTAGCTTTTCTCTCTTCCTCTCCCACCCTCTCAATTACAAACAAATGAAAAATGCACGCACACACACACACAAAAACAAATGTACAATAGAAAATTGTATTTGAATAATTTTTATGAGGGTTTTAATGTCAACAAACCCAGTAGACTACTCAGTACATTCTTTCTTCTATACACCATTTTTGGTTAATTGTCCTATTCTTATTCTCTACATCAGGTGCAAAAGACCACACACACACACACACACACACACACACACACACACACACACACACACACTTACACACATATATAAATACACACATAATATGTGTGTAGATATATATGTACATGTGTGTAATAATATATATATGTATATATACATATATAGGCATGTGTGTTCATGAGAGAATGAGGGAGACATATAGAATAACTTCATCAAATATAAACAAATTTATTTTTAGAAAACGTTAAAGTAGCAAAGTCAATTTGCCTCTGGTTGAGAGAGTTGTTCCAAACCCAAACATGACATTTGATTCATTCTTATCATGTCCCAGAAGCCCCACAATGGAGATAATGACTGTGACCCTCTATTTAGTTGAAATATTCCAGAATGCATTGCTTTTTATTCTGTTGTTTGATTCCCAATTCAAACAAAATCCATGCGATGTTATTTAGGGATTCCATATATCACCTCTACCAATAATCTATACTTCATACATTAAAGCTTTTACCCTTTTCCAGTTCAGGTTCTAACATGAGACTAATTTATAGTTATAGAATCCTCACCTACTAATACATGTTTAACCACATGATTTCCTGATGCTATGTCCCTTTCGTTCTCTACATTGTTTCCATATTTCTCTAATTTGTATCTTTTCTTTCCATGTCCATCTTTAAATCTGTTTTATGATTTTTTATCCAAATTCATTCTCTTTATGGTATATAATACATAATAGGATATAGTAATTTATAGCAATTTGACCAAAAAAGAAAAATAAATAATTGCCATTTATTGAGTATATTGTATTTTCCAGATTGTAGCTAGATGTATCATAATGTATGTAACAACTGACTTTTATCCTTAATATCTGCACGGTCTGTAGAAACAGTAATTGGAAGGTTGACAATTGACAGGATATTCTGAAACTAAAACAAGTAGATTTAAATATGAGAAATCATTACACAGAAAAAGAGGAACACTATGATTAGAAATAGAATCAGTTTAATAAATTCTAAAACATAACTCAAGTGCCTGAGTAACATAACAATGCACCTCAAGAAAAAGTTTTCATGGACAATCTTCAGTTTGGTGGTTGAATTAAATCACAAAGCACATGCCTTTCTCAAGTTACAAATGAGTGTTCCAGGCTTTTAAAAGCAAAGGAAAAAAATGGAGCTGGTTGCCAAGTAGACTGAGTAGTGACCTCAAAAATAAAATTTAATTGAGATTATTACCATTTATAACATCCATTTCAATACATTTTTATTGATTTTTGAAGGATTTGCTTCATTATTTATGCTATTATTTCCTACATTTCTGAGATGAGAAGTAATTATCATCACTAAAAATAAAGACTGACTATCATGCTATACTCATGATGCGGAGAATATAAGGTTTACTCAAAAAGAATGAGTACAACTAGTCATAAGATTTGCACAAATGTGTCATAATGGCCTAAAGTTAATCATGAGAAATCTACATTTGTTTCTAGTTCAGCAATAATCACCTTCTGTCCTTTGATTTTGTTAAAACAATATTCCATAGAAGCAAATAGAGACAAATGTCATACACAGTGACTGACGGAGCAGAATCATTGACATCAGACAATGCTTTAGGAGATTTTAGTCAACATAATTGGCACTCTGTGTCTGCTATTTTGAATCTCAGGGAAGATAAGCCCCTACCAACCTGGAAAGATTGAGGAGTCAAGTCATCATATCTCTCCCAGAAGCCATTTCTGGATGAAAATACTAGTCAAAGGATATTCAAGCAAGTCTAAAGTTAAATCAAATTGAAAGTGGTATAAAGATTTTAGTCAGTGAATTTGTTATTTTGACATATTGACTAAGTAAAAAAGAGAGAGAAAACATAGGCACTATTGGCAGTGGTTCATTTAAAGTTATTAGTCATTCTATTTTAATGTCTTAGTAAAAATTACTACTGTTAGTTTTTTATTTTGGATTTTTCTTCATGGGGTAGTTTATTTTTAAATTAGTCCCCATTACACACACACACACACACACACACACACACACACACACACACCAACACTCACATATACTCTCACGTAATTGAGAGTGTCCTGTTTACGTAGACCAACTTGTCTTTAATTTTCAGCATGATAGTGCTTCTGCCTCATTTGTCTACTCACAAAATCTCTTCTATTTCCTCCTCTTGGGGAGAGCCAGGTTTTCCATGAACCTTCATTGTTACTTATTCTCTCTGGGTCTGTGGATTATAGCACAATTAGCCTTTATTTTACAACTACTATCCACTTATGAGCAAGTAGATACCATGTTTGTCTTTCTGAGCCTGGGTTACCTCACACAGGACGATTTTTCCTAGTTCCATTCATTCACTTTCAAATTGGCTGGTGTCCAAGTTTTTAACAGGTAAGCATTAAACCATTGTGTAAATGTACCACTTTTTCATGATCTATTCCTCAATTGAGGGATGTTTATGGTGCTTCCAGGTTGTGGCTACTACAAAAAGAGCTGCTATGTACATAGTTGAGCAATAGTGGCATAAAAACAGATAGTTGGGTCAATGGAATTAGAATTTAGACCTATATATAAATAACAAGACATGAGCATGTAGAAGAGTAAAAATAGATCCATATCTATGACCTTCCACAAAGACTCAACATTAATCCAGATACAGTTAGCCTGATAGAAGAGAAAGTGAGAAATCATCTTCAATATTTTGGAACAGGATAAAACTTCCTTAGCAGAACACCAATCAAGCAACATTTAATAAGATCAACAATTAATAAATGGGACCTCATGAAATTGAAGCTTCTGTAAGATAAAGGATACAGTCAATAGAATAAAACATCAGCCTAGAGAATGAGGAAAATATCTTCACCAACCCCATTTCTAGTAGCTAATTTACCAAATATATAAAGAACTCAAAAACTAGATATCAGCAAACCAAATAATCCAATTTAAAAACAGGTTACAGATCTAAACAGAATTTTCAACAGAAGAATCTCAAATGGCTAAGAATCATTTAAGATGTTCAACATCCTTAGCCCTCAGGGAAATGCAAATCAAATGATGCTTGAATTCCATCTTATACCTATCAAAACCTCAAATGACAGTTCATGCTGGGAGGTTATGAAGCATCCATTGCTGATGGGATTGGAAACTTGTCAAGCCACTTTGGAAGACAATTTGGTCACTTATCAGAAAACTGGTAATCAATGTACCACAAGACCCTTGGATATGTACCGAAATGATGCTTAATCACACCAAAAGGACACTTATTCAACCATGTTCATCTTGTTTTCATATTTTAATGTAAAATTCAAGCTCAGATTGCATAAGACATTATTCTCTGTTCTCCATGTTTCCCTTCAAATGGAAGCACTCCATTCAAAGAGGAAAGGGAAACACATGCAGTAAACAGAAAGAGAAATATCTAGAATTGAAAGTTAGAAGATCCTGGAAGTCTTCTTGTTAGCAGTATTAGATTTATAAGCACTCCTGGAGGTGGTGGCTCTGACATGCCTAACTATAGAAAACGCTAGATATTCAAAGGAGCTGCCCCTATGCTGCTTAGTTCCAGGTTTGCAGTTTGCTAGGCATGTCCCTTGCGTTGTAGTGAAATTTCCAGTGATTCAACTGCTATTGTGTTATCATGCCTCTTTGTAAGAAACCTCTCAGCAATCTCCTTTTAGAATCACTAGGTTTTCAAATTAAAAATTGACATAATCATACTTTGGAATGAAGCAAGTTTTCTTTCCATGGTGAGTAGAAATGGGTGTTCTGTATCTTCCCAGTAACACATGTCACACAAGAGTTGGACCTGATCCTACACTTATATAGTGTAGTAATTGTTTGTTAAAATAAAAATGATGGTAGATAAAGTAAAACGTAAATAACAGGGAGGCTTTAATTATATTATGGAGATAAGAGGTATATTTGTTAAAGATAAAATATAGAGTTTATAAAGACTGTAAATTATTAATTGAGTTGAAAGTGTTCATCTTCATTTCTTGATGCCATGAGTGAGACTAGACAATAGATTTATATATTTTTGCAAAGAAATGTAAAATGGAATAAGAACTTTTATTAAGTACTGTAGATAACTATTGAGAATTAATACAATTATGTGAATAATAAAGTCTGAGGCTAGACTAGAAAGGCATAAAATCATATATATGCTATTCCTTTTCAGATAATTTTTTAAATCATATTAGTAAGAAGGTTAAATGCCATTTCATTAAATTTCTGAAATAACTTAGAAAGTTATCAAAATTATTTTTAAAAATCCTTGAGACAAAATATTTAGTGTTATTTCTGTTTATGTGATAAAAATGGAAAATATAGATTATTATTAAATCTTAAAGGCATGAGAAGTACAATTTGCTACAATTGGCTCATGTATGTTTACTACAAATAAGTATCTTCAATGGTATTATTGCTTTTTCGTATTGTGTTTTATCTTACATTTTAATATCTATATATGACACTTTTCCCCAAAGGAAAACCCTTTTGAATTTCCAAGAAGAAAAGAGAGTTCTAATTCTATAACTAGTTTTTACATGTCCTTGAAACACTACAGTTGGCAAAAATTACCACCAAAGTGTAAAATAAGCTAAGCTTCCAATTAAAATGTTACAAGTTGGTACTAAATCTAACCAACAATCTCAAATCTTCAGTAACACAAAAGTTGTCACTGTTTTTTTAAAGGTGGCAGACAATGCCTCAATAAAAGGGAGATTTTCAAAGTATCTATTCTCAGATCAAAAGAATTCAAAAATAGAAACAATGAGGAAGCTAATTATGCAGAATAAAAATATATTCTTAGCCTAGTCCATTTACTTTTTGATGAATTAAGGGAATAAAGGTCTTAGTTACTTTAAAATTCATGATGACTGTAAAAGATGATAATTTGTAGTTCACTTTTAGTTTAGGTAATAAGGACAAAACAATATTACTTTAGATTTTGAAAACTCATTTCATTCTTAGAAGTAATACTTTTTACTGGAACAAAATTACAAGTTTTTCTTGAATTGTTTCTGATTTTCATTAAATTTTATCATTTTATCAATAAGATTTCTATTAATTTTGCAGAATTTGTATATAGTATTTGAAATAAAGTAGTAAAGAGGAAGACATGGTGAGATTGAGGGATGAATACACAAATATCTCCTTAAATGTTCATAGTTTGTTGAAGTATATCAGAGTTTGAAAAAAATGGATATTAGCAACAATACTTATTGAAATCACATTCTCAAATACAAGTTCATCAATACAATAAGAGACATAACTTATTTAAACTATTTTCAACCAAGTTTGGAGGAAGAAAGGTGTTATTAGTAAAGGTACAAATGTTGGCTAAAAAAATTTAGCATTTAAAGAACATTTTCACCAACAAGCAAAAAACTGTTACATTTTATCTTTTTCCACACAATGAAGGATTATCAGAGTGAAGGGAATAGTCATATTATTAGAGATTTTATATGAAAGGTAATGCTATGCTTTAGATATAAAAGGCATTTGGAAGTGTTTTTAACTTCATTAAATGGAGTCTAATGATTGTAACAAATCAAGCATTTCTGGAGATTTAAAAAGATTAATTTTTCATGCCAATACCAAGCTGTTTTCAGGACTATAGCTCTATAGTAGAGCTTGAAGTCAGGGATGGTGATGCCTCCGGACGTTGCCTTGTTGAACAGGGTTGTTTTAGCTATCCTGGGTCTTTTGTTTTTCCATACAAAATTGATTATTGTCCTTTCAAAGTCTGTGAAGAATTGTGCTGGGATTTTAATGGGGATTGCATTGAATCTGTAGATTGCTTTTGGCAGGATGACCATCGCCATGCACAAAACTTAAGTCCAAATGTATCAAAGACCTCAACATAAATCCAGCCACACTGAACCTCTTAGAAGAGAAAATGGGTGGTACCCTTGAATGAATCGGTGCAGGAGACGGCTTCCTGAACATAACACCAGTAGCACAGGCAGTGAGATCAACAATTAATAAATGGGACCTACTGAAACTGAGAAGCTTCTGTAAGGCAAAGGACACAGTCAGCAAGACAAAAAGGCAGCCCACAGAATGGGAAAAAATATTCACTAATCCCACATCTGACAGAGGGTTGATCTCCAAAATTTACAAAGAACTCAAGAAGCAAGTCTCCAAAACACCAAAGGATCCAATTAAAAAGTGGGCTGCAGAACTAAATAGAGAATTTTCAATAGAGGAGTCTAAAATGGCTGAGAGGCACTTGAGAAAATGTTCAACATCCTTAGCCATCCTGGAAACGCAAATCAAAACAACTCTGAGATACCATCTAACTCCTGTCAGAATGGCTAAAATAAAAAAACACCAATGACAATTTATGCTGGAGAAGATGTGGTGAAAGGGGAACACTCCTCCATTGCTGGTGGGAGTGCCAACTTGTTCAGCCACTTTGGAAATCAGTATGGAGATTCCTCAGATAAATGGGAATAAACCTACCACAAGACCCAGCAACTCCATTCTTAGGCATATATCCAAAAGACGCCCATTCATATAACAAGGATGTCTGTTCCACTATGTTCATAGCAGCATTATTTGTAATAGCCAGAACTTGGAAGCAACCTAGATGCTCCTCACCTGAAGAGTAGATAGAGAAAATGTGGTATATTTACACAATTACACAATTGGTTTCAGCAGAAAAAAACCAATGGAATCCTGACACTAGAAGAAACCATCCTGAGTGAGGTAACGCAGTCACAAAAAGAGAAACCTGGCATGCACTCTCTCATATATGGATTTTAAACATAGATCTGGGGAGTGCCAGCCTACAATCCCATGGCCAGAGAATCTGGGAAACAGAAACTTCATTCAGTGGCTGATGGAAGAAGAGGCACACTCCCATGGCTAAGCACTGAGCTGAACTCAATAAATCCAGTAACAGAGAGGGAGGACTGATGAACAAAGGGATTAAGACTGGGCTGGTTTAACCCCCAGAAACAGTTGACCTTACAAAGGTTAACTCTTGAATCCCAGGCTGATGCCTGGGAATCCAGCATGGGACAGATCAAGACCCCCTGAATGTGGATGTCAGTGAGGAGGCCTAAGTAATCTATTGAGCCTTGGGCAGTAGATCAGTATTCATCCCGAGTATACACATGGACTTTGGACTCCCATCCAACAATGTGAGATGCACTCTCACCCTGAACTCTTGGAGGAGGGTCTAGGCCCTGACCTGTATGAAATGACAGACTATGGACACCCCCATGGAGGACCTCACCCTCCCTGGGGAAATGAGAGGATAATGAGGGGGGTTGGGGAGGAGGCTACGGGAGGAGGGGAGAGAAGGGGAGAGGGACCTGGAACTGACTTGTGAAGCAACCTTGTTTCTAATCTAAATTTAAACTAAAAAATAAATAATAATAAAAAAATCTAAAAAGATTCATTTTTCTCTATCACTGGTTTTGAAAATGAGTTCAATTTTAAAATATGAATGGATAATGCAGCATGTAAATTCCACTTGATCCATTATATTGCTATTCCTCCCCAAAATTCTCAGATTATCATAGAAATATCGCTAGTAGTTATGCACAATTTTATTTACTGTGTTGTGTTCTGTGAATTTGGCTTTAATTGTTCTTTTGCATTTTTCTTTTAGTTTGCTTATTGGCGGCCATTTCAAGTTTATAGCGTGGAATGCAGGCTTTACTGAATATGACTATCATTCTCTTGCATGTCTTTTGCAATTTGAACAGAATACACAAATGAGGGATTTATTCTTTCATTTTATCCAGGTCATCAATGATACTTGCTAAAACTGATATTCCTTAATATTCTGCTACAACTAATCCACCCAAACACTTATATGTATCAGTTGCATGCAGAGTACAGAAGTCTAAGGATTATTCCTCTTAATAATAATGAAAGAATGAATTATCTCTGTTATTGGCAGATTATTAACTGAATTGTCTATATCAATTCTATTGTCTAAGACCCAGGAAGATTCTCAGAAGTCCTGGTCAGGGGAGGGGCACTCAATAGGGGAGAGGATTGTGAACATGCAATTTAGTATGATTATCTAAAAATCTTCCTCTAAGGAAATTTTCCCTTCATTTCTTAAGTAGGTCTAGTGCGATTCTAGACTTAGTAAATTATGGAGTGCTATAGTTTAGATATATAATAACCACAGATATTCATATGCTGAAGAAATGTGATCTTCAGCTGTTGGTGTTATTGAGAGTAATAGATAATGGATGGTATTGCTGAGTGTGCAGAGCTAACCTGCAATTATTACAGGTAGGGATCACTAGAATTGTTTCTTTCAAGGATATATCTTATTTTCTCTCTGCTCTATTATTCCAGAAAGTGAACAGATTCCTTTCATTGAAGCTTTGCCCTGTTGTAGCCCAAAAGAAATGCAGCAATGGACTGTAAATATACAAAACCATGACGCTAATAGGTCTTCCCAATCCTAATATACGTTTTCTGGTATTATGACCCAGCAATGAAAGGTTGACTAATACAAGAAGACAGGACATCAGAGTTACAGAGAGAAGACTGAAAGAGCAGTAACAAGGGTCAGGAAGAGAAATAATGCCATGCATCTGAGGTTTGAAGATACAATAAAAAAACACAAATTGAGAAATGTGCATAGCCTGATATACTAGAGAGAAGGCAAACACTCTCACCCGGTGATTCCATAAAAGAAAAAAACCATGTTTTTGCCAATACCATGATTTTAGGATTTGTGGCATTCAAAAATTTTTAAATATGATTTAGCTATGAGCTTCCCCATAATTTGAAACAGTAATGTACTAACAGCTCTTTAAACTGGTAAATTTGATGTTCCACTAAAAAATAAGTAACAATGTATAAGCATAGATCTTTGTGATATATATGAATTTGAGTGCTTACATAAAGCTCAGGTAGCACTTTTTTTTTAATTCCGTGTTCAGCTTGTGATAGGAAAGACAGAAAGGGCTATCTACCCCAAAATTAGAGAAATAAAATATGAGTACAGCTATTAAAATACATATATTTAACTAATTTTACCCCAGAAAATAAATACCATCAACAGGGTTGGAGTATCATTATGATAGAGGATTATATGAAATTAGATAGAACTACAACAAGAGAGATCATATTAAAAATTTGTAGAGATTTCTTATGACATTTGCATTTACTTTAAGAGCTCAATTATTCTGTGTGTGTGGGTATGTGTGTGTGTGTGTGTGTGTGTGTGAGACAGGGAGAGAGAGAGAGAGAGAGAGAGAGAGAACAGATACACAGAGATACAGACAGAAAGAGAAAGAAATAGGTGATCTGATGATTAAGTGAGGATCAGAGGCCACCTTGAGTTTCACTTATTGACTTCAACCGGGTTTGCTGCTACACATACCCGGACAGAGGCTAGGTAGAATCCATGGATTCTTCTGTCTCCACCTCCTGACATTATAGGTGAGTGCCACCATACTGAATTTTATATGTGTTTTGTGAATTCAAACTCAAGTCCTCACTTTGTGTAGTAAGAGCTTTGCTTCTGAGCAACCTCCTTAGTTCCAGCTCTAACATATAGTGTGTAGATTCAGTAAAAGTTAGTGAAACTTTTGATTGAATCATAGGGCAGATGCTATTAGGTCAAAGTGGAAGGTGTCAGTAGAAGTATGGATAGAAGAAATTAGAGTATAAATTTGCTAACACAATGGAAGGTACTATGGAGATAAGGTAAAAACAAATGCTTTACAACTGACTTATTAGTAATCAGAACTATATTGAGGGTACACACTGACTTTACAAAAAAATTAAAACTCCATTGCAAATTCAATATTTATTATAATAAATCTTGATAATTCAAAACCATTTGAATATTTTATATTTGATGAGTGACTGGGGATATTTATTGAGGTAAATACTGAATAACAGAATGTAGAAATGTACAAGGCTTTGATTCTGTGAGAGGTAGAAAAGGAGAGAAAACTTGGGCCTCCACATTATAGGTAAAATTAATATTCAGTGTTCAATGCAATATGGGAATTTGTATGTGCAAATATGACAATACTTTTTCCTGATGGCTGTGAGTCAAATAGCAAGTTTTTGCATAGGAGTAAGTGTTGTAAATTATCTTTTGAATACAGTATTAACAACAGATGTGTCAACACTATGGGAGCCAGAGGACCAGTTGCCAGTGTCAGAGACTGACAGATCTAATGTGTGTTGTAAGAGGCACAGGAAAGGGTAGAATTCTTAATTCAAGGAACATACAAGAATAGAATTACGTTGTGAGAATTAAAAAAACCCAGAAATTTTGAGAAAAATATTGGATATGGATATGAGATATCTAGTAAATAGTAGGAAACAATCCTGAAACACCTAAATGGTCACCAGAAAGGAGAACTATATTAGAATTATCTATCAGACTATTGATTTTTTTTCAAAACAGATATCACTATGTGGTCCTCGGTGACTTGAGATAGAAAGAAACAACCAGGTCAGGAGCACATAGTAAGCAGAGGTAACAGTCAAGAGCTATATCCAGGGGAGAGTCATTATTTAATGACTGGAGAAATAACAAGAAAACAGCAAAGAGAATAGGAGACAGCAGCCAGATCTGATAGAGTCTGAATTGAATCCTGATCACAAAAAAATCTCTGCAGATTGCGTCCTGAATGAGAATCAAAGGTATTGGTCACTGAAATGATCTTTAGCCCTGCATGGACTTCAGTGGAATCTAAAACCATTTCACCATTACTATTAGGAAGTTGAGAACTGTCTGTTCTGGGAGATTTTACTCTCTTCCCATATATTCTAATCAGAGTTAGGTTGAATTTCAATTCTCTGCCTTTGCTTGACATCTAAGGTACAATTAGTTTATCATGTACGCACTACTTCTGTAAAATCTCTCCATCCATCACAGAATTAATTCTGTAATCAGTTATTGAGTTGGTCAAGCTATGGACTTGACTCTGCTTTGCATATCACATTGTCTTTTTAGTCTCTACATTTGCTGTACCCAGATTATTACAGCTTAAATCCATCTCTTATTCATTCATATGAATAGTATACATTGATGAGCCAGCTTCATATCCCAGGTTTTTCAACTGGTTACTTTGTAAGGAATTCTGCCCCTCTCTTTTGCTTTTGAAAAAAATTTTGTGCTTTCTCTTTTTGATGTGTCTAATTATTTTCCAGATAAATATTACTTGTATTTGGGCCTTAAAGGTGTTTTATCACTTGACCTTAGTTTACCATTTGCTTTTAATCTCTTGATATTTGTTCACATTATGTAGTAACCATCGAAACTATTATGTAGTTCCCCAAATATACTATGCTATTCAATCTATATGCCAGTAATATAAAATTTCCACTTTATAGTCTGTCCTTTTCTGATTATTCCTATAGTTTTTGACCTCTTTGTTATTGTTCATGAAGATCATCAGTGCAGCTCAAAGGCCTTTGATCTTGTCACGTATTTCTTTTTTTTGTTTTTTTATTATTCCTTTATTATAATATTTATTTTAATTATTTATGAGCTTAAAAATATCAGCTGAAAATCATGAAAATTTCATGTCTGTCCTAAACTTCTTCATCAGATGTGGCTATTACAATAAAATACAAAACTTTATTACAACAGCTTTAGCAGTTTGACTTTCACTGAGTTAATAGGTGATGCTATTTCTCCTCCAGGTCTATAGAATGTTGCTAGTGGCTCAGGATAGTGCTCAAAGTTTAGCATACATTTCACTCAGGGACTGTTTCTCAGAATGAGAGAAAAGAAGAAAGCCATGTAACATTAGGAATAGGTAAAAAATGTAAGCTTGAAGAAGGAAGGAAATGAAGATGAGGAATCTGTAGGTGTTAAGGCCTGGAATCCAGCACTAAAATTCTGAGTCAGGATTATAAGTTCAGAGTCATTCTAAGTTACAAATATAGTGTGAATCCGTGTGTGTGTGTGTGTGTGTGTGTGTGTGTGTGTGTGTGTGTGTGTATCATTTCAAATTCCACCACTATTTCAAAATCATTACATTGACTTACTTAATAAAATAAACCACTTGAACGTTTAAATAATGTCAAACATGTAACAACTGCAATAAGTTAAGTGTAAATTAACTGTAATTACAATGAGAAATCGCTACTTAAAATTAAATATTTAAAGCAGAAAGGTTGTTAACATTCCTATATAGGATAAATATAAACATAAACCTTTCTGGATTTACTATAAAATTTAAAGCTATTAGTATATCTGGAAAATAAGGACAAACAAATACTAAAAGATAGACTTTTAGATATGTGATTAGCTCCCTTGGCAAAAACAATATTTTTTGAGAAAGAAAAATGGACATTCCATAAACATACGGTACCATAACATATGTAAGATTTTCCTATATGGAGATGAAATAGAAAATTAACTAGGGAGTTATTCAATATCATATTCTAACAAATGGAGATAGATTATAGCCATATTTATTTTATTCATAGTATGATATAATACATATGAATGGCTTTATTTTTGTTGTTTCTCTAAAATCTCTCTGTAAAAATATTCTTGTTTTTTTCCAAATCATTATTTGTTTGCAGTCATTTGTTAACTATTTTTAAGTACATAAGTGTTAAATCTTATGCTGTTTTTAGTATTAGTTGCAAACTAATTTGAATAATGTATTTATATAATTTTTCATTTTGGGAGAAAATTGTAATACTTAGTAATATATTTAGTATATATAGTAACCAAAGGTCTCATGCCAATATATATGTTGTCAATTTATTATTTGAGTAATTGAGTATAGTAAAAATCAATTCATAAAAAAAAATCAAAGTGTGCTAATATACTCCATTTCAGAGTTTTAGCATTGCATTAATAAGCAGACTTGCAAACTTAAAAGTTATATACTCCTACTTATGGCTAAGTCCTGTTATTTAGTAAATCTGGCTTGTTGAAAGGTATTTTTTTAATTTGCTTATTTGTGTTTGCTTATTTTGTTTCACATGTGGAGAGAATCAATTTGGCAAGTGATACTTGAATTCATTTTCACCCACAGTCCCAGACAGAACAATGCTATCTTGAAAGCTTTCTGTTTGGTCAATATTAGTAGAGCAGAGTGGATGTAAATGTTCCACTCATTTTGCATGCATAAATTGGAAATCATGAGTAATAAATACTAAACTCACATTTCTAATTTATGTATTTCTTCATCACACTTTTTGTGGTTGTTCCTTTTGCAGCAGCCTCTGGGCACATTTGCAGGATTTAATAAGAGGAGAGGTGATAACTGTACTCTTAATTGTAGAGCAGGATGATAAACTCAGACACAGAGAGCTTGTCTTGTAAATTTAATTTCCTCTAAGCTTGTTAGGAAGGGTATTATAGATGATATAACAGCTCTCATTGTGATACATTGTATCACATGGACTTTTCAATTTCAACCACAACTGGTAGAAATACAGTTAAAATCATATTGCCTATTTTAGGAGATATATGAGACAAATTTTTGTTTAACTCAAGATACATCTATGTGGTCTACACCAATATAGACCTATCTGACTCATATTCATTAAGTGGCTTTTAATAAGTTGGGTTCACAAAATTTCTGATTGCCATTATTGTTTGCATTCCAAGGGGACATAATGTATAATTCAATTTGCCATTACTTAAGGGATTTGCCTTGTCCCAAAGCTAGGCCTATGGCAAATGAAGTAAACCATGAGACAGTTTATCATTTCTTAAGACAGGATAAAGCCCTGTAATTTTCTTGTACTTGAAATTATTATT
The DNA here is from genome assembly GCF_017639785.1 of Mesocricetus auratus. Classification (NCBI taxonomy): domain Eukaryota; kingdom Metazoa; phylum Chordata; class Mammalia; order Rodentia; family Cricetidae; genus Mesocricetus; species Mesocricetus auratus. The sequence continues at coordinate 38,227,400 of NW_024429190.1, forward strand.
GTCACTTATTTAAGAATCTTTTATATGGTATTTATCATGAGCAAATTGTTTAAGAGCATAATACTACAAGAATAATTTGATATTGATTAGAAACATCAGCATCTCAGAACTCAGAAGTGGCAAACTGAGCTATCAAATTGGGATAACATTTGCAACATATACAGTTTCCAGTGACGACAAGGAAATTATGTTGTGTTAATATTTATTGAACGTTAAGCAAATATTGTTCTTATAGACAGGCTTTCCTTCAATTCCAGCATTTTTTAAACACACACACACACACACACACACACACACACACACACACTAAATTTTCAGGCTTGAAAAATGAAATTTTAATATTAAGTTTTTGCTCTTTGCCAATAGTTAGTTATTGAAGATGAAAATTGATTTTCCCCTCTAACAAAATAGTTTTAAAAGGCCTAACTGACTTTGCTGCCTTTCTTTTTGGGATGAAGAGTTGCTAGCATATTCTCTTGAGTCTGGTTTTTATCAATTTTTCTTGAGGAATGAAAGTTATACTTTTATAGTTTCTGGGCCCAAATGAGAAAACATGAGGATAATCATATCCTTATTGTTGGAATTTGCTCTTAGAAAGCTCAGCTATAACGGGAAGCTGTAGTTACTATCTTGAAAGACAAGAAAAGCCCAATAACTTATATAAATTAGAAATACAGGAACACATATAGAACTTCTATCACATTGTCAGTTAATTAGGCTTGAATGTGACTGAGTCTTAGAATCTACAGTTAAGCTAGTCTCCAACTGTTCAACACAGTTACAGAGTCATAACCATATGTAATAGTATTAGTGCTCTGCTGAACTCTGCCTCAATTGTTATACACCAAATCAATAACCATTACAAAACAGTATAAGAATGAATAGTTTGATAACTAAGAATAAGCAGAAGAAAAATAGATAAAACAGTCCAAATTCAATTCAAGACAAAGCTTAGCTATCTTTGGAAAAACAAAATATTTCTTTTTTTTTTATTTTTCTTTTCTTCTTTTTCCTTTCTGTTGGTGGTGTTTTTTGGTTTTTTTTTTTTTTTTTTTTTTTTTTTTGCTATTGCCGTTGTTGAGGCAGGATCTGAAGCAGTTCAGGAGACTTATTCTGGGATTACAAAAATGTACCACAGTGCAAAACTTCATTTATGTAATAAAAATGACAAAAAGAAAAGTGAAATGAAATAATCCTATGCAAATGAAATATTATAGAAAGAGTGACCACAGACAAATGCCAAATAATACAATTTGTATAAGTTGATCATCCTGAAATGATCCCAAATTTTAGGCACATATTTTGTCTACATTTATTTTCAAAATATAGTATGTTAGATCACTAATAATTTATTAGGCAAAGATCATGAATTAAGAAGCATACATAACACTCTTCCATGAAGATCAGACAGCTCATAACCCACCTTGGAATAAATCTACGGCATGTCAGTTATAATCATATCATCCTGCCTAAACATTTTCTATATTCTCCATTACAAAATGAAAAAAAAATTGTTTGCCAATGGTATTTGTTTAGATGTATCCTTCTTTATCTATTTGAAAATATATGTCTATGTAGTGTAAATTTGATGTTTGTTTTATTCTCTCCATAAACTAATGTACATGCCTATATAATATTTAATGTTGTCATCGTAGTATGGTGTGTATTGTGATTATTCCCATCTAAAGAGTTAAATGAAGAAAGAAGTATTGAGAAATAACACTCTGAAAAGCTTTTTTCTGTGGGAACGAATGAACTATAAACCTGGCTGGCCCAGTGCCAGAGTCACCGTGATTGCCCAGACATTGGCAGTGGATAGAAATGCCTCATTATATTCAAAGTGTGACACAATAAGTAACTACAATGGTCATGTTTCCCCTGGCTCTTGGAATGTGATCTCCAGGACTAATGATAAAGGAATGTGTGATTTCTCTATAAACCGAGTTACAGTTGATGGCCACCATTTAACAGAGAAACTTTGTTTTATTTTCCTGTGACTCATCTAGAAGCCAAAACTACATAAGTTAAACCATGTTAACTCAGATGACCACTTTATTTGACAGTGATATTGCAAATAAAATAAGCTACAAAACTACTTCATGTTTGTTGGTTCTGTGTCCCTGGATATCATCTTCAGTCCATTTTATTTTATTTGGTTTTATGGTCATATATTCTTATTCTATGCTCTCAATTTAATTCCTTAAAATTTTTGGAACATATAGATGAGGATAGAACAGCAATAACCTTTATTAGGGTTGTTGAAGTGAAATGCAGAAACCTTAGGGAAAGAGAAAGAATTGAGGATGTAGTTTCCTATACCAATTTGTTCTAGGGTACCACCCACTTTCTCTTCTAAAAGGATCAGTGTGGCTGAATTTATGTTGAGGTCTTTGATCCATTTGGACTTTTTTTGTTTTGTGCATGGTGATAGAGATGGATCTATCTGCATTCTTCTACATGTCAGCATCCAGTTATGGCAGCACCATTTTTTGAAGATGCTTTCTTTTTTCCATTGTATATTTTTAGCTTCTTTATCGAAGATCAGATATTCATAGATGTATGGGTGTTCAATTAGATTCCATCTGTCTACCTGTCTATTTTATTGCCAATACCAAGCATTTTTCAGGACTATAGCTCTGTAATAGAGCTTGAAGTCAGGCATGGTGAGGCCTTCAGATGTTGGTTTTTTGAATAAGGTTGTTTTGACTATCTTAGGTATTTTATTTTTCCATATAAAGTTGACCATTGTTCTTTCAAGGTCTGTGAAGAATTGTGCTGATATTCAAATGGGGATTGTATTGAATCTGTAGATTTCTTTTGGCAGGATTGCCATTTTTACTCCATTGATCCTACCTATACAAGAGCATGGGAAATCTTTTGATTTTATGATGTCTTCTTTAATTTTTCCTTTCAAGATGCATGGGATCTCCTGAAACTGAGAAGATTCTGTAAGGCAAAGTACACGGTCAACAAGACAAAAGGCAACCCACAGATTGGGAAGATATTCACTAACCCCACATCTGAGAGGGGGCTGATCTCCAAAATTTACAAAGAACTCAAGAAGCAAGTCTCCAAACCATCAAGGGATCCAATTAAAAAGTGGGATACAGAACTAAATAGAGGATTCTCAATAGGAGAGTCTAAAATGGCTGAGAGGTACTTGAGAAAGTGCTCAACATCCCTAGCCATCAGAGAAATGCCAATCAAAACAACTCTGAGATACCATCTTACTCCTGTAAGAATGGCTAAAATCAAAAACAGCAATGACAGTTTATGCTGGGGAGGATATGGAGAACGGGGAACACTCCTCCACTGCTGGTGGGAGTTCCAACTCATAGACCCACTTTGGAAATTAGTATTGGGATTTCTCAGAAAAATGGGAATCAGCCTAGCACAAGACCTAGCAATTCCACACTTAAGCATGTATCCAAAGATGACCATTCATACAACAAAGACATCTGTTCCACTATGTTCATAGCAGCGTTATTTGTAATAGCCAGAACTTGGAAGCAACCTAGATGCCCCTCAACTGAAGAGTGGATAGAGAAAATGTGGTACACTTACACAATTGAGTACTATTCAACAGAAAAAAAAAAAACAATGGAATCCTGAAATTTGCATGCAAATGGATGACACTAGAAGAAACCATCCTGAGTGAGTTTTAGACATTAATCAGGGGCGTGCCAGCCTACAATCCCATGGTCAGAGAGTCTGGGAGACAGAACCTTCATCCAATGACTTATGGAAGCAGAGAAAGACTCAGACAGCTAAACACTGAGCTGAACTCAAGGAACCCAGTGACAGACAGGGAGGACTCATGAGCAAAGGGGTTATGACTGGGCTGGTTTAACTCCCAGAAACAGCTGACCTGAAAAAGGGGTAGCTCTTGAATCCCAGATTCATGGCCTGTAATCCAGCAAGGGACTGATCAAGACACCCTTAATGTTGTTGTTACTGAGGGGTCTATGCAATCTATGGGGACTTGGGTAGTATATCAGTATTTATCCCTGGCAGACAAATGGACTTTGGACTCCCATCCAACAATGAGAGATGTACTCTCCCCCCTGGACACTTAGGGTAGGGTCTAGGTCCTGCCCTGGATAAAATGACAGACTGTGGACACCCCCATGGATGGCCTTACCCTCCCTGGGGAAACAATAGGTGGGTTGGAGAGAGGGTTAGGAGGAGGGGGGGGGGAAAGGGAGAGGGGGCTGGGATTGACATGTGAAGCAACCTTGTTTCTAATTTAAAATTAATTTTAAAAATTAAAATTAAAATAAAAAACATGTTATGTATATACGTAAAAAAGAAGAGTTGAGGAAGAAGCATTAATTAAATAAGTATTTTAAAAACCACCCTTAGAAATTGTAAAGCCAACAGATTTTGATCAGAGACACGTGGGTTGAGTGCATATGAATCATGGGAAGTACTCGATGAGAATATCCAGAGTACTGAAATGAACTGCAAGCAAAGATCTACCCTACAGGCTGAAAGAGATTTGAAGCTGTTAGAGAAATCCAGAGGACATATATTCAATTTTTAAATTGCACTAGATAAATATCTTAAAAAGACAAGCTTTTTAAAAGAGAATACACGCAGGTCACTCAGATGACCTGCTTCTTCAGTTGGCCAGTCATATTTGGTCCTTAACCTTCTGTCTAGGAGGAAGTCCTCTGATCTTGGGCAGAGAGTGCTCCTTACACACTTCTACACTTTGTATGCTAGTCACTGTTAGTTCACCAAGAAGTGATCCATGTGTTTAATTTGATTTTTTTAATATATCTTTTTACTTTCTCTTTCTCCTTTATTTAAAAATGCTATAAAACTTTGAGTTAAATCATTCAGCGTCTAGAATCATTCAGCGACTAGAACCAGAAATAATACCTTAAATGTTTTGAGATCTTTCTATTTGGTTTCTTTTATTTTTTATTAATTGGTACATCAGAGGAAAAATATATTCTGGTAGAAAACTGACAGATGCATAGGCTCACCCTCTTCTCTGCCATCTTAGACAGAAAGACCCTGAAATCTTTCCAAGCCCCATCCTTATACTCTCCGTGTCTCTTTGTCTGCCAGAAAACAATGGCCCACTTTGGCCAGATAAATATGGGTTCTGCCATCTCAACCAAGGTCCAATCCATTGGTGGACTCAGAGGTACAACACAAACAAATCTCCCTCAACATTTCCCCCTTTCTGTCTGAAAAAAATAGAAAAGTTTTAACTCTAACATGGTAAAACTATATACAATAAGAATAATTATCAGATATTGTCTAAATAAAAGGGAAAGGTATTCATTTTAACAAAATGAAACTATAACCATTGAGAACAATTATCAAGTAAGGAATACATCACAATGCCCAGTTCATTTGTATTTGGCAAATGCGAAGACAATACTCTACTAAATATCCTTTCCTGGTGAGTCCAAAATTTTGTAGCTAACTTATTTTCCATCATAACTAAGGAAAACTGTAACTATAACAAATTCCTCTTTCATGAAGCAGGAAATCTTGCCTTGTCAAAGCTCAATAATCACTTTTTTTTTGTTTGTCCTGCTTATCAATTTGTACAGGATACTTACAGTTTCTTGCCCAGGGGTTAACTTTTTCAATGAACTCAACTTTATGGAGTTTCTGCAATGCCAGTCATCTTCTTCTGAAATAATTTGGTGAAGCAAGGAACAGAAGTGTCTCAGTGTCATGAAAATTTTTATGTTATTAAAATGTACTTATATTTTAATGTATTTAATTTTTTCACTTTATATACCAAACCCAGTTCCCCCTGCTCCCCACCTCCCATGCCCCCAACTCCTCTCACGCCTTATTCTCTAGGTCTCAGGGATAGGAATAACGATTGAGGTGATCAAATTATGGAGGTAGGATTGTGGCATGTGTTCATCAAAGACACCCACTGTTGCTAGATTAATTTATTATCACAGAATTTCTGCTATTAAAAATCATTACCATCAAGTAGTAACCAAGGATTTCAACATGGAATCTATAGAGACATTTCTGGTTAAGCCATAACAACTATAGAGTCACATACTACTATAGACACTTGGCTATGGCTATATATCAAGATGATAGTTGATAAGACATGAAAATATATGAAGACATGATCTTTATTTAAGAGATCCATTCTACAAGTAATGCTGTTATGAACATAGTAGAACAGATGTCCTTGTTGTATGAATTTGCATCTTTTGGATATATGCCTAAGAGTAGAATTCCTGGGTCTTGTGGTATATTGCTTCCCAATTTCTTGAAGAATGTCCATACTGATTTCCAAAGTGGGTGTACGAGTTGGCACTCCCACCAGCAATGGAGGAGTGTTCACCTTTCTCCACATTCTCTCCAGCATAAATTGTCTTCGGTGTTTTTGATTTTAGCCATTCTGACAGGAATGGTATCTGAGAGTTGTTTTGATTTGCATTTCCCTGATGGTTAAGGATGTTGAGCACTTTCTCAAGAGCCTCTCAGCCATTTTAGACTCCTCTATTGAAAACTCTCTATTTAGTTCTGCAGCCCACTTTTTAATTGGGCCCTTTGGTGTTTTGGAGACTTGCTTCTTGAGTTCTTTGTAAATTTTGGAGATCAACCCTCTGTCAGATGTGGGGTTAATAAATATTTTCCCAATCTGTGGGTTGCCTTTTTGTCTTGTTGACTGTGTCCTTTGCCTTACAGAAGTTTCTTAGTTTCAGGAGGTCCCATTTGCCAATTGTCAATTTCAGTGTCTGTGCTACTGGTGTTATGTTGAAGAAGCAGTCTCCTGTACCAATTTGTTGAAGAGTATCTCCCACTTTCTCTTCTAAGAGTTTCAGTGTGGTTGGATGTATATTGAGGTCTTTGATCCATTTGGACTTAAGTGCAAGGTGATAGACATGGATATATCTGCAGTCTTTTGCATGCCAGTATCCAGTTATGACAGCACCATTTGTTGAAGATTATTTCTTTTTTACATTGTATATTTTTAGCTTCTTTGTCGAAGATCAGATGTTCATACATGTATGGGTGTTCAATTCGATTCCATTTGTCTACCTGTCTATTGTGCCAATACCAAGTGTTTTCAGGACTATAGCTCTGTAATAGAGCTTGAAACCAGGTATGATGATGCCTCCTGAAGTTCCTTTATTGTATAGGGTTGTTTTGGCTATCCTGGGTGTTTTATTTTCCCATAATGTTGATTATTTTTCTTCCAAGGTCTGTGAAGAATTGTCCCGGAATTTTGATAAGGATTGCATTGAATCTGTAGATTGCTTTTGGCAAGATTGCCATTTTTATTATGTGGATCCTACCAATCCAAGACCATGGGAGATCTTTCCATTTTCTGGTATCCATTTTGATTTCTTTCTTTAGAGACTCCAAGTTCTTGATATACAGGTCTTTCACTTCTTTGGTTAATGTTATCCCCCGATATTTGATGCTGTTTATGACTAATGTAAAGGGTGATGTTTCTCTGATTTCTTCCTCAGCCACTTTATCATCTGTATATAACGGGGCTACTGATTTTTTTGAGTTAACCTTGTATCCTGCCACTTACCTGAAGGCTTTTTATCAGCTCTAGGAGTTCCCTTGCAGAGTTTTTTGGGTCACTTATGTAAACTATCATATCATGTGCAAATAGTGAAAAAATGACTTCTTCATTTCCAATTTGCATCCACTTGATCTCCTTTTGTTGTCTTATTGCTCTAGCTAGAACTTAAAGTACAATATTGAAGAGATATGGAGATAGTACACAGCCTTGTCTTGTTCCTGATTTTAAAGGAATCACCTTTAGTTTCTCTCCATATAGTTTGATGTTGGCTTTTGGTTTGCCATATATAGTTTTTATTATGTTTAGGTATGTTCCTGTTATCCCTGATCTCTCCAAGACCTTTATCATGTAGGGGTGTTGGAGTTTGTCAAAGGCCTTTTCAGTGTCCAGTGGATGATCATGTGGTTTTTCTTTTTCAGATTTTTTTATATGGTGGATTGCATTGATGGATTTTCTTTTTTTTTTAAATTTTATTTTCCAGTTTAAATTTAGATAAGAAACAAGGTTGCTTCACAAGTCAGTTCCAGGTCCCTCTCCCATTCTCTCCCTTCTTCCCGAGCCCTCCCCCCCCCGTTATCCCCTCATTTCCCCAGGGAGGGTGAGGCCCTCCATGGGGGTGTGCATAGTCTGTCATTTCATATAGGGCAGGGCCTAGACCCTTCCCCAAGAGTTCGGGGTGAGAGTGCACCTCACATTGTTCTATGGGAGTCCAAAGTCCGGATGGATTTTCTTATGTTGAACTGTCCCTGTATCTCTGGGTTGAATACTACTTGATCATGGTTTATGATTTTTCTGATGTGTTCTTGGATTCTATTTGCCAGGACTTTTTTTGAGTATTTTTGCATCAATGTTCATGAGGGAGATTGGTCTATAATTCCCTATCTTGGTTTTGTCTTTGTATGGTTTGGATGTTAAGGTAATTGTAGCCTGGTAAAAAGAGTTTGGCAGAGATCCTTCTGCTTCTATTGTAAGGAACAATTTTAAGAGTATTGGTATTAGCTCTTTCTTGAATTTTTGGTAGAATTCTGGGCTGGAGCCATCTGTCCCTCGACTTTTTTTTGGTTGGAAGACTTTTGATGGCTGCTTCTATCTCTTTAGAGGTTATAGACCTGTTTAAGTTGTTTATCTGTTCTTTATTTAATTTTGGTAAGTGATATCTATCCAGAAAATCATCCATTTCCTTTAAATTTTCCAATTTAATGGAGTACAGGTTTTTAAAGTATGACCTGATGATTCTTTGGATTTCCTCAGTGCCTGTTGTTATGTCCCCTTTTTCATTTCTGTCCTTGAGTGGGGCACTATGTGTCCTTAAACAGACATGATCATTCACTCTGAATTAATAATCAGATTCCACAAGTAACAGCTATGCTATCTATGTTATTTCAAACATTTATGAAAGAAAAACTCAGTGGCATCAAGAAAACAAACAGACAACAAAAAGTATCATTATTATCTTACCTGTGAAATTCTTTTCATATCAAATATCTGTATTCATAGTGGAGATATAACAAGTGACCTATTTAAAAAAGCATTAAGTGTGCATTTTAAACTCTATTAATGGCAAAATCTTTTCATTACCAGTTTAAAGGATTCCTTATCAATGTGGAGTTCAGGAAGAACTATGCAGGTCACTTTGCTTCATATTTTGTAACCTGTCCAAGAGCAGGTCCTTATGGGGCATGTCCTTTTTCTATTTTCCCCAATTAAAATGATTCTTGATTAGATATGTAAAAGCTTAGAATTTAAGTAAATATGGAATATACTTCAATTTTCATATGTACTTGACGGATACTATAAGAGTAATGAAAACTTTACCTTGTATTAAGTACTGCAAATTCTATTAGAAAACACATAAATTCTTGAATATTATCTGCAAAGTCATTGAAATTGTTTTTTCCTCCTAAGCAGAAACATGATGGCTCTCACTTATGCATGCTTCGGCAATTAAGTAAGCATTCCAAGTCTATTATAGAGTCTTACATCCTTTATCCAAAACAGTGGAGGAGGATATGCACTCTTAATTTTAGGGAAAAAAGTTCATTCCATGCTTCAAAAATTGACAGGGTGTAGATGCTGCATTTCCCTCAGAAGGGACAAAATTCGCAATGAACTACTTCACAGGGAAAAGCAGACTGAACTTAGTGAAGTTATTTTTATTATTTTTTACTTAAATTAAAAACATTGTTAGTTTATATATCAATCCCAGTTTCTTCTCCCTCCCTCCATCCCTTTCACCCTACTATCTCCATACCGCATGCTCCAAAAAGTCAGTTCATGCACTAGGGAAAAATACTGGTTCCACTGCCAGCAGCCCCACAGATTAAGTTGTAGTGAAGTTTTATAAGGTCGTAGCTGGTGCAAAGATTACCAATAGCTGAAGAAACAAATGAAGTAAAAGGGATCCAATGAAATGACGAAAATTTTATATTGCTTGCTGCTTGCTTTTAAGTTTCAAACTCTGTTTAAAAGTACACTGGTATTTATGGTGCTAATGTAGTATAATTGTTCCCATATGAACAGGGATTATAATGATTATTCATAATGAACAAAACCACACCTTGTGTTGTTATGTGACAAGACAGTTATAATATATTTTATTATCAATTATAATAACTTTCAAGGTAAAATAGTGATGCATATATATATGAAAACAGGAACAGGAAGCATTTAAACTTTTTAAAAGTGAATGCATCCTTCCACATTTGGACAACAGATATGGGCATTAATAATGTTTTTGCACACTGAAGGCTTCCTGGGTTTTGTGATTAATGAGCATAAAAAGTCATTATGCAAATGTTGAAAGCTTTATTGTACTTTATATACATTTGTTTTAAAGAACAGCATATTTGTAATCATATTGAGTGTATATATTTATTCAAATATGTTTGTATACTTAAAGTGTGTATTATTTTTAAATCAAAATTTTTTGTAGTAGATATGAAATATATAAGAAAACTAGGAGGACCTGTGGTTGGAATGAAATGATAAAATGAATTTGAAAAATATAGAATGGAAAAAAAGAAAACAGAAACATTAACAGATATTCCTAAATAATGCATTATAAGTCAGAATTTTGAATGAATTCCTTAGGATGTTCAGTTTCAAGTTCCTACGTATGAGTTAAAGGGACTAATAACTAATTGCCACAAAACAGTTGTGAATGTTGATATAGTGGTCACCTTAGACAAACTTAACAAGATAAACTGCCATTATTTCATTTTCCTTCAAGGCCAAACAACTTTTCTTCTTTTTCCAACACCAACTCTAAATCATTTATTACCATCATTTGCAAACTTTTTCTATCTATGCCATTCTGAATACGTTTTATTGAAAACCCACCAGGTTATATTCCACATAAAAAAAGAATGACTAAAACACAACATCTGCTTTGATAAACTGAGAACAAAAGGTAGACATTCATTTTGAAAAATTCATGTAAATTTATAGCTCTGAATGGTTTGGGACAATGAGAAAGTGAATATCAAACTGCATAAAATGGTACATGAGAAAATAAATTTTTTTTTGTTTTTTCGAGACATGGCTTCTCTGCATTGTTTTGGAGGCTGTCCTTGAACTCGCTCTGTAGACCAGGCTGGTCTTGAAATCACAGAGATCCGCCTGCCTCTGCCTCCTGAGTGCTGGGATTAAAGGCATGCGCCACCATTGCCTGGCGAAAATAAAATTCTTAACAGAGAGATGTGAGGAGATAAAGACAGACAGACAGATGAGGTGACTTTCACTTTGTTTTGTATTTGTGATATCCCTATAGCCTTCAGTTTTAAACACATGTCCTCCAGCCTGTAACATTATGTTGGGAGACTGTGTGTCCTTAAAAGGTGTGCTCTACAGATGGGAGTCAGCCTTTGAATTTTATATAACCCCGCTCTTGCATCCAGACTCGGTTGCTTCCTGTGAATCAGTGACATGAACATTTTCCACATCATCATCCTATAGCAATGTCCTGACCTCTAATGCTACTCTGGATCTCTTCCCTGTTATGATGTGCTGAACCATGTGTAAATATGAGTTAAGACAAGTGTTGCATCATTTAAGATGTTTCTAACTACTGCAGAAAATTGTTACCAGAGAAGTGTACCTTTCCTTTGACTAGAACTCACCTTTGAATTCTTAGGAAATTAGAACACTTTTGCTGGAATTAGCAAAAGTTTGAAAATTTGGGTTAGAGAAGCCCTATAATACTTTTACCAGAGATTGATAAAAGATAATAAAGTCTCACTCCATGAGAATGGAGTCTCTCCTGACATTGTTCTGATGGCCAAGAACCTGTGAATGGGTAGACCTAGGACCTAGGTGAAACCAAATACTACTGTTCTGTTAAAGGAACATAACAATAACATGACTCTTAATGACATTCTCTTGTATTCCCAAACCAGTATTTTGCTCAGCCATCATCCGTGAAGGTTCCTTCTGTAATACATGGGAACAAATACAGAACCCTAAATCCAGACAGTAAGTACAGAGTGGGAGACCTTGGAACACTTGGCCCTAAATTTGGGATTTCTTCTATCAAATCCTTCTTCTTAGACCTCAGGGAAACTTGTGGAGGAGCAGGCAGAAAGAATGTAAAACCAAGAGGGAATGAAGAACAACAACCTAACACGACTTTCTAAGCACAGTACTAATGAGCATTGAGCTCTTAGAATCTGTCAGTGCATGCCAAGATCCTTGCCTGGGTCTGGGACACATGGGTTCCCAGCACTGAGAAACACAATTTTCCATCCCTAACCAGGATATGCAATTGATAGCCATTCCCAAATGAAAAATTAATTTTTTCTAACACAGCCTCACTGGGTATACAAAGCATTCTTATAAGCAAGCAGACACCACACCCAACAGTAGATAGCCAACATCTAATTAACTCAATGGAATTTTTGAAGTTTCTTTTTCTTATAATGTATCCTATGGGGTTATTTCTTTGGACCTTACAGTCCTTTGGGTATATATCACATTTTCTGTTTTGGGGTTTTTATGGGATTTCTATGGGTGCAAATGTATATGCATTTGCATCTATTTTGCTGTATTTCTCCTTTGATTTGTTTTGTCCTATTCTGTTTATTTTTATTTAATTTATTCATTTTATTATTATTTTAATGCCTTTTTGCTTACTGAAAAGTCAGAGATAGGAAAGATATGTATTTAGATAGGAGAGGAGGTGAGGGGACTTTTACAGGAGCTGGGGAAGGGAAATTGGAAGCAGAATATATTGTATGAATATCTTTTTTCAACAAAAGAAAGATAGAATTTAAAAGAAAATAAATCATTTGCGAGAAAGAGGAAGGGGGTAGATCATAAAAAGAACTCAGGGGAAGGATTCTATTATAAATACTGACAGTAAAGGCTACCCCAAGAGCTTTCAGGCAGAAATAAAGGTTCTATTAGGAACTGGATAAGTACAATTTGTGTCATGTCTATGAAATGCTTTTTCTGTTTTACCCAAGTTCAAATGCCACCCACTTATGTAGAAACAATGGCTTAGAAGTTGATAATAGTTACTGCTGCTGGGCGTTGGTGGCACACTCCTTTAATCCCAGCACCCGGGAGACATAGACAGGCGGATCTCTGTGAGTTCGAGGCCAGCATGGTCTACAGAGCGAATTCCAGGACAGTCTCCAAAACAATACAGAGAAACCCTGTCTTGAAAAAAACAAACAAACAAACAAACAAAAAAACAAAAACAAAAAAAGAAAAGAAAAAGAATAGTTACTGCTTTGTGGGAATTACAAGTTCAACTCCTTGGAACAAACTAGGGACTTTCACATATATAGTAACTCTTGTTCCCAATTATTTTATATCGTCTTCTATGTGCACATGTGCACACGCGTGCACACAACACTCATACACCTAAGCAGAAGGTAAATGAATAAATGTTTAAAATAGAGAACTCACTTGATTTGGTGTGAAAAACTAAATAAGGTTTCAACTGGGGCATAGTCATTGTTGGGTGCTTCCACTTGGATGGTCAGTTCATATTAGGAATAGGAAATGGAACAAATTATGTAGAAAAATACATATTTTGACTAAGAAATAATGAACAAAGGCAGTCAAAATTGTTAAAGATACTGAAGTCATTAAGAATAACTGTAGAATTTTCATAGGCACATCAAGAATGTGCTTCGGTGACATTTCAGAAATATATGAGAATCAATTAGTCCAAGACCCCAGGATATAGACTCAAAAAGTGTTTTCGAGGGAAATCTTTCAAAAAAGATAGCTCTAAAGGTTCCTTGTTCAAACTATGCTACTTCTGTATTTTTCCAAGGCCACCTACACACACTATTAAGAAGTCACTATATCTGGTCTCAGAGTGCCAAATCTCTTCTCAAAGTTCAACAGAAATTGGCATTATCAATGTGGTTCAGTTTTTGTAGGTATTCTACATGAAAAAATAAGTTACATGGATTGTTGCTTTTAAAGTCACAGGGGTGTAATATTTATTATGGTCCCACAATCTGCAAGGAGCATCAAAGACAATTAATATCATTAAGCATAAGAATCATTTGGGAGTGACTATATGACAGTTTTAAAGTAAATATTTCCTGGCCTTTAAGTTACATAAATAACCATTAGTCTCAATGATTGATAGGAAATATACATACCAAATGATAAGAATGTATATTTATGAAAGGTTACTTATTAATAATTACTGACATCTGGTTAACTAGCTGGTCACAGTTTGAGAGATATGGGCCTCATTTATTTTTTCATATGGGTTTCTAAGTCATATGAGATAGAAGTAGTTCAGATACTGGGGAAACAGTATGCGGAAGGTATTATACCAGCAAATTGTGGTAGCAATATTATAAATACAATTGAACCTCTCCTGACTACATAATTGTGATTTATTCACACTGACCTACAGAATCTAGGGTTCTGTAAGCTATTATTTTTAGCACCAGTCTTAAGGCACAGCAACTACTTCCAGAAAGCTCAAAGTTCTCACAGAAATTGTGAAAGTGTCAAAGGACATGTATAATTGCACTTTTTTTCCATTAAGTTCTGTCAACCTGTTCAAGCCATGTCAGAAGGCCAAGGTCAATATTAGTTCAGTGGTAGGTATATCAGTTCCATCAAGAGAAATAGCACACATCAGTTTATCCGTGATAGCTTAGTGAAAAGATGTGGTAATATGTGAATTAAATTGTTCATTTGAAAAGAGAGTACCCCTGTTACACCTAAGAGAGTAAAGGTATTTAAAACAATGAAGTAAATAAAAGGTTCTATTAAGGAGTATGTTGTGCCTTTTTGAAACTGGATGGCTCTATAATAGTAGATAAGGGCAACTATAATAGAACACTTGGATCTTCCCTGAATTAGAGGTCAAAACTTAACCTCAAATGTTGACTGCCTTTGGAAATAGATTCCTTTAGGAGATAATTAAGAACAAATGAGGTCATAAAGTAGGAGTTAAATCCAATACAAGTAAAGTCCATTAAAGAAAAGAGCATAGACAGATAACAGAGAATGTGCATGAGGAACAGACATGTGAGAATAAAGAATGTCTTCACACATTCCTCAGCAAACACCAATAATACACAAGTAGACTTTGAAATAGTAGGTGAATAAAAGCAGTTCAAGCTACTTCACCCGTTAAATTCTGCATTATTTTCTAGATTCCTAAGGCAGAGGATAAGTTCATAAACTTTGAAGAGTGTTTCCTAGCAAATGCGCCCAAGATATTTGAATATTTAATATCTATAATTAAAAATATAAATAAGATGACTAATATGCATTGTCAAATTCACTGGAATTCATATTACCTGGGAAACCCAATTCTGGCTATGTTTGAGAGGTTCCAGTGTAGTTTATCTAAGGAAGAATAACCAAAAAAAAATATTACTGACTCAGTACCGGTTGTTTAAATCAATGACCCTATAAAAGACATTTCCAATTCAACCCACAACAACAGTAGTTTTCATGTTCCTGTATTTTCAGGCTTTCCCTGTATATTTGAGCAACTATCTCAAGGTTCAACTACCATGACTTCCTCACTATGTGAGGGATAAACTGTCACAAAGATTTGGATGTCATTGTGACAAGATAAAACTTCTCTTACTTTCTTTGTTACTTAATTTTCATATAGAGACAAAATATTTTAAAAACAATATATTTAACCTAAATAATAGTAACAAGTACGAATATTTCAAGTAAAATTTTTGAAAACTAGTTCCTGTTTGCTGGTGAAACGTACAAGTAGAATAAGTAGCCACTAAAATATCGATTGCTTACCTCTTAGAAGTCTCTGACGACATCAAAGACTCTCCATTATAAACTACTATAAACTTTTGAAAGATTGTAAAATATAGTTTTAAATGTTATCACTACGAAAAATATGCAGTCACCCATATCTACAGCATATTAAGGGTTGTATTTAAGATATCTTAGGACTGCATCCTTTTATGTGTCCAAGTACACAAAGCAAAAGATTCAGGTTATGAACATTTAGGTTAAATGGAATGATTACAAATACCTTAAATGTTTTACAGAAACACATTATGTAACCAGGTATGATTAAATGTTAGGTAACTGTGCTTGCAAAAATTTCTGTTCTTAACAAATAATTAGTTCTCCTATACCCATTAACACATTTCTGGCTCTTGTGATCTTGCATTCTTCTACTTTTATTTTTCAGATAGAAAATATGGGTAACTTTGATCACATTTCCCCTGCAAAGCCTGTGCAGATACTAAGTTTTGCTGATTTGCTTTCGGTTCATATCCAAGTATTGCATAAAATAAGTTATCCCAAAGTGTTTAACAGCGTGACAAAACCCAGATAAAAGAAAGGGTAGTAACGGACAGTGAAACTCTGCAACCAGTTCACACAGAAGTAAATGACTTCCTTTGCACAAAGCAAATGAGGACATGAACTTTGAATGCACAAAATAATACCAAAGATAAGAAGAGTGTTTGTGCATGGGTTCGATTTACATATTACTTTCTTTGGTTTGATACGTGTGTGTAGTATTTAAGATTATATTTGAATTAATCAGGAAAATATATAGGTTTTTAGGGCATCTACAAATAAAATTGAAAATGTACATGTAAAACTTGATGAATGGAAAATTAAAATTTTCATATAAAAATCAGAATTACAAAATTCTAAAGTAAAGGAATTCAAAACAGGAGGAAAACAAGGGACTTCAATTGTCAAATAGTACATGTAGAGTAAGTAAAAATTAAAGATTACTGGAATAACAATAAGAACTAACCATATTTTTTAATTCAATGACAAAAATTATCACATTGGAAGATTTAGTAAAAAAGAAGTGTGCATTCAAGGAGAGATGCTATCAAATTAAAAATGGAATGTGTTATGGAAAACTAATATCAAACAAAGGATGATTTATTGATTTGCTTGTGTAAGGAATCTTTAAAGTGAAATTGTCATTGAAAGTAATAATTTTAGACTATTTTTTGAATCACCATCGTTTATTAAGCTATAATGCTTGTATATGAAAGAATGTCTTTCAGGGGAGAGATGGCTTGCTAGTTAAAATATTTTAGTACAACAGGAAGGAACTGAGCTCATGTGCCTCACTCTCATGTAATTACTAGAGCAGTATGGAGCCTGTCTGTAGTTCCAGGATTACTGATGGTGAGATAGGATCTCAAACTAAAATAAGTAATGAGTTTGGCTGAGTTATCAATGCTGGCTTTAAGTGAGAAAGCCATCATCAATACATGAGATGTAGTGAAGACATAGAACTCAACTGATAGGACTCACATATACACACACAAACATGCACATCACACACACATACTGGCAAAACAATGTGACCCTTTTAATTTGCTGTGTTTTATTTTTATTTATTTATTTATTCATTTTTCGTTTTTCGAGACAGTGTTTCTCTGTATTGTTTTGGAGGCAGTCCTGGAACTCGCTTTGTAGACCAGGCTGGCCTCGAACTCACAGAAAACTGCCTGAGTCTGCCTCCTGAATGCTGGGATTAAAGACATGCACCAACAACGCTTGGCCCTGCTGTTTTTATTTTTGAGAGAAATGCTCCCTCTACAGATCCAGCAGACTGTGAGCCTACACACTTCTTACTTGGTCTTCTTGTAGCTAGGATTTAAGGCTTGTTACCCACACATACTTCAAGGATTCTTCATTTCATATTAAGTGCTTAAATAGTAGAACAAAAACTAATTAATAATCCGTGTAGTAGAGTTTAAATATATAACTGGATTTTAGTCTTGTTAATGCTGAAAGAAAATTAGCTAATGAATGACTAGGCTTCTACTTAAGTTTGAGTAGATGTATAATGAGTCACCTTGAATTTTAAAAGTTAAGAAAATAAATTTCCATCTGTTGACACTGAAAGAAGACAGAAGATTTTGTTCTTGTTTGTGTGTTGTTTATATTTTATGCAGAGAATTACATGGGTTTAGAAAATTTTTCTTTCAGCGAAAGGGAGCCATTGTGTGCTCTTCAGGCATAGTATAATTAGGCAGGCATGCAAGCATTTCAAATATGTGAAATTGAAAGGAAAAGAGAAATGGAGAAATACTTTAATATGTGCTAAGTATTTAATACATGCCTTTGGACACATTATATAGTAATTCTTCAACTCCTTTTTAAAGAACTTCAGGAAATTTTTTCAACTTTCCTGAAAAGCCAGAAAATTAGACATCATAACAAATTGTTTAGCTATTCACCGTGATCTACATAGAACAACTGGAGTATAACTTCAATGGCTATGGATTTGTCTTTATTGCATCTTCCAAACTACTTCTGTTTTCTGTGTAATGACAAATAGAATAATAATGCACACCCCAGTAATTGCAGGGTGTCTTGCTTAAACATTTTCTATTTAAAATTGTGATGTTTTAATTAAATCAATCTTTATTTAACATTTTTCATTAAAGGCACACACTCTGTCCCACTATATTAGATTCAGTAAGTTAGATTAGCCTTTCAATACCCTAAGAAACATTGCAAATGCACTCCACTCTTTTATAAAAACATAAACCTTTTCAAAGAACTATTTGATTAGCTTAATGTGTCATAGCTATTTAATGTTAAATGTTTATTAGATTGTATGATAAGTAAATGAACAATTAGTCATTAGTAAATAATATAAAACATATTATAGCTTCTATAAAGAATATTTTACTAACTAATTGTTGAGTGCCCTAAAGGTAAAACAATAAACAATCTGTAGTCTATAAAAGAAGATTTACAAACATAAACCTTCACAGATATATATGAGCCTGGATATATCAATGTTAAATATACTAATATGCAATTAATAATTCATAAAAGATGAGTATAACACAGACCAGGCAAAATTTCATCAGAAAACTAAGAGTAAATGGTGAGAAGATGAATCATAGTAGCTGAAATATTCAAATTTGGTCGGTCATCTAGGAAATTTTGAGGAGTGGGAGAGTTTATTTCAATGTCAGAACAAGAGTCTAGAATTTGTGAAGGGCCTTGCATATGCTAAGCTTAACAATGAAAAGGGAAATAATACAGGAAAGGTATATAGCAGAATCTTGCTATTAATGCATATACATTATTCAGTGAGCACATGCTCACACATGTACTTTATTCTTTTAGTCGATTATAGAGGTGGACTTCGGAGTTTGCAATAAATCTATTGAATCTCTTGCTTCTGTTATTCAGTAATATTTTACTTTTGATTCTTCCTAACATTTTGTGAACAGAATAAAAAACAAACAACAACAACAAAAATCATAGTGAATTTCATGTTTGTGCCTCTAAAACATGGGTGACGATTGTGTACGTTTACCAGTGCCCACACTCCATAATTGCTAGTTATTTTAGGCAAATATCCAGACTTGTTTTGGATGGACTCTTAACATCCGAGAATCAAGTTTTGTTGATTATAGTTACTTATTGTTAACTAAATAGTGTAGCTAGAGTTATTTGCTAGGGTCAAAGAACCCAGGTGGCCTGGTAGTTTTCCAGAGTCCTTTTAGTGGCCTAGTTAGAGAAGGGTTCCTCCATGGGTACGTGGAACAAAACTCTTTTGTCCCTTCAGGCACTCCGTACTTTTAACACCACAGCTGTTCTATATAACCACCTCCTTACAGGAGACCAACGAGAGGTTACGATTTGCTCCTGTTATTGCCAGGTCAGTAGCATAGGAAAAAGCTTGGTTTTGAGCAGAAAGCCACAGGTGGCTGTGTCTTTTGTCGCTGAGCCATTTTAGACTCAGAAAGATGCTTTCACAATGCAACTCATTTTTGAAGGGTGTGATACTCGGAAGTGCTATCTTTGCCATGATCACAGTGCTTGGGCACCTTAGGCTAGGTCGCAGAAATGGGATGCACCACCACGACCATCACCACCTGCAAGCTCCTAACAAAGAAGTCTTGAAAATGTCGGAAGCTGAACGCGTGGAACTCAGTAACTACTTCCGGGTTTACTGTATCATCCTTGCATCATCCACAGATGTGAGTCTGTGGGCTGCAGTGAAGGAGACTTGGAGCAAACACTGTGATAAAGCAGAGTTCTTCAGTTCTAAACCTGTTAAAGTGTTTGAGTCTATTGTTCTGAATGGGAGTGACACCTGGTTGGTGATGAAACAAGCTTTCCTGTTTGCCTTTAATGAAAGCAAAGACCAATATAACTGGTTCTTTATTGCATATCCCACTACATTTGCTATTATCGAAAACTTAAAGTATTTTTTGCTAAGAAAAGACCCATCACAACCTTTCTATCTGGGTCACACTGAACATTTTATAAGAATTGAATATGTGAGTATGGAGGGGGGAATTGTATTAAGTATAGAATCAATGAAAAGACTCAACAGACTTCTCACTGTCAGTAGAAAGTGTCCGGAAGAGAGGAAAGGGTTTTGGAATTTGCATGAAGAACTGCTGCTAGCAATGTGCCTGAGAAATGACGGAGTGCTTGCAGAAAATGCTGAAGATGACGAAGGAAAAGACTTATTTAATACCAAGACTATTGGGATGTTTATTAGAGAGGCAATGACTGACTACCCGAACGATGTAATAGAAGAATGCTGTTCTGACATGGCCATTACTTTCAGTAGACTGACTCCTGATCAAATGCATGTCATGATGTATGGGGTGTACCGTCTTAGGGCATTTGGACATACTTTCAATGATGCTTTAATTTTTTTACCTCCAAATGGTTCTGACAATGACTGAAAAATAAGTAAGAGCCTTTTTTGATAACCACAGAAGCCGCATTAGCTACAATAATAAAATAACCAACAAAGGAGCATGCCTTTTTTCTGGTCTAGTCATATTGTATCATCACACATTAAAGTCTGTCTACATCCTTAAATGATATGTTTTTTTATTTCCCTTAAAGCAATTGTAAAATTTTTATGTGTTATAGATGCAAGTATTAATAATAACAGCAGTGCAAATAAAGGATACATTTTTAATTGCATTTATTTGATTCATACTAAATTATAAACATTAAAATACATGGTATGCTTTTGCATATTCACTTTAAAAGTTTATGACTTTTTAACTTTAGAGCATGTAAATAAAATTTCAACTGTGAATTGATGACTAATGAAATATTCTTCAAAAAAATCTCCACTAATCTGAGCTATGGTGGTACATGCCTTTAATCCCAGCAATTGGGTAGCAGAGGTGCATGGATCTCTGTGAGCTGGAGGCCAACTTGATCTACATAGTGAGTTCCAGGACAACCAGGGCTACACAGTACAATAAAACCTTTCTCAAAAACAAAAAAAAACCCTTCACTAGTTATAAAATGACATAATCAAATTACTTTTAATTGTTTTTTAAATGATGATGCAGCTGTGAACCTTATATGAACCTGAAATTAGGCATGAGCTATGGATTCATTCAAACAAATCCTAGAGAAAATTACATTATATAGATTATGTCCAAATTTTAACATAAATGTGGATTAAAATTTTAGATGCCATAAAATATGCAATATCTCAGTCAGCTTTATGAAAGTCATTAAGCTGTATATGAAAGTTTTGTGATATATAAGGTCTTCTGCTAAAGTCATTGTCTGAAAAAGCAAGCTTAGTTTGTTTGTTCCCATTAATATTCCCCCAATTCTATGTGATTTGTTACTTCACATAATAATGCAAGAGAGAAAGAAAATACCTCTAATGAATTCAAGTTTAGTTATTTACCAATGAAATCTGGATTGTCTTTGATTTTAAAACAAGGTCATATTTTTACATTGTTAAACTACTTGAAACATGCTTATTGAAGAAGATATAAGGGACCCAGACCCCCTGAATGTGGGTGTCAGTGAGGAGACCTACATAATCTATGAGGCCTTGGGTAGTATTTATCACCGGCGTACAAACAGATTGAGTGTCCATGCCACAATATAGGAGGCTCTCTCAGCCAGGACTCTTGGAGGGGGGCTTAGGCCCTGCCCTGGATGAAATAACAGTCACTGGAGATCCATCATGGAGGGCCTCACTCTCCCTGGGGATCGGAGTGGGAGTCGAGATTAGGTGGGAGACTGGGGGAGGAGGAGAGGGAGAGGGAGCTTGGATTGACATGTGAAACAAGATTGTTTGTAACCTAAATAAATTATAATAATAAAAAAGAACATATAAGGGGAGGTGTAACTTGGAGTCTAATCCTTAGAACTTAATTGGTATTAAAATCATTAAAAATGAAAATTCATAAAAGTTCAATAAGTTAGCTTATTGAACTGCTTTAATAAAACACAAAAATACTTAACTTAGAAAACTTCATATGTAATTTGGAATAAATACATGTTATTCTTTACTTGATTCAGACTGTCCTCAAATTCTAAGATGACTTGAAAGACACTAGGAAAACCAGAAACTCTGTGGACAAGCATGGCTTATAGCTAAACTTTGAAAACATCCTAGAAGCTAGAAATGTTTATGCAATAAAAATTAATTATGCCCCATGGAAGGCCTCACCCTCCTTGGGGGGGCAAAAGGGGGATGGGTTGGGGGGTTGGTGGAAGGCATGTGATAACAGGAGGGAGAGGGAACTGAGATTGATATAATTGTTTCTAATTTGAATTTTGAAAATCTAAATAAAGTTATTAACTTTGCCAAAAATATTAACTATTCTTTAAGTCATTATAAAAAAATTCTTTGTTATTCTATTTTGCAAGGAAGATTGGAATAAGAGAGGTGTATTTCAAAGGTGTCATTCATGCTACAATGTGATATGGTTTGTGAATTGTACTGGCTGTTGGGGCAAATGGATTTTGCGTTAGTGTTCCCCTTTGCCTAATTGTGACATACACAATTTTGCTCAGAAGTGTTTGTGTTTGTGTTTTTGTACTCCAGTAATTCTCAGACACCTTTCTTCTTTTGTCTAGTGTATAAATTTTATTTTTGGCACTCCAGCTCCAGTCTAATATATCTTGTAATTTATGGTATCCAGTAGCCATTAATCCTTTCATGAATTCCATTCCTTTATTGCATTTTCTACCTAGCCAATAGTTGGCAATTCATGCTGGTGGGTCTTCACCGCTCTGGAGCAATTCCCAGCAGCCAGCCAACATGTAAGGGAACTACAGGCAGGCTACCTCTACCCCAGACATCCACTGTACTCTGTAAACTCTGCTGCCCAAATCCACCTACCCATCATCATCCCCTTGGACAACCATCCACTGTAACACCAGCAATGCCTATACAAGCACCACCTATTCCAGTTAGAAAAAGCAGTGAGTGACTGGTGCCCCCGCTAAACTGCCCAAATCGCCAGGATTCAAGCCCCATTGTGTTTTCTGTGTCCCTCCTCTTCCCATCACAGACCCACCAAGGCAGTTCAGTCCCGCCCCCAAATCTGGTGGGTATCCAAGGATCTCAAGCAGTCCTCAACATCTGGCCAGTTGGTGAGAGACCTGGCAGGCTGAACGTCCATTTCCAAAATTCACTGGACTCTGCAACCTCTGCGACCACTCTGCTACTCAAACCCATGGGCCCCACCAATCTCCCCTTGTATCACCACCCATCAAAACATCAGCATCCCTATATAAGCACAACCTTTCTAGTTGAAAGAACAGCATCCCTATAGACACAAGTACCAATTTAAGCACCGAAACTCCCACAAACCTCTGCTGAGACGACCCTACTGGTCCTTAGGAACAACCAGCCACCAGAATCCTTGGCCATTTAGGATAAAAGACAGTAAACAGACAAAAAAGGAATAAAAGATCCATCCAGCAAAGACATCACAAGAACTAACACCTGAGCGCCTATGATTACCCCAAAACTAAATGAGTAAACCGTAGTGTAAGAATACGTGCAACAACATAAAAGTTAGTTTGGCACCACCAGAACTTAGTGATTCTACAACAGCGGGATACAGAGGGAGAGTAACAAAAGAGACATCTTGATTGGGAGTGGGGGGACATTTTAAGATTATGGAGAAACCTGGAACCAGGGAAACCCCTAGGAATTCACAAGGAAAACACCAACTAAGACTCCTAGCAATAGTGGAGAGGGTACATGAACTGGCCATTTACTGTAATCAGATTGGTGACTACCCTAATTGTCATCAGAGATACGCTATCCAATACCTGATAGAAGCAGATATAGAGATCCACAGTCAAGCACTGGGCTAAGCTCCAAGGGTGTTGCTGAAGAAATTGTGGAGGGTTTGTATGAGCCTTAGAGACATGATGGGGGGATCTCACAGAGATAGCTGACCTGAGCTTGTAGGAGAGGAACTGAGGTCAGTATGTAAAATAAATAAAAATATTACTTAAATAAAAATTACCAATAAAATAAATAAATACATTTTAAAAATCATAATTTGTAAACAAATTTTGAGTCATAGGACTATGAGAATGAGTTTTGGATACAATTCTCAGGGTGCAGATTGGTAAACTTATAAATTGAATACCCATCCATCTAAGCTGCCATTATATGTGATATTTATTACTTTTGAGGCCATTTATTTCTATTTTGTAGACTCTGAATAAATGAAAGAATAGCCCAATTTTTAGTTTATGGGTAGCTTATATTTTAAATGGATTTCACATAAGGATTTTGATAATTTATCTACCATAACTGTATCATATGGACCAATATTTAGTCTAAACTTTATTTTGACCCACCAATTCATTCTTAATTCGAATCATAGATACTTTTGGTTTGCAATATTTGTTAGATTTTATTCTATGTCTGCTTCTTCACTGAGAGATTATGTATTTTTATTAAGGAATATGAATGTATTCTATGCATTAGCCGCAGTCCTCATATTCAACAACTCCCAAAATTACAGAATTGCTATCATAAGTAATATAAATATTTATCATAAGGTATGTGATTGATAATGTGCTTATAAGCCTGCACTGTGTTAGTATATGGGACTGTGCTTAGCTGCATTAGAATGAATTGTCTTCCAAGTGCCTGAATCCTTTTTCACTCCCAAGTGTAAATAATGGGAGGTCTTGCTGCTCCATATGTTCAGTGATATTTAATGTGATCGCTACTTTTCAATCATTCCCAAAAATGTGTGTTCATATTTACTGTTAATTCACTTCTCTCTATAGAATGTTGAATGATTTTTAATATGTTTATTTTCAACTATATTTTTTCTTTGATTAAAAACAAAGATCAAATATAGGTGGTGGGTTGAATCAGCTCCCCTAATATTGTACCTTCTAAAGTAGTTACCTTTAATGTCTCTGAAACTCTGAAAGTAGGGTCATTGTTAGATACTTGAGTAGAAATCATTAACAAAAATGGACTTTTACTCCAAATTGGCTGGTGTCTTCACAAAATAGGTGCATTTAAACATGGGCTAGAGAATTACGTTAAGTAAAGTGTAAGGCAAAAACAGGGTAATGCTTCTAAAAGCCAAAGACTGACAAAGATTAATGTCAAGTCAATTAAACAGATTGTCTCAGAGTCCACAGAATGAAGCAGATGTCCTAGTACCTTGAATATGGATGTGAGACCATGGAATTATGAAGAAGTAAATTTCCAGTTTTGTGTCACTGATATTGTGGAATCTGTTATGGCAGCATTGCAAATTTATCAACTGATCAAAACTTAGTGGTTTCTTTTGAAAAAAAATGAACTTTCTGTTTTATCATTGACTTTTGTGAGTTGTTTGTAATTTGGAGATATGAGTCTTTGATCAGATATATATTTACCTGGGTATTTTCTCTCCGTCTCTGGTTTGCTTTTAAATTAATCACTTAATGTGTAAACAAAAAAAGTAACTTCAAAGAAGCCTAACTTACTCTATGATTTGTGATATATCTAAAATTCTTATCACTAAACACAATGTTAATTAGATTTGCTCCCATGTTATTCAAGAAGTTTTATAGTTTGGGGCAATACATTTAAGTCTGTGATCTCCGTGTGTGTGTGTGTGTGTGTGTGTGTGTGTGTGTGTGTGTGTGTGTGTGTGTGTGTGTAATAATGACACTCCTTACACAGCTTTGTTTTTCTTTCTGTTCTTTTCTGCCCACCCTGTCTTTCTTTCAGCCTTCCTTCCTTCATTCCTTGATTTTTTTCCTTATTTTCATGTTAGTACCCAATTTTTCCAATACAATTTTTGAAGACACTCTCCATTGAAATGGTTTTGCTTTGTATTAAAAGTTAAATTACCGTTATTTTGGTGATGAATTTCTAAGTCCTTATTTCTTACACTGAACTTTGTTGCCTTTTATGGCTAATACTACAGTAATTCCAAAACTTTGACTATAAAGCAGAATTAAAGTTGCTGCTATTTCTCCTATGATATATTCTATTTCAGTATTATGTGGATTATTCTCGTTTCTTCTTCTGCTCATACATACTTCTGAACTAAAGCCTTTAGATATCCATGAAATTTGTGGCCATTTGGATTAATTTTTTTCTGAATCTTTACAATATAGAGAATAACAGTTTGAGGCTAACCCGGTCTACAAAGTGTGTTCCAGGACAGGCTTAAAATCTACACAAAGAAAACTTGTACTGAAAAAACAAACTGAAGCAAAACAGATTATCACAGTTTTAACTTAATGAATTTACAGTGTTGAAGATGCAATAACTTCAGGAGTTATTGAATGCATTTTTTTATGTTTAGTAGGACATGAATCTAGTTAAACTGAATGGAAAACAATACTAACCCATCAGTTTTTAGTACAGAATTGAAAATATGCAGAAGAAATAAAATTAAACTTCTTCCATTTATGCCTAAGTATAATGTACCTTTATCACACATCAAGTACATTTTGATAATAACTAAGCACAGTAACAAGGATATTTAATAAAAGAAAATATTTGATAATATTTAAACATAGATTCATTCAACATATTTCTATGAAGACTAATCAGATCTTCTCTTGAGTCACAGTCTATTATCATTTCAGTGTTTCCTTCATATGTCTTTTTTACATGATTCTATATTAACATTTTTTCATTATTCATGTACATATTTTATTAACTCCTTTATAGTATAACTTGAGAAAATGAAAAGATCAGTTTTGGATTCCTTCATGCCTGAATATTTTTTCCATTACTGATATGCCAAGAGTGAGATTAGATTATATGACCCAAATAATTTATATACAGAAACATGCAGGAATGACTCCAAGATTTCTAGACTTCAGTATTCTGAGTAAGTTTCATGCTAATCTGAAATTTATTATACATGATTGAAACTCTATTTGACCGTGTTTATTACTCCGCAACCAGCAACTATGAGTTGAATGCTCAAAACGATTTTCTGCTACTCTAGCCTTACTTTTGCTGTTGTTTTTATGTTTTTGTTCTTTATTGTTTTTAAGAAGGATGGTTTAAAATTTTTTATTTTATATATATGTATATACATATGTATATATATATATATATATGTTTCTATATGACTTAATGTCTGGTGCCCATGGTAGTAAGGTGGTGTTAGATATACTGAAACTGAACATACAGGCTTTGAGATACCATGTGGGTGCTGGGAGCTGAACCTGTGTCTTCTGTAAGAGCAGCAATTGCTTCTAACTGTTAAGCTCTTTAGTCCTTTATATTTTTAAACTATTTTATTCCTTTTAAAATTTTAAAATACTAATAAATATTCTCTTACAATTTTGGCCATGTTTTATTTGTTCATGCTTGCCTCTATTAATGTTCTATGATTGCAATGTAATGACATAGCAAAAGTGACAGGGGTGGGTATCCTTACTCAGAGTCCATACATATAGACCATCATGGTGAGCAGATTAAAACAACTGACCATAGGACCCTGATGACTGCATTCTGACTTTCAGTTCCCTTTCTTTAGCCACTCAGTCAAGGCTCCCAAACAAGAAAAGGAACCACTCACAGTGGGAAGCACTTCCTCATTCAAATTATTTCATCAACATAATCTCCGAAGTATACCTAGAGAACTTTGTGTCACAGTGAAAACCTGACGAATTTGGGTAGTCATCTTGCAACTCCTGAACATTTTACCAATCTTAATTTTAAGACTGTTGTCCTGTTGTACAGAGTTTCCTTTAATCTTCAGTGTATATGTTTCATTGCATATTAATTTTAATATTCTGTCAAGCTAATTTTGGACTAAAACAACAACAAAACTCTAAGTCTCATAATAGTTAAGTTAGAGACATCTACAAAAATTCTAGAGCCATTAAAAGATGAGATTTTTTTCAAGGTCTGTGAAGAATTGTGCTAGTATTTTAATGGGGATTGCATTGAATCTGTAGATTGCTTTTGGCAGGATTGCCATTTTTACTACATTGATCCTACCTATCCAAGAGCATGGGAGATCTTTCCATTTTCTGAGGGCTTCTTTAATTTCTTTCTTTAGAGACTCAAATTTCTTGCAATACAGGTCTTTCACTTGTTTGGTTAGCATTACCCCAAGGTATTTTTATGTTGTTTGTGGCAATTGTAAAGGGTGATGTTTCTGTTATTTCTTTCTCAGCCATTTTATCATGTGTATATAGTAGGGCTAGTGATTTTCTTGAGTTGATCTTGTAGCCTGCCATTTTGCTGAAGGTGTTAATCAGCTGTAAGAGTTTCCTGGTAGAGTTCTTTGGGTCATTTTTAAGTTTAAATTTCTTTTGGGTTAATGCACTTGTAGTAAATTTATCCCTGTTTTCCTCATATTTCTGTCAACACCCCAGGAAATACAGCTACTTTTGTCAACATTTTGCATAGGAATTGCTGAAACTTTGCATCATGTTTTATCACTCCTTGGTTCAACCTTCTGTAAAATGCTATCAGGGATTTAAAATTCGGCCAACTTCATTGCTACTTTACAACAAGGTTTACCATCCCTCTGATGTCCAACAAAACACTATTAATTTTCAACCGTGTTCTGTCAAAATGTCCTTCACTATCCATGTTTTAGCCAACTCTCTGTAAATAATTATTTAGATATTGTCTCCTTTCTGAGCCCTCAGCAGCATTGAACCTACTAGGTCTTTCATAGAAATATTGACATCTTCCTAGAACCCACCTTAAAATTTTTATCGTTTTTGGTGCAGGCCTTTAATTGCAGGACTTAGAAGGCAGAGGAAAGTAGATCTCTGTGAGTTCAAGGCCAGCCTGGTATATATAGTGAGTTCCAGGACGGCATCCAAAGCAATACAGAGAAACCTGCCCCCCCCAAAAAAAACAACAATTTTATTGTCAAAACTCATTGCACAATTCAAAAACTGCCTCTGCATATTCTCATAATTTTCCCACATATGTGTATATATAATAGCTGCATACATAATACATAACATAACAGACTCTATATATGTTTCCCTGGTTGGTATTTAGTAGACATCATCTGCGACCATACAGGAGGGAAAGAGTATGGTTTATTCACTCAATTTCAAGACACCAACTTCGACGTTGTGATAGCTATTCTCATAATCTCGGATAAAATCAATTGGCTCATAAATGTTCCATGTACAAATAGCATCACACTAGGCATTAGAGTTTCAGCATATGCATGAGGTTGAAGGACACAATCATTCAGTCCATAGTGTTTCATAATTCCACAAACAGTGAAAATTTTGTCTGTTACTATTTTCTGTTCGTCACATTCTTTTCTGTAAAATTAATAACTGTAAAAAGGCAGGAAGATTTATTTTTCCTCAGTGTTTCAAGCATATATTTTCACCTGACAGATGGCCTTAAGGATTGAGCACAAGTATTGCAAATTGTGGAGGTCCAGACCCCACAGATCCTCTCTAGGTTAAAGAAGGGAAAGCCTGATGTTCTTGAGAAAAATTCTTATCTGAGGGATACTAGATAGACTTTTCTGAGGGGGAAAATAAACAAGCTCACACTTCCCACTGGTAACTTAAGAAAAAAGGAGCAAAAAAACACTCTCCTGATAGTGACCTCTTTACTCACTCGCTCTCATGAATCCATCCTCTCAAATGTCTCTCATGCTGATTTTGCTTCAATTCCCACACTCCTCTCTCCCATAGCAGCCTTCTTTTGCATATCTCTACCTTGTGCCTCTGCTGCCCTTTGAACATTGTTGCTTACTCTCTGCCTCCTACATTGTTACTTCCTCTCTGTCTTCTCTCTCTCTCTCTCTCTCTCTCTCTCTCTCTCTCTCTCTCTCTCTCTCTCTCTCTCTCTCTCTTCTTCTTCTTCTTCTTCTTCTTCTTCTTCTTCTTCTTCTTCTTCTTCTTCTTCTTCTTCTCTGGCTCTCCTACTGCCTCTCTGCTATTCTGCTTTCTGCCTCTCCTACTCTGTCTCCCCCTCTTACAGCCAAACTCCAGAAAATTATAGGCTGTTTTACGCAGCCCTACCCAAACTAAAAACATAAGTTAAGTCACATAGTTTCTTTAGGCTAGGAATGTCACAATGACCCATACACTAAGTTGGTAAGGGTTCCCAGACAGAAAATTACGTTGGAAATCCAGACTTAATAATAATTAGCTAGCTGGACATTGAGCCTGAGACTGGGACTATGTGCAGACTAAAGTTGTACAAAATAACACCTGGAAGAATGATTAAGTTTATTTGTGTCTAGGGGCAACCAGCTATAATCTCTAGGGGTAACCACCCTGCTTTGAATTTTCTCTGAAGTCTACTATTTGCTTGTCTGTGTGAAAAGTTGTCTTTGTGATTGAAAATACCATGTAAGTCTGAGTAATATAAAAGTGCTAGTATTCTTTCTGTTCATCAATATTATACAACATAAGTAGAAATATTACCTGGTCACTCAAAGTTATATTTGTCCAACATGTATAAATAAAGCACACCAAGAAAGGACTGTGAAAAGACCCACAGCTCTTGCTATTAGGGAGGCATAGTAGTGATACCTGAGAAAGTGACAAAACAACCAGTCATTCAGTGAACAAACCCACTGCTTTGCCAAGTGGAGTTCCCCGTTAATGCCTGGTAAGTTGGCATTGCCATGGAAGACTCTCCAACAACGTGTAGTGGGTAAACTAATTAAATAGTAGTTGTCACTGTTGTTCAGTCCCAGTACCCTCTGCACATAGGAAAAAT
The DNA here is from genome assembly GCF_017639785.1 of Mesocricetus auratus. Taxonomy (NCBI): domain Eukaryota; kingdom Metazoa; phylum Chordata; class Mammalia; order Rodentia; family Cricetidae; genus Mesocricetus; species Mesocricetus auratus. The sequence goes on from NW_024429190.1 coordinate 38,258,338, forward strand.
AGTGTGTATTAAGTGTGATGGAGTAGGGCATCTCAGTTTCAATCAAGTACTTGGAAACACATGATATCATGTCTATGGGTAGAATATAAACTGGTAGACTAATTAACAGTTCAGCTTTTTCATTCACCCTTCTTCCTTTGTTTTATTCCTGTTTCCCCACTCTTTTCTAGTCTTCTTCTCTTCCCTTCCCTTCCTTCTCTCCTCCTCTGTCTTCCAGTTTTCTTTCATTCCTTTCTTTTCCTTGTTCCCTTTTCTTGTTTTACCTCATAATATTATTACCTCTGTCTCTCCTTACTTCTATTTTCCTTTTTGGTATTTTGTTTGTTTTTAACAGTGAACTCTGCATCATGTTACTGATGTCACAACATGTGCTCTGGTAGTCATAACAAAGCCAAATGCAGTCACACATCCTTAGTAAGACAAGTAGAGTCAAATTAACCATGGAAAGAGGAAAGATAAGATTTATTTAATGTAGCCACATTTGCACAAGAGAGGAAGATTCAAAGTTTCTGACAGTTTCAGTTTAAGTAGAAGGCAAGATTTATCCTTAGCTAAGGCATCCCAGTCCAGATGTGTTAGGGATAATCTTAGAATAAGTCATCATTATCTGGACCCATCTCTACTGAAAGGTGACATGATAAGTTGCAAAACTCTTCCCATGAAAGACAAGGACAACTTCTAATTACCGCAGCTTGAAAATAGATTCAGGACTCCCAATTTATTGGGATCAATTACTTACTAGTCTGATAGCCAATGTGAGGGACCTAAGGGTCACTAATTATTCCCTCCTACCTGTAAGATTGGTTACAATCATTTCCAATCAAATTGTATAAATAGTAATTTGGTTATTTATGTTAATTTAGATTTTAGGAGATAGTATATCAATGTACTTCCTACATTTTAATTGTACAAAAATAATCATCTAGTCATTAGCCTCTGGAGTAGCTGACACTACAGGGGCACATGTCTATAATCTTCCCCAATACTAATTTTTAACATACCTAGTATTTAATTCAGTTTAATCTAATCCATGTGTATAGTAGGAAAGCAATATTAAAAAAGAACAAAAAATTCATTAAGAAATTTGTCCAGTCTTAGAATCATGAATTTTTGTTTTCCTGTTTCTTTTATGTGATTATGTTTATGTTTGGTTAGAATTTAGCCTCATAAGCCTTATTGCATATTTATGAGAAAATGTTGGCTATGGTCAATTTGATAATACTCACTAAATAATTTATATGAATCACAATTTAAAATTTATTATAAATTATACAAGTGTAGGTCTTATGCTGGGCATGGATAATCAACAGTTTTAGGTGTCAGTCTAAAGATTGTGCCACACTTCAATTTAGTGTCATTGATTAAGCTGTTATAAAAGTGAAGGGATAATATAATAATTTATATATTTTGGAAAATGCACCCTTGAGAAAGCTAAAATTTTAGTGTCTCTACCAGTTGCTTGTTTACTCCAAGACAAGAGATAAAGTTTCTGAAAGGAAACCCAAGGTGAATTTTATGCCCAAGAAAAAATACTTCTCTGAAACCATTATTATTGTTACGACCTCCTTCACTTTCTAGTGCTCCTATGCCTTAGGACATGATGACATCATTTCTTACCAATAGCACACCACAAATGGTCTTCGAGCTTCAAATTACCTAGGTGTTCTTGTGTTTAAATGCCATTTTATTTTAAAATTCAAATGGTAATATATGTCTCTCATGTCCAAAGCCTTGCAATAGACTCACCATAACTTTGAGATTAATCTTTTCTTCTTTCCTTCCCTTGACATCTCTGAGCCTACCCATTACACTTTACACTACATAATGTCATCTTCAGTCCCCAATGCTTCTTCCTTCCCTGTGCTCTTAAAACTTGTTGCTTTGATGTGCAATCTTTTTCTGGTTCTTCTTCTTACAAGCTTTTCAGCATGTAGTACTTCCTTTACCAACTTCATTCTCATCATGAGCTTTGCTTCAGGCATGTCTATGCAAGGAGGCGTTTTGAATAATAAAGATTCCCTAGGCTTCATGTAGCTTTGGGCTTCAACACTAAACTATGCACCTACTATGGTCTCTATATTGCTAGATATTGAAATAGCTTTGACACACTCAGAAAAACAGGAATAAATATCTGCGTAGTTCCAAATGAAATTATCAAAATTCTGCTTGTTTCCTGTTCTGTGATTTCAGCTCAGCATCTGGAAATGCAGGTCTTTTGTCATCACCCATTTCTGTCACCAAAGATAATGTTAATGCTTGGTTAATGGCTGAGGAAAATAAAATGAAGCCACCACTGAGTTCTCTGTTTTATTTATTCTATTGTGATACTTTATAGCATGCAATTTCATTTATGATGCTATTTATCATCAAGTAGTATACCACAAAATGATATGACAGGGTTGAAAATAATGAGAAAGTATATTTCAGTTGTTTTGGCTTTGAATGTGAGTTTGGAAAGCATACTAAGGCATTTGAAGGTGGAATTTATAGATTAATGAAAAAACAAACTGGAAAGTCCTTAAAAATGTTCTAAAGTATTTGTAAGCAGGTTGAGTAAATAACCACATCATCCTATTCATATTTATCTTAGAGAACTGAACTCTACTTTAGTCACCAATATTTCATATGACATAATCTTCTGGAAAAATTATAACTTTCCTAATACCCTTTTCAGTAGACACCCCACACATTGGATATCAATTTCAATATCTTTAAAGGCTACCTTGAAACCAAAGATACTTCAAAATCCTACATATCCTGTAATGTTAATGATTACTATGTGGAAAATGTGTATATGGCAAATATTATTTTATAAATTTTGAACAGTAAGTTGTTAGTAGTGGTAACTAACTATAATATGGAACATGGGTGAACATGACCTATCTTTTTATACAACAATGTTGAATTTTAATTTCAGCTTCTAAATTATAGCATCTTTTATCATATATACTGCCTGCATTGATACTCTGCAATATCACACAACTATCCTGAGTGAGGTAACCCAGACACAGAAAGAAAAACATGGTATGTAGTCATTCATAAGTGGATATTAGACATAGAGCAAAAGATAAAAGGCCTGTAATCCGCAACCCCAGAGAACCTAGGAAACCAGGAGGACCCTAAGAGAGGCATATATGGATTCCTGAGAAGGGGGAAGGGACAAGAGCTTCTGAGTAAATTGGGAGCATAAGGGGGAACCGGAAGGGAGGTAGAAGAAAGAGGAGGGTGTCCTGCGCTACAGTCTCGCCAGCAAGAACGATGCGGCACACTTAGGATCCTTCTGCAGAACAGCTTTAATGCGTCTTGAGAGGGAGAGCATAAGCTTACAGAGCAGAGACCCAGGGAGCGAAAAGCCCAACCCTTATATAGCTCAGCAGTCCCTTCAGACGTGTCATCTCCTGACTGGCTCCTGTTCGTCAGCCCATATGACGCCACGGGAGAGGCAGAGAGTAAGGAATGGAAAAGTAGCAGGCGTGCGCACCAAGGTTGTTTACTCCAACTGACAATGGGTGTCAGCGCCATCTTGTAACGGAGAATGTGGGGGTGGCTCCCCACAGGAGGGTATAAGAGAAAGAGAGAGAAAAACATGAGGAATCAGGAGGGTTGAGTAAAGAGAAGGATAACAGAGAAGGAGAGCAAGGAAATAAATAGCTTAATAGAGGGAGCCATTATGAGCTTAATGAGAAACCTGGCACTAGGGGAGTCTCCAAGAAACTACAAAGATGACCCTAACTAAGAATTTAAGCAATAGTAGTAAGGCTACCTTAAATGCCCTTCCCCTATGTTGAGATTGATGACTACCTTAATTATCATCCTAGAGCCTTCATTCAGTAGCTGATGGGAGTAGAAGCCGAGATTCACTGCTAAGTACTGAGCTGAACTCTTAGAATCTATTTGTAGATAGGGAGGAATGATGAGCAAAGGGGTCAAGACCATGTAAGGGAAACCCACAGAAAATTCTGACATGAGCAAGTAGGAGGTCATGGAACATAGTATGACAGTTAGAAAACAGCATAAGACTGAATCAGGGCCCCTTAATGTGGCTGTCAGTTGGAGGACTTGGGCAGTGTATGGGGCCTCTGTCAGTGGAATCAGTATATATCCCAAGTCCACAAATGGACTTTGGTAGCCCATTCCGTATGGAGGGATAATCTCTGAGCCTAGATACAAGGAAGAGTTCCTAGGTCCTGCCCCAAATGATGTGAAATACTTTAATAATCCCTCATGGGAGGTCTCACCCTCCCTGAGGAGTGGATGGGGGTGGAATGGGTTTTGATGGGGGGAATAGGAGCACAGGAGGGAGAGGGAAGTGTGATTGCAATTTAGATAAGATTGTTTTTAACTTAAATAAAAATTAATTTTTTGAAAAAGAAACTGACCTGCATTACTGGCTCAGGATCACTGACACCCCAGGTCACCAACCAGAAACTAAAACCTGAAAACTTCACCAGAGGGCTATGGGCACATAATAAGCCACCATCTTGCTTGAATCTAGCACAGAACTTTCAATACAGCCCAAGATGTATATTTTAATATTGGTTAAATTAATGAATATGGAAAAATTAATTTTAAGCATCATTGAAAAAAGTCATTGTCATAGCAAGACTGTATAATTTTCCCTCTGGTGAAACAACCCTATTCAACAAGGCACTGTCCGGAGGCATCACCATCCCTGACCTCAAGCTCTATTATAGAGCTATAGTCCTGAAAACAACTTGGTATTGGCACAAAAATAGACAGGTAGACCAATGGAATCGAATTGAAAATCCGGGTATTAACCCACACACGTACGAACATCTGATCTTTGACAAATAAGCTAAAAATATACAATGGAATAAAGAAAGCATCTTCAACAAATGATGCTGGCATAATTGGAGACTGGCATGTAGGAGAATGCAGATCGATCCATGTTTATCGCCATGCACAAAACTTAAGTCCAAATGGATCAAAGACCTCAACATAAATCCAGCCACACTGAACCTCTTAGAAGAGAAAGTGGGTGGTACCCTTGAACAAATTGGTACAGGAGACAGCTTCCTGAACATAACACCAGTAGCACAGATAGTGAGATCAACAATTAATAAATGGGACCTACTGAAACTGAGAAGCTTCTGTAAAGCAAAGGACACAGTCAGCAAGACAAAAAGGCAGCCCACAGAATGGGAAAAAATATTCACTAATCCCACATCTGACAGAGGGTTGATCTCCAAAATTTACAAAGAACTCAAGAAGCAAGTCTCCAAAACACCAAAGGGCCCAATTAAAAAGTGGGCTGCAGAACTAAATAGAGAGTTTTCAATAGAGGAGTCTAAAATGGCTGAGAGGCTCTTGAGAAAGTGCTCAACATCCTTAGCCATCCAGGAAATGCAAATCAAAACAACTCTCAGATACCATCTCACTCCTGTCAGAATGGCTAAAATCAAAAACACCAATGACAATTTATGCTGGAGAGGATGTGGTGAAAGGGGGACACTCGTCCATTGCTGGTGGGAGTGCCAACTGGTTCAGCCACTTTGGAAATCAGTATGGAGATTCCTCAGAAAAATAGGAATAAACCTACCACAAGACCCAGCAACTCCACTCTTAGGCATATATCCAAAAGATGCCCATTCATACAACAAAGATGTCTGTTCCACTATGTTCATAGCAGCTTTATTTGTAATTGCCAGAACTTGGAAGCAACCTAGATGTCCCTCACCTGAAGAGTGGATAGAGAAAATGTGGTACATCTACACAATGGAGTACTATTCAGCAGAAAAAAATAATGGAATCATGAGATTCGCAGGCAAATGGATGACACTAGAAGAAACCATCCTGAGTGAGGTAACCCAGTCACAAAAAGAGAAACATGGCATGTACTCTCTCATATATGGATTTTAGACATAGATCTGGGGAGTGCCAGCCTACAATCCTATGGCCAGAGAGTCTGGGAAACAGAAACTTTATTTAGTGGCTGATCGAAGAAGAGGCAGACTCCCTTGGTTAAGTACTGAGCTGAACTCAAGAAAGCCAGTAACAGAGAGGGAGGACTGATGATCAAAGGGATTAAGCCTGGACTGGTTTAATCCCCAGAAACAGCTGACCAGACAAAGGTTAACTCTTGAATCCCAGGCATCAGCCTGGGAAGCCAGCATGGGACTGATCAAGACCCCCTGAATCTGGGTGTCAGTGAGGAGGCCTAGGGAATCTATTGAGCCTTGGGCAGCAGATCAGTACCCATCCCAAGTATACATACGGACTTTGGACTCCCATAGAACAATGTGAGGTGCACTCTCACCTGAACTCTTGGGGAAGGGTCTAGGCCCTGCCCTATATGAAATGACAGACTATGGACACCCCCATGGAGGGCCTCACCCTCCCTGGGGAAATGAGTGGATAATGGGGGGGGGAGGGCTCGGGAGGAAGGGAGGGAATGGGAGAGGGACCTGGAACTGACTTGTGAAGCAACCTTGTTTCTTATCTAAATTTAAACTGGAAAATAAAATTAAAAAAAAAAATAAGCCACCATCTTAAAACTAAACAATCAATACAAAGGTAAATATGGCGGCAGATACCTGAGATCCCAACACCCAGGGAGCTGAGCAACATGAGTCCAGGGCCAGCCTGAGCTATATAGCAAGAACTTGTCAAAAATAAAAAGAAGAAGGATAGAAAACAACAATAATGTAAAATTACAAGTGACAGAAGAAGGCATGTTGGTACATGCTCGTAATCTCAGTACTTGGAAAGTAGAGGAAAGTTATTCTGCACTTCAAGATCATCATCAGCTAGTTTAGGCTACTTGAGATCCTATGTAAAACAAACAAACAAACAAACAAAAAACCCAAATCAACAAAATCCAGTTGACAACAACTACAATAAGAGTGACTACAGCAGAGAAATGGTTCTCAGAATGTGCCCTAGGTTACCAGGGAACTTGCAAGAAATTCGCAGGTTGAAAATAAGGACTTAAAAGAGGGCCTTACAAGCGTGCATTTTGTCAGTCTCTCCATGCTTTCAGGTGGAAGCTGATGGTAGAGAAGGGCCTTGATGGAGGAATCAACTTTCCACCAAGACCATGGTGATGGTGCAAAATATTTCTGCTCTAAGAAATTCAACCACGTAGTTTAGATAGATCTACTCAACTATGATGCCAAAGATCATGACAATGAAAAACACACAGTAACACATCCCACAAAGTTCTCAATTTGAACTTACAGTCTGCTCAATTGGAAGAAATCCCTGCTTGGAATTTTACATCTAGCCAACTACTATGACTGTCTAGACCATGGAGAAACTACTACTGTAATTCCCCAAGTATGCAAACTCTAATTGCATTCCCTCTTAAAATTTAGTTTGTTTATTATGGACTCAGTAAGTTGCATTACACATTTGTTAATAAGAAAAACTAAAGACAAAGAGGCCATGAATTTTATATCTATATATTTACATATGACTGTCCATTTAATGTATATATGTTTTAATACGTTATAAACAGAAATATAAACTGAGAAAGGAAAGATGTTATCATGATGGTTTTCATTGAGCAGAAGTAACATAGGAGATGGAATAGTTGTCGATATCTATAGGATTTCAATTTGTTTCAGTAAAAGATTTTACAGAGATGAGTGGTGATGAGAGTTGTACAACAAGAACCGATTTTAAATGACTGACCTATAAACTTGTGAAAATTGTAAATTTAGTGTTACATGCATACTCTTGCCATAATGAAATTATTTTACTGATTGATGAAAGGAAAGAACAAAAGATAGGAAAGCATTAGAGAATGTGTTATGGCAGCACATATGTTCACAAACAAAATCATGTACTGCTGTTATGGAAAAATCTACCATATATGTAAACTACTCTCTCTATGTATACATTTTTTATATAAGCTAGTCTTATAATAGAGGGTGAAAGGGCAAATATTTTTATTTTTGCTATTAATTCATTAGTCTTATAAAATATTCAAACATTGTATGTTTAATAAATGAGATAATATATCCATGCTTTAACAAAATATTCACATATCACCAACATCAATTTATTGATCTATAACTAATAAATATTATTATGATTCAATTTATTTTCATTATATATATATGAATATATATATATATATGAATGGAAACAATTTATGAGCAACATTTATTTTTTTAGAACTCAGAATTGTACTATACGTTTTAATTGCATCAGAAAAGATAGCTTCCTTAATTAATAAGAGGAACAAAGAGTTTACATCAACAATACTACTTTGATGTTAACTCATGATACACAATGCATTCAATGGTTTTTCCGAATATTTTTAGTGATAATTGACACTGAGTAGTCAGAACCTTTGATTAAATATTTTAATATTTAAATTTAAAGCATTTTTTCAGCCTTGTTAATTAAGTAGTTACAGCTTGCTGATCACTAGAAAATGAATAAATGTATAATAAATAAACTCACAATAACAGAATCTTTAATTCATTTCACATGGGATGCAAATGGCACTCATACTTTTAATGAAGTTCTGAATTCTTGTAAAGGTAATAAAAAAGCAAGCGAATGCTTAATCACATTCTTTCTTAATTTGCCTCACCCGAGCTGAAATAAATATCTATCTGACAAAATTCAATCAGTAAATATGAAAGAAAACAACATAATAAAATTTAGGCTGTGACATTAATAGAAACACTGAAGAAATAAAACATGTTTTTTACACAAAGAGGCAAATAAAATCTACCACTCTTGGATGCTTTTTTAAGGAAAACTGAAAGTGCTATGATAAAGTAGTTGGAAAGTAACTAGAAAACATAAAATACAGGGATTCAAAGGAAAGTGTAACATACTAAGTATATATAGCATTCTACTATCTCATTTAAAAAAGACCTTTAAAAATAAATAATTGTTGATCTTATTTCAGTTACAATGATATTTTAGCAATTTTGGGACCCAGATTAATGCTCTAGATGGTTATTAGAATAAACTTTTGAAAATAAGTAAACTGCACATTGATCTAAATGAATCATATGGTTATCTATCCTATAATCTCTACCAATGACACAAATAATTTTATACTCAATGGTATGTATTACGGATATTTCATTCACCTTAGTAGTAACAGAAGTGCTGTGTACACTAAAATTTTAAATAAAAAGCTAAAGTATATATAAATAATTCGTATTTTAATGAAAGTGAAATCAAATGAAGCGATATTTTATAACAACAGTGTAAGGGTACACTATCAAATTTTATGAATCAAAAAATATTAAGATAAGGAAAAGGGGAACCAGTAATATAAATAATTTTTAGAAAGTATCCTTTATTATGAGATGGAGACATTTTCAGTTACCTTTACAATACACTAAGTTTAATGATATTTCTGTAATGAAAACTTAATAATTTTTATATTTGTTGGCATTCCATTATAGTTGAAAATACAAAAATAATTTTACTATCAGAAATTTAATTTTAACTTATGAATGGATAACTAAACTCACCTTTGAAATATATAAATGAAAGGCAACTTCCATAAAAGCAGAAAGAACCTTATAAAATGAGGATAAAATATTAATATAGTTAACTCAAAATTGAAAGTTTTGTTGAAATATTTGCATCTATATAAATATTTATAAATCAAGTTGAGTATCAATATATTTGAGTATCTCCCTTTAATTCTAGAAGATTATGAAAGCTATTACATGTGAAGTGCATAAATATCAGTTACTATTTTGTCTAGTACCTTGAAATAAATGCAAGAAAAATGGAGAACAAAAAACAAAGGGAATATAACCGTGAAAGAACTTGTGAGCATTTCACATTAAGTCCATAATAAAATATTATGGCATGCTATTCATGCTTACAATAAAGGAAGGACTCTGAACACATAAATAAAAACTGTGTCTTCATAAGGAGCACAAAGTTTAAAATAAAAATGCTCTACAATGCAACATTTTCAAAAGTGAAGTAGGGGTGCATTATTAAATTTGGAAGACAAAGTGCTTTATGAATGTTTCTATATAGGAAATTTTAAATGCTTAAGTAAATCTGTGGAAAATATTCAAAATAAACTTAGGGAATTATCATGTTCAAGGATAGTGTTATCATAACAAGAAGTATGGCAGTTATCTCAAATTTTATCTACATTTTTGTATACTTCTACCCAAGTGTCTATCCATGTTCTTCATAAATATCAACAAAATAATTATCCTTGTTTTATGGAAAGAATGTGGAAAAGGCCACCTATAATAATAAAAACAATACAATTAAAGTTGCACGTATAATATATAAAATAAAATATTTAATAATAAGGCAAAATGATAATACCTGAAAGACATAATTAGTGTCTCTTTTTGCCAACCTAAGCATCAATACAAACTTCAATAGAGCAAACTTCTTCGTGAAAATCATTGATAATCAATGAATGGAAACATAGTGGAATAAAACATTTTCAGCCTTATTAAAGGTTATGATTTAAAAATAGATTGAAATATATTTTAATGGTTTTAATGCAAAGTAAGAAATTGCAATAATTATGTACTGTAATAACATTTTGTGTTCCCATATGAATTCTAAGTGAAAAGGCTAGCAAAGTTAAGAACATATAGTATAAATTGTAAAATAAACATAGATTCATATACAAAAATCCATAAACATCTCTAAGACCAGTTTCCAAGCATACTAAACAAAAGTAAGTGGTGAAAATTGGGCAGTTTTTCAGGAAGCTTAACATAGACCTGTACAAACTTGGCATCGTTTGTAATCAGCAAAATGCAAATTAAGGTCCATAAAATTTGATCCTTAATTAGCGAAGAAACAGAGGAAGTCCTAAATGATTTTAATAGTTGGTTTCATGTGGTAGTCAGCAGATATCATTTTACAGACTGTGACATTTAACAACCTCTTCAGAGAGATGCTGACATATATCCCAACAATTCTATGCCTAGGATAAAACTTAAATAATATTTGTTTTATTAATCTGCATTCAGTAAAACATTCTATAAGACTGCTTTAAAATGATAAGCAATTCAAAATAGCACAAATTTTCATGGACATAGTACCCCAAAGATTTCTAAGCAGTCATGTAAAATAGCATAACATTCATCACAAATAATGCATGCATTTTAAAACAGAGATGAGTGATAGGTGAGTAGCTTAAGGATGAAATGGCTGTGAATCATTATGAACAAATGCCTACATGTTTTCCTCATAGGCAAGCCAGAAGTCAAACACTTCTGTGTACATTCTTACATTCTGCCATTTCTAGGAAACTAAGATCTACTTTCTGACTTTCTTTTCATGGAATTTTAGAAAAATCCACGTTTTTCACTTGTTACATTTGTTACATATATATATATATATATATATATATATATATATATATAATTTTTAAAATAATTTCCCTATGCCTGATAATCCTTTTTTCTTTAATAAAAAGATGTTATTATCTCAAACACGTCCTTTAGACTTCTCTATAATTGTGCCAATATTTTCTACAAGGGCAATGATAAAATCTACTCTTTTGCTGTTATTCTTTCTCATATATGTTGCAGAAGTCTTGATATCCCTGGGCCTTTGCTACTTTAGTTACATAGTTTCTTAAGATGCTTCTGCCAGTGTCAACAATGTATAGTGTTTTATCTTTACCTTCTCAACTATAACTGACATTAACTGGCTCTGTTACCACAAAAAAAGTCATCAAAGGATTGCCTATGAACTATTAATAGTCATAGATGAAATTGGGCAACATGTATATCACATATAAATGTCAATATGTCCATCTATATATTAGTGTTGAAGATTTGTTGCTGCTACCTGTCTTAGTCATTGTTCTATTGCTGCGAAGAAATACCATGACTATGGCAACTCTTAAAATGGAAAGCATTATAAGTCAGGTTTGTTTCTAGTTTCAGAAGTTAAGTCCATTGTCTTCATGGCAGAAAGAATGGCAACCTGCAAGTAGATGTGGTACCCAAGAGTTCTACATCCAGAGCTACAGGCAGCAGGAAGAGAGAGAGCCACTCTACTTTGCTTGTTTTTTTTTTCCATTTTTTAATTTTTTGATTAAATCTTACATTCCAACCACAGTTCTCCTTCCCACCCATCTTTCCACCCCACTTTCCTCCTCCTACCCCCATTGCCTCTTCTCACCATCCTTCAACTTCCCCGTAGCTCATCCCCAGTCCACTCCTTCTGATGGGTAAGGACTCCCATGAGGAGTCACCATAGTCTGGCACAATAGGTTGGGACAGGGCCCAACCACTCTCACATGCATTAAGGGATACTTACTCCAAAAAGGCCACACCTACTTAAGAAAGTCATAACTCCCAATCCCTCTCAAGTAGCACCACTCCCTAATGAGCATGCATTTAAATATATATTATTCAAGCCCCCACACTGCCTTACTTAGTTATGTTCCTATTTGTTAATGAAACTATAAAATCACACATATTTACCTATGAAATGACATATCCACAATAACCAAGATGGTGAATTTAATGATGGAAATGGAAATATGAAAAGATTATACTACAAAATAAAACACAAAATTATTTAACTCTCACTTTTGACTAGTTTTATGTGAACTCGACACAACCTAATGTCATTTGAGCCAAGAGAACCTCAACTGAGAAGATGTCCACACAATATTAACTTGTATGCAAATCTGTTGTCAATTGATCGAACTGCTGACTGATGGGAGAGCCAATCTCACCTTGTCCAGTGACATCTTCCAAACTGGTGGTCTGAGGGCTCTAATAAGTAAGAATGTGTGAGACATGAAAAATAAGTCAGTAAGCACGAATCCCCTATGAATTCTGTTTCAGTACCTGACTCCAGTTCCTGCCTTGCTGAATTCCTACCCTGGATTTTCTCAATGATTTTCTCAATGGATTGTGATGTGGTAGTCTAAGCAAATGAAACCCTATTATTCCCTAGTTGTTTTTGGTCATGTGTTTTATCACAGCAATTGTGGAATCTAACTGGGCCTTTGTTTTTGTTTTGGGTTTTTGTTTTTGATAAAAGACTTTTATCAAGATCTTTGCAGGAACTATAACTGAGACAGGCTCTCAAAGTATTTAATAAATCATTCAGTCATATGACTGGGAAGGTGGAGCTACTCAAATGTCTGTTGGTGACTCAAAGGTGGCAATCATGGTCCCATTCCTTATAGTAGCTGGCTCATATAAAAGGAATTCAATGATAATTTTGTTTTTGTTTTTGTTTGTTTGTTTTTTGGTTTCATAAAGCTTTGTCTGTGATTTTCTTCATCTTTTTTTAAATCTACATGTCTTTTGCTTATATATGATAGTTTCTGATTTTGTGTATTTATGCAATTTCCATTTTTGCCAATGTGTGTGCTTATGCATCTTTATGGGTTTTTTTTAGGGTTTTCTTTTACACATTATTCTTCTTCATTTTGTTTGTTTAGTACTTTTCAGGTTTGTTTGCATCTATTTTATCTTGTGTCATTATTTTTTATTTTCCAGTTTATCTTGTGGACATTGGTTAAGTGCCTGGAGAGTGATCATTTTCCTCTTCCCCAGCAACTTCCTTCCACTAAGGTGAAAACACATGACTTCACAAGAGGAGCACAGACCATGAAATTAATTTCAGACTCCAAAATCATGAATGAAAATAAACTTATTTTCCTTCCAAGTTTCCAAGGTCTGGTTGTTTCATTAGAACAATGGAAAAATAGAATGGGAACAGGCAACATGTGGAACCCAGCCTCAGGTGCTGTAAGTCCAAACTACAGGGAATGGACAACACAGAAGCCTTGAAGAAGAGAGCAACAAAAAAGGCCATGGCCCTTTAGTGTCACCAAGCAAAGCAGATGTGTAGAAGTGCCTTTAGCAACCAGAAGAGGGATCCCTTGCACCTGGAGTGCTAGGTGGTTGTGAGGTGCCTAATTTGGGTGCTAGAAACCAAACTTGGGTCTTCTTCTTAGAAGGACAAAGGACAAGCACTCTCAGCTACTAAGTCAGATCTCCAGTCCAAGATGTGTGCATTTAAAAAATACTTATTTGTTTGTTTGTTTGAGTCAGGATATGTTCATGTAATCCTGGCTGCCCTAGGATTCAATATGTGCATTCGGCTGGCCTCTTACTCTGAGAATCAATTATCCCACCCAACATCAAATGCTGGAATTAAAACTGATTAGTATCATTGAGGACCCAAATATGTACTTCTATAAAAGTACTATAAATACATTTGAAAAGTGCTACAAGGTAGTGAGATAAATAATTCTCTCCCTTCTTCTCTCTTCATGTGTGTGTGTGTATGTGTGTTTGTGTGTGCATAAGCCATGTGTGGTGGTACACCTCTTTAATTCCAGCATTCTGGATACAGGAGAATTTGGATCTAATATAGTTAGTTCCAGGACAGCCAGGACTACATGAAGAAACCCTGTCTAAAACAACACCAAACATGTATAGAATCACAAAAACGAATGAAGTATCATCTGTAAAAAAAAAGTTGTGAACTATATTTAAAAATAAACCTCCTTTAAGTTTAACAAAAAAAGAAAAATAGAATGGACTATGGAAGAGATCACACTACAAAGAGTGCATAAGGCTAAATTGTCTATTCCAAGCCATTTTCAAAATAAGGAAAGTATTTTCAACTGATATTTTCTTATCAACATATGATGAATCATAAAATAAATCTGTAAATTCATTTAAAATTTTTGAATGAGCTTACCGTTTGCATGGACATTACATTTGCTAGTTAAAATGAGCAAAATTTCCTTTAACCTCCCTTTTGATATAGGTAGTTTCTCCCTACTGTGGCACTAGTCTTGAAAACAAGACAATTGTGTCCTGGTGTAGCTGAGGCTTCTACTCTAGGCTACAACACAGGTAAATACACTACAAATTTGTGACTTACTCAAGAGCAACATGCTCAAAGTTTTACTATCTCTACTTAAAACTTTTTTTATAGTATTATTATTTTATATTCAAGGAGAAATTACTTGGCCATTAATTACTAACAAATTAATAAGAAGCAAATGGATTGAACACATCAAAAGTTAAAAAAAAATAAAGACAAGCAAAATTGATATTTTTCAACTATTTTTTGTAATGGAGATTTAAACCCATGTTCTCTCCTATGCTGGACAAGTTCTCAATATATAAGCTTCGTTCTAACCCTTTTCAAATTGTGATTTGAAACAACCACTTGAGTCTCACTTAGTTGCAAAGGCTGTCCTTGATCAATATGTAGCCCCAAATGCCTAGAACTTGTTATCCAATCTTCCTACCATACACATCCATGTAGATTGAGTCATAAAACTGCACTTGCAAGAATAGCTATTTTTCTCTGATTTGCTTCTTTGCTTATTCATTTAGCTGTTTATTTTTGGTTTCTTTGATGCTAGGGTCTTACATGTTAGTTCAGGCTTGCCTAAAAGTTTCAATATTGCCCAGTCTTAATCTAATGATATTTCCTCTTGCCTTCCCTTCCAGAGAGCTGCAATTACAATCATGAATAATCATGCACAAACCCTGGCCATTTTTATTATTAAGTTGTTGTATTACTCAGGGTTCTCTAGAGTAACAGAACTAATAGAATGAATCAATATCTCTCTCTCTGTCTCTCTCTCTGTCTCTCTCTCTCCCTCTCCTTCGTTTCTCTCTGGCTCTCTATGTCTGTGCATCTGTGTGTGTGGGAGGTTCTGTCTTTGTGAATAAAGGGGAATTATTAGAATTACAGGATGCAATCCAGCTAATCCAGCAATGGATACCTGAGAACAGAAAGTCCAAGAATACAGGAGTCACTCATTCCACAAGTGTGGATATCTCAGACAGTCTCCAGTATATACTAGAATCTGAAAGAAGTATACTCTAATACCAGTGAAGAAATGGGCTTGTTAGCAAGGTGAGGATAAGAAGTCAAAGATCAAAGCTTGATTCTTCCATGTCCTTATGTAGACTTTCAGCAGAAAGTGTGGCCCATGCCTTAAGGTGAGTGGGGGCCCTTCTCTGAGCCCCAACACCCTACATCACCCAGCTCTGTCTCCCTGGGCGCTTTCTGTGTCTAGAGAGGGCCTTCCCCACCAGGAATGATCATACTGCGTCTGGCTACACCTCAGTATTCAGTGCCTATCATTCTCTGCCCTGTGCTTGAGCCCCTACCTGTGCTTGAGTCTTTAGTCCCCTCTGGTCTCCGACCTGTACTTAAGAGTGTCCCAGACCCACCTGCACCCATTGAAGTATTGTACCCGTTTGAATGCACTGGAAAGGATTCTTAGACCCAAACCTACCAGGAGAGGAAGAGAACCCACGATCTCCCACTGAAAGAAAGGATGGGAAGAAGGCAATATAAAACTCAGCCAACAACAGAGGAACCAATATGACACCACGAGAGTCTAGAAACTCTAAAACATCAAGGCCTGAACATACCAACACAGATGAAACAGAAAAGAATGACCTTCAAAACAATCTCCTGAAAGTGATAGAGGCGCTCAAAGAGGATATGAGAAAATCTGTTAAAGAAATTGAAGAAAACACAAACCAAAAAATGCAAGAAATCAACAAAACTCTTAAAGAAAGCAAGGAAAGCCAAGAAAAAAGAACAATCAAGCAGATAAAGGAAACAATTCTAATAGTTCAAGACCTGAAAACTGAAATGGAGACAGTAGGAAAATCACAAACTGAGGTTATTCTGGAAATTGAGAGGCTGAAAAAAACAACCAGAAACCACAGATGCAAGCATAACCAACAGAATACAAGAGATGGAAGACAGAACCCCATGTATTGAAGGTAAACTAGAGGAAATAGATTAATTGAAAAATAAAGTTTTAATTCAACAAATACTTAACTCAAAATATCCAGGAAATACAGGACACTGTGAAAAGACCAAATCTAAGAATAATACATATAGAAGGAGGTGAAGAGGCCCAACTCAATGGTGCAGAAAACATATTCAACAAAATCATAGAAAAAATTTCACAACCTGAAGAAGGAGATGCCTATGAAACTAGAAGTTTACCGAACACCAAAAAGATTGAATAAAAAAAAGTCCCCTTGCCACATAATAATCAAAACACCAAACATACAGAATAAAGAATGAATATTAAAAGCAGCAAAGGAAAAAGGCCAAGGAACTTATAAAGGCAAACCTATCAGAATTACACCTGACTTCTCCATGGAAACTATTTAAGCCAGAAGGTCCTGGTTCTACATACACTAAGAGACCAGA
Organism: Mesocricetus auratus; assembly: GCF_017639785.1. Classification (NCBI taxonomy): domain Eukaryota; kingdom Metazoa; phylum Chordata; class Mammalia; order Rodentia; family Cricetidae; genus Mesocricetus; species Mesocricetus auratus. Next base: position 38,275,501 of record NW_024429190.1, read on the forward strand.
TTCCAGCCATACTATTCCCAGCAAAACTCTCAATCATCATGGTTGGAGAAAACAATATATTCCATGACAAATCCAGCCCTACAGAAAGTTCTAGAAGGAAAACTCTGACCCAAGGAAGTTAACTAAATTTAAATTAACAAGGGCAAAAATAATCTAACATTACCAGAAATCAGAAATTGGGCCACTATGGCATAAAATTAGAATTCACCATCAACACAAATTGCAGAAATCTTTCAAACTCATGGAAATTGAACAATGCTCAATTGCATCACCCCTGGGTAAAGGAAGAAATAAAGAAAGAGAAAAAAGACTTCCTAGAATTCAATGAAAACAAAGGCACAATATACCCAAACCTTTGGGATACTTTGAATACAGTTCTAAGAGGAAAACTCATAGCACTAACTGCCCACATGAAGAAACTGGAGAATTGCCACACTGAAGAATTAGCAGAACACATGAAAGCTCTAGAAGAAAACAAAGCAAACTCACCCAGGAGGAGTAGATCGAAGGAAATAATCAAAATGAGTGCTGAAATCAATAAAGTAGAAACACAGAAAACAATACAAAGAATCAATGAAACAAAAAGTTGGTTCTTTGAGAAAATCAACAAGATAGACAAACCTTAATCAAACCTAACTAAAGCACAGCAAGAGAACATGCTAATTAATAAAATCAGAAATAAAAAAGGAGACATAACAACAGACAATGGGGAAATCCAAAGAATCATAAGGTCATACTTTGAAAATCTGTACTCCACTAAACTGGAAAATCTAAAGGAAACAGATGATTTGCTGGATAGATACCACTTACCAAAATTAAATCAAGAAGGCATAAACAATTTAAACAGACCTAAGTCCCCTAAAGAAATAGAAGCAGTCATAAAAAGTCTTCCAACCAAGAAAAGTCCAGGGCAAATGACTTCAGTGCAGAATTCTACCAAAAATACAAGGAAGAGCGAATACCAATACTCTTCAAATTGTTCCACACAATAGAAGAATAAGGATTACTGCCGAATTTTTTTTTACAAAGCTACAATTACATTAGTAGGCAAACCACACAAAGACACAACCAAAATAGGGAATTACAGACCAGTCTCCCTCATGTACATTGATGCTAAAATACTGGCAAATTAAATCCAACAACACATCAGAAAAATCATACACCATGATCAAGTTGGCTTCATCCCAGGGATGCAAGTATGGTTCAACACATGAAAATTCATCAATGTAATCCACCACATAAACAATCTGAAAAAGAAAAACCACATGATCATCTCACTAAATGCTGAAAAAGCCTTTGACCAAATCCAACATTCCTTCATGATAAAGGTCTAGGAGACATCAGGGATAACAGGAACATATCTAAACATATTAAAAGCTATATACAGCAAACCAACACTCAGCATTAAACTAAATGGAGAGAAACTAAAGGTGATTCCTCTAAAAACAGGGACAAGACAAGGATGTCCACTCTCTCCATATCTCTTCACTATTTTACCTGAAGTTCTAGCTAGAGAAATAACACAATGAAGAGAGATCAAGAGGATACAAAATGGAAAGGAAGAGGTTAAACTTTCACTGTTTGCAGATGATATGATAGTCAATGTAAGTTAACAAAAGAAAACTCCTACAGCTGATAAACACCTTCAGCAAAGTGGCTGGATGCAAAATTAACTCAAAAAGAAAATCACTAGCCCTACTATATATAGACAATAAAGTGGATGAGAAAGAAATCAAAGAAACATCGCCCTTTACAATAGCCACAAACACCATAAAATATCCTGGGGTAACTCTAAGCAAACAGGTGAAAGACCTGTATAACAAGAACTTTGAGTCTTTAAAGATGATACCAGAAAATGGAAAGATCTCCCATGCTCTTGGATAGGTGGTATCAACGTAGTCAAAATGGCAATTTTACAAATAGGAATCTACAGATTCAATGCAATCCCTATCAAAAATACCAGCACAAGTTTTCACTGACCTTGAAAGAACAATCCTAAAATTTATATGGAAAAACAAAAGACCCAGGATAGCCAAGGCAACCTTGATGTTGGCACAAAACAGACAGGTAGACCAATGGAATGGAATCAAAGACCCTGATATCAATCCACACACCTTTGAACACCTGATCTTTGACAAAGAAATTAAACTATGCAATGGGAAAAAGAAAGCATCTTCATGAAATGGTGCTGGTGTAACTGGATGCTGGCATGTAAAAGATAACAGATAGATCCATATCTGTCTCCATGCACAAAACTTAAGTCCAAATGGATCAAAGATCTCAACATCAATCCAACCACACTGAATCTCTTGGAGAAATTGGGAAGCACCCTTGAACTAATTGTTACAGGAGACTGCTTTCTGAACATAACACCAGTAGCACAGACACTGAGATCAAGAGTTAATAAACGGGACCTCCTGAAAATGAGGAGCTTCTGCAGGGCAAAGGACACAGTCAACAAGACAAAACAGTCCAAAAATGAGAAAAGATATTCACAAGCGCCATATCGGACAGAGGGCTGATCTCCAAAATTTTCAAAGAACTCAAGAAGCAAGTCTCCAGAAAACCAAAGGATCCAATTAAAAAATTGAGCACAGAACTAAATAGAGAATCCTCAATAGAGGACTCCAAAATGGCCAAGAGACACTTGGGAAAGTGCTCAACATCTTCAGCCATTAGGGAAATGCAAATCAAAACAACTCTCACTCCTGTCAGCATTGCTAAAATCAAAAACACTAATGACAGTTTATGCTGCAAAGGTTGTGGAGAAAGGGGTACACTCTTCTACTGCTGGTGGGAATGCCAACTTGTGCAGCCACTTTGGAGATCAGTGTTGAGATTCCTCAGAAAATTGGAAATCAGTCTACCACAAGATCCAGCAATTCCACTCTTAGGCATATACCAAAAAGATGTACCCTCATACAATAAGGATACCTGCTCAACTATGTTCAAAGCAGCATTATTTGTAATAGCCAAAACTTGGAAGCAACCTAGATGCCCCTCAACTGAAGAGTGGATAGAGAAAATGTGGTACATTTACACAATGAAGCAGTACTCAGCAGAAAAAAAAATGGAATCTTGAAATTTGCAGGCAAATGGATGGCACTAGAAGAAACCATTCAACCATTCTGAGTGAGGTAACCGAATCACAAAAAGAGAAGCATGGTATGTACTCACTCATATATGGATTTTAGACATGGAACAGGGCACTGAGGGCACTGCCAGCCCACAATCCCACTGCCAGAAAATCTGGGGTGCATGGAGGACCCTAAGAAAGATATGCGTGATAACCCAGAAAAGTGTTAGGGGATACAATCTCTTAATTGGATTGGGGGGAGGGGAGGGCAGAAGGATATGGGAGACAGAGAAGGAGAAAAGAGGAGGGCAGAGAAGGACATAGGAGAGCAGGAAGGTTGAGCCAGGGTAAGAATAGAGAAGTAAATGATGGGAGATACCATAAAAGAGGGAGCCAGTATAAGTTGGAGGAGAGATCTGACACTAGTGCAATCTTCACAGATCTACAAGAATGATGCCAACTGGCATTAAGGTCATCTTAAATGTCCTCCAATGATAATGAGAATGATGACTACCTTATATGCCATCCTATAACTCTCATCCAGTGACTGATGAAGGCAGAGGCAGACACCCAAAGCTGTGAACCAAATTGAACTCCTGGAACCCAGTTGCAAAGAGGAGTGATGACCAAAGGGATCAAGATCAGGCTGGCAAAACCCTCAGAGGCAGCTGACCTACACAAGGTGGAACACAAGGCCCCAGACTGATGACTGAGGGGACAGCATGGGACTGATCCAGACATCCCTCCCACTGAACCTGGGTGACAAAAAGGAGGCCTTGCCAATCTGTGGCACCTTAGAAAGTAGAGCAGTATTTATTCCTGGCATACAGAAGGACTCTGGGAACCCATACCATGTTGAGGGATGCTCTCTCAGCCTGGACACATGGGGAAGAACCTTGGCCCTTCCTGGGATGATGTGACAGACTCTGAAAATCCCTCATGGAAGCTCTTGCCCTCCCTGGGGAGCAGAGGGGTAATGGAGTGGGGGTGAGGGGTTGGGAGGATTGTGGGGTGGGCAGAGGGAGAGGGAACAGAAAGTCACATGGGTAAAAAGTTAAATAAAAAATATGGAAAATAAGAATAAATAAATTTTTCAAAGGGAAAAAAAGAAAGTGTGGCCCACATAAAAGGGGGGGGGTTTCCTGACTCAAGATTCAGATTAAAGTCATGTTTCTTCCTCCTGCAAAGGTCCAGATTAGGAATGAATATACAAACTTCAGATTAAGCAAATATCCCTCACATGTGTGCTCTCCAATTTTGGATTTAATTAATTCCATATTGTAGTCAAGTTGATAACCCAAACCAGCAATTACAGTTATTAAATATATTTGATTTAGTATTTTAAAAGGCAGAATATCTTCATTCAATTGCATGAAATAGTAAGAATAAATAAAATAACTACCAAAGAGTTACATAATGCACCAAAATATGCACAGGTCTCTTTTTATGGGCTTATTCTCTAAATGTGAACAATGTTTAAAAACTAATTATCAACAGATACATTTCATCCCAATTAATATTTTTTTCAGTGTCTTTATCATCCCTTTAAGCAAAGTAGTTCTTTCTGACAGGCAGGACATAATGGTACCCATCAAAGTATCTCTATCATTATTATAAATGATATAAAATTATTATAAATGATATAAAATGTCAATAGCAATCATAAAAGTATTTAGTTTAGAAAAATGAAACAGCTTTCAAAACTGAAAATTACATTTTAAGTCATCTGTGCTAAATATTAGAAGACAAAAGGCTATAACAAAATGCTATTTGCACAACACTGAAACTTGGACAATACGTTATTTTTCTTGAATTATTCAACTTTCCAAGATGAGCTTAATCCTCTAAAAGTATGTGGATATTGTAGAGAAAATATATGAATAATTAAAATCTAGTTGAAGACTTTCCATAATACTTGAAATGATCTATAATCTTACTATTGCTTTAGGAGGAGTTTTAAACTTATACCTATAATAATGTTCTTATTAGACCAGGAAAAGAGGAACACAGAGGATTGGAGTCCTCAGGGAGGGAATGTGACAGGGACAAGCTTCAGTGTAACATGGATTTATAAAAGACCCAGAGACAAATATTGCGGTTCAACCTGAAGATCAGGAAAGCAAATCAGCCGACCACTAGCTCTCACCTCTAGCTCAGGCTGAGAGGCTTGATCCACACAAAATCTCTTTGCAAAGTCTCAAACTGCTGTATCTCCTCATTGTGGCTGGTTAATGAATCCTTCTGCTGACTGTGTTCCTGTATTAAATACCTCTCATGAGACATGGGATTAAAGGCATGAGTTCTATTACTCTTTTATAGTGATCCAATCTTGTGTAAGCCTGGATAGCCATGAACTCAGAGAGATCCATCTGTCTTTGTCTGCTGAGTTCTGAGATTAAAGGTGTGTACCACCTCCTAGCTTCTGGCTGTTGGGATTAAAGGTGTGTATCACAACTGCCTGATCTCTATATCTTGAGGCTGACTTTGCTTTTCTGAATCCTCAGTCAAGCTTTAATAAGTCATAAATAATATATCATTACACTTCAGTAATTAGAATGGTATCTGGTAAGTAGTGATCACTTTTGTCTACGCTTTAACTGAATGTGTCACAAAACTTTCCAGGTGCCTGTTTTCTCTTTATGTTTATGGCTAGCATGTCTCTATCCATTCATTCTAGACCAGGATATTCCAGAAAAGCAGAGTGGACTTAGAGGAAGGTTGAGATTTTTTTTGCATATAAAGATAAATAAAAAGAATGATATGTAAATATATATTGATGGAGTCCCATTTGATATTTTGAAAAATATCCTTATTGTGTGATATTTAAATTCATTAAGCATATCAATCTCCTCAAAATACTTTTTCTCTTTAAGATAAACTTTAACAAATGATACTGGCATAACTGGATGCTGACATGTAGAAGACTGCAGATAGTTCCATGTCTATCACCATGCATAAAACTTAAGTCCAAATGGATCAAAGACCTCTGTGGGAACACCAGACCTTGAGCAGAGACCCACTTCCCCTTCTGCCTGGGAGTAGGCAGCTGTAAGACAATGTTTACTAAAAACAATACAATGCCTGGAGGCATTAAGTTCCTGGAAAAGGCCTGCCCGCAGAAACCACCCTGAGCTCGACCTTGTCCAAAGACTAACCGCCTCTTCTGCCACGCCCAGATCAGTTTCTGGGGTCAGAGCAGAACCAGCCAGGAGAGAGGAGAGAGCAGAAGCTTCTCTGGTGGGAGCCTTTCTTAGGAAGTTTTCTTGAACCTTTTTGGAGCCTGCTTAAAGTTTTCTTTACATCGTTGAACGAGTCTCTGTGTTGTCAATCCCCGACACCCTCCGCACGTTCTCGGACACAGGCCGCGCAGCAGACGCGACAGACCTCAGCATAAATCCAGCCAAACTGAACCTCTTAGAAGAGAAAGTGGGAGGTACCCTTGAAAGAATTGTTACAGGATACTGCTTCCTGAACATAACACCAGTAGTACAGACACTGAGATTGACAGTTAATAAATGGGACCTCCTGAAACTGAGAAGCTTCTATAAGGCGAAGGACACAGTCAACAATACAAAAAAGGCAGCGACAGAATGGAGATGTTATTCACTACCCATATATCTGACAGAGGGCTGATCTCCAAAATTTACAAAGAACTCAAGAAGCAAGTCTCCAAAAATGCCAAAGGATCCAATTAAAAAGTGGGGTACAGAACTAAATAGAGACTTCTCAATAGAGGAGTCTAAAATGACTTAGTCATCATGGAAATGAAAATCAAAACAAATCTGGGATACTATCTTAGTACTGTCAGAATGGCCAAAATCAAAAACACCAATGACAGTTCATGCTGGAGAGTATATGGAGAAAGGGGAACATTCCTCCACTGCTAGTGGGAGTGTCAACTAATACAACCACTTTAGAAATCAGTATGTAGATTTCTCAGGAAAATGGGAATCAGTCTATCAAAAGATCCAGCAATTCCACTCTTAGGTATATACCCAAAATGTGTGCATGCATACAACAAGGACATCTGTTCCATTATGTTTATAGCAGCATTATTTATTGTAATAGCCTGATCCTGGAAACAACCTAGAAGTACGTTAATTAAAGAGTGAATAGAGAAAATGTGGTACATTTACACAATGGAGTACTACTCAGTGGAAAATAACAATGGAATCTTGAAATTTGCAGGCAAGTGGGTTGCACTAGAAGAAACCACCCTGAGTGAGGTAACCCAGTCACAAAAAGACAAACATGAGACTTCATTCAGGGGCTGATGGAAGCAGAGGCAGACACCTACAGCTAAACAGTAAACTGAACTCCTAGAACCGAGTTGCAGACAGGAAGGAGTGATGAGAAAAGGAGTCAAGACCACATTGGCGAATCCCACAGAAACAGCTGACCTTGACAAGGGGATCTATTGGACCCCAGACTGATGGATGAGAGGCCATCATGGGACTTATCCAGACCCCCTAAATTAGGGTGTCAGTGAGGAGGCCTAGGCAATCCATGAGGCCTCAGGTAGTAGGTTAGTATTTATCTCTGTCATAGGAATGGACTTTGGGACACCTTCAAAGGAAGGCTTTCTCAGTCTGGACACTTGGAGGAGGGTCTCGGCTCTGCCTGGGATGATATACAGACTTTGGAAATCCCCCATGGAGGGCCTCACCCTCTCTAGGGAGCAGATTTGGGATTCGTTGGGGGTTTGGGCAGTTGGTAAGGAGCAGGCGGGGAGGGGAGGGAGAGGGAGCTGGATTGACATGTGAAGCAAGCTTGCTTTTAACTTAAACAAAAAACTTTAAAGCATCTAGCTTTATGAATTATCCATTGTTTCAATATTTTGTATTAATTTGTCATACAATACCACTAACTTCCTGTACCTATCTAGCTAAAGCAAATCGATTGTGTTTTATTTCTAATAAAGTTTTTATATATTTAAAATTTACTTTCAACATGAAGTTGTTAAACACATTTCTACTGTACACTTTACTGCTATTTTTGTTTAATATAATGAAAAGTCAAATACAGCATTCTTTACATAATTTTTACAAATCTTTTTTTTAAAACAATAGTCATTAAATTCTTACTTGGGAAAACCAGAGGATATAACTAAAATAAAAGAGGGTGTGAGATATGGTCATATGGAAAATATAGTGATCTGATTGTAAAATATCACATAATGATTAAATTAAGAGTATACATAGGAAGTAGTGAGATGATGTGCTCTAATTATATTGTGTTTGGAAAAGGAATATCTTTGACTCAATATGGGAAGAAAACATATCATAAGAATGAATGCATGTCTAGTATGAAGCATAAAACAAGCATTTAGAAAATGAACACTGAGAGTTAAAACTGATACAGGAAATACGATTTGATTAGGAGAAAAAGGCAGCTTGCTCTCATTCCATTGGTAATGTCAGGATCATCCTCATGATTGAGAAACAGCACATATAGCATTGAGATATTATATGTGATATTTTCCCCCAAGATATTTACTGAGGTTACTATTATTTTAGAAAATACAACACAAAGAATTGTAGACAATTCAGGAAAACTGGAAGTGAGAGATGTGTTTCTACTCAGGGAAGGACACATGAAATAATTTTCCAGTGCCAGATAGTCCATCATGAATACATAAATAGTGATAATTTTATATATATGCAAAAACTATTGGGAAGGAAAAAGGCCATGAAATTTAGTTCAGTAGGGAGGGTTATATGACAGGGTTCAGAGGAGGAAAGGGTAGGGAAAATGTAATTAAATTATGATCTCAAGAAATCCCAGGTGATGGTGGCACATGCCTTTAAGTCCACCATTTCAGAGCAGAGACAGTTCAATCTCTGTGAGTTCAATGCCAGCCTAGTCTACAGACTGAGTTCCAAGAAAGGCTCCAATGCTATAGCTGTGCAAACTGAAAGATGGATACACTGCTTTCAAAATAATATTCAATTTTAATTAAAAAGTACATATATTTGCAGTGTACCTATTTACATTTTCTGTAAATGCTTATATTTTCAGTCATAAATATTAGGAGACAGATATTGCCTAAAGAATGTGATAAGCCTGAAAAATATAGAGTATGATTAAAATGATTTAATCTACCTTTTAATAATAATTGAGTTTTGAAATATGTAAAGTTTCTACATATATGAATGTGTCTACATATATTTATATTTATACATATATGTATATATGATATTTTAAATAATCAGAAAAAATTCTGACATTTTACCTAATTATAGAAATATGCCACATCTGTCAAGGTATCAATATTAATTATGAATATTAGGAATTCGCATCCTTTTTATTGCTTTCACTTTGAAAGTGTACAAATATTCAGAACTCTAGGAATATATGCCATTTTACTTGCAAACTAGAGGATAAAACTCTAAGATATCCCTATACACTTTCTTGAAATGAAATACAATCTGAAAGTGAAAGTTATCTTGGCATGAAAATTATAGCACATGTAGCTTTGAGGTAAGTACCAGGCAAAGCCTCTTGCTTCCTGGAGTGAACATTCTTTCAATTGTTTATTTATCCCCAATGAATAGGTAATACCCACTTCGTTTTATGAGTGCTTAGTATTTGAGATCTTTCTTGTTGCTAAATCTTCATGGGAGTGGTACAGACACAGAGCTCGTGTATAAGCACTTAAAATTAAATTATTAAAAATACATAAAAGAAATCTACATGGAGACCAAGATTCCCACAATGATTAAAGGGAATAAATAACCATATTATTTATGAAATTTTACATGTAAACATATGGATATTCTGTAGGAAAAAATAGCATTCCTGTATTCAGTATTAAAGACATTAGGGAAATTTCACTTTAGGGCTACTTTACAGTTTTTAGATTTTATCATTTATTTATGTATATGTGTGTATGCTTATGTGATTGGATATAGACATGTGTACATGTTCCCAGAAATAGGAAGATAAGGATGACTGCCAGCTGCCGGGAGTAAGTGCCAAATTTTGGTGCTTTACGTGAGTAACAAGAGTTCTTAACCATTGAACCATGACTCCAGCTCCTGGATTTGACCCTGGAGGTCAACCACCATGAATTTTATAAACTTCTGTGCATCAGTCATACACTTTTATAGGCATTTTCAGTGATATGTCTTCAGAATTCCCTTTCAGACTTAATAACTACTGTCTTTCTAAGAAAAATAATAGAATAAAAAAGTTATTTTTCTGTGAACATTTCATCATATTACAAGGAAACAATTAAATCTGTTACAGACCCCCTTGATGTATGTCTCCAGTACTTCTATGAACTAAGATTCCTTATGCTACCCTGCACATTTGAATGCCTACTCACTACCATGTGATATCACTTACTGAGATATTAATCAGCACTGTTTCAAATTGTGACATAATAGAGCCAACACCAGTTCTCTCTAGTCATCTGCCAAATGAACTATATTTTCCCTTACATGTTCCCTCTTTATAAACATGAACGTGAACACAGATTTTAAATGTCTAAACTACATGTTAAACACAAATCAAAGCAGACCTCAACCATTTCTTGTTTTATGCTCACCTATTCATATTTGCTTCATACTTAAATAAATATTTCTCCAGAAATGATAGTGGAGATACATTAAGGGAAATCATTTTATTTTATAAAGTTAAAGGAACTTAAAGGTTTGTAAAGAAAAAGTTTCCTAGCTTAAAAAATATATTTCTTCAAAACCACATCAAAGAATTATCATTAACAATGTATCCTTGCTTAATTATACTTATGATTTGTATAAACTTGGTGCTGACTGAAAAACAAAAAAACTTCTAGTTCACTTAGGGAAACATGAATGCTAGTTAAGAAAATATTATTTTGAGTATCTTTCCTCTAAAAGTGTTTTCTTAATAGTTGAATGGAAAAAAAACTTTTTTATTTGTTTGTTTTGTTTTTTGAGACACAGTTTCTCTGTAGCTATGGAGTCTGTCTTGGAACTCACTCTGTAGAGTAGGTGGGCCTTGACAGTCTGTGCCTCCTAAACGCTGGACTTAAGGCATGAGCCACCACCACCTGGCATTTTTATAAAGAGGTTTTTTTCAGGGCAGCAAAAGACTCCCATATGAGAAATTGGCAATAAATCTCAATAGTAATCAAACTGTTATTTGGGAAGACATCTTTGTAAAGCAGTGTCAAATAGGCCCCCATTATTTTTGGCAGAAAGACAAAACAGCAGGGCAAATTATTATTTTCTGACCAAAACCTTCCACAGATACACATCTGGAATTTTATGATTTAGTAAGTAAGCAAATAGTCAATGATTTTACAAGGAAAACATGAAATTACTTGAGTATTCTCCAGCCCAGTCACAGTTTCCCATCCTCCCAGTTACTCCCCCTGATTGCCCCTCTATGCCCTACCCTACCCCAGCCCACTCCTTCTCTTTTCTCTTCAGAAAAATACAGGCTCCCCAGTCATAGCATATCAAGTTGCAGTAATACTATATACCTCCCTCCTACTAAGAGTAGACAAGGCAACCCAGTAGAAGCAGAAAGTCCCAAAAGCAGGTAACAGAATCAGAAAAAGCCCCTACACCCTCTGGTAGGATTGTCACAAGAAGACGAAACCACACAGCTGTAGCCTATGTACAGAGGGCCTAGGTCAGTCCCATGCAAGCTCTCTGTTGGAGGTGCAGTCTCTGTGAGCCATTAATGAGAGATTTAAGCCTCCACACTTCATACAACTGAATTTATGTTTCAGTTTCCTAAGGAGCAAGCAAGTTTCTTTTCCAACAAAGGGCTATTAATTAGCAACATCCATGAGAGCAGAGACAGGGAAAAAAGCACATAACAAGACTGAGCCAGCCCCTGCTGTATCCCAAGGTAATAACCAAGGAAGGACAGTTCCTAAATCCCCCTTAAAACATGTTCAGACTTGCTGAACTTGCCCAAGTATGCCGAAAGACAGAAAAAGCTAAAACCTTGGTCATTCGGAAATGTACTATTGTAACTGCTGTTGCTTAGCCAATCATATATGAGATGACCTAGCTGCTCCTGGAATTCCCCTAGCTGTGCATAAATGGAGCCTGGGTGCTCCTCTCACGGTGACAATTTTGTACAAGTGATTGCCATTACATGCCGGTTGGTTCTATAGAATAAATGGTCTTTGTTTTCTCATACTATCTGAGTGTGTGGTCATCCTTCAGTGATTCTCAGACCCTTACACTTTGAGTCCAGGTTAGTTGATTTTGTGGATTATCTTCTGTTGTGCTAGGTATCACTGGCTTCTTCCATTATCCTTCCCTTTCTCCCACTCTTACACAGAATCCCCTGAGGTCTACCTAATATACGGCTGTGGATCTTTCCTTCTGTTTTCATCAGTTGCTGGGAGAAGCCTCTCTGATGACAATTGGGCTAGGCAACAATCTATGAGTAAGTAGAATATCATTAGGCATCATTTCATTCACATTTTTTTCTTTTCATCAGTCATATTTAGTCCTATTATAGGTTCCTGGGCTGTGCAGTCTTTGAGTCCTGGAATGCCAGGCAGTATCAGTATTGAGTATTGTGCTCCTTTCATAGTGAGGTGCTCAAACTGGACCAGTCATTGGATGATCACTCACACAATTGCTGCACAATATTTGCTGCAGCATATCTTCTAGACAGGGTAAATTGTAAGTCAGAAGGTATGTGGCTGAGTTAGCGTCCCAATGCCTCCATTGGAAGTTTTGACTGGTTACAGGAGATGGACAGTTCAGGCTCCATATCTCCTATCACTAGGAGTCTCACCTAATGTCACCCTCATAGATTTCTGGGGGGTCCCATTCCTCTAGGTTTCTAGCTCATCCCATAGGTGCCCCTGATTAGAGTTGTCTTTCCCAGTACCAGCTCTTATCATTGTCCTTGCACCTGACACCTCCTGTTTCCAAGTTCAACTCCTCTCCCCTATCCAGATTTCTTCCCAAAAACATGAGTCTCACAGTGAGGGGGTGGGAAATCGAATAGCCACCACAGGAGAGTTCATCACTTTAATTTTCAATATTACTCTGCTGTTTCCTGAGAAAATCATAGGTAACATCATTTATGCGACAAGCAGTGTTGTAAGAGGAAAGAACACATAAGCATTGCTCCAAGAGGAAGGCATTTAAAAAGAAGCTTTCCTTTATATATGAGAGAAGAGAGAGTGATTCCTTCAAATACATTAGTAGGGTTAATTAAATTATGATGGTTTAGCATGCAAACACTAAAGGAGTCTACTGTGAAAAAAAAAACTACCATATGAAGTTACTCTTGCTGGAATTATGGTCTCTCCCAAGACAATCAGCAAAAAGTTGGGCAGAGCAAGTTTAACTGCTGTCAATTTAACTGTTGTCCTTGAGATATATTGGCTACCTAATGTGCTTATGCTCCTAAAGAATAATATGTGCAAGTGACAACTGAATTAAATTCTCTGGTGAAAAATAACTCTTAAATGTGAGACTATGAATCTGGAGCAATGTCTTTTCTAGATTCAGCCAGTCAAATATCCAGGACATTTTACACTTAGAAACAGGAGGCTTCCAATTAACATACTGAACTGGACAAGGAAACCCCTACATGGACTGAGTCCTGCACTAAGAACTACAGGTGGCTGTGGAACAGAGGAGGTCCTCCCCAGGGAAGAGAACAGTTTGTTTTTCAGTGCCAAACAGTCAGACCTGAAAATATACATTTAGTAACATTACATAGACACAAAAAGTTATATTTAAGGATATATTTATACATACAAATATATCCATGCATGCAATAAGAAAGAAAAATAGGCTATGAATTTGAAGGAAGCAGGAAAGTGTATGAGGATGGGTTTGGAGGAGAGAGAGGGAGGCAAATAAACATTGTAACTAAATTACAATCTGAAAAACAGACAAAAGCTAAAAGTGTCAAGTTTACTAAGAGAGGGGCCAGGGATAATTGAGCAACTAGTCTTCTCTGATTGCTCAGGTTGCCCTAAGAAAGTAATTATCTGTAAACAAAATGAAGTGCATCATTTTCAGTGTAAGTTTCTCATAGCTCTATCTGGAAAAGTCACTTTCCTTCTTTGAGTTTCTACTTCAGCATTTTACAGAATGTCTATTCATTTTAACATCTGGGTCTTCAACTATGCTATACAAAAAGGTCAGAATCCCAACTACAAAGATATTTCTTTGCATCAAAAAGCCTCAATTTCGTGGCTTTATAAAGAACAAATAATTGAATGACATTCTTTCAGAGAAAAAGTAATCTAGTTGTGAAAATTATTTTTTCTCAGAGTACTTGCTATAGAGTGGTCCAATTTTTAGAGTATTATTAAGTGGTTTAATTATTACTTAGTCAATGTTTTCTTCCCAGAGACATGACTTTCTGTGTTTCTCTGCATAAGGGTCTCAGTGTACTCCCCATGGAACCAAGTAGTATTTAATATATATTTTATATTGCACTCTGTAAGAGTAAAATGTCTGGTCATATGCTTATAAACACACTTGAAGTTACCGAAAACCCATTGTATTATTCAAGAACAAAGAAAAGCACAATAAAAATTTTAAATGCCTTAGAAATCTCTTCAGCAATTATACCCCAGAAAGTTCATGATAGATATTTTGATTGCATGTCTAAAATGTAATATGCTGAAATGGAAAAAGTAGAGAAATACGAAATGTGATCATCAGGCTCTTTCAGCTCTGCTGTGTGAATATCCCTTAGTGACACATAAATGACTTCACAGCCAAGGTTCTCACAGTAAATAATTTACTTTCCCACCATAGATTTTATAGCTGTTATATACACTCTTTATGAGACAGCAATCAAATTCAGTAGGTTCCTTTATTTGTCCAAGGCCTTTATTCATTTGCAGAAACAACATATATACAGAATAGCTGCACTGGAAGTCAGTTTCATTTCAAAGTTTAAAATGACATTTTTATAATTAAATCAGTTTTAATGAAGTTATACATATGATATATTACCTCACAGTTTTATAAATTCACAATTAAATAAAAACAGATGATACAAGTATATTGCGTACAATTTTACTCCAGCAGATAACCCACTTTCCTGTTCACAGAATATATTACAAGCATGATTATGGCTATTTCTTTTCATTTTACTAAAATATGTGGGAAAACATCACTGATGGAGAGTTCGTATAATTGTATTTTAGAGAATCAATGCAATTATGAAAATAAAACTTTTATTCATGTCCAATAACTTTAGTACATCGGACATCATTTTTATTTGCTTGTTTTCCTTACTGACTGCCTGTTGGAATATGTGATGAGCCACAGACCTTGAATTATCTGGTCTTAGAGAAAACTTTTTAAGCTACCTTCAGCAAAGGAGAAATTTATTAACAACTAATATCAATGTGATCTCAAAGACTGTTTTGTTTGAAGAAAACCAAAAAAAATGGACTTATAAAAGATACATCACATCTCATCATAGAGTGATGTCAAAGTATTAGTTATTGTTTCCATCTGTGTATACCCAGCACACCAAATCTTTAACTATTTGCAATACAAGTATATCATACAGTATACTTTATATATAAGCACAAATCTTATATATTTGCAAATCAAGAATTTTTGGAAGAAAAAATATGTAAAATTATGAAGTTTGATAATTGAAATTAAAAATTCAAATCTGGATTCTTCTACAAATTGACTTTGTAAATTCCATCAATTTACACTTACTTTCCCTATACCAAGGGATCACAACAGCAGTAAAATAAGAAAACATGTATCACTATATTTTATAAATTTTCTGCAAATACAATATGATTTATTTTAAAAGAAATTATGGTAAAAAACCTTTTGAAGCATTAGGAAAGTTGAGAATCATTGCTTTAGAGAACTACAGGAGTAGATATTATTCTAGGTCCCATGACCTATCTAGTCTCAGGTTACAGTCATTTAGGTAGAATCATATAGGAGTTCCATCTCATTGATTCGACCTTATATCTAACTTTTAGAGAAAGGACAAATGTCCCATAATATTCATGCCAATATAGCACAAGTATACTTTGGAGTTAGGCTACTATTTAGGTGTAACATTTTAAATCTGGGTGCTATTAATGGTTTCTTTCCTCCTCTGTTAGCATAAATTGTACCCTTTAGCATCATGAATGCTAGTTAGTATTGGTGTAGCTTCTTGTTAGGCAGCTGGTCATTTTCTCTATGCTTAATGCCCTCAGAATGTAGTGTCTACAGCAGTAGGCTCTTATTTTCAGGTTGAAGAGGTTAACCAAGAGAATTGGCAATAATATAATATGGGGAGGGCTGTCAAAATGTTTCTTTGGATACACGCAGAATCTTCACTTTGTCCTTTGGCTATCCAGACTCCATTTCCTGATTATGGAGGCAATGTTGGGAATAGACTCCTTCTGGTGGTATGGGCCTCAAATTAGACCAGTCTTAGGTTGGCCATTCACACTAGTTCTGAGCCTCTATTGCCCCAGAACATCAGGCAAATCAGACAGATTGTAGGTCAAGGTTTTGTGCCTGGAAAGTGATCCATTCCCACCACTGGAAGCCTTGCCTGGTTAGAGAACGTGGCTGGTTCAGGCTTCATGTCTCCCATTACCTGGAGTCTTTTCTAGGGTCACCCTTGTAGATTTCAAGGGCTTTCTACTGCACTGGTTCTCCACATCATCCTACAAATGCCTTCCAATTCCAGTTGCCTCTCCCATATTCTTTCTATTCCCTGCCCAGCTTTCATGATCTTAGCCTCTATCTCTCAGTACTGCAAGGGTTGGCTTTATTATGTAACAAAATCTCACTAATACGGATATAAGGACAATGTCACTTGATAAATGATTCCTTAACCCTACAAAGTGTTGTTCAGAGATTCAACTCATCCTTTTTAAAAATGAGAATTATAGAATCCACTTATGCTTGAGAAGACAAGATGTACTATTCTTTTTTTCTTATCTTGCTTTTTGTTAATCTTTGATTTTCGTCATCAATAATGAGTTTCTATGATTAATTAAACAGACATTTTATTTAATCTGTAATTACTAGCCACTATTAGTATGATTTTTGATTGTTTTGTTTAGGGCTCAAACCTATATTAATTGTTGAGTATAATAATTTAATTACATTTTTTCTAACAAACATTTAAGGAAATAATAATGATTCAGAGTGTGGAGTTTGTTTCAAAATGATATGCATAAACATCCCATCCTTTTCCATACTGCTGGATCCTTTTAAATAACTGTGATATGACAGTTTTATAGGGTAAAATGCTTAGTCCAAGGGGAAAAGCATATCTAGACAGGTCTAGGAACTGAATTCACATCTATCAAACACTATATTGGGTAGTGTGTTTGATAAGTTGAACGTGATCAAAATAGATCTGAAAGAAGGTAGCTGCAAGGAGACAAGAGAGTCTCCTCTGCAGAAACAAAACATAACTGACCAAGCCTTTCCCAAGCTCACTGCCTGAAGCAGCTATTAGTGCTGTTATTGTGGGCATCTTTGGTGAGCTGGGCAATTACTATAAGACTTTATCATGCAGGGAGTCTTAACTATGGAGGTTTCTTTGCAGGTGGTCATACTTGTATTCTACAACAACAGTGAAGAAAATCTTCCTACCCAGGGTGCCTTTCTCATTTACAGAAATGATGCCCAGAATTATTTTCTTGGGGATGTCTCTTAGACACTGGAAAATAAACAGTAAGAGGATTTTGTACTAGAGGCTTTACTTTTTATTTTTTCATGATCTTGAATTTTGAAAAAAAAACTTCCTTACATTTCTGATGTTCTGTTCATATGTATTACACAAGTGATAAAACCAAAAAAGATAATAGTATTTAAAAATGAAATTAGGTTCAACTTCAAGAATTGGAGATGACAAAAGAAATACACACACACACACACACACACACACACAAATTATCTCAAAGTTTTTTGTTTGTGATGAGACACAGAATTGATAGTGATTCCATGGACTGTATGTAATGTGAAGGTTGTTATTTTGCAACCATTTGTCAGCAAGTTGTTTCCAAACAGAGGAACCTCTGGTGCTCAGAACCATAAACACAGTATTGAGTTCCATATAGCTGTAAGCACTTCAGATAGCATGAAAAACAGTTACCTATGTTCCCAGAGAGAACTATTTGGAAAATAAATTACTTATCTTCGCTTATTCAAGATCCCATTTTCCTCTGCCCTTCCAGAGATGAGAGGCAGAAAAGCCAATGTAGATAAACACTTAAGAGCTTAACTTGCAACCCTAGATAGATGTTGGGACCTATCCCCCACAGGGTCTCTGAGTTGTTTGTCAGCTGATAGCCATAGGTGCCTCCTGATTTCTAGTCCTGGCTTACTGACCCCGAATTGCCCCACTAACATCAATATCTAGCAGGAGGAAAACATGCTCTCTTCCACCCGGGGTTTTTCCACTGTGCGGTATATAAGACTGCTCCCTCCTACAAGAGAGAGACCTCTTAGCATTTGCAATAAAGACTCTCTTTCTGTCTCTCTCTCTCTCTCTCTCTCTCTCTCTCTCTCTCTCTCTCTCTCTGTCTGTCTAATGGCAATAAAGGCAGCACAAGCATTCTCATAGTACAAGCAGCTGGACAGCTGGATATCTATCTGGTCTTTTTTTTCCTGATACCTTGGACTTGCTTGTGGTGCAGGCGCCGCAGACAGAGATGCCAAGGAGAGTACACTCAGCAACCACATGTTAAAATATTAGTATTTAACTCAGACTCTCATTCATAAATGAGATAGCAATAAAAACTTTAAATAAATGAATTATAAAATTCAAAACTGTGGGTTTATTTATAAATCTTAAATGACACGGCAGCACCTAAAATGAACTGAAAAATGCTTAATGTATCCTGAACCTTTGATCTGTGAAATACGTTTATTGGTTTTCTGAAAGAGGCACAGATGCCACTTTTAACAATAACAGCAACAACAACAAAAGACAAAAAAACCAACATCTTAACTGGAAATCACCTGGGTAGGAGGACTCTCACTAGGACATAGTGGCTGGAGGAAAAACAAAAATTTGGGGTCAGACTTGTTTTGCATTGTGAGTTCTAGCTAGGCAAGACTTACAGAGTAAGAAAGTCTCAAGACAAAAGTAACAAATTGAACCACAATAAGATCACTGAAAGTATGTCAATGCCACTAAATAGAGTTTTCCATTTGTGATTTCTCACTGGCTACCCTTGGAAATGATTGCTCAAAAGAATCAGAAAAAAAGGTCCTACAGATCAGGAGGTGTAGTGTAGGTATGTTCAGGGTATGTCCCAGTCTTAATTAAAATGAATAGAAAAATATTGGTTTCATCCCATGTTTTTGAGATTACAATTATTTTTAAAATGTGAGTGTTTAGAGGTAATAACTATCATAAAACACACGTTTTTAGCATCCTCAGATTTGTTTGATATATTAAAATAGAGGTTCAACAACCAGTAAAATATCATTGGCACTCATTCCAAATAAATAAAGAGAAATACCACTGACACAATCATCATGGGCAAATTAATTGAAGCAAGCAATTAATTAAAGGAAGCTTTTAATCCATCTACACTGGCTGTCTGCCCTAAAAGTGTGGTTCCAGAGATCAGCATTGGACTTGAGGAACAAAAGAATTTTATAGTCAGGGGTATGGGGTTTCCAAATGGGGGATTTGGCAAACAAAATAGGTGGAGCTATAGGAGTAATACATAAGCATAAGAAATTTATCATACTGACCTCCTGAAATAAACATATGCCCGCAAGGTGGTCTTAATAATGTAGTCATAACAACAGGTAATAATAACAAGGTAGTCATACATAGTCAAAATAACCTTGTAAAACAAAGATATGGTTGTTATTTCCTGGAAAAACCAGTACAGAAACTTTCGTAGTTAAAGAGAGAAAGTGGGAGATACTCTTCAACGAGTTGGTACAGGAGACCACTTCCTAAACATAACACCAGTGGCACAGGCACTGAGATTGACAATTAACAAATGGGACCTTCTGAAACTAAAAAGCTTCTGTAAGGCAAAGGACACAGTCAAAAAGACAAAAAGGCAGGCCACAGAATGGGAAAAGATATTCACTAACCCTACATCTGACAGAGGGCTAATCTCCAAAATTTACAAAGAACTCAAGAAACAAGACTCCAAAACACCAAAAGATCCACTTGAAAGGTGGGGTACAGAGCTAAATAGAGAATTCTCAGTAGAGGAGGCTAAAATGGCCAAGAGACACTTAAGAAAGTGCTCAACATCCTTAGCCATCAGGGAAATGCAAATCAAAACAACTCTGAGATACCATCTTACTCCTGTCAGAATGGCTAGAATCAAAAACACCGAAGACAATTTATGCTGGAGAGGATGTGGAGAGAGAGGAACACTCCTCCACTGCTGGTGGGAATGCCGACTCATACAGCCTCTTTGGAAATCAGTATGGAGATTCCTCAGGAAAATGGGAATTAATCTACCACTAGACCCAGCAATTCCACTCTTAGGCATTTATCCAAATGAGGCAGGTTCATACAACAAGGACATCTGCTCCACTATGTTCATAGCAGCATTGTTTGTAATAGCCAGAACCTGGAAGCAACCTAGATGCCCCTCAACTGAAGAGTGGATAGAGAAAATGTGGTACATTTACACAATGGAGTATTACTCAGCAGAAAAAAACAATGGAATCTTGAAATTCGCAGGGAAATGGATAGCACTGGAAGAAACCATCCTGAGTGAGGTAACCCAGTCGCAAAAAGACAAACATGGTATGTACTCACTCATATATGGATTCTAGATATGGATCAGGATAGTGCCAGTCTGCACTTCCACAGATAGTCTGGGAAACAGGAAAGAACCTAAAAGATATGCATATATGCATAGTACCCAAGAGAAGAGGATGTAGACAAGATCCTCTGAATGGATGTGGAACATGGCGAGGGGTGGGGGGGAGTGGGACCTGGGAAGAATAGAGGGGGTAAAGAGGAAGGGAGTTGGTCATGCGGGAACAGGAAGTTGAGGGGGTGGGGGTAGAATAGGGGAAGAGGGAATCATAGGATCGAAGACAGATCAGGCACCAGAGTGACCTCGAGTGATCTAAAGGTATAACATCAATTGGCAAGCTAAGCAATAGTGGAGGGACCACCTCGAATGCCCATTCCTGATAATGAACTTGATGTCTATAACCATCCGGGAGCCTTCATCCTGTGACTGATGGAAGCAGAGGCAAACACACAACTAAGCACTGAACTGAACCCAAGGAACCCAGTGACAGAGAGAGAGGAGTGATGAGCAAATTGGCAAAGAATGGGCTAGCAAAACCAGCAGAGACAGCTGATATGAACAGGGGAGTGCTCTTGGACCCCAGACCGACAGTGGGGAGGCCAGCATGGGACTGATCTGGACCCCCCAAATGTGAGTGTCAGTGAGAAGGCCTGGGCAACCTATGGGGCCCTGAGCTGTGGATCAGTGTCTATCCCTGGTATACAAACTGTCTTCATGTGCCTATAGCACAAAGAGAGATGCTCTTTCAGCCTGGACTCTTAGGGGAGTGCCTTGACCCTACCAAGAGTAAAATGACAGACTCTAGATATCCCCTATGTGGAAGGATTTGGCAATAGGGTGGGAGGGAGGGGGGAAAGGGGAGTGCGGGAGGAGGGGAGGGAGAGGGAACTGGGATTGACATGTAAAACAAGCTATTTAAAATTAAAATAAAAAATGATAAAAAAACAAAAAAACAAAACAAAACAAAAAAAAGTAGCAGGTTTGACTATATCAATCCTTGAGAAACTAAGGTTTAGTCACAGAAAGGAATGAAACTAGTTTGTGTTTACTCTAAGATGGTTTTTAAACCTAAGATGGAGGCAGACTGGTTCATCAGTTGGTTGTGTATTTTTAGTGAAAAGAATAAGAATAGTGTGATTTCCTTCTCTCCATTTTGTTTAACATATCATACCACAATATTCTGGGTTTCTTTTGCCTCTTGTCTTCTGGTTCTCACTAGCTTCTTTTCCTTTCATTGCTTCACTAAGACATACATTGTTTCAAATAAGAGAAACATTACTTTAAAAATTATGTTATGTTGTCTTTTACCATTGTCCAAAATCTACTATGTCTGAAATGAAAAAAAAAATTAATGAACAAGAAAGCACAAATAAATTAATAATAATTATTTCTAGCTACAGCCTGTACAATAATATGAGATTGACTTTTACGTGCCTCGATTTCTCACATGTAGGAATGTGTTCATAATTTGGATTTGCATAATATTAGATAGCTAAGAAGGATGACAGGAAAAGTTTAGGAAGGTGATACTCAAGTATCTATCCATGAGATTAGATGATTCAGAGATTCTTTGTGATATGGCAGACCATACTATGCCATGTCCATCGATATAAAACTTTTGTTATCCAAAGTAATTCTAGGTATCAGACTTGAAAAATTTGCTGATATGCAGATGAACAAGCTAAAATCTGGGAGCTTTCATCACTTGAAAAAGTCATTAAATATAAAGAAAAACTATCTCTAGGGTTAATTAGGATAATTGGAAAACACCATTAAATTCCTTAGGACTATCAGAATACAACCCATGAATTGTCAGGAGATTTCTGAGACCTTGTGAGAAAATTCCAGGTAAATAATCTCTTGTAATCTCTGTTCCTCCATAATATGGGTTATTCTTGGAATGTGGCTTTGAATCCTTCTCAGGAATAAATAGAAGTGGATTTATTTTACATTACCAATAATATTGCTATTATTATTTAATGATATTTCTAAGCACAGGTTGCCCTTGTGGCTCTAGACAAATTGGACTCGGCTGAACTTTGCTCACATGACCTTGATTAACCTTAGAATGTCTTCACAATGTAAATTGTCTGATGAAATTAATAAAGTTGGTTACTACATAGGATTGTATTTTGTCTCATTTTTATGCTCCACTCTTCCAGGTTCATGTCACGAAATAGAGCAGTAACATAAGGCAACATAAAATTTGTTCCCAAATATGTTATCTATTATAGAGTCCAAAGATTAGTTAGTGATGGCATCTCAATTTGAAGCCCACTTCAAATTACTTCTTAAAACTTTCATAGAATCACGAAAATAAAGTCAAACACAGATTTTAATGAAGACAGTGTTTCTATGACATATGTTCCATTCTGAGGATGGAGTAAAATGGGAAACATTGGTGATTTAGACACCAGCAATCCATTTCTTGTCTGGGTTTCATAATGAATTGGAGAAGCAACATGATTTATTTTTTATTTTTTTAATTTTAATTTTAATGAGCTTGTTTTACATGTCAATCCCAGTTCTCTCTCCCTCCCCTCCTCCTGCACCCCCCCACCATCCCCCCGTCCTGCCACCCTATTGCCAATTCCTTCCACATAGAGTCTGTCATTTCACTCAGGGTAGGGTCCAGGCACTCCCCCTAAGAGTCCAGGTTGAGAGAGCATCCCTCTTTGTGTTATGGACACACGATATCTGTTAGTATTCTAGGGATAAACACTGATCCACTGCTCAGGACCCCATAGGTTGCCCAAGCCTCCTCACTGACTCTCACATTCAGGGGGTCTTGATCAGTCCTATGCTGGCCTCCCAGCTGTCGGTCTGGGGTCTAAGAGCTCACCTCTGTTTGGATCAGCTGACTCTGCAGAGAGAGAGGAGCCATGAGCAAATTGGCAAAGACGGGCTGGCAAAAGCAACATGGTTTATTATATTCATAAATTTCAGCACTTACTAAAATGTGTGCAATGTTTGTAATCTGGATAGACTGAGTCTACCCTTTGAGGAATAGTAAAATTTAAATTCTAAAAATGTAACTGCTACAGAAAGATACACCCATAGATAGTCATATCTATATAAATGATGAGGGAGGGGTGGTTTCAATAGACACTAAAATCTACTGATGTTCAAGTACATTAAATAAAAAGTGTGGACTTTTAAAATAATCTATGTGCATTAATTCCTATAATTAAATAATATATACCACATATGGTATCAGGTACTGAGCAAATGACATGTAAATAGTTGTTATAACATATAACTAAGATGGTAGTGACAAAGCATAGGAATGTATAGGTTTGGTCTACTTGCATTTTTTTAGCAGTTTTACTGTGGTTGGTTTCATTTCATAGATATGGAATATACGAATGTAGAGGTAATCAATTATTTATTTACAATTAACTTGTGATCTTATTCATTTCAGAAAATTTTAATTGCTTATAGGTGTTATACATTAGAGGAAGCAGAGAGGCAAGAGTGTTACAGAGATACTGAGGATACTTGCTCACTGTGAAACTAACTTTCTATTTGTCAGATGAACAATGTACAACGGAATTAACTATAAATCATAGACAGAAAGTCTATGTGAAGTTCAGTGAAGGAAGTATCCACATAGATTGCTATGGACAAACAAATAGGAAGGGAAGGTCTTATTGTAGATAGTGTAGCTGACACTCATTCTGGAGAAGTACTATAAATAATCTGAAAGGTAAAAAGGAACCAGGTAGTTTAAGAACTATGAAAATTATGTATATGAACCTCTGAATAGAAAATAAATTTGTCATCTATGTATCATGGAAGATAATATGTCAGAATAATCCAGAGAGTAATTTGAGATGCTGTTCAATATATTCATTCGTAGGCTTCCATTTATGTCTTAAGGTAGTCAAATTATTGAAAACAAACTATCTTAGAATAAGTGACATAAATAACACAAACACATTTCTCTTACTTTTAATGATTGGAATGTTCAGATAAAAGAAGCATATGGCCAAGTTCTGTTAAGGACACAAACTACATTTAATATGGTATTTGTCTTGCTATGTTCTCTATAATGAAAAGATGGTCTGATCTACAGGACTTCTTATACGATGACACTGGTACCCTCAGACAGGCCCTACACCAATACCTTCTTGAAATATACTGAATTCTTAAAGCCAAACCTTCATACAAAATTACATGGGGATTAGGATTCTTCCATATGGTAGTGACATAAGCTTTTAGTTTATATCAGTGATCATGTGGGAATCTCAAATCATGGTATGGAAATTAGATGACTTATTCGATTTTAAATATAGTTATCTATAGTTATTCATCTGCTACCTACCTATCATATTTGCATCCACATAATTACCTAAGAAATTCAATTAAAAGAAGCATGAGTGTTAATCTAATATACATATGTGATTCAACTATTTTAATTATTTGAATCAAATAAAGATAGTGGTACCAGTGTTTATTCCTAAGCCACAAATGAACTTTGGGAGCCCATTCCCAATGGAGGGATTGTACAGCAACCCAGATACAGAAGGAGGGTCTTGGCCCTTTGCCAAATGATGTGATAGACATTGATGATCCCCCTATGGAGGGTCTCACTATCCCTAGAGAGGGAGTAGTGGATGGGTTGAGGGGTCAGTGGGAAGCAAGGGAGGATGGGAGGACAATGAATGGGGCGACAGATATGTAAATAAGAGTGTTTCTAAAAATAAAAAAATCTAATAAAGGAATGTAATGGTGCACTGAAAAAAAGATAATAGTTGTAGTTTTTATATTCTCTTTATCTTAATTTATAAAAAAGCTCTATTTTCTGTATTACCTCACAAACTTTTCGATAGTAAAGAGAGTCACAGATATAGACTTTTTGAGGTGGCTATAAAGAATTGAAAATTGCCATTAGAGCTGATTTATATTTTACCAATATTAGGGAAGGATGAACAGCATTTTAATCATATATATTTACTTTATTTTTATTATTCTTTGTAATGGAATTTATTTTGCACATTGCAAAAAAGTTGAGGAGGAAGATTCTGTAGTCCTTGTCATATAAGTCTCTCTAAAATAATATACACAATTTTTTATATCACTTACTTTAAAGGTCACTACCATTTCCTTTTGCGATACCTCACATTTCTGTTTACAAGTTTCATGGAATTAGAGAATCATATGTTTTTAATTCCCTTGTTCAAATATATATGCTTGAGAAGGTAGTGTTACATATAGCAGAGTGAAGAGACCCAAAGCATTTTAACACTGGGACTCAAAAGACTTGATGACACATACCTTACCCCTGTAGGTAAAAACCACTCTTCTGTTAAAGATAGATTAATAAATAACTCACTGAGGTACATCAGACACTTAACATTCTTGAAACAATGAGGACATAGACAGCATGGAGAGATGGACGAGGGATGATTTTTTATTGTTTCCTCAGTCATTTCTCTTGGATCATATCTTCTATAGGTAATGACTGTGTTTCCCAGCACACATTTGAAATGCCAATTGGGATTCACAGAAAACAAGACATGTGTTGGCATTGACTAAACTTCATGCCTCTTTTAGCACTACAAAATTCTTCTGAATCAGCATGATTCTCTGGTCCCTTGCTTAGTTTGCTCCAGGTATTGATGCATCTCTAGTCCTTGCAAAAGTTACATCAAAAGGATTGGACTAACATTTGACTGACTCCTGTGGAAACTAGAATAGACCTGTAATGTCTATGCTTTCCACATTGTGGTAGCTATGGAGGTTGTGGGCAACATATATGGCTGTGTCATTATTATCTCCTTTCATGCTTACATAAGATAGTAGTTAGCTATCCCAAAAGAGTCTTTCTATACAGGGCAGTAGGTTTCACATTTCACTTCACCATTCTTTTTTATTATCCTCCCCTATCTCCATCCTCCCTACCCCTCTCACTCTTTGATCCTCTCTCTATTTCCCTCTCTCATTCTCTATCCCCTGTCTGCACTGCATATGCTGGTACACAGGCATATACAGAATGTTAATTTCCTTTTCTCAACCAGATCTTAGGAAAACAAGGATGCAAAAAACATGGATCAAAATTAAGAAGATAAACTGCTGTATTTTGCATTGCCAAGTTTAAAATAAAATTGTCTTTACTAACCCCAAAACTATTATTTTATTTTTATTAAAATATTTAAAACGTATGAAAAAATCTTTCATGGTTGTGCCGTCTTTAATTTTATGAAGGCTGATTATTCAGTGTGATGTTCCTAATGATGGAATTTTGACAATGAAACTTTATATATTTTGTTCTTCACAAATTAGGATACTTATATAAAATTTCTTGTTAGTTCTGTATGTTCTACATTCAGGCAATAATTAGGCTTATTTTTTATAAGCAGATAAATTTAACTTCAGGAAAATAGTTTAGTGACTTCACTTCCTCTTCTTCAAACTCTCACAGGAAAATGGAAAGTACTACATGCAAAATATGAGCTGAGTGTTCAAAAGAACATTTGGTACATCAAAAATTCATGATAGGTGCCAGGATAAATTTGGCACTACACAACTTTCCTGAACCAATAAAGTTTTAAAGGTATTTATGACATATTATCTATAACACATTTTTTAAAGTAGAGAATTCATGATCCATTTTTAAAGAAAAATAAGTATTTATTTCTTTGCATTGTGGGGGAAAATACACAAAGAAAGACAAGAGGATGAGGTCCAAGAGATATATAAAAATATAAAATAAGCCATAAAAATTTAAGAATTAAGAAATTGATTAAATGTATAAAATGCTAAGCATTTTAAATAAAAGTTTAAAATGAGTTATTATGTATCTTAGTATATTGTGTATAAAATGCAGCTATGTGAAAAATGATTTGATAACTAACATAGCATAATGAAATAACTTTACTGCACATAGATTTTGTTAAACATTACTAAAGCCTAATTAAAAGTTTCTTGTTAGCTTTGCTTAATTTTTCCTGTCCTCAAGAATGCAGATACTGTGTTTCAGAAGGATGGGACTATAACATACAAGGCAATACTTACATAGAATATTGCTACAGAACATGTACAATAACTTATGAAATATTGTTTCCCCTCAAAGAAAAAGTGTATTTTAGAAAATTGCAGTTTTGACTTGAGCATTCAAAATGACATTCAAAATAAAATAGTAAAGCATTTAAACTTTAAATAAATAATTGACATTAAAATCATGTTAAATTCTGCAAGGTCTCAATCTTTATATGTGATTTTTAAAAACTATAGTTTATAGAAAATGTGACAATATTTTAAAATATTTCATCTAAAATTGTATCTAATATGTATTACAAATAAAGTTATCATACCTACTGTATATTATTTCTCATTATATTAATTTCTATATGTTTATATTGTGTATTGTAGATGAATTAAGAATTGATAAGTAACACCTTCAAATGATTTCAGATTCTAAAAAGAGCTAAATTTTTTCATATACTTGTGCTTATATGTACATATTAAATATTAATATGACTTTCTTTACCAGAATTAGAATATATTTGAGTATGTGGATATTTATGTGGGTAATGAGACATAAATAATTATTTTAACCAGGAATTAAAAGTGTAACCTTTTGCAGATTACTTTGAAAATATATTTCAAATTTGTAAACTAAAGAGCATATTTGTAAACAAATTCTAGACAACATGGGACCATTGTTTTTTTAATTATTTGCAGAAAAGTACTGTGTATATATAAGAAATTGTTATTTTAAAATGAAATTGCATATGACCATATTTTGAACACTCTTCAAAACAATTAAATATGAATTATAAGTATATACTTAATTGAACAGGCAGCATGGCTTCACAGAGTTTTATAAATACATTTTATAAATGCATTTAAGAAGTCCAAAGGCATTGTGACTTGTTCGTAAAAACTGAAAAGAGCACTGAGAGTGGAGTGTGACTTCTATTCAGAATGTAGTCGAAAGTAGTACATCCCATTTCCATCTCTAATTTTCCTGCAGAGAGAAGCAATTCAGAGTCATCTCTCTGCTCTTCTATTGCTGTTTTAAAAGCACCCCATTTCTCCCCATTCTAAATCCAGAGATTTAAATGTGTGAATAGTAGCAGACTTGAAATTGAGGCCTAAATTTTAGACATATCAGATTCACTGAAATTTTTAAATGAAAAACCTATGAATTGCTTATAGAATAGAAATATATTAGAAGAGAAAGGGAATCAGTATCTTTTAAGTAAGCTTGCCCCTAAAGCAATGTCATTCAAGTGAAGAACATGCCACTTAACTTCATTTAATAGTTTAATATTGTCTGTCTCTATGAAAATATGTACAGCTCTATACAAATTGTACATTAATTAACAGGGAAGGGTTTAAAGGTTGGTTGAACATGATTTTCCTGCTTTTTTATTTCTTCTCACTTCTTTTGATCCTTTTGTGAAACAGAGATATTTAAGCAAATTTTAGTTAGTTGTTCTGATAAAATATTTGGCTAGGTTAATTGGGTGACAAATTTACATGGAGAACTCAAGAAAGTTACTGAAGATATGACAATATTTTGAAGAAATGAAGCTGTCTTCTCCTACTGCAGAGTCCAGAGCAATATAGTTCAATAGTATGTAGAATGGAGGTCTAAGGAAGAAGTGATAAGGCATAAGAATGAATCCAAATTAATGAAATTAGCTTGTCATTACTTCAATTATAGAAGCACCACAACTTTGGAACTAGTAAATACTGACCATTTCTTTGTTCATTGCTTGGAAAAGAGTATTTTCACTAAAATTCTACTGCACTAAGATTTTAGGTTTCAATGTAAATTATATGCATTCATTCATTTTCATTCAATTGGATTGCTTTTTTAAAATTAAAATGGATTCAAAACACAGCCAGGATACCACTGCATCCCAATATACCTTATCAGGTAAACTCAGGCACAGAGTGACTTATTTAACAGCAAAGACCTCTTTCTTGACAGTGCAGAAAATGTCATTTTATGTATTAATGTAGGGCAATGCATTTTACAAATGGATGTTATCAAATTGATCTACAAATAATTAAAGAAAAATACAAAGGCAATAATATTGAACATGCACAATTATACACAGAAACAGTTAAAATACTATAATAGGGCTGCAATATCTTTGCTAGATAACACTTGCCCAGTTGTATAGCCCTTACTAGAAAACATCTTTACTAGACAAAAAAGCCTAGTTCCAGGAATGGGGAATTTCTTTTGGTAATACTGAACAATGAGGCTGTATAGCTCCAAATTATTGTAGGATATTGATGATGTTATTAGTTATATTCTAGCACTGCATGATAAGACCATAATGTTGAAGACATCATACACTTCAGTTATAGAACATAGAAATTATTAAACTGATATTAACTTGGATGCTTCACTCTTGCTGGATGGCTGTGAATATGCTGGAACATGTTATGCATGCTACTATAAGCAAACAATAATCACGGGTTCTGCTCATCCATGAACCTGTGAGCTATAAAATTGGCCTGGAAAATCATGTTCGCTGGTACAATAGTAGCATCTCTGACTGGATGTAAACTCTGAAACACAAAAGTGATTCCATATCTAACACTATTATTGGGACAAGAAACTATAGCTAGAAAGGCCATAGGCCTTAAGAGAAATACTACCACTAGTGTTCTTCTAAATGAACGTAGTCTTAATCTGAGTCTTAATGACTGATTGCTATATACACAAATTAATTTGACTCTCAACTCCCATTAAAGAAGTTCCTATCTGTAGTTGTTGATTATTATGCAACTGGTCAAGATGCAGAAATAAGAGACTGCCTTAAAGTTTACCTACAAATACACACCCTACCACCCAAGGCTGATGGACAATTGCAGAAATGTAAGCAGTAAGAGTATTAAAGTCAGAAGTGATAGAAGACTACAAAGAAATAGTGTCTTCTAGATCCAGTAGGGCAGGAACACACATGAACTCAAGCAGTTGCCATAGGACACACAAGACCTGTATAAGACCAAGTCTGACTAACTCCCAGCATGGTGGGTGAATTTTTGTCACGAAACCACAACCCTAGTTAGGAAATAATTGGGTTTTTGTTTTGTTTTGTTTTTCTGCTAGGAGAGCCAATCCATTTCCTATAATAGTGATAAGACTTTGTTAAACTAAGCATGCTCTATTGAAAGGCCACATAGCCAGAAAAATTATGCAAGACAAAGTAATCTTTATGGTTTTATGAAAGAAAATAATGGGTTTAAGAACTAGATGCGTAATTAAATGGGAGAGGATCTGGAAAGGTTTTGGGAAGTGGAGTTTGATTTATGAACAAAATACCTTATAGGAAATTCTCAAAGAATTATATAAAACAATGTGGACACATTGTAGAGTTTCTGGAAATATTTTTTCTAGAACTGTTATCAAAAAGAGCAGCAGAGGGCTTTGCAGACTTTAGGAATTTACTTTAAGCTTCTGGAACGTTCTGTATCCCTAGACAGCTAGGAACTCAGAGAATAACTTCCACGCAGCACAGATGCCATGTGAAGTTTCACTTACTTCTTTCATGATGGCAGCGATGATGCATAAATTTGAGTTTATACCTTCCTAACCCTTAAACCCTAAATCAAGTCATTGTGTGCAAGTATTGCATGTTTACTTTTCAGAAAATATTTTATTTTTTTAAGTAAAGGTTGTCAACTCTGACATTGCACTGGCCATGAATTTTGGATCCTCTTGACTTTACCTTCCATTTATAAGGACTTATGAGATGGAAGTCTGGGTCATGAAATAAAATTTTGCTATAGTTTTTGTATAATTAATTAAAATAGTCATCCATTTTTTGACATAATAAGAAGCCATAAGGTTACCTCAGTGAGCATGAATATCAAAATACAGATAAAAGTATTAAAATTTCATCAACTTTTCAGAAAACTGGATATTTCTCCCCATTGAAAAGCTTTAAATAGTACAATAGATAGCATAGTAAATGAAATTTGTGTGTGTGTATATGTATGTGTGTGTGTTAGAATAGCAAATATATATTTTTGATCTTATGTATGTTGGGGCATTTTGGTCACTTATTAGTAGAGACTATTGAAATCAACGAAAGTCTGATATTTGCAGCCTAATAAAAGTTAGATAGAGATAGTGGTAACCAACATATATGTATCTTTGTTAGGAACCTGGCACTATTTTTACATTGGGCATGGATGCTACAATTACATTTGCTTTGTTGTGAGAGAATAAGGTAGAAAAAAAGGAAGTTGGTTAGGTACTGAACTAGGCAGTTCCCCTGTGTTATCAGCAGAGGCAAAGAAACATAAAATATTTGCATTAACCTAGTGATGGGAAAGTGTGACTGTTAATGTACTGTGGCAATATGTATTCAAAAGGATATTGCTACTGCCTTATTAGTGGTTTGAGTATCCAGAAATTACCTCCATCATTTCTCCCCAAATACTCTGAGTTTGTTTCTTTAACATTCCATTGGACTATTTGAATGTCATCTAATTTCCCATCTTTTCTGTTTGTAAGCCATCTCTGTGAGAGTGTGTGTGCACATGCATACATATATAGCTCACTTTCAGATATTATTCCTTTTAGAATTTTTGAAAAATGGTAGCTTAACACAATCTTTTCTTCCCCTTCTGATTCTAGGTCTGGGGTATATTGGGGGATTTTAGGGTTTAGACTGCCGCCAAGAAGGCTGCTGCTGTTATCGTACTGAACAGCTGCTGCTGCCTCTTAAGCTCCAGATATTTCTGTAGGAGCCCTTCTAACTCTTTTAAGAGTTTGCTCAGAGAAGTGAAAGTTAAGATCAGACTATTGCAAAGCTGCCTGTGGTATTTTATCTTGCAAGGTGACAGGTTTGCTCAAGATGAAACTCTCTAAGTCATAAGCCAATTCAGAGGGAAAAAAAGTTCTTAATTGTTTCTTTCTATAAACTTTTTTCACGCCAACTTTATTTCATTTTGCTTAACTGGAGGTTTATTGAGGCTGTCAGGAGCAGACAGCATGCTGGGAGTTGTACAGAACGGAAAGCATTATCTTAGCCTAAGTAACAGCTGGAAAGAAACCATGGGATCTCCTGCATACCCCACACTGAAACCCAGACAATGGGTGAGTTATTTGACAGAGTGGCAACAACAGCTGTCAAATAGGTGGAATTCAAAACTCAAGTTTGAAGCATTCAGACTCAAAATAAACATGCTTATATAGTTATCAGGGGGGAAAACAATCAGCATGTTAACTAATATTTCTTTGTTAATTGAAAGTTTAATTGATCTGTATTTCCCTGGTCATCTTTCAGGACATCTTAGTCTACTCAGTTCAGAAATATTTTAATTGAAATGAGTTTCATTTTAGATTGTATGCCTACTGTAAGGTCCATGCAGCACAAACTTCTATCAACCATTATCTGATAAATCAAATGGTGGATAGTGACAAGATGAGCTGACCAAATATCTGTTGTCTTTTTCAAGTAGCTTAATATTCATCAATACATTTCTCAGGCATGTGAAATTTTAATTTTTATAAGCAGGAAGGGAAACTATAAATAGCAATGTGAACTGAAATGGTACTTTTCATTTTGAATAAGGCATTTTTCTCTCAGCCCAGATACACAGAGGAGGGCCTAGGCCCTCCACCAAAAGATGTGACAGACTTTTATGATCCCCTATGGAATGCCTCACTTTCCCTGCAGAGCAGAAGAGGGGGTAGCATGGGGGGGTCAGTAGTGGGCATGGAAGGATTGAAGGGAGAGGGAACAGGGATTGATATGTAAAAGAAGCTGGCTTCTAAATTAAATAAACAAATGTAAAAAAATAATAGGACAGTTTTAAAAGAATAATATACACCTAAAACGCACCATTTTGGGTAGCATTATGTATGAGGAGACAAAAGAATAAGTCTCCTGAGAGACGGTAATCTTCCATCCTCAGGGAAGTTCATTAACAGGAAAGTAAGTGCCACACAAGTCACATCCCAGATAAAGAAGTAATGAGAGAACAAAGAACCCATCCCACCAAAGTTCAACTTAGAGAACCAAGGAATTTTATTGGTGTTACTTCCAGATGCATTGCCTACTCTATTTTGGGTGACACTCTAAAAAGCTGGAAACTTAAACCACAATGAATAGTCAGCAGGTAGATAAACACACTGGAGAGTTTTTTCCCAAGTGGTTCTGGTCTAAACTGCTTTCCAGGAAATTTGCTGGTTTGTGCTTCTTCCATGCAGTTATTCTAGTCTGAGTTCTTTTTAAGGCCTTTCTCCTCTCAAAGTCTTCTTTGCAGCTCTTTTTGTCTGATGTCTTTCTTGTTGCTCTTCAGCTTCTTTCTGACAAGGAGTCTCAAAGATTTTATTGTCTGCTCTGGAAGTGAGGGTCCTAGTGAGACTCATCAGTTTCAGATATTCCAGGAAGCAACTTTGAGTTGTTTACCTTCTCTGTACATTCGAATGTTTCAGGCTCTGAGGAAACTATCACATCACACATCTTTCCAATAAGAACTGTAATGATTATAATGTCAAAATATCCAATTATTTATATTCCCACTGGGGTATTTAAATATCGGGATACACTTCAGCTGGAAGAAAGTTCTTATTAACCCATGAAACTGGTCAAACACACACACACACACACACACACACACACACACGTATATAAAATACTGATAGGGATGGTAGTGCTTGCCCTTAATCATATGAATCTCTGTAAGTCTGAGGCCATCCTATTCTAGATAGTAAATTTTAGGACAGCCAGGACTACACAAAGAAACGCTTTATTGATAAAATAAAAACAAAACAGAAAACAAACAAAAGTAAAGTATAAATCATTTCTAAGAACACATTTTAATACAATATTAACTAAAAGGAACTAATTTCACATTTGTTGGTAGCTAACCATATTGCAGGTACTGTTTTTAGACCCCTCAAAAACTAGAGTCTTTCTGAAATTACTATGGCAAAAACAAACAAACTGATTTTTTTCTGATGAAGCAAAAGGTCAGATCAAAATGGATTAGAAAAACTAAATGTGTATTTATTTGAATCACTCCTAGGGGATTTCACCAGTCCCAAAAGCCAGGAGCAGAGAAATCATGCACCTGGGTTAAGGCAGGTTGCTTTTACAGACCCTAGGTATATAGTGATGCCATACCAGTTTAGATTGGGACTGTGGCCAAGACTGGTCAGAAGCTAAGCCCCTGGGTGGGAACTTGGGTGGACTAGTCAAATTAAAAAGAAATGGTACCAGAAGCACAGTTCCACATTTCTAGAAGCTGATGAAACCTTCCTTTCTAACATGACCAGCCTACAAGAATGATTCCAGCTAGGAATATAAACAATAGTGGAGAGGATACCTTAACTGCCTTTCCCCTATAATCAAATTGATGACTTTCTTAATAGTCATCATAGAACATTCTTTTAACTGATGTAATTAGAGGCAGAGATACACAGCTAAGCACTGGGCAGAACTCCTGGAATCCAGTCACACAGAGGGAGGAGCAATAATATAAGAAAAGGAATCAAGATCATGATGGAAAAACCCACAGAAAGAGCTGACCAGAATATGTGAGAGTTCACTGACTTCAGACTAATGACCACAGAACCCGCATAAGAAAGAACAAAGACCCCTGAATGTGGGTGAGAATTGGGGGGCTTGGGGAGTTTATGGGGTTACTGGCAGTGGAACCAGTATTTATCCCTATTGTATGAACTGGGTGTTTTGTTTCTAATATACATATATATATATATGTGTATATTAGAAAAAAGCTTATTTTGCATATCAGTCCCAGTTCACTCTCCCTCCCATTCTCCCATACCCCTCAAGGACTCCCCATCCCATCCCCAATCCTCTCCTCAGGGATGGTGTGGCCTTCTTTGAAGGATCATGAAAATATGTCAAGTCATTTGGGGCAAGATCTAATCCTGCCCCTGTATTTCTAGGCTAAGAGAATTTCCCTCCTTGGGAAATGGGTACCCAAAATCCATTCATGCACTAGGGAGAAATGCTGGTTCCCCTACCAGAGGATCCATAGACTGCCCAGTGCTCCTAACTGACGCCCACTTTCAGGTGTCCTGGTTTGTTCCTATGATGGTTCTCCAGCGGTCAGACTGGAGTCCATGAGGTCCCACTTGCTCATGTCAGGTGTTTCTGTGGGTTTTCCCATCATGGTCTTGACCCCTTTGTTTGTCACTCCTCCCTCTATAAAACTGGATTCCAGTAGTTTGTCTCAGTGCTTAACTGTGGATCTCTGCTTCTGCTTCCATCAGCTGCTGGATGAAGGCTCTAAGAAGACAGTTAAGGTAGTCATCATTCTCATTATAGGAGACAGGCATTTAAGGTAGCTTCTCCATTATTATTTAGGGTCCCAGTTTGGCTCATCCTTTTGGATCTATGTATAATTCCCTACTGCCTGATTAAACCTATAGTGATTCCCCTCAATTGATGTGTCTCTTTTCTTGATCTCCTATATTCCTTTCTCCAGTCAATCTTCCTGATACCTCTTGTTTTCCTCCCCCCACCTTTTCTCCCTTCCTCTTTCTCCTATTTACCTCCCCCTTTACCCCATAAGCCCCATTTGCTCAAGGGCTCTTGTTCCTTTCTGCTTCAGTGGGTGATTGCATATGTCCTTCTTATGGCCCTCCTTTTTTCCTAACTTCTCTGTAGGTGTGGATTGTAGGCTGGTAATCCTTCTCACTATGTCTAGAATCCATATCCGAGTGAATACATACTATCTTTCTCTTTCTGTGATTGAGTTACCTTAGTTAGGATGGTTTCTTCTAGTTCCATCAGTTGCATGCAACTAGTACTCCATTTGTAAATGTACCACAACTTGTGTATATGTCATTTGCTTGAGGGACATCTAGGCTGCTTCTAGGTTCTGGATATTACCAATAATGCTGCTATGAACATAGTTGAACAGATGTCCTTGTTGTATGAATTTGTATCTTTTGAGTATATGCTTAAGAGTGGAATTTCTGTATCTTGAGGTAGACTGGTTCCCATTTTCTAAAGAAACCGCCATACTGATTTCCAATTTGACTGCACAAGTTTGCACTCCCACCACCAATTGAGAAGTGATTCCCTTTAGCCACATCTTCTCCAGTATAAACTGTCTTTGGTGTTGTTGATATAAGCCATTCTGACAGGTGTAAGATGATATCTCAGAGTTGTTTTGATTTGCATTTCCCTGATGGCTAAAACAAAATACCCAGGATAGAAAAATCAACCCTGCACAATAAAGGAACTTCAGGAGGCATCACTATCCCCAACTTCAAAGATCTACTTTAGAAAACAGCTTGGTATTGTCACAAAAATAGATAGGCAGACTAATGGAATTGAATTGAAGACGCTAATATTAACCCACATACCTATGAACACCTGATCTTTGAGGAAGAAACTAAGACTATTCAATGGAAAAACAAAAGCATCTTCAGCAAATGGTGCTAGCATAACTTGATATGGACATATAGAAGATTGCACATAAATTCATACCTATTGCAATGCACAAACTTAAATCCAAATGGATCAAAGACTTCAACATAAATCCAGCCACATTAACCTCTTAAAAGAGAAAGTGGGAGGTACGCCTGAACAAATTGGCACAGGAGATCACTTCCTGACCATAAAACCAATAACACTGACACTGAAATTGACAATTAATAAATGGGGACCTCATGAAACTGAGAAGCTTCTGTAAGACAAATGACACAGAAAACAAGAAAAAACTGGGAATGGGAAAAGACATTCACCAACGCCACATCTGACAGAGGGCTGATCTCCAAAACTTACAAAGAACTCAAGAAGCTAGTCTCCAAAACACCAATTAATCCAATTAAAAAATGGGGTACAGTACTAAATAGAAAATTCTTAATAGAGGAGTTTAAAATGGGTGATAAACACTTAACAAAGTGCTCAACATCCTTAACCATCTGGGAAATGCAAATCGAAACAACTCTGAGATACCATCTTACACCTGTCAGAATGGCTAAAAACAAAAACTCCAATGACAATTTGTATTGGAGAATATGTGGAGAAATGGCAACACTTCTTCACTGCTGGTAGGAGTGCCAACTTGTACAGCCTCTTTGGAAATCAGTATGGACATTCCTCAGGAAAATGGGAATCAGTCTACCACAAGATCTAGCAATTCCATTCTTAGGCATATACCCAAAAGATACACATTCATGAAGTAAGTACATCTGTTCAATTATATTCATAGCAGCATTATTTGTAATAGCCAGAACCTGAAAACAACCTAGATGCTCCTCAACTGAATACTGGATACAGTAAATGTAGTACATTTACACAATGGCGTACTACTCAGTGGAAAAAAACAATGGAATCTTGAAATCAGTATGCAAATGCATGGCACTAGAAGAAACCATCCTGAGTGAGGTAACCCAGTCACAAAAAGACAAACATGGTATGTGCTTACTCATATGTGGATTTTAAACATGGATCAGGGGATTTTCAGCCTACAATCCCATTGCCAGAGAGTCTGGGAAAGAGGGAGGACCCTAAGAGAGATATGCATGGTACCCTGGAGAAGGGGAATGGGACAGGATCTCCTGAAAGGATTGGGAGCATGGGGGGAGGGGAGAGCAAGCTGGGAGAAAGAGAGAGGAAGATGAGGAGGGGAGAGAGGGCATGGGAGAATAGGAAGATTGAGTCTGGGGAAGAATAGAGGAAAGCAGGATGAGAAATACCATAGTAGAGGGAGCTACTTTAGGTTTGAGCAGAGATCTGGTGCTAGTGAGATTTCCAGACATCTACACGGATGACACCGACTAAGCAATAGTGGAGAGGCTACTTTCAATGCCATTTCCTGATAATGAGATTGATGACTATCTTATATGCCCTCTTAGAATCTTCATCCAGTGACTGATGGAAGCAGAGATACATACAGGTAAACTCTAAACTTAACTCCTAAAACCAAGTTGCAGAAATGGAGGAGTGATGAGAAATGGTGTCAAGACCGGCTGTTGAAACCCACAGAGACAGATGACCTAAACACAAGGGAGTTCATGGACCCTAAACTGATGGCTGAGAGGCCAGAAGGAGACTTATCTAGACCCCTGTAGAGTAGGTGTCAGTGAGGAGAACTTAGCAATCTATGGGGCCTAGGGTAGTAGATCAGTTTTATCCCTAGCTTAAGAATGGACTTAGGGATCCTGTTCCACAAGGAGGGATGCTCTCTCAGCCTGTAAACATGGGGGAGGGCCTAGGCCCTGCCCTGGATGATATGACAGACTTTGGAGATCCCCCATGAAGGGGTGATGTGGTTGAGGGTTGGTGGATTGGTGGGGGGAAGGAGAGGAAGGGAAGGAGAGGGAGCTGTGATTGACATGAGAAGTAAGCTTATTTCTAATTTAAATAAAAAATTTTAAAAATCGGTGTCATCAGAACTCCAAATAATTCAGCTAAAAATTGGGATATAGAACGAAACAGAGAACTCTCAATAGAGGAATCTAAAATGGCTGAAAATCAGTTAAGAAAGTGCTCAAATTCCTTAGCCATCAGGCAAATGGAATCAAGATTGTTTTAAAACTAATAAAAGGTAATAAAGAGAAAAAAATCATCTTTGGTTTATATATCCAGGTAGAAAATAGACAACTGTCTCTAGAGTGTGTGGGGGATTTGGGGTTGGGGGTGGAGAGATTATGGAGTCAGTTTGGAAAGCATAACACATATTAACTTATTATAGCAGATGATACTAAATATAAATACATTTAATTTCCTGCAAGCATCAATAGTAAAATATGACCATAAATGCTCAGGGGAATTTGAACTTTGGTCCTGTTTAGTTGTTGAGATGCATAAAAGGGTAAAATGTGTATTGAAGAGAAGAAATATTTCCTAACATTCCTATAGTCATAGAGACTGAACATTTACCGTATTTTAATGGCACATTTTACTGTTTTGAAACACGTTTTTTTCCTTGAGGAAGCAGGTCTCATTGTTATACACATTCTAATACTTGTCATAGATGTTTCAGAAACATGAAGGATGTTGGTCCTTTGAAAGTTGTATGATCTGTCCCTTTTTCTCATACAGACACAAAAGTCTTTCTGGAAGAGAGCTTTTAGATAGAATATAATGTAATTGCCGGGCGGTGGTGGCACACGCCTTTAATCCCAGCACTCGGGAGGCAGAGGCAAGCGGATCTCTGTGAGTTCGAGGCTGGGCTGGACCGACAGCCTCCAAAAACAATACAGAGAAACCCTGTCTCGTAACCCCCCCAAAAAAGAATATAATGTAATTGAATAGGTAAAATATAAGGAGATGTAACATGGATCTTCAATCTTTGATATTCTTATTATGGATCTAGAATGGCAGAAATTTTGCCATGACAGGAATAGTATTGAGCTGTTCTTGCCTGTGTATTTACGGCAGTCCATATTTTAAAAATGGGTTCATACAGGTTAAAACTTGAAACAAACACAATTAGAGCAGAGGGATACCAAAGCTCTCGAATAGAAACCATTCTCTTGATGGTGTTGACTAATTATTTCTGAAAAGTGCATTCTAGGTAAACCGTAGAAATCCTAATGTTAGAATATTAGAAAGAGTAGCAGTGCAGAATGATAGGTTTGAGGCCAGAGTTCTGCTATTCATAATATTACGAGTCCAGATTTCAGTATTTTGTAAAAACAAAACAACAAAAATAAATAAACCAAAAAAATCCTGCACACACAGCCAGATTCTTTGAAAAGGTCTTCCATTGCATAACCCACAGATGGATCCAAGGGGAATAAGGGTTTAAGTGAAGCCAGCATTTCTTTTACCAAATTAACAGATTTTATTAGTAATCTATAGAAGTTTGTTGACATGGAACTAGTTTATTTGGTTGAAATGACGCTTTTTGCCTTGAAACAGCATCAAAAGTTACTATTTATAAATTTACTTAAACACATATATTCTAAATATGTCATTAACTGAATCTTACCTTCAAAAGCAAATGGCAATTATTAACTATATTCATCATTTACATTAACATTATTAAATATATTTAATACTAAGGAAAAATTTTAATTTGTTGACTGCTGTTTAATTAACAAAAGTCTAAAAGACTATCATGTGAGCTTACATATAGTTCTTATATTCCACCTCCAAAACTCGGGAATAAATATCCTCCTAAAACAGAAGTTTCTTCAACATAGTTGTCCCTCTTGGCCACCCCTTTGAAACAGCAGACCCCAATCCAATATACTATATTTCCTTGGCTTGATCCATTTTCAATTTATCATGTACTGTACTAGCTATCATACTACATGTCTCCTAGAATTGGCAATTATTGTATTCTGTCATAGCTGCATTGTAAAACCCACTTTCTCTTTGACCTTGAATATTGTAGTCTAAGGATTTTGTGAATAAACAAAGCTCTGAAGTAAGACTATGTGATATTCAACCTTCAGAAGACCTTGAAGAATGCTCTGGCAGTGGAATCTAGGAGTTTAGAGCATGATGTTTGTCACATTGAATCTATTCTCAAGAAGCAGAAAAGGAAGCTGTTTCTCAAGTCATCTTTTTTCATTTTTTTCCTGCCTGGATCACACCCCACAATCAGGATTAAATCTTTCTAGAAAAGCTATCATAGACACACTGAGATGTATGCTTTCATACGGATTTTAATTCCCATCATTTTCACAATAAACCTCAAGAGGGTACTTTGATTTTATCATAGTACATTCCTTAAAACTATGACGCTGGTATTGTTTTTTGTTGCATGATTTTAATTAACCAAATGTCTTTGTTTCATAGATTTTGACCAAACACATTAAGTGGAAGAGTGGGAAAAAAATCTAAATCCAAATTCCAATGAAACAAGACGAAGTAGCAATGATACACATGCTATTCTTCCTGGCTGTGTACCTCCCACTCAAACAGCTTTATTGTTTTACCAGCCCTATAGTCTGATGGGAAACTTTGTTTTGCTGAATCTTTTGACTTGAATTGACCCTATAAAACTCCAATAATGTGCTTAATGAATTCTTCTCATTCTCTGTACACCTGCTCTCTCTTATTACATATAAAAATTTTGAAATTATTCCAAAAAAGTAGGATAAATTCTCTTCAAGGGCAGAGTGAATCTTTACTGGAATCCAGCTAGATAACTAAGTAGGATAGCACTGATAGAAACATGTAAATAGTGAGGCATCCATCATTTATAGGTAGAGGTTTCACAGAAGGAAAAAAATAAATCTTGTTCCCAACAACATGTATAAATAAGCAGTTCCTTTTGAAGAACAGTATCTTATATCCCTTGGTACTAGTAACTCAACTGTGTATTTATTTTATGAATTAACAACAACAATAAATTATATTTTTGCTTCTGTGACATTCATTAACAGAAAGCATGCAAGAAATAATTTTCATTCTTGAAGATAGATATAACATCAGTTACTTCATTTTGTGCCATTGTATATCTGTATAGTACATCAGCATATCATTACATGCCATTGCATAATCTCTAATGTCATCCAGAGATCCTGGTCTACATTTCAAAATTTCTCAAACTGTGAAGGTTGTCTTAAGCAAATCATAGCTAATTTCACCCCTAAATTAATGAATCACAAGACACCATTATTTTATTCTAAGATTTAAAAATATTCTTACATAATTTCTGTTCATTTTAAAATGTCTCATTTCATTTCTAAAATATTTTTAGTTTTTGTTGTTGATTTCTACTCAGGTATTAATAGGACAGGAAAGATTATTAGACTTTATTTTGGATTTATTGAGACTTAATTTGTGTCCTATGATGTTATCAATTTGGAGCAAAGGTTTTAATGAGCTGCTAAGACAACTGTGTACTTCATATCTGTTGGGAGCAATATTCTGCGTACATACATAATTTCCATTTTATCCATAGCACATATTAGCTTCAAAATTTTTTTCCTCTGATTTTAGTTTGAATCCAGATCTCAACTGGGAGGAGCATACTGAAGTTTCGCACAATTATTGTTTCAGGACAAAAGCAACTTTTATGTCATGTAGTGTTTGTTTCATGAAATTAGAAGCTCCAATATTTGGTGCCTAAAGTTTAAATTTTTCATGATTTTTTCTCACTATTAGTAGAAATTTTTCTTTTTTTGCATATTGCAACTAATTTTTAATTGAAGTCCTCTTTTTGGTGTATAAGGTTAGCTCTACCTGCTTGTTTATATTTTCATTATCTACCTTTCCCCATATTGTTATTGATGATTTGAGGACCTTTGGGAGATAGCAAGCTTCTTACAGGAAATAGGCAGTTGGTTCTTGTTTTGTGGTTGTTTTTCTTATTAGTCGTAATCCAGTCCTGTAGTCTACAGTTTTTTAGCCATGAGCTGTGGCGATTTACATTTCAGGATATACGGAAAGAAGTTTTCTATTTCATATGGGTTTGTTAGGTGGTGTTCTCTTTTACTGCATTACTACTTTTTCTTCATTTTAGAACTGAGTCTTTTCTAGGTTGCTGTGTTTCACATGTTTGCTGCTTTCCTGGGTCTAGTTGGTTTATTTTATGGTCCGTTCATGGAGTGAATGGACTCCCACATTCTCATGAAGGGAGCTCACTTTTACTCAGCCTTAATAATTGTTTGTAGTGCAGCCTTGATCTTCATCAAATGCATTAATTTGTGTTTGTCTGAAAATACTTTATGTCTCCATAAACTTTCAGAGATAACTTTCCATAGTATAGCATTAAAAGTTCACAATTGTTTATTTATTTCCAAAGTTTGAAAATTGCCCTCCTAAGTCCTTCAGAATATTATAGAGTAATTTTGATATTTCTGACTTTGTATGTCAGCTGACATATACAATATATATGATTGTAAGTATCTTTCTTAACTGTTTCTATTGAGTTTTTAAATATGAAAAGCAGCATTTTAATGTGTTCTGCTACTTCAATACATTTTACAATATTATACACATTACACAAGTTAAATCATATTGTAATAATTACACATTAAAGCACCTGGATTTCTGTGATGGAGTCCCAAATAAATTGAAGTATTGAGCAGGCACATACAGAAATTAAGCACCCTTGTACTGATTCAAATATTCATTAAAAGATTGCAAGCATCCAAAATGGAGACAAAGCTGCAGCAGACAGCAATGTGAGGCAGCAGCCATGGAGACTAAAATAGATATTATGTTGTGAAGTAGAAGAATTTCCTTCCTTCTCTCTCTTGCCCATCTCTCCCAACCCCCACAACAACTCATGTGTCTTTTCTTTCTTTCCTTTATTCTTCACTTTCTTTCTCATGTTTCAAATCCCAGGACTCAAGAGGCTAATGAAAGATTATTAAAGGTTTGAGGCTAATGTGGGATGTACATTAAGACCCTGCTTAAAGAACTAAATAAGGAAAGAAAGAAAAAGTTAAATAAATTAAATAAAAGAATGGAGAGAGAGAGAAAGGATCACAGGTAGAAATATATTCAATAAATTTTACCATCCCAGTTTGTTAGCTTAACCTCTTTTTATTCTATGCCTGTTTTTAATTATGCTTATGTATGTAACTAATTACAGGCTCTGTCCCGCTCGTGCTGTCTAACATCCTAAACGAATGCTAGTTTACACATGATTAGCCCAGAAAAGAACCACATCCAAAAGCGAAAGTAAGATTCTCATTGAATGTCTATTGCATAATCACCTTTAATAAGTTAAAGGCACAGTATAATGAGCACAATACAAGCTTTAAAATGGCTATCAAATTACTAATGGGTAATAAATAAGTATT
Organism: Mesocricetus auratus; assembly: GCF_017639785.1. Lineage (NCBI taxonomy): Eukaryota > Metazoa > Chordata > Mammalia > Rodentia > Cricetidae > Mesocricetus > Mesocricetus auratus. Next base: position 38,319,973 of record NW_024429190.1, read on the forward strand.
TGATTTGTGCCAAACACTACAGTGAGCCTATGGAATATACTATTTCTTTAACCAACTGAAAGTGTTAGAAAAGAAAAGACCAATCCAGAAACAACAATTTTGATATTAATAAAACCAAATGTAGTGGAAAGTTCATATATCATTTCAGAATTTTTATGGGATTATATTTTCATTTGCCCTTACCCTTAGCATTAAGTACTGCACATTCCTGCTAACAAAATCTATGAATAGAAAATAACGTTTGCACTTTAACTGATAGGAAAATGCTACCCTAGAATATTTAAACAGCTCTCTTTGAAAATTGGCTGCCTTTGTTTAATGTCAGCATTTTGTGAGCCTGCTCAGTTCCCACAGTGACAGGAATTTTAGGAGGAAAATAGCCTCAGAGAAATAATTTAAACTCTACAAGCCTGAGTCTGAGACTATTTTAATAGTTATACTGAGGAGAAATCTTCCTTAGGTAAATTCAAATATTGTGTATGCTAACATGTGAAAATTTAATTCAGATGATAGTGCTGTTTAATAGAGGAATGGGAGTTGCACGGATGGGACAATGGTAAACAGCGTTTGTTGTGTCAAGGTGAAATTAAAGCAGGAGGCAGAAAGGTTTATAACCAAATGAAGTCCTCACAGATTACTCTGAAAGCTTGGGTACCTTGCCTAATCTTTAACAACTATAACTAAGGCCGGGCAGTGGTGGCACATGCCTTTAATCCCAGCAATCGGGTGGCAGAGGCAGGCGGATCTCTGTGAGTTAGAGGCCGGGCTGGACCCACAGCCTCCAAAACAATACAGAATAACCCTGTCTCGTAAAACCAAAAAAAAAAAAACTATAACTAAAAAGTAAGTAATAATATTTTCTTTGAAGCCTAAATATTCGGAGCCTCTGATACATATTTGTATCTCTCTGGGTTAAAAGAAATGACATAGTCTTCTAATAAATAGGAATAATAACAACACATGCAGCAGGAGTATGAATCAGATACTCATTATATCAAATAAGAGAGAAGTATATAAACTCAATTCACAATTCTAATTCCATATCTGTATATCCTGAACATTTCTAAAATTATGTATGTTACATAAAGTCTCTTGTTTCACTAAGTCACACCTTTAGAAATGACAGGATTCAGGTGTAAAATTTTCAGCAGTCTATTAGGGCTAAGTAATGCGGTATTACCTGCTCAGCTGGCAGCTACAATTGATGCTATTTACAACTGATAAACTCACCAGGCTCCAAGAGCAACTGATGCAATTTAGGACAATTAATCTTTTTTCTGCAAAGTTAATGTTTGCAAATTTCTGATGGTCACCATAGTAGCAAAAAAATAAATGAATAAAAATCCATTAGGCATATAAACTTTTGACTTAGGAAGGAGACTATGAAAATTTAAATTTCTTCAAATTATGACTATGTCTTCTGCTAACACTCAAAGGAAGGTAGATTTTGTCACAATATGAGATGTCTTTGACCACAGTAAAGAAAATGCGTTATATGCTTATTGGATTTGATCATTTTTTAAGTAAAACAGAAACACCCATCCACAAAGCAACATAGACATAGCAACAAGATTGACAAAAGAAGCACTTTTTATGGGAAAGTGAAGTCAGGAATTGCATACAAAAGAACACACTTTATTTAATCAGAGATAAATGTTAATGTCCATGGGGAAGGTGAGAGAGACAATGCAACATTTCAGTTTGTGCTAAAGTGATTATTATAGGAAAATATATAAATGTAAGTGCAAAGCAAAGAATATGCAGTTTAGGAATTCACCTAATAAGTAACTATTTTGCTATAAAGTCTCCATGACATCATCAGTGTTCTTCAGTGAGATTGGGGAACTGTACAACATGGAAATCCTCAGTATTTTGCAATGCAGTCACATTCTCTCCTTTGACCTATGTTGCTCAATTCATTTCCTTTTTCTCAATTCACATTAAATAACATGAAAAAGATTCAACTCAGAGGTGGATGGCATCCTGTTCAAATATTAAAAACATATAAATTGAGTGAATCCTGTGGGTCCAAAAATAATTTCTAAGTTGGTAACTAAAATTGATAATATTTTATGTGTTGCATAGAATTTATTGTAGAAAGTTTTGAGTCCTGGTGATTTCCCAAATGTACCAGAAAGTTAAACAGAGCACAGACCATCATGTGCACATTAAGTCTGCATTCGTAGGATCATGGGAATTCTCATCCTGGATCAGACATATGTAAATTAAGGGATGAGCCTTCTTTATATAATTGAATTGCCCATCGAGCAAATATTTCTTGACACTTGCAGACGTCCTGAATGTTTTTTGAGCCATGAGGAAAGAGTAATAGATAAAATTTAAAGCAAATTAATTCATGCAGCACAAACTCAATGTGATATTGAGATTTATCACATTATTTTTTGACCTAAAACTGTCATTCATGGATATATACATATATGGATAAAGACTTATAATTACATCTGGTAGTGCCATTTTTGGCAGTCTTAGGAATTAACGGATTCTTTAATATTATTTTAAAACACATTTTTCTTATTTTTAATTTTAGTGTGTGTGTGTGTGTGTGTGTATATGGTTCATGCATATACTGTACATGTGTGAGTGAGTGGATCAGAGTACTACTTTGGGGCACATGGATCTCACCTTTCACCTTATGTAAACCAAGCTTCTCTTGTGTCTGTCACTATGCATGATGCAGTGATTAGCTTTCTTATTTTCTTTTTTTCTTTTTTTTTTTTGAGACAGGGTTTCTCTGTCTTGTTTTGGAAGCTGTCCTGGAACTCGCTCTGTAGACCAGGCTGGCCTTGGACTCACAGAGATCCACCTGCCTCTGCCTCCCCAGTGCTGGGATTAAAAGTGTGGGCCACCAACACCCAGGTAGTGATTAGCTTTCCTGTGTTATTTTATTGGATTTTCCTATCTCTACCTCCTCCACTGTTGTAGGAATTCTGGGATTTTAGATGATTTATATCCTGTCTTGAGTTTCTCATATAGTCTAGAAATAGAGATCTATCTCCAAAATCCTCAAATATCCATACTCTCAGAGCCATCCCAATATCCTGTGATAATTATTTTTAATGATTGCTAGTATAGATAGTAAATTATTTAAACATTTAGTAATTGGGGTTAAATCCTTGTGTTAGTTTCCTTAAAATTTTGTCAGTGGAGCTACATAGATTTTCCTAATGCTAAATCTTAATATATAGTGAACTTATATTTTCATACACAATATTTATTAGGTATGATCATGTGAGTGTGTTTAATATGTATTAATGGCTCCCAAAACACTCAATACATTAGCTAATAAATAACAAATTTTGCTTTAGAATTGAAAATGAAGGCCAGGTATCTTGGTGCACTCCTTTAATCCCAGCACTCAAGAGGCAGACTCAGGAAGATCTCTGTGAGTTTGTTTTGTCTGACCTAAAGTGAGTTCAAGGACAGTCAGGACTAATTAGAAAGATGCTGTGTCTATTATAAATCCAAACACACACACACACACACACAGATCTATCTATCTATCTATCTATCTATCTATATATATATATATATAGAGAGAGAGAGAGAGAGAGAGAGAGTTGAGTTAAGCAACATATTACTAACATTGTAATGCAGCCTATATTATGATACATTTGATTTAATTTGCCAGATTTGCAGATTAGAGTCATGAAAATTTATCTATACATATTGTGTTGCCACATAATACATGTATGGTTGGAGGTTATGCCCTTCCAGTTTTCTGGTAATTTTATGTTGTTTCCTAAGAAGCCTAAACTCAGTATCTGCTTGTTCCTACTACTTATTTTCCTACGATATCCTTTTCAAAGTTGCTTAAATTTTTAAGTTTCAGGCTGTGTTTTAGTAATTTTTTCTTGATAAAATAGTTACAAATACTTAACTTTTGATATTTCTGTATACAATATATCAAACTTTCAGTACTTTACTTCATAAAAATTCTTCATTCCAGTTAGAATGAAGAGGCTACTCAAAGACATTGTATCCTTTCCAAAACTGTCTGGGAGTTTACACTAGGCATCATAGCTATAAATGGGTTTCCATACTGCATGCCTATTCAACAGTTAATTTTCATTTGTGAGTATTTGTTTAAATTGTCTTATCTTTCTCTAAAGTTTAATTTTCTGTAGACTCAAAAGTATTCATTTTCCATTTTTGCTGCTTATCATTTGGTAGCCTATAAACATTAATTGGTAATAGAACAATTGTATTCAGGAAATTTGTAAGCTTTGCTGAATTCTAGAGTAATACATATTATTTAAATAGATTTTCTAATTCTAAATGTGTTACTTATATGAATTTCAAATAAACTTCTTTCTTAAAGCTCCACATTACTGTAAGGTAAATCCCTTGGTGGCCTTTAGTATACATTTAATTCATTTCCTTTCTCGTGCTTAAATGGAATTCTCATTACAGGGCAAATCATTCAATTTCTTTTCATTGCTCTGTATTTGCAGCAACTTTATGGTATAGTCCTTGCCACTTTCTTTTATTAAAATTGAATTCAATTCAATAAAATCTACATCTATTTACTGATCATTTAGTTCATTTTTAATAATCTGACTAGTGATAAGTAGGAGATTCCCAATGCAATAGTATAATTTGATTTGATTTACAAAGAGCAATGGCTGTCAATGATCTCTCTGTAATTACAACAACTCCATCTTTTTTATGACATCATTATAATCAGTTTTTATCCAACTGGGATTGCCTTTCTCTGTGATTTGTCCTCTTTGACTTTCACCTAATTTCCCTGTGTCCATTTTCTTTTCTAATTGTTTTGTTCTTAGAGTTTATTCTATGGATACCGTTGACAATCACTTATTTTGCTAGGGGTATATATATCATCTTTGACTGAAGTTCCTGTTTAAATCTGAGGTCTAAATTAAGCTATGTTTTGGATTTTTATTTGCTAATGAAGCATCAATAGACATATTGGCATTAAAATTACTTGTGATGGATAGTACAGATTTTCATTTAGTAGTTTCTATTTGTGTTATTGCAAAATTTCACCCTTATTAAGAAATCCTATTTCTTGAGCATCTTTGTAAATGTCCTTATACAACTCTCTGCCCTTCCACATTTTGAGCTGAAAATTTCAGCCACATGAGATTTAGAGTATTCTTTTTATTTAATAATACTGTAGATCATCTTTATTTGCTTTTTTCCATTTCCTATATTGAAGCTCATAAATTTTATTCTTAAAATAATAAGAATATTAATGCTTACCTAATCCAAATAAACTTTATTAAGTTGTTTGTAATATGTATTTTCTAACTATGAGATGGACAACTCAATGTGAATTAAACTATTTGAGATACGATCAATTTTCTTAATCATTTTGAAACATGACTTTGTTTCATTGTTTAGAAATGAAACCAATAATAATTGGATGTTCCAATCCTTTTAGGCTTTCGAGTGTAAAGTTAATGAAATAGCATTTACAAGATAGGATTTGTCATAATTGATTGTAATCTGACATTATAAACAGAACTACAAATTTTGTAATTGATGCAATACACTGCTGAAAATATGCTCCTTTTGAGAACATGGCAATAGCATCCAAGTGACATTGGAGACAGCAGCTGGTATTTGGATACAGAAACTAGAAAATGTTTAAGATAGATACACATTTAGTTTTTTAAATATTGTTTTACATGGAGAAATAAATTTGAAGTCTTCAATTTGATTACTTTTTAAAACTATTTAGAAAGGGAAAAGCTAGCTGGAGACTGAATTTTGGTGAAAATCAATGTTTATGATTTAAAGACTACAATCTTTTCCTCAAAGTTTTGAACTTTATCAACCACAAGAATTCAAATATATTTTATTGCCCACACTTTTATTTCACATTATTCCTAGAAGATAAGTATATATTAATGTCTTCTCTAAAATGTGAACATTCTTTTGTGTTATGGAGTTTATTCTTCTTTAATTAATTAATTTTGCATCCTTACTGTGACATTTCCTCTCCTTCCCTCCTACTTCCTTCCCTACTCCCCTTCATCTCCTTTCAATCCACCTCTCCTCAGTAATAGCTCAAAAAGGAGCAGGGCTCCATTGGGCATCAGTAAGTATGCCATATAAAGCTGCAATAAGACCAAGCACTTCCCAAGTATTGAGGATGTGCAAGGTGACCAATCATGAGGAATAGGTTCCTAAGATCCAAAGCATTGGGACAGACCTGCTTACATTGCTGGGAGTCCCACATATAGCCTGAGTTACACAACTATCACAAAAATGCAGAGGGCATAGTTCTATCCTTTGCAGGTGCACCTAAAAAAGAGAATTCTCATCCAACGAATCTCAAATGACAGAGTAACACTTACAAATGTTTGTAATCCTTAGTCATCAGAAAAATGTAAATCAAAATGACTCTGAGATTCTATCCTACACTTGTCACAATGTCTAAGATTTAAAAAAATGACAACGTATGCGGGAAAGTGTATGGTGCAAGGGAAACAATACTCCATTGTTGGTAAGAATACACACTTGTAGAGTCACTTTGACAATCAATATGGTGATTTCTCAGCAAACCGTGAATCGATCTAAATCAAGACCCAGCAATACCACTCTTGGGTATATACCTAGAGGATGCACACTAGCCTCACAAGGACACTTGTTCAAAATATGTCCATGGCAGTGTTTAAAAAAAAACTCAGAACCCAGAGATCATTTAGATCCCCTCAAATAAAGAATGTACAAAACAGTGTGGTACATTTACATAACGGAGTATTACTTGGCTGTCAAAACAATCGCATCGAGGAATATGAGGGCAGATAAATGGAACTAGAAAAAAAATCATCTTGAATAGGGTAACCCAGACCCAGGAAGAAAAACACCGTGTGTACTCAATCATAAGTTGATATCAACTGTAAAATAAAGGATGGCGATGCAATCCACAGACCCAGAGATAATATGTTACAAAGAGGGTCTGAGGGGGCATGCGTGAATCTCCCTTGGAGAGTAAATATGTGCTCCCAAAGTCCATTCATATATTAGGGCTACATACTGATCCACTCTCAGAGGCCCCATAGATTGCCCAGACCTCCTAACTCACACCCACATTCAGGGGGTCTGGGCTTGTCCTATGCTGGTTTCCCAGCTATTAGTCTGGGGTCCATGAGCTCCCCCTTGTTCGGGTCAGCTGTTTCTGTGGGTTTCTCCAGCCTGGTCTTGATCCCTTTGCTCATCACTCCTCCCTCTATGCAACTGGGTTCTAGGGGTTCAGTTCAGCTGTGGGTGTGTGCTTCTTTTTCCATCAGCTACTGGATGAAGGCTCTAGGATGGCATATAAGGAAGTTATTAATCTTATTATCAGGGAAGGGCATTCAATGTATCCTCTCGACTATTGCTTAGATTTTTATTTGGGGTTATCCTTGTAGATCTCTGGACATTTCCCCAGTGCCAGATTTCTCATTAAACCTATAATGACTCCTTCTATTATGGTATCTCTTTTCTTGCTCTCCTCTATTCTTCTCCTGACTCAATCTTCCTGCTTCCTCTTGTCCTCCTCTTCTCTTTCTCCTAACTCTGTCTCTTTTAAGAAACCAAAATTACTACTTATTTTCCTTAGTGTGTATGTGTGTGTGTGTGTTTATGCTTGTGTGTATGTACATGTGTGTTCATCTGTGTGTATTGACATATGGTTTTATAAGCTCATTTCTTCTAAGTTCAAATATTTAACTCAGTTTTGGTGTGCCAGAGTTTATAGTTCTAGCTGCTGAGCTGAATGCAAGATCTGAATTTAGATGAGGCTGAGAATTATATTTTCTTCAGAAAAAAATGAGAATTTTTTTTATTTCAAACTGTTTGCTTTATGAGGTAGTCAGAATAATTTGTTCCTTAAGTTAATATACTTCACTTATTGATGATTCATTGAAAAGAAGTAAGATGACTTTTTTGTTTTACTTTGCCTTAAGCTCTTAGTTGAAAATGTCCCTTGCCCAAATGCCCCATTATAAGTTATGAGTTTGCCTAAGGGGCAAAACTGTATTTAAATAAATACACAGAAAGCTGTTTGCCAACACATGCAACTAAATTTAACTGGTTTTATTAACAACCTACCCACAAATTGGAAAAGTGGTAATAATCACCAATCATTGGGTAACTATACCCTCTGTCATTCTCATTGATTTCCAGTATACTACAGTTTGGGGAACCCACCAGACCTCCATTTAGTAATAACATGTATAATTTCTTGGAAATAATGACAACTACCATTTGAACTTATTTCTATCTGATAATTGCTCTTCATTCCAAGCTCAGAATATTTCCCAGAAATCATTTCATTAGACTTTTTGCTCAATATAATTCTTTGTCTTAGATTTTTCATTAGAGATGCAAGCCAGGTTCTATCAGAGATTCCTATTTGAGGAGATTGCTATCTCAAATGATTCCCGTACTCTCCCCACTAGATAAATGTACTATCTCCTGCTTACTGTGGCTTGGAATGAAAGTCACTTTGGCCCACTGGAATATTTTAAATATCTCTCACTGAAAATACTGTCATTCTTTCAGCAAATATTTCCTAATAGAGTCCTACCTGCCAAGATGACCAGACAGGGAAGAAACTGTACAAGCATGCTTATTTTAAAAGAAAGCTTTATTTTCTTAGGAAACATTGCACAGAACACTCTCCAAAGTTTTGGTGTGATTCACAGTGATCATTTTGGAAGATGTGCTGTCCCATGTAGGAAAACAACACTGAATCACTGTAGGAGGCTGTGATCCTGAGTTTTGACTTGCTGTTATCAACCTAAGAGTAGTAAGGACATATTTTGTTCTGTTAAGATGAATTGAAGCTGAAGGATCACAGCAAAATATATTACTTTAATTTCATTAACACAACATATATCATTAGTAATCTCCCCCAAAGACCTACTATCTCACATGTCTAGGACAGATCTAGAATAGATATCTCTCTTCCCCTCTCCTTCTTTCTCTGTGTCTATCTTCCTCTCTCAAGATAAATAGTTTCATAAACTAGAAATTATATTTCCTTTCCCCCATCTCTTGTAATCTGTCAAGGTCCTCTAATTTTACAAGTCAGGTTGTAAGGTTTGTATGGTAGGAGCTTTTACTTGGTGATCCAATTCAAGAGTTGCTCTTTGAAAAATCTCATAAATTATTTTAAAATAATTGTTTGGTATACCTACCTCTAGATCCTTTTTCAGTAACAAGATTTGTTGCTTTATTATTTTTCCTTGAATAAGATCAGTCTTTGATTGTTATTGTTGTTGGTGGTGGTATAGGTGTTTGTGTGTGTATGTGTACATGTGTGTGTGTAAAAGTTCATTTAATATAGTCACTCTGAAAATCGTATTTATCTTCTATAGTTTTTGATGGCTTAAATTTTCTAATTCTTTATTTTCACTTCATTACAGTATTTTTCTCTATTATCAACTATTTTTAAGTATGACTTAAATGATTTCTTCATCTCCTCAAATCCTTTTTGTCTCTTGGCACATATGTCCGTTGTCTACATTTTTTAGTACATTAAATTCTTTTTTATATTGTTCATTTTTTCAAATGACAAAACTGGAGGAAAAACAAAACAATGAATACTAAAAACAATAAAAAAACAGTCATTTGAGGGACAACAAAAGAGGGACTTGCCTTTTACATTAGCTAGAAATCTGCTCCATTATGTAGAGAGAAATTTACAGCAATGCAGCCAGGAACAAAATGATGCCCATGTTTGTCTTTGGCTACAACAAAGGGACAACATGAAGCGATCAGCAGACATCCCTGATGTTTAAACTTCAAGGTGACTTTTTCCCCGAGCATTCTATCTTAATCTTGTAAATCAAGGTAAAATGTGGGTCAAATTCCTACAGTATCACTGAACTTAAGAATTGGGGCTGCCATTGTGCTAATAGTTAAAATTAACTGTAATGAAGTCTTTATAAATTCATTTGAAAGGCATAAGCCTCTGATTGATTTCAGGGTTATGAAATTCTCACTACAGAAAGTATTCTGGAGCATGAGTTGTCTATAAGTTGAAACAGATTCCTATTGTTTCTTCTTCCACCATCTATCCCAATCCTCTAGAATATGTTTTCAGTGGGGCTTGTAAAAATTGTATACCTCTGTCTCAATGGTATTTTCAAATTACTAGAGTAGTTTTATTTTTTAGGAAATATTTCTGGCATTTCTAATGTGTATATTGTAAAGGAAACAAGGGCTGGCAAGATGGCATAGAGGGTATTGGTACCTGCCACTGTTCCAGAGGACCAAATTTCACATCCCAGAACCCTCATTGGGCTGTGCACACCTGCCTGCAACTCAGAATTAAGAGAATGTTCTTTTTTTCTTGTCTTCACAAATAACCTCACACCACATGGCATATAACAACATAGACATATACATATAAAGGCTGTCTAACATCCTCAAATGAGAAGATTTACTATTTCTTTTGTGCTTATTATAAAACATAGATGAAAAAGAGAAAATTAAAACTATTCAAGTTGTATACCTGTGGGTTTGAACCCAATTTGAATTTTCCAACACTTTACATTTGTACAAAATGGGAAGATAAATAAGCAAAATAAAGGATGCCTCTAAAAGTAATAAGTTACTTTCAATGTATTAGACAAAACATGGGTAAACTTTGAATTAAGTCTCTAAATCCTTTGGGTCTGCAACCAGGACTTAGTCATTGATTTATCAAGAGCAATAATAATCTAGTTCTATGCAGTTACTTTGCAACATGCAAACAATTCTCAGTGAAAAGAAGAAAGCATACTGTATGAACAGTTTTATTTCATTCTATCAGGCATTTCAAGGTGACATGAAACTCAATTAACTACTGAAATGGCAGGCAGTGAGAAATGCAATTTGAATAAGAAGGGATACATTTAATGACAGGGAAAGAGCTAGTTATGAGGGAGAAAAAATGAAAACTAAATTTTAGGTAGCCCCTAAATTGAATTACTCATCTCTTGGTTTTTGTCTGCACTTCTAGTGTTGTGAGATGACTTTTTGAATGTCTTGTTTCCCTATTTCTGGAATAGTGAAAAAGAAGATGTTTGCCAAAATCAGCTTATTACAAGGAGGGGCTCTGCTCAAGAGAATCAAATCAACTGCTCACATGTTTCATTTATTGCCAACACAGTCCAATTATAGCTGCAGTGGAGAGGGCCAATGGGAATCAACAATTTCACCCTAATTCATTAGGAAACATTTTAAATATACTCACAGCTAATAAGACTCTTCATGACTTTTAATTTTCATTTCAAATATATTAAAAAATTCTAAAACTGAATGACATTGGCAAAGTCTATGCTCCTCTCTTTCAAAAAAAGAAAAAAAACAAAGCAACAAAGACTAAGTGATTCTAAAATAACAGTTTATCATGGCTAAGAAAATATTGAACAGAAGTACTAAGAAGAACAATTAGGTTTCCTTATTGCACCACTCTAGTAAAATAAGAAATATCTCCATTATGGGATAAGTGTTTTTTTATTCTGATTAGTTTACCCCAAAATTTAATGTACTGCTTAGGATAGAAGCTATATAGAACCTAGTGGTATATTTTTAAACACTGATTTGTTAACTATAGCAAATGAGATTGCTGTTTATTTGAATTTAAGCTATAAAAACTTGTGCAAAATTTCAGCAACTTTTTCTTGCTTTACTATTTTGGGTTGTCCCATCATAGGTTATGTAATCCCAGTAGAGGAAATTCTAATTGTTTTTCATACCCTTGTTATTTGTTACTATATGTCTTATGTCATTAAAAAATTATCACTAAATTCTGCAAAATCTCAAGCATACCTGAGGGCTCTTCTGGAAAAAATAGCAACTAAGTGTAGCTAATTAAAATAATTTATAATTAAATATCTACCAAAAATCTTATTTTGCAACTTTAGGAACTGCACTTGGTATTTTTATTTCTGTGATTTACTTAGAGATAATGAAGTTAAAGGTTTATGAAAATTATACTAATATAATATATGAAAGAGAGACAGAGAGAGAGAGATACAATTTATTTTTTATATTGAATGACTTCCTATCATGTTCTGAATATTATTTTCTGTAGTCTTATGGTAAAGGTGGCTATGGTTCCAAAGAACTCTCAGAGACTAAAAGAAATTCTAAGTTTGTGGTACTAAATATACATACCACACCAGAAGATGAGGTCTCCTCTTGATCTTTTATTTAAAATAATATATTGTTGAGTACAGTCAAACCTATTCCTGTACTTAATAAAAGGATAAAATGTGACAAGTAAAGTTGATTGTGTCTTTTTTCTCTTATTATTACAGGATTTGTGAACTGAATAGATTACAAAGAAACGTTGTTTATTTTCATTAACAGTTCTGGAGCCTGGACAGTCCAAGATCAAGCAGATATATCTAGGAAATACTTAGACTTCCTTTTTATCATGGCTCAGAAAGAAATGGAAAATGAGTCTATGTCTAGAGATAAAATTTCAAGCAACATTTTCTGTAACTGAAAGACTTAGAATTTACTTCCTGAGAAAGAAATAAATTCCTTTTAATTAAAATATTTACTCTGAATATTCTTGCCGACTAAGTAACAATAGAATAATTATAATAAAATTTTAACCTTGAATTTGGATGATAACAAAATCGGCTATCCTCAAGAGACACATTTGGAAAAGACATTCAGTTTTAAGGATATGTACTCCAGTGACCTTAAAAATGAATATCTCCAAAGTCCATCAGATCATTTTGGGGAGGGCCCTCACTATCCCTGGGGAGTGGGTTGGGGTTGGGTGGGAAACCATGGGAGGATGGGAGGGTGAGGGAATGGGGGGAGATGGATATGTAAACAAGAATGTTAAAATAAAATAAAATAAAAATGGCAAAGTGCTTTATAATTTGCCTGGTTTGCATTGTAAATCATCAGGTAAGTAACCAAATTCACTGGGAAGCATCACAGCACTGAAGAATTTTAATCAGAATTTCAATTTGTTAAATTATAAAAATGACAGAAAGACTTCCTTTAAAAGAAATAGATAATGTAAAAAAATGAATTGAACGTGTACAAAACGTGTAAGGTCTGAGTTTTATCCTCTACTGAGGCATCATCTAATGAAGGTTATACACACTTCCAAAAGAATGCTATCAGTTGTTTCTTAGTGCTCAAACACAAACGCTATAGAGGGCTTTCACATTTGCAACACAAGAGGTATAAGGTATAAGCTATCGAAACACACCAACTCGTAACATCTTTTTCTGATGTTAGCATTTTATTTACTTTTTTCTGAATTCTAGTTGTTTTAATATCATATTGATCACAGGAAATCAGAAAATTAGATTATGCTGCCTAGAACTGCCTCCTTTGCTCTTACATAGGACACCTTGGTCCAGATAAAAGACTTACAAGGAGGAAATAAGAAGAGAGGGGGAGGCCACAGCGGGAAAGATGGCAGACAGGAAGGCGGGATAGGAGAAGCCAGAGTAGCCGCAGCCAGTCCAAACTGGAGGAGGACCTCAAGAAGAAGCAGAAAAACCTGTGAAAACTAAGACTGTTTGTTCCAGTAATGGAGCTGAAAGTTCCAGTCACAGCGCTGAAAAGCTATCAGCTGAGGAAGAAGCTGCGGACCTTCACACAAAGCCTACAATGGCAAATCCAAACTTGGAGATCTTTGGAGGCTTCCTTCCTGACATTTCGCTCAGGGCAGGGTCCAGGCACTCCCCTAAGAGTCCAGGCTGAGAGATCAACCCTCTTTGTGTTATGGACACAAGAAGTGCAATTGTATGCCAGGGATAAATACTGATCTACTGTCTAGGGCCCCATAGGTTGCCCAGGCCTCCTCACTGACTCTCACACTCAGGGGGTCTGGATCAGTCCCATGCTGGCCTCCCAGCTGTCAGCCTGGGGTTCAATAGCTCCCCCTTGTTCAGGTCAGCTGTGTTGGCTGGTTTCCCCTGCCCATTCTTTGTCAATTTGAGCATTGCTCCTCTCTCTCTGTCACTGGGTCCCGTGGCTTCAATTTAGTGTTTAATTGTGGGTGTTTGCCTCTGCTTCCATCAGTCTCTGGATGTAAGTCCCCCCGCCATGTTTCCAATCTGTTCAGGAGATCTTGCTTCATTCCTCTTCTCTGGGGTACCATGCATATCTCTCTTAGGTGTACATGGGCTTTTTTAATGTGACAGTTAATATATCTTTAGTAGTCACAGACAAAAAAGATTTCTTTGAAAATTACAATGTTAAATTTGGAGGCTGCTTTGGTGAGTTTCATTGGTGGTAATTATTCACTAGGTGTTTTTAACATAGTAACTTCCAAGAGGCAGCCTTTGGATATTCTTAGCACTTTGTCCCCTACATTTAGGTTACTAATAAGCCCCAAGTAAAACAATGGAAGTGTGCACTGTTAGTTCTTACATGATAAGTATATCAAGATACATAAATTTAACTTTTATGTAACCAAACTGCTCATTTGTCCATTTACTGTTTGTTGAAATAACATCTCTTCTGTATATTCTTTACTTGACTCAAATGACATATTAACCTGAGGTCAAGATGAGGAGAGATGACTGAGCTGAATGTCTTTACTAAAATTGCAATAAATTTTGTCAAACTTGAAAAAAAGATGAGAGTCTGAAACCTTCATTTTATTTATTTCACTTTTCTTTGGAAATTTTATTCATGTGTATTCTATTTATATTATTATATGTGAGTATTTTATTTATATTATTTTCAACACACCCTGCTCATCTGCTACTCCTTCTATTTCTGTCAACTCTCTCATCAGATTCAAGACCTTTTCCCTTTTAGCTACATTTATGTAAATGTATACATACAGATGTATGTATATACATATACACATACATATGTATAATGCAAACATATAAAATACATATCTATAATACAACCTTCTGAGCCCATCTAATTAGAGGTAAATCCTGCTCACTGTGAAGGAATTCATGTCTGTACAACATATCTAACCAACAACCTGTATCTAGTGAGGTCATGAAACCTAAAGGACAAAGAGCTAATAGCATTTCTGTAATCATGTATAATTCTCAACTGCATTTTTAAAATATCTATCCCTACACACATACATAAATATAGCTCCCACATGTCATTTTTTTCAGCAGGTAAAGAGACTCACAGAATAATCACAATTGGTCAAAATGCAGAGAATAACTGACCATTAGGATGCCTAGAGACCCTAATACATGCATAATACAGTGCCTACACACTAAACCTCGGGCGACTTCACCAAAGATGAACAGAAAAATCATAGAGAGAGATGACTAGGATATTTGCTATGAAAGAGTTTCTTTCATGGAGAACAAAGAGTTCCTGTAGGGACACCAGACCTTGAGCAGAGACCCACTTCTCCATCAGCCTGGGAGTAGGCAGCTGTAAGACAATGTTTACTAAAAACATGTTTACTAAAAACAATACAATGCCAGGGGCAATAAGTTCCTGAAAAGGCCTGGCCCTTAGGAACCACCCTGACCTCGACATTTTCCAAAGACTAACTGCCTCTTCTGACACACCCAAGTCAGTTTTCTGGTGTCAGAGCAGAACCAGCCAGGGGTAGAGAGAGAGCAGAACCTTTTCTGGAGGGAGGCCTTTCTTGGGAAGTTTTCTTGAGCCTTTTTGGGGCCTGCTTAAAATTTTCTTTACCTCATTGAATGAGTCTCTGTGTTGTCAATCCCCGACACCCTCTGCACATTCTCGGACACAGGCTGCACAGCGGGCACAGCAAGTTCCCATGAGATCTTTTTTTTATTTTTAAATTAAATTTAATTTAGAAACAAGGTTGCTTCACAGGTCAATCCCAGGTCCCTCTTCTTTTCCCTCCCCTCCTCCTATGCCCTCCCACCAATCCCCCCAAAATCCCCTCATTTCCCCAGGGAGGATGAGGCCCTCCATGGGGTGTCCATTGTCTGTCATTTCATCCAGGGCAGGGCCTAGACCCTCCCCCAAGAGTCCAGGCTGAGAGTGTATCTCTCATTGTTGGATTGGCATCCAAAACTTAAGACTTTTACAATGACACTGTCATCTGACACTTGATCACATTTTATTTCTTTAGATCATAAAAAACAAATGCTATAATATACTTTCCTATGCCATGTACTGGTTTTTGCTGTTTGTTTTCATACACATAAATATCTGCCCATCAGTTTATGATTTTAAATTCACAACCTTATATTCTCCTTTTAATCTTATAAACCTGGTTCATTGTTCACACTAAGATCAAGCATATGTGATACTCAGCACAATTATAATTTAAGGTGTGTTTACTGTTTTGTAGCATCCCCCTCTCTTTCTCTCTGAAACAAAGTCTAATATAACTCTTTCTTCCTGTAAAGTTGCGATAGATATAAATTTGTGATGCAGCCACCTTACCTCTCAAGTATCAGGGTTTTTGACATAATTTTCTGTTATATTATAATTAACTGACACTAATTTGAGATAGATTTTACAAAGATGGGTGATTCTTAATACAGTACATAATAGTATCAGGATCTCAGAAGTTTCTCACTGCTGGAATCAAAACAAAATATATTAGAAACACTGTTATAATATTACTCTTGTCTGCATTTTTGAAACATAGACAGTGTATTCCTTATGTAACCTGTGTTTGTTGTGTTAATTCTGAACGATTTGTTTACAATTAAACAAAACAAAATCTGTATTGACCACCTGGCCCAGTTGGTCAAAGGAATTGCTGTCCTCTGTTTATTCCTGTCCACTCAGCACTTAGAGTCTCCAGGGCATACTGTTGGTCTTAATCATAAATTGAAAATGAGAAGCAGAATAATTAAAGAGCAAACTGTAATTATGAGGCAGATCTTAAGGGACTAAAACTAACATTGAGTATAGGCCTTCAGTTTCTTATTAGTGCATTAAGGAATAGCTATAAACAGCCTTGTTAAACCCAATTAAATAGTTCATCAGAAAGATTTTTCTCATTAGCACAGCCAGAATAGCTTGACTTTCAGAACTTTGTGACTGGTTATGCATGAACATTGCTCAACATTGACTTTGTCTTTTATGATTAGAAAAATGTTTTAGTTATTCCAGTGGTGTTTAAAATTATTCCTTGAGAAACTTTTGACCTTTATAAGATTTTATATGATTTTAGAAATGCTCTCTGTTTCAAGGAGATGTCGAAGTCTCCAAAGTTATATTTGGTGTAAAGGGAAATATGTGCTGTGATTATTTGAGTGATCATTGTTACAGAAGATCCTATATTTGAATATTTGTTTCCAAGGTGATCAATCTGTTTGGGAAAGATTAGGAGTTGTGACCTTTTTGGAAATGGTATATTTCTGGGTGTTTGGCTGTGAGCTTTCCAAAAACCACACCATTACCATTGAATTAATATTATACTTCCTGCCTTTGGTAAACTCTTAGCTACTGCTTCACAACTGGGCCTCTCTGCCTGCTGCCTTGCTTATTACTGTGATGATCCTGGATACATGCTATGAAAATGTAAGCAAGCCCCCAACTAAATGCTTGCTTCCTTAAGTTGACTTGGTTTTGGTCTTTTGTCACAGCAATAGAAAAGTAACTAAGATACAGATAGACTCAAACAAAAGTGCAATTCCCAGACAGATGGAACTAATTTGTTCAGTTATCTACCACTTAGTTTTAATACTGACAAGTTTTGTATGTTGAAACACATTTGAGAATAGCATAGTAATGAATCTGAACAATTATATTTCACTGTCTTGGGTTTTTTTTAAGAAGTTGTACTAAAATTATTTGATCTGTATTTTCTCAAATATGTTGGTGGATATAAAACTGGAAAGAGCTAATTACAACATCTGTTGAAACAGACTGAAAGGTGTTTAGGTAAATATTTCCAGACTACTAACTAATGAGTATGAATGGAAATTTCTATGGTGTTAACCTTCACTATATTTTAAAAATATGTACTTAAATTATTTCTTATTTTTTAGTATACTCAACATTATTTATTTACATATTTATTTATTCATCTTTGGTTTTTCAAGACAGGGTTTCTCGGTGGCTTTGGAGGCTGTCCTGGAACTAGCTGTTGTAGACCAGGCTGGCCTCGAACTCACAGAGATCTGCCTGCCTCTGCCTCCCAAGTGCTGGGATTAAAGGCGTGCACCACCATTAGTAAACTATTATACCCCAATTTGCACATTCAGCATATTTAAAACATTCCTTACTGGTTGTTTTCACTAGATTTTTTTTAGGTTAACATTCTCCTTACAGAATACAGATAAACTAAATTTATTGGAGGATTCCTACAGTTGAAGGTCAAAATTTGATTTTCCAGGTGGGCATGGTGACTCATGTCTTAAATCCCAACACTTGGGAAACAGAGGCCTCTACATTCTATTCTCATTGTTTCTGGAATGCATGCCCAAGTCTACAGAAAAAGAAATAGAGAAAACAACCCAGCCACAAAACTTTTGACCTACAATCTGTTTTAAAGAAGGAAGACAAAAAAAAAAAGAAAGAAACCAAATAAAATGGTTACTAATGATATTCTCCTATAATGGTAGGTAAGTGCTTCATCCAATCATCATCAGAGAGACCCACTTGATGCATATCGGAACAGATCAAGATTCCCACAGTTTGTCATTATGAGAGTGTCTAAATGGCAGGCTGCCTTTAAATCCCTCCCCTCATATCTCAGAGAATCCTGAGGAAGATGAAGTAGAAAGAGTATAAGAGCCAGGGGGATAGAAGACACCAGGAAAAACAAGGCCTTCTAAGTCACCTAAGCAAGGTACAAATGAGTTCACAGAGTCTGAAGCAGCAAACACAGGAACTACATGGGTCTACACCAGGTCCTCTGCATATATAATTATAACTATGATTAGCTTTGTATTTCTCTGGGACTCTTTACTTTGAGATCAAGTTGGTCTCTGACCATTGAGCCTACTGTTGGAACTCGTCCTCCTGTTTTTTGTATTGTCCAGCCTTAATATGAAAGCTTTTGCTTCAGCTTAGCAAATTTATTTTGTCATGGTTGGTTGTTATCTCTTAGAAACCTCTTCTTTTCTAAGTAAAGACAGAAAGGGAGTGGATCCATAGAAGAGGGGAGATGGAAAGTAACTGGGAAGAGCAGAGGGAGAAGAAACTATAATCATGATATAATATGTGGGTAAACAATCTATTTTCAATAAAAACAAAACAAAAAGAAAAGAAATTCCTAGTTCATCAGTTTAAAATTGTATTTCAAATCAAATGCCATTAGATTTAAAACCAATTTTGTATTATTCACAACATATGTTTAAATAATTGTTCCAAAATTTCCTTGGTTTCATTTTTTTCTCGTGATATATTAATTAATTTTTTGCTTATGTTCCTCATAAGATTGAAATTCTATAAATAAACCTCGCCTGCACACACATGTAATTAATGTATGCAAATACTGCTACAAGTATGTACAAACATACACACATATACACACATACACACACACACACACACACAAATTGAGAGTAAATCCAGCTTCTGTTGTTCATGATACCTTCAATATTTAATGGGTCTTCCTTGCTCACAAAACATTACAGATGACAATGAACTAATAGTCCAAGGTTTTAATCACATAGTAAAACTAAGAATAGTATGAGAAACCACAGGGAGCAGTTACACAGTTTCAAGCAAAATGACATGAAAGGTGAAATTGCAACAGCACTGCTAACCAGAAGTTGAATTTTAAAGGATTGTATTGTCTTGAATGAAATACTGAAACTGACCTGCAAGAGCAACACCACAACAATTACAAATTTATAAACTGCCCAATACAACATTCACTGAGTAAATTTAGTAATTAGATGAAACTAAGGAAACATTCACAACTTTTTCATTTGAAGAATATTTATCTTGGTATTGTTAATGTGCTTAGAGACATTGTCCTCCCCCATCATTTAGAAACTCTCTTCAGAAATATTTGTTGTTCATAGTTTAGATCTTGACTTAGGAATAATTTGGTCCTTGTTCTGTTTCTGAAGTATGTCTTAATCACTTCATTTTCCTCTCATTAGCTGTTACTTCACAAAAGAGATTATTGAGTGCCAGCCGAATTTAGCACAGAAAGGTCAAATTTGCCTAAAATTATCAACTGCTGTCCTCTTTCACTTCTGTTAATAATAATATAATATCTAAAATACTTATTTTGAAATATACATATGCCTTCTAGGAAATTCTGTGGCTATAATTAGTCTCTTCAGAGTTGAAAAAATGATGACAAAAGTCAATGCCTTTCATATTTAGTGAATGTTATCAAGCCCTTCTAATTGGCAGACTGAATTTCTACAATTTTCCTTCAGCCTTAAATAAAAGATTGTTTTATGGATGTGTTCACTGAGACTTGCATCCACATCTATTTTCACATTTTATCTATCTGATCAACAGTTTTCTGATGAGTCTATAGAAATATATAATGCCAGTGTTCATAGTTGTCCTCAGGTCCTAAACTGGATAGCCTTAGCCTACATAAATATCATAAATTATAGAAAAATCAAAAAACTGTATTACAGAATTAAAATTCAAAGAAGTTTTTATCTTGAAAAAGATATTTATCAGAATGGATTATCTATTATATGTGCCTGACTTCTGATTTATATACACTTTGGCTCTAATATTAGGCAAGTCATTCTTAAAGGTCAGCCGAGTCCTTTGAGGCAGTCAAGGCCATGGTTGCCTGACACAAAATGGGCAGGCGCCTCATCTATCTCAACTATGTAACCAAAGTTCTACATCAAATCTGTGTGTACGGATGAAAAAGTTAGAATTTCTGTAAGACTAAAATTATACATGGCAGCTTTACTCATAATATTCAGAAATGTAAACAACCTCAATGTCTCTCAGATGAAAGAAGGATAAAGACAATGTGGTAAATATACTCAGCTATTAAAAACAATGAAATCAGGAAATTTGAAGCAAATGGATGGAGCTTAAAAAAAATCAACCTGAGTGAGCTTGTCTTGCCTGCAGAATGTTCTTCCACCAGAGTCTAGCAGAGTCATCATCATAACAGACAAAGAGCATGGCATAATTGAATAGGGTCTGTTCTTACCCTCAGGTCATCACATAGCATGAAGCTGTTGCTGATGCTCAGGAAATTGGCCTGCAAGCACTGCAGGGAGACACAGGCTAATAGAATGGATTTGAAGACAGAATCCGTCCTTCTGCTGCATACAAGAAACACACCTCAGCCTCAAAGAGAGATGTTACCTCAGAGTTAATGGTTGGGAAAAGATTTTCCAAACAAATGAATCCAAGAAAAAATGGGAGTAACAATCCTAATATCTTACAAATTAGAATTTAAACAAAATCAATTAAAAGAGATGAAGAAGGGCATTAAATACTCATCACAGGAGAAATCTACCAAGAAGAAGTCTCAATTCTGAACATTTATACCCCAAATACGAAGGTATCCATGTTCATAAAAAAACATTGCTAAAATTCCAATCACATATAAAACCTCACAAACTTATAGTGGGAGACTTCAACACCCCATTCTCACCACTAGACAGAACTAACATCCAGAAGCTTAACAAAGAAACAGAGGAACTAACAGAAGTTGTGACCAAATTGGGTTAACAGACATCTATAGAATATTCCATCTAAGCATAAAAGGAATATACCTTCTTCTCAGAACCACATGAAACCTTCTTAAAAATTGACCACATACTTGGCAACACAGCAAACAACAACAGGTAAAAAAAATTGGAATAACTCTAAGTGTCTTATCAGATCACCATTCTTTTAAATTTAGAATTCAACAACAACACAACTTGCAGAAAGCCTACAAACTCATGGAAATTGAATAATGTGCAATTGTACCATAACTGAGTCAAAGAAGAAATAAAAAAAGAAATTAAAGAGTTCCTAGAATTCAATGAGAATGAAGACACAGCATATTCAAACTTATTGAACACTTTGAAAGCAGTACTAAGAGGAAAGTTCATAGCACAAAGTGCCCACATTAAGAAACTGATAGCTCTAGAACAAAAAGAAGCAAACTCACCATGGAAGAGTAGACACCAGGAAATAATCAAATTGAGGGCTGAAATCTATAAAGTAGAAACTAGGAAAACAATACAAAATATCAATGTAACAAAGAGTTGGTTCTTTGAGAAAATCAACAAGACAGACAAACCTTTATCCAAAGTAGCCAAAAGGAAGAGAGAAAACATGCAATTTATGAAAATCAGAAATAAAAAGGAAGACACAACAATGAACACTGAGGAAATCCAGAGGATCATCAGATCATACTTTGAAAAACTGTAGTCCGCAAAATTCGAAAATGTAAAGGAAATTGACAATTTTCTGGATAGATATCACTTGTCAAAATTAAATCAAGAACAGAGGAGCAATTTAAATAGGCCTACAACTCCTAATATTATGTAGAGTGTAGTCTTCCTTGCCAGTTGCCTGGGACCTGCCACGCTGTCTAACCCCCAAATAACACACAGGACACTACATTAATTATGAAGCTGTTGGATGTTTGCTTGGTTTCTTACTGGCTATCTCTGATTTAAGTATTTAACCCATATTTGTTAATCTAAGTATTTCTCTTACCGGAGAAAAGGATGCGGACCTCTTTCTACTCTGACCACCTAATCCTCCTCAACTCCTAGTCCCTATTGGCCCACAGTGCTTTATTCAACAAACAATGAGACAAATTTACAGAATGACATCTCCTATCATCTCCTCTTTTCTGTCTAAATAAAAAGAAAGAATTTAACTTTAGCATAGTCAAATTATATATAACAGAACAGTTATCAAGGAAAAACTATAGTTACAATATTTAGTCCATTAGCAGTTAGTAAGATTTAAAGAAACTACCATCTATCCTGTCTTTGTGAGTCTAAAGTCTTATATGTAACTTATCTTTAATCTTAAGTAAGGAAAACTATGATTAGTTTTTATTACTTTAATTTTAAATAACTTGCTTCACATGCCAATCCTAGTTCCCTCTCCATCCCCTACTCCCTCACCACACCCACCATCCCCCCCAAGCCTCCCACCCTATCCCCACTTCCTTCCACATAGGGAATATCCAGAGTCTGTCATTTCACTCAGGACAGGGTCCAGACACTCCCCTAAGAGTCCAGGCTGACAGAGCATCCCTCTTTGTGTTATGGACACACAAATTCCATTTGTATGCCAGTGATAAACACCGATCTACTGCCCAGAGCCCCATAAGTTGCCCAGGCCTCCTCACTGACTTTCATACTCAGTGGGTCTGGATCAGTCCCATGCTGGCCATCCAGCTGTTTATCTGGGGTCCAAGTGCTCCCCCTTGTTCAGATCAGCTGTCACTGCTGGTTTCACCAGCCCATTTTTTGCTAATTTGCTCATCACTCCTCTCTTTCTCTCTGTCACTGGGTTCCATGGGTTCAGTTCAGTGTTAACTGTGAATGTATGCCTCTGATTCCATCAGTCACTGGATGAAGGTTCTAGAATGATATATAAGGTAGACATCAAGTTCATTATCAGGAATGAACATTTAATGTAGTCTCTCCACTTTTGCTTAACTTGCCAGTCAGTGTCATCCTTTTAGATCACTAGAAGTCTCACTGGTGCCAGGGCTCTCTTCAAACCTATGACTCCCTCTATTATGGTATTTCTCATCCTGTTCTCTGCCTATTCTACCCCCCCCCCACTAAACCTTCCTGTTCCCATATGACCTACTCTCTCCTCCTCTTCTCCCCCTCTCTTCTTCCCAGCTCCCTCTCCCTGCCTACCTCCTGCTGTGTTTCCAATCTGTTCAGGAGATCTTGCCTCATTCCTCTTCTATGGGGTACCATGCATATCTCCCTTAGGTTCTTTCCTGTTTCCCAGACTCTCTGTCAGTGGAATTCCAGACTGGCACTACCCTGATCCATGTCTGAAATCCATATATGAGTGAGTACACACAATGTTTATCTTTTTGTAACTGGGTCACCTCACTCAGTATGGTTTCTTCTAGTGCCATCCATTTGCCTTCAAATTTCAAGATTCCATTGTTTTTTTCTGCTGAATAGTACTCTATTGTGTAAATGTACCACATTTTCTCTATCCACTCTTCTGTTGAGGGGCGTCTAGGTTGCTTCCAGATTCTGGATGTTACAAATAATGCTGCTATGAACATAGTGGAACACATATCCTTGTTGTATGAATTTGCATCTTTTGGATATATGCCAAAGAGTGGAATTGCTGCGTCTTGTGGTAGATTGATTCCCATTTTCCCGAGGAATCTCCATACTGATTTACAAAATGGGAGTATGAGTTGGCACTCTCACCAGCAGTAGAGGTGTTTTCCTCTCTCTCCAAATCCTCATCAACATATATTGTCTTTTGTGTCTTTAATTTCTTCTTTTATTTCTTCTTTTACCCAGGGATGGTGCAATTGTGAATTGTTCAATTTCTATGACTTTGTAGGGTTTCTTCGATTTGTGTTATTGTTGAATTCTATTTTTCATGCATGGTGGTCTGATAAGATACAGGGGGTTATTCCAATACTTTTTATATCTGTGGAGGTTTGCTGTGTTTCCTATTATGTGATCAATTTTAGAGAGGGCTCCATATGGCACTGAGAAGAAGGTATATCCCTTTGTTTTGGGGTGGAATGTTCTATAGATGTCTGTTAACCCAGTTGGGTCATAATTTCAATTAGTTCTTTTGTTTCTTTGTTAAGTTTCTGTCTGAAGGTCCTGTCTAGCATTGAGAGTAGAGTGCTGAAGTCTCCTACTACTAGTGTGTGAGATTTTATGTGTGATTTGAGCTTTAGTAATGTTTCTTTCACCAATGTGGGTGCCTTTGTATTTGGGGCATTGATGTACAAAATTGAGACTTCATCTTGATGTGCTTTTCCTTCGATGAATATGAAATGTCCTTTTTCATATCTTTTGATTGATTTTAATTTTAAGTCTAATTTGCTAGATATTAGGGTTGTTACACCATCTTGCTTCTTGGGAACATTTGTTGGCAAATCTTTTCCCAACCCTTTTTCTGAGTTAACATCTGTCTTTGACATTGAGATGTGTTTCTTGTATGCAACAGAAGGATGGGTTCTGACTTCGTATCCATTCTGCTAGTCTCTTTCTTTTTATAGGTAGGTTGAGACCATTGACATTGAGGGTATTAATGACCATTGAATGATTATGCTTGTTTGTGTTTGATTTATTTTTAGTGGTGTTATTGTGTGTAGGTTCTCCTCCCCTTTTCTTTTGGTGTTTGGTAAAGTGGGATCATCTATTGCCTATGTCTTTGTGAGTATACTCATCTTTGTTGGGTCTAGGTTTTCCTTCCAGCACTTTCTGTAGAGCTGGATTCATGGATTTATACTGTTTAAGTCTGATTTTGTCATGGAATGTTTTGTTTTCTCCATCTATGGTAATTAAAAGCTTTGCTCGATATAGTAGTCTGGGCTGGCTTCCTTGTTCCATTAGCGTTTGTAGGACATCTGTCCAGGATAATCTGGCTTTCATAGTTTCCATTGAAAAATCAGGTGTAATTTGGATAGGTCTGCCTTTACATGTTACTTGGCCTTTTTCTTTACCTGCTCTTAATATTTTCTCTTTATTCTGTTTGATGTTTTGATTATTATGTGGTGAGGTAAATTCTTTTTCTGGTCCAGCCTATTTGGTGTTCTCTAAGATTCTTGTATTTTCATAGGCATATACTTCTTTAAATTAGAGAAGTTTTCTTCTATGATTTTGTTGCATATGTTTTCTGTACCTTTGAGCTGTATTTCTTCACCTTCTTTTATACCTGTTATTGTCAAGTTTGGCTTCTTCACTGTGTCACATATTTCCTGGATATTTTCTCTTAGGGATTTGTTGGGTTTGAGATTTTCTTTGGTTGGTGACTGTATATCCTCTAATGAGTCTTCAACACACGAGATTCTCTCTTCTATGTCTTGTATTCTATTGGTGATACTTGTATCTATAGTTCCTGATCATTTGCCCAGCTTTTCTATTTCCAGCATCTCCTCATTCTTTTGTTTTCTTTATTGTTTCTATTTCAGCTTTCAGTCCTTCAAATGTTTAAGTTGTTTCCTTATTTGTTTGGTTATTTTTTCTTGGTACTCTTTAGATTCTTTAAGAGATTTGTTTATTTCTTGAATTTTTTGGTTCATAATTTCCTACATTTCATGTATTTTTTGTTTGTTTTTTCTTCTATTTCTTTAAGGGATTTCCTTGTTTCCTCTTTGAGGGTCTCTATCATCTTCCTAAAATAATTTTTAAGGTCTGTCTCTTCTGCTTCAATTATGTAGTGCTTCTCAGTTCTTGCTGGCATTCAGTCTCTAGATTCTGGTGGAATCATATTGGTCTCTCTATTGCTGAGTTATCTCTTATTCTGTCTTCTTCCCATCTCTTCCTTCAGTGGGTGCAGTTGGGATCTTTCTGTCTCCATTGGTCTCCTTCTTTCCTGAAGCTGAATTTGGGGATGCAGAGGGTGTGGCTGGAAGGACTGAGGCCTTTCCTGTGTGGCAGACCCTATGGATGCCAGGCACAGTCCCCCAGAGGATTGAGGGAGTGAGTGATGGACGGGGGAGTGGTCCCAGAGAGACCCAAGTTCCCCTGAGACTGAGGATGCCGAATGGTGGGGTCTGGTATGTGAAAACTGTGATTATAACTATCTGCCTTCAACTCCAACAAACAGCACAATAAGATAATACATAAACACTAGAATTGAGAGAGACATCTTAATACCTGGACAATCATCTGAAGTTCCTCTTTAACATTGGGGCATCCATCTTCAGCCCATAGGCCACAGTGTGTCTGGAAGATTTCTCAGCAAAGCAGGAAATTTCAAGCTGTCCATCTGCATTGGCAGTGGGTCATTCATTTTTCTGTGTCCTGAAGAAAGTCTGGCAGAATCTTCCATGAATCAAGAACCCTGAAGGATTGTTTCAGTCCAGTAGTCACGTACCTGTGGGTCCTTCATGTCCAGTTTATACTGCAACAGTCAAGCAGTCCAGGCAAGAGCAGTTTCTTGCCTAAATGGCTAATCTTGTCATGTTGAAAGCAAACTCCACATCGAGTCTCTTCGACACCAATCTTCCTCTCAGATGTAATTGGTGTACCAGGAGCAGACATTTCACATTGTCAAGAAAAACCCTAAACCATTTTCTGAAGGTTTCTGAAAGGACTGAAGACTATCTATCTTAAATATATCTCTGTATATCTAGAAAACTTAACTTACCTAACTATAAATCCTGACTATTATAAGTAACTACCTATAATCTGTATTTAATTATGCATTACATTTTAAATGATCAGTATAAGCACAATACTTAATAGGGGAAATATACACATCACAAAATTGACCTAAATTTTTATCAATAAGTGAAAAACCATACCAATACAAAGTATTTCCATACCATAATCCCCTTTTACCTTTCGATCATTAAGCAATTATAAGCAACCCCATTCCAATGTAAACAAAGATTTATAAACAATATGGGAAATTGGACGTTGCTCATTCCAAACTGCTTCCCGCTGATAGGGGGTGCTGTCCATACCATGAGGATCATGACAAAACTCAGAAACATGGCTAAGTCCTTATTTTTGTAGTCCTTAAGGCTGTGTCATCTCAGCTGTCTTAGATGTTGGAACACCTGGCCCACTGCTTCCAGTAGTCTTGGCTCATGAAACCATAGAAGCCTGGAAGGAATCTACAGCTTTCCATTCTGTGGAAACACAAATAAAGTATCTTTTCCAAAGTAGCATATCCTTATACTTAAATTTTGATGTCAAGGCATTTAATTCAGCAGCATTTATAATCAAGTGTACTGTAGCAGTTATTCCTTCTTTAGCAATTAAAAAATTGAAAAACACAGCATAGAGTATCCAGACTCTCTTTGTATTTTCCATCTTTATGAGGCATATATTATTCTATTTCTTTTACTTCAATTTATTTTTTCTCTGAAACAGGGTATCTCTTTATAAACTACCTGTCTCTGTCTCTGGAGTGCTGGGATTAAAGAAATGTGCCACTACACCCAGCTACCTTCTTTGTTTATGTTTTCCTCTCTAATGCTGGGATTAAAGGCATGTGCCACCAATGCCCAGCTACTTTATTTTTATTTTTTCCAATATCTTGTTTCTTTTACTCTCCCAAGTACCTATATTTTTATTCATCTGAAGTTGACTTTACTGTATAATTTTATTTATTTTTGGCTATATGTCTTATATAGGCTTAAGAACATGGCTAAAATTATAGCAGAAACTGCTGTTGGCTTTCCAAAATGGAGGGCATAAATTTGACTCCAGCTCACAGCCTCAGTCTATGCTGACATTCACCAGCATGGTGCTAGCTTGAAGTTGTGGTCACTGCCATTGCCAGATGCTTGTGCACACCATTCAACTGTTAGAAGAGTCATTTAAAAGGACCTTGCTGGTTTGTTTTTCCTTATGCTGAGTCAGGAAGACTCCCTTAAGTGAGCTGCTTCAGTCTCTGCTTGTCGCTAGCAAAACAGAGCCCACCTGAGAAAACTTCTGCTCCAAAAACCATGCTTCTCTGTGTTCTTTTGTTTCTAAAATTTCTTTTAAGCTCTTGTCATTCTGTGTGGAAATTTATGATCTCACTTATGACAACCATTATGTAGAGTGTAGTTTTCCTTGCCAGTTGCCTGGGCAATGCCTCATTATCTGAACCTCCAAATAACACACAGGACACTATGTTATTTATGAAGCTGTTGGCCATTTGCTTGGTTGCTTACTGACTAACACTGACTTAAGTATTTAACCCATAATTGTTAATCTAAGTATTTATATTACGTGAGAAAGGGGTCTGGACCTCTTACTCCTCTGGATGCCTACATGTTTTCTCCCAGTCTCTTTTTTACAGAATCCTCCTCGACTCCTACTCCTACCTGTCTTGCTTCCCTATTGGCCAACAGTGCTTTATTCAACAATAATAAGAGACAGATTTACAAAATGATATCTCCCATCACTAATAAAAATATAAGTAGTCATCAAAAATATCCCAACCAAAAAATGTCCAGCGACAGATGGCCTCAGTGCAGAATTCTGCCAGAAATTCAAGGAAAAGCTTATTCCAATTCTCCTCAAAGTGTTCCACACAATTGAAGAAGAAGGTTCATTGCCAAACTCTTTTTATGAGGCTTCAATAACCTTGATACCCAAGCCATACAAAAACACAACTAAGAAAGAGAACTTCAGACCAATATCCCTTATGAGTATTGATGCAAAAATACTCAATAAAATAGTGGCAAATCGAATCCAAGAACTCATCAGAAAAATCATCCACCAAGATCAAGTAGGATTCATCCCAGGCATGTAAGAATGATTCAACATGTGAAAATCCATCAATGTAATCCACCATATAAACAAGCTGAGAAATAAAAATCCCATGATCATCTCACTAGATGCTGAGAAAGCTTTTAACAAAAGGGATCAGCCCTTCATGATAAAGATCTTGGAGAGATCCAGGATAACAGGAACATAGCTAAACAAATAAAAGCTGTATACAGCAAACCAACTGCCAACATCAAATTAAATGGACAGAAACTCAACACCTTTCCTCTAAAATCAGAAATTAGGCAAGGCTGTCCCCTCTCTCCATACTTCAATATTGTATTTCAAGTTATAGTTAGACCAAAAAGGGAACAAAAGGAGATCAAGGGGATACAAATTGGAAATGAAGAGGTGAAATTTTCACTGTTTGGAGATGATATGATAGTTTACATAAGTGACAAAAAAACTCTAACAGGGAACTCCTGAGGCGATAAAATCCTTCAACAAAGTGGCAGGATTCAAGATCAACTAAAATAAATGTCAGTAGAACTACTATATAAAGAGTTAAAAGGGCTGAGAAAGAAATCAGAGAAACATTACACTTTACAATTGCCACAAACAACATAAAATACCTTGGGGTAACACTAAGTGAAAGATGTGTATTGCCAAAAATTTGAGTCTTTAAAGAAAGAAATAAAAGAAGCCCTCAGAAAATGGAAGGATCTCCTATGCTCTTAGGTAGGATCAATGTAGTAAAAATTGCAATCTTGCCATAAACAATCTACAGATTCAATGCAATCCCCATTGAAATCCCAACACAATTCTTTTTAGACATTGAAAGAACAATTCTCTACTTTATATGGAAAATCAAAAAAAAAACCAGGATAGCCAAAATAACCCTGTTCAACAAAGCAATGACTGAAGGCATCACCATCCCTGACTTCAAGTTCTACTATACATGTATAGTCCTGAAAATCGCTTGATATTGGCACAAAAATAGATAGGTAGACCAATGGACTCAAATTGAACACCACAATATTAACCCATTTACGTATGATACACCTGTTCTTTGCACAAAAAGTTAAAATTATACAATGGAATAAAGAAAGCACCTTAAACTATTGATGCTGGCTAACTGAGGTCTGGCATGTAGAAGACAGTGGACAGATTCATGTCTATCACCCGGCACAAAATTTAAGACCTCAACATAAATCCAGCCACAATGAACCTCTTAGAAGAGAAAGTGAGAGGTACCCTTGGAGAAATTGTTACAGGTGCCTTCTTCCTGAACATAACACCAGGAGCTCAGACACTGAGGTCAACAATTAATAAATGGGACCTCCTGAAACTGAGAAGTTTCTGCAAGGCAAAGGACACAAGTCAACAAGACAAAAAGGCAGACCCCAGAATGGGAAAAAGTATTCACTAACTCCACATTTGACAGAGAGCTGGTCTCCAAAATTTACAAAGAATGCAAGAAGCACGTCTCCAAAACACTAAAGGATTCAATTAAAAAGTGGGCTACACAACTTAATAGAGAATTCTCACTAGAGGAGACTAAAATGGCTGAGAGACACTTAAGAAAGTGGTCAACCTCCTTAGCCATCAGGGAAATGCAAATCAAAACAACTCTGAGATAAGATCTTACTCCTGTCAGAATGGATAAAAATCAAAAAACACCAATGACAGTTGGAGAGGATCTGAAGAAAGGGGAACACTCCTTCACTGCTGGTGGGAATGCCTCCACATACAGCCACCTTGGATATCAGTATGTAGATTCCTCATGGAAATGGGAATCAGTCTACCTCAAGATCTAGCAATTCCACTCTTAGGCATATTCCCAAAAAGTGCACAGTCATACAACAAGGATGTCTGTTCCACTATATTCATAGCAGCATTATTTGTATTAGCCAGAACCTGGAAACAACATAGGTGTCCCTCAATTAAAGAGTGGATAGAGAAAATGTGGTACATTTACACAATGGAGTACTATTCATTGGGATAAAAACAATGGAATCTTGAAAGCTGCAGGCACATGGACAGCACTAGAAGAAGCTACCCTGAGTGAGGTTACCTGTGGGAACAACAGACCTTTGGCAGGAGGCCCACTTCCTCATGAGCTTGGGAGCAGGCAGCTGTAACATACTGCAGAGAAGACATGTTTACTAGAAACATGTTTACTAAAAACAATACAGTGCCAGTAAGAAATGTTTACTGGAGCAATAAGTTCCTAATAAGGTCTTGCCAACAGGAACACCCTGACCTTGACCTTTTCCAATGACTGAGCACCTCTTCCTGACCCCCTATCAATGCCTCTGGTGTCAGGGCATATAAGCAGCCAGGGTAAGAATTAAGCGAAGAGCCTTTCTGGGGCCTTCTTGTAGCTTTCTTTGCACCACCAACTGGTCTCTGTGACATCAATCCCAACACCCTCCTCACATTCTAAGACACAGGCTGAGCAGTGGCGCCGCAATTGCCTAGTCACAATAATACAAACATGGTATATACTCACTCATATATGGATTTTAGACATGGATCAGGGGATAGCCAGCCTACAATCCCATTGTCAGAGAGGTTGGGAAACAGAACCTTCATCCAGTGAATGATGGAAGCAGAGGCGGACACCCAAAGCTAAACACTGAACTGAACTCCTGGAATCCAGTGACAGAGAAGAAGGACTGTGGAGCAAAGGGGTCAAGACTGGGCTAGTTTAGCCCATAGAAACAGCTGACCTGAACAAGGGGGAGCTTTTGGACCTCAGACTGATGACTGGGAGGCCAGCATATAACTGATACAGACCTCCTGAATGTGAGTGTTAGTGAGGAGGCTTAGGCAATTTATGGGTCCTTGGGTTATAGATCAGTATTTATCCCTGGCATACAAATGGACTTTGGGTGCCCATCCTACAATGTGGGATGCTATCTCAGCCTGGACTCTTGGGGGTGGGTCTAGACCCTGCCCTGAATGAAAGGACAGACTCTGGGTATCCCCTATGAAGGGCCTCACCATGCCTGGGGAAAGGATTGCAGATTGGAGAAGGGAGGGAAGGAGGTTTGTTGGGAGGGTGTGTGAGGGGGAAGGGAGAGGGAGCAGGGATTGACATGTGAAGCAACCTTGTTTTTAATTTAAATAAAAAATCTTTTAAAAAAAGATAGTGTCTTCAAAAATTGGTATTGGTCAGACTGGATGTCTGCATGTAGAAGAATGCAAATAGTATGATATTATCACCATATATGAAACTCAAGTTCAAATGGTGCAAATAGCTCAACATGAAACTAGATACATTGAACTAGATAGAAGATAAAGCAGGGAAGATCCATTACTGCATTAGCACAGGAGACAAGTTCCCAAACAGAACATTGATAGAGCAGGCACTAAAAACATCAATTTTGCTACCTCATGAAACTGAAAACCTTCTTTAAGGTAATTGGATACTCTCAGTCTGACAAAGTTACAGCCCACACGGATGGGAAACATTTTTAACCAACTCCATTTCTGATAGGGGACAAATAAACAAAACATATAAAGAAGTAAAAAAAGGTAGATATCAAAAAATACAATTAAAATGCAGTAAAAATCTAAATATGGAATTCTCAACAGTGGAATCCTACATGGAACAGAAACAGTTAAAGAAAAGTTCAGTATCCTTAATTATCAGGAAAATGCAACTAAAATCTATTCTGATATTCTATCGTAATTCTGTAAGAAATTCTAAAAGCAATAACACGTGACAGCCCATACTGGCAAGGATGTAGAGCTAGGGGAAATTACTCCATCACAGGTAGGATTGTATGCTTGTGCAACCACTATGGAAATCAATATGTGAGTTCCCTAGAAAATCTGTAATTGATGATTCCAAACTCCACTATGGCACTGGTGGGTATACATGCAATGATTTTCCATCCTATCTCTAGGTCACTTGCTCAACTGTGTTCATTGTTTCTTTATTCATAATAACCAGAAACTGGAAACAACCTAGAAATCCCTCAATGGAAGAATGGAAAAAGAATATATGACACATGTACACAGCCTACTATTACTCAACTGTTTAAAAAATGACATCATGAAATTTGCAAGTAAATGAATGGAACTAGAAAACATTTTCCTGAGTGATATAATCCAGAACTAGAAAGACAAATATGGTACTTATTAACTTCTAAGTTTATATTAGCTGTTAAGTAAATGATAATCATGCTTTAATCCACAGATCTACAGATTCTTAATGCTATTCTATTATACTCATACAACAGTAGTTTACTCAATTATCACAAGAGAGGTTTCCTCTGGCAGCAGTTAGGAACACTTACTAGCACTAGACCCCAGTCAGACATTATATGAAGAGAGAGTCGAAATTGGAGGTGTCCACAAATTCCCTCCCCCTGGAGCTCAGGGAATCCCTCAGAAGAGTTTCAAAGATCATAGAGTCAAAGGATATGGAGGACGCCCAGAAAACATGACCCTCTGAATCACCTTATCAAGATGCATATGAGCCTAAAGAAAGTGAAGCAGCATGTAGAGGGCCGACCTTAGTCTATTTCAGGTCCTCTGCTGATATATTACAAATATTAGCTTAGAATTTTTTTATTTTAATTTTAAATAGCATGTTTTACATGTCAATCCAAGTTTCCTCTTCCTCCCCTCCTCCCGCACTCTACAACCCCCCAGCCTCCCACCCTATTGCCAATTTCTTTCACATAGGGGATATCTAGAGTCTGTCATTTCATTCAGGGTAGGGTCCAGGCACTCCTCTAAGAGTCCAGGCTGAGAGAGCATCCCAGTTTGTGCTGTGGGCACACGATGACTGTATTCCAGGGATAGACACTGATCCACTGCTCAGGGACCCATAGGTTGCCCAGGCCTTCTCGCTGACACTCACATTTGGGGGGTCCAGATCAGTCCCATGCTGGCCTCCCCGCTGTTGGTCTGGGGTCCAAGAGCTCTCCCCTGTTCAGATCAGCTGTCTCTGCTGGTTTTGCCAGCCCATTCTTTGCCAATTTGCTTATTGCTCCTCTCTCTCTGTCACTGGGTTCCTTGGGTTCAGTTCAGTGCTTAACTGTGGGTGTTTGCCTCTGCTTCCATCAGTCATAGGATGAAGCCTCCCGGATGGTTATAGACATCAAGTTCATTATCAGGAATAAGCATTCGAGGTGATCTCTACACTATTGCTTAGCTTGCCAATTGGTGTCATCCCTTTAGATCACTAGAGGTCACTCTGGTGCCTGATCTGTATTCTAACCTTAGAATTTTTCTAGGACTCCTGACTGTGAGAACAAGTGGGGCTCTGACCCATGAACCTGCTCTTACTACTCTTCCTCCTGTGGGGTTGTGGTGTCCAACTTCATTATGTCAGTTTTGCTTATTCATATTTTATTTAATTTCATTTTGTCATGTTTATTTGTTACCTCCCCCTCCTCAATCTTCTCTTCTGCCTCTTACTTTTCTTCTTTCTCCTCCTTCTCTTCTTCTTTCTCCTCCTCCTCCTCCTCCTCCTCCTCATCATCATCATCATCATCATCATTTCCTTCTTTTTATTTTTCACTTTTCAAGACAGGGTTTCTGTGTATACCTGTAGCTGTCCTGGAGTTTGCTTTGTTGATCAAGATAACCTTGAATTCACAGTAATATGCCTGCTTCAGCTTCCTTAGTGCTGGGGTTAAAGTAGAGCATCACTATCCCTGGGTTTGGCTGTTGTCTCTGACAATCCTGTTCTTTATTTATAAGGTAGAGAAAGTGAGTGGCTCCCAAGGGGAGAGGAGATGTGGAGGAAATGGGAGGAGTTGAGATAGGGAAAACAAGATGCATTATATAAGAAAAGAATCTGTTTTCAATAAATGAGGAAAAACATTTTTAAAATGAAAAACCACGGCCAGGCAGTGGTGGCGCATGCCTTTAATCCCAGCACTCGGGAGGCAGAGGCAGGCAGATCTCTGTGAGTTTGAGGCCAGGCTGGACCGATAGCCTCCAAAACAATACAGAGAAACCCTGTCTCGTAAAAAAAATAAAATAAATAAAATAAAATGAAAAACCACAACAATAAAACTATAAATATCTCCAAGAAAATGTATTGACTCTTGTGTATCTTCAAATATTGCTTGCATATGTGATTCATGACAAAATTCTCATTTCAAAAGCAAATAACATTTCATTAGGCTTACCTGAAGTCTACAAATTACCTTATAATTATTGGCAAGATATTTGAATTTGCACATTTTGTTTTACAAGCTGTTTACCTTTTGATTACTTTTATTTTGTATGTATGGTAGGTGCAAACAAGTAAATATGCTTTTCATGTGCATATAGATGCAAGAGAAAGACTCAGGTCTCCATTTCCTTCTGTCTCCCCGTTTAGGAAAGAGATTTTCTCTGAACACTGAGCTCACATTTTCCCACTAGTTTGACAGTCTTCATGACAGTCTATCTTCCTGTTACCATCTTCCCCATGAGTTGAGGTAGAGATATGTTAGAGAAAATACTTTGCTGAATGCCAAGTCCTTATAGTTTTACAGCAAATCAACTGGTCTCACCCACTGAATAATCTTTTGCCAGCCTATATGAAGAATGATTATATTCAAGTATTGACATCTAAATATTTGATATAAACAGTTCATTTTTGCTCAAACTATTGCCTTCTTAACTCTGAGAATGAAGATAAAATTTTAATACATTTCTATCAAGCATTACTTGAAATATTTGTTCAAGGTATATAAACTGTAAGTCTCCATTAATACTGAAAACAACCCAGTGCTGAAGGCTTTAATCATGTGAAAAACATCAAGAAACAACATGAGTTCAAGTAACTCTTAGAGTTCAGAATTTGGAATTTTTGAGGGTAAGGCAATTGAAGCCTATGCAAGATGGTCTTTTTTCCAGGTTGCTACTTTCTTAATCTCTAATTTGTTGAAGTGTGTTGGAAAAGTCTCATTTTGACAGCTGTCAGAGCAAGCATTCAGAGAACTTTCCTTGAAAGTCTTTCAGATCTTCTGTAAAGTATTGCCAGTTAAGTGTCAGAGAAGAAAGATAACCAAATAAATCTTTGAAAGGCAAAAACAGAAACAAGAAAGAAACAAAACACCAAATGCCTTAGAAATCTAGGATCATCTTTAAAATCAAAAGAGATTGCACTTTAATAAATTTAATATTCCAATACTGTGTACACTATTTACTTTACTGTGAACTTGGTAAAATGTATAAAATGCTTGATCCTCAGTTTTATAATTTGTGAAGGAAGAATAAAGGTTATTGCTATTCAAACTTCAAAATGTATGGGACAATTCTCAATAAGTATTATTTAGCTGCAAAAAGCATAGCCTTGCCATATCCATTCAGAAATTTTAAAGCATTGGCTTAAGTGGATAAAACGTCATTATGAAAATTATAATAGAAAATAGAAATATCAAAATAGCTGAAAATATCAAATTGTTCTGTTCTCATGAATTTTCAAAAGGGTGACTTAATTTTGATGGTGAATGATGACCAGAAGGCTATAATAATGTACTGGAGAGTTAATGGTGTTTTTAAAAGAAAATCAATGAAAGTACAAAGACTAACCTTAGTTTTGAAATTCAATAATAGAGAAAAAATCCAGATTCTTATTTAGAACTTAAAAATTCTTTTTCCTTTTTCTGATGGATAAAAGATAGCCATTGATTGCACGGGAAACATCAGTGTAGCTTTGGTAACTTTAGTGTATTGTCAGATTATCATTCTCATGTCATCATAATTTCATAGCTTATAAAATGCTGTCATATTTTCACATTATTTGAATATCTTACACAGCTTATTCTGGAGGGTGATTATAAGAGACATCATTGCCAAATGGAGAAAAATTAAGATCTGAGACTTTAACAGCCCTTTCAAAGATATTCATCCATTCTCTCTCTGATGAGAGAAGAAGTACTATTCATCCTGACATTTAGCCCCATGTATTATTTTTCTGTTAGTTATGGGGAAATATGAGTGCAGCAATTTCCCTTTTAGTTATTTAGCCATTTATAATTATCTGTATTTCATTGTGGAAATACTGAAGACTTTACGGAGTTGAATGCAAACAAACTCACACAATCTGCATATCTGTGAAGTCTAAATTATAGTGAAAGAAAATACACATGAAACAGACTAATTGACTAATTTTCTGAAGTATATTGAAGCAATATAACGATAGCATCAGAATGTAACTGTGATGACGGGAAGATAAAAAATGAGCGATCTAAGTCGATAAAATCCAGGCTGAGAACTGACAGTAATAAAAAACCAGTTAGGTCAAATGTTGCAATATTTGAAATAACACAAAATGAACTGTTAAATGATGCTAATATGGTAAAAGTGTACAAGTATTAGAAGATTTTAATGAAAGAACAATGATTAATGTGAATAGAGAAAAATAATTGAAAATGGGTAGCAAGAAAATAAAATAGAGATGCAAACCGTGACTAATCTAAAGAATCTTATTATATATAAAATGCTTTTTATAGTACAAAGTAAACTTTGAATTTAATATGTTGACAACTCATTAGAATATATCCCTTACAGAGGTATAATATAAACTCATACTGAGTTAAATTAAATCAATTTTATTATGCTAATAAAGCTTCACAAATGTAAACATACTCTATATATGTAAAGATTATCATTATCATTTTATATCTACTAAAAAATCATCCCTTTTCACAAGAAATGTTTGCAATGTGGATGTGAACAACAAACTTGTTGGTAATGTTCAAAGAATAGCTAATGAATATTGTGAATAAACAATGATGCTTATAAGTAAAACAATTAAATAAGGCTTTGGAAAGTTATTGCTGTTTTGTCCTTTTGATTTTACGTGTTCATTTATATTTGTAGGTTCCATGATGGCTAACTAAAAAACAATTTTCATTCATTGGACACAATTCTGAAATTGCTCCATAGAAACAGATATATGCTTAATTTATAGAAATGCTATGGGAGAAAAAAATGCCTCCTTACCATCCATTGTCTTGTTTTTGATTTTCTTTAAGATATATGAAGACAATTACTTTATACATAAAATATATTTATTTGTTTCACAGAGGTCTAGGTGCAGAATATGGCACTAGTATCTTAATTGTTATAGTCATGGCTTGGTCTTCTGACTGCATAGCACCATAGAGCATAACTTTCTGGTAACAGAAGGTATGAACAGGGTCAATAGCATAACTAGGTCGAATGTAAATTACAGAACTGAGGCAACACACTGACTCTGTAACTACTCATCCTCATGAAAGTTATCTACTACATTAAACTTGTTTAATCCATTCTAAGACCAGAACCTGTAATAACAATACCTACCTTCCATTAAGTCCAACTTTTAAAGGTCTGACAACTTTAACAACATTTTGGGAACCCAAAATTTTAGAGAACACACTAAACCAACAACAGACCACAGAATACAATAAGTTATAGATGGAAGTATGCAATGTTTTGATTTCTTTGATTTTAGTGACAAGCAAAGCATTGTTTCAATTTTCATACCCTTCATCAACATATGATTGCTTTGTAGCTTTCTTTTCCTTCTTGAAGTGCCTCTCATTATGCTTGAATGTACAATTTAACAAAGACTTTCTCCAAAGAGAAAGGAAAGTGTAAGTCTTTTTTTTCTCATTTTTCTTAGTCCTGTACCAACTGAACTGAGTTTTCTGTACATTGGATTGGTAATACTCTAAATTATTAATATAATTCTTATCATTAAGGAGACATTTTGATACTTTTTTTTCTTTTCTTTTTTTGTGGGGGGGGGGGGGGGTTGAGACAGGGTTTCTCTGTGGCCTTGGAGGCTGTCCTGGAACTAGCTCTTGTAGACTAGACTGGTCTTGAATTCACAGAGATCCATCTGCATCTTCCTCCCGAGTGCTGTGATTATAGGCATGTGACACATGCCTGGTTGACATTTTGATTCTTATTGGAATCTTTGCATGTATAAGGTTAGCACAGTTTGAGTCAGAGTCCAGGATAATTGTTTTACAATAAAGGAACTTTGTCTTCAGGATGAGTGTTCCTAGGAAAGTTGTGAGGAATTGCTATATCTGATAGTATTCTCAGAAGAATATAAATTACAAAGAAGTTAAATTCTTACTAACAATGAAAAGAGTATACAAGTAACCAAATAAATGGGAATGATTCTGGGATAGGGCACAGAATAAATCTCTGAAAGATAATAGTGAAAGCAGCTTTTTATACCAATGTAACTCAGGAGAGAAAGGAGGATCCAATATAATTATCTTTTAAAAAAACTGATTCTGAAAGATGAATCTTCTGAGACGATAGTGGAAAAGACAGAATTATAAAATTATAGATGGATATCTACAAATGATTTCAAAATCATTTTTAAATTATTCATGATGGTACTTCTCCATTTTAGAGCTTATTCAGAAACAGTTCAACAGCACACACTGCAACAGTTAAGAGACAGGATAATAGATGTTGACGCTAGTAAAGCCAAGAAATGAAGGTGTAAAAGAAATGCATTCTGGTTTTGAATGAAAAATAAACATTACAAATTCACTAGTTATGTGAATCTTTTGCATGGAAATACCTACAGCACTGGAAACATAGGCTGCTGCTATATATTTGATTTCTATTTCTCACATAACAGAATCAGAAGAGTAACATGAAACTAACAATTAAAGAAAGAAATTATGTGGAGTGGAGTCTCTAGAATATCTTAAAGAGACAATAAAAAAATGACTGATTTGAGTAGTCTGTGCCTTTTCTGTGTATGTTTAACTATGAATTGTTTCCCTTATCCTCATAACATTCAAAAGAGTCAATACCAAATTTATCAGAATAAAAATTTATTGGAAAAGAACATTTTTGAAAAGACAATTAGGTTATTACATCTCTGCTGGGGTAAATGTCCTATTCACTATTTTTATAAGTGGTGAAAGAAGTACATATAGGATTATCATATGCAGAGGCAACCAGAGGGCCTATATTATTCAAGCCCAGAAGGCCACAGAGGAAGCAAGTTCTGCAGATGTTTTGACTAATCTTGGAATCGCAACATATAGAACTATAAGAAAATAAATTTATTTGTTCAAGGAAGAAGTTTACAATGTTCCTTATAGCAATTCTACTTATAAAATAATATCTTTAGGTTTATTGCTTATTTTAAGTTAGAGTGTTCATTAAGAAACCAATCATAATTTTAAATATGCTAATCAGAAAAAACAACATGGCATTTGAGAGAAATAATTTCATAAAATTATTCTGCTTAT
Organism: Mesocricetus auratus; assembly: GCF_017639785.1. NCBI lineage: Eukaryota > Metazoa > Chordata > Mammalia > Rodentia > Cricetidae > Mesocricetus > Mesocricetus auratus. The sequence continues at coordinate 38,360,396 of NW_024429190.1, forward strand.
TTTTATTTATTTTATTTACTTTATGTTATTGATGGGATTGTAGTATAATTACATTTCTCCTTTTTCCCTTTACTCCCTTAAAATCCTTCCATACCCTTCTCCATTGATCTCTCTCTAATTTATATACAACTATATGTTCCTAAACATAACCTGTTAAGTCTGTATAATATTACTCATTTTGTCTCTTTTAACATTTAAAATACTCATTTTCTAGAGCATGGTTCATGAGACTGAATATTGAGCAAAATTAAAAATAAATATTTATATTTGACAAACTTCTACCATAAGTTATTTCCTACTCCTATAGTAATATATATTCTAAAGTGGCAGAAAAAGAAAATAAACCTCTAATTTCAGTGACTTGATACATGGAATCACATTAATTTCCAATGATTTATGAAATTAGAAATAATGAAAGGTAAAATCAGTAAGCAAAGATAGTATTGGCAAATACTTTTATACATATACAAAGCTGAGATAACATAAACTAACATGAATATCACACAAACACTATTTATATAATTTCATATGTACTTATTTATCTAAAATATGTTGAACACCACTGGTTTAAACTAAGAAGTATTTCTCTTTATAACATAACCAGCTGAAGAATAATGGAAGAATTCCATATCTATAATTTCCTTATCTGATTGCCGTTTGCCTGAATTTGCTGAGTTTCACATTCTTTTATTGGAGTCTTGGTCAGATTAGTTAATTATTTATAATTTCCCCCTGAAAAATTGTGAATAAGTTGTTTTATCTAACTGTATTCCTAAAGAGGCCAATATAAAATTAATTGCATTCAGTGATGGATAAATCCATTTTGTTTCCCCTTAAGTCCTATCAATGAAGGGGCTAAAATGAACATGAACCAGAACAGCATTTAGAGAACATTAAACACATATTATACATCCCTTCATATGAAAATATAAGTTCAAACACAATTATTGTGCTATGAATCAGATAATATGCTTTATAATCATGAGATTGGTTTGTATCTGTTTTTCTTACTCAGAGATGACTGAGTTCTCTAGGAAATGATCCTTAGGACAGACATTCCAATTCTGAGAAAATTGATTTGAGCTCAGTGTAGCTTCAAAGTATCAATACCAAATAATGACTTATTGAAAAATAATAATGGAACTGGGCAGTGGTGGTGCATACCTTTAGTTCCAGCACTTGTGAGTAAGAGGCAGGTGGATCTCTGTGAGTTCAAAACCAGCCTGGTCTACAAGAGCTGTTTGTAGGACAGGCTCCAAAGCTACATAGGGAAACTATGTCTCAAATAATGATAATAATAATAATAATAATAATAATATAAATATTACTTTCATTTTCAGTGTTTTAATTTGATTCTTCAATAACATGTTCTCCAAATAATGATGATGAGTTATATAAGAACCTGGTGCATTCAAAGATGGCTGTGTGGGAAACCATGTAGACTCTCAGATTATAAAGGAAAGACAAATAGAGCACTAAGTGTAACTTGATAAACACTTTGGAAAGCCGCTGCTCAGGTTGAGAACTGCTACAAACAATATAAAGATATAAGGAAGCACAAGCTTTAAAATATTACTTTAATTTGTCCATTTGGTCTGGAGGCACGACCAGGGGTTCATTTTATATTAACAGATTTAATTGAATAAAAGTAACAATTAAATAAAACCTCATAGGAAGCAAAATTTTCCCTATACAATGTTAACACCCTTGTTATAGTCCCCAATCCTCCATTAAATTCAACAAAACAGTTTGTTTGCATCTTTTATTTCATTTTTAGACAATATTCTTTTAGTCAAATCAGAAAATTGCAGACATTATTAAAGTTTGTTCTCTTCAAAATAAGATCTTCTGGCATGTTGTAATAGTGCCTGTTTATAAACTCTTGACATAAAAGCATGTTACACATAAAGAAGTGCTTAGTTTTAGGGGTCCCACATTCTTTACCTTTACTGTAGGTTTAGTCAGTGTTCAAATTTTCCATACAAAGGACGAAACACTAGAGTCAAATTGAATGATCTGTAAGTGAAGCATATTTTCTAAAATAATGAATAAATATAGGCAACTATAATTAATTCAGTTCATGAATACTACTAGTAAGAGTCAACAATTATTTTAATACATCATAGATGTAAGCAAAATATTCAAATTTTGATAACACAATATTTTATACATATTATATAGTAATTATGAAAAATTTTAAGCATGGTGGAATTCTTCCTCAATATTTTTCCTCATGATACGTTTCAATTTACATTGCCACTTATTTATAGACAGTTCTCCCAAATTAACCAATTTAATTACTATTATATTTATTATTTTTTGCAAATTTCAATGTTGAATTCATATTTGTTTATTTATTACTTATTATTTTACACTTCATAGGATAAAGATCCCACATTATGATCAGTTTGAGAGAACTCAGACATTAATATGTCATTTAGGATTTTGTCAATAAGCAATACTATGAATGAAGTGAATTATTCTATAGGCAGAAATTTCCTTATATTTTCATTGCTGTAAACAGAAAATCAAATATCATTGGCCTTTAACTTGGGGTAATGGAAAAAATGGTTATTTATTAAATGCATAATATATAGATCTCCTTCCTGAAGAATGTAATGCATATACTTGTATTGCACTTATATTGTTTTCATACTTAAAAATTTGAAAGTTAACTTCACATGCTCTTTGATAGTATGAATACATTGTGCCAAAAAAAACAATGTCTGTGACTTCTTAACCTACCTAGCTTATGTTCTGTAATAGTTTCTGTTGTCTGATGCAGCAGGAAACTTTCCACATTCATGCTTCTTTTCTAATATGTTAATAGCTGATCTTGAGATATTCTAGTGGCAACTGCCATTGCTTGAATGTTTTCTGGCTAATACTCTTTTGTGAATGTAAAACTTGTTTGAGTATAATATATGATATATAGTACATCTACTGATATAGCACTTTTAATTGGATTTTGGATATATAATTTAATGTCATTTTGCATTAAATTTCATAATCATGTTAAATATACAACATATTTAACAGTGTGTGTGTGTGTGTGTGTGTGTGTGTGTGTGTTTGAGAGTGAGGGAGAAAGATAGAGAAGGAGAAATAACAGGTAATCTAGTCATGCTAAATCATAAGGAAATTGTAGGACAAAGCAAAATTGCAGTTTGTTCAATAGGATAAAATTCAAAGAATAACAAATTTTGTTACTTGACTCACCAATCTGCCTAGGGCCAAAACTGCTTTGTCATGCAGGATTAGAATCAGGCCTATGCAGGTCATTCAATGATCCCCACAAAGACTGATGAAGAATGATTGGGAAACAAGAGCCAGCACGGACTTCAAAAACTTTTTGATATGTATAAATATATATATATATATATATTTATTTATTTATAAAAGAACAGCAAAGGAAAAAGGCCAAATAACATATAAAGGGAGAACTATTCAAATTATATCCAACTTCTCAAAGGAAACTTCGAAAGCCAGAATTTCTTTCATAGATGTTCTACAAACATTAAGGTAACATGGATGCCAACCCAGACTACTGTACACAGCAAAACTTCCAATAACTGTAGATGGAGAAAACAAGATATTCCATAATGAAATCCTACATATCCACAAATCCAGCCCTACAAAAAGTACTGGAAGGAAAACTCCAGCACAATGAAAATAACTACACTCAAAAAACCTAGGCAATAAACTATCCCACTTTACCAAACACTAAAAGAAAAAAAGGAAGGGGAGCCCACACACAATAACACGACCACCAACAAATCCAAAACTAACAATAATCAATAATTAATGGTCAGTAATATCTCTCAATGTCAATGGTCTTAATTTGCTTATAAAAAGACACAGGCTAACAGAATGATATGGATACAGATTCCATCCTTGTGCTGCATATAAGAAACACATCTCAAAATCAAGAAAGTCATTACCTCAGGGCAAAGGGTTGGGGAAAGATTTGCCAATCAAATGTGCCCAAGAAACAAGCTGATGCAGCATTCCTAATATCTAACAAATTAGACTTCAAACTAAAATCAATCAAAAGAGATGAAGAAGGGCATTTCATATACATCATAGGAAAACTCCATCAATATGAAGTCTCAATTCTGAACATCTATGCCCCAAATACAAAGGCACTCACATTTGTAAAAGAAACATTACTAAAACTCAAATCACACATGAAACCTCACACATGTACAGTGGGAAAGTTCAACATCCCACTCTCACCACTAGGCAAGGCCACCAGAAAGAAACTTAACTAAGAACCAAAGGAACTAACACAAATTATCTTCCAATTGTGTTTAAGAGATAACTATAGAACATTACATCCAAATACAAAATAATATACCTTCTTCTCAGTGCCACTTGGAACCTTCTCTAAAATTGAACCACATACTAGGCAACATAGCAAACCTCGCCAGATAGAAAAAAAATTGGAATAAGACCCTGTATCCTATCAGATCACAATGATTTAAAGTTCAACAACAACACGCATTGTAGAAAACCTGTAAACTCATGGGAAAATGAACAATGTGAAGGTGCACCATTTCTGGGTAAAAGAAGAAATAAAAAAATGAAATTAAAGACTTACTAGAATTCAACAATATGTAGACACCACATACCCAAACTTATAGAACACTTTGAAAGCTGTGCTAAGAGGAAAGTCCATAGCTCTAAGTGTCCACATGAAGAAACTGGAAAATAGTTACACTAGAGAATTAACAGAACAACTGAAATCTCTACAACAAATAGAAGCAAACACTCCCTTGGAGAGTAATCATCAGGAAACAAATCAAATTGAGGGCTTAAATCAACAAATTAGAAACTTGGAAAACAGTACAAGGAGTCAATGGCATAAAAAGTTGGTTTTTTTGATAAAATCAACAAGATAGACAAAACTTTATCTCAACTAACCAAAAGCAGAGAGAACACATTCTAATTAACAAAATCAGAAATGAAAAGGGGACAGAAGAAAAAAAAAGGGGACACTGAAAAAATTCAGTGAATCATCAGGTCATACTTTGAAAACCTGTACACCACAAAAATTTAAAATCTAGAGGAAATGGAAACTTTTCTGGATAGATATCACTTAACCAAAATTACATCAAGAACAGATAAACAATTTAAGTAGACCTATAACCCCTAATGAAATAGTAGTAGTCATCAAAAGTCTCCCAACCAAGAAAAACCCAGGTCAGATGGTTTCAGTGCAGAATTCTACCAGAAACTCAAAGAAGAGTTAATACCAGTAATCCTCAAATTGTCCTACAAAATAGAAGCTAAAGAGATATTGCCAAACTCTTTTTACAAATCTACAATTACCGTGGTACCCAAGCCACAAAAAGACACAACTAAGAAAGAGAAGTACAGACCAATATCCATCAAGAACATTGATGAAAAAATACTCAAGAAAATACTGGCAAGTCCAATACAACACATCAGAAAATATTAGGTACCATGATCAAGTAAGCTTCCTCCTAGGGATGAAGGGATTTTTCAACATATGAAAATCCATCAATATAATGTACCATATAAAAAAACTGAAAAAAAAAACACATGATCATCTGACTAGATGCTGAAAAAGTCTTTGACAAAATCCCAATACCCCTTCATGATAAAGGTCTTGGAGAGATGAGGAATAACGAGAACATATCTGAATATAATAAAAACAATATGCAGAAGGCCAACAACCAACATCACACTAAATGGAGAGAAAATCATCACAATTCCTTTGAAATCAGAAACAAGACAAGGCTGCCCACTCTCTCCATATCTCTTCAATATTGTACTTGAAGTTATAGCTAGAGCAATAAGACAACAAAAGGAAATCAAGGGGATATGAATTGGAAAATGAAGAAGTCAAAATTTAACCATTTGCAGATGATATGATACTTTACATAAGTAATCCAAAAAACTCTACCAGGGAACTCTCACAGCTGATCAACACATTCATTAAAGTACGGATACAAGATTAACTAAAAAAATTAATAGCCCTCCCATATATGGACAACAAACAGGCATAGAAATAAATCAGAGAAGCATCATCCTTTACAATAGCCAATAGCCAAAACAACATAAAATATCTTGGATTAACACTAACAAAACAAGTGAAAGACCTGTATAGTAAGAACTTTGAATCTTTAAAGAAAGAAATAAAAAAAGTATCCCAGAAAATGGAAAGATCTCCCAGGCTCTTGGGTAGGCAGGGGCACCATAGTAAAATTGGCAATTTTACCAAAAGTAATCTACAGATTCAATGCAATACCCATCAAAACCCCAACACAATACTTCAGAGACCTTAAAACAACAATCCTCAATTGTTGGGGAAGTCCTATGTAAATGTCAATAAGGCACTGTTGGCCAATAGGGAACCAAGATAGGTGGGACTAGGAGTCCAGGAGGACTCTGGGAAGGAGAAACATAGAAAGTCAAGATGTAACACCATGGGGTAGGAAGCCCGGAAACCTCTCCGGTAAGAGAAATACTTAGATTAGCAATTATGGGATAAATGCTTAAGTCAGAGTTAGCCAGTAAGAAACAAGCAAGGCCAACAGCTTCATAATTAATATAGCCTCCTGTGTGTTTATTTGGGACTGATGCAACTCTGGAACCAGGCTGGCGGGAAGGCTTCCCTTTACACTCAATTATATATGGAAAAACAAAACAAAAAACAAGACAGCCATAACAATCCTATACAATAAAGGAACTTATGGAGGCATCACCATCCTTGACTTCAAGCTCTATTGTAGAGCCATAGTCCTGAAACACCTTGGTGTTGACAGGTAGTCGAATGATATCAACTTGAAAACCCTGATATTAACCCACACACATAAGAACACCTGATTTTTGACAAAGAACCTAAAGTTATACAATGCAAAACAGAAAGCATCTTTGTCAAATGGTGCTGGCATAACTTGATGTGTTCATGTAGAAGACTGCAGTTAGATCCATGTCTATTGGCATGCACAAAACTTAAGTCCAAATGGATCAAAGACCTCAGCATATTTTTGGCCACGCTGAACCACTTAGACCTCTTCCTGAAGATAACACCAGTAACACGGACATTGACATTGACAATTAATAAATGGGACCTCCTGATACTGAGAATCTTCTGGAAGGAAAAGGACAAAGTCAAAAGACAAAACAGAAGCCCACAGAGTGGGAAAAGATCTTATCCAACCCCACATCTGACAGAGGGCTGATTTCCAAAACACCAAAATATCCATTTGAAAAGTGGGTTGTATACCTAAATAGGAAATTCTCAATAAATGAATCTAAAATTACTGAAAGACATTTTAAAAAGTGCTAAACATCCTCAGTCATCAGGGAAATGCAACTCAAAACAAGTCTAAGGTACCGTCTTACACTGGCCAGATTAACTAAAATCAAAAACATCAATGACAGTCTACTTGGGAGAGGAGTGGGAGTGGGAGTGCTGGTGGTAGTGCCAACTTGGACAGACACTTTGGAAGTCAGCATGGAGATTCCTTAGCAAAATGGGAATCAGTCTACATCAAGATCTAGCAATACTTATCTTAGGTATATACCTAAAGAATTCACATCCATACAAGGACATATGTTCAACTATGTTCATAGCAGCATTGATTGTAATAGCCAAAACCTGCAAGCAACGTACATGCCCCTCACCTGAAGAATAGATAGAGAAAATGTGATACATTTAAACAATGGAATATTACTCACCAAAAAAAAAACTATGAAATCTTGAAATTCACAGGCAAATGAATGGAAATGAAAGAAAACATCATGAGTGAGATATCCTAAATAGAGAAAGACAAGCAGTGTATATACTCACTCATATATGGATATTAGACATGGACCAAAGTATTACTAGCCTACAATCCACAACACCAGAGAAATTAGGAAACAAGGAGGACCCCAAGAGAGGAATGCATGATCTGCTAAAGAAGGGGAGATGGACAAGAACCCCTGAGCAAATTGGGAACTCAGGGAGAAAGGAGGAAGGTGGGAAGAGGAGAGGAAGAGAAAGGGAGGAGCAAGGAGAACAGGAGGACTTAGACAGGGGAGGAACAGGGGAGGGCAAGAAAGAAGAAGTCTTGATAGAGGGAGCCAGTACAGGTTTAGAGTGAGGTCTGACACAGAGGAAATATTAGGGGATCCAAAGGGATGACCCCAACTAAGAATCTCAGCAGTGGTGGAGAGGCTGCCTTTGATGCCCTTCTCCTATAATGAGATTGATGACTACCTTGGTTACCATTCCTAGAGCCTTCACCAGTAGCTGATCAAAGGAGAAACAGGCACCCACAACTAATCCCTGAGCAATACTCCTGGAATCCAATTGCGGAGAGGGAGAAGGGATGAGCAAAGGAGGCAAATTATGCTGGAGAAACCTGAAGAAACAGTTGACCTGACCTAGTGAGAGCACACAGACCCTAGTCTTAAAGTTGGGGAATGATCATAGGCCAGAACCAAGTCCTCTGAATGTGAGTGCCAGCTAGGAGGCCAGGGTAGTCTATGGGACCTCTAACAGTGGAGCCAGTATTTATCCCTAGAGCACAAACTGACTTTGGGAGCACATTCCCTTTGGAGGGATAATATTGCAGCTCAGATACAGGAGGAGTGCCTGGGACCTCCCGCAAATGATGTAAGGGACTTTGATGGTCCTCTTTGGAGGGCCTTACTATCCTTGGGAGTGGGTGGGGAATGGGTTGGGGGATCAGTGGGGAGCATGGGAGTATGGGGGGGTGAGGGAATGGGGGAATAATTATAAAATAAAAATATTTTTAAAAAGTTCTACTGAAGAATAGATTGAGAAAATGTACATTTACACAATGGAGTAGTACTCAGGGGAAAAACAAAAGACAACAAAACAATGGAATCTTGAAATTCATAGGCAAATGGATGGAACTAAAAGAAACTATCCTAAGCAAGGTAACCCAATCACAAAAAGATAAACATGGTATCTACTCACTCATAGATACCGTGTTTTAGACATATAACAAAGGATTACCAGCCCACAGTCCACACCACCAGAGAAGCTAGGATACAAGGAGGATCCTAATAAAGACATACATGTTCCCCCAGAGAAGGGGAAAGGACAAGATCTCCTGAGCAAATTGCTTGCTTGGGGTAAGGGGGAAAGAAGGTAGAAGTAAGGGAAGGGGAAAGAGGAGGGGAGAGGATGACATGAGGTAGCAGGAAGGATGAGTCTGGGGAAGAACAGAGATACTATAATAGAGGGAATCATTATAGATTTAAAGAGAAATCTGATAGTAGGGAAATGTCCAGAGATCTACAAAGATGACACAAACTAGCAATCTAAGTAATAGTGGAGAGGCTACCTTAAATGCCCTTCCCCAATAATGAGATTGATGACTACATTATATGACATCCTAGAGTCTTGATCAAGTAGGTGATGGAAGCAGAAACAGACACCTACAGCTAAACACAGAACTGAACTACTGGAACTCATTTGCAGAGAGGGAGGAGTGATACACAAAGGGGTCATGACCAGGCAGGTGAAACCCATAAAACAGCTGACTGTAAGAAGGGGTAGCTCATGGACCCCAGACTGATAGCTGGGAAACCAGCATAGGACTTCTCCAGAACCCCTGGACTTGGATGTCAGTGAGGAGGTGTCAGCAATCTATGGAGCCTTTGGTGGTAGATCAGTACTTATCCCTAGCACCTGAATGGACTTTGGGAACCCATTCCACATAGAGGGATGCTCTCTTAGCCTAGACACATAGGGAAGGGCGTAGGTCCTGCTCCAAATGATATGACATACTTTGAATATCTCCCATCTAAGGCCTCACCCTTCCTGGGGAACTGAAAGCGGATAGGATAGGGGGTTAGTGGGAAACAGAGAATGAGTTGAAAGAGAGGGAATTGGGATTGACATGTTTAACAAGCTTGTTTTTAATTTAAATAAAAAATTCTATATACATCCTAAGCATTATTTCATGTTTCAAGGATGAGAAAAGTACTGTTGTAGATCCATCTCCATGATTAAAACTCATGTGAACTCCCAGAGACTAGAGTAGCATGCATATGACTTGTATTGGGTGAACACAAGGTTCTCTGTATATATATTATCGCTTTCAGTTCCTGTTGTTTGGGATTCCTGAGTGTACAAATGTTTGAGTCTCTAAATTTTGTGCCTTTTCTTGAGTTCTTTTCCTTTAATTTGCTTATTTTTATCCAATTCTGATGTGCCAGTTTCTATTTCACGTTATTATTTTATATTGCTATTGCCCTTGTAAATGTGTTTATTTTTAAGTGAGAGACAAAAAGGAAACGATAGTGGGGAGGTTTGTAAATGTGGGTGGAGGTTAGAAAGACAGAGGGAAACCTTAATCTATATTGTATAAGAAAATAATTTATTTCCAGTAAAAGTGAAAAAAGGTAAAAGAAAATAATGAGACTAAAATTAAAAGTGGTGTTACAACTCCCTGATAATCTTGTTTCAAAGTGGAAATCATTTCAGTCTAATGAAGTTAGCTTTCTCTTTGTATTTATTAAAATGACTGCTATCACTCTGCTGGTTGAGAATACCTGCCACGTAATAAACTTTTATGGATGCTTAACAGGCACAAAATTGTCTTATCTAAAATGTCACAGGAGTTTTCAATATAAATTCTCTACATTTTATACAAAATTGGCCTATTCGAGCCCAGATCAACTGCACAGGCAAATACTGTATCTAAACAACAACAACAACAATATGAGAGCAACGAAAATAAGTGCTTAATTTCCTAGCAAACCTGCAACAATCTGTGATGAAGGAACTGAACATCAACATTTTTGATTCTCTGGAATTAGATTGTTTTCACTCTTTGCATAAAAGTAACGCCTGATACCTATAAGTACTTACTGACAATTTACTAATTTTTTTCAGGAATCTACGAGTACTTTCACTTTAGAACAATAGTACTATTTTAACATTATTCATTTCATTTTTTTAACAAGGCAAACATCTAAATGTATTTCATGGTCCTGTAATATTTTTCAATTATTATTGCTTCCATTAGTCATGTATGCTAAAATTAAATCTTACATGCCTCAGTCCATCACTTTTTAATAGATGTAAAGACATTCATGGCATTCTGTATACACATATTAAATACCAAAGCCAATCTCCAAATTGTTTCTATGTGGAAACACATACTTTTATTGACTACTATTTTATGCCAAATGTTTTTTTATTTTAATTTTAAATAGCTTGTTTTACATGTCAATCCCAGTTCCCTCTCCCTCCCCTCCTCCCACACACCTCCATCATCTCCCCCATCCTCCCACCCTATTGTCAATTCCTCCATATAGGGGATATCAAGAGTCTGTCATTTCACTCAGGGCAGGGTCCAGGCACTCCCCTAAGAATGCAAGCTGAGAGAGCATCCCTCTTTGTGTTATGGACACACGATATCTGCTTGTATTTCAGGGATAAACACTGATTCACTGCTCAGGGCCCCATAGGTTGCCCAGGCCTCCTCACTGACTCTCACATTCAGGGGTTCTGGATCAATCCGATGCTGGCCTCCTAGCTGTCGGTCTGGGGTCCAAGAGCTCTCCCCTGTTTGGATCAGCTGTATCTGCTGGTTTTGCCAGCCCATTCTTTGCCAATTTGCTCATTGCTTCTCTCTCTCTCTGTCGCTGGGTTCCTTGGGTTCTGTTCAGTATTTAACTGTGGGTGTTTGCCTCTGCTTCCATAAGTCACTGGATGAAGGCTCCAGGATGGTAATAGACATCAAGTTCATTATCACGAATGGGCATTCGAGGTGGTCTCTCCACTATTGCTTAGCTTGCCAATTGGTGTCCTCTCTTTAGATCACTAGAGGTCACAATGGTGCCTGATCTCTCTTCTAACCTATGATTCCCTCTTCCCCCTATCCTATCACCCACTCAATCTTCCTGTTCCCCCATGACCTACTCTCTCTTCCTCTTCTCCCTCTCTCTATTTCCCAGCTCCTACTCCCCCCCATCCCTCACCGTGTTCCCCATCTGTTCAGAGGATCTTGCCTCATTTCTCTTCTCTTGGGTACCATGCATATCTTTTAAGTTCTTTCCTGTTTCCCAGACTCTGTGTCAGTGGAAGTACAGACTGGCACTCTCCTTATCCATATCTAAAATCCATATATGAGTGACTACATACCATGTTTGTCTTTTTGTGACTGTGTTACCTCACTCAGGATGGTTTCTTCCAGTGCTATCCATTTACCTGCGAATTTCAAGATTCCTTTGTTTTTTTTTTTTCTGCTGAGTAATACTCCGTTGTATAAATGTACCACATTTTCACTATCCACTCTTCAGTTGAGGGGCATCTAGGTTGCTTCCAGGTTCTGGCTATTACAAATAATGCTGCCATGAACATAGTGGAACAGATGCCCTTGTTGTATGAATTTGCCTCTTTTGGATATATGCCTAAGAGTGGAATTGCTGAGTCTTGTAGTAGATTAATTCCCATTTTCCTGAGGAATCTCCATACAGATTTCCAAAGTGGCTGTATGAGTTGGCACTCCCACCAGCAGTGGAGGAGTGTTCCCCTCTCTCCACATCCTCTCCAGCATGAATTGTCTTAGGTGTTTTGATTTTAGCCATTTTGTCAGGAGTAAGATCTTTTCTCAGAGTTGTTTTGATTTGCATTTCCCTGTTGGCTAAGGATGTTGAGCACTTTCATAAGTGTCTCTTGGGCCATTTTAGCCTACTCTATTGAGAATTCTCTGTTTAGTTCTGGACCCCACCTTTTAATTGGATCCTTTGGTGTTTTGGAGACTTGCTTTTTGAGTTCTTTGTAAATTTTGGAGATTAGCCCTCAGTCAGATGTGGGGTTACTGAATATCTTTTCCCATTCTGTGGACTGCCCTTTTGTCTTTTTGACTGTGTCCTTTGCCTCACAGAAGCTTTTTAGTTTCAGGAGGTCCCATTTGTTAATTGCCGATCTCAGTGCCTGTGCCACTGGTGTTATGTTCAGGAAGTGGTCTCCTGTACCAACTCGTTGAAGAGTACTTCCCACTTTCTCTTCTAAAAGTTTCAGTGTGGCTGGATTTATGTTGAGATCTTTGATCCATTTGGACTTACATTTTGTACAAGGCAATAAACATGGATCTATCTGCAGTCTTCTGCATACCAGTACCCAGTTATGCCAGCACCATTTGTTGAAGATGCTTTCTTTTTTCCTTTGTATAGTTTTAGCTTCTTTGTCAAAAATCAAGTGTTCATAGGTGTGTGGGTTAAAATCAGGGTTTTCAATTCGGTTCCATTGGTCTACCTGCCTATTTTTGTGCCAATACCAAGCTGTTTTCAGGACTATAGCTCTATAATAGAGCTTGAATTCAGGTATGGTGATGCCTCCTGAAGTTTCTTTATTGTATAGGGTTGTTTTAGCTATCCTGGGCCTTTAGTTTTCCAATATAATGTTGATTAATGTTCTTTCCAGGTCTGTGAAGAATTGTGCCAGAATTTTGATAGGGATTGCATTGAATCTGTAGACTGCTTTTGGCAAGATTGCCATTTTCATTATGTTGATCCTACGAATCCAAGAGCATGGGAGATCTTTCCATTTTCGGGTATCCCTTTGATTTCTTTCTTTAAAGACTCAAAGTTCTTCATATACAGGTCTTTAGCTTCCTTGGTTAACATTATCCCCAGATATTTGATGCTGTTTATGGCTATTGTAAAGTGTGAGGTTTCTGTGATCTATCAGTCACTTCATCAGTTGTATATAATAGGGTCAGTGATTTTTTTTTAAGTTTACCTTGTATCCTGCCACTTTGCTGAAGGTGTTTATCAACTCTAGGAGCTCCCTTGCAGAGTTTTTTGGGTCACTTATATAAACTATCATATCATCTGCAAATAGTGAAAGCTTGTCTTCTTCTTTTCCTATTTGTATCCCCTTGTTCTCCTTTTGTTGTCTTATTGCTCTAGCTAGAAATTCAAGTACAATATTGAAGAGATATTGAGAGAGTGGACAGCCTTTGTCTTGTTCCTGATTTTAGAGGAATTGCTTTGAGTTTCTCTCCATTTAGTTTGATGTTAGCTGTTGGTTTACTGTATGTTGCTTTTATTATATTCAGGTATGTTCCTGTTATCCCTGATCTCTATAGGACCTTTATCATGAAGGGGTGCTGGATTTTGTCAAAGTCTTTTTCAGAATCTAGTTAGATGATCATGTGTTTTTTCTTTCGCAGTTTGTTTATATGGTGGATTACATTGGTAGATTTTCTATTTTTGAACTATCCCTGCATTCCTGGAATGAAGCCTACTTGATCATGGTGATTGATTTTTCTGATGTGTTCTTGAATCCGGTTTGCTAGTATTTTGTTGAGTATTTTTGCATTGATGTTCATGAGGGAAATCAGTCTATAGTTCTCTTTCTTAGTTGTGTCTTTGTGTTTGGAATTAGCTCTTCTTTGAATTTCTGGTAATATGTTTTAATTATTTGTTTATTAACCATTTTGTTTTTGCTTCTACATAAATAATAACTAAGCTCTGAGGACCAGGAACCACCAGCAGCAGTCCAGAGAGGCTGTGGAGTATACTGCGATCTGTCAGCGTGTCATCTGAATGCATAGACCTGTGGTAACTGTTGTGCCTGAACACAGGTGACATGGCAAGGAGGATCCGTGGACACACCAATATGATCCTGCTGTGGCTGGCAAGGACTTCTTTTCTTTCAAGCAAATGTGGCTGTTACCACTCTGCTTATGAGCCTCGGGTACAGCTCCCAGTGAGATATGACTGTTCTCCATGCTGCAGCAACACAGTTTACATTGCAATTACATAAAGTAGTCACTGGAAATGTTATGTTCAGAATCCTTAAATACATGGGGGAATTTTGAAAAAAAAATCACAGGGCCTGCTGAGTAGCCTATATCCAAGAATGTGCAGAGGGTGTTGGTATTGTTGACACAGAGACTAGTCGGTGGTGCAAAGAAAACTTGAAGCAGGCCCCAAGAAGGCTCAAGAAAAATTTCCCAAGAAAGGCTTCCCTCAAGAAAAGCTTCTGCTCCCTTCATTACCCCTGGCTGGTTCTGCTGTGACAACAGAGATGGTGGTGGGTGGGTCAGGAAGAGATGGTTAGTCTTTGGAAAAGGCCGAGGTTAGGGAGTTTCTGTGGGTGAGCCCTTTTCAGGAACTTATTGCTCAGGTAAACATTTCTTATGGACACCAGATTGTTTTCAGTAAACATTTTTTAGTAAACATGTTTTAGTAAACATGTTTTTAGTAAACATTGTCTTACAGCTGCCTGCTCCCAGGCTGATGGGGAAGCGGGTCTCTGGCTAAGGTTTGTTGTTCCCACAAATAACTATGAGATGTTAAGTAGTATAATATTTTCCTAGAAATTTTAACAAGTCACCCAATCCAGTACAATCCTGTAAAAAATTTAACACAATTGAGCTGTATATTCCTTTATGTAAGTAAATAACATTTTCTCAAGGGGAATGGAGAAAATGAGAAAGAAAAATTAAATTCAAGAAATGAAAGGAGACCTGTTGAATTTCCTTATGAATCTGCCATAATAGTAGCTCCCTGATTGAGGCTCCAAAGGACACTGTAATGATAAGCGACACACTTACTGAAAGTAAAACTAAGTATTTATTGTAGAAATTACTCACAAGATACCTAACAAGTAACCCAGATGAGCCAAGTAGTTTTCCGCTGCTGAACCGGAAGCCGAACTCCGGGAAAAGAGACCAAGACTTCCTGTGGGCTGTCTTTTATGCCTTCCCCCAAAACGCCCCCTAGCCATGCCCAAAAGTGGGCCTGGCTAGTGATGTAGTTCACTGCCTACGTATGTATACGTCTTTATGTTCAGCCGTATATGTCTTTAGTCATGCCTAAAGTGGGTGTGGTTAGTGGTGTGGTAAACCACCCTTTTATTACCTCATCTGTATGTGCCTCTAGTAAGTCACATGTTTAATGGCGGCATACAGACTCCCTCCTACACCTGATAATATTGGAAGAGAAATTAATAGACATAATTCTTACTTCAAAGCCTCATTACACAGCTGTAGGAAATTACATAGGAAAAAAATAAATGAAATCCCCAAGTCCATTACCTTGTTTCCTTCTGCTATGTATTCGATTAACGTATATAGAAATTTACATAAGCACACTGTACATATATGGATTCATGTGTACCGTGAAATAAAGTTCTCGGAAAATAATACCCATTGGATTACTATCAGAATTGCCTGAGTTAATGTGAGTGACATCCAAGAAAGGGGTATCCAGATGTGGTCTCTGCTCAGTTCAAAATCAGTGGGACAGAGTTTGGAAATTCTCATAGTTGATCTTCAGGAATCTGGAGTAAGTGTCTAGGACTTTTCTTCATGTTTTGAGTGTTGGGAGAGGAGAGTTGGTACTATAAGCCTGGTATTTCCTACCTAAAGATAGGGGTGAGGGACTGGCCAGATGATCCTAGATACTTGCTGGTGCTGGTTTTAGTGGGATGAGCAGGGCAGTAGACAAGGTGTTGTGAGTCTAATTTTCCTAAATGGAGAGTTGATGTCCTACTGCCTAGGGAGGTGGGTGTAGTTGGCTCTGCAAGTCTGAGGGTCTTATATAGAAAGGACCAGGTTTGTACAGTAGAGATAAGTTGAGTTGTTAAGATTGGACCAACTTGAATTGGGCCACTCATTCCAGGTTCACCAGTTTCATTGTGAAATTGGTACTTGGACAGGGAATGGTGTTGGCAACTTGGGCTAGAATTCCCTACCTGTCCTGGGTTCAGAAAATAGGTGCAGAATAAAGGCACTGGAGGAAGGAAAGGGAATGGAAGATGAAATGTGTTAATTGATTTATTTTTTTAAATTTCAATAAAAAGGTATATTATTTTATGTTCATTTATATTTGATGAACATAAAAGAAAAACATACCATAGGGTCACAAATTTAAAGTAATTCCTTTGTCCATGAAATCTATCACAATTTGCTACATATGATAAATTATTTTCCATGTTCAAAAAGTATATTGTAGACTAGAGAGATGGCTCCACAGATTACGACCACATAATAAAAGAAGGAAGATTGAATTGAAGTAAAGCAGCAAGACTTTTTGGTTCATCTTTGTAACCCACTCATTTGGATGACAGAAATTCATGAATCCCTGGTACTTGATGGCCTAACAGCCTAGGCTGGTAAGTGAATTCCAAGCAAAATGAGATGGGTCTGGATGCCATTGTCTTAATCTCAGTGGCAATGTTTTTGATTTTTCCCCACTTAATCATACTAGGACTATAACTTTCTCATATATAGCTTTTACTCTGCTAAGGTGTGTACCTTGTATTCCTTTATTGCTTTCAGCATTTTTTATAGTTGGATGATCAAATTTGTCAAATTGTATCTAATGAGATGATAACATGATTTCAAACCTAGTGTCTTTTCATGTGATGATATTTTTTTAAATTTCTATACTTTTAATCATCCCTGCATATCTCCGCAATAAAGCTAACTTGACTATAATCAATATTTTTCTAATGGGATCTTGTATTTTTCTTACTGTTTATATTTTTCTTGTTTTCTTTTTATTTGTTTCTGTTGTTGCTTTTCTTATATTGAATTTTTGTATTTATGTACTTCAGATAGATTGTCCTGAAATTTCCTTTCTTTGTTTCTCTCTTTTTTTGTTCTATCTTAATCTACTGAGGTTTTCCCTACAATGAAAAACTCATAAATGAGTGTGTAGCCTTACTTCCCTTTCTACAATGGTATAACACTGGAAACAATGGAAGAGAATATTGGGAGCTAACCATTTAAGTGAAGAAAAGGAAAGGGCTTAGGTGCAAGGAAAGGAAAATGACATGCTTAATTGTCACTGAGCATTATTAAGAGTATGTATGAAGATGACTTACAAATCTCTGACTGTTCGTAAGTTAATTAATGTACTTAAAAAAACAGGATGTATTGGACATGAAGACTGAGTTTTGGCCTCTGAATTCTTGTGCAACCATACCCAATCCTGAACTCGCACATATGCACTTAAAAAATAACACACATATAACACATTTTATTTTCATTTTTAATGTAAGGACAAATTTGGAGTGTGTTAAACACAGCCTTTGAATTCATTCAGAGTCAACAAGATGCATTTTCAGTAATTCAGACAATAATGAAAGTTTAAAAAATTAAGGGATTGAAATTTTCACATGAACCCATTTTATTTACCAGATGCAGCTTTCTCCACTGGTAAGTAGATATTTCCAAGAGCAGATAGTAACCTGAAGTACTCAAAAAACTCCTCCCAAAATAAGGGACATGTGAAAAAATACTGGTATGACAAAATACTCAATTTGTTAACCACTAGTAATATTGTTATTATATCTTTTTAGCTTGTTGTGTGAAAGGAACAAAATTGCCAGAGTACTAGAGTACTAAATTAATAAAGTATAGGCAATGTGTTACCATTCAAAGGTAAACATAAAAAAGATATTTTAGCTAATTGTAAAAATGCAAAATATTAAATGTACATCTAAATCAGTTCACCTTATTCTGTCACACAAATAAGCATGGATATAATTTGCATTAGAGGATCAAGAAAGCCAAAAATATTTGCTTAGCCGTTTGCCCCTGAATGGTGCCTGCCTTCTGTTAGGTTCTGAGCTTTCACAACTAGTGATGCCTGTGTCTCACCATCAAAGGCTCACGTCACTGACTAATATAAGTTGTTCACAGTTCTATATGTTTAAAATTCTTCCTTCTAATTCACAGGCATTGATAAGAACCATGGTATAGAATAAAAACCAAAGGATGTGTAAAGCAAGCTATTCTTATGTGTACAACTTTTCAATTTTCAATGTCTCTAATTCACAAAATTATTATGTTTTCCTTTTTCACTAAAGATTTGCACATGTGTAGCCTTTTAAATTTCAATATTATTGATGTTACATTCTTTATTAAAATTATTTTATCTTGTATTAGTTACAAAAGAAAAATTAAGTATTCCCCATATGCTAATGCAAGGACACAAAATATTTCATCTTACACATTCAAAAATTTTAAGTATCTAAGTTAATTTAGCATTTACTGATTAGAAATGAAATTATCAGACACAAATAAATATTGAAAATGTAAGAGCATCAGTCATTCAAATATGTATCACTGCCTGGTAAAGCCTGTTGTCTTCAAAATTTTGTATTGTTGGTAAGAAGTTTAAATGAGTACATAGCATGCATTACATAGAAAAGCACTAAATCTTTTCACAATTTTGTATCATAGAATACTAAAAGAAAAAATAGATTCAGTTCATTGTGTTGAAGTAAAAGAGCAAAGTGAACTTTTGTATCATATTATAAATCTTTCGTTCCATTTACCTGTTCTTCATAAAAACTGTAGTATTCTTTGATGAAGACCAAATGCCTGCTATTTGAATATATTTAGCTTGGTGTCTCATCATGGTGCATTTTACATTGAAGCATTTTAACAATTAAAGTTTCAGTGGGTTATTTCTTAAATTTATGAACTACATTATCATTTTATGTATATTTTAATTTACAACCCGAATTAGTAGCTTATATTATTGTCATTAAGAATAATAGAAAAATATCAACAATTATAAACAGTATGAGTTGATGTAAGCATTTCTGTTAGCCCTGAAGCAGTTCTGATAGTTTTATTGTCTTAATCAACTTAGTCAACTCTCTTTATTGCTCTTTGGAGGTGGCAGTTTTGAACACATGCTGGGCATTAGTTCACTGGTGCCAAATTAAAAATGATAATTCTCAAGCGTGAAATAACTGCATGGACTAATGACCAAATATCTGTATAGTGTGAACCACTGTTACAGCAGGTGGCCAAACAATTAAGCAGCATAACATAATATATCCCTAAAGTGAGGAGAAAAAAAAGATATCCATATAAAACCAAACCAAAGACATTAGGCACAAAATAAAACCACATATAATAAATACATGCTGAAGATTTCATAGGATATTTTAATACTAAAATTAAGACTTTTTATAGATACCTAATTTCATATGTATTCAGGGAATATTAATTGTGTACATAAGATAAATACAAGTAGTATTAATAAACACATAGTACTAGTTCTCTGATCTTGAATAATGGCTAGTCATTTTTTTTGTAAACATTGCAGGTTAGCAAATGTACACTTGAGAAGAAAAGTCCTGACAATCAAAAATAGTTGTGGGAAATAAATGCATATAATGACTTACATAGGAAGTAGGCAAAGCAAAATTACATGTCATATATAAAGCTTGACCTTTATGTTTCCCTAGTTTTTACAGTTTGGGAACTACGAAATTGAAGATGCCAGCACAGACATGTTGTGTTGAGTGCTTTCCTCCTGTGTGACAGACATCTGGCTTGGCTACATTGTACTTCTCTTTTTCCCTGAGGGTGGGAAAGAGAAGGATCACAGGCTCCAGTGTTTCTTTTCACAAGAACAGTGACCATATGACAGATTTTAGGCAGGTTTTCACTTGTCAGGTTTTAACCAACACCAGATAGAGATGTTTAAAATATTTTGGCTTGTCTTGTTCTTTTTGCTCTAAGTTTGCAAGGGTTTAACCCAAGGATGGAGGGATACCCCACTTTGCTTCTGAGGTGAGAAAGGTCATCTTCATGGCAAGAAAGTATGTCAGAAGACCCTGGTAATTTCTCTAAATGGAGGAAATATGAGAAGTAGGAATAATCCAGAAAGGGACAAGAAAGTAATTGAATATGAGGAGGACATGCTTTCAAAAGTTTTAATGATTTTCAACAAGTCTCACAGGTTAGGACTCTACATTTCAACTAGCTTTGGGTAGAGCCCTTTGATCCAACAGCAGTCAATGACTGTGTACACAGACTGTGACCAAGTCTTAATCAGCTCCACAACATAACTGGATGCTTCCTCCATGAGCTTATCTGAACCCAATTAGGTCCTGAAGACCATAACTCTAAATTTCAGCATGGCTGAAATTCAATCATCAGTCTAGAACTGTGAAGGGGCAAAGCCCAATGCATAACATATGAAGCAATTAAAATAAGAAATCAGAGAAGAGTTCAGAACACATTGAGGGTGGAAAGATACTCAGAAATTTGGGGAAAGCACTAAGTGTAAAATTTAGGAATTTATTTACTGTATGTTATAATAAATTAAATGAGTCTAATATAATTTTAAGATGGGTGTTTTTAGTGGTGGAAATTGAAGCTATTATCCCATCATGTGGAAATGTATATAGCATTTGTACTGAAATATTAGCAGTTATGACTTGAAAAGATTGAGTTTTATTTTTCAGCCAAGGTCCAAAATGACAATATCAAATAATTCAAATTTAGGTTTTTGCTTTTATTCTGGAAAACGCACAGGATTAGATACTTACTAGAGGAACCAGAGAATGATTTTTTGGTGGTTCAAATAGGTATGGCCCCCATGCACTATATGTTTGAATCCTTGATCTATAGAGAGAGCACTATTAGGAGGTGTGGCCTTGTTGAAGTAGGAATGGGTTTGTTGGAGGAAATGTGTCATTAGAGTGCAGGATTTAAGGCTTAAAGTGCTCAAGTCATGCCTAGTGTCTCATGTTCTCATTCTACTGCCTGAAGCTCCTGATGTAGAGCTCTCAGTGCCTTCTCCAGTACTGTATCTGCCTGCATGCTCCCATACTTCTCGCCATGATAATAGGCTGTGAAACTCTCTTGCAGGTGACATTGTCAGAAGCGCAGCAGGTGACAATTGAATGTCCTTTATAAAATTAATTTTAATTTAAATTAAAAACTGTTAAGAGAAGCTTTTTCCTTGCTAGCCGCTTTGGTTTATCCCCTGCCAGTCGCCTGGGCTCTGCCGCGCGAGCCTGTTTCGAGATCCGCATGAGTCCCAAATAAACACACAGGAGGCTATATTAATTATGAAGCTGTTGGCCTTGCTTGTCCCTTACTGGCTAGCTCTGCCTTAAAGTAATTACCCCATAATTGTTAATCTAAGTATGTCTCTTACCGGAGAATAGTTCCGGGGTCCTACCTCATGGCGTTACATCTCGACTCTCCTGTGTTTCTCCTACCCAGAATCCTCCTGGATTCCTAGCCCCACCTATCTAGATTCCTATTGGCCAGACAGTGCTTTATTAGCATAAGACTTCCCCAACAAAAAACAATCTCATTTTACATACCTATCCCAGTTCCTTCTCCTTCCCATCCTCCCACGCCTGACAGCATACCCCCATCCCACTCCTGTCTATTCCTCGAAGAGGGTGAGACCTCCCATGCGGATCATCAAAGTCTGGCACATCATTTAGGGCAGGAACTAGGCCCTTCCCTGTGTGTCAAGGTTGCGAAAGTGTGTTTCCATGGGAAATGGGCTCCCAAAGCCAATTCATGCATTAGGGATAAATATTGGTTCCACTGCCAGACACCCCATAGATTGCCCAAGCCCTCAACATACACCCACATTCAGGGGGTCTGGATCAGTCTTATGCTGGTTCCCCAATTGTCAGTATGGGGTCTGTGAGCTCCCACTTGCTTAAGTCAGATGTTACTGTTGGATATTGACCCCTTTGCTTGTTACTTCTCCCTCTGCACAACTGGATGCCAGGAGTTTGGTTCAGTGCTTAGCTGTGGATCTCTGTTTTTGCTTTTCTGCTTCCATCAGCTACTGGATAAGGGTTCTAGGATGGCATTTAATGTAGTCATCAATCTCATTATAGGGGAAGGGCATGTAAGGTAGCCTCTCCACTATTGCATAGCTTCTTAGTTGTGGTCATCATTGTGGATCCTTGGAGTTTTCCCTAGTGCTATTGTTTCTCTTAAGCCCCTAATGGTTCCCTCCATTAAGGTATCTATTCTCTTGCTTTCCATCTCTGTTTTACCCCTAATTTGACCTCCCTGATCCCTCATATTCTCCTACCCCATCCCATTCCTCCTATATCCCTCCCTCCCACCCCTGTGCTCCCGAATTGCCCGGGAGATCTTGTCCTTTTCCCTTTGTCCAGTTGTTGGTGTGTGTCTTTCTTAAGGTCTTCCTTGCTTCCTAGTTTCTGTGGTGTGTGCATTGTAGGCTGGTTATCCTTTGCTCTATGTCTAATATCCACTTATGAGAGAGCACATACTATGTTTTTTTGTGTCTGGGTTACCTCACTCAGCATGGTTTCTTCTAGGTCCAGTGATTTCCATGGTAATTTCAAAATGTCATTGTTTTTTATTGCTCAGTACTACTCCATTTTGTAAATGTACAACATTTTTTTATCCATTCTTCATTTGAGGGGTAGCTAGGTTTATTCCAGGTTCTGGCTATTACAAATAATGTTGCTATGAACATAGTTGAACAGATGTCCTTGTGGTATGAATGTGCATCTTTTGGGTATATGCCTAAGAGTACAATAGCTGGATCTTCAAGTAAACTGATTCCCATTTTCCTGAGTAACAAGCATACTGATTTCCAACTGACAGTAAGTGTTGGCATTCTCACCAGCAATGGAAAGAGTGTTCCCCTTTCTCCACATCCTCTTCAGCATAAGCTGTCATTGGTGTTTTTGATTTTAGCCATTCTAACAGAAGCAAGATGCTATCTAAGAGTTGTTTTGATTTACATTTCCCTGATGACTAAGGATGTTATTTTTCCTAGATTTTTAAAATTTAAATAAGAACAATCTTATATTAAGTCTTTCAACCATTTAAGATTCCTTTGTTGAGAATTCTCTATTTAGATCTGCATCCCATTTTAAAATTGGATTATTTGGTGGCTTGCTTCTTGAGTTCTTTGTATATTTTGGAGATCAGATGTGGAGTTGGTGAAGATCTTTTACCATCCTATAGGCTACTGATTTGTCTTCTTGACTGTGCTCTTGCCTTACAGAAGCTTCTCAGTTTCAGAGGCCCCATTTATTAATTGTTGATCTCAGTTTCTGTGCTAGGTGATATGTTCAGGGTGTGGTATCTTTTGCCAATGTATTCAAGGGTACATCCCACTTTCTGTACTAAGAGGTTCATCGTGAATGAATTTATGTTGAGGTCTTTGATCCATATGGATTTATGTTTTGTGCATGGCTATAGATATGGATCTATCTGTAATTTTCTTGAAGTCAAACTTTCACTATTTGCAGATGATATGACAGTGTACATAAGTTGTCTGAAAAATGCTACCAGAGAACTCCTACAGCTGATAAACACCTTCAGTAAATGGCAGGATACAAGATTAACTAAAAAATTAGTAGCCCTCCCATATATGGACAATGAATGGCTTGATAAAGAAATCAGACAAACTTCACCCTTCACAATAGTCAAAAACAACATAAAATATTGTGAGGTAACTCTAACCAAGCAAGTGAAAGACCTGTATGACAAAAGCTTTAAGTCTTTAAAGGAAGATATTAAAGAAGATAACAGAAAATGGAAAGGTCTCCCATGCTCTTGAATAGGTAGGATCAACATAATAAAAATGGCAATCTTCCCAAAAGCAATCTATAGATGCAAGGCAATCCCTTTCAAAATACCGGCATAATTCTTTACACATCTTGAAACAACATTACTCAACTTTATACGGTAAGAACAAAACACCAGGATAGCCAAAACAACCCAGTAAAATTAATGAACTTCTGAAGGCATCACCATCCTGGATTACAGGCTGTACTATAGAGGTATAATAATGAAAGCAGCTTGGCATTAGCACAAGAACAGACAGGTGAACCAATGGAACTGAACTGAAGACGCTGATATTAATTCACACAAAGATGAACACCTGATTTTTAACAAAGAATCTAAAATTATACATTGGAAAAATGGAAGAATCTTCAATAAGTGGTGCAAGAGTAACTGGTAATTGAATTTCAAGTTTTTAGTCCACCTGAAAGAAAACTCTCTGTTGGGTCAACTAGGGTTAGGCAAAGCCCTGAAACCTCAGATCTGATAAGGTATTTTGGTACTGCTGTTTGTTGTGCCTTTATACCTTTATATGTTTGCTGCTATGATCTTTCTCTAGTGTCTGGCATGTTGTGAATGGATGTGGGGAGACTCCCACTGCCTGTAATGTAGTGCATTTATCCCATGGAAAAATTGTGTTCTAATGAACAATTTTTATCTGTGAATTGTCATGAAGATGATACCTCCATAAGATGTACTGTCCGACTGACAATGATAATATTACCTTATACAGAGTTTCCATGAATAAAAACAAATACAAGGAAATGCTATGCATTCCAGACCTTTGAGTTTCAACTAAGTTCCGAAGGAGTCAGAGAGGCTCTAATACTGTTAATGCTGAAAGATTCAGTCTTAGGCATTGGTGTTCATCATTAGTTGAAATAAAGCTTTAAAATAACTTCAGGGTAGATCAGATGTTTTTATCTAATGCTTACAAGGATACACAGCTGAGTTAAGGATTCTTTAGGTTAGGGTTAAAAATACAAAGCAGCTCATTTGTTACTAGCTGATATATTTTCCTTGCTAGGGTTGTTCTATGACCAAAAGTGATGATTAACATCTTACACATATTTATGCCCTCAATTTCCTGAAATATAAAACAAACAAACATACAAACAAAAACTATTGATGAGTGGGTATGTTCCCTAAAGGTTTAAAGCAGAGCTGTTTGATTCTTTTTCATACATAAAAGTTAATGTTTATGATCGCTTAAGATTCCTTATAAGATTCCTTTTCAAGATCAGTAAAGTAATTGACACATTATTTGTAACTGTAAAAGTCAGCCTGCCACAAAAAGACCTAACTGTGAAGAATATCTTGCTTGCCCACATGATTAATCTATAACAAGTTGCTTGGGTATGAATGTACATGGTTTCTTGGGATAACTTGTTTTTCACCTGTAATATATAAAACATTTAATCATGTAAGGGATATGGAAGACTTGCTGTTTTTTACTGTTTGTAATCATTCAACTGAAAAAAGAATGAAACCACATTGCAATTCCTATATTGCCTGAAAAATTTTGGGAGGTATATGATCTGTGGTTACAAAAACAAACAAACAAACAAGCAAACAGTATAGAGTAGCTAGGAAGAACACAAGAAAGAAACTGGAAGAATAGAGACTAAAGAAGGAAACCAACAAGAGAGTATGTAAGTGTGTTTTCCCTAACCCTCTCAGACTGAAAATTCTAGTATGTGTCAGTGCTATGGACTTCTTTGGAGCCTTGTGCTGGCTGGAGGTTTCCACCTGCCCCCCCCCAAACCAGATACAAGTAACATCTCTTCACACTAATAAAGCCTTAAGCCAATTTTCATTTATAGCTAGGGCATTGTAAAGGGATGACAGTTCTTTCTTATTACTATTAGCACTGAAAGGGCAGAAGCAAGAGGTTTGATCCCTGGTTGAGGACAATCTTGTCTGTTAAGCAAGTTTTAAGACTTCTGGGAAACATCACCTTATTTTATATAAACTGAACAAATTAATTAATAGTTAAAGTTGTGTCATAAAGCATAGTGTGCATATGAATAGGCATTTCTTAGCATTAATCTGTCTAAAGATGAATAAATAAATGAATGCAGACAAAAATGTGTTCAATGAAATTGTAGTTGTTTCCTGTTTTCCTCTAAATTTTGGTTAATATCAAATGCTAGCTCTCTTCTGATCATGTTCACTTATCAAAATGTGATTAATGAGGAAACTCTTTCAAATACTTTTTCTTTCACATGCAATTGTACTTGTGTTTCTTCTATTGCATTATATAAAATATCTTTTAATCTAAAATATACTGTTATCGTTTGTCGTTCCAAATTGTCTTACAAGAAACATATGTAATTTCAGTTCCTACCTTCCACAAAAAAATCAAAAAACAAAATACAGTTGCAATAACAACAACAAATATAAGAATGGAACACATGTTTGCATGTAGCTACATTTATGTATGTAAGGAATTAGTGTTTCATTTATTATGCAGGTGCTTTTCAGTGCAGTTTTGCAAACATCCATGTAGTTAAACATTTCCTACTTCGGTCGAAAAGGGCATGATTCTTCATATTTAAATTTCAAGTAAAATGTTCAATAATTTATATGTTCTGGCATAATTTATTTGTTACTGACAGTGTCTCCTAACCATATACTTTGAAAACATACAATGAACAGAAGCATCTGTTTTAATACATTAAACTTTCTGTGGGTACTTGAAAACTCTCAAATCTGCACAAGGTACTTTTGCTTATGGTAACTAGCAGAGAAGCATGTAGGACAGAGGTGTTGGGATATATTTTCACACAAATGTGCCTCAGGAAGCCTGGGGCAATGTGAATAGGAGCTCTTCAAACTTCAAAGGCTCTGTGAAGGATTCTTGCTCAGCTCTTGCCATCCTGAATTGGTCAATGCTTGGGGAGCAATTAAAATTAAATAGCCTCTGAGAAGGAAAAAGGAAAGGCTGCAGTTCTGAGTAAGAACATACTCCATCACAGTAGTAGCAATGGGGGAGTCTTAAGAAATGCCATAACAACAGCAGAGAGGAGGGACATGACATTTTGAATTCAGAGTGTGTATTTCCAAGCAACATTAATTAATTCTTTCAGAGCCTGTGCTATATTTGTCAACTTCAGTGGAAAGCACAACAAAGAAATCCCTTAGCAGCCACATAACTGAAAGAAACACACACACATAAAAAATGCTACAAATTCTTACTTTTCAGAGATTATCCGTTTATATTGGCATGGGTGATCAATATCATCCATAAAGCATCTCTGCTTGTGCTGCCCTAAAATAAGCAAATTTACTTTAATTTGGCTTAACCTGAAATAGAGAACAATCAAAATTAAAAATTATCAATTCCATTGTGAATTCAAACTATTCAGATGTATATATGCATTTGTGGGCCTGGCTTACAGAAACACACAATTAACATAAATATACTATACACACACACACACACACACACACACACACCAGTTTATATGCCACCTCATCAGATATAATGGTTGTAGATACGATCTTCACCATGCCTTTACTATTTATTTGTTTTCTCTGTCTGACTTTATTATTTAGGAAATATGTGCTGATAATCGCAACAGTTTAACTAGCATCATAGTTAATGTGAAGACCTTGAAACTGATGTCTTATTAATTAGTTTAAGAAAAGACAGTAACATACAATTCATAGCACTTGATTCATGAAAATCCTTGCTAGACCTTCTAACTTCTAGACATTCATCATGACCCTTATCTAATACAAACAATGCACTTGGTATGAAAATGAATGGAAGACATAAAAGTCCAAAGTAGAATGTACATTAAATTCTTATCACTCTAAGATGGTTTTATTTTCATTTTATTTTTTTGAAAATAGTCTTGCCTCATAGAGTACATCTTGACTACAATTTCTCCTCCCTGCATTCCTCCCAGCTCCTCCCAAACAGCTAGTCCCCCCTACAGATTCATTCCACCTCTCTTTCCTCTTCAGAGAGGAGCAGGCATCCAGGAGATGACAATCAAACAGGACAAAAAAGGATACAGTAAGAAAGGAAAAAAATGCCATTTTATGGAGGCTGGAAAAGGAAACTCAATACATGGAAAGGAATCCCAAGAGCTGACAGGAATCGGAGAAACACCATTCTTGTTGTTTGGATTCTCACCAAAACAGCAAGCCAATAGTCACAACATATACACAGAGGACCTGATGTAGCTCCATGCAAGGCTGGTAATTTTTGCTTCAGTCTCTGAGCCCATGTGAGACCTGTTTACTTGATTTGTGAGCCGTGTTCTCTAGCATAGTCATTACTTTAAAAACTATGAAGGTAGTACCCTTTTTTTTTTTTACCAGGGTGAGGAATGGATTCAGATTTAAACCATGACTTTGAGATCGTCCACTTTTCGCTCAGCAATAATTTGATCCCAGGAAAGTTGATATGCACAGAGATAACTGAGAAACTGAGTCACTGGAGAAGGGCTGGGATATTTGAGACCTCTGAGGTTCATGAGCCACTCACACTGTAGGAAACAATGCAACTAAAAATTTGTAGAATCTTAGAACTTGTGCATAGCAATGAAGCGTTGGTAGAACATACTCCGCAGTAGCATAACTGAGATTTTGCTAGCATGCCTGGGGTTTTAAGATTATTTAATATTTCTTACAAGATTTTCTCATTTTTACCATGACGATTACTTACCCCAAATGCATATTTTTAAACAGAAGGATAAAAAAACTGAGGAAGGGAGGACAGGACTAGGAAAGACCAGAAAAGAAGGAAGGGAAGGAGAGAGTAGAATGAGATAGATATGGAAAAAAAGTTATAGAAAGCAGAATACATACTAATTGTACCGAGGGCAAAATGAACTGAAGGAGGTTTGCAGGGAAAGCTGTTACTGATTTCCAATTGTCCAGACGGATGTAGAGTATATATTAATGCAGTGATTGTTTTCTCTGTTTTTGTTTTTTTGAGATAGTTTCTTGTGAAGTCCTTAATTGTCTCCAAACTTCTATGTAACTGAGGATGACCTTGAACTCCAGATCTTCTTTCCTCTATTTTCCAAATGCTGAGAATACAGATACACCCCGTCTTAATTTATATTCCTACTGTATGAATCACATTATGGAAATCTATTTAAAATTATCTCTCTTCTCTGATTTGCTTACCTGGCAGTTTGAAGGAATATTTCTTAATATATTTGAATTTAAATGGTGACACTTCCATGCTTATGAAAGTTTTTGACATATAATAATTCTTTAATGAAAATATCTAAATGTATTAATAGGCATTTTAGTGTGCTGCTGTTCATAGAATTGTATTAAATTTTTCTGGTCTTTATACTGTTTCACAATTGTGACTTTTATTTATTTATTTATTTATTTATTTATTTATTTATTTTAGTTTTTACGAAATGGTTTCTCTGTATTGTTTCGGGGGCTGTCGGTCCAGCCCGGGCTCGAACTCACAGAGATGTGCCTGCCTCTGCCTCCCGATTGCTGGGATTAAAGGCGTGAGCCACCACCGCCCGGCCACAATTGTGACTTTTAATGTATATATATTTCATTATATTATGAAGAAATTACTTGTTCTTTCATACTACTTGAGGCATGATATAGGAAATAGTATATTTTATACTTGAGTAAATATTGAAGAATGTGTAAAAGAGACACAACTTAGTTAACCGATCCTTTAAAATATTATATAAGAAACTTGTTTAAAATAGTGGACTTTCTTCACATTACCAGAGATGGAATCAATTATTACCTTGAATTTTTATATGCTGATTCTGCTGACAAATATAGAGAGAAATAAATTCACAGAAACATGCTAAACATGCAAAGAATTTCTTCAATCACATATAGATGCTCAGTAAAATATTGTCAGTATGCATAATGTCCTTTCCTCAACTCATAAGAACTCATAAATGTAGATAGAGAGAAAAAAAGAAAAAAGGAATAAACAAATTTTGAAATTTATTTTATTTAAAATAAATCATTAATGGAATAAAACATTTCTTGGTATTCATTTGTTAGAATTATTTTGAATTTCTATTCATACATAATACCTGCCAGGCTATACCAGATCCCATTTACTATTCCATTACATATTTTGAAATTTCATCAATGAGACCCCATTTGGAAATTAATGTTAAATTGTTCCTGTCCTTATCAAACTGCATTTCTATGTATTATGTAATGCGTTTCAAAATCTCAGCATCAAGAATAGTCTTAAAATATTTATAATTTATATTTCTACTTTACAAACATAGTTGCTATTCACCAGGAGCTGTTATTTTTCTGAAAAATCTTAGCATGCTTTGTTTCCAAAATCAAGTTAAATTGAAAGAATTGTTAACACATACACAAAGATGAAGGGTGGAGAAAGAAAAATGAAGAAGAAGAAGAAGAAGAAGAAGAAGAAGAAGAAGAAGAGAAGATGTATTGCCATCCTATTGGCACAGATAGATGCTGACAAACATGAATAATGTAAGATTTCCATATATGGAGCAAAATGATGAGAATATATGTAGTCATCAATCCTTTAGGAACAATAAACTGTAGAAAGCCTGAAATCTGAAATATTTAAATGAAATAATTTTCTAATGTGCATTATGTTTCCTGGGAAGTGTAACTGGAGAAAAATCAGCATTCAGGTCCTCTGGGACACAATTCATTATGAACCTGAAATAAAAAAAAAACATTTGTACAAGCCTATAAGTGTTGATTATTAATTTAGTATCACCCTTTTTGTTTTTTTGTTTGTTTTGGTTTTTTTGTGGTTTCTTGAGATAGGGTTTCTCTGTATTGTTTTGGAGGCTGTCCTGGAACTTTCTCTTTAGATCAGGCTGGCCTCGAACTCAAAGAGATCCACCTGCCTCTGCCTCTCGAGTGCTGGGATTAAAGGTGTGCACCACCAATGCCTGGCGTCACACTGTTTTTTTTCTTGTTTGTTTGTTTGTTTTTTGGTTTTTAGAGACAGGGTTACTCTGTATTAATTTTGGAGACTGTCCTGGAACTAGCTCTGTAGACCAGGCTGGCCTCGAACTCACAGAGATCCGCCTGCCTCTGCCTCCCTAGTGCTGGGATTAAAGGCATGCGCCACCACTGCCCGGCCCCGTCACACTGTTTTTTAAAAAAATGGCATCATGAAATTTGCAGGCAATGGGATACAAAAAAAATCATCCTTACTGAGGTAACACAGATATATAAAGACAAATATTATATGTATTCACTTATAAGTGGATATTAACTGTTAGGTAAATGATAACCATGCTACAATCTCAGAGAATCAGAGATTTTAGGCAAAGAGGATGGATGCATGGATCTCCTGGGAAAGAGGAAATAGAATAGTTGTTATGTGTGTTAAAGAGCAGGGGAATAATGTGGGTAGGGGAAGAGTTGGAGGGAATGAGTGCCATGAGAAATGGCTTTAATTTTGGGATGTTTTAAGAGTGGGATGGAGCCTGTCAGTGGTGGTGGCATACACCTTTAATCCCAGCACTCAGGAGGCAGAGGCCGGTGGAAGTCTGTGAGTTCGAGACCAGCCTGGTCTACAAGAGTTAGTTCCAGAAGAGCCTCCAAAGCCACAGAGAAACCCTGTCTTGAAAAACCCAAAACCAAACAAAGAAACAAACAAAAGAGTGGAGTGGAACCTTAATACAGTGGAATCTGATGATGACCCTAGTGAGGATCCTAGTAATGAAGGTTATGGAGTCACAATTTACCATCTTTGGCATCCAGGCAAGGCTTCCAGTGTTAGGAATGGGTTGCATTCAGTTGACTTGTTGACCAAGCTGTTCCTATTGAGACGCCAAAATTAAAAACAGATGCTAGGACATAGGGTCAAAATAAATTCTCATGTTTAAGGATTTGGTAAATTGTGAGTGTATTGCTTATCTTTATAAATACATTTAAAAAACATTGAGGATATCATACATACATACACTGTATTTTGATCATATTTATGTACTCATTTTCCCCCAGCTCATTCTAGACCATTCCCATACATCTGTTCCAAATCCATATCTTCATTTTCTTTCTTTCTCAATTTACGAAGACCAGTTTGTGATGGCCAATCTCAAATGGGGGTGGGGTCATCTACTGCATTTTATTTGAACTGCTATTTAGCGGTCACACTATTTAACAAAATTAATGCAGCTCTCCTGGACAAAATTTCCCGTCAGTAAGGTCTCATCTATGCATGAAAAATGTTGAGTCTCTTACTCTCTGATGCAGGAATGCTCACAGGCTTACTCTTGTTTAGGTCTAAGGAAAATAACCATGAGTCTATGAAAATTGAAAAAATGTGTTTAGAAATGCAGTAAAACCATTAACTATATATTATAAGTGTTTTGACATAAATGCTTATTTATTTCAGACATGTATCATTACAAGATGAAGATTAAGAGGCCAAATTTCCTAATACGGTACCATATTGCATCCTTTTTGAAATATAAACAGGCAAAGCAAACTTTGTGGAGAAACAAAAAAAATGTATTAAGACAGCTTGTCTACAAATTCTTCCCAACATTTTTTCCTGGACTATGTGAGTGATTCAAAAAATTTAATTATATTGTTTTCTATTCTACTATTTAATTTAATTTTCATAGTGTTTCTCCTAAGCAGGCATTATAATAGATTGTTTATAAATGCAATTGTCTCTAACTATATCATCCAAATACATAAAGGTAAAAATTAATCCAAGGTTAGCCTGCATTTGACCCGAGCTCTTCAATGCCAAAATAAACTTGTTTTAATGTGTCTAAAATCAAAGCAAATTTGTATAAGTCATGTTTGATACAACCATATATTAAATCTAATTTTGAATATACATATATATGTATTAAATAATACTATTATGTATAGAGCAGTTCAGGCTACAATCGCATGCTTAAACTTTATTTATGGTTGCCTAATTATATTTTAGAAAAGTATTATTTAATAAAGTAAAACAAATTCACCAATAACCATTAAAATAATAAAAAAATTGAAAATATAAAACTCAAGAACTGTTTATGTTTCTTGTTATTTTATTTTATTTTGAGCCTATAAATATAACATGTCTCTTTTCCTTCTGCTTCTTACAAATCATGTTCCCACTCACCTTCCAATTCATGGACTTTTTCCTATTAATAGTTCTTGCATGCATATATATACATATTTCTTTGGGGCTTTATTTTAATTATGTATTTAGTGTAAATATCTCTGTGAAACAATTTTTCTGGTTCTGTTTCTCAATTTTTGTTGTTTTCTTATATGAGTGTATTAAGCCAGTACATATACTTGAGAAAATAATGGATATCTGTACCTTATTCTAAACTGTTAAAAATGCAGTTATACATCTGAGTTACCATAAATATATAATTACTTCATTTTCCAAAATTACCTATGAATAGTAGATCATATGTGTAATCATTGAAGTTTGATCAAAAACATGAGCAAGTTTCTTTTTTTCTTTAATTTTTCAGTAATCTGTCAGGCTGATTCTGCCACTGAATTTTATTCCTGAAAGTGGCTGGGAAAACATATTCTTAAGCTTGTCTACCTTTGCTCTACCTATGAAATATACAGTCTTTTTATGCTGTCAATTTTCCCTCTGTCTTTCAAAATCCATAGAGCCTGTAAAGTATCACATACCTGTGAACAAGTCAACGCATGTCATTCTTCTTGCTCACAAAACTGATATTGCTCAAGGGAGGTGTTGACATCGCTGCTCCTGGACTTTTATCTCTTTGGAAGGAAATGACTCGCAGACAAGGGTTATGTTAGATTCGACATCATGTGCTGTTCTTTCACTGGATATTTGTGATTATGTTTTCATAATTTTCTACTGATTATAATAGAGAACCTTTCTCCACAGTGACAGCTTCTATTTTCCATTCATTTTAACCATAGATCTGAATTTCAAAACAGGTCATGAAAATTTGTAGAGGATCCTGTTCAGTTTTATGACAGACAATTCTCTTAGTTGTCAGGAGCTCTATCATGTAATACATAATCACAGAACTCTATATACTGCTTATTCAAATCACAAAACTATGCTGTTTTCTGCGACCTGTGCTAAAGAGCTATTAGAACAATGCTTTACCAAAAAGTGTCATAATAACACATAACTGGAATGGTTGGAATGGTGTCATAACATTATATAATTTACAAGAGGATAGAAATAGTAATAAGAAAGGTCTGATTTCTGAGTGTATAATAAATACCTCCTTGACCAAGAAAGTCAAAGGTATATATCTTTTCAGTCAGGACAAGATATGATCTTGCCATACTCCACCTAAATATCTCTCTTGATGACGCCCCATTTAAATCAATGTATGCAGAGAACTTCTCTTCTAATTACTACTAAGTAAGTGTACTGAGTGGTTTTGTGGGTCAACTTGAAACAAACTAGAGTCATCAGAGAATGGAGTCTCAGCTGAGAAAATATCTCCTTGAAATGCAGCTGTAAGGCATTTTCTCAATTAGTGAACAATGGAGGTGGGACATAGCTAATTGTGGGTAGTACCATCGCTTAGCTGGTGGTCCTGGGTTCTATAAGAAGGTGGGTTGAACAAGCCAGGGGAAGCAACTCAGCAAGTGCTGTCCTCCATTATGTCTATATCAGCTCCTGTTTCTCGTATCCTGCCAGTTTTGAGCTACTATTTTTTTAATATAAATGGGCGTTTATTGGGGGATAATTACATAGAAAAATAAAAGGAACCACTGGAGCATTTCCCTGCTCTCCCTATAGCATCCCACTGACCCCCCCAGAAAGAAGTACACAAAGGAAAGCCATGATGCCTCAAGCTCTTCTGTTTCTGTTTCCCTCCTCCTGAAGCCACATCCAAAGGGGTGTGGCCACCATTATAGGTCCACAGACCAGACACCTACATCTTGGCTAGTACTTTATCACCTTCATGAATACAACAGTCCTACTAAAAAAAAAAAAAAGAACTTGTTGTCTACTGGTGAAACTGAAAAATATACCTCACTGGATATCTTTATTGTTTTTTTTTTCACATGTCAATCCCATGTCCCTCTCCCTTTCCCTCCCCTCCTCCCAACCTTTCCCACCACCCACCCAGTACCACCTCCTTTCCCCGGGGAGGGTGGGTTCTTCCATGGGGGTGTCCATAGTCTGTCATTTCATCCAGGACAGGGCCTAGAACCTCCCCCAAGAGTCCAGGGTGAGAGTGCATCTCTCATTGTGGGATGGGCACCCAATGTCCATTTGTATGCCAGGAATAAATATTGGTCAACTACCAAAGGCCCCATAGATTGCCTAGGCATCCTCACTAACATCACCATTCAGGGTGTCTTGATCAGCCCCATGCTGGATTCCCAGGCATCAGCCTGGGATTCAAGAGTTAACCCTTGTCAGGTCAGCTGTTTCTGGGGGTTAAACCAGCCCAGTCTTAATCCCTTTGGTCATCAGTCCTCCCTCTCTGTTACTGGCTTTCTTGAGTTCAGCTCAGTGCTTAGCCATGGGAGTCTGCCTCTGCTTCCATCAGTTGAGCTACTATTTTGACTTCCTTCAGCGATGAACAGAAATGCTTAAGTGTAAAGATAATAAACCCTTTCCTCTTTGGTCATGGTGTTTCATACCAGCAATAGAAACCCTAAGACAATATGTTTAATGACTTACTACTGTAATAAAGAAAACATAAATGGAACTTCATTTCTTTCTAATATTCTTATATAGTGGTTACCTTTTTGTTAATGGAATGTTTGTGGAAATCTCAATTCTTCCATATCAATGTGTCACTGAGGGGGTGCTGAACAATTTAAAAGCTTTATGCTATTCAGAGTATGTTCTCTCTTCTTCCTGAATGTAATTCAAAATCTGAGTCTTAAGGTTTTCTTTACATGCTATCTGCTTCTTACTGCCAAAATGCTGTAAAAAGACAGACTCAGTTCTCTGTAACAGTAAGCCTAACAAATCTTTTCTTCCATGAAGTGATCATGCTGTTTTGTTACAGTGATAGAAAAGTAGCTAATGCACTAAATAAATTACATTTAAAGTTTTTCTTCATTTTCAAAATGTCATACATGAATACAATGAAATTTGATCATATCTACTTCATTTCTCTTTCAAAATTTTTCTTTTCCCCTAACATGTTTCCTTACCAGTACATGTCAAGTTTTTAATAAGCTACTGAGACTACTTAATGCTGCCTGTATGTGCATGACTCTTGACGCTTTCACTGGAAAAGATGTCCCCATAATCAAAAATTAGTCTCTCTTCACCAACAACTATCTGCTGCCAATAGCTCTTCAGTAAGAGTACAGATCTTCTACCACATCAATGTTGATTTCAAGCAGGTCTGGTGTTGTACATGTCTTGTACATTTAACCAAAACACCTGTGAGTTCATAAATGCGATGAGTACGAGAGTAGTAAAAAGTCCAGAAGATAGTGTTTCACAAATCTCTTTCTATCCTCCATCTCTAACATTTTTCTTCATCCTCTTTCATAATGTTACTCATTCATTTATAATAGGGGTCATAATAAATGCCCACCTAAGAGATGAGTGTTCAGTCTTATTTTCAGGACTTTGACACATCATATGCCTCTGCATTGACTTCGGTTGAGAATGAAAATGAAATTTCCCTGGCCATGATTAAAAACATTCCAAGACTAGAGGTATAGCCTTACATTTAAAAGCCTGCTTGATAACATTCTCATTTAAGGAAATAACTATATCAAATTCTGTCTTAAGACCTATAAAGTTCTTGCCTATGATTTTTGATCATAGCTATACTAACTTGCTTTGGGTTTACTCCTTTGGATTACTTCTCTAATCTAATCAGAAAGTACTTACCACATAATAGGTATGCCAGTACAGCACTGATGAGCACATTCCCCTTAAAAATAATATTCTAATCCTGGCACCCCATAGATTCATGGACACATGATGGAAAAATGACTTAGTTTAACTTGGAACATCCCCATAGTGTCTAAAATCTCAGAATATTTTATCAATGAAAATTCTACATTGGTTATGAAAAACATAACATTATAAAATAAACAAACATTAATTTTAATAAATATTTTTCAACTAAGTGATTGTCAATTAGGAAAACAGTTTAGTTTCAAAATACTTGCTTTTAATTCAATCTTTGTTTTTGACACTGGATATTCTGATAGTGCCACAGGTAAGGGAAGTAAATAGGACTGCACACATAGTACCATCACAATGAGTAGTAGTTTAGGAAATGTAACTTTTAGGTAAATACACCGTGAAATTATGAAGAAATAAGTCTCTCCTTCATCATTTAAGAAAAGAGTAATTTATTAAAGATTAGTATTAAATGTGTTTCTCTGCTTATATTTTAGTATTATGTCATAACAAAAGTGTGTTATTTGGCTATTTACTTTGAAAATACTCATATTATCTATATATTGATTGTTACATCTACAGATAAAGAAACTGAAACAAAGAGATTGAGTAACCAAACTGATGTCCAAACACTGTCTTGATCAGAATGTGAACAAATATCTGAATGAGCCAGAGTTAGTTTACTCACTCTAGTTCAAATTTATTTAGCTAAATTTTAACTCCTCAGTACTTGGAAACTTTCAAAATTTATATTAAAAATTTCAACCTCATATATTGTATTTTGGGATGGTCTTATTTTTAGTACATGCATATTTATTTTTTGTCCTTTTAGCAATTTTTTGTCTTTATTTGTTTATAACACAGCACTAATGTCATTCTGAAGAGCAATACTTAATAAATGAAATTATTTTTAATCAAATACATTTTGTTCCCTTAGCAAAACTATTTCTCATTCATATAATATGAGTTCAAAGCAAAAGCATTACAATATAGTGTGACAGCTTTGTTTGTATGCAAATTAGCACATATTTGACATTGTTACTCAACTATTAAATTAGGGATTTTGGGAATCACTTAGAAAATTTTAATTTTTAAAATAAAAACAACACAGAACATTTAAACTCGTGACTTTTCATTAAAATCTCTCATTCCTCTTTAATTTTTCATTCCCATTATACAATCACTAGACAG
Source organism: Mesocricetus auratus (assembly GCF_017639785.1). Taxonomy (NCBI): domain Eukaryota; kingdom Metazoa; phylum Chordata; class Mammalia; order Rodentia; family Cricetidae; genus Mesocricetus; species Mesocricetus auratus. Next base: position 38,398,730 of record NW_024429190.1, read on the forward strand.
ACACATTTCACTGACTTTGCTTATGTGTTATAACCCCTTACACCTGTGACTAACTCAACAAACAGATGGCAGTTGTGAGACACTGCCAGACACCACTGTACATGGGGTTGTGCCCATTGGTTATATGTCTATCTCTTTATTAACTTTCTGTTTACCACTGGATTTTTCCACTTTTCAGTCAGATCTTTCTAAATCACACTCTATTTCTTGAAGCCCACGGCAGTTACTAGTGTAGTTTTCTTCTTGTAATTTGCATGTCTTTATATTTTCCATTGCTAACACAAGGAAAGAATTCAAGAACAACTCTTTTATATGTGGGTATAAATCATAGATTTTCTTTTATATTTTCAAAAGACCCACAGATATATAGGGGTTTCTACAATGAACTCTTAGTAAATACAAGCTAAGTATGTTGTGAAGTACTATAATAAAAATTAACAGGGAATTTATAAAAAGTGGCACACACAACATGTCATTTACAGAATGATGAGCTGTTCATTAACTTGAATTTTATATAAAACAGAGATTAGCACATTATGCATCCATGATAACTGTGCTCTCCCATGACTTAGTGTACAACCAACTATGACCCATGAAGTATTATTACTTTTTAGGATAATTATGTATAATTTTGAGTTAGGTTACCAATCACATAGATTGGTCAGTTTTATATCATAAGTGATTAATACACAAAAACATTAAAATTATGAAGGATTCCAAAGTCCATGTGTATACTCAGGATGAATGCTGATCTACTGCCCAAGGATCAATAGACTACCTAGGCCTCCTCACTGACACCCCCATTCAGGGGGTCTTGATCACTTTGGGCTCCCATCCAACAATGTGAGATGCACTCTCACCCTGAACTCTTGTGGGAGAGTCTAGGCCCTGCCCTGGATGAAATGACAGACTATGGACACCCCCATGGAGGGCCTCACCCTCCATGGGGAAATAAGGGGAAAATGGGGGGGAGGGCACGGGAGGAGGGGAGGGAAAGGGAGAGGGACCTGGAACTGACTTGTGAAGCAACCTTGTTTCTAATCTAAGTTTAAACTTAAAAATAAATTTTAAAAAATATGAAGGAGTGTATTCCTATGAATACATTTTTCATATTCTTAAGTATTATATTTTTCAAGCATACTTGAATGTATTTCACATTGATATAAAACAAAATAATATTCAAGGTTTAATTTAGAAACTAATTTAATAACAGCATGTCATCCTTAAAAACTCATATCATTATCTGAACCCCATAGGATACTTACTTTAGAAACAAATAAACAACATTTAGCGTTTATTCACAATATCTAGGAAAACTAAAAATACCTTTCATCTTAGACTAATCCTGCTTTGTTTCAGTGTTTATAGAGATTTGTCATTTTGTAGTTTACATTAAAGGAATGGAAATGTTCATTCCTTTCAATAAAGAATCTGTTGGTTGTAGCAAATGCTAGTTTTATTTATTCTTTATATTCATATATTCATATGTTTAGTTTTGGTGTTTATTTTCATTGTGTACAACTATAGTTCAATGATAAAGCTTTCCATCTGATCACAGATTTTCATGTATATATTACATTGCATTACTCTGAACTTTGTATCTTACAACATGAATTGAAAATAGAATTTTCCTCATTAACGTTTTTTTAGTCTTGACTTCTAAACCATAGACACCTAAATAGATACAGTTCTGTATATTTTTCTTTTTCTTTATTTTTTATTATTTAATACATTTTTATTTAAAATAATAATCTTATTTTACATACCAATCCCAGTTTCCTCCCCCACCCATCCTCCCACCAAGCCTCCTTCTACTCCCCATGAGGATTCCTGTCTGAAAGTTGGGGGACCAGCATAGGACTGAACTAGGCAACCTGTATGTGGATGTCAGTTGGGAGGCCGGGGCAGTCTATGGATCCTCTGGTAGGAGAACAGTATTTATTCCCAGTTCTGTATATTTTTATTCTTGTAGATTTTATGGTTAAGTAACTGTAAAATGGTACTAGTAACATATGAATTTACTTATCTTCCATTATGATATTGACCTTAATTAGTCCATAGTTTGACTGACAAACAATAATATATTGGATGTCATTAAATTAGTGTTTGTTCTGAGCTGGTAAACATCTTCAGTGAAATATTTGTGGAGGAGTTAACTGCTTTAGAACAAATTAATATGACAAAGATAATAAGGTGAATTTCATGTGACTATGGTAACTGTGTCCTATGTTACTTAGATAGCTCTCCTTTTTTACATAACAAAGACAAAAGCTATACTATATACAAAAATGACAAATTGTTATATGAGACAGATTTCTTCAGAAAAAGTTATATAGGCAAAATATATTTTCTCAGATAAAGACTGACAAACAGAGAGATGACTTTATGGTCATGTATGCTACAGAAATAGGCAGCGTGGACTAGGAGTTTATAGGTCCTGGGATAAAGCAACATATGTTCACATCTAATAGGCTTCAGAAAGGTAGCTATCCCTATATTTTGTTATGACCATGTTATATTTTGTTACTGTGTTTTATTTGACACTTAGTTTAAAAATTTGGGAAATATTTAGCACAATAGGGAGCATGCTGATTTACTCAAAGCCTACTGATGAGAGTGTTATTATTATCAAATAACAGCTTTAAAGTACAATCAGACTAATGTTTTATCAATAGTTTAGTGATTTGATGGGAAGACACATACAATTATACACTTCTTCCCTCCCTATATTTAGTGAAAATAGACATTTTCCTCCCATATTATATACTTATTATGGTTTCTGGACCTCTACCCTTTAGTTTTTCCCTCTACCCTTCAGTGGAAAGTAAAAGAGAGGGGGATAAAATGAATGGAGAAGAAGGCATGGGGGAGCAGGAAGGTTGAGTCGAGGTAAGAATGGAGAAGGGCAGGATCAGAGATACTATAATAGATCAACTCATTATAGGCTAGGGAAGAGAGCTGACAATAGTGATATAACAGAGATAACACCAATCAGCAAACTAAGCAATAGTGGAGACACTACATTAATAGCCCCTCCTTGATGATAAGGTTAATGACTACCTTATATGCCATCCTAGAACCTTCAACCAGTGACTGATGGAAGCAGAGACTGATACCCATGGCTAAAAACTGAACTGAACTCCTGGAACCTAGTAACATAGATGGAGGAGTGATGAGCAAAGGGGTTCAGACCATAATGGTGAAACACACAAAGATAGTTGACCAGGTAAGGGGGAGCTCTTGAATCCCAGACTGATGGCTGAGAAGCCAACAGGGGACTGATCCAGACTGCATGAATGTAGTGTCTGTGAAGAGGCCACAGAAATCACTGGGGCATTGGGTAGTGAATCAGTGTATACCATGGTGTATGAATGATCTTTGGAAGCCCATTCCAAATAGAGGGATGCTCTCTCAGCTTGGACACATAGGGAAAGTCCTAGGTCCTGCCCAGGATGAAATGACAGACTTTGGAGATTCCCCCAAGGAGGGCTTCACCCTCCCTGGGTAATGATGTGGGGATTGGGTGCGTGGCTGGGAGGGCTGGTGGAGGAACAAGGGAGGAGGGATGGGACAGGGAACTGGGATTGACATGTGAAACATTCATGTTTCTAATTTAAATTAAAACATATATTGAGGAAAAAAGAAATGGACAAATTATGGAAGAATCAAAACATGTAATTTAAAATTTTAAACTGAGATATCTCAACAGAAAAATTGCAAGTGGCTGATAAACACAACATACTTTGCCCTCAGGGATATGCAAATCCAAACTATTTTAAAAGTACATCTTACTCCTTTCAAAATAGCTAAAGTCAATAATGTGGGTGACAGCTCATGTTAGCAAGGATGTGAAGCAAAGGGAACTCTCATGCTGAGTTAGGTAACCAAGACATGCAAAGACAAATATGGTGTGTACTCATTTTTAAGTATAGATTAGCTGTTAAAATGATAAGTTGAAATCCACAGATCTAGAGAGGCTATATAAAGAGGAAGCTTCTAGGAGGGACGTGTGGACCTCTTTGGCAAGAGGAAATAGAATGAATTTTCCAGTAAACTGTGGAATGGTGGGAATGGGAAATGGAAGGATTAAGGGAGGAAAGGCTAGAGGAAAGAATGTAAGGGGAGACAGCTAGAACTGGAGAGCATTTGAGTGGAAACCCTGGAATCTAAGAGGATGACCATAGTGAGGACTCCTGCTAATGAAGAATATAGAATGTGGCCCAGTCATTTTTGTAGCCAGGCAAGGCTTCCAGCAGAGGAACTGAGCTGCATTCCTTTGGGATGTTGGGTGATGAGGTCCCATGGAGATTCCCTAAACAACTCATGCTGATGCTGTGACAGAAGGTCACTCTGTGAATACTGACAGCAAGTCATTGCTGAGGACAACTTCCACAAAGAGGTTGTGCTTATAGCCTTTACCCCTGTATTCTACTATCTTTGGCTGAAGGAGGTATTCTTAAGGCACACTAAGGGAAATATGGACACCAACCCAGCCACAAAACTCTCAATCCATACACCTTCCTGCCTGTTAGATGTGCTCAGACCATGGTGGCATAGACCTTGTGGTCATAGGCAACCAGTATTTGGTTTAACTTTAGGTTCATTCCATGAGAGGGAGCTTTAGGTCTATACTGTCAGGATGGCCAGGCATCAGAAGAATGGATATTCCAGCTACCTTGAGAAGATCCAAACGTGACTGAAAAAATTCAGTAAAATGATTACTAATGATATTCCACTATACTCATAGATCAGTGACTTCCAGGTATCCTCAGAGAGGATCCTATGGCAGCAGGCAGGATCAGGTACAAACATCCACAAGCAAATATTGTGCAGAATTAGAGTTTAAATTGGGCCTCCATCAGGTTCTTTGACTTAGATATTAGGGAACCCCAAGGAAGACAGGGATGAAAGACTGTAGGAGTTAGAGGAGACAGAGAATACCTGGAGAACATGGCGCACCAGATATAATAAGCAGAGCTCACAGAGATTGAAGGGTCAAGCAGCAGGCCTACAGTTTCTGCACCATGTCCTCTTATGTATATGTTATGGCTGTTATTTATTTTTTGTTTTCGTTTTTGTGGGATTCCTAACAATGGGAGTTGGTGTTTCTCAGACAACTTTGCCTTGTTTTGAGACTATTTCACATGTATTGGTTTAGGGTTAGGGTTAGGGTTAGGGTTAGGGTTGGGTTTCCTTGTTCAGACTCATTAAGAGGGCTTTTGACCTATCTGATTGTATCTTGATTTGTCCTGTTTATTGGTTGTGTCTTGGAAGTCTGTTATTTCTTGAAGAGGAAATGAATGTGGGTCACTAAGAGTGGAGAGAAGGGAAACTGTGATCAAGATATATTGTATGAGAGAAGAATCTGTTTCAATAAAAAAATAATTGGGCAAATTAAAGAGCAACATGTGTTCACAACTCAGAAGTACAATAAAAACTAAAACCTGAAAACCTTGATATTTGTGCAAAGAACTGAATGTTGCAAGATATTTTGTTATACTGCAATATGAAGACTGTGTTAATTAACAAAAACAACCTTGACTTAGGAGACAGAGACAGCAAGTAGTTGACAGAAATCAATCACAGAGAGTCAGAGGAAGGACTGCAGAAGATGGACAGAAACATGCACAGAAAGTAGTAAGAAGGGACATTGAGTGTGGTTGTCTTTTTTGTTTGGGGGCATTCGAAGGATGCTCTCTAGTCTGAGTCACCAGAGAAGGCAGGTTTTCTAACTGCTCCTCAATATCTCAGAGTTAGCAGTTTTCACCCCAATCTCTGACTCCCAAGTATTTATTAGTAAAATGAAAATATAAATATAGATAAAACAACACCTAAAGAATAAATAAAATAAGAAACATTAAATTAAATTAAGTTACCTGAAAAACAATAATGTTAAAATGAGGAAGAACCCCAATGTGACATTATGAGACAAAGAACTTTAATATGCTATGGAGCTTATTTTCTGTTAGTCATTTAATGCTGGGAATGCAGCCTACAGTTAAAAGGAGCATATTATGCCAGTGGAATTCCCTTGGAAGAAACTACATTTTTATTTATAAGTGGTTATTGTCTGGTGGAGCTACCCAGTGTAAGTTTGTGAGTCAAGCATGTGTACTATTATATTGCCCCCTTTGAACCACAAGCTTCAATAGAACCTCAAAGCATAAATTTTGACACTTAATATGTGAACTTGAAAGAAATCTGAGCTTAGGTGAAATCACAATCCTGTCACATTTGCTTAGAACAACTTTGTGAGTCTCTGACCCATGAACACAACCTCACTTTTAACTAAGGAAACTATGATATAATAGGTATGCCTTAAATTAATTTTATGGAACATTTAAACACTCAAAAAAACTAGCATAATATATAAACCAAATTACTTAATATTAATGGGTTTTTGTCAAGTAGTTTATCTTTGAAGGATAAATTTCTCAAAAATTAATGAGGTATATTATATGATAATTAATATTATAATTTCAAGTACTAAATAAATTATTGGATACTCTTTTAAATGAATTCTATTTCAAAGATCTATTTGTGATCCTTAAAAGAAGAAAGTTCAACAATGCAAGTCACAAGCATCTAGTTGAGTTACATATAAATAACATGAATAAAAAATGCCTTTTATTTGCATTTGGAACATCCTGCAAAATAATTGCAACAATCAGTCACAATTATCTACATTACTTAAAAATTACAACACAAAATATGTAAGAAATTGACAACAGTGACTATGAGTAGTGTTCTTTTACATATACATATAAGAAATACATATATATGCATATATCTATCAACAATTTTCGTATCCCCCTTTTTCCTCCAACACCAAAAAAGTATGTATCCTCCCTCAGAAGTCTCCCACATATTTCACTTTATTTTAAAATTGATTAGCACCTTTTCATTGGTTACTATTGTTGCACACACACAAATATTGTTGCATATGGATGTACATATACAGTAATCACTTATTCCATATGTCTAATATTTAGAGTACACATATGAATGAAGTCATAGCCTCATAATTCTCTAAGTTACTTTTCCTTATTTGGTAATGTCTCCAGACCCTATATATCATTAACATTACAGTGTTTAATCTTTCTATGGCTGAGTAACATTTCAATGTACACATTCTATATTTTAATACACTCCTCTATCGCTCAATATTCATGTTATTCCATCCTTGCCTATTGGAAATAGTCCTACCATAAATGTGACAGTGTAGATAATTTCTCAACATTTTTTCCAATTAAGAAAATGTGGTACTAAATCATATAGACACTCCATTTTCAGGGTTTTTTTTAAATCATAAACATTATTTACTGTCATACATGGATAAGCCCCTCAACAACCTCTAACTTTTCCCTTATTTATAACCTTGTGAATATCACTTACCCAAAGCCTTACCAATAATAGTCTTTTCAACCGAGATAATATGATATCACATTGTAGTTTTGATTTGTATTCCAATAATGATTGACCCTAGTGAGTATATTTGAATGCACCTTTTGTTCTTTTGAATGTCTTTTCCAATATGTGAGAATTATATATTGTTCCCTTTCCTATACGCTTTCTTGTAGAAGTTTTATACTCTTCTGCTAAATTTTATATATCTTCTGATTATATCCTTGATCTATGATGAGCTGTTCTTTGTAAATAGTGAGAGATGTGAGTTTGATTTATTGTTGTGCTTGTTAATTGCATTTTCCTGGCACCATATAATGGATAGGGTTCCCTTTCTCTGTCAACTATTCTTAATGTATTATGGACTGTATTTAAAACATTTTCGGATCAAATCCAAGCACATTTAGAGTCTGTGATACAAATAATAAAGAATCAGCTTTATGATTTTTTTGACTTGATAATCTTTGCAGGAGAGTTTCCTCCCTCTTTAATACTTTCTTTTTGTTTTTTTCGAAAAACTCTTATCCTCATATCCATCCTCCATTCTCTCAACCTCCCATCCTCCCATGCTTACCACTAACCACCAAACCCACTTCCAAGGGATAGTGAAACACTCCATGTGGGATCATCAAAGTCCATCACATCATTTGGAGGAGGGCCGAGGCCCTCCTTTCCATATCTGTGCTGCCGTAGTGTCCCTCCATAGGGAATGGGCTCCCAAAGTCAATGTGACCTAGGAATTAACACTGGCTCCACTGTTAGAGTTTCCATATACTGACTTGGCCTCCTAGCTGGAACCCACATTCAAAGGGCTTGGTCTGCTCCAATGCGGGTTCCTGTGCTTTACAACTAGTGTCTGCATGCTCTCATTAGGTCAGGTCAACTGTTTCAGCAGGTCTCTCCAGTTTCATCTTGGTCCATTTGCTCATCTCTGCACCCTCTCCACAACTGAGTATAGCTAAGTGTTTAGCTGTGGGTGCCTGTTTCTGTTTCAAAAAGCTACTGGATCAAGGCTCTAGGAATGGGATCCAAAGTAGTCTTCAATCTCATTGTAAGGGAGTGACATCAAAAGCAGCCTCTCTATCACTGCCTTGTTTCTTGGTTGTGGTTGTCCCTGTGGCTCTTCTACCATTTCCTCTATGCCAGACCTCTCTCCAAACCTGTACAGGCTCCCTTTAACAAGGCATCTCCTTTATTGCCCTCTTCTCTTCTTCCCCTGTCTCAGTCCACCTGTTCTCCTCCCCCTCTTCCCCTATCCCCTTTCCATCCCCGTCCACTCTCCCCCCATGCTCCAAATTTGCTCAGAGGTTCTTGCCCTCCTCCTGTTCTTCAGGGGACCATGGAATTTTCTCTTGGCGGTCCTTCTTGTATCCAGGCTCCTGTGGTGGTGAAGATTGTAGGCTGGTAATCCTTTGCTCTATGTCTAAAAATCATGTATGATTGGTACATACCAAGTTTGTCTTTTTTGTGTCTGGGTTACTTCAGTCAGGATGGTTTCCTCTAGTTCCATACATTTGCCTGAAAATTTCAAGATTCCATTGTTTTTTCCACTGAGTAGTACTCCGTTGTGTAAATGTACCACATTTTCTCTATCCATTTTTCACTTGAAGGGCATCTACATTGCTTCCAGGTTCTGGTTATTACAAACAACACTGCTATGAAAATAGTTGAGCATATGTCCTTGCTGTATGAATGTGCATCCTTTGGGTATATACCTGGGAGAGAAAATTATGGATCTTGAGATAGACTCAATTCCCATTTTCTGGAGAAACAGCCATACTGATTTCCAAAGTGGTGGTAAAGTTTGTACTCCCACCAGCAGTGGAGGAGGACTGTTCCTCTTTCTCCACAACCACTCCAGCATACACTGTCATTGGTGTTTTTGATTTTAGACATTCTGACAGGAATAAGATGGTATCACAGAAATGTTTTGATTTGCATTTCCCTGATGGCTAAGGATGTAGAACAATTTCTTAGGAGTCTTTTAGCCATTTTAGAATCCTCTATTGAAAATTCTCTATTTAATTCTGTGCCCCAAGTTTTAATTGGATTTTTTGGTATTTTGGTGGTTAGCTTCTTGAGTTCATTGTAAATTTTGGAGGTCAGGCCTCTGTCAGATATGGGGATGGTAAAAATCTTTTCCCATTCTGTGAGCTGCCATTTTGTCTAGCTGACTGTGTGTGTCCTTTGCCTTACAGAAACTTCTAAGTTTCAGGACAATTTATTAATTGTCCATATCAATGCCTGCACTACTGGTGTTATCTTTAGGAAGAATTTTCCTTTACCAATTCATTCCAGGGTACTTCCCACTTTCTCTTCTATAAGGTTCAGTGTGACTGGATTCATGTTGATGTCTTTGATCCATTTGTATTTAAGTTTTGTGCGTGGCAGTAGATATGGATTTATCTGCACTCTTCTACATGTCTGAATCCAATTATGCCAACACCATTTGTTGAAGATGCTTTCTCTTATCCATTGTCAAAAATCAGGTATTCATAAGTGTGTGGGTTAATATCAGGGTTTTCAATTCTATTCCATTTGTCTACCTGTCAATACTTGTGCCAATAATGAGCTGTTTTTAGGAATATGGCTCTATAATTGAAGTCAGGGATGGTGATGCCTCCGGAAGTCCCTTTTTGTATAGGGCTCTTATGGCTATCCTGTATTTTTGTTTCCTTGCTTGTTTTTCCATATAAAGTTGAGGATTGTTCTTTCAAGGTCTGTGTACATTTGTGTTGGGATTTTGATGGGGGATTGCATTGAATCCCTAGATTGCTATTGGAAAGACTGCCATTTTTAATATGTTCATCTTACCTATTCAAGGGAACAGGAGATCTTTCCATTTTCTGGTATATTCTTTAAATTCTTTCTTTAAAGACTCAACGTACTTATTGAACTGCTATTTCACATGTATGGTTAGTGTTACTCCAAGGTATTTTGTGTTATTTGTGGCTATTGTGAAAGGTGATGCTTCCCTGATTTCTTTCACAGCCCATTTATCATCTGCATACAATAGGGCAACTGAATTTTTGAGTCAGTTTAGTATTCTGCCAATATGCTGAAGCTGTTTATGAGGTGTAATAGTTCTCTAGTAGAGTTTTTTTTGGGGGGGTCACCTATATAAACTATCATATCATCTGCAAGTTGTAAAAGTTTGATTTCTTCATTTCCAATTTGTAACCCCTTCATCTCCTATTGTTGTCATGTTGCTCTAGCTAGAAATTCATGGGCAATATTGAACAGATATGGAGCGAGTAGTCAGCCTTGTCTTGTTCCAGATTGTACAGGAATTACATTGAGTTTTTCTTCATTTAGTTTGATGTTGGCTGTTGGTTTGCTATATATGGATTTTACCATGTTTAAGTATGATACTGTTATTCCTGATCTCTCCAAGACATTCATCATAAAGGGGTGCTGGATTTAGTCAAAGGCTTTTTCAGCATCTGATGAAATTATGTGCTTTTTCTTTTTCAGGATGTTGAACCATCCCTGCATCCCTGGGATGAAGCCTCCTTGATCATGTTTCTGATGTGTTCCTGAATTCCATTTACCAGTATTTTGTTGAGTATTTTTGCATCAATGTTCATGAGTGATCTTGATCTATAATTCACTTTCTTGGTTGTATCTTTGTGTGGCTTGCATGCTAACGTAATTGTAGCCTTGTAAATGGAGTTTTGCAATGTGTCGTATGCTTCTATAGTGTGGAACAGTTTGAGGAGTACTGGTATTAGCTCTTCTTTGTATTTCTGGTAGATTTATGCACTGAAACCATCTGGCTCTTGGCTTTCTTTTGGCTGGTACACTTTTGATGAGTGCTTCTATTTCATTAGGGGCTATAGGTCTATTTGAGTTGCTTATCTGTTGTCAATTTAATTTTGGTGGGTGATATCTATCCCCAAAATTGTCCCTTTCCTTTAGATTTTCGAATTTTGTCTAGTCCAGGTTTTCAAAGTAGAACCTGATGATTCTATGGTTTTCCTTAGTGTCCATTGTTATGTTCCCCTTTTCATTTTTAACTTTGTTAATTAGCATGTCCTCTCTCTGTCTTTTGGTTAGTTTGGATAACGGTGTGTCTATCTTCTTGACAACTAATGTTTCATTGATTCTGTGTAATGTTTTCCTGGTTCCTACTTTATTGACTTTACCCTGAATTTGATTGTTTCCTGGCATCTACTCCTCTGGGGTCAATTTCCTTCTTTTTATTTAGAGCTTTCAGTTGTGCTGTTAATTCTCTAGTGTGACTATTCTCCAGTTCCTTTATGAGGACACTTTCTGCTATGAGCTTTCCTTTCAATACTACTTTCAAAGAGTCCCATAATTTGGGTATGCTGTTTCTTCATTGTCATTAAATTCCAGGAAATCTTTAATTTTATTCCTTTTTGATCCAGGATTGGTGCAATTTCACTTAGTTCAATTTTCATGAGTTCGTAGCATTTCTGGGATTTGTATTGTTGTTGAATTCTAACTTTAAAGCATGTTGTTCTAATAAGATACTGGGAGTTATTCCAGTTTTTTTTTTTTGTATCTGTGGAGGTTAATATGTTTTTGAGTATGTGTTCGATTTTAGAGAAGGTTCAATGTGGAGCTGAGAAGAAGGTATATTCTTTCTTGTTTGGATGGAATGTTCTATAGATGTCTGTTAGTCCAAATTTGGTCATAACTTCTGTTAGTTCTTGTAATTTCTTTATTAAGCTTCTTTCTGGTGGTGATCTCTAGTAGTGAGAGTGGAGTGCTGAAGTCTCCTACTATATGTGTGTGTGGTTTTATGTGTGATTTGAACTTTACTGATATATTTTTAAGATTGTGGGTGTCTTCATATTTGGTGCATAGATGTTCAGAATTGAGAATTCATCTTGAAGAAATTTTCCTTTGATGAATATGAAATGCCCTTCTTCATCTATTTTGATTGGTTTTAGTTTGAAGTCTAATTTGTTAGATGTAAGATTGCTACACCAGCTTGTTTCTTGGTTTCATTTGATTGGAAAATCTTTTACCAACCCTTTACACTGAGCTAAGTTCTGTCTTTGATGATGACATGTGTTTTTTTAATACAGCAGAAGGTTAGATTCTGTCTTCATATCCATTCTTCTTGTTTGTGTCTTTTTATAAGCAATTGAGATACTAATTGCTGATTCTTGTTTGTTTTTGATTTATTGGTGTTGGTGTTATTGTGTGTGGGTTTTCCTCCCTTTTTTATTTTTGTGTTTGGTAAAGTTGGATATCTGTTGCCTATCGTTTTGTGAGTGTAGATACCTTTGCTAGGTTGGACTTTTCCTTCCAGTATTTTCTGTAGGGCTGGATTTGTGGATATGTATTCTTTAAATATGGTTTTGTCATGGAATATCTTATTTTCTTCATCTATAGTAATTTAAAGCTTTCCTTGGTACAGTAGTATGGGCTGGCATCTATGTTTCTCTGGTGTTTGTATAACATCTATTGAGGGCCTTCTGGCTTTCATAAAATACAAAGAGGGGAGTGCCAAGACCCTGCCCTGAGTGAAATGACAGACTCTGGATATCCCCTATGTGGAGGGAAATGGAGATAGTGTGGGAGGATGGGGGGATGGTGGTGGGGTGCGGGAGAAGAGGAGGGAGAGGGAACTGGGATTGACACGTGAAGCAAGCTATTTAAAATGAAAGTAATAAAAAAGTTAAAAAAACAGAAAAATTGTAAGATAATAAGATACTTAATTTATTATAGGGGATCTTAAAAATTCCTAATAAAAATGGCATTCTTGCCAAAAGCAGTCTACAGATTAAAAAAAAAAGATCCAAAGAAGAAAATGCTATTTGTTAAAAAATGTCAAAATATGTATGGTATGTTTCTTCATCTAAGTGTGAAATTACTTAATGGCTTTTAGAAGATATGTGGTAGTAGACAAATGTATTGATTATTATTTAGAAGTTTTTAATATTTTAGGAACTCTTTTAGTGAATTAGAAAAATTTTACACTTATGAGTATTATAACTATGTTTTGCATTTTCTTATACTCTATTTTAATTATCTTTGTCCTTCTTCAGTATTTAGGTGTTACCACATTCCAACCTACCCATCTTCATGTTCTCTTTATCTCAAATAAATTCCAAAACAAAAAATAAATGAAAATCAAAAAAGAAGAAACAAAAAAAAGCATACCTAAAATCAAAAATTGTAACATGGAGTTTGTCTTGAACACCCCAAGTACTCATGGACATGTGTTTAGGTCTGAACTGTGCCACTATATTTGAGAAACCTGATTTTCTCATTGTCAGCAGGAGTCAACTGAAAATAGCTACTTAATTGTGGGCAGGACATTGTGTCTGTGTCCCCTACTGAGTGCGGGATTTTGTCTCCTTTGAACCAGTGTAGTTCTTCTGTGTGTTGTCACAGTCTCTGTGACTTCATATGTGAATGAGTCCTGTTTTGTCTGCAAGATGCTATTCCCTTGGAGACAGTTTTATATCTACAGCATTTGATATCCACAACTCCATGATTGTTTTCTGCTGTGTATGTGACAATTCAAAAGAAAGGTAAAATATAAGGATGATAAAAAAAAATGTAGTGGAACAGGAGAACACAGTGGCAAATCTTCTAATAATGTAATGACAAACGTATCTGATTGCTCTGATGAGAGATTAATTGAAAATGATTTGGGTCGAAAAATAAGATAATTTACTGAAATGAATATGGTAATAGAATAATTTGGTATGCAAAGCACTAATTTGAGTGCCATAGCTTTTATGCTGAAAGTTTCACATTAAAATGTGAATCTAAAATTTGAAATGACTTATAAGGTAGTGGGAACTCATGACTACATGATACAGATAAGCTATTTTAAATGATCCTTTTCAGGGCTACTAAATAAAATTAGTCTCAGCAGGATCAAAGCTGGTGATTTGATTAGAAATATAAATAGTCCAAACCAAATTCCTTTGATTTTAAATAGTTTTATAGCATTACACTTCCATGGAGCTCTTCTACTTAGCCATGTGCATGAAATATATAAGTAAATCCAATATTAGGATTCTTCCAAAACTCAAATAAAATATTCAAAATGAAGACTTAACCATGTATTTCTTTTCTGTGTCATTACTTTAAAGGAAGAAACATAAATCTTATACTAAGTATTTTATTTAAAATGTGTCCCACTGCAATTTCAAAGTAAACTCAAGGTTACATAAAATTCAGAAACTCTAAGGGTCACTTAAGACTTTTCCTCTAGTTCTTCTTCCCATGTTTGTCACATACTGCCCACATACATACTGCCTGAGGATTCTAAGGAGTCATCTACAAGTGATCATTTGCTTTCCCGGGCACACATTTAGGGACAGGTGATTAAAATTCAGATTTCTTTACATTTTAATCTAATTCACAACAGACATAATAGTAACTGAATCTGGGATTTTTGGTAGGTTCAAGCAAGCACCAGTTTTTCTGTCTGGTTAATCCATCCCACATTTGTTTGTTTGTTTTTCTTATACAATATATACCTTCAAATACACATAGAGCATGTGAAAACTAATTCATGAAAATGTGGTAGAAGGGTAAAATGTACATGGTACGGCTTTAGAAAAGAGAAGATTCATCATGCATCTAATGCACATTTATATGAACATGAGAAGAATAATTCTACTGTTAGGGTATTTGTTATCATGTTCCAATGTCAGAGTCCTTCTTGAGACATTTAATTCATAACAAATCACCAATTGACTCTCAAGAGTAAACACCAAATCAAAAGTTATATTTCAATAAAAAAATTCTTGAAAAGTTCTCAGAAGTGCTCCCTTAAAATTACTTGGATAAACTTCATATTAATATAAATGTGTGTAAATCTCTATTTGGCTAAAAGTGTTTACCTGTAACAAAAGAATAAGGTTTGTGATTGTAGCCTAGACTACAAGAATATATGAAAGTGGTTTCAAAAGTTACCATACAAAGGAAGGTTTGACTCAGGTTGAAAAATTGAAGGCACAGTTAGTCATCCATAATGACTTGAAATTCACTTGATGTAAATTACTGGACACTTCTTTCTGTGCATAAAATGGAGGTGAAATGTGCAGTTAGGAAGGTATAGGGGGCTTTTTTTCTTCACAAGGCTTTGGGCCAATAGAAAGGCACCTCAAGGAAGTACCTGTCATGAGATTGAAGTGAAGAGCAATTGCTCTTATTATAGATGTCAGAGGTTTCACAGGAACACATTTTTAACCTGGAACTGTATCAGTTATATCTGGGATGAATGCCAAAATGGATTGTGTTTAATTGGTGGCAAATGTGGCAGAAATATGGTATGCAAAGCTGAACTCTTTAACATATAAATTTGCACATATGCTTAATGTGTGGGTTTGAGTCAAGTTGAAATATTGAAAAAAGCCTTGAACATTTAAATTCCTTGCACTACCTCAGTGTTTTGAAGAATTATTCTCTGATAAGAATATGTTTAAAAGACTACTAATGGAAGATAGTAATTGCCATTTGAAGATCTTCACTTATATCACTACTGGTTGGAGATGGAACCTCTCAGAAGTGTGCACCTTAGCATTAGATTCACTTGGAGTGACTCTAGTTTTAAAGGAAAAAATTTGAACCTTGTATCAATTGATAGTACAAAATTACTAGGATTTGAAACATTGTAATATAAAGTGAATATCTCACATATATATGTATGAATATATGAATTCATGGAATATGAATCAGTTGGAAAAATGTTACCTAGTTCATATATCTATTACATTACAAACAAACTTCTTGCATGATCAGAGCCCATACTTCCTTAAAATAGATATGGTTGGCTGGGTGTTGGTAGTCCACCCCTTTAATTCCAGCACTTGGGAGGCAGATCTCTGTGAGTTCAAGGCCAGCCTGGTCTACAGAGGGAGCTCCAAGACAGTCTCCAAAGCAATACAGAGAAACTCTATCTCAAAAAACCAAAAAAAAAAAAAAAAAAGAAATGGTCAAAAATGAAAATAAATAATTTTGTAAAGGATATTTATTGTACAAAATATTCTATGAAGGTGCATTTATAGTTGTTTTTGCCCCTTCCTGACTTTTCTTTGCTAGTGCTAACTATTCTTTGTGCTGTCTTTTAGAGAATGTATAATATAGAAGCTATTCTGGAATTTATTTTATAGTTGAAGAACACCTAGTCTTCCTATCTCCATCACACAAGTGCTGTGATTGCAAGTGTAGTCCAGTCAATACATAAAATGTTAATTTTCTTTGGTATTAATAGAACTATTGAAAAATCCTTGGCTTTAAAACAGTGTGTGATTATCTTATATTTTGAATTAACTCATACCACTGTGGGATGGTTTTCATATAAAGGAAATACATGGTATCATGTGTTTTTATGTATGAAACATAATATAAGAAAGGCTACTGTTATCACTTATGTTTTTCCAAACTTCAGCAGACATATGCCTTTTAGGGTTTCTCTAAGAACCCTAATATTACTCCATTAAAATCACACTGCCATATTTGGAATACCTCTCTCTGAGACATTGGAAAGTTGGTCCTACTATCAGTGTCTTTGGTGGTCTACAAGAACTAAATAATTACATCTTCATGCTATAATAGTACAGTTTTGATTGAATAGTGTTGATAATATAATATTTATATAAGTTGAAAGTTTCATAATTCATGGTTAGAAATCATTATGTCAGAAGGGTCTAAGAAAAGTCATAGGGGAGGAAAGTAATTAATAGATTTTTTTTTACCAAACTCTAAATCCCATGGGCTACAATGATATGTTAGTTGATAAATTTGGATGCCAACAACTTTCAGAATAGATTTGATTAGATTTCAGGACTACATTTCAGGAGACAACTCATTACTGGAATTGAAAATCTGCTCCATAGCCTCTGGTTGGAGAAGTAATAGACCCTAAGGTAAGAACTATTACTCTGGTCTTGCTAAATAGCTATGGTTTAGCAAATATTTATATCTGAAGACAAGTGCATGACAGGGAAGTCCTGTGTATATGTCAATAAAGCACTGTTTGCTAATAGGGAAGCAAGATAGGTGGGACTAGGAGTCGAGGAAGACTTTGGGTAGGAGAAACACAGGGAGTCAAGATGTAACCACCATAGGGATAAGAAGCACAGAAACTTCTCCGGTAAGAGAAATTATGGGATAAATACTTAAGTCAGAGCTAGCCAGTAAGAAGCAATCAAGGCCAACAGCTTCATAATTAATTTGGGGACTACAACGCGGCAGAGCCCAGGTGACTGGCAGGGGGAAAAAACCTAAAGCTGCTGGCAAGGAAAAGGCTTCTCTCAACAAGTGCAGCTAACAACCAAGTGGAGAAGTAGTGACTTTAACAAACATCTTTATAAGGTCCAGGCAATATTGTACAAAAGGAGAAATAACAAACATGAGAGCCAGATTGGGGACAGGGGACATGAGGATGTAGTTTAGATAGTCACTATACACTGTCTCCATGTAAGGAATTGGTTTATTGATTACTTCTTTGCCTCCACTGCGTAGTCAGTGCATCTGAAACAATTTATGAAGTAAAAAATAGAGTGATAAAGACATAACTTGATGAATATGTGTAATTATTCTGTAGGGCTAAGATGTTTATTTGGGTGTTTCCAAAGACGAGTGGCAAAATTACAGTTTTGGCTTTACAAACACATTTCTGGATTTAGTTCTGCAGAAGAGCTCAGAGATAACCTTCTATGGAGAGAGTGTTCATATACCTAAAAGATATGCTAATACATATCATTTCTTCTGGTTTATCATATAAATCTAATGCCATCTCAGAAGCTCTTTATTTCCTCCTCAGTAAACTGAGAGATGGAAATAACAATGTCCTAGGCAATGAAGTGTGCATCACCATTTTGTGTTTTGAAACTTGAACTTCATGTTTAGGATTTTTTTCTGGCAGGGAGAGCTAAGAAATCCAGAGAAAATCTCTTCAAGCAGAGAAGCTCTTTTCTCCCCAGTCTACAGCAAGCTCTGAAAAAAACTGCCAAATTTGTAAGCAAATTTGTATGTGAAATACATGAAAAGAAATTTTTTAAGTATTAGCAAAGCCAAAAGTTGTTAACTAACCATACAGTTTGGTCTTTTATACATTCAACGCACAGCATCTATCATCTAGTCTCTGTCAGCTGTCCATCATATCAGGTTGATAGTCACAATTTTACATTATTGTTGGCAATTACTATCAACAACGATAGGAAAGGAAGACTTTTAATAATGAAAGAATAAATTATTTCATATTTTAATAAATATTTTATCATTTGATAAAAATTACAGTAAAAACTATTATTTAAGAAGTTACATCTGGATGCCAAAAATTTGTTAGGAATGTGACTATGTGAACTAAAAAATAGATTCATGGTCTGAAAATATAACAGAACACATTTTATTATAATCAACATACAAACACAGAAAGGTGATAAGAATAGAAAACACAGAGCTTACTGTCAGTAAAACATGTATTAAAATGTGCGTATACATAAATGACTTTTTTGTCACCTGTGTTAGTGTGGGTTATTCATGTTACTGAATAACATATATTTCCATTCACAAATATAGAATGAAGTTCATCTAGTGCATTATACAGACACATATTATACACTCTTTTCATGTCTGCTGTAACTGTTACCTGTTAGTATATTAATTTGATATAGCCAAAAACTGCAAATCAAAAGTAATTAAAATGATAAACTCTTTCAAGTCATTTGGTTTGTTGGATAAATATGATCATATGACAGATCAATAATCCTGCGTGCATCTGTGATTGGCAGCAGGTTACATGGTGGCTCTGTCTAGGCAAGTCTCATCCATGTCGGTGCATGAGCCACATGGCCTCACTCAACTCCCCACACTCTTTCATTCACCAATTTTTACTAATATAAATATCAGTAGCTAAGCTTGATGCTATGTATGCTTCTCATCCCAATACATGGAGAACAGAAAGAGGGGAATTGCCAACATGATTGAGGCCAATCCTGCCACCTAAAGCCCTGCTTAAGGAATCAAACCAAATCAAAATAAAAAAAAAATCCATGGATGGTAGGATTATTCTAGAACAATCTCAGAGGATGGATGGTGAGTCATGGCAGATGGGTGATTCAGTGATTGGTGTGTGTAAACCAGTTGATAGTATTCATATCAGAGGAACTTCAAAGAAACATGTGAATAATTTCAAGTGAGTATAAAGAGATGCTTAACATTTCTTAAAGATGAATTACCTGGAAATATATATTCAAATCTGTATATATAAATTAGTCTTCAAAAACACTAGATCCCTCTTATTACAAACTATTAACAAAGCAGCTATAGAAGGGTGATCCTAAACAATGCAGTTAAATCTGGATCCATAGAGAACCAATAAATTGTTCTCAATTCCATTGAAAATTATTCAAAAATTTTTATGTGTTTATGGTAGTGGCTATTAAATTGGAGTATATTGGAAAAATAATTAAAAGAGTTTCAGATGGTAACATATATGACCAAAAACCTAGGGTGTTGATTATATTTATGAGGCAGGAAATAAAAAGAACAAGTCATAATAGTTTGGGAAGAAATGCTACCAGTATTAACTTACAATTGAGAACACTCTTAGTGAATCTACATGCAAAAACAAATAGAAATAAAAGTCACTGGAACATTCAGTGGTTCCCATATTATTTTAACCTCAATAATCAAAGTTTAAGATAATTAGACATGTTGACTAAACACACACTACTCATTAATAGGGTAATTACCATAGATTTCCATAGTAAGATAAGAATGTATTCTCCCACACCTGATTTATTATGCAAGGACATTATGTCAGTTAACTTGTTGTTGGAAATCATGAGTAGCTCTAGATTTCCACTTAGAGAATTACTGGAATATGTGCACAAATTGAGATACTTAAGAAGGGTTAAAACACACACACACACAAAATGCAATCCACAAAGGTTGCGCTATTCTTATGCTCCTAATTAGAGTTTGACTAACACTGACTGTGAAGGAGAACATTGTGATTAGGATTTGCATTTTGCTTTAACACATCTAATCTAGGTGGTTAGTTGTTCATGACTTTGAGAATGTGTTTTGTCATTCACTGAGATCACAATTGTAGCTTTGTTATTCCTGACTTCTCTGAGATTTTTTCCACCTTGAGCTTAAGAAAAAAATAAATTACCATGCCCCGAAGCACTGAATTACTTTTAGCATTGCAATTCCCAGCCCTTTGTATCTCCTTGAATGTTTGACATTATTTTCATGTCTTCTCTTGTGCTTCACTTAAGTAGAGCTATTTTGATTAAATAACTCTCCAGAGGATTGAGATTATGACACAGTAGTCTTCCAAACAGGATATGAGTACAATATTACCATTATGCAGTGTAGAAATAAAATCAGTATTTCATAAGTACATGTTTCTATGAAACCTGCCAAAGAGATGAATATCTCCTTCATTGTTCCTGACATCATTGAATTATAAATAAAGTGAAGCTTAAATTGTTTATTTGCAATTGAACAGCTCTGAGAAAAATATCAGTCATCAATGATGTAGTAACCTCCAGGAAAGATAGTAACTTCAAAATTACAGAAAACACAGTTTGAAATAATTTCTCTTAAAATTGGCCAATTGCTCAGATTGCCATAAATCAATTCTGAAATCCAATAGCATGAAAGGTGACTATATTCTCATTGAAGTAAAATTTTTTGATTGAATATGCTTTGGTGTTTTGAAGTGAAATTGGCAATACAAAGGCACAGTATTTCTGATTAGCAATACTTTACCCTATCAGAGCTATTTTCCCTTATCAGATTATTTACTTCTGTGAGAAGTTGATGTGTGCCTATTCAAATCATTTCCCAGGAAAGGTGTCTACTATCTGATGAGAAAGATAGTATTACGAATTTATAAATTTTCAGTTTAATATATGACAATTTAATTGAATCTAGAACTTGCTTATTTCTGTAAAATGGAAGGTAGAAATTTTGTTAGTGTGACTAAATGTTATCTTCATCCTACACTCCAGGTAGCTAATCATTCAATTAAAAACCAGCAAACAAAAACCACTGCCATTGTATTTTAAATTTTAAGCATGTTAAGAAACTATGAATTCTGATTTTAGTATTAATGTTCCCAGTTTAGATCAGACATAGCTAGGAGCAAACAAACAAAAATCTTCCCAGAAATAAAGTCATAAAACAATACCCAAGCAAAGCAAAGTTTTAAAAGTATGTTTGCCTTTGGTATTAAAACTCACTCAAAATGGTTTTGTGACATACTGTGTTTTAAATGATTTTTTAAATGTAATAAGGAATTATGCTATTCTAGCAAAGTGGTAGTAGTAGATATTCCTTTCTAAGTTCCATGACTTCACTAGCTCCAGGAAACTGGCTAAGTTTCTAGTACCAGATAGACTTTCCCTCCTGTTGAATCGGTTTTAGGTCCAAAGAGAGTGCTGCTGATTATCACTGATATTAAGTGATTTGATTCTAGTTTTCTTTTATTTAAAACTCTTCAGTTAATGATGTAGTATAACAATAACTTAACAATATAATCACTAGATTAAATGTAATACATTATATACAAATTGTATAATAATTATATTTTATATAGCTTTATTGTTTAAAATTACATATGTAAATATTATATGTAATAATTATATGATACTTATTCATGCAATATTTAAATAATATAACAATATAATCTATAGATGATAGATATAATACTTACATTGACTAATACATTTTGACTATCATATTAGTCTTTTAGGGAGGTATTGCATGTATTCTAGTTTTTGTTCTTTAATAAAAGTCATTTATATTAATGAAAGTATATATACCAGACAGGAAAATGTCAATTTGACACAAGCAAGAGTCAGTTTAAAAAAGAGAAGCTCAAGTAAAAAAGTGTCCACAAATTTACCCTGAAGGCAAGTCTGTGTTGCATTTTCTTGATGGCTGTTGATGTGAGAGCTCATTGTGGGAAGTCAAGGCCCATGCTGGTGGTCCTTTGAGGATTCTTAAAGCAGACTGAGCATGCAATCAGGAGCAACCCAGTGAGAAGTATGCCTCCTTGGCTTCTGATTCATTTCCTGCCTCTAATTTCCTACTTTGAGTTCCTGTAGGCTTCTCTCAGTGGTGATGTATGATATATGATCTATGATTAAATGAACAGTTGCCATCCTATATTGCTTAGGTTCATGAAGTTTTTTGACAATAGAAACTAACTAAGACAACATTTGTAAGGACAACTTAGTTCCTCAACATCATTTGTGGTTATTTTATACTTAAATAATGTTAATAGTATGAAAGAGAAAAATAGAAGATGGTTTGAGGATGTAATTGATTAACAGGATGAATCCAAATTTTCACTGAAAAATAATTCATCTCTACTGTCAGATCATTCTTGGGATTTAGTATGCTCTCATAAGTCCTTCATAGTTTTCCCTATGATCCCACAGGCATTATTGTCTTTATTGCCTTGACCAAGAATGAACACTCAAGTATCACATAGAGAATGTCTAAATTAATAAGTCTGTGGATAGAAGAAGCACAGCACTACTTGAGATATTTTTGTTCTCATGAAATAGAGAGGAGCTAAGGAGGTCAGGAGCCTTTGCTCAGAACTTCCAAGCATTTTTTAAAATAAGGGGAAATTTCTATATTTTACCTAAAATTCTTGTTCCTTTCTTCTCTATTATAAGTTTCACACTCTTGAAAGTGAAATGGATACAAAAACTAAACATTTGCTTTCATGCCCACTGAATATAAAAATCTGTTACACTTACTCAGCTTAGCAGTTTCCATTTGCCTCACATATCAGGTGAAATCATTTTTCAACAATATATCAGATTCAACATTTCTCAACTATATATTTTTATTTTTATCAAAAATATATTCTTCCTCTCATAAAATACATACAACCTGACTATAGTTTCCCTTATTCCATTATATCTCCCCCAGCTCCTCTTTCCCCTAGACACAATTCCTCTCCATTTCCTCTGCAGCAAAGAATAGGACTACAAGAGATGACATTGAATCAAGAGAAAACAACTGATCTCAACTATATACTTTTTTCCTAGATTTTTAAAATTTATATTAGAAACAATCTAATTATATATATCAATCCAAGTTGACTCTCCCTTCCATCCTCCATGTCCCCCCACCATGCCCCCATTGAGTCCCCCTTCAGCTACCCAGGGAAGATGAGGCCGTCCATAAGAGATCATCAAAGTTTGTCACATCATTTGGGGCAGGGCTATGCCCAACCCCTTGTGTCTAGGCTGATAGGGTATCCCCCTATAGGAAATGGGTTCCCAAAGTCAATTGGTACACTAGGGATAAATACTGTTCTACTACTAAAGGCCTCAGATAATGCCCAGATTTCCTAACTGACCCCCACGTTCAGGGTCTGTCTGGGGTCCATAAGCTCCCAATGTATCAAGTCAACTGTTTCTGTGGGTTTCATTAGGTTGGTCTTGACCCCTTTCCTCATCACTCCTCCCTCTCTGCAACTGGGTTACAGGAGTTTGGCTCAGTGCTTAGCTCTGGGTCTCTGCTTCTGCTTCCATCAGCTATCAGATGAAGAGTATAAGATGCCATATAAGATAGGCATCAGTCTCATCATCAGGGAATGGCATTTAAGGTAGCCTTTCCACTATTGCTTATATCCTTAGCTCGAGTCATCCAGGTCTCTGGACATTTCCCTAGTGTCAGGTTTCTCTTTAAGCATGTAATGGCACAAGGAAAACATGCTCTTTTCCACCTGGTGTTTTTCCACTTTGCTGTAAGCCTGTATATATTAGACTGCTCCCTTCTACAAGAGAGAAACCTCTTAGCACTTGCAATAATGACTCTCTCTCTCTCTCTCTCTCTCTCTCTCTCTCTCTCTCTCTCTCTCTCTCTCTCTCTCTCTCTCTCTCTCTCTCTCTCTCTCCTGGCAATAAAGGCAGCACATTCATTCTCTTAGTACAAACAGCTGGACATCTGGTCTTTCTTTTTCTGATATCTTGGACTTGCTTGTGGCATGGGCGTTACAATAGGATGTCCCACTGAGATCCAGAGAGACTTGGAAAAACTGGGAAAGATTGGCCAGAAAGAAGACTCAGGAGAGGAGAGACTCCAGAAAGAAAAAGATTTGAAAACAGGTACCTCAACTTCAAACAGTGAAATTGAATAGTCAAATCTCTAGGATTTTGCCTGAGAGATCACCTTCTAAGGAAAAGGTGTATTGAATTAATCTCCAGCCTTTGCCCAATCCACTGAGGTTGGGAAAGTAAGGGGAAAATTGAGAGATCGCCCTCAGTTGAAGGGTGCATTGAATTAATCTCCAGACTTTCGCCTGATCCACTGAGGTCAGAAAAATAAAGAGGAACTGAGAGATCATCCTCAAAGGCTGGCCAGCAAGAAAGGGTGTATTGGAAAGGGGTACCAAAGTAGGGGAACCAGGTTAAATCTCCAGGCCTTCGCATGACACCAAGGCCAGGAAAGAAAGGGGAACCAGAGAGATCACCTTCAGTTGGAGGGTGGATTGACTAAATCTTAAGGCTTTTGCCTGAGGGATCATCCTCGGTTGGAGGATGGATTGAAAATTGGTGAATTGAAAAATGAGTAACAGTTAGTAAACAAGGTACTAGTATTAAGTTAAGGTAAAGATATATGGAATGAAAAATACATGGAGAATCCGGATACTGTGTGCTGTTGTGTTGTCTTTGAATTGTTTAATTGCTAAGAAAGATACAACAACTGCTAAAAGACATTTGATTATCAATGCTGCTAAAAAATACAACTTACATATTTTAAAAATGCTTAAACTTATTTAAATTTAAATATAAGGACAGGTTACTTGGAAAAAAATTTCTACTTTTGTTTCTGCAGGGGGGAAAAAGAGATGTGGGTTCCTTCCAGACTAGTATGGTTTGATGATGCAGGACCACTTGAAGCTGTTGCCCAGGTGATCCAATATCTAAAACAGCTGAGATGATGCAGCCTTGCAGATCACAAAAACAAGCACTTCAACAGGCCCTGTTTTATTGTCATGATCCCCCTGGTATTTCAGCACCCCTTAACAGCAGGACATAGTTTGGAAAGAACAATGCCCACATTCCCAAGTATTGTTTATAAATGTTTGCTTGCATTTATACAGGGTTGGTTATTGATACAAATATAAGGTCAATTTTGTGAGTCATCTCTAAAAACTATTTACAAGGAGTGGGTACGGCTGTAGCTCCTGCGTGTAGCTCAGAACTTCTCAAATGGAGGGATGATGAGTGGCACACAGGACTTTTTCAATCTTTTGTTTTAATTCAAGGACTGGCTGGAGTTGTTCTTTCATGGAGATTTCAGTTAAGGAAATCTCATTTCAACAACCTAATTATGACCTAGGGAAAAAGGATGACTGAAAGATGTATGGATGTTCTGTATCTATGGTGAGGCCATATGAGTATGTATGAAATATGATTTTGAATGTCTGAGTATGAGCTGCTTACATTGCCTTGGATATGATTAAAAAGCTACCTAAATTGCTTTGGATAGATCCAAAAGGAGCATCTAGCCTGTCAATGTCTTAACAGGAAAGGTTGACAATTGACTCATCAGAGCCAGTCAGGGGAAAAATAGAAGAATCCTACAACATGGCCTAAAAGACAAAGAAATCTTTATGGAAGATTCTACAGAGTAGCAAAGAGTACAAACAAAATTTTTATTAAAAAAAGGGGGGCAGATGTTGGGGTCTATGCCCCACAGGGTCTCTGAGTTGTTTGTCAGCTGATAGCCACAGGTGCATCCTGTTTTGTAGTCCTGGCTTACTGCCCTCGCATTGCCCCACTGGCATCTACATCTAGCACAAGGAAAATAAACAGTCTTCTACCTCGGTTTTTCCACTGTGCTGTAAGCCTACATATAATACAGCTCCCTCCTAAAAGAGAGAGACCTCTTAGCACTTGCAATAAAGACACACACACTCACACACACACACACACACACACACACACACCCACACACACACACACTCCTGGCAATAAAGACAGCACACGCATTCTTTTAGTACAAATGGCTGGACATCTGGTCTTTCTTTTTCTGATATCTTGGGCTTGCTTGTGGCATGGGTGCTGCATGGCTCTCTTTATTAAGTTATGTCTTTTTTATCTCCTCTATTCTCCTGACTCAATCTTCCTGCTCCATCTTGTACTACTCCCCACTTTTCTTCTCCCCTTTGCTATCTCCTAACTCCCTCTCCCCTCCACACATAATCCCAATTTGCTCAGGAAATTTTGTCCCTTTTCCATTCTCCAGGAGACCATCTTAGGGTACTTCTTTTTTCCTAGCTTCTCTGGTGATTTGGATTGTATGCTAGTAATCCTTTGCTCTATGCCTAATATCTGTTTATGAGTGAGTACATGCTGTGATTGTCTTTTTGTGACTGGGTTACTTCACTCACAATGATTTCTTCTAGTGCCAGCCATTTGCCTGCAAATTTGAATATTCCTTTGTTTTTTTCTGCTGGGTAGTACTCATTTTGTAAATGTACTGCATTTTCTTTATCCATTCTTCAGTTGAGAGCCAGAGGTTGTTTCAAGATTCTGGCTATTACAAATAATGCTGCTATGAACGTAATTGAAATGGTATCCTTGGAGTGTAAATGTACATCCTTTGGGTGTATGCCTAAGAGTGGAATTGCTGGATCTTGAGGTAGACTGATTCCAATATTCCTGAGGAACCACCCTGCTGATTCCCAAAGTGGCTATGCAATTTTGCACTCCCACCAGCAGTGGAGGAGTGTCCACCTTTCTCCATATCCTCTCCAGCATAAACTGTCATTGGTGATTTCTTTAGCAATTCTGATGGATGAAAGATTGCATCTCAGAGTTGTTCTGATTTGCATTTACCTGATGGGTAATTATGTTCTCAACTATATTTTAAAATATCATTTGTGCACAAGAATGCTATTGCAATCATTTATATAGAAGAGTGTTAGAAAAATTATTTGAAATATTGACAGTAAAATTAATATAAGTCTGAGATATGTAAAAAGAATGATTAATTGTCCATCATGATTTGCAGTTTTCTCTGTTTTAGCTGATACTATATATAGAATTCTGTTCTCTCATATAAAGTATATCAGTAAGTTTAATTATTTAGATATATTAATTCTATACATGAAACATAGTCCACATTTATTTCAATGTCATGACATTGGGAGTTTGTTAAATTTGACAACAAATTTTAGATTAAATATGAAATTAACTTCAAAATGAAATTCAAATGATAGTTACTAAACATAAAGGGTTTTTTGAATTTTAACCACTACTTTATCCTGTATACTGCTTGTTTTTGGTGTCTATGTGTTTGTGCCAACAGAAGAATTTGCCATATCATCAAGAATTTCTTCTCCAAGTGTTAGCTACCAATGCTCAATTGACTGGTGATCCGATGAGACCTCTGAATGAAATCATGACATTTAACTTGAAAATTATAACAGTATTTGTTATAAAGTCAAAATCTTACTGAATTTCAATGAATTATGATCAAGCTTAAATGAATTAAGGAAAGTATAAGATAAGAAAAATAAGTTCAGATGCCTTGGAAAAATTTTTTTAATTCTAATTTAAGCACTTTTTGCCTGTATTCATATAAGGAGATATAAGTCCAGCCATTCTGAACATCTCAGGTCCTTCATGCAGGTGGTCCATTGTTACATTCCTGGCCTCACTGTTCTCCTTAACTGTGGAGAAAGATTCCACAGCCCCTTTTTAGCTCTGTTTCAGCCACTGTTCTAGCCACTGTGAAGAGAAAACATTAAATTGTATGCTTGCTTACAGTTTCAGAGTTTTAGTACAGTATTATCATGGTGGGAGCAGATCAGCATGCAAGCAGGCATTGTGTTGGAGAAATAACTGAGTGTAACATCCTGAACTAAAAGGAAAGAGAGAGAAACTCTGAGCTCAGCATGGGCTTTTGAAACTCAAAGCCCACCACCCCCAATTATATAGTCCCTCTGAGAAGCCCATACCTCTTAATCCTTTTAATTATCTCTCTGGTGACTCATGATTTAGATACATGTGTCTATAGAGACCATTCTTATTCAAGTTACCACACCCTATATCTTGCATGACTCTTATGCTAGAATCATGTGGATTACACTGATAAACTTGTCTGAACATTTACAGTAGAACCTGCCCACAACCCCCCCCACATATACCATGCTTTCTTTTATTCCTGACTTTTATGTCTTTCATTTGATTAGTGGGAAGGCTAGTCCAGTGGGGGTCTTTATTTTCCAGTACCCATACCTTTATTCCATTCTGGAACAGATCTTTCTTCAATATCTTTATCTTTGTCAGTGCAATCCTTATCTGCAACATTGATTTTCCCTGAGTTCCTTTCACTTCAAACTATACTGTTTCTATCTTTTGTACTGCTTTTCCTTTTTCATTGTAGAACTACATGAGGGTCCTACACTAATAAGCATTTGACAGAGTCTGCCTTGCAATTCCCATTACCAAGAAAATTAACTGAGTAAGTTAAAAATTTGGTTTCAGGTAGACTGTTAGGACCAGGGCCAAAAGCAACCACATTCTTTGCCAAAGTATTACAAAACTGGTGTCTGAACTAGCTATTAATATTGTTCCCCTCTGAAACCACCAATGCTGAGCCTCTATGGTCCACATTAACAACAGCACTATTGACTGTCAGCAATAAGATAGATCAGTAAGTTCAACTTACAACATTCAACCACTGTGCTAGCATAGTGTAGCAAGTCTTTCACATTCCTCCAAAAAACTAGGGTGGTCTGGACTGTTGCAGCAATATCTAACCGTAGCACTAACCTCTATCTTAGTTACTGTTCTGTTGCTGTAATAAACCTTCATGACCAAGGCAACTAAATTAAAAAATAATAATTTGGCTTCTAGATTTCAAGGGTTAGAGCCATGATGTCAGACAAAAGGCACAGTGATGAAAAGAGCTGAGAGCTTAAATGTTGATATACAACTAAGAGACACACAGAGAGACAGACTAGAAATGGCACAGGTCTCTTGAAGCCTAGGAGCATTCTCCCATTGACACACGTCCTGGAAAAGGCCAAACCTCCAACTCTTCCCAAATTGTTCTTTTACCCAATGGAGACCAAGTATTAAAATATATTAGCCTACACTTCAATTTTCATTTAAACCCCTGCACCTATTAAATGTACTAGTTGTCAGTGTGAAAGTATTTTTAGTTAATTTATGTAACTTTATGTGAATTGGTGTGAAGGTTTCAAATCCACTGGAACTGGAGTTACAGACAGTTGTGAACTACCATGTGAGTGCTGGGAATTGAACCTGGGTCCTTTGGAAGAGCATTCAGTTCTCTTAACTACTGAACCATCTCTCTAGCCCTGATACAATAGTAGCAGTAATATCCTGACAGTAAACAAAACCTGACTAATTAGATTATAGGCCCAATCAACATGTAGAAAATCATGCCTGTTACTTGAAAACTAATTAACTACCTAAGCTAGTAAAACATGGATTTTATAGGAAAATCAACTACCAGTGTTTACTACACTGGCATGAATTAGAACTGAATTGTCAGGCATAACTTTATGACAACAAGCAAGCATGACTCTCAAACTTCATTAGAGATTTTTTTCATCAGATGGAGACTATTACAGAAAATTTAATATGAGTGTCCAGTGATTAGAGAAACATTGGCAACATAACTTCTGTACCACCAGAAAATATCATGAATTTGGGGGATGACAGAAAAATTGTAATAACCCCAGGACAAGGAAAAGTGGTTGTATATAATAAAGAAAGAAAGGCTATGAGTTATACTGGAAGTGAAGGGAAAATTACAGATGTTGGAGAGAGAAGAAAGGAGGAGGCTAAGGAGGAAAGGCAAAAAGAGAGATGAGGTAACTATGTGTTCATTAAAATAAAAATAATTGTGTGTTTTAAAATTAATGTTATAAACATATAAATTTCCAAAAAATGAAACATCATACAGAAAAATTATCCAGACCTAACACATGTATAACTCTTTGGACCTCTAACAAGATAGAACTGGCATTTGTAGTGACATGCTAGAAAGAAATTTTAGTGAAGGATAGCTATGTGTAATTATGATCAACAGATTGAAAACTAGGAAAATCATGGAGTAAAACTAAGTACAATGTTGGCACACGCCTTTAATCCCAGTGCTGGGGAGGCAGAGGCAGGCAGATCTCTGTGAGTTTGAGGCCAGCCTGGTCTACAGAGTGAGTTCCAGGACAGGCTTCAAATCAATACATAGAAACCCTGTCTCGAAACCAAACAAACAAAAACAAAACTAAAGACCTAAAAAGAGAAGAAAGCAGCTTGTTTTAGTGTCAGTAGGGCAGTTAATGTTGATGATATTTTTCATGTATTAATATATATATTCAAGTCAATTGTCACAGAATTTCAAAGATAATTAAAAAGTAGAATTCTAAAATTTAAAATCATGAATAACATGGATACTTAAATTGTATGAGAGATTTTTAAAAATGGATTATAAAACTATAGTGATGGCAAATGCAAATACTCATCCCAAGATTATTAGAATAATCTATCAGATAGTTGAGAGCAAAACACACACATATCTATTTCTGATTTTTTGAACTTTAAAAATTATTTTTATGCCAAATGTATGTCACATGCCTTCAGTTCAAGAAATTGAGGTAGAGTCAGAAGCAGGAGTGTCCCTGTTTGTTCAAGGTTACCCTGATATACAGAGTGAGATACATGATGGTCCTGACTAAATTGAGAGATCTTGTTTTAAGCAACAATTAATAGACAAACAAAAAAAAAGAGAAAGAATTAATGTTTGTCAGGTAAAAAGCAGTTCAAAAGTGAGTACATTCACTCAATAAAAACATAAAACAAGTATGTATTTGATATCATAAACAAAAGACTTTAAGTTGTCTCTGCAGGCCTCTAAACCTTAAAAAAAACTAATGAAATTAAATGGGAAATTTTTGTTAACTGGGCGTAAGGAATAATTTTTTTCAGATGTGACATAAAAGCATAACCCAAATTAAACATAATTCTTACTTAGACTCTGTGGTCTTTTGAACACACTGATAAAGAGTGTGAACAACATCTAATGTAGATAAAATGTGTCAGTATATTGACTATACAAATGATATTCTAATTTGAAAACATGGCAAGTATGGTATACAAGCTTCAGTCCTGGAAGTTTCAAGCATTAGAGTCTTTAAATAGATGCAACTCTTTCCTTCTGAAAGAGCTCCCTTTGCAAAACGAACAATAAATGAACAAAAACACCAAACAACTGTATAGAATATTGATTATGGTTTAACAGGAGCATGTGCACCATTTTAATGTGATTTGAACATCAATTTTGAAACTTTTTTCTCATACTTTAAATATCAATAATAATATTAATTTCTTTTTGGTTTTGATAAAGGAAAGATGAGTCAAGTAAATTATTAAATAAATAAATACTTATGAAATTTTTAGGCGTTCGTTGATAACAGCTATTCAACTTTTAACTAATAAATGTCCATGGCTTCATTATGAATTGATTGTGCCTATGGTCATTCGGGCAAATTTAAACAGTCATAGTTTTCTCAAAGCAGTAATTTCATAGTTTAATTACTCTGCTTTAGTCTTATTGGCAATATAAGCACTTTTTTGCTTCAGTTGCCAAGCACAAAGCAAGGGATTTGTGAAAGTTATTGAGTAGGGAATGATTTGTTGCTCTAAGCTAGCTTTTTGATCAAAAGCCCTTTAAATTGAATATGACTAAAAGATGCCACTTTCTTTGTACATCAATTTTCCTTCAATACATTTTCATCATTAAGGGGTATAAAATGCTGATCCGGTTTTCAGTGTTGTGTTGATCTCATACTTTGTGCAATTGGGAGAGAATTTACTTTTTTTATTCCAAATACATTCTCGTTGATGTTATTTGTCATGCACCAAAACTGGACAGGTTGGTTTTAAAACAAGGCCATTCTATCAATCATTTCTGAAAGAGTAACGACATCAGTGCTACGGGCTTTTTATTATTGATTATTCGTAAATTTATTACAGCAAAATTTCATAGTGGTAAAACCCCTTTTCACAAAACAAAAGGCTGTAGGAGAAATGTTGACACTTCTACCAACTAACTGAACAAATCTGGCTTAGCAGTGTTTCACATGTCAACTTGATGTATAATTTTCTTGATTCTTTCAGACACATTTTACTATATGTAAGCTATTAAAACACAAATTATTTTTATTGTTATTTAAATAGAATTATGTTAAAGTAAATATCTGTATTATTTCCTGTCTGTATCTACTTTATGTTGTTAAGATATAATTCCACAAACTAATTAGAAAATAATAAAAGTATATTTGACTCATATATCTGTAAAACATATATATACACACATATAGTCTTCAGGGCTGATCATTGGATATTGAGTGATCAATTAATGTGATCTTCTTGCTGCAAGAATGTTTCTTCTACTCTCAGGGTTCTGTAGTTGCCAGTTTTGTGTAATATTGTTTTTAATAAAATTGGAATTATTCAGTTAAGAATTGATAACTATAATATCTGAAAGCACAAAATATGTTCTGTTGGAAATTAATTTCATTGCCCTTATTCTTTTTGTTAGCATACACATATAAATATTCAAATATCACTGAACATGCAGACAAAAATATTCCTGTTACTTTGCAATCACTAGTAGACCAGGTAGTGGATAATTTGTAGCTATTAATTTACCTCAGTTGTTTATGACTTTTAAAAAATTGGCTTTCACGCATAACATGACCAAAAGTAACTGAAGTACAAATATAATTTATTTCAGTTTTAGGTTATAGTCTACAAACTTTGAGAAGTTAAGAAATGAATTCAGCAGGAAGTTGAAGCAGAAGCCATGAAAGTATGCTGCTTGCTTGTTTGCTCACAGGCTCATACTAAGTTAACTGTCTCATACAGCCTAGGATTCCCTCCTAGGGAATGGCACTTCCAATAGGGTTGGGAAACTATTACATTAAGGGAATTTATAATGTCCCAATGGAATTGACATCGGCCCATCTCATTTAAAGTATCTTCAACTTAAACTCAACTGTTTTATAGATAAAGGCTATTAAAAGCTTACAGCTCAACAGAACATTCTACTAAAACCTGTAGTCATTGACCTTTCCAAGTCCTCTCTTTCCATGATCCTCAGATTCTATCACTTATCTGAAGTATGTTATTCTGTCATTTTATACTGGTTAGTATTTAGTGATTTATTAGTTTCAGTTTTAGACAAATTTAACCTGTAAATTCATAGTTTCAGCACCACTGGACACAAAGTTTTATAAATAAGGAAAATAACTCATATAACCTATTATATTAATACTCAACAATACACACTGTATACACTTCTCTTTCCCTCCTATTCTATTGTAGAATTTTACACTTAGGCTGATAGTAAATTATATTTCCATGAGTTTCACTTACAAAAATATATTAAATGTAAAAGAAATACAAATTGGAATATGATTCTTTCAAGCTGCAAGGAAGTTTACAAACATTCAATTATTAATTTTCACAACATGAAGAAAATATTTAATATTCTACCTTTACAGCAGGAGAAATGAGAGCAGAATATTAAATGTACTTGCTGAATTTATTTAAGTGTAAAAGGAGCTCTTAATTGGTCTAAATAATAAAAAGACACAGTTAGATATAAAGGGAAATACTGAGAAATCAGAGAGAAGGAGCAAGCCAAATCCACTTTTATCTTCTTAGCATCTCATTAGACAAGAGAGTGAGTTCCTTTTTCTACTTGCTTCTATCCTGTTCCCGCCTAGCTACCTCACTTCCTGTTTGTCTACACAGACTTCCAGATTTCTATGGCAGGCTCAAGTCTCTGACCTTTACCCAGCACATCTAAGTAACACATAGGTCTACAATTAGTATATGGCATGCAAACGTGGATTTTTAGACACTAAATGAAAATACCTGCTGAGAAGATTAAAGAATGTTTGTGCTTTGATCAGTTAACTGAATCTTGAGGTAATTACATGCTGTATGTTGCTATAAGATGCTTAGCCAAATGTTCTAAATTTTTGAAAGAAATTGAAATATGGTACATTTTGAAAAATAGGTGATAAATAACATTGGCTCACTTCATTCTGCTTTCTCATTGTATAGTTAATGATGTCAAATTTCATGAAGCCAAATCAATAATTTTCTTCTACTTTGCACAGTGTCTATTGATTTACAAATTTGCTGGATTTGTTTGCATTCATTAAACTCATTAATGTGATGGGGTAATATATAAGGGTTATACACCAATACTAAAATTGGGGAACTGGTAATGTTTTACCAGATATTTCTCTACATAATTTTTTTACTGTTAGAAGGACAATTAAAATGAATATTATTTCATATACAATGTGGTTTTTCCCTCTATGGTGCAGATGTCTATTGAATAGAGATTCCATCAGAGGGGAAACATGATGGTTATCAAAGAGGGCTAAATTATAAGTTGTGGTTTGCCTGATGTTTGTATTAATTCATACAAAGTCAATCGATTCCTTGTTTACTATGTTTACTATATTGTAATTGAAGGACAGAGGTGAAAAATTCCTGTATACTATAGACAATAACATGAAAGGCGTGCTTTTACATACAAGTGTTAAAAATTTTTGCTTACATTTCTTTTAAGCACTAAATCTGATATTTCTCCTGGGCATAAACATCCAGTATTTTTTTCTGACTTGAGGCATGTTAAGACAAAAATGTTGAGTAATCAAAATCATGTACACTGTTTTGCTGTAGTTCTTTCTTTGAAGTCATTGTATAAAGTTTGAAAGACTGGAGATGGTTCTTTGATTTATTATTTAATTTTTAAATTTTAATGTAAGTATCAATTATCCATTGGGTAAATTTTAAATAAACAAGGAAAACTTTTAACTCTATAATGCATAATAGAAATAAGAATATACCTTTCAAACAAATAATATAAACATCATCATAATGTTTATTTTTCTGGTGTCAAGTAATTTTATTCTTTAAACGGCTGTAATAAGGAAAATAAGCAACAACACTAAATTCTGGTACACATGTGTGAGGCTTGTCATTCCTTACCTATTGCTATTAGGAATGTAAATATACCTGGAAAGTATGATTGTAACTATGAAGGTATCATAATATCTTAACAGATAAACACTATATATATATGTATATATATATATATATATATATATATATAGAGAGAGAGAGAGAGAGAGAGAGAGAGTTGTAGGGGATGTCTGTGTATATATCTTCAACCAGTTATATTTTCTAAAGGGATGTAACATTATTTAAAGAGAAAGAGGTAATAAAACACAAATATTTGTTTGATGTATATGTGCATATGCAAAATATGTTCTTCATAAAATAGGACAGAAGCAATCAATTCAGTTGCAACTGTCATTTTTCCATTGTGTCAGGCGCCATTAGCTGGTGTTTATAACTATCTTCTGTATTTCATCTGCCCTCAGCAAATACCTCTGGAGTTCTTGGTTATTTCCATATAGGCACGATCCATACCTTCATCTCTCAAGGTTGTGGCCTCATTATAAGTCTTACTGGATTGTGTTGTAGTCCTCATTGTCCTTAATCCCATGAAATGGTAACGCAATAGATGCCCTGAAGGATCTGGTGAACTTGGACATAATCATTCTTACTTGCATTTTAGGCAAAGGAATCATTTCCTCCTTAGTCAGGGTCAATCACCCATCTAATGTCATTATTCATTTTCCAGCTTGTTTTCGTTTGATATAAGAAGCCAAAAGTAGTCAAGGATGAATCTTTTCTTCAACCACAATAGAACATTCTTTGTTGTTTTTGTATTTTTCCACTAGCTAAAACCACTATTCCTTCATGACTGAAACGTCTAGGATACCAGAAAATAATGTCATGACATTAGAAAGAAAAAAGCTTTCCAAGTGAGTCATTAGCACTGACAGTGATCCATACCCATTTCTGCCCCTTGATTCCTGGGCCTGCAAGTCTTGGATATATGAGGAACTGTAATATGCCATGGACTCAAAGTTAGTATTACTGCTTACTCCGTCAAAGAAATTAGTTAATTAATTGATTATACAGCCTCAAGAAAGTTCTCAATAAACAGGCACAAAGCAGCAAGGTTTTTTTTGTCAAAATATTGCAAAAAATGACCTTTAAGACAATTACTGTCCAATTGTTTACTTCCCTGAAATAGCTCTTAAGGGAGGCTGCCACAGTCTGAATTAATTTTAACACTGCTTTCCATGCTACAAATACTTGCCACAATAGGCTTTACATATAGCATGCAACTAGTTTCTTTAAAAAGGCATCTGTATCTGAAAAACAAAATGGGGCCAGCGGATCTAGGGAGACCAGTGGACCACCTATTCTGTTGGGACCAGGTAAAACAGGCCCTGCATCTGGGCCTGTGTTCCAGTGCCTGGGGATCACCTGGGAACTACACAGAGCTTCCAATCCTGGCTGGAGCCAAACACTCCAGAATCCACATCTCTCCCACAAACAAGACCAGGAAACCAGTGGATCCAGGGAGACCAGGGGACCAGCTGTTCCAGCAGAACCAGGTAAAACAGGCCCTGCATCCATATCCAGCAAAGGGACAATGGGAACCAGGTAGGAGGCTAAACACCCCAGATTCCTGGTCTTCTTCTCCACCCACAGGACCAGAATAAGGATGAGGAATAGAAGAACTACCAGATTATTGGACTTGCTAGCACGCACCAGAAGGGAACTCTGGTCCCCTAACAACCAGACCAGTAAGGGGCTCTTTCTGCACCCACTAGAAGAAGAGATGGGAAAGAGACAATACAAAAACACACTCAGCAACAGGAAAACAAATATGACACCGCCAGATTCTAGAGACTCCACACCAGCTAGACTCCAACATTCCAATGCAAATGACACAGAAGAGAATGACCTTAAAACCACTTTCATGAAAATGATAGAGGCCCTAAAAGAGGATACAGGAAAATCCCTCAAAGAAATGGAAGAAAAAACAAACCAAAAATGGCAGGAAATGGAAGAAGAAACAAAGCAAAAAATGCATGAAATGGAAGGAAAAGCAAACCCAAAAATTCAAGAAATGGAAGGAAAAGCAAACCCAAAAATTCAAGAAATGGAAGAAAAAGCAAACCAAAAAATGCAAGAAATGGAAGAAAAACAAACCAAAAAATTCATAAAAGGCATCATATGGACGAGAAGATAAACCGAAAATTGCAAGAAACAATGCAAACAGTGCAAGGGTTGAAAAGTGAAATAGAGACAATAGAAAAACCACAATCTGAAGAAAGGCTGGAAATAGAAAAGCTGGGCAAATGGTCAGGTACTACCGATACAAGCATTACCAACAGAATACAAGAGATGGAAGAGAGAATCTCAAGTGTTGAAGATACACTAGGAGAAATGGATTCATCAACCAAAGAAAATCTTAAGTCCAACAAATCCTTAACACAAAACATCCAGGAAATATGGGACACCATGAAAAGACCAAACCTAAGAATAATAGGTATAGAAGAAGGAGAAGAAAACCACCTCAAAGGGGCAGAAAACATATTCAACAAAATCATAAAAGGAAACTTTCCCAACCTTAAGAAAGACATGCCAATGAAGGTACAAGAAGCTTAAAGAACACCAAATAGAGTGGATCACAAAGAAAGTCCCCTTGCCACATAATAATCAAGACCCAAAATATACAGAATAAAGAAAGAATATTAAGAGCAGCTAAGGAAAAAGGCCAAGTAACATATAAATGCAGACCTATCAGAATTACACCTGACTTCTCCATGGAAACTCTGAAAGCCAGAAGATCCTGGATAGATATTCTACCAACACTAAGAGACCATGGATGCCAGCCCAGACTACTATACCCGTCAAAGCTCTCAATCACTATACATGGAGAAAAAAAGATATTCCATGACAAAACTACATTCCAGCAATACGTATCTACTAACCCAGCCCTACAGAAAGTTTTGGAAGGAAAACTCCAACCCAAGGAAGTTAACTACAACCAGAAAAACATAGGCATTAGAGAATCCCTCTCTACCAACAGCCAAAAGAACAAAGGAATGAAATTACACACATAATTACACCACCAACCACCATTCCAAATCAAAGAAGAATGAGCAATCAATGGTCATTAATATCCCTCCACATTAATGGCCTTAACTCACCCATAAAAAGACACAGGCTAGCAGAATGGATTCAAAGACAGAACCCATCCTTCTGCTGCATGCAAGAAAAACACCTCACTCTCAACGACAGACATTCCCTGAGAGTTAAAGGTTGGGAATTTTTTTTTAATCAAATGGACCCAAGAAACAAGCAGGGGTAAAAATCCTAACATCTAACAAATTAGACTTTAAAATAAAATCAATCAAAAGAGACGAAGGAGGACAATACATACTCATCACAGGCAAAATCAACCAAGTTGAAGTGACTCTCCTGAACATCTATGCCCCAAATACAAAGGCATCCACATTCGTAAAAGAAACATTACTAAAACTTAAATCACATATAAAGCCCCGCACACTTATAGTGGGAGATTTCAACATACCACTCTCACCACTAGACAGGAATACCAGACAGAAACTCAACAAAGAAGCAAAGGGTCTAATAGAAGTAATGACTCAACTGAGATTAACAGACTTCTATAGAACATTTCATCCACATAAAAAGAATACACCTTCTTCTCACCACCACATGGAACATTCTCAAAAATCGACCACATAATTGGCAACATATCCAACCTCAGCAGCTTCAAAAAAATTGGAATAACTCCATGCATCTCCAGACCACCATGCTTTAAAATTAGAATTCAACAACAACACAAATTGCAGAAACCCTACAAAATCATGTAAATTGAATATTGCACAACTGCACCATTCCTGGGCCAAAGAAGAAATAAAAAAATAAAGACTTCTTAGAATTCAATGAAAATGAAGACACAACATACCCAAACCTATGGGACACTTTGAAAGCAGTGCTACCATGGAAATACATAGCACTAAGTGCCCACATGAAGAAATTGGAGAATAGTTATACTAGAGAATTGACAGCACAGCTGAAAGCTCTAGAACAACAAAGCAAACTCCCCCAAGAGGAGTAGATACCAGGAAATAATCAAATTGAGGGCTGAAATCAATAAAGTAGAAACTAGGAAAACAATACAAAGAATCAATGCAACAAAGAGTTGGTTCTTTGAGAAAATCAACAAAATAGACAAACCTTTGTCCAACGTTACTAAAAGCAGCATGTGAACATGCAAGTTAACAAATCAGAAATGAAAAGGGGGACATAACAACGGACTCTGAGGAAATTCAGAGAATCATCAGGTCATACTCCACATGTACTCCACAAAATTCAAAAATTTAAAGGAAATGGACGTCTTCCTGGATAGCTATCACTTGTCAAAAGTAAATCAAGAACAGATAAGTAATTTAAATAGACTTATAACCCCTATGGAAATAGAAGCAGTCATCAAAAGTCTCCCAAACAAAAAGAGACCAGTTCCAGATGGCCTCAGTGCAGAATTCTAGCAGACATTCAAAGAATATCTTATATCAATTCTTCTCAAAGTATTCCAGCAATCGAAGCAGAAGGGTCTTTGCCAAACTCTTTCTATGAGGCTTCAATAACCTTGATCCCCAAGCCACACAAACACCACACAACTAAGAAAGAGAACTTCAGACCAATATCCCTCATGAACATTGATACAAAATTACTCATTAAAATACTGCCAAGAACACATCAAAACAATCAACACGATCAAGTAGGTTTCATCCCAGGCATGCAGGGATGGTTCAACATATGAAAATCCATCAATGTAATCCACCATATAAACAAGCTGAAAAACAAAAATCACATGATCATCTCACTAGATGCTGAAAAGTCCTTTGACAAAATCCAAAACCACTTCATGATAAAGGGCTTGGAGAGACCTGGGATAACAGGAACATACCTAAACATAATAAAAGCTATATACAGTAAACAAACAGCCAACATCAAACTAAATGCACAGAAACTCAACGCAATTCCTCTAAAATCAGGAACAAGACAAGGATGTCCACTCTCTCCATATCATTTCACCATTGTACTTGAAGTTCTAGCCATTGCCCTACGACAACAAAAGGGGATCAAGGGGATACAAATTGGAAAGGAAGTGGTCAAACTTTCACTGTTTGCAGATGATATGATAGTTTACATAAATGACCCAAAAAACTCTACCAGGGAACTCTTACAGATGATTAACACCTTCAGCAGAGTGGCAGGCTACAAGATGAACTCAAGAAAATCAGTAGCCCTAATATATACAGATGATAAAAGGGCTGAGAAAGAAATCAGAGAAACATCATCCTTTAAAATTGCCACAAACAACATAAAATAACTTGGGGTAATGCTAACCAAACAAGTGAAAGACCTGTATCACAAGAACTTTGAATCTTTAAAGAAAGAAATAAAAGAAGCCCTCAGAAAATGGAAAGATCTCCCATGCTCTTGGATAGGTAGGATCAATGTAGTAAAAATGGCAATCCTGACAAAAGCAATCTACAGATTCAATACAATACCCATTAAAATACTGGCACAGTTCTTCACAAACATTGAAAGAACAATAATCAGTTTTGTATGGAAAAACAAAAGACCCAGGATAGCTAAAACATCTGTGTTCAACAAGGCAATGTCCAGAGGCATCACCATCCCTGACTTCAAGCGCTATTATAGAGCTATAGTCCTGAAAACAGCTTGGTATTGGCACAAAAATAGACAGGCAGACCAATGGAATCGAATTGAAAACCCTGATATTATCCCACACATGTACATCTGATCTTTGACAAAGAAGCTAAAAATATACAACGGAATAAAGAAAGCATCTTCAACAAATGGTGCTGGCATAATTGGAGGCTGGCATGTAGAAGAATGCGGATCGATCCATGTTTATCGCCATGCACAAAATTTAAGTCCAAATGGATCAAAGACCTCAACATAAATGCAGCCACACTGAACCTCTTAGAAGAGAAAGTGGGTGGTACCCTTGAACGAATTGGTACAGGAGACAGCTTCCTGAACATAACACCACTAGCACAGACAGTGAGATCAACAATTAATAAATGGGACCTCCTGAAACTGAGAAGCTTCTGTAAGGCAAAGGACACAGTCAGCAAGACAAAAATGCAGCCCAGAGAATGGAAAAAATATTCACTCAACCCACATCTGACAGAGGATTGATCTCCAAAATTTACAAAGAACTCAAGAAGCATGTCTCCAAAACACCAAAGGATCCAATTAAAAAGTGGGCTGCAGAACTAAATAGAGAATTTTCAATAGAGGAGTCTAAAATGGCTGAAAGGCACTTGAGAAAGTGCTCAACATCCTTAGCCATCTGGGAAATACAAATAAAAAGAACACTGAGATACCATGTCACTCCTGTCAGAATGGCTAAAATCAAAAACACCAATGACAATTTATGCTGGATAGGATGTGGTAAAATGGGAACACTCCTCCATTGCTGGTGGGAGTGACAACTTGTTTCACACACTTTGAAAATCAGTATGGTGATTCCTCAGAAAAATGGGAATAAACCTCCCACAAGACCCAGCAACTCCACTCTTAGGCATATATCCAAAAGTTGCCCATTCATACAACAACGATGTCTGTTCCACTATGTTTATAGCAGCATTATTTTTTATAGCCAGAACTTGGAAGCAAACTAGATGCTCCTCAACTGAAGAGTGGATAGAGAAAATGTGGTACATTTACACATGGAATACTATTCAGCAGAAAAAAAAATGGAATCCTGAGATTTGTAGGCAAATGTATGACACTAGAAGAAACCCATCCTGAGTGAGGTAATCCATCACAAAAAGAGAAGCATGGCATGTACTCTCTCATATATGGATTTTAGACATAGATCTGGGGAGTGCCAGCCTACAATCCCATGGCCAGAGAGTTACTTTTCCATTGTTTTAGTTACTTTTCCATTGTTGTGATAACATACCATATCTAGTTTAGGGTGGTATTTGTGATTGGAAGCACAACAGTGGGATTATGATATTTAACATTTTATGATAAGAGCTTTTTTTGCTATTTTCTAGCTTATAAGACTTAGTATAGCTCTACCAATGAACTTTTCTGATTACAGAAATCATCCTGTGTTCAGCAGATAAAATTTGAACTATATTATTTTTAAATGCAAAAAATTAAAACCATTCTATTCTATAATAGTTTCTAAGGGTATAATGTAACCTGTCACAATTTTTAATTAGTTTTACATTTAAGTTTTCTTAAGTTTATATAACTTCTCATCATATCTCTGTCTTCTCTCTCAACTCTTCCTCCACATTTCTTAACCATCCAACCTTGTGCCCTTAATCTTATTTTGAATCATTAAAGGCTACCTTGTGGTACCCAAACATCTTGGATGTGTAGTGTTCCACTGAAGTGTGGTCAAACTCTAAGGCACTTCCCTCTTAAGGAAACTAACTCCCACTTGTCAATAGCTCTACAACATTTGGTAGGATTCTGTGCTCAATTCCTTTCTGCATTCTGGGATGTAGGGTAGTTTAGGGTTGCATAGTTCCT
Source organism: Mesocricetus auratus (assembly GCF_017639785.1). NCBI lineage: Eukaryota > Metazoa > Chordata > Mammalia > Rodentia > Cricetidae > Mesocricetus > Mesocricetus auratus. The sequence continues at coordinate 38,441,662 of NW_024429190.1, forward strand.
TGTGTTTCAATAAATGTGAACTTCTTTGTGAAGTTACCTTGTAGTATTTAACACTTGATCCTTTATAGACATCTACCACCTCATGCTTCTGTACTGTTCTGTGTGTTATATGTAAGGATGGGAATTGTACAGTCATTCGTTCTCTATCTTTTTGTCATTTGTGGGTCACTGGTAATCGCTATCTACCACAAACAGAAGCTTCAGAGATGAAGCATGAAAGCTACATTGATCTATGGGGAAATGATATCATTTGAATTTCAGTTCAATGCCATTTCAATTGTGTAGGATTATAGTATTAGTACACAATATCAAATCATAATATCCTCCTATAATATTATAAATCATTTTAAAACTAGTTTGTCTCACCTATATATGAATATTATAACTCATATATCTATTTAGTGCTTTCCCACTTAAGTTATATTTTCTATTCACATTCCTGTTTGTATTCAATATTTCTGAAAGACTTACATAGGTAAGACTTCATATTTATATAGAATCATTAATTCTGGGAGAGTATTTTGACACAGATGGTACATTCTCAATTATAATAAAAGAATTGATTGCAAGTAATGCATATGCTAGTAAAACAAGTAAATTCATTTTACATAAACCTCAAAATGGTTAATAATTTACATATAAATACCCACAAATTATAAGTTATCCTTTGAATTATTTGCCATAGTTTTTGATATTGATCCTTGCCTTTGAAGACAGAGATCCTCAGTAAATAATTCTTTGCTTTTGGTATAGCAATATTTTAAAATTAGCTTTAAATTTCTCATTTCTCATCAATATTTACATGTTCAGTTCATGTGTACCTGCCTCTGTAAATAGCTAAGCCATGAACTCTGCCAGGGCAGAGGGAGTTGGTAAATAACAAGAAGAATGAATTTTTGTGTTATCCCTCTCATAAAATGAAAAGTACAGAATTATGTGACACAATAATAATATATTTACATATAAAAATGTTAAGTGAGAGTGAGCATAACCTCTATCAGCTTAATTTACTTATTTGCTCTATGTTGTTATTCATTAGAGAAAGTAGTGATCAGGGGACTGATCAATATAAAATATTTTTAAAAGCTTTCTAGGACATATATTAAGTCAACTCCATTAGTGACCTGTCATGAGCTGAAGCACGCTAAACCTTTGTAAAATATTTCAAGTGCTTTAGCATAAGACAGGAGCATTATAACTTAATTTACAATGCATTTTTTGCACATACATACAATTTCTATTATTTTCAGGAATTAAAAGTAATTCATAAAAGTGGCTTACATAAAACAACTTTAATTAAGTAATGTGTTCATTTCCCTGTAACATTCTTCAACATGAGTGAATTTCTGCACTAAAAATGCGCTTCCATTTTTCATAATTTCAATATGTTCTGCTTAATGAAAAAATTGATGAATTTGATAAAGATAACAAAACACTGCAATTTAAGTAGTACTAAAATGTTATAAAATACGTACATGAATGTTGCAAGGCAGGTACAATTCATATCTAAGAAACATAATTAATGAGAGATCAAAATAGTCAAGTTATGTGAGCATTTGTTGCTTTAGTTCCTTGTGAAAGGCACCCAATTTTACACAGTAACACTTTGAAAAGTGAATACCTACTGTGTAAAGACCTTTATTTTGTGTAATAATGGTGTTCTAGTGGGAAAATTAAATGTAGATGATACAAATATAAACCAAAATGTTTAAATTTTTATTCAAGTGGGTCAGTAAGTCATTATCCTATTAAACAATTAATTTGGTTAGTAAACTAATAGTTCTTCTGTCTCGTTTAATTTGCTCATTAAACTAGGAGCTTCCCATATGATAATCTAAATAGTGCATAATATAATATTTACTTCATTCAGTTCATTATTAATCAAAAATTTTCATTAATTTTGCTCAGATTTAAAAGAAAGGGCATAGAGGCAAAGAGACAGAGGAACAGAGAGAAAAAAAACATAGGAACACTAAAGCAGGGGTTGAAGTAATTGATCAATCTATTAAGTGCTTAATAGTTGAGTATGGGGACCCAAATTCAATGCCTAGAAACCAAATTTTTTTAAAAGTAGATTTATAATCCCAGTGTTGTAGAAATTTATTTTAAGGTATGTTACTTTTGTTTATGCTGTGGAACATTTGTTTCATCATGTAAAGATGTGTTACATTTGTTTATGTTGCATTTGTGTAACTCTGTGAAGCTGTTATTCTTTGCCTGTCTAAAACACCTGATGGTTTAATGAAGTACTGTACAGCCAATAATAAGGCAGGGGAAAGGATAGGTGGTGCTAGCAGGCAGAAAGAATAAAGGGGCAGGGGTGAAATCTGAGAAGAAAAAAGCAGCAAGAAAACAAGGAGACAAGTATGTCAGGGCTCAGACACCCAGCTAGCCTCAGAATAAGAGTGAAAGTAAGATATACACAAGTCAGAAAATGAAAAAGCTAAGAGGTGAATGATACATGGGGTAATTTAAGTTTTAAAAAAAAGCTGGCTAAAGTAAGAAAAACTAAGTTCAGGCATTTATAAGTAATAGTAAGCCTCTGTGTGATTTATATGGGACTGGGTGGCAGGCCCCTAACAGCAAAAGAGTCAAGAGCAAGAGTAACATCAATCAACATCATTTAAGTACTGGCGAGTCAGAGGAAAGAGATTCCCTGTGGCTTTCTGATCACTCAGTCTAAGCTTCCATTTCAGTGAATGACTCTGAGTTTGAAAATAAAACAACAACAAAAAACCTGTAAAACACATAAGGAAGACTGATCACACAAGCCTCACCTGCAAACACAGGCCTGCTTCACATATGAACACACATAAGCACATATATGAGTAGAATAAGATATAGAATATAAAAAATTGTGCTAACGAAAAATGACACTTCAATTGCAATATAATCAATAGATTTTCAATGATAATTGATTGTCTTCAACAAATTGAATTTTGGCCACTTCTCACCATCTTTCTAAGAGTAGCTTAAGAACAAATAGGATACCCACATATTTTAATAGAAACAATAAAGGGTTTTCATCATTAGCCAAATACTTTTTCAATTATACAACTAACACATTTTCACTGGTGAGTATGCAAAAATTTTTACTTACTGCACACATCTTATTAATTTAAAAAAAATCCTGACAGGTGTTCTATTATAAGCAATCATTTTGTGAAAAAAATTATGCAGTGGTCCTCTTCATGAACATAGAGTGCAACAAAATCAGGGTTGAGTCTGTTTCAAACAACAAATCTGACCAACAGTCAGCTGTGAGATTAATGTGAAACCTGCAGGTGTAACTCCTGCTACTACACTTGTGTTTATCTAGCAGAAATGAAATGAAATGCTCATATATTCTTATACAAATAAGTTACTAGAAAATTCATTCTCAATACCTCAAATCCCCAAACAACCCAGTTATAGATGTATAACATGTGGTATGTCCATAGATTGGAATACTACAAAGGAAATAAAACTAACCAAATCATAACTTATTGTAATGCCATCTATGGATTAGGAAGTAAAATATTGAGAGATAAAAGTGTCACAACCATACTTTTCAGTTCTACATGTTTTAGTTTGTTTCCTGCTTCTGTGATAAACATTATAAATAAAAGGAACTTGAGGAAAGGACTTAGTCTTTATTACATGCTAAAGTGCATCTTTAGGGAAGTCAAAGCCTGAAACTAGTACAGAAATAACAGAGAAGCACTGCTTACCGGCTTTATCTCAGGCTTATATTCAGCTGTTCTTCTAACACATTTTATGGCCGAATTCTCAGGGACGATGCCACACGACGAGGATTAGGCCTTCCTATATTAACTGGCAATCAAAATAATACTACCAAGAAGAGATGTCCACATACCAATATGATCCTGAGATGCCTTCACCGGAGGTTCCCTCTTCTCAGGTGTGGCAAGTTTACTAGAAAGTTTAGCCATAACAACTCAACCCTTGCTAGCTTGATACAAGCACAACACTGTTAAACCATCACCTTTTCTTCACCCAAGAACTCACATGAACAGCATAATATAAAAGGCAGTATAACTTTAAAAGTTTCACAGATCTAATTTTCGTCAACAGTTTAAAAGTCCTAGATCTTTAAAGAAATTATAAATCCTTATACCTGTGGACTCCTGTAAACTCCAAAATAAAGTACTTCTACTCTTATTACAAAGACAAGAAGTAGGAAAGTTATCAGATTAAGGCAAATCAAAACAATACACTGAAAACTCATTTTCTAACATCTTGGAATAAATTATGTTCTTCTAAGTTCCAGAGAACGTTGATATCCTAAGCTCATCTGTTCTGCCATCCATAATACACACATAGTTTATTTCCTAGGTCCAAGACATCTCCATTTTACATCTGCAATTTTCCTTGATGATCATCCCATGGTCCTGGCATTTCCAAAATCCTTGGGTCTCCACTGAGGCTTATACTAACCCATGAATAAACTCTCTCTGCCTCTTTTCAGGCATTACAAACTCACCACATGATGCCAGGCCCCATCTACTCCATAAGGTCCTCATGATTGTATCTCTCATGCCTTCAGAGCAGTCGCTTGTGAGAGATTTCCAAACTTTGCCCCATTTTGTGGCAGTTTAAAATGCAGACTTGTCACCTGTTAAACACAGCAGTTTTGTGCTGACACCAAGAAAGCAATGCCCAGATGAAAATGTTTTAAGTTTGTTGGTCTCTTGATAATCATGGCTCATTTCTCAGCTATCTAGCGTCTATTGTCCCAATAAAATAAAGGTTTAATTTCCACAGATCCTTAACTGAAGGTACCAAACAATTAGTCCCTGGTAGAATTTTTGCTGTCCTCTGAAAGTTCATGAGTTTCCCAGTGTGGTCATGTTGTTTAGCATTCATATCTCCTAGGATCAAACAACACCAGCTCATTAAATTGTAAGTTTTCAAGGCCTTTCAAACTCAAAACACTCAAACACTTTCACAATCCTTCCCCAAACCAATGTTTCAAATCCATCAGAGAAACAACATACTGTTAGCAGGTTTTATTCTAGTATTCTTTCTGTTGCTATGATACATAGCATGACCAAAAGCAATACAAAGAATAAAGGGTTTTATCTTCTTACATTTAGTAGGTTACAATTTGAGTAATCAAAAGCAGGAACCTGAAGAGAAAAAAACTATAGAGGAGCACTGGCTTCCTTCCTGGCTCATATTTATCTTTCTAATACAGTTCAAACACACTTGCCCAGGGATGGTACTGCCCACAGTGGCTGGGTGCATCAATAAAATGTTCTCACAGATATACCTGCAGGCCAATCTGGTGTAGACAATTCTTTGACTGAGATTTTTCTCTGCCCAGGTAGGTCAACATGTTAATAAGGTAAGCCATCACTAGTTGTTCATGGAATCTGCATGTTAAGGTTATACAGTTAATACAGGAGAGGATTTGCATGCAGGCTATTAACAAAGAAATGAGGCAAAGGGAAACTGTCTCTGTGCTAATGAATGCCTGCCTTACCTGTATTATGCATTTGGCTGAGTCTATACTCATCATATTTACTATTGAAAGTCACTATTTGCTAAGCCTATTTTTTAATAGAAGCACAATAACGAGTTACTGTTCTTTTTCTGTGTAGTGCCTGAAGCTCCAACTCCCACTTCAGTACTGCATCCATCCCAAGTGCTCTTTCCTCCTGAGGGACACATTTCAGATTGTGTTTTATTTTTCTACTCACTTCCCAATGAGTTTTACTGCTGAATATCAATATTCTTCATAAAATATGCAATCAATTCTCCCACATACAAAAAGTTTCCTCCATTGACACATCAACTCATAAATTCGTCTGTATTTTTATTCTATATATTATATTGCAGCAATTTGCCATAAACCCCATATACCTGAAGGATTCACAGAAGAAATACTAAAATGTCTATTAAGGAACAGGAAGTATTTGAATCCCCTTTGATTGTTTTTCTTGTCCCACATTCTCCCTGTGTTATTTCCTTTACCAGATTTTTCCAACTTGGAAACACTCATTTTTCACATCTATCCCAAACAATGCTAGGAAACAATTGTGCCTTAAGTCTTGATTTTTCTTATGTCTTCCAAATCTGTTTCTCAGGTTCCTTCTTTCCCTATTATTTTACCAGAACAGTTGTTGATGCTGCAACAATAAGCACACACTTACTGAAAGTAAAAATAAGTATTTATTGTAGAAATTACTCACAAGAGACAAAACAAGTAACCCAGATGAGCCGAGTAGTTTTCCGCTGCTGAACTGGAAGGTGAAAGCTGGAAAAAGAGAGTGAGACTTCCGCTATTCAGTCTTTTATACCCTCCTCCCAAAAGTGGGCCTGTCTAGTGATGTAGCTCACCGCCTACGTCCATATATGTCTTTAGTCATGCCTAAACTGGGTGTGGTTAGAGGTGTGGTAAACCTCTCTTTTATTACCTCACCTGTATGTGCCTCTAATAAGTCACATGGCAAATGGCAGAATTCTATTTTCCTCCTACAGTTGTGGTACTTGTTACATAGTACAATAGTAAACACAGCTAAATCTGTTCCAAAGTTTATCCAAAACAGAAGGCTCACCATCAAAAACAGGAACATACAAACTGCAAAACTGGATTAAAATGTTGCATTTGTACACATGTAGCAATAGCAAAAAAAGAAAAGAATCTATTGGAACAAGACCTGTGTCAGAATGGCAGTAGGGTAACAGGGAAAGAATGGAGGATGGCAGCATGGTGGGGAGGGTGGAGAAATGTAATTCCCTTTCAATTAAAAACATATTTTTGAAAAGAAGATTTCTAACAATGCCTTCTTAGTCTAAGTTTTTTTTTGTTTGTATGTTTGTTTTGTTTTGTTTCGTTTGTATTTTTTTTAGTCTGCCTTTTCCCAGAGCTTCACTGTTTAATTCAAAATAATGGAGCCCACACTATGTTGTGGTTGTTTAGATTGGGGATATTTTGGGAATCCTAACAGTGGGCATGAGGGTGTCTCTGACTCTTTTGAATGTTGTTGGGCCCTTTACCACCTACGGAGTTGCTTCATCCAACCTTGATATGAAGGTTTGTGACTAATCTTATTGTCACCTTGTTAGGCAGAGATAAGTTGATATCACTGGAAGTCCTGCTCTTTTCTGGAGGGAAATGAAAAAGCAGTGGATCTGAGACAGAATGGAAATAGGGAGAGTGGGGGCTTGTAGGACTGCAGGGAGAGAAGGCTATGGGATGTACTGTATGAGAAAATACTAAATAGAAATAATGACACATTCATTCTGGTATCCTTTCACTTGTATTATTCATCTTTGTAGCTGTGAAATATGTGAGCAGGTTTTGTCACATATGTTTTCCTATATCACTGAGTAGTGAAATAGTCCTTTGTAAATTATTCAAAGTTGGAAGCCCTTTATTAGTCTCCAGAAACTTCCTTCACAGAATCCCTCACCTGTCAGCATGTGTGCATTATATTTAGGTTTCTGATACCTCCTGTTGGAAGATAAGATCCATGTAGAAAAAAAGTTTGATTGTTTTGTCTTCCGTCTCTACAAATTCATCATGTATACTATACACACAGTAAACACTATGTCAATAAGTCAGTTTTCCAAAATTACTGATGTTTTTCAATACATAAGTTGGGCATATAGTTTTATCCTTATGATTTAAAGCCAATTTCTTACCTTTGAATTTTAATACCAATCTAACAAAAACAGAAAGTACATATTCATGATTTAATATCTCCAGTGAGAGCTGGCAAGTGATATATATATATATATATATATATATATACACAAACACACCCACACACACATACACATACATTATACATATCCTTTAATTTCATATTGCATTAGTAATGTTGAAAATTAAGAATTAGCATCTCGAGAAATTTTTGCTATTCAACTTGTTTCTCAGTAAAATAAAGTCTAAAGCACATATTTATTGCAAATTGAATAAAATTTTAAGGGAAATTAGACCCCACCAGGAAAAATGTGACAGAGAAGTTGAAATATTTATGATCACTTTTACAGCGAGTCATCTTGGCAGCATAAATAGAGCAGGTAGAATTGCTGAAGGCTACAAAATATTATATCTGTGAGACTGACGGGTAAACACTAGAAATTTCCTGTGTGCCCTGGAGAGAATACGAAAATAATAAAACAAAATCAAGCTCAGTATAATATTGTCTCCTGGCTCAATCATTGCTGTGGCCTTTTGCTCTTAATATTATATTTTTACAATATGGTGAGTCATGTATGCGGGATAACTATGTTCATTTGAAGGAAATGGATATCACTGTGCCACTTTTAGATAGGCTTCTCTCTGCCTGTCAAATTTTCCCTCTACATGCTGTTAAACTACACAAGATAAATGTCTTATAATGGTCAGAATCAGATTTCTTTGATGAACTACATGTCAAAAAATCAGGAACCCAGAACAAGCTGAAATACTAGAGAGACAATTCAAATCCTTGGCCAGAAGGCATGAAGGTACTTGTAACCCCTTTACTCAAAGCATTCTAGAAAGAACCAGAAACAGCATACAAATAAATCATACTGGAAGCCTTTTTTTGACTTATTTGAATATTTTGAAAAAAGTATCTGGCCAATTACTTATTTTGTAAACAATCATTTACCATTATATTATTTCTAAAAATGTACACATGTATTATTCATTAATTCCTATTGAAAATATATTATATAATATGGATTTTTATAATTAGCCTTCCCTCTTCACTCCCTCCAAACATCATTAGAGCCTCTACAATGGTCCTCTTCAAAAGTTGCTGCTGGTAGGTACAATGATGTAGGGCTAGTGACTGCATCATGGTTGACTCATCACTGGCCATACCTTTAAGGAAAACTGGCTGTTCCTTTCCTAGTAGTTATCAGCTGGTATTATCTCCTCAGTTAAGGATTGTGTTCCATGAACCTCTCTCTACTATACAGTGAAGTGTTGATTGCCTTGATCTTCTGCAGACTCTGTGAGTTCTTGTTTACAGCAATACTTAAGAGTTCTTGACAAACTCTGGCTCTTGCAACTCTTCTCCAAAGGGGTCAAGAACCATTCTAGAAGAGTACATGAATCAATTCTAAGATACTTTACAACATTCTTAATTCCTTCAGAGTGATTTTATTCCAGCTGTGAAAATGATGTGTATATTTACTCTGATGAAATTTTATTGCCTAACAAGAATATGACTACTATTTTTCATTAGCAAAATGAATTTATCACCAGTATTTTATACTGAGGCTATAATGTCAGTTTGTTTAATGCACTTTTCTTTAAGATGTTTATGTCATGTATCCAACTACTTTCCTGAGGCATACGGTTGCAAACTGGAATTATCATCCTAGGTATCCTAGGAATAAGATCAAATGAAGGATCTCCTAAGTAGTGGATTTCTACATTAAATGAGTACTGCTTTTAGTTGTAAGAAATTTATTTTTGTAAGTATTCCTCTTGACTCAAGGAGATATTATAAAGACTAGTTTATCAGTTAATTCCAATCTGTGAACTTTTGTGTATGCCTTTATGAATATTCCAGTTCTCTTGACAGAGAAGGAAATCATCCAATTGACCATGTATAATCTTGTCAAGGCAAGTAGAAGTCACACTGAAGTAAGAAAAATTACCTGAAGGAATTGAGAAATTTGGCACAGCATCAGGAAAAGTAACTAGTAAAGTTTGTTCTTTCCTATCTGTGAAAGATATTGCAAATTCAAAGTGTTTTTTTTTTTTTTTGGTTTTTATGAGACAGGGTTTCTCTGTATTGTTTTGGAGGCTGTCGGTTCAGCCTGGCCTCGAACTCACAGAGATCTGCCTGCCTCTGCCTCCTGAGTGTTGGGATTAAAGATGTGTGCCACCACCGCCTGGCCTATTCAAAGTGTTTTTAATCAAGGAAAAAATGGTCAATTTTTTTCTGACTTTTTTGTTTGAACCTTGAATTTCAGTCTTGCAGCTTCTTTTTTCCTTTTTATTTTTATTAATTTAAATTAGAAACAAGCTTGCTTCACATGTCAATACCAACTCTCTCTCCCTCCCCTCCTCCACCACCCTCCAACAGCTCCTCAACCCCTCACCCACTCTACTCACCAGAGAGGGTGAGGCACCTCATGGGGGATCCTCGAAGTATGTCATATCATCCAGGGCAGGGCCTATGGCCTCCCCTCCATGTGTTCAGGTTGAGAGAGCATCCCTCTATGTGGAATGGGCTCCCAAAGTCCATTTGGATGCCAGAAATAAATACTGATCTATTATCTGAGGCCCCGAATAATTCCGAAGCCTCCTCACTGACACTCATGTTCAGAGGGTCTGGATCAGTCCCAAGCTGACATCTCAGCCATCAGTCTGGGGTCCATGAACTCTCACTTATTCAGGTCTGCTGTTACTGTGGGTTTCAGCCTTCTGATCTTGAACACTTTGCTCCTCACTTCTCTCTCTCTCTCTCTCTGAAACTGGATTCCAGGAGTACAGTTCAGTGTTTATGTGGGGGTGACTGGCTCTGCTTCCATCAGTCACTGAACGAAGGCATATGCTCTAGGATGGCATATAAGGTAGTTGTTAATCTCATTATTGGGGAAAAGCATTTAAGGGAACCTCTCCACTATTGCTTAGACTGCCAGTTGGTGTCATCATTGTAGAGCTCTAGAAATCTCAATAGTGCCATATCTCTCCTCAAACCTATAATGACTTCCTCTAGTATGGGATCTCTCATACTGTTCTCCTGTATTCTTCCCCAGATTCAACCTTCCTGCTTCCCAATGTCCTCCTCTCCTCATCTCTTCTCCCCCTCACTTTTCCTCATCTCACTCTACAATTCCCCCATGTTCCCAGTTCACTGAGAATTTCCTGTCCCATTCCTCTTCTCTGGGGTTCAATGCATATTTCTCTTAGGGTCGTCTCTGTTTCCCAGACTCTCTGGCAGAGGAATCATAGGATTGCACTCACCTGCATCATGCCTAAAATCTATATATGAGTGAGTACATACCATGTTAGTCTTTTTGTGACTGGGTTACCTCATTCAAGATGGTGTCATATAGTGCCATTCATTTCCCTGGGAATTTCAAGATTCCATTTTTTCCCAATGGGTAGTACTCCATCGAATAAATGTACCACATTTTCTCTATTCACTAGTCAGTTGAGGGGCATCTAAGTTGCTTCCAGGTTCTGTCTATTACAAATATCACTGCTATGAACATAGTGGATCAGATGACCTTGTTGTATGAAGGAACATCATTTGGGTATATGCCTAAGAGTGGATTTATTGGGTCTTGTGACAAAGTGATTCCTATTTTCCTGAGGAAACTCCATACTGATTTCCAAAGTGGTTGTACAAGTTGGCACTCCCAACTGCAGTGGAGGAGTGTTCACCTTTCTCCACCTCTTCTCCAGAATACACTGTCCTTGTTGTTTTTATTTTAGCCATTTTGACAGGATTGAGTTGGTATCTCAGGGTTGTTTTAGTCTGCATTTCCCTAATGGCTAAGGATGTTGAGCACTTTCTTGAGAGTCTCTCACTCATTTCAGTCTCCTCTACTGAGAATTCTCTATTTAGATCTATACCCCAATTCTTAATAGGATCTTTGTTGTTTTGGACACTTGAGTCTTATGTTCTTTGTAAATTTTGAAATCAGCCCTCTGTTAGATGTGAGGTTAGTGATTACCTTTTCCTGTTCTGTGGGCTGACTTTTTGTCTAACTAAATTTGTCTTTTGCCTTAGAGAATTTTCTCAGTTTCAGGGAGTTCCATTTATTAATTGTCATTTTCAGTGTCTAAGCTCCTGGAGTTATGTTCATGAATCTGTTTCCTGTATCCATTCATTCAAAGATACCTTCCACTTTCTCTTCTAAGAGGTTCCGTGTGGCTGAATTTATGTTGATATTTTTGATCTATTTGGACTTAAGTTTTGTGCATGGCAATTGACCTGGATCTATCTGTAGTCTTCTATATTCAGGCATCCAGTTATTCCAGCATCATTTGTTGAAGGTGATTTCTTTTTTCCTGAATAATTTCAGCTTATTTGTAAAAAATCAAGTGTTCGTAGATGTGTGAGTGTAATGGGAAACCTTCCTGCCAGCCTGGTTTCAGAGCCACATCAGTCCCAAATAAACACACAGGAGGCTATATTAATTATGAAGCTGTTGGCCTTGCTTGTTTCTTACTAGCTAGCTCTGATTTAAGTAGTTATCCCATAATTGCTAATCTAAGTATTTCTCTCACCGGAGAGGTTTCCAGGCTTCCTACCCCATTGCATTACATCTTGACTCATCTGTTTCTCCTTCCCAGAGTTCTCCTGGACACCTAGTCCCACCTATCTTGGTTCCCTTTTGGCCAACTGTGCCTCATTGGCATATACACAGGACTTCCCCCATCATCTCCTCTTTTCTGTCTAAACAAAAAGAAAGGTCTTAACTTTAGCATAGTCAAATTATATATAACAGAACAGTTATCAAGTAAGAACACAGTTACAACATTTTGTCTATCAACATTTAGTAAGATTTAAAGAAAATATCATCCATCCCATCCTTGTGAATCCAAAGTCCTATATGTAGCTTATCTTTTATTATAACTAAGGAAAACTATGATTATAACTATCTGCCTTCAACTTCATCAAAGACCACAGAAGGATAATACATAAACACTAGGATTGACAGAGACATCTCACTGCCTGGACAGTCACCCAAAGTTCCTCTGTAATGTGGGGGCATTGATCTTCAGCCCATAGGCCACAGTGTCTGGAAGACTTCTTAGCAAAGCAGGGAATTTCAAAATGTCCATCTGCATAAGCAGTCTGTCAGTCATTTTTCTGTGTCCTGCAGAAAGTTTTGTAGACTCTTCCATGAATCAGGAACCCTGTAGCACTGTTTGAGTTTAGCAGTCAATTTTCTGTGGGTCCTGCATATCCAGTTTATACAGCAACAGTCAAGCAGTCTAGGCAAGAGCAGTTTCTTGCCCAAATGGCTAATCTTTCCATGTTGAAAGCAAACTCCATAACAAGTTTCTTTGATGCCCATCTTCTTCTCAGACGTAATTGGTGCTGCCAGGAGCAGAAATTTCTCATTGTCAAGAAAAACCCCAAACCATTTTAAATGCCATTTTCTGAAGGTCTTTGAAAGGTTTGAAATTGTTTATCTATATCAAATATATTTCTGTATATCTAGAAAACCTAACTTACCTAACTATAAGTTCTGACTATTATGAGTAACTATCTATAGTCTGTATTTAGTTATGTATTACATTTTAAAAGATAAGTATAAGCACAATACTTAATCATCAAGAGAAATATACACATCACAAAATTGACCTTGAATTTGTATCAATAAATGAAAAACCATACCAATACAAAGTATTCATTTCCATACCATAATCCCCCTTTTCCTTTAAAAAGAGATTGGTTGTGATCATTAACCAATTATAAACAACCCCATTTAAATGAAAACAAAGATTTATAAACAAGATGGGAATTAGGACGTTGCTCTTTCCAAATTGCTTCATGCTGGAAGGGGACACTGTTCACACCATGGAAATCATGACAAAACTCAGAAACCTGTATAAGTCCTTAGTTTCAGGGTCTGTAAGGCTGCATCATCTTAGCTGTTTTAGATGTTGAATCACCTGGGCCATTGCTTCCGGGGGTCTTGGTTTATCCAACCACAGAAGCCTGGAATGAATCCACAGCTTTCCATTTTCTGTAGAAACATAAACAAAACCTCTTTTCCCAAGTAACATATCGTTATACTTAAATTTTGAAGTCAAGGAATTTTCAAAAGATATAAGTTGAATTAATTTAGCAGCATTTATAATCAAGTGTACTTTAGCAGTTGTTCCTTCCTGAGCAATCAAAAAACTGAAAAACACAATAGCATTCAGTATCCAGACTCTCTGTGTATTTTCCATCTTTACGTGGCTTATTTATTTATCTATTATTACTCTATTTCTTTTACTTTTATTTATTTTTCTCTGAGACAGGGTTTCTCTTTGGAAATCTGCCTACCTCTGCCTTTGCAGCAAATCCTACCAGGGTGCCCACCACAACCAGCTTCTCTACTTATTTACCATTTTGCCGTTTCTTTTTTCTCTCTCAATTTTACATATATTTTTAAACACAGTGTAAACTTTTAGAGGTTTTTCTTCATCCAAGTTTGACTTTACTGTAAATCTTTATGTTTTTCTGGCCACGTGTCTTATCTGTTAAAACCATGGCTGTTTAAACTGCAGTTTTCCCAAGATGGTGGGCGAAAGCATGATTCCAGCTCACTGCCTTGTTAGCAGAGCCTCTTAAAAGAACCTTGCTTTTTTTGCTTGCTTATGCTGAGTCAGGAAGACTCCGTTCAGTGAATCGCATGAGTCTCTGTTGCTAGTAAGACAGAGCACACCTGAGAAATGCTACTACCAAAAATCTGTGCTTCTCTCCGTTCTTCTGTTTCTGAAATTCCTTTAAAGCTTTTGTCATTCTACATGGAAATTCATCATCCCACTTCTGACACCATTAAGTAAAGGGAAGGCTTCTCTCAGGGAAGGCTTCCCCTTTACATGTGAGTTAATATCAGGCTTTTCAATTCAAATCCATTGTTCTAGCTGTCTGTTTTTCTGCCAATCCCAAGCTGTTTTCAGGACTGTAACTTGAGCTTGAAGTCAGGGATCCCTCCAGAAGTTCCTTTATTGTATAGGATTATTTTGGCTGTCCTGGGTCTTTTGTTTTTCCATAAGAAGTGGAATTTCGCCTGTATTTTTATGGTGATTGCATTGAATCTGTAGATTGCTTTTGGCAAGTTTGCCAATTTTACTATGTTGATCCTACCTATCTAAGAACATTGGAGATTGTTCCAATTTCTTGTATCTTCTTTAATTTCTTTCTTTAAAGACTGAAAGTTCTTGCTATAAAGAGTTTCACTTGTTTAGTTAGCCTTATCCCAAGATATTTTATGTTGCTCCTGGCTATTGTAAAGGGCGATGTTTTTCTGATTTGTTTCTCAGCCCATGTACCCTCTGTAATAATAGGGCTACTGATTATTTTGAGTTAATCTCATACCCTGACAGCTTGTAGAATGTGTTTATCAGCTGTAGGAGTTTCCTTGTAGAATTTTTCTGGTCACTTATGTAAGCTATCACATCATGTGCAAATAGTGAAAGTTTGAATTCTTCCTTTCCAATTTGTCTCCACGCTATCTCCTTTTGTTGTCTTATTGCTCTATCTAGAACTTCAAGTACAATAATGAAGACATATGGAGAGAGGGCACAGTCTTGTCTTGTTCCTGATTTTAGAGGAATTATTTTGAGTTTATCTCCATTTAGTTTGATGTTGGCTGTTGATTTACGGTATAATGCTTTTATTATGTTCCTGTTATCACTGATCTCTCCAGAAACTTAATCATGAAGGGGTTTTGAATACTGTCAAAGGCTTTTTCAGCATCAAGTTCGGGGATCATATCATTTTTCTTTTGTAGTTTTTTTATATGGTGGATTTCATTGATGGACTTTCATATGTTGCATCATCTCTGCATCCCTGGGATGAAGCCTACTTGATCATGATGGTTTTTCTGATGTGTTCTTGGACTCGATTTGCAAGTATTTTATTGAAGATATTTGCATCAATGTTCATGAGGGATATTGGTGTGTAGTTCCCTTTCTTATTTGTGTCTTTGTGTGGCTTGGGTACCAAGGTAATTCTAGCCTCGGTAAAAGCAATTGGCACAGAACCTTCTGCTTTTATTGTGTAGAACACTTTAGTAGTATTGTATTTACCTCTTCCTTGAATTTATAGTTGAATTCTGCACTGTAGTCAAGTGAACCTGGGCTTTATTTTTTTTTCTTTTCTTTTCTTTTTTTTTTTTTTTTTTGGTTGGGAGACTATTGATGACTTCTTTTATTTCATTGGGGTTATAGGTCTGTTTAAATTGCTTAGCTGTTCCTTATTTAATTTTGGTAAGTGATATCTATCCAGAAAATTGTCCATTTCTTTTAAATTTTGTGGAGTAAAGTTTTTCAAAGTATGACCTGAAGATTCTCTGGATTTCCTCAATGTCTATATTTATGTTCCTCTTTTCATTTCTGATTTTATTAATTTATATACTCTATCTCTATCTTTTGGTTAGCTTGGATAATGGTTTGTCTATCTTATTGATTTTCTTAAAGAACCAACTCTTGTTACATTGATTCATTCTGCATTGTTTTCTTTGTGTCTATTTTATTGATTTCAGCCCTCAATTTGATTTTTTCCTGGTGTTTACTCCTCCTGGGTAAGTTTGCTTCTGTTTTCTTCTAGAGCTTAAGTTGTTCTGTTAATTCTTCATATGAGCACTTAGAGCTACGAAATTTCCTCTTAGTACTGCTTTCAAAGGGTCCCATAAGTTCGGGTATTCTGTGTCTTCATTTTCCCTGAATTCTAGGAAGTCTTTAATTTCTTTATTTCTTCCTTTACCCAGGAATGGTGGAATTGCAAATTGTTCATTTTCCATGTGCTTTTTGGTTTCTGCAATTTGTGTTGTTGTTGAATTCTAATTCAATTCTTCTCTCATGCTGTACATCCAAATTACTGGTCTACATGATTCTTCTCTTACAATAGGAGACATCAGAGATAAAATATAATGTATACATTCTGACAAGTGATTAATTCTATGAAAAAATGTGATGGAGAACAATAAAGGCCTTGAATCTATTAATAAAGTACAAAGGAAATGTCCACTAGTTACAGGCACAGGAAAAAAAACATTTTACAAAGACAAGAACTGTTCATATATTTCACAGCTATAAAGGTTCTTAAAAACACAAAAAGAAAGATACCAGAATGAGTATATCATTATTTCTTTTTATCTATTCTTCTCTCAAAGAATATGTCATAATTACATTCTCTTCTCCCTCCACTCTTTCGATTCCCCTCAACCACAACCCCTCTCCTCAAGATATCTAGCTTCTCCATTTCCCTTCAGAAAAGATCTGGCCTCCCAGCTATATCAACCAAACACAGCATAGCAAGATGCAATAAGACTAGGTACAAACTCTCATATCCAGGTTGGTTGAGGCAATCCAGTAGGTTAAAATCATTTCAAGAGTGGACAAAAGTGTCAGAGACATCTCAACTCTTACCAGTAGCATTCCTAGAAAAATCCCACAGGATGTATTCACCAGACATAGAACAGACTCACATAGGTTTTGTGATTGCCATGTCAGTCTCTTCGAACCCCTGTAGGCCCTCCTTAGTTGATTAGTTGAACTGTATTTTTCAGAAACAAGACATTTATTGTATGACTTAGTAAATATGGATCCAGGTAAACATAGCTGTATGTATTCTGGGGAATAGTACATTCATACAATTAATAGGTTCTTAACATATGTACAAGATAATTTTTTTTCAGAAATTTCTTTCATGAGAAAGAAGAGGACTATTGAGACTCACATTTAAGTATACTTTCAATATGCCTTCATCATCTTAAAAAGAAGATCCCCTGAGCAGATTGGGAACATCAGAGGAGGGGAGAGGGAACCAAGAAAAAGAGAAGGGGATAAGAGAAGGGGAGAAGGCATGGGGAAGCAGGTTGAGTCGAGGTAAGATTAGAGGAGAGCAGGATGAGAGATACCATAATAGGTCAAGTCATTATAGGCTTGAGGAGAGAGCTGACACTAGTGAGATCTCCAGAGATCATCAAGGATAACACCAACTAGCAAACTAAACAATAGTGGAGAGACTACACTAATAGCCCCTCCTTGATGATAAGGCTGATGACTACCCTATATGCCATCCTAGAACCTTCATCCAGGGACTGATGGAAGGAGAGACAGATACCCACAGCTAAACACTGAACTGAACTTCTGGAACCTAGTGACAGAGATGGAGGAGTGATGAACAAAGAGGTCAAGACCATAATGATGAAACCAACAAAGACAGCAGACTGGATAAGGGGGAGCTCTTGAATCCCAAACTGGGAGGCCAACAGGGGACTGATCCAGACTGCATGAATGTAGTACCAGTGAGGAGGCTACAAAAATCACTGGGGTCTTGTGTAGTACAGTGTTTACCATGGTTTATGAATGAGCTCTGGGAGCCCATTCCAAATAGAGGGATGCTCTCTCAGCCTGGACTCATGGGGAAGGGCCTAGAGCCTGCCCAGGATGAAATGACAGACTTTAGAGATCCCCCCAAGGAGGGCTTCACCCTCCCTGGGGAATGATGTGGGGATTGGATGTGGGGATGGGAGGCTGGTGGAGGGGGAAGGGAGGAGGGGTGGGAAAGGGATCTGGGACTGACATGTGAAACATTCATGTTTCTCATTTAAATAAAAACCTATATTGAGAAAAAAAAGGTTAGTGTAGAGAAATATGTGGTATATAATATTATTTATACTTTTATGTCTATGTATAATATTTTAAGTACTTTTCATTGATTTTACCACAATAACATTTACTTACAGACTATTTAATCTTAGTGTTCTACTGAATGAGTACACTGATTCCCTTAATGTACTTCAAGAAAATGATCACAGTTCACTATTTAAACAAAGCTGCCTCATTGATGAATAGATATAGGCGTACTCTTCAGTGATTTCCCAACCTCACTATACCTTCAATTGCTGCTTTGAACTATTGCCAATTTTGAACCTAGTTCTAACTGTTCAAAAATAAATGGTATATTTCACTGTCATTGTTGTGAGATGACCTATACAAATAGCTATATGTCATTTTGGAATGGTGGAAAACAACACATTATAAAATAGGTTACTCCAAGTGTTAAATTTTAAGAATTGGTTTAATTTGTATAAATTTCATCAGACATCAATCTTAATGGATATATATTTCTGCCTGAAAACTATCTGGCTATCAGCTACTTATCATTTGTCTATTATACATCTATCTTTTGAAAGTTTAGTAATGTTTGAAAGTCTAGTCATATTCTTAGACTCTGGTATAACATTAAGTATCATTGTAGTCTCCTATCAATCAATTCACCCAAATATTATTCTTACTCTACTGCCTTTTTTGGATGTTTAATTAACCTCTCTCTTCTAGTACCCACTAGTGAAGTTTTTAAAGGGATTTTCCTCCACATGTTTGAATGCCTGTTCTCTAGTTGGAGGTGCTGTTAGATTTATGAGGCTTTCCTTGAGGACATGCATCAATGGTGGATTGACTTTGATGCTTCAAAAGATCTGTACCATTCTCATTTCACTTATTTTGCTTCCTGCTTGTGGTGTAAAACATGAACTCTCAGTTTGCTATTCTAATCATGATGTCTGCTTAATTCTTTAGTTCACCTTATGATTTTGATAAACTCATCCCTTTAGACCTATAAAGACTACTAAATCCTTCCTTTCATAAGTTGCCTTGATCAAAGTATATTATTACAACAATAGAAAAGCAACTAACACATTGCTACTCTAGGATACTATTATTCCATGAGTTACAGACATATTTCCTCTCTAATATGACTGTTTATTGTCAGTCCTTGCATGCATGAAGACACACTATCAATATTTCTAATAATGCCGGTATATCCACCCAATTCTATTATTTGTCATGAAAGCTCTTTGCCATGCACCAATGATATACATTTATTACAATACAAAATTCTATGTTTAGGCACTGATGAACACATACATATAAACAATTCTGAAAAGAAATGTGCCAGGGTATTACCATAAACATATTCAAGCTATACTACAGAATTATATTAATAAATAACAGCATGGAACTTGTGGAGGTGCAGTGACAGATACATAGATGAATAGAACATAATACAGAACCCAGATACATGTCCATGAAAATGTGACAGAGTTTTGATAATGTTAGGAAAATTGAGAAAATATATGCTGGATAAAGACATCATCTTCAATAAATGATGATGAGAGGAAACTAGATATCAAAATATAAAATAATGAAATTAGACCTCTGATTTACTTCTTACACAACATCAAGTATATTAACATATGCACTCAAAGTTTGAAATAATTAGAGGAACTATTAAGACTGGAGTTAAGGCATATAACTTTCATGAACAGGACTTCAAAGTGTGGGAAGTAGAACCAGCAATTGACAATTGAAGTTTCTTCAAGCTAAAAACTTCTATGGAAGATGCAAGAAAATTGAAAAACAATTGAGGAAGAAACCAACAGAATTGGGCAAAACTGTACCTCTAATAACTTATTGTTTTGGGTTAGTGCCCAAAATGTACCAAGATCTTAAGAAACTAACAAAAATACTAGTTTATTAAAAAAATGCCTTGGAACTGAGCAGAGAAATTTCAAAAGGAAAAACACAAATGACCATTAAACATTTAAAAGTTGTGGCATGAAAAATAAAATACCTAGAGATAGAAATTAGGGTTTAAACTTCAAGCTAAAGATCAGATAAGCAAAACAGACAATCCAGTAGGTCTTGCCTCTACCCAGCTGAGAGGGAAATCCTGTCTCCACAAATCCTCAGAGACAAAAGTTCTAAGTTTCTGTCTCCTTCTGTCTTTTATTACTTCCTTTACCCAGCCAGAGCATTCTTGTCTCCTCCTCCCTAGTGCTGGATTAAAGGTTTGTGATCCCAGGTACTGAGATCAGCTTTGTGCGAGCTGTTTCTTTTGAGAATGGATCAATTTCCTGTAGTCAATATGGCCATGAACAAACAGAGATCCATCTACCTCTTAATCCTGAGTCCTGGGATTAAAGGTATATGCCTCCACTGCCTGACTAGTTAGTATGGCTTCTGGGATTAAAGGTGTCTATCACCACTACCTGACCTCTATCGCTTGTGGCTGACATTGCTTTCTGTATCCTCAGGAAAGCTTTAATAAATCATAAATAATATATCACAACAAGGAACTTTTAAAAACTCATTGTACCGTTAATAATATTTACCCTTTAGCCTTTCTGAAACATTTGCAGAATCACTAACACTAACAGAAAAGATTTTGAAAGATGTTAATTTTGAAAAAACGAAGCTTGCAATTTTACACATTCAAGGCAGTTTGGAAAAGAATATAAATGGCAAAAAAGTGAGCAGGCTGTATGATAGATGGAAAACTCATAATATTTGTTTTGGGGCATCATGAGAATAACCAGGTAAGAGGAAATAAATAATGACATGCAAGACAAGGAAAAATGAATATTGGCAACTGGACTTAGTTAAATATTGATCATTTATGATCTTGAAAGAGATCCTAGGAAATAGTTGGATCATATTAAGACATATTTGAAATATAATTTTGTGAAGAATTTCAGACCAAGTACAAAGTGTTCTATGATGAATCTTATTGAATAGGACAAAAATGAAGGTTGATAAATAAGAGACAATTTAAAGATTGTCTAAGAAATTATCTTCATTGCTTTTGTGTGATGGTTTTTGTTTTAGAATGGAATGGTATCACTATAACCTAGTATATGATATGAAGGCTAAGTTTGTGTTCCATTGTGAAAAGGCAATATAAACCAAAAAGTCATCTGAATGTGCTGTGGAATATTAGATAAAGATATGTTACATTTGTTTAAGGTAGATTATTTGTTTAATGATGCAAAGATGTGTTGCATTGTATTAGGTCAAATCTGTGAAGCTTTGTTACTTTATCTGTCTCAAAGGCCTGATTGGTCTCATAAAAAGCTGAATGGCCATAGCTAGGCAGGAGAGAGAAACAGGTATAACTGGCATGCAGAGAGCATAAATAGAAAGAGAAAAGAGGGCCTCACCCTCCCTGGGGAAATGAGAAGCTATTGGGAGTAGGGTGGGGGGAGAGCACAGGAGAAGGGGTGGGAAACGGAGACAAAAGTTCTAAGTTTCCATCTCCTTCTGTCTTTTATTACTTCCTCTACCCAGCCAGAGCATTCTTGTCTCCTCCTCCCTAGTGCTGGATTAAAGGTTTGTGATCCCAGGTACTGAGATCAGCTTTGTGTGAGCTTGTGAAGCAAACTATTTTCTAATTTAAATTTAAATTTAAAAATAAATAATAAAGAAAGAAGGAAGACTCCTGCTTCACTCAGGCGATACAGGTCCTAAGTGGCTGTGTGGAGTCAGAGGAGAGAAGGAGGAGACTGCCATGATCTGAGGATTCTGCCAGTAGCATTTCATTGAGAAAATATAGTTGCACCTAGGACTAAATGAGAGACGAGGGGAATACGAACTCTGGGTGGGTCTTACGACAGACACCAGTCATCATTACGTATTTCTCATAGCTGTTTGTTTTGATTTTTTATTTTTTTATTTTTTATTTTTTGAGACTGGATTTTGACTAAGATGGCCTCAGACTCACTAAGATAGTGAGATGAGCACTGGGATTAAAGGGGTGCACCAACAATTCCCGGCAACACCAGTCATATGTTAATGGAAAGGCCATTGAGTTCCTTCAAAGGGAATGAATGGAGGAGGCCCTTACACAAAATGCCTGATCCATCTGGGGGAGCAGGTGCTTAATGATACTGCCATCTCTCCCCTACTAAATCCCCTACTAGTTCCTGTTTTTGGTGTTCCTTAGGAGGGCACAGTGGAATTCCTCTTCCCCTGGTGTCGGGATTTTATTTTTCCCGTAAAGAATCATTTTGTTTAGAGAGCCCTCTTTCACTGTAAACAATTGAATAAATGGATGGACGGACCAATAAATATAAATAAATAAATAAATAAACAAATAAATGAAAGAGAAAAATCAAGATTGAGGAACAAAATGAGAAGGTGAGGAGGACATTAGGGGCCACCCAGTCACCTGGTTACATAACAGGCCATGGAGTAAGTAAAAAAAGGTATACAGACTAGAGAAAGAAAGAAGCCCTGAGGCAAAAAACAGATGGGATAATTTAAGTTAAGAAAGTTTGCTAGAAATATGCTAAGTTAAGGATGGGCATTCATAAGAAAGAGTAAGAATCCATGTCGCTATTTGGGAGCTGGGTGGCTGGCTCCCTAAAAAAGCTAAGGAAAATAAAGACATCTACATTTTGCTATGCCAACATGAGGATCTCGAATTTCCATGTAGGGCCTGAGAAAGCTGCGGGTAGGGAGAGGCTCCTTTAACAGTTTCCATGACCAGCAGAGCACTTAAACAACCTTTTTCATGTCAAGTAGAAACCAAACCCTAAGTAAAAAAATCCTGCTATAGTACAGGGCACTGGTATTCCAGAGTTGGAAGTTGAATGCAGCTTCTGTCCAAATGCACCTCCAACCAAATGTAGACTTGGCTATCAGGACCTAGAAGTGGGTGGAGATAGCAGATAGAGCCTCTCAGAGGACCCATCAATAGTTTAGTAATTTAAAGTCCAGATTAGGAAAAAACAAACAAAAACAAACAAAACACTAAAACAGGTTCTAGTGTGTTTTACATTGTATGTAGACTTAAGGAAGAAATAAAAAGAGTATGGAGTATGGAGAGTCATAGGAAAAAAGAAATAGTTTAAAAATAAAGTCTTTAAAGAGAGAGTAAAAGTAATAAAAGAAAAAAAACACATAAGATGGGAAATCACAGGGATTCTGAATTCTGTATGTTATTGTTTTGATTTAGAACCCTTTGGTGGTTGATATGCAAATGACAGCTGCTGAGAGACCTGGAATTGAAAGAGAGATAGATGAAATAAATTAGTCTATATATTTTATGAATGCCTTAATTTTAAAGTGGACATCAAAACATATATTTGCATAATGAAATTTAAAAGATGCATTGTTTTAAAGAAGAGGTTTTGCTTTTGTTTCCACCGGAGATAGAGGTTGTGGATATATTAAAGAATGATGTGGATCAGGTTTGATCATTGTGACTTCCTGAATCTTGACAGGTAATATCTACCAACGAAGGTTATATAGCTGGTCTTCCCAGGAATTGGTCATTATCTCAATATTCTCAGGGAACCCTAAATATTCCTTCACCCACAGACAACAGGGAGTAGTTTAGATATGACCATGGCCATAGTCTCAAGTTGAGGTGAGTGCTTGTTGTTTATAAGGTATGTTGTAGATGTTTGTAATCATTTAGGGGAAAGTAGGATTACAGGATAAGAAGTCAGCTATTAATCTCAGATATTTTGCGTTGGCATGGATTTTGGTATATTGAAACAAATTTAAATTTATTTGTTTCTATACTGTATATATGTTTCTACTTTGGATTGGGGTACTGTGCTTATGGAGTTCATTTAATTGTGCAATATATGAATAAAAAATGAGGTTAATATGTAATATATAATAATCTAACTTGTCACATTATATATGTTTCCAAGGTGAAAAAAGGTATATTTTAGACAAAGAGACAAATTGCAGACACTTCAAAGACCTACAAAAATGATGCCTTAATAAAACTTTCCGGCAAAATATATGGAACTAGAAAAAAACATGCTGAATGAGATAACACAGACTCAGAAAGACAAACATGGTATGAATCCACTCATAAATGAATATTATATGAATAGCAAAGAATAATCAAACTACAATTGTCCTGCATTTTGATAATACTAAAAGAAAATTTTATTAGACTGTTTAATTCATCAAACATATAACATGAACAAAATAAACCAGCTGGTAGGAATTTAATATCATTTTTCTTTTAGATCTTATGTTCAGTTGACTGATTTGGTCTCTTCAGCTTTTATTTTTTAATTCAATACTTTATTTCAATTTTTACCTTAAATCAAACATATCTTACCTTAAATTTTGGAAAGTGGTAAAAATTCATATATAACATTAATAATTTTTGAGCCACTAAATCTGAAACAAGCTGATATGGAAACCTCATGTTGTGGAATGTTGACTGAGAATTAACAATGATTTCATGTAAACTTTTGAGAGTTGAGAAGATGCAAACCTTGTTCTATGTTTCCTTAATAAAGTGTTAGTTGAAATTATAACTCTAGAATAAAAATTAGGTCTATTTGATCTCATTACTATTTATTAAATTTACCCATACATATACTTTTACATCATTTAAAAGATTAAAATTGTATTCATCATTCTTGCCTTTAATTATATTTTGCACAGTTAACCTTCTGCTATTTATTTTATTATTAATTAACAAAAACTATTTTGTTGTTTTGCAAATAGAGGGCCAACAGATTGAATATTAAAGCCTTTTAATTTAGTATCTTTACAATAGCTTTAGCATTAACTTTTGCATAAATAAAAATAGTTAGATTAAATATTTTCTTTTTGTAACAAAGATTATAAATCATGTTAACTGTAGCAAAGAACTTATGTTGTAAATAGTGTCTCAAACACAATATATTTTAATTCTTAGTCACAGATTGATTGATTGATTGATTCACTGGTCACAAAGCCAGAAATGTAAATGACATTTTGATATAGAGACATCATTTCATATGTAAACTGTTAACTAGCATGGCTTGACTTATTACTTTATACACTTATAGCTTCTTTGAAAAACCTAAAGCAAAACTGTGGCTCATTGCTGTCCTGCACTTACAAGTCTAGGTTACAAAGTGCCTGAGGCATGGAGAAGTTATGATGGATAACACAAGTTTCACTGTTCTGTGATTCAGCATGTGTTTCTTGTTCTATTTTCTTGAAAGAGTAAATTGAATGGACCTGTTATGAATTCACTCTGATGGTCCAGCGAGATTCAGACTAAGAGGAGGAAATACAGGATTAAAAGTGGGCACATAAAAGTGACCCTTGTGGAAAAACTGTTTCATGTATTTGTAGAGAACTATTTTCCAGTTAATAATCTCATTTTACCTTGAATTTCTCACATTGTTGTACTAAACATAAAGAACATTTTGGATCAAATCTGTGTTAGACCTTGACCATGCCATGTATGTAAACCAAATACACTCTTATAAACTGAAAATTCATGAGTTAAGTAGTGTTGGGGGAAGTCCTGTGCATTTGTCAATAAAGTACTGTTGAGCCTATAGGAAACCTAGATAGGAGGGACTAGGAGTCGAGGAGGATTCTGGGAAAGAGAAAGACAAGGGGTTCGAGATGTAACCGCCATTGGGGTAGGAAGCCTGGAACTATTCTCCGGTAAGAGACATACTTAGATTAACAATTATGGGGTAATTACTTAAGTCAGAGCTAGCCAGTTAGAAACAAGCAAGGCCAACAGCTTCATAATTAATATAGCCTCCTGTGTGTTTATTTGGGACTCATGCGGATCTAGAACCAGGCTGGCGCGGCAGAGCCCAGGCGACTGGCGGGGGATAAACCAAAGCGGCTAGCAAAGGAAAAAGCTTCTCTTAACAAAGTAGGTACTGTATTTAGTTGTATTTAAGTTAAAGAAGAAGGAAATTTAAGAACTAAAATCTGTGAAATATTGATTTCCATTTGTTTACATTTTAGAGGTTTCATAAATGAAGGAGTGAATCCCTGTAAATGGTGATTTTCTTTCTTCCATCCATTGAATGTTTGACTTTCAGAGTTTGCTTTCAGGTAACTGTACATTTTCTCTGGGATTTAAATACAAACAATGTGAGGGAAATATGCAGAATAATTGAAAGTATACTAAAATATCTAATCACATTTCCATGAGTAATTTTTACCTCTTAAATAAAACTATCCTTGCTACTGTTACATATCCCACTAAAGAAAGTGATCTAAACTCACATCCATTTGTAATTAGAAAACAAAGGTTTCATATGTGCATTTTTCTCTTCTGATCAATATCACAACACAGAAATAGTTCATGTGCTAGATTTTTATTCCCTTAACTCACTTTTGATTTGATTTCATTCCTATAGGTGTGATGAATGAAAACTGATAAGCAGCAATGTCTTTAGTAATTTTTATATTTCTCATTCATATATACATACATACATTTATAGTGATCTTTAGTATCAATATATAATAAAAATCATCCAATTCCTCTTCCTGCTGGTATGATAGACAGGATAACCATGAAGTAGTTTAAGCAGGGACATGGTTTATTTGACTTATAATACAGGTCACAATCTGCCGGGGGGGTGGGGTGGGCTAGGGCAGGGACATAGCAGAAACTGAAGTAGAATCCTGAAAAGTATATTCTATACTGGCTTGTTTGTTCACTGCATTATATTCAGATAAGTATTTTATATAGCACAGACCCACCTGCTTAGGGATAGTGTCACTGCTTGGGTCACTGCTCTCACATTTGTCATTTAGTTGAGGCAGTCTCTTACAGGCATGGCCACAGGCCTGTCTGTATGGACAATTTCTTAATTGTAAATCTTTGAGATGTTTTAAAACTGTGTAAATTTGAGAACTGAAGTTAACTGAATCACTCCAGCAAAGCAATTTAAGCCTTTATTGTCCCTAATTTCACTTGTTAATGTAAAAAATAAAAGAGTATATGTCTCAAAGTTCCATGGTATCTTAAAAAATTCAAAATTTTAACAGTCTAACAGCTTTTTAAATATTTACTATCAGCTAATATAAATTAAAAATAAGCTATGTACATGTTTATTCTAAGAAAATAGAATAAGAAAATGGCTACATTCAAAACAAAATAATATACAATTGTGTAAATAGTAGTGTGTGCAATATCTACAGAAAATTCATAATTCTCTAGGCTCCAAATTCCATGGGTAGCCATATCTGTAAGTTTTGGTAGTCTTAGGCTAGCTTACTCCTTGGTGATCATTCCACTGCCCTAGCATTTCCAAAATCCTAGAATATCTATTGCATCTGAGACTGCACCTTCAAAATTTGTCTCTTATAGTTTTTCTTTAGGGGTTCTGTGTAGAAATAACACATGGCCACTGCTCTGACCCTGCCATTGGCACCATGTCTTAATTTCTCCTCATTATTCCATTAAACTAAACTTCTCATGACTATTAAAGTAAGTATCACAAAGTGCCCAGTTCAGCATGAGCTTGAGATGCATCCATGACTAGAGATTACAAATGATAATATGAGAGAGGGTATTTCCCAAAATCACCTCCTTGCTTCTAATCTTTCATTAATTTCTGTTCATTTCTTAGCCCTAACTGATCAACATAAATTTTAGCAGTGATGTAATAATTTTACATGCTCTGTTTCTTAATTTTAAATATCACTTGAATGGCTGTACAGAATCTTTGCTGCCCACTGAAGCTTCACAAGTCAGTGCTTGAGAGTCTACCTATTCCTCAGCAATAACTTCAAGCTTCCATAAAGACAAGTCATTCAGCTTTTTAGATCACAAAAGAATTTGAGATAAAGGTTCCAAAATCCTCGAATAAAATAATGAAAAAGCACTCTCTGTCCTCTGCTCGAGATGAGTGTGGGCTCTGCTCTGGGCCCTAACTACCTAAAATCTCCTGGTATCTTCCTGGTACTGGTGTGCCCATAAAGTGGACTGCCCTGGCAGAAAGGATCAAACTGAGTCTGATAACACCTCAGTCTTAGCCCGACTTCTGATCTCTGCCCTGTGTATGAAGTGAGTATGGACTCTACTGAGTGCACCAACTCCTTACATTCGCCTCCTTGGATCTTCCTGGGCCTGTCCCTTGTGTAGAGTGTCTCAGATTCACCTGTACACATCATTACACCCATCAGAGGATTGGACCTGCTGGAACCCACTAGAAGAGGACGTTAGACTCATACCCACCAGGAGAGGTAGAGACCCCATGTGCACCCAATGGAAGCAGGAATGGGAAGACAACAATATAAAAACATATTCAACAGCAGAATAATCAATATATCACCAACAGAATCTAGGAACTCTACACCAGCAAGACCTGAACATCCCAACACAGATGAAGCAGAAGAGAATGACCTTAAAAACAAATTCATGAAAATGATAGAGGCCCTCAAAAGGATATAAGACATCCCTTAAAGTAATGGAAAAAAACCAAATGAAAAAGGCAACAAATCAACAAATATCTTAAAGAAACAAGGAAAACCAAGAAAAAACAATCAAACAGATGAAGTAAACAATTCAAGGAGTTCAAGATCTGAAACCTGAAGTAGAGACAATAAAGAAAACACAAGCTGAGGGAATGCTAGAAATAGAAAATTTGGGTCAGGAACTACAGATTTGAGAATAACCAATGGAATACAAAAGATGGAAGAGAGAATCTCAGCTGTTGAAGACTCACTAGAGGAAATACAGTCATCAACCAAAGAAAATCTCAAGTACAAATCCCAAACACAAAATATACAGAAAATATGGGATACCTTGAAAAGTCTAAACATAAGAATAATAGATATAGAAGAAATACAGCTCAAGGGTACAGAAAACATATTCAACAAAATCCCCAACTTCCCCAACCTAAAGAAAGATATGCCTACAAAAGTACAAGAAGCTTACAGAACACCAAATGTACTGGACCACAAAAAGAAATTCCTTGCCACAAATTACTCAAAACACCAAACTTACAGAAAAAGAAAAATATAAAGACCACCAAAGAAAAAGGCCAAGTAACATATAAAGGCAGACCTAGATGCACTTATGAAAAAACTGGAGAATAGTCACAATATAGAGTTAACATCACAACTGAAAGCTCTAGAACAAAAAGAAGCAAACTCACACAACAGGAGTAGACCCCAGGAAATAATCAAATTGAAAGCTGAAATCAAGAAAATAAAAACAAAGAAAAAACTACAATGAATCAATGAAACAAAGAGTTGGTTCATTGAGAAAATAAAAAAGATAGACAAACCTTTTTTTTTGTTTTTACGAGACAGGGTTTCTCTGTATTGTTTTGGAGGCTCTCAGTCCAGCCCAGCCTCGAACTTATAGAGATCTGCCTGTTTCTGCCTCCCGAGTGCTGGGATTAAAGGCATGCGCCGCCACCGCCAGGCAATAGACAAACCTTTATCCAAACTAACCAAAAGGCAAAGAGAGACAGAGAATGCTAATTAGCAAAATCCAAAATGAAAAGGGTGACACAACAAGGTACATGGAGTAAATCCAGACAACCATCAGGTCATACTTTGAAAACCTATACTCCTCAAAATTCAAAAATTTAAAGGAAATAAACAATTTTCTGGATATATATCACTTACCAAATTTAAATCAAGGACAGATAAGCAATTTAAATAGACTTATAACCCTTAATAAAATAGAAGCAGTCATTAAAAGCCTTCCAACCAAAAAAGTCCCAGGGCCAAATGGTTTCAGTGCAGAATTCTACCAGGAATTCAAAGAAGAGATAATACCAATACTTCTGAAACTGTTCCACACAATAAAAGCAATGTGTCACTGCCAAACTCTGTTTACAAGGATACAATTACCGTGGTACCCAACCCACATAAATACACAGCTAAGAAAGAGAACTACACACCAATATCCCTCTTGACCATTGATGCAAAAATACTCAATAAAATACTGGTAAACCAAATCCAACAACACATTAGAGAAATCATCCACCATGATCAAGTAGACTTCATCCCAGGGATGCAGGGATGGTTCAACCTACTAAAATCCATCAAAGTAATCCACCACATAAAAAACTGCAAAAGGCAAACCACATGATCATCTCAATAGATGCTGAAAAAGCCTTTGACAAAATCCAAAACCCCTTCATGATAAAGGTCCTAGAGAGATCATGGATAATAGGAACATAACTGAACATAATAAAAGCAATATACAGTAAACCAACAGCTAACATCAAACTAAATGGAGAGAACCTCAATGCAATTCCTCTAAAAACCAGGAACAAGACAAAGTTGTTCACTCTCTCCATATGTCCTCAATATTGTACTTTAAATTCAATAAAACTTTAAGCAATAAAACAACAAAAGGAGATCAAGGGGATACAAAATGGAAAGGAAGAAATCAGATTTTCACTCTTTGCAGATGATGTGATCATTTACATAAGTGACATGAAAAACTCTATCAGGCAACTCCTACAGGTGATAAACTGGAGGATACAAGATTAAATAAAAACAAAATCAGTAGCCCTGATATACACAGACAACAACTGGCCTGAGAAGAAATCAGATAAACATCACCATTTACCATACCCCCAAACAACATAAAATATCTTGGGGTAACCCTAATCAAAAAAGTGAAAGATCTGTAAAGCAAGAAGTTTGAATCATTAAAGAAAGAAATTAAAGAAGATTACAGAAAATGGAAAGATCTCTGATGCACTTGGATAAGTAGGACCAACACAGTAAAAATGGCAGTCTTTCCAATAGCAATCTATATTCAATGTAATCCCCATCAAACTACCAGCACAATTCTTCGCAGACATTGAAAGAACAATAATCAACTTCATATGGAAAAGCAATAGATTCAGGATAACCAAAACATTAAAGGAGCTTCCAAAGGCATCACCATCCCTGACCTCAAGCTCCAGTATAGAGCTATAGTCCTGAAAACCACTTAGTATTGGCACAAAAATAAATGGGTATTCAAATGGAATTGGATTGAAAACCGAGATATCAACCCACACACTTACAAACACCTGATTTTTGGCAAAGAAGCTAAAATTATACAATGGAAAAAAGAAAATATCTTCATCAAGGGATGCTGGCATAACTGGATGCTGGCATTTGGAAATTGCAGGTAAATTGTGATCTATTACTATGCACAAAACTTAAGAAATTCAAATGGATCAAAGCCCTCAACATAAGTCTACACACAGTGAACCCCTTAGAAGACAAAGTGGGAGTTATCTTGGATGAATTGGTATGGACGACTGCTTACTGAACATAACACCAATAGCACAGACACTGAGATCAATAATTATTAAATGGGCCCTCCTGAAACTGAGAAGCTTCTGTAGGACTAAGGACATAGCCACCAAGACAAAAAGGCAGCCCAGAGAATGGGAAAACATAATCATTAACCCCATATCTGAGAGAGAGCTGATCTCCAAAATTTACAAAGAAATCAAGAAGCTAGTCTCCAAAACACCAAAGAATCCAATTAAAAAGTGGGGTATAGAACTACATAGATAATTGTCAATAGAGGAATCTAAAATGGCTGACAGATACTTAAGAAAGTGCTCAATATCCTTAGCCATTAAGGAAATGCAATTCAAAACAACTCTGAGATACCATCTTACTCCTGTCATAATGGCTAAAATAAAAAACACCAATGACAGTTTATGCTGGAGAGGATGTGGAGACAGGGGAACACTCCTCCACTGCTGGTGGGAGTTCCAACTTGTCCAGTCAGTTGGAAATCATTATGAAGATTCCTCAGGAAAATGAGAATAAGTCTACCACAAGACCCAGAAATTCCACTCTTAGGCGTATAACCAAAAGATGTACATCCATACAACAAGAACCTCTGTTCCACTATGTTCATAGCAGCATTATTTGTAATAGCCAGAAACTAGAAGCAATCTAGATGTTCATCAACTGAAGAGTGGATGGAGAAAATGTGTTACATTTACACAATGGAGTACTACACAGTAGGAAAAAAAACAATGGAATCTTGAAATTCACAGGCAAAGGGTTGGCATTCGAAGAAACCATCATGAGAGAGGTAAACTTGTCACAAAAAGACCAACATTGTATGTACTCACTCATATTTGTATTCTAGACATAGTGCAAAGTATTACCAGTCCACAATCCATACCACCATAGAAACTCACAAACAAGGAGGACTCTAAGAAAGACATACAAGGTACCCTGGAGAAGGGGAAAAGGACAATATCTCCTGAGCAAATTTTGCACATGTTTGCATGGGAGAGCGAGTTAGAAGTAGGAGAATTGGAGAATAGGTAGGGAGAGGAGGACACAAGAGAGTTGGAAGTTTGAGTCAGGGGAAGAACAGATGAGAGCAAGATAAGAGATACCATAATACAGGGAGCCATTATAGGTTTAAAGAAAAATCTTGCACTAGGGAAATTTCCAGAGATCTACAAGGATGACACCAACTAACAATCTAAGTAACAGTAGAGAGGCTAACTTAAATGTCCTTCCCCGATAATGAGATTGATGAATACCTTATATGCCATCATAGAACCTTCATCCAGTAGCTGATGGAAGCAGAAGCAGTCACCCACAGCTAAACATTGAACTGAACTCCTGGATTCCAGTTTCAGAGAGGGAGGAGGGGTGAGCAAAGGGATCAAGACCAGGCCGGGAAAGATCAGAAGCCCTGAACAGGGGTGTCAGTGTAGGAGGAAGTCTGATGCCGCCATTAAACATGTGACTTATTAGAGGCACATACAGATGAGGTATTAAAAGGGCAGTTTACCACACTACTAACCACACCCACTTTAGGCAGGACTAAAGACGTATACGGCTGGACGTAAAGACGTATACCTACGTAGGCGGAACTACGTCACTGGGCATGGCTAGGGGGCGTTACGGGGGAAGGCATAAAATACAGCACACAGGAAGTCTCTGTCTCTTTTCCTGGAGTTCAGCTTCCGGTCCGGCAGCTGAAAACTGCTTGGCTCCTCTGGGTTTGGTATCTTGTGAGTAATTTCTACATTAAATACTTAGCTTTACTTTCAGTAATTGTGTGTCACGTATCGTTACAGTGTCCATTGAAGCCTACAATTTGGTGTCGGGAGCGGGATTGGAATCCGGATCCAGGCACCCAGAAAAGCAGCTTCTCTCGGCCCAACCAGGCACACGTGGACTCTCCTTTCGCTAAGTTCCTCACCACTTCGCTCGGCAAGGCACGATTCCTGCCACCAGGAACCAGCACCTTCTACCTGCCGGTAAGGTTAGACAGTATTCCAAGATTTCTCTCGCGGCCACGTGCTGTTTTACTGGCTGCCTGCTGACTCCGGCCACCTGGTCTTTCGCTGGCAGCCTGTTGATTTCGGCCTGAATTACTCCATTGGTATCAAATGTAACTGCTTTATACAATGTCAACAGCTAACATTATGATGCAGGATGTTAAGAATTTTTGTTTTTTGTATGGATGGGATTTTAGAAAGGGTTGAGGACCTACCTGAAAGGTACTTCCTACCCACGATGGTGATTATTAGCTTCATAATCAATATAATTTTGTTTATGAAATGGCTCAAAAATAGGACTAAACTTATACAGGTCATACAGTCATCGCAGGATAGTTTTGAAATCTTAATACAAAGGATTCAGGAAATGCAAAATTCATTACAGGAGAGTAAGAAAGAATTGGTAGAAAATATTCAGGATATTAAAAATGATAATGTAGGTCTGATGAACAGGTTTAAAGAGACGGAACACAAAATTGGATTACTTTCAGGAAAAATGTGTTCCACAGATAGAATTGAAAAATTGGAACATAATGTTGAAACATTTAACGAAAAACACGGTTCCATGTTTGATGATTTCACTAGCAAATTACAAAGACTGGAGCATAAAATTGAAATGCTAACAGAAAAGAATTGTTCCATGTCTGAGAGCAATGATAAACTAACTGATAGAATATCATTTGTGGAAGGCAGTTTACATGCTATTGAGGTACTTTCTAATGATGAGAATATTAGAAATTTGGAATCACATGTAAATGATGAATGTAAAAAAATGAAAGATTCCATGACATCCTTAAAAAATTATTTGTCCCAAGAACTTCAAGAGCTCAGAGAAACAATGATGAATAGACTGCAGGATTTAGAAGACGCTCAATCTGATACTTCAGAATCAGAAATACAGGCAACAGGTCAGGACAGGAGTTTCCCAAAGCTTCTCAAATGCCGGAATGATTTCCCTAAGTTTGCTATGGGTTCCCCTATGGTTTTTCCAGTATTTGTAACAGAAAAACCAGCAACGAAAAAACAATCAAATGGTCCCATTGCTTATCACTGGGAGCCTATACAGATGAAGGATCTAAAGAATATTAAGGAGGCCATTGTCTTGTATGGTCTTCATTCTCCCTTTGTCAGAGAGCTCCTAACCTCATGGGCTACTGTAAATAAAGTAACCCCAAAAGACTGGGCCCAAATAGCCTCTGCAGTGCTCGAAAATTCTTGTCAAATTCAATGGAGAGCTGTATGGAGGCAAGAAGCAAAAGCTATAGAGATTCAGGAATTACAGAACGGTCATGAAGTACCCCAAGACAAGATTCTTGGGGAGGGTCCTTACGCTGACACGCAGGTTAGATCTGCATATGACGAGCACATGTTGTCTTTGTGCCGTACAGCTGCTTTAAATGCCTTGGATAAGATTTGTGAAACAGGAGAGATAATGCAACCCTACATCAAGGTATTACAGAGCCCAAGGGAAAGTTTCACTGAATTTTTAGAGAGATTATCCAGAGCAGTAGAAGTACAGGTAGCGAATCCAGAATCCAGGCATCTCCTTATAGAATCTTTGGCATATGAGAACGCGAATCCTCAATTCAGGCAGGTAATTTGGCCATTAAAAATAAGATCAGCGCCATTGGAGGAATGGGTCCTACATACAGCGAACCTGGAATGTAAAACTCAGGATACAGGAGCTTGGGTAGGTGAAGCTATTTCTACAGGCTTGAGGAGGCACCAGGATGCCAAATACCCTACATGTGATGATATAGAGGCCTGGGTAGGGAAGGCAATATCAAAGAATTTTAATAGGCATAAAGATGCAACATGCTTTAACTGTGGTAGAATAGGACATCTTAGTAGGAACTGTAGACAAGGCATTCCTAGAAATAATGCTTTACCAGGAATGCATAAAACAGAAGGCCTAAGCCTCCTGGTCTATGCAGGAGGTGTGGGAAGAGGCGCCATTGGACTGATGAATGCTTTTCCACAATAGACAGACAAGGTAGATCTTTAAAGCTGGGAAACAGGGTTCAGGGGCTCAATGGAGCCCCAAAAAAGGAAGATTATCCGGTCATTCCCAGTGACAGTGGAGGACAGCCTCTCACAGGACAATTAGAAGATCTGCTGCCCATTGTAAATCATATGGCACTGGATAATACATTAGCTCCAGAGGATGAATCAATTACATCAGGAGGAGATACAAAACATATATTTTGGCAAACTTCTATACAATATCATAGACCCAAGCTACCAGTTAAGATAAATAATAGGGTGATTTACGGATTACTGGACACCGGAGGTGATGTCACTATCATTAATCAGTCCTGGCCCCCCCAACTGGGCTTTAAAAGAGGTTAATGTTCAATTCTTAGGGATTGGAACCCTATCTGAAGTTAAACAGAGCGTTAGATGGATTGAATTTATTGGGCCAGAAGGACAGAGAGGAAGGTTAAAGCCATATGTTGCAGATATTGCTATAAACCTCTGGGGTTGTGATCTACGCCAGCAATGGAATACGCAGATTAACATTCCTCCTGTATCAGCTAGGAATTATAGACAAGCTCTTAGTGGTAGAAAGAATATAGTAAGACAGTACAGAAAACAGATGCCAAATGTACAGGCTTACAGAAGCAAGATGCTAGTGCCAAGCCTACAGAGCAACCAAAAGCTCTACCATTCAAATGGCTGACAGATGAACCCGTCTGGGTGGGTCAATGGCCTATGACATCTGAGAAGTTAGAGGCTTTGGAGAAGTTAGTTCAGGAACAGCTAGAAGCTGGACATATTGAGGAATCAACTAGTACATGGAATTCACCTGTTTTTTTTGTCAAGAACAAGCCTGGTAAGTGGAGAATGGTTACTGATCTTAGAGCCATCAACAAGGTAATTCAGCCAATGGGGTCTCTACAACCTGGGATGCCATTACCTTCTCTAATTCCTAAGGATTGGCCAGTTATAGTTATAGACTTAAAAGATTGTTTCTTCACCATACAGTTACAAGAAAACAACAGAGAAAAGTTGGCCTTCATGGTACCTACCTATAATAATTCCCGTCCGGTACAGAGATTCCAGTGGAAGGTACTACCTCAAGGTATGTTAAACAGTCCAACTTTGTGTCAATATTTTGTGAATAAACCTCTAGAAATAATTCGCAAAAAATTTCCACATTCGTTAATATATCATTATATGGATGACATATTATTGTCTGATTCAAATAAGGATACTTTGGAAAAGATGTTTGAGGCAGTAAAGGAAATTTTGCCTCGCTGGGGATTACAAATTGCCCCAGAAAAAATACAAAGAGGAGATTCTATTAACTATTTAGGTTATAAAATAGATGCTCAGAAAATTAGACCACAGATAGTACAGATCAGAAGAGATCGTTACCGGACTTAATGATCTTCAAAAACTATTAGAAGAAATCTCTCAATTACAGACAATTATCGGTGTAGAAGGGCATGATTGAAAACACCTGAAAGTGGCTTTAAAAGGAGATAAAGACCTAAACAGCCCACAAGTACTATCAGCTGAGGCTGAAAAAGAATTAGAATGGATAGAAAAGAGAATATTAGAAGCACATGTGGACCATGTGGATCCAAATCTGGACTGTATTCTGGTTATTTTACCATCTAGAGAATACCCCTCAGGAATATTAATGCAGAGGGAAGACATCATTCTATAATGGGTATTTCTGCCACATAAACAGAATAAAAAATTGAAAACCTATATAGAAAAGATCTCTGATTTGATATTAAAAGGTAAATTAAGGCTTCGTCAACTGACTGAGAAAGACCCAGCTGTAATTATTGTACCTTTAATGAATGAGGAAATTTCCTCCTTATGGAAGGATAATGAGTATTGGCAAATAGCTTGCAGTGACTTTTTGGGAAATATTAGTAATAAATATCCCAAAACAGAGAGAATCAAATTCATAAAGAAAACAATTTGGATTCTTCCACGTATCGTGAGGCAAACACCTATTTCTGGAGTTCTTACCTTCTACACGGATGCAAACAAATCAGGTAAGGCAGAGTATAAATCAGGAAATATAAGTAAAGTGGTTCAAAGCCCTTACAACTCCGTACAAAAGGCAGAGTTATATGCCATTCTTATGGTACTTAAAGACTTCACAGAGCCTCTCAATATAGTCACGGATTCTCAGTATGCAGAAAGAGTTGTCTTGCACATTGAGACTGCAGAATTTGTTCCTGATAATACAGAATTAACCTCATTGTTTTTATAATTGCAGGAAATCATCAGAAACAGGACTCATCCTATATATATAACACACATCAGATCCCACACAGGTCTGCCAGGTCCTCTGGCACAAGGCAATGATGAAATTGATCGTTTATTAGTAGGTAATGTGTTGGAAGCTTCAGAATTTCATAAGTAACACCATGTTAACAGCAAAGGTTTAAAGAAGGATTTTTCTATCACCTGGCAACAAGCCAAAGAAATAGTAAGAAATTGTCCCAGTTGCTCATTGTACAATCAAAATCCATTACCAGCAGGTTGTAATCCTAAAGGTGTTCACAGAAATGAACTTTTGCAAATGGATGTATTTCACTTCCCAGAATTTGGCAGTTTGAAATATGTACACCATACTATAGACACGTTCTCAGGCTTCCAATGGGCTACTGCCCTCAGCTCTGAAAAAGCTGACTCTGTTATTACACACCTCTTAGAGGTCAGGGCTGTTATGGGTATACCTAAAACAATAAAAACTGACAATGCTCCAGCATATGTCTCCAGTAAATTGGAACAATTCTTCAAATATTATAATATAAAGCATGTAACTGGTATACCTTACAATCCCACAGGACAAGCAATAATTGAAAGATCTAACCGAACCTTAAAAGAGATGCTTCATAAACAGCCAGGGAAAACAAAGACACCTAAACACAGGTTACACAATGCTTTACTAACGTTGAATTTTCTTAATGCTGAAGAAAAAGGACAAACTGCAGCAGAAAGACACTGGACTACAGAGAAGACTTCTGAACTGAATCAACCGGTGTATTTTAAGGATGTTATGACCTCAGTCTGGAAACCAGGATATGTGTTACGTTGGGGAAGAGGTTATGCTTTTGTTTCCACAGGAGAAGAAAAGGTTTGGGTTCCATCAAAATTAATTAAAATTCGATCAGAACAGAAAACATCTCAGGAGGAGGAAGATAACAGCCCATCTACAAATTCATAGTCCACCATGGGTAAAGTGACCTCCTAAAAGGAAAGAGAAGTGTTTTGTTTTTTGTCTTCACAGGTAAACTCAGCAAAGAATAGTGGACATATGGATTCCTGTAGAAGAATGAATAGCTACCCTGGGGACCATCAAACAAACAGTAACTCACTGTGTGGTATCAAAGTCTAAATCTCTCTATATTGTTTTTTCATAGTACCCTTTTATCTTTATTTCTTCACATACCTCAGTCCCCATTCATTTAACTGAAGCTGGCTTTGGAGTTGGATTGGCTCTCCTACTCTAAACTCAAGCATATTATTTAAATACGATTCAGAATTTCTGTATTATATCAAAGAGCCATTGATATAAGACAGAAGAAATAAAATGAGGGACTGTTATCTGTGGATTTCCTTTTCTGTAAAGTCTAATTTCCTTCAGGTTTACCATCTTCCCTATTGTCACCTCTTCCGTTATGCATACATATGAAAGTTAAAATATTTCTTTGTTAACATTAATGTTTGAGTTTTCCAGAGAACAAGGGATTTCCTGACAGCAATCTTCAACTGCTTCAGAAAGAGAATGAGGATCCACTTCCTTGACTTCACCTGATTCGAATGGAGGCATCTGAACTGCCCCACATCATTGACTCCACCTGACAAGCACTATCCTGAATCTGGCTTGAAACTACATCACTCTACACAACTCTGGACCAAGAAACTGAAACAGCACATCTTCTACAATCTGGCCAGAGCTTCAAGATAAGAGCTTCAATCAACACTAGAACCCCAGTCAGGAACTTCAATCAAGCATCTCCTGCCATACAGATACTGTCTGATCTACTGAGATTTTGTTATACTAACATTTTTCTTCTCACGGGTCCCCATGAGATTATCATCGTCGCATCTCAGCAGGAAGTAGTTTTGAGAATTCTACCCCCCCCTCTCCCTACTATTGATATTATAAGATAGTTTACACCTGTTAGTGTTAGTTTTCAATTATTTTAGAGTTGGGATTGGAAGGAGGTGTTCATATTTGGGTGTTTCTTTCAGATAAGTTTAGGTAGATAGAATAGATGTTTGATACATTTTGTTCATGGACACAAGTTAGTTGTCCTTTTTAGACTAAAAGGGGGAATTGTAGGAGGAAGTCTGATGCCGCCATTAAACATGTGACTTATTAGAGGTGCATACAGATGAGGTAATAAAAGGGCGGTTTACCACACCGCTAACCACACCCACTTTAGGCAGGACTAAAGACATATACGGCTGGATGTAAAGATGTATACGTACGTAGGCGGAACTACGTCACTAGCCATGGCTAGGGGTCATTACGGGGGAAGGCATAAAAGACAGCACACAGGAAGTCTCGGTCTCTTTTCCTGGAGTTCGGCTTCTGGTCCGGCAGCTGAAAACTGCTTGTCAGGTAGGAAAACTAGCAGTCTATGAGGCCTCTGATAGTAGATCAGTATTTATCCCCAGCAAAAGAAAGAACTTTGGGAGCTCATTCTACATAGAGGGATACTCTCTCAGCCTAAACACCCAGGAGAGAGCCTAGGTCCTGACCCAAATGATATGACAGACTTTGAAGATCCAGCATTTAAGTACTTACCCTCCCTGGGGAGCAAAAAGGGAATGGGATAGGGGATTAGTGGGTGTCAGGGAAGGAGGGGCAGAGAAGGAACTGGGATTTACTTGTAAAACAAGTTTGAGTCTAATTTAAATAGAAATAAAATATAATGTAAAAGCATAAAATATTCATTTCATCACAGTGCCACCACACTTCCCCTGATATCAATACCTTCTAGTCTGCTTTCACAATGCTAGTACATACCATTACCAAAATAAATTGGGGGATTTTTGAGAGCATAAACATTTATCACAGAAGTAACAATCAATTGTCTTCGTATAATTCCACCAGAAGGCAAGAAAACTTGCCTTTAAAAGTTTTCAAGAAATTCAGACTCCAGAATATCTGTTGGTAGGAATTTGGCTGTATAATCTTGGTATGTAGAATATATACTGGATGCTTTATATTTTCTAAAAGACCTCAGAGAAATGGAATTCCTTCTCATCAGGGCATCAGCAGTAAGAGATGCAGCCTCTGGAACTCATATAGCCCCTTACTCCATTTAAGTCATCCTAACCTCTTGAGCTTTGCCTAGATGCTTCACGTGTAACATCTCTCTGAGACAAGAGGTGCCCCAAGTTTGTTACAATATTATCTGCCATCCTGACTCTGAGAGACATGCTTGTCTGGTGTTCTTGCTATTTTCACAGAATTGCCGATTGTGTCTGTGGGTATTAAAACTGGAAACCTTGTAGGATCTAAGAGAATTTTAAGGTGTAATTTTTAATAACTTCTAAAAAGAACTTTTAGAAAATTTAAGGACAGAATTTTCAAGCAGAAGAATTTCTAAGAACCTTTAAAGGAAATTTTAAAAGAGAGCTTATAGAGGGAATATTGTTAGAGAGAATTTGTAAGAAGAAATCTTAAAGCAAAATTTTTAAATTTTGGGGAAGAAAATATTTTGAGAAATAAAGAGCCATAAAAGAATGATACATGTATGAACTGGTTTGTTTGTCATCAGATCATGTTAGTCAGTCATACCCACCTGCTGTAAGCCTCCTGACTGAACCCTCTTTAGGGGATGAAATGTTTTATTTGTCTAACAAATCCAATTCATAATACATCACCAAGCAAACTTAGGTCTGGAACTGAAACAGTCATTGCAGGAATGTTGCTTATTTATTTGCTTACTCAGTCTTATGCTTAGATATATTCCTTAAATAAGGAAGAACCAACTGGCTAAGGATAGTGATGCCCAGAGTAGGATGGCCCTTCATATCTCACTTATCAATTACAGCAAACTCACACATGGTCATAGGCCAACCTGATGCCCCAATCAAGAATAATTCCACTGATTCAGGTAGATGACTGAAATTAGCTAGAGTATCATTCACTACATTTTCAAAATGACTTCTGGAAATCATCATTTTTAAATTGAAAACCTGTATGCCTAAACAGGATTACTTTTATTTTAATTTATGTATGTTACGTGGTTGAGATATGTTTCCAAGTATTACATAAATTCAATATGAAATTTAACAGGACAAATTGAACCTGACAATATCACTTTATTTTCTTTCTTTATTTTCTCTATTTAATTTTGAGTCTTGTTATTACTTATGAATACCTGGCCTTAACAACAGAAATTGTCAGAGTCACCAACCAATGACTGGCATAGGCCTGAGATCCATACCATTAGAAGGAGTTCACTCCTAATGGCCGGGACCTCAAGGCAGGACAGCCCAGAGTCATAGGATAGAAAAACACCAATGGGGAAAATAAGTCAGTAAAATGATTCCTAATGGTAATCTACTATACTCATGGCCTGCTGCGTACTCCACTGTCATCAAAGATGCTTCACCCAGCAACTGATGAAAATAGATTCACATACCCACAGCCAGACATTAGATGGAACTCAGAGAAACCTGTAGAAAAGGAGGAAGAAGGATTGCTGACAAGAACATCATAATAAAAACCATAGAAATAACTAACCTGGGCTTGTAGCAGGTTACAGACTCTGAGCCACCATCATTTTCTTAAGCTATTTTTGGCTGAGTGTCCTTGTCTTTCCTCTTTTTACAATATGCAGTTATAGGAGAAATTCCTCTGTTATGTTTTAGTTAATTAGAATTGAGTAAACTAAAATACATGGTTGTTAACACATAACAATGGCCCAGTGTTTCAATATTAAACAAGATAAATTTTATTTGTTAAGAAAAATAAATGTGCAATTATACTTAATGGCTATTGTATTCATCACCAATAAACCTCTAGTCAAAATAATTTACTAAAGTTACCAGATTCAGAAAAAAACTATTAAATCTGTGATTATGATTGTTACAACAGCAAAAGTATATAGTTTAAAATCAGCCCACGAAAAAGTTGCGTGGATGGTGGCCAGAAGAAAGTTCTAGCTTAAATGAGTTACGTAGTGGGTAGCTGATTAGCCACTTTTACTCCATTTGTCACTTAATCATTTCCCTTTATCACATAAGCTAAAATTCACATAGTTCAGTGGTTAGAAGTTGCACTGATAATGCACTTGATTGTCCAGCAACAATGTGTGATAATGCATGAGGTGAGTTGCTAGCATTGGCTTTATTACTGCTCCGTACCCCACTGAGAGTCAGCAGGTACTAGCAGTGTACTTTACCTCAGTTTCTTAGGGTCTAGACATTCTGCCCTTTTTCAAGCAGAGCAAAGACTCACCTTCACCACCAATAATGGTTACAATAATTTTACATCTCAAGGACCCACAGCAAAGTACCTTTGTCAAGAAGACTACAAAGAGATCAAATATTATTTCTGAACCCTGCCAAAGGTTCAAACTAAGTGATGGGTATTCATTGGATTTTGTAGTGTCTAAAGAATCCAAATCTGCTTACCTGACTCACTCATTTCACTAGCTTTGACTGATGATTTGTTTTCTGTTGGAATTGTTGGCTTTTGCTCCTAATAACCCTAAAGAGCTGGTTCTACTTAGACAGATTAAATAGTCACAAAGTTATAAAATTCATTAGTAGTTTGAGTGAAATATCCCTGAGTTAAGATTAATTGCATGACACCAACCTTTTATTATTCCACATACATGCTCAACTGCTTATAATGTTTTGATAGAAGATAATTTAATCTTTATTCTAAGAATGTGTTTTATCTTACACTTTCTACCTTGGCCCCAACTCACCAAACAGTTGTTGAGTTATGTCAAGTCCAGTAAGAAATTGCAATTCTTTAGATTGCCTGTGCTGAGATTTTCACATCCATACAAAAAATAAAAATGTGTCTACAAGGAACTAACTAGCAATGGCTGAGTGTCACTAACTTGCACACATAGATATGGCTTCAAATTCCAAACTTAAGCATAAGATTCATTTAAGAAACCTGCTTACAATTGTGGTACAGAGAACTCATTTTTCCCCTCATTTTAGCCTGGGTCATCTTGTTAGTCCCAGAAAGTTCAATCTTCATAAATGAATTGTAGGATAGCTATGACAAAGAATAGCATGGAAATGCATGCAGTAACAAATAAGGAAAATGGTTATTATGAATCTGAAAGAAAGCAAGGAAGGGGAATATAAGATTTGGAGGAAAGGATAGGGAGAAATGTTGCAATTATATTATAATCTCAACATAATAAAATAAATTATTAGAATT
The DNA here is from genome assembly GCF_017639785.1 of Mesocricetus auratus. Lineage (NCBI taxonomy): Eukaryota > Metazoa > Chordata > Mammalia > Rodentia > Cricetidae > Mesocricetus > Mesocricetus auratus. Next base: position 38,485,535 of record NW_024429190.1, read on the forward strand.
TAATGGTAGAAGATGTTTTAAAAACAAATTATGTGAAAGCATGTGCCTAAAGTTTGGGAAAGGGCAGCACGTGAATTACATCATCTGGAAAGAAAATGTTACTCAAAGAGGAACAAAGAAGACAGATGTATTCATATGCATTTAGAACTGATCTCATTTCCGACTTCTATGGCTGTTGGGGAACACATGTTTTGTGGAGACTATCATTAGTGACCTTGAACTGAATGTAATATGAGGTCTGTGCATATGTATGCATATATCTATACAATGAAAATATATGCAGGTCGATATTTCATCCATTGAAATGTCAGAATGTCACAAAAGAAAATGTTAATGGTGCTTGGAAATAGGTATTCATTTCCTATTGTTTCTGAGACAAATTCAAAAAAAATTATAGTGGAGATTAATTATAGTATTTGTTCTGTCATGTACAGCTGTATTTTTGTCCTTGTTGTTTTTCTTTTTGATCTTGGTCTGCTATTCTGCACCACTCTTTTACATGTTTCTAAGGTAAGTTTATTATCACAAGCCAGTTATAAGAGATTATAGTGTGTGCACCTCTTCACCTTTATGAGACGTTAAAAGTGCTTGTACTCCAGAGGCACTCCAGTGAGGGGGCATCTTAATCACTACTATATTGCTTGACATCCATCTGTGCTTGTTAGGCACTCAAGAAAGAAAACATTTTCAAGGAGGAATGGATCTAAATTTTAAGAAACTTCTTTAACATTATGTATTTATGACTTCTGACAATTTGTCAACTCTATTTATGCTGAAGGCACACAATGCTAATATTTATCATGACATGCACAGAAGAAATGTGCTTAGTGCTACATTTTCCTTATAATTTTAATGTCATTTTTCAAGGGAGCTAAATTTGCAAGGTAAATGTCTAGAAGCTTCATCTCAATCCTTTAAAAAGGCATATTAATTTTCTAAGATTGGTTGCATTTAATTAATTATGTCTAATGGGGTTAAAGAGGAAGAAATATATTTACATGAATATGCATGCTCAAATATACTGAGAATAAGGGGAGTCTATATTGCAAAATTATTCCCTAGGTAGTAGAAATTTAAAAAGTTTAAAATTTCTGTTTAGATCTGAATAAGCTTCTATTAAACATTTAGATAACCACATTTGAATACATAATTCTAATATATGTAAATGTAATAATTATTAGCATGATTTGGAGCCTGTCACATTAACAATACCATCGGGTCAGCAATTATATTAGTAATGGAAGTAGAGCACACTTGATTTGAATCAGAGAATATACTTCCCAATAATCGTAATATTTTGAAAGATAACATGGAATAAAAGACAGAAGCTGTGGGAAGTTTTTCATATTTACATAATTGATATAATCTTATTCTCTACTCTAAGTGTGTATTACATTAATGTTAACTCAAAGAAATCCAATAGAAATACTGGCTTGTAATAGGTGCAACATTGAGGAATTGAGAAATAGAGACTGAGTTGCAGCAGTATAAAATGCGATGGAATGCTTGTCCAGTGGAACAGATCATGATCAAAATATAAAATAAGATTGAGAAAAAAGTCATGTGATTATACATAATAAAGTAAGTAACTATCACACATTTGATATGAACACACATTTTAATTATAATGTCACTTAATACATTTAAAATATTAAACATAACACATTAATTAAAATAAATGCATTAAACTCATTCTTTTTTGTGGTGAAATATAAAGAAATATATAGTGAAAATTCAAGGTATTTGTAGGGGCTAGCTTTTGTTATGAGAACATGTCAGGAAGAACTTAGAAATCTTTAACAACATGACCACTGCATGAGCTCTAAGAGTGGGTTGTGGATATATTAGATTTAGTCAGTGTGTATTTAGCATCCAAAATTATTCCATTAAGTGACCATTCGTTCTATAAATAGAATCTCCTAGTTTATGTTTTCTGTTTTATCTGTTATTTTTCTGTGTTTATAACAAAATTTGAAAAATACTTTTAAAGATATTTCTTTCCAAAATATTTTGCCTCAAGCAGAACTCCAAAGTGCCAATGCTGATGCAAATTGGAGAGTGATTTTCTCTAGAATCACTCAAACTTCCATCTCTATCTTCCTTAGTTACCATTGAGGGGAATGCATCCAGACAGCTTGCACTAAGAAATAAAAGATTTTGCATGCTAACTGTCCGTTAGCACATGGCAGTCTGTCATTAGCCTCACTGTATCCTCTTAGCAGCACATACAAGTTCATGGACCATTAACTAATTTATACAGAAAAAAGTTACCACTAGAAAGGTAAGGCATGGAAATCACTGACCTTACAGATCCATACCAGAAGTTTGCTTGGGAGGGGAGAAGGGAGGTCACAGTGAACTATAATCTGTAGCTGTGTTTGTAACTTGTTAGTGGTAACATTGTCAATGTGGTACTGTGCTTTCACTGTAGTGTTATACGTATTTAAGGTTTTTAAATTAATTTTAACTCATAAACATAATGCTTAGCATGTACAGGTTAAGTTTGTAGTTTCTTTGGGACAACCACATTCATTTGAGTTTGCCTGCAAATCTTGATGAAGTCTCTAAATTCATGGTGACTAACCTTGAAGTTAACAGAAAATATGAGCCTGTAGAGTGTGTGTGTGTGTGGGTGTGTGTGTGTGTGTGTGTACGAGCACAGGGTGTTGATTTACATAGTTCAATTTCTCATTTTCTGTCAGTACATCCATAGTTATACTTATCATCTTTATATTGTTGGGGTCTTTTTTTCATTTTGTATTGTACTCTGTATGTCCTAATAATTACATAACTGCTAAGTGGAATGGTAGCATACAATACTTTATGGAGAATCCTTGTGTAAATTAAAATTGAATAAACCGATTCTATCATATTGTCTTTCCTTAGAAGCATAAGCCAGTTTGATATAATGTTGACAGTCATTTTGCTTATTTTAGTATTAAGATTTTCTTTCAATTAAGCAAAACAATTATCAAAATTTGTTATTGATTTATGTGTGTGTTTTTATATGTCTTAAGGATTTCATTTGTAAATAGACATACTTTTATGTAATGTCGCTTTAAGTATCATAGGTTTTTTTCTTGAATAACTCAAATTGTAACTTGGAATGGATCTTTAATTACTCTTCACTGTAGCATTCTTTCTCAAGATAATCAAAACCATGTTGTATTATACAAAATAGTAAACTTTCTTACATTTTCTGGGATAAATATGCAATTTACTGTGTTGTGTAGGATGGTCTTTCAAATGTGTAGCAAAAGAAAAAAAAACTATCTCCTATTCCTATAGCATTTCTTAACAATCACAGCAATGGTTTCATAAAGCCTCTTCCTGGGCTCAGAAAAGGCACCCAAATTCTATTCTGAAAAGGCTATAGCACTAGTTCTCTGACATTTTCAAAGTTCAGGTGATCCTGAAAAATGATTAAGGTTATCTCTAGAGCATATTTCTGACGACAGTTTCCCTAGCTTGCTATAGTTCAGAAGTAGTAACGAATGCATTGTTTTAAATTTTATTTTTCACTTTATCCTCTCAAACACAGATTCTTCTAAAGGCAATATAGAGTCCAGTACATGGTAATGTTGTTCATCACAGCTCGAGTTGTCAGAAACCCTTTTCTGTCTACAATGACAATGAATTCATCCTATCTAAATTTAATATTGGTATGCCTCCATCACAAACATGAAAAGTCAGAACCTAAGAATCGTCTTCTAATCCATTACCAAGTTCAATTTGCATAAGGGATTTTCAAATGCAAACACCTTAGCATTCATGTCTGAGACTTTTTTCCTTTTACTTTATGTATAGGCTTTATTTTGTTTTTCTAAATATTTTACTTAATACAACATAATGTTTTTAAAATTGGATGATAAATTGGCAAAACATTTATTGTTCTATATTTGAAAACAATAACTATAATTATGTATATAAATGTGAATAGAATTTGTAGATTATTTTTTACTCCAACAAATGAATTAGTGGCTGCAGAAAGTGCTCAAAATACATGATTCACCAATGTTAACTATTACCTAATTTGTTTCAAGGGCTTATAGTCTCATAACTTATGTTTTAATTTATGAAGATTTCCTTCTCTATTTCCATTCCTTCTCTCCTTTGTATTCTCTTCTTGTATCTCTAATTTAAGAATAATGAGGCAGATATATTGAAAGCATTGTTTTCTTTTGTTCAAAATTTTCTTTATTATCAAAGCAGTATTAAAATTCTCTTATTTTATCAGATTTATGAGATTTAATAATTACCACATAAGTTTTTTGTGTTGCTTAGGATCCACAAGAAATCCCACTAATGGTTGCAAGTACCCATATAAAGAAATGGGAATCAAAATATGAATGGTAATTTCTTCCACCAAGGGTCTGAGGGTTCATTTTGTAGTTGATTCATGAGTTAAGCTGCAATCCACTCACTAACATGAGTGAAATAGTACTAAAAACTTAGAAATCGAATCTGATACTTAAAGCCAGGTACAGCCTGCAGAATCTCAGTAATTATGTTCTTGAATCTATTCTTTACCTGTAAAGTGAAAGAGTTATACAAATTACACTAATATATTGTGATAATTAGGTTAGACAATACACATATAATTTCATGTTCTGACATGAAAGTGGCATTCATGGACATTAATATTTTAAATGTTCTTAAAATGCTTTGGGCCATCATGCAAGAATGTATTGTTATTGCTGCTTGTGGAGATTTGCAGACCTTGAAAGACAGTGTTTTTTTTGTTGTTGTAGAATATAGTATCAAATTTACACATCTACTTTTAAATCACTTTGCTTTGTTTTTATGTATTGGCTATACATTGCAGTGAGTGATTACTCAAGTATTGAGAAAGTACATGGAGATTTCTGTGGAAGGTCAATATATGAACCAATTCCTGTCCCTACAGTGGATATTTATAACATTTCTAAAATTCAGCATTCTTTTTATCCTTTTGGTAGTGGAGTATAAGTCATGAAAGTTGTAATCATGTTACCTCCAAACTATATATCTTGAAATGCTATTCAATATTTTAATAATTCAACTCTATATTATGTTCATAAAAGTATTAAAGATAATTAAATAATGTAAATAAGCCAAAGTCAATATGATGACTTTGGGAGAAAGTGTGATAGGGAAAAAAGAACACATGTGTGATACCTCAGAAAATTGACAGTGAGTGTGGCAAAAACAGAAAAAAAAAAACAAAAGAGAGTAATCAAAGCCCTACATGCTTAAAATATTCAGAACACATGATAAAATTGCTTCCTATGTTGGTCATGACTTTATCAAACATGAAAGTTTTTAAAATATTTTAATATTTTATAATAGACACGAGGGCAAAATACTGGAAAGGCAGATTATCCATGAGTGTACACCATTTCAAGCCCCAAAACATCTGTGATTTCACTCATAAAATGTTAGCCACAAATTGCCTGATTAGATGAAGTATTGGGCTTCATAACATGTTCCTGTCTCTAAATTTGTTTCCTAACATCTCCAGCAGCAAGCTGCAAATAATCTTTTGGCAAAATGATAGAGATATTACTAAAGGCTAGCAAGTTGTGTATGAGCATTTTCAGCACAGCCCACTAAAACATGGGGGCATTTATCTTCTGTGAACACACTGAAGTGTGTTACTTAATTATGCCCCCTTTTCAATTTTAACATTCATTATTTTAGCTTTCATAAATACACATGTTCCACTGGACATAAAATTATATAGTCCATTTTAGGATGCAACCACACTGTTTTTCTGGCTGATTTCCTGGTGCAGAGTATTTTTGCCTGTGGTCAAGCTTCCATTGAAAGTTTTACCTGAAATCAGCTCCAAATTTATAGCTCTTATGCTTCAGTATTGCAATGTCATTAAATAAGGAAGTTTACATTCCTGTAATCAATTACAACCTTCTCAATACTCCAGCCTGTTATCATTCCACTTGACTAGATGAAAACAATAATCTTGATTTCACTGTACATACAAAGTTTTCTGAAACCTGAGTTAATTCCTTCTGTACTAGAAAGCTTCTGAGAGACACAGTATTTCAACCTGTAGAGAAATACAAAAAGGTTGGACTTTGTCAATAGTTGTGGACATTTCAAATGTCCTCTAGGGGAGCATAAAATATATGCAATTTGCATATCCATACTCCATTGATCTTCAAGGAAAAGGAGTGACACAGAGATATCTGTTGAATGATGTTCTTAATTACATTAGCATAAGTACAATTACTGAAAATGTAATTAAATTGACAAATTTCTAAAACTGAATTCTTGTTGGTTTTTGAATGTGAGGAATACTTACATCTTTGAAAAGAGTACTAGAAATAAGATATTATTTTAAAACTCATCACATAACACACTTGTATTATTCAATGCCTTTGTGTTGGCATAAAAAGAATGAGCTCGGTGTGGTGATGTAGGCATATAACCCGAGTATTCTAGAGGGTGACATGTGAGGAACCTGACTTCAAAGCCCGGTTGGCTATGCAATTAGTTGCAGTCCAATCAGGTTGCACAGTTAGATGCTGTATCAAAAATAGTTATACTATTTAGCCAATTCTGAAATTATATTAAATAATACTAAAAAAGGAATAGTGAACACAGCCTTTACTTCAAAAAGTAAGTTCCTTTATGAAAATGTTCTGCCATACCTGAAATAAATACCTACGCATGCATGTCGTATGGCTGTATTCATGGAGGTGTTTGTGGACAGTGGGTATGCACATGGGTGAGTGCATATAGGTATAAAAATGTGCATACCCATGAATGAAAGCCAAAGAATGTCACGTGATTTTTATCATCCTTCATCGTATTACATTGGTCTATAAATGGTCTCTTGCTGAACGGGAAATTCATTATGTCAGCTATGTTGGCTGGCCAGTGAACTCCCTGGAAGTTCATGTTTTTGTCACTTTTAGTGCTATGACAATAAGCACATGGAGATGCCTACCTTCTGCATGGTCAATGATAATTCAAAAGCAGATTTTTTTTTTGGTGTTTTCAAGACAGGGTTTCTCTGTATTGTTTTGGAGCCTGTCCTGGAACTTGCTCCATAGACCATGCTGGTCTCGAACTCACAGAGATCCACCTGCCTCTGCCTCCTGAATGCTGTGACTAAAGGCATGTGCCACCAATTCCCAGCTCAAAAGCAGGTTCTGATACTTGTGCAAGCAGGCGGTTTTAAGTATGATGCCATTGCCTAGGCACAGAAACAATATTGTTATAAGTGAAAAGAGAAAATATATATGAATACTTGGTGCACATTTTGTAGGACTAGACAGGATGCAAAACTGTGGGAGAATACCGTCTTCATTTGAATTCATATCCACTAATTTTGACTTTCACCACTTGGTGAAAATATTCAGACTGTGTTAATTAGCAAATGTCTAATTAGCTTTTCTTTGACTACCCCAGTACAGTTTAAATTTTTACTTTGTCTAATTTTTATTCTAAAATTGTCACAACAAACGATCAACGATTCTAAGTATTTTCATTCTGTAATACTTTTCTGTCTTCTGTATGATATAAATAAGTGCTTTATAACTGAATGAAGAGATAGTTCACCCAAATAGTCTAAACATGTGAATAGCATTGTAATTGCCAATGCTTTCTCCCATAAGTGAAATAGTTTACAATCCTGTTCTTTCAATTTCCTTTTTTTAACATAACAACCTAACAATGCTAACTTATTATTTGTGGTTTCTTAGCAAAGAATAATCTCTTAAATCAGGGATGTCACACTAGTGACATTAATAAAACACTTCTAATATAGAAATACTAGTCCAATAATTTGTGAGATTTAAGTATGGTGGATGGGAATATACCATGTGATAAATAATTACTAAATATTTTGTTAAACTTTCATGTACAAATAATATATATACATATATATTTATATATGTCATATTTTTTAATGCCAAAACCACCTTGATGATCAAAGTTTGAAGAGGTTATAGGATTTTCTGAAATAAAAGTGTTAGGTAATAAGTAATTTTTATTTAAGACAACAAATAATTAATGTTAATTAACTTTATAGATCAGTGTGATTCCTTTATCATCTTATCAATGATAAGGGCCATCATAAGTACTAAGATTATTATAAATGTAAAGAGAACATGATTAAGTAATGAACCATGATATCAAGGATACACTTTGTCATAATTAATGAAATATGATGGCTTATAAAGTGATATATTACTTGAACTTAAGAGCTAACATAATTAAGTGTTGGCTATTTGAAATATGACAATATCCTTATGTAGTTTTTCCTCCATTCCTTCTGAGTGTTAATATAAAATGTAGTGGATATGCTATATCTAATCTCATTCTGGTCTTGACTGCCATCCATTTAAAGGGGATAGAAAATTGAGAATCTACATATGCAACTCTCTACACAATCGCTACAGTCAAATAATTCAATAATCTATGTCTTTACATGAGCAGCCTCTAAGATGATCAATTAATGGATAAAACAAGGGTATATTTATCAGTACTTTTATGGATATAACTCAGAATTTCTTGGTCATTAATTTTATAATTTTATTGCATTGCCATTCTTAGTTTTTTATATCATCAAAAAAGTGGCAGATCTCAAAGAATTGATTTTATATCAATTCCCATTGTTATTTGTAAAATAATTTTTATGATATAACACTTAGTTTAAATTTTGAGAATAAGAAACTTTTGTTTTTAAAAGACTAAAATTTTATGTTTCTTTTTAACATTTTAATTGAATTATAATTAAATCAATTTCTTCTCTTTACTTACTTCAGCACCTCCCAAGAACCCATTCTCTAAACTTTTCCATTCTTCTTCAACTCTCAATTTGATAACCTCTTTTCCTTTTATAATTATTTTAATGAACATTTGTTCACATATCTACATCTACATGTGTATGTGTCTACTTTTGTTCACAAACTGCATATATATATATATAGTAAGTAAATGTATATTTATTCATAAATACACATGCAAATCATTCCTTTTTATTCTCTGTGTGTATATAGTTTCATAAATGAAATCTCTGAACAAGAAAATTAATAAAGCGATTCATCTCTGGCTTATTCTCCTTCTCCTAAGGGTTCTTAACTGCCTGTAGCTCTTTGCTTGGGAAACTTTCACCTTCAATGTTAACACGCACATAAATATTGCTGTTGTTCTGTAATTATTTCTGCATACATTTCTACATAAGACTTTCATGCAGTCATTTTGGTATCTGGCTCTTACATCCTCCAATACCTCTTCCACAATGTACATGAGCTTTAAATGCTGAATATGTGATGTAGATGTATCTGTTGAACCTTGAATCCTCATGATCTGTTGATAACCACATTATATCAAATTGTGGTTTCCACAATATTCTCCATTTACTGTAAAGAAAGGCCTCTTTTATGAGAAGAGGTATCTAGCTTTTCTGTGTGTATAATGATAAACTATAATGTAGAAAAATATGCTGGTATAGCAAGGTGAACTAGTTTACATTTTAAAAATTAGAAACAATTGCTTTACATTGTTTTACATGACAAAACCAACTCCCTCTCTCTCCCTTCCTCCCGCACTCCCCTACCAGCTTCTGCCCCAGTCTCCCACTCTATCCCCACTCCATTCCCCATAAGGGATCTCCAGAGTCTGTCATTTCATTCAGGGCAGGGCCTAGGCACTCCCCCCAAGTGTCCAGGCTGAGAGATCATCCATCTATGTGTTAATGGACACATGAAGTCCAGTCATATCCCAGGGATAAATACTGATCTATTGACCAGGGCCCCATAGATAGTTCAGGCCTCTTCACTGGCACCTACTATCAAGGGTCTGAATCAGTCCCATGCTGGCCTCCCAGCTGTCGACCTGGGGTCCAAGAGCTCCCTCTTGTTTAGGTCACCTGATTTTCTTGGTTTCACTAGTCCATTCTTTACCTCTTTGCTCTCATTCCTCCCTCTCTGGCACTAGTATCCAGGGGTTAAGTTAAGTGTTTAGCTGTGAGTGTTTGCCTCTGCTTGCATCAGGCACTGGATGAAGGTTCTAGGATGGCATATAAGGTAGCCATCAAACTCATTATCAGGGATTAGCACTTAAGATTCACTATTGCTTAGGTTGCCAGTTGGTGTCATCCTTGTAGATCGTTAGAGATCTCACTGGTGCCAGATCTCTCCTCCAACCTAAAATGACTCCCTCTATTATGGTATTTCTCATCGTGTTCTTATTTTTCCTAGGCTTAAACTTCTTGTTCCTCCTTGACCTTGTCTCTCCTCCTTTTCTCCCACTCTCTTTTTCTCAACACCTCCTCCCCCGCCCTTACCCCCACTTCCAATCTGCTCAGGAGCTATTTCCTCACTCCCTTTCTCTGGGGTACCATGCATATCTCTCTTAGATCCTTTCCTGTTTCCCAGACTTTCTGGCATTGGTATTGTAGGCACTCCCCTGATCCATGTCTAAAATCCATATATGGGTAAGAACATAACATGTTTGTATGATTGTTTCCTAAGGTGCATACACGACCCAATCTGTTGCCATAAGAAGATGGCTAGTTTTCCACTTAGTATTAGGATTTCCTTTCTGTAGATTGGATCTTAAGTGCAATTAAATAGCTGCTGCCTGCCACTGATATGTGAGTACAACTAATTGGACTTTCATGCTTATCTGGCCAAGCTTTTTACTTTCAGGTGCAGCAAAGGGATAAAGGGGCAGATCCAGCTCAAATCACATGAGTTTTGGTTCCTAAGTGTGTGATGTCCTCAGCAATAAGAGCCACCCTCCACTCCTGAGGGGCAGCAAAAGTGTACTCTGATTGTTGATCTTAACTTTTAAATCACCTGGGTTGCTTTGACCAACCACTCTAATGAAAGTTTCTTGTCCTAGTTCTTGGTTTTTATTATTCTGTAAATCTTGTCTAGGAGCTTTGTCAGTCAAACTGGCTTACCTTCTAATAATGTAACTCTATTTAAATCCCTATTCATATCTTTGTCTCCCCACCCTCGATGTATTTTTAAGGCTTTATCAAAACTTTAGTGTAATTTCCCCTGTGCCTACTCCTCCTTCTGTGTTGATGCCCCTTTCTTCTTTCTAGTTGAATTCCACCTTCTGTTTTTCTTTTATCCCCTTTGATATTACTGATATCTTGTAATTCCCTCTCAGAATACCCCAGTCACACCATGGTCCCTCTATACTTTGCAGTTTTCTATGGATGCTTTATGTCATTTACTGTATGTTCTCACATATGAAATTGTGCAAAGGTGAGAACAGGCAGTATTAATATTTCTCTCTCTAGGTTATCTTCTGTAATATAATCTTTCCTAGGTTCCTCAAATTTCATAATTTTATTTTATTTTCCAGGTAAATGTCATCACACTGCATAATATACATCAAATTTTTATTATGGATTTAAGTTGTTTTTACATCCTGATCATTATGAATATGTTAGATATAAACATTTTTGAGCAAGTACCTGTGAAGTAACAAGTTTATTTCCTTTGGGAATTTTCAAGTTGTGGTACAGGTTGGTAATACAGTAGATATTTATTTAATATCCAATTTATAAGATGATCTTGAAAAATAAAGAGGTATGGGAGCAACCTAATTTAATGTCGGCTACTGATGTGTACAGGGAGTACTCAGGAGAAAAAAAGTTGCTAATATATCAAAAAATTACAACATTTTTAACAATTAGAGAAATGAAAATTAAAAAAACTTGGTGATATAACCTTATTTTAGTTAGAATAGTAGAAAAATAATAAGAGAGTTGACAGTAAATTCTGAGAAGGTTGGATAGAAAGAGGTAAGCTGCTGGTGTGAATGCAAATTGGTGCAGACATTCTGAAAATCCACATAGAGAAGTATCAAAAAGTTAAAATTAAAAATATTTTGAAAATAATTGTAGTTTTAGTGTCTTATTTAAATTTATCAATTTCTGATTATAATGTGCTAATATTCAACTGTTTTATTCTCAATAAATTAAAATATTCTAAGATTTGTTATTATATACTGAGCATACCTCATATTTTAGGTAAGTAAAAATGAAAAGAGAATGTGTTCAGTCAGTGGTAATCTAGAATTATTCATGATATTGAGAAACATTAAAACCATAAGAAGGTGGATAAGGAAGAAAATAAAGAGAAAAGAAGAAAATAGAGTGTCTAATCTATCAAGAAATAAAGATGAAGTTTTAAGAGAGAAATGGCATTAGTGTTCCTGAGACATTTGAGGGAGGAGAGCACAAGAATGAACAAAATTAGGGAAATTTACTCATTTATTCAAGGTATTTAAAGCAATTTTCATTATGAAACAGAATGACGTTTAAGAGTAGAATACACATATTTGGCTGCAATTTGTAAACTCTGGACATACAAACAGTGAGCCATATTCTGCTGCCTTAATTTTCTATTGCGGAATATTTTATGAGAAACATTTCTATTCAGAAAAATAAATCAATAAAAGTGTGTTTCCTATCTTTGTATTCCTTGTGTCAGATTTTTCACAGAAAGTATTATTACAAAGTCATTAACAGTGAGATCATCAGATAGATTTCCTCTGGCAGCATAGTGGGATAGATATAGAGACCCACACCCAGACATTGTGCAGAAAGGTAGTTGAAATTAGATTTCTCCATAAAATCCCTCCCCTTATACCTCAATATCACATGGGAGAGAAAAGAAAGATAGCTTAGAGTCAGATAGGATGGAGGACATTACCACAACAAAAACCCACCAATCAACTAATCAAGGCAAAGATGAGTTCTCAGGGACTGAAGCAGCAAGCACAGACCCTATATTGGTTGATACCGGATCATCTCAGTACATATTGTAGCTAACAAGTTACTATTTTATGGGACTTCTGAATGTGTTAGCAAGTGGGTCTCTGACTCTTCAGTGTGCTCTTGGGATTCTTTTCCTTGTGTTGACTTGTGATGCCCAACTTTGAGATGATAGTTTTGTTTCATTTTATTATATTGTATTTGTTCATGTTAGGTTGTTCTCACTTAGAAGCCATTTCCTTGGTAATGAAAGACAGAAAGGGGATGGATCAAGAGAGGAGAGGAGGTAGGGATGAACTGGGAGGACATGAGGAAGGTGAATATATTCAGAATGTATTTTATGAGGACAGCATTTATTTTCATTTTTTGAAAGTGACAAAAGAAAAAAAATAACGTGATCTCAACTGATATGTCACTATTTCCTTAAAATGTTTTCCTTATTTTTTGAATCACCTAATTTCCTTCTAAATCTTCTCTGCAGTTCTACATTTTCATGTCTCTAATGCTCATTTTCTATTCTTCGTATCCCTGTTTTTAGTTTTCAACATTTTATTTAGTTTCTCTTCTCATGCAAACATCCATTTTAAATTAAATTTGATAGGACAGTCCATTGTTTTGCTAATTGCTTATTGAGGAGAGTATTAGGAATATATTCTATGTATATTAGGGGTAACAATCAATTTCCCCATTAAGATGTATTGCTGAAAGTAAATATTGAGAAAAACAATGTTGAGTTTTATAATCATTGGAATAGAGGGAAATTCATAAACTTGAATAAAAAATATAACTTCTGCTTAGATTCTACTCGGACATACTTGCCGAGTAAAAACACATTTTTCATAAGAAGAAAGTGGGGTGACAGATGTAACCACCCCATTTGCTAGCTGCCAACACAATGACTGAAAACGCAATTTAACACATGCTCGATGATCAGAATCATGATTACAAAGGAAATGACAATTGGCCCATCATTGATAGCAGAAGCTTGCAGAAATAGCTCACCTACTGTTACCTAATTTCCCTCAATAGCATTTTTAATTGAGAAACCGAAAGCTTTTGTAAGAATAGTAGATTTGTCTCTTTTCAATTTTAAATGAATTTGCCAGAGCACATAATCATGGGATCTACTACATTTCTTCCTGTTGCTTCCTTCGTGCTCTTCAGCAACATGTCTTCTACAAATGAGATGCTTACTAAATGCAGAACATCAGAATCTCTGAATTCGTCAAAACACTTTGGAAATGCAGGTGATGTTAGTGACTAGTACCTTTGTCAAACACCCATTTTAAAGCCTAGTAGCTCATAGGTTTCACAGATAGAGGAAATGAACAAATTATTCTGAGTCACATAAAGTGACTACACTGTGACTACTGAGTTTCCTCCCACCTGGTGTCATTTTGGAAATAATTTATTAGGCAGAAAGAAGTTACTTTTGGGCAGGTGATTGCGGCGCCCGCGCCACAAGCAGGTCCGAGGTATCAGGAAAATAGAGACAAGACATCCAGCTGTTTGTACCAAGAAAATGCATGTTCTGCTTTTATTGCTAGGAGAATGTGTGTGTGTTTGTCTTCATTGTAAGTGCTAAGAGGTCTCTCTCTTGTATGAGGGAGGAGCTTTATATACAGGTTTACAGTACAGTGGAAAAACCCCTGGTAGAAGAGAGCATGTTTTCCTCCTGCTGAATGTTGATGTCAGAGGGGCAAGGTCAGGGCAGTGTACCAGGACTAGAAAACAGGAAGCACTTGGACTGGAAAACAAGTTGTACTTGTAGGCTGACCAGCAACTCACAGAGACCCTGTGGGGCTGGGGCCCAACAGTGATTTTTATTTTATAAATCATTATCATGAGATATGGTATGACAATAACTGGTATTGTATCAATATGTGGCACACTTTTCTTGTGTTAACAGTATTTCTATTTTGTGTTCCTTCTTGGTGAGTTCATTGCAGAGATTAAAATGCTGTAAAGCTGTCCTTAGCTCTGAGTTTTCTGCTTGCTTCCATTATCTTTCTTGTCTTGCTTTCCTTTCCTGCATGTTCTTACCATCTCTATCAGAAATAGATTCTTTGAGCCCATTTATTCTACATGGTCACTCTGGGGGATTTCCTGTCTGTTCACAATGGTTAATTTTGACAATAGCTGAAACCGAGTATTTTCTCTCATGTTACTTGATATGATTGTAGCTGATGACCTACTTTAGAAAGGTATAATTGGCAATTTTTCCCTGACTGTACTAATTCTTTAGGAGAATGGTATTGTTTTACCAAAGATGGATCATTTGCTATAAACATGAATCTGGTATCTACATGCACCACCACATCTCCATCTATCTACCTAGTTAACATTGTCATTTAGAAGAAAGCATTGCCTGTTGTCCTACTGTTTCTCATGAGGTTTTAGTTGAACACTGTCTTATCTTCACAGATTTTTAATACCACTAACCCTGTCTTTACCAAATTTCAGACATATCTTATGACCCTATAATAAATTATTCTTACTTGCTACTTCTATCTATCTTTCGTTTAGTTATTGTTACATTTCACTAATCTTTCTGAATTCATTGTTAACTAGGGTGTACTCAATGAAATTACAGCCTATTAGCAGTATATTAGCAGGATTTTGTTTTAAATACATATATTTTGTTGTAATAAATTTTGTGATGCCCAATTGACACATAACTATTATATATAAGTAGGTTAGAAGGGTACAACCGTCTCTCCTGAGACATGTATATGCTGAAATGATCCTTGCAATGAACCTTAGAAATGCCGCTCTTTGTTCTCAGGGACAAAATTTCCACATTCTTTTTCTTTCTGATTTGTGGCAAGAAAATTAAGATCATCTCATAAAGAGAACTTTGGGCTTAGTATATTATTAATTGTTTGTCTGTATTTTATCATGGAGACCAAGAATGTACTTGTTCTATATATTAAAATGTTTTACAGTTTGATCATAATCACTCTCTCCTTCCTAATCTGACCATTTATCATGTACATATAAGTGACATTATAAACTATTTGCATTTTGACATGAGGTTTATTTCAGTAAGGGCAATGCCTTCCAGGGTCATCCTTGTCACAAACATCAAAATCATTCCAGTGTATTTTATTTTACTTCTGAAAACATTGTATAATTAAATTTAATTTTGTATTTCATTTATACCAATGTTCAAGTACATGAATGTGTCAGGTTTGAAATCTGTATGTTATAAACTGGATAGAACTTACGATAAATGAATTCCTATTTTCAGTCAATTTGACTTGCATCCTGTGAAAACTGTATACTTGTGGGTTTAAATATAATATTACTTCTAGAAAGTAAGTTAATAAAGTCTGTCAACATCAAAAATAATTCTCTAATGTTATATTAAATTAATCTGGTTAAATGTTTATTCAGACTTTTCAGCTGAAAACTTGGATATCACTGCCTCAGCGTAATATCTTCTCTACTTACAATGTACACAGTTAGAAAGAGTAAAGTGAGCTTTGAGTCATCCTTTGCCTAAGGCTCACCTGATAGTGCTTCTGGCAATATTTCTGTGTTTACTTGTTTTTGAAAATACTTCACTGGTTCTTATTTTGAAATTGAATTTAAAAATATAGAAAAAGAGACAAAACATGAGACTCTACGTACATTAGGAATAAGCTTTATATGTTCTTCATTTAGTACATCCTGATAATATATTTGGGAAGAAAAACCAGTAAATTTAGGTGGGTGATAGGAGCTATATGAATCAATGCAATACAAAGTGCCTCTTTTTTCATTTTGGCTTTGAAGATGAGATACACATCTGGTCTCAGAATGCAAATAAAGCTTCCTTGTTTGATAATTTTCTGTCTCCAAATTAAAGTACAAGGAATAAAATATTTTATCAGAAAATCAGTGAAAAGTAGAGATTTGAAAAAAACTTTGTACAGTGTACCTCAGGTTAACATATTGGAATTCATTTATTTGCTAATAAATAACACGATTATTCTGTTAGCTTAGATTAACTATCATGATATTTGGATGATACATGTACAAGATTACTGTATATGGTATTTGTAGATAATAATATTTATATATGTACACACACACGTATGTGGTGTAATTGAAATTACTCCCTGTACAGCTGAGATGAACTTGAATCATCTCATGGTTAACCTCTCAAATACTGGTAATATAAGCATATGCCACCACCATATATAATCACCTGTAGAAGCAGATGACATTTTTAATATCTGCCATTAGATAAATTCCATAGAAATCTTAGCAGCTCACATATCTCCATGAGCAAAAAGATGTTCCTTTCTCTTGTTTATATAAATTTTAAAAATGTTCTAAAACTGTAGGGTCTTTCTACACAATTTCACTTCACCAGACAGAAAAATGGCATTGTTACTTGTTTGGTTGTTTATTTATTTATTTATTTTCTTGGTTTTACATTCTAATCAAAGATTCCCCTCCCTACGTCCCCTGGAGCCTTTCTGCACTCCTCCTCTCTCTATGCTCCACTCTCCTCTACTCTTTCTCCTCAGATGCATGCTGACATCCCCTGGAATGTCAGTCTGCAGTGAGACTAGGCAATCTCTCCTCTACCAAGGTTGGATGATGTAACCTGGCAGAAGGAATGGGTCCCTCAAAGCAGACACCAGAGAGAAATCACCTGCTCTCTCTGCTAGGAATCCTACATAAAGAGCAACTTACAGGACTGTAACATATAAGCAGAAGACCTAGGTAAATCTCATGCAGGCTCCCTGATTGGTCCTTTAGTCTCTAAGGTCCCGGTGAGCCCAGATTAATTGGTTCTGTAGGTTTTCTTGTGGGGCTTTTGATACCAGTGGTTTCTACAATATTTCTGTGCCTGCTTTTGTAGGTTTCCCTGATCTCTGCCTAGTGTTTGGCTGTGGGTCTCTGCATCTGTTTCCATCATTGCTGGGTGAAGCCTTTCTGATGACACTTTGGGTAACCACCAATCTATGAGTATAGCAAAATATCATTAGGAATCATGTTATTGAGTTTTTTCCTCTTGTGTTTGGTTCTATCCTAGGTCTCTGAGATATCTGTTTCTGGGTCTTGACTCCCATGGGTGAGCACTCTCTCTCTCTCTCTCTCTCTCTTTCTCTGAGTATAGGTCTCAAACTATGCCAGTCATTGGTCAGTCACTTCCACAATTTATGCCAACATCTCTAATCAAGAGCAATTTGTAGGTAGAATAAACTGTAGGTCAAACATTTCTGGCTGGGTTGATATACCAGAACCTCCACTACAAGTTTTGAGTGACTATGGGAAATGGCTGGCCATTCATAAGTTGTCTTTGATATTTTTAATATAAACTGATGCACTTATCAATTTAAATTTATTTCATAGAATTTTGAAATTTTCAAAATCTCTCAAAATTTATAGACAGGAATCAGAGCTGTTTTTTATATCAATATTTGAGAAGTGCAAATGGAGAACTAATATCATGCCTTTATAAACAGTTGTATTTTGTAACTGTAAAATATCATGGATTTGTGAATTCATTTTCTCTAGGTGATTATGAAGAATCTGAAAAGTCAAGCTAGACCAGTGTGCTATCTCAGAAAAAAAACCAACATAACCTCACATAGTCTTGAAAACTTAATCCTTTAAAATTTGCTTCTCATTCATTGAAGCTCTTCTTATTGAATGACTTTCTTCTACCTTTGTCTACCTGGGACTAACATCAAAATTAAGTAAATTTAATATGTCATACATAATGCACTCATGTAAATCCCAAGAAACTGAGCAAGGAAAATGGTAGTTGTCTCTTTGCTATGGCTTCTCTTCCTGGAATGTGAATCCAAAGAAGCAGAGAATTTAGTGATGAAGATACTTATGAGGGTGAAGAACAATAGTCACAATAATGTCATACCTGTGAATTGACCTTTCGCTTCATGATACTCTGTAAGACAGAGCCTGCAGTCACGATCCCTCTTATTAATCAGTTGGATACAGACATACTTACAAAAATTAGTTCCCAGGATTTATCAGTCAGCAGCACTGGGTGTTTGGAGGAAAATTCATACCAGTAGATCACCGCTTTGAAGCTTCTTAATTTCATAATTGTTTGTAATAGCCATAACATGCAATCAAACTAGATGCCCTTCAATTAAAGAGTGAATAGAGAGAATGTGACTCATTTACCCAGTGGAATACTACTCAGTGGAAAAAAACACAATGGAATCTTGAATTTCACAGGCAAATGCATGGAACTAGAAGAAACCCACCTGAGTGAGGTAACCTAGTCACAAAAAGACAAGCATGGTATTTACTCATTCATTTATGGTTTTTAGGCATAGAGAAAATGATTATTAGCCTAGAATTCACATCGCCAGAAGAGCTAGAAAACAAGGAGGACCCCAAGAGAAAAACTCATGGTCCCCAAAGTAGGGAAAAGGTACAAGAACCCTTGAGCAAATAGGGAGCAAGGGGTGGGAGGAGGGAGATGGAAAGAGGAGAAGGGGAGAAGAAGAGGGAGGGGAATAGGAAAACTGAGACAGGGAGGAGTGGAGGAGGCTAAGAAAGGAGATGCCTCGATGAAGGGAGCCAGTACAGGTTTGGAGAATGGTCTGGCAGGGAGGACATAGTAGAGGATCCAGAGAAATGACCCCAACTAAGAATCTAGGCATTGGTGGAGAGGTTGCCTTTGATGCCCTTCTTCTATAATGAGATTGATGACTACCTTGGTTTCCATTCCTAGAGCCTTGACCCAGTGGATGATTAAGGCAGAGACAGGCACCCACAGCTGAGCACTGAGACATACTCCTGGAATCCAGTTGTGGAGAGGGAGGGAAGATGAGCAAATGAACCAAACAGAACTGGAGATACCTGCAGAAACAGTTGACCTGACATAATGAGAGCACACAGACCCTAGAGTTAGAGCGGGGCAGCATTGGACCAAGCCAAGTCCTCTGAATGTGGGTACCAGCTAGGAGGCCAAGGCAGTCTATGGAACCTCTAACAGTGGAGCCAGGATTTACTTCTAGGTCACAAATGGACTTTGGGAGCCCTTTCCCTATGGAGCAACGCTGTTGCAGTCCATGTGCAGAGGGCAGGGCCAAATGACGTGATGGACTTTGTTCATCCTCCATGTAGGGTCTTGATATCCCTGGGGAGTGGGTGGTGGGTGGGTTGGGGGTTCAGTGAGAGGCATAAGAGAATGGGAAAGTGAGGTAATGGGGTGAAGGATATGTAAATTAGAGTGTTTCTGAAAAAACAATAATTTCTGAAATCTTAAGGATTTTTACAATCCTGATGTTCTATTGTCTTTGGGCAAATATCTTCAGTGAGGATTTTTAGCAATCTACTTCAGATGCAGTGATGGGGAAGTCCTGTGTATATGTCATTAAAGCACTGTTGGCCAATAGGGAAGTAAGATAGGTGGGACTAGGAATCGAGGAGGACTCTGGGTAGGAGAAACACAGGAAGTCAAGATGTAGCTACCATAGGGGTCAGAAGTCCGGACCCCTTTCTCTGGTAAGAGAAATACTTAGACGGGTTAAATACTTAAGTCAGAGCTAGCCAGTAAGAAGAAAGCAAGGCCAACAGCTTCATAATTAATATAGCCTCCTGTGTGTTTATTTGGGACTTATGCGGCGCTGGAACCAGCCTGGCTTCTCTTTACAATGCAGAAAATAAATGTTCTCAGTGCCTATTGTATTTTTTATTTTTCCCTTTATTTTGTTTCAATAGTGTTTGAAACGTGTACTTCTTATCATTTGAAAAGATTCTTCAGTGTTTCTTTGATGGCTATAACTATGCCATCAATTTGGTGTATTATTTTATAAAAACAATTAATTTTGTTATGTACCTACTCATAGCATTTGTGATTCTCCTTAATTTCATTTTCCAACTGAAACTACATATCTAATTTATCTTTACCGAGATATCAATAAAATTAGAAATATATGTATAACTTTTTCCTTTCATAATGAAGATTTTTATGCCACATAAAATGATCAAATATGTAGTTTAAAATTTTGCATTTAAACTTTTAAAAGACAAATATTAGAAAATATTTTTGAAAGAAATATCCTTGGCTAAATATCACTTCTTTGTTTTAAAAATATTCTTTATAGCACATTGCATGTTTGGCTAGGTTATGAATGAATAATGAAATGCAATGAATAGAACCAGATTCAAATTATTATAGCCCATTAAAATGATTTATTCCCTGACAAACATCTGTGCTGATAATATGTTGTTTCCAGATATAGTGGATTAATTACACATAAAAACATAAGGAAATGACACCTCCAGTTTTGGTATAAGTATAGCTTTTTCAATGGTATCTACCACAGCCTCTCATTTACTCATCGTATGACATTACACCTTTCACTTTGAGTTCTTTAGAATTTTGAAACCTGAATTTTTCTGACCCATGATTCTGCATTGCTTTATTGCTAATCTGAATGGAGCCATATGCTTTGATTCAGGCAGGTATTCAGTTCTGTTTATAATAATGATGCTTTTACTCATTTCAGCCATTGCAGGTGGCTCAGTCTTGAGATTTCTAATTTTATACTTGCTAAAAGTTCTTATTATGATTACTGATAGTAGTCTTCATAGTTTAGCAACATGTTCATTTTATTAGGCTTTTTAGAAAACAAAATGTTATTTCATTTGAGGAGTTACTTTAGGGGTTTTAGATAGGAACCAATTAGAAATGTTCAAATCTGTACGTGTTAATAATTATGGTTTTGAAAGTCATTATTATTTCCAAATCTCATGCATTATTTTCTGTTATACTCTATATGTGTAACATTTTAAAGAAATCTAAATGATGGTTCAGTCAATAAATTGTGGTCAGTCCCAATTTTATATATATATAATATTGTAGATATATATTCATTAAGAATCATAATAATACTTTTACCTAGTAACAATAAATACACTTAGCAGGTTGTATTTACACATTAATATGTTAGATACAAATATATATATATGTATATGCATACATATGTATATATGTGTGTGTATAAGAAAAGTAAATAAAAAGGAACTATGAATTTGTGAAAAACTCTGGGAGAAAAGAAGGTGCTAAAAGTAGGAGAGGGAAGGCCAAAACTGATGCACATATAACAAACATACATCTGTTTTTAAAATTAAGGAAAAATTAATATTATTAAGAATATTTTTGTCAAATTTATTTTAAAAATATGGATTAATTCAACAATATTGCATATCATTTATAATTACATATAAATTTGTGTGCTTGCACATATATATATTTTACCTTAATTAATTTTCCTTGGGATAAGAACATTATCTCCAAGGAACATGTCTGGAAATAACCCCAGCACTGGAATTGTAAATCCATATGATTTGTTGGTCATTGGAGACTATGTTACTCCCAAAGCAATATACTCTATAGCCATTGTTGTTAGTAATATCATCCCAGATTTGAATATAAGGCCCTATTGCTGAAGATACTATTTATTTCATTCACATAACTTAGAGAAATCACACTGCATCCCACCAGGAAGCACCCTACTTGAGTACAAGTTTTCATAGTACCAGAGGATTGAAAGAAAGCTGTCTAGGAAGAAAAGCAAGTACTAGGTTTACCCAGTTTGACAATTATGAATTATAATAATGAAAGTATAACAATAATACCTAAAGGTGCTTTAGTGGCATCTCTAAACTGGTGATAATGAACAGCTATCTAACAAAACTTACATTCAATAGGAGGAAATTCATGCTTAAAAGTATATATATACTGAAGCAGACCACTCGTCTGGTGAGACCATGGAAGTTACAGAAAACTCATTACTTATTACTACCAATTTCATAAAGCAGTGTAATTAGCAGTTTCATTCTAGATGGGTATGTTACATTACACACACACACACACACACACACACATATCTCTTGTAATTCATCAAACAAACTTTTCATTGAAGACAAAGACCATTACAAGAAGTCCGTCACTCGTCAAAATGTGGAGAACAGCTGACCCAGTTCATATATCTACAACATAATCTCTATACTTAAGTCTCCAGAACATAACAGAAAAGGAGATGGAAAGAAGTAAGAGCCAGAGGGTAGAGCTGCTGCTACAAAATTGCCTAAACCAGAGCTGAAGAATTACCTAAACCAGACCTAAAGAATGACAACACCACTTGACATGGCAACACAGATGGGGAAATTCTCACAAGGACCAACCTTGAAGTGGGGCTAAAGGTATTTAATTGCTGCTGAGAAAAGGAGAATCAATATTCCCTGGAGATGGTCCCCATAATTGGTTATTGACTTTGATTGGGTGACTATTGCTGTGATAAACCACCATGACTGAAAGCAACTAGAGAGGAAAGGCTTAATTTGGCTTATGTATCCTGATTATTGTCCATTTTGGGAAGCCAAGGCAATAACTTCAACTGGGCATTTTGAGGAATAAGCTGGCATAGAAATCAAGGAGAGGTTTTGCTGATTGGCTTGTTCCTAATAGTTTGCTCAGTCTGCTTTCTGGTAGAATCCAGGGCCATAAGCCCAGGGATGATGCCAACCACAATGACTGGACCCTCCCCCATCAATGACTAATTAAGAAAATACCATGCCAGTATGTCTACAGCCTAGTCTTATGGAAGCAATTTTTCTATTGAAATTGTGTCCTCTCTGATAGCTCTAGCTTGTTTCAAGTTCACATAAAAGTAGACACACAATTTCATTGTTATTCAATACCTGATTTTCAAGAGTCACCCTTAAATCAAATACATGATCTCATCGGATTATATTTATGTATTATTTTACACACACACACACACACACACACACGTTTTTTAAGAGACCATGAATTTGAAAAGGATTGGGAGAGATACTAGAGGAGCTTGAAGTATAAAATGAAGAGAATAAATGAAGTAAATAAATTAGAGATGTATAAAATTAAATAAAAACTGTGAACAGATAATTTTGGTGGAAATCATTTACAAATTGATTTTCAGAGGTACTCATTCATAAAGTAATTTACTGTGTGTTTATTGAAAATCTAGTTAGTAGAAGATAAAAATTATACAGGATGAGAAACATCTGATTTTCTCAGGCTTTTATTTCAGGAATGGAAGCAAAACAAGCCCAAACTGTTAACCTAAATAAAAAAATTATGCTGTATATTTAAAGATGATGAGTAAGACACTAATGATGATTCCAGGTAACAATAAATTACTTGCTATAAAATTCACTTTCACTTTTCAGAATTCAAGCATAGGCTTATATTTCCCTTTTGAAAATTCCTAGCAGTAGAGGGGATTGAACAGAAAACTGAAATGCCTACCATTCTCTCTCTCTCTGTGTGTCTGTGTGTGTGTGTGTGTGTGTGTGTGTGTGTGTGTTTGTGTGTCTGTGTGTGTTTGTGTGAACCTGGTAAGACTAGCTAGTATTTATGGTTTCTTACATGAGAACGTCATTGATTTACATTGATTTTTGATTTGTTAGTGCTGTGGGTTCCATAATAGCATTACTTAAATTTAGTTGATAATGTTGTTTAGGTTTAGCAAATTTTGCAAATTTACTAATTAAAATATATATTTAAAAAGAACATTACATTTTATTAACATACCAAAGAAGTTGTCTATTTTTCTTGATAAGTTATGTTTTTATTCCATGTATTGAATATTTTGTACCAGGCAGACACCCACAGATAAACACTGAGCTGAATTTAAGGAGAACTGATGAGCATAGCGGTTAAGACTGGGCTTGTTTAATCTATAGAAACAGCTGGCCTGAACAAGGGGGAGCTCTTAATCCCCAGACTGATGCCTGGAAATCTAGAATTGGACTGATCCAGACTCCCTGGATATGCATGTCAGTGAGGAGGCCTGGGCAATCTATGGGGGCCATGGGTAGTAGATCAGTATTTATCCCTGGCATACAAATGGACTTTGGGTGCCCATCCAACAGTGAGAGATGCTCTCTCAGCCTGAACTCTTGGGGGAGGACCTATACCCTTCCCTGGATGAAATGACAGACTATGGACAACTTCCATGGAGGGCCTCGCCCTGCCTGGGGAAAGGAGTGGGGATTGGGGGAAAGGAGGGAAAAAGGGGTTGGTGGGAGGGCATGGGAGGAGAGGAGGGAGAGGGTGCCGGGATTGACATGTGAAGCAACCTTGCTTCTAATTTTAATTTAAAATTAAAAACCAGACTAGCAAAACCTGAACAAAGTGTAAATAACTATAGTATTTTAGTTCACAGAATAAAATTTTTATAATTTTGAAATGATATTCTATGTATGATAACATATATTAGAATCTACCCTACAATCTATTAATATAAGCTGCTGCAAATCTCTTGAGTGTTATTTCATATATCTTAATTCTAAGGTGCATTCAGAGGCTAAACCTTCATGTAGGAAACATTTTTTTTGTACTTTACACTTTTCCTGAAGTGACTCCAAAAGAGTATAAAACTAATGTAGAGACACCTGCTTTGTTAGCTCACTGCCAATATTGTCAATTTCAGCTGAATGTAGATGCATCCAACTGAAATCCCTTTACATGAGAGTCAGGGGGAGGCACCATAAATTCAGGTACATCTGAATTATATAATGAGAGTTATGTAGGGAAAAGAAGATATATAACTAAAATGATGAAATTTTTATTTTGCAAATGTTACACATGAACTTTTTCATTACTTATTTTACATCCTGACCACAGATCTCCCCATCCTGTACATAAAGTTCGTCCCCCCAGTTCCCTCACCCCTTTCACAATCCACTCCTCCTCTACTTCTGTTGAGAAAAGGGCATGCCTCACATGGATATCAACAAAACATGCCATATCAAGTTGTAGTAAGACTAAACACCTCCACCTGTATCGAGGCTGGACAGCTGTTATACGGGTTTTAATTCATATAGTCAATCCACCCTGTATTTCTTCCAAGATTATACATTCTCTTTTCTACTCATGATGATGTATGTGGAAATCATCGTGTTTGTACTGAATATAATTTGTTAAAAGTTTGTTTCATTTTGACAGTAAAATTTAGTTCAAGCCAACATGTTGGTCCATTCTAGTAATCTCAAAGCCTAGTCAAGTTTCCATGTAAGGCCCTCTGCATATGAGGACAAGGATTCAAACTCATCTTTAATCTTCCTGAAGAGTACTTTCAATTCCTTACAGTACATTTTGATAATTTTCTCATTTCCTATTATCCTGAGGGTCAAATCATTGTACTTTAGTAGACATAGATAGTATACATGTTCCTTCACTGAGTTAGGAGACTATTCAACACCATGTCACTATGCTTCCCCTCTCTGTTTCCAAGGTATTTAGTAAAGGAGAGAATGAAAATAAATACACTCCGTACAAATAAACACACTATAGATAAGACTATAGTGATATAGTGAGGACCATAGACACTAGGAACTGGGAAAGCTAGCTACTGCCATCTAGCAGCAGGCATATCTTCTTTCAGGTACACACATTGGCTATTCAGGTCAAAGCAAGAATGAGACTCAGCAGAATCCCTAGGCAAAAATCCTGATGCCATTATCTAGGATCCAACAAGATTTGAAGCCCATACATACCTCCACTTCTGCCACGTGTCGAACATGCATGTTTTCTCTTGTACTCAACTCTGTGAAAATACATTTCATTAGCAGACACCACACATTCCTGGAATATCCAGTACCCAGGTCTCTCCCTGAAAATTAAGCTCCACTTTCAGAGTTTCATTGAATATTCTTTTCAAGCCTACTTGCTAACTATAACTTACATATTTAATGAATTAGCAACTGTTTAGGACCTTTGTCTAAGTTTTAGCCATTGTGTTGCACTCTTTGTTATGTTCTCTCTGTGCCCCAGAAGTGACCTTTTCAATCCACTTGTCTGTTCCAAAGAGTAAAGAACTGTGTCAAAGAGAAAATCACAAGTGCTGAATGGATGTCTTGAATTATTCTCTTTTAAATTGAAAATTTAAAATATGGCAGACAGTACAACATGTAAGCAATAGAATTTTTTTTGTCTTGTGCTCTGAATGTTGGAAACCACAGACCATGACATTGGCATGGACATTTGGCAGGGCCATACAGGCTATGTCATATTGGGTTGGGAGGGTAAGCTAGCAAATTGATGAGAGAAAGATAATATTGGGCTGAATTCATTATTACTTTAAAGACCTTTCCCATTCATGAGAACCAAGTATTCATTGCCTAATGGCCTCCTGAAAGTCACACCTCTTAATGCTATCACCATGATAATTAAATGTCATATGACTTTGGAAGAGAAGCAGTAAAAAATAATCTAACCTAACACTGATATGGAGAGAGAAAATAAAATGTTCTTCCTCCAGTTCTTCAGAATTCTGTACTATTGTACTGTAATGGACATTTGCATTGCTACAATTACACACAAAAGTTAGTAATTTCTATCTGTTTTTTTTAATCCATGATTTCATCACTTAATTCCTTAGGAGCAATATAGAATTTCAAGATTTCATGCTTACTGAGATTCAAATGCAAGTATAACTGTGTGATTTCAAGATTTTGTCTCGAAGAATGCATTACATTGTTTTAGTTGCAGACTTTTGTTAAGATTGCATTCTATTTGTAAAAGTTATTTCAAGGAAAAAATAAATTTAACACAGAGCCAAAGTTTATGTGACAGTATGATATAATGATCTCTTCTATTGTGTATAAGCAATGATTAACATTCAACGTACTGTATTTATGTTATTATTGATAGAACTATGGCTAAACTAATTGTATGCTGCGGTACTCATGACATAACTCATGTTTTTTCCCAGATTTTTAAATTAGAAACAATCATATTTTACATATCTATCCCAATTCCCTCTCCCACCCATCCTCCCATGAACCTCCCATCCCTTCCACTTCTGCTCCCTAGTGATGGTGAGGCCTTCCATGGGGGATGATTCAAATCTGTGGCATCATTTCGGACAGGGTCTAGGACATCCCCCATGAATCTAGGCTAAACAAGTATCCCTCTATGGGTAATGGGCTCCCAAAGTCTATTAGTGGATAAATACTGTTCCACTTCCAGAGGCTCCATAGACTACTCAGGCCTCTTAACTGACACTCATGTGCAGGGCATCTGGTACAATCCTATGATGGTTTCTTAGTTGTCAGTCTGGGGACCATGAGCTCCCACTTGTTCAGGTCAGCTGTTTCTGTGGGTTTCTTCAGCCTGCTCTTGACCTCTTTGCTCATCACTCCTCCCTCTCTACAACTGAATTCCAGGAGTTCATCTCAGTGCTTAGGTGTGGGTGTCTGCTTCTGCTTCCCTCGGCTACTGAATGGAGGCTCTAGGATGGCATATGACAGAGGCATCAACCTCATTATAGGAGAAGGGCATTTAAGGTAGCCTCTCCACTATTGCTTAGATTCTTAATTGGGGTCATCCTTGTAGATCTCTGGACATTCCCCTAGGTATTATTGCATAATATTCCAAATAAAAGAGCCATTTAATCCATATCAAACTAATGTGTCTGTTATTCTATTCACTGGTTTGTTTATTTGTATTGGTATTGTTGATGCAGGGTTTCTCTGGGTAGCAATGGCTGTACTGGAATTTGCTCAGGGGACCAGGCTGCCTTTGAACTCATAGATCTCCCTGCCTCTGCCTCTTGAGTTCTTGAATTAAAGGCTTGTCAATCATGTCCAGTTTATCCTGCTAATTTTAATTTTAAACTAATCATGAAATGTGTTTATAGCAAATACATTAACTAAAGATTCACATTTTTACTAAATGATTTCAATGTTAATAAAATAATGGTATATATTAAAATGTTTTAAATACTGAATCTCAAATAATTTAGTTTGAATTTACCTAAACAGATTTTAACAAGGAACTTATCACTGGCTTGTCACATATACAAAAATTAGGAGCATTAAATCCAAGTTGTTTAGTAAGATAAAACCTGCTATTGTAGTGACCAGTCCCCCATTTTAGCAGCCACTACAGGCTAACATGTGCTTGCATGACCTTGTGGCTCCAGTCCTGGTCCCTAGGAGGTCAGATGCCCTCCTCATGGCAAGGAGCCAATCAGAAGTTAGCCAGTAGGGCTGTGCTTTATAGCTCTGGGTGTGTTTTATGGACATTGCACAACAGTGACATGGAAAACATAGCAACCGCCCTGGGACAGCCTATGGGCCATAACAGCCAGTTGACCAATCAACACAGGGCAGGTCCCCCAACTTAGAAGCACACCAATCCTGAGACTGTTTCATACCCCTAGACGCTCCCCTTATACTACACTTTAAGATATCTGCCTTGAGGTTTCTTGGGGTCTTTCTCCAGCCATTCACCATGGTGGCAGGGTGAAGGGCCTGAGCTAATGGTGTTAGCTTGTTTAACATCTACAATAAAAGACTCTTTGCTTTTACATTGAAATGGTCCTCTTGGTGATTTTGGGGTTCAGAATTTGGGCACAACACCATATACCTATGGCTATCTAGGAGTAAGTTTTACCATCATTATATTTGATAGCACAGTTATTGACAATTCTTATATATAATCCTTACAGTTTTGTTAGAGACAGTTTGGAATAAGCGGACAGCGTAAATGGTCTTTAATTCTACAAGGTTATTCTAAAATACAATGTATATTTGATGCTATCATTTACCTTGACATTTCTATATCTTCCTATTTTTGTTTATACACACCTCAAAGAAAGCAGAGCTGAAGGTTAAATCTACAAATATCCTTTCAGAAATATAGGAGGCAGTAATCACTGTTGGTAGGAAATTCCTCATTAGCACCTGTGACTATAGTTGACTAAAGGGAAAAAAAGACACAAAGAAAACAAACTAATAAGTATAAATAGAAACAAAGAAAAATAATGATCATTATCTTGAGTAAACCAAACCAAACAAACAAAGGAACAAGAAACATGAAATCTAGTAGAGAAGTTGGAAGTAATGGGAATAATAGATGCCTAAAAGCTTCAGGAACATTGCCTGGAGGAACGCCTAGCTGTGTTAATGTTGAGAATCTAAAAAACAAGGTAGTTAGCTAGGGCAAAAACTGCAAAATTCTTCATAATTTTTGCAAAACTTAACCCCAGCTATATGCAATATGACCAATTCAAATGCAACAAGGGCTGAATTACCTACATGGTAACTATTATGTATGATTAAATGTATGTTTCATTTTTCAACAATATCATGATTGGATAACACAAGACAAGGGTCTTACTTTCTTAAAATGCAATTATTTAAATGTTGGACAAGTCACACATATTTAAATGTGATGGTATGTCAAAATATAAAACCTTAGTAATAATAATATCAAGGAAAAACAAACTTATAAATGAAGCACATAACTGAGTGGTTTCTCTTGCAAATGTGAGCATACTATCTCGCATGAGACAATGTGCAATATCCACAATTCTAGCAAGTAGATGAAATGAGCATATTCTAGTCTATGCTTCAGTATGTGTTTGGTCATTCTTTTCAGCATCAGGAAAGAATCAGCTTTGTTAAATCTCCCATGAAAACATTAGCCTGGCTTTTGGAGAACACTTTATGTCTAGGCAAATGTAATTGCAAATACTTAATGTCATGAACATCTTTACACTGCATTCATTAAAGAGAAAGGTATAACAGTCCTGAAGTGAATATGGCATTTCTCTTCTTTTAAGAATTAATTCCCACAATTTTAACAACTCCATATGCATTCTGTTCTGTACATCAATATAAAATTTTGAATCTTAAAATATTTACTTCATAGGGGGATTTTGTATGGAAATACAATTTAAAAACCTTAAACTGACAATGGTAAGCTGGGTGGCCTGGGGGCCACTGGGGATGGGAACTGGAGGTATTGGGTTGGCGTTGGATAGAAGGGGAGATTACTCAAAGACATTACTGGAAATAGAAAGCATTTCAGGGTAAGGTAGAATCCAGATGCAAGGCAAACTGTCACAAATCGATAGAGATGATTTCAGCTAAGAATCCTATTAATGGTGGATACATCACCTGAACTGACCATCTTCGGGAATCAGATTGGTGCCTTGCGCAGCTGTCATCAGAATCTTGCCACAGTATCTGATGGAAACAGATACAGAGACACATAGCCATACCTTAGACTGAATTCTGAGAACCCTGATGATGAAAGGGAGGAAGGATTGTACGAGACAAGAGTGTCGAGGACATCACAAGAAAACCCAGAGAAACAAATAACCTTGCTCAGAGAATCTTTTTGCTTAATTTTTTTTATTTTAAATAGCTTGTTTTACATGTCAATCCCAGTTCCCTCTCCCTCCCCTCCTCCCGCACTCCCCTTTCCCCCATCCTCCCACCCTATTGCCAAATCCTTCCACATAGGGGATATCAGAGTCTGTCATTTTACTCTGGGTAGGGTCCAGGCACTCCCCTAAGAGTCCAGGCTGAGTGAGCATCCCTCTTTGTGCTATAGGCACACGAAGACTCTTTGTATATCAGGGATAGACACTGATCCACAGCTCAGGGCCCCATAGGTTGCCCAGGCCTTCTCACTGACACTCACATTTGCGGGGTCCAGATCAGTCCCATGCTGGCCTCCCCACTGTCTGTCTGGGGTCCAAGAGCTCTCCCCTGTTCAGATCAGCTGTCTCTGCTGGTTTTGCAAGCCCATTCTTTGCCAATTTGCTCATCACTCCTCTCTCTCTGTCACTGGGTTCCTTGGGTTCAGTTCAGTGATTAATTGTGTGTTTGCCTCTGCTTCCATCAGTCACAGGATGAAGGCTCCCGGATGGTTATAGACATCAAGTTCATTATCAGGAATGGGCATTCAAGGTGAGGGATAACACCAATTGGCAAGCTAAGCAATAGTGGAGAGACCACCTCGAATGCTCAGAGAATCTTAACCAACGAACAGGGAGCCTGTAGGGGACAAACGTAAGGCCTCTACATATAGTGCTAATTATGTAGCTTGGTGAACTTGTAGAACTCCTATCAATGAGAGAAAGGACTTTCCCTAATGCTTTGGCTTGCTCTTGGGAACCTTTCCTCCTACTGGATTGTCTTTCCCAGGCTAAATACAAGGGAACTGCTTGATTTTAGGGCAATTTGATGTGCCATAGTTTGTTTATACCCATGGGAGGCCTTTCCTTTTCTATATAGAAACAGGAGTGGACGGAGACAGATGATGAGTAGAGGTGGGGGAGGAATTGGGAAAAGTGGAGGGAGTGGAAATTGAGGTCAGGCTGTAAAATAAATATATCAATTAATAATAAAATATAAAAAGTAAATGTAGCACTATTAAGCACAAGTGAGACTGTCAATACTGTTTTTTGAAAACTCTATGTATTTGGAAATTAATTTTTTATTGCTGTGTGTGTTTGTAAGTACATGATTATGTATATGCAGGTATATGAGTACCACAGCACACATAACAGATGCAGATGGAGGAAAAGTTTGTGTAATAAATTCCTTCAATCCCTCTTTATGGGTTCCAAGGATCACATTCAGGTCACCAGTCTAGGCAGAAAGCATCTTACACACTGAGCCATGCTGATCTTCTAGGATAATTAGAAAAATAAATTTGTATTTTGAGGAGTACATCAATAAACTTTTTTGATATAAGTAACATAAATGTAAACAGCAGGATAGGAACAAGAACCCTGAGAATGAGGAGTAAAAAGAATTTCAGAGCCAAATGAGATGGAAGCCAAAGAAGTAAGAGCCTTAAAGTTAATATTTTAAAAGCACATATGAAATAATGTAATTAACAGTGTTCTCAGAGGTCTGTTCAGTTGTCGTCATAGAGCTGAAAGAAGTGTACACTAATCACCATTCCCAATCTAGAAGTAATCTCGTAATTGATAACCACTTGCAAACATAAAAATTGATTTTAATTTAAGGGAGTGTTCCTGCGGAAAATCAAACACTCTTATGGGGAGAACACTTGTTCAACCATAGATGGCCAACAGAAAACAAACTTTATGGCTTCTTTGAAGGTCCCTTATCTCATAATGACATGTCAGGGCATAATAATTCTTTATCTTCTTATGTATCATATATTTTACCTATATTCTGCCAAATATATACAACATGTAAATATAAATGCACATAGGTCATACATACAAATATATATTATTTATAAATTATATATTCATATTCTCTCAATTTTACCCTACAGATTTTTGAGTTTGTATTTTGACTTCTAGGTTGGTATTTTACTGGAATATACTGAATGTGTCAAAAGTGGATCTCTGTTTCTATACCTATTGGGACATTTCTTTGTCTCTTTTCCTTCTGTTGATTGTTTTATCCTGTTCCCCTGAGTTAGATTTTGTTGCATGGTGTTTTATTTTATTATTATCTCTGAGAATTTTTTTTCTAATGAGAGACAAAAAGAGGGTGAATGGCTTGAATGGGGTGGTGGAAACAGCTGGGAGAAGTAGAAGGAGGGAAAGACAATCAGGATATATAATGTAAAAAATATTTTCAATAAAAGAAAAAATACACAAAAAGGTAAAAAAAATATATGTTTATTTTGAATAAAAGATAATCTACTATTTGAATACAATTAACTATTTTCTGAGTTATTTTCATAACAATTATATTTTACAGTTAAATCAATAAATGTAATAAAAGTGAGCCTGTGTGTATTGTTGCGTGTGCATGTGTGTGCATCACAGGGCATGCAAATCATTGAATGTATGTGATTGTCAGTTCTCACTTACCACCATGTGT
Source organism: Mesocricetus auratus (assembly GCF_017639785.1). Lineage (NCBI taxonomy): Eukaryota > Metazoa > Chordata > Mammalia > Rodentia > Cricetidae > Mesocricetus > Mesocricetus auratus. The sequence continues at coordinate 38,518,914 of NW_024429190.1, forward strand.
ATTACTGTAATTGAACTCCAGTCTTCAAGTTTGGTAGCCACCACTTATGAGATGTCTCATCTACAACAGAAAGAGACTTACAGATATATAAGTCAAACTGAAAATGTTAATCACAAACAGAGACAAACAAGAGCTCTTAAGGGAATGAGAAATCAAGAAGTAAATGTTTCATCATGAGACTGGCTGGCTGGATCCTTTGATGGAATTCTAGGCTGAGGTCAGTTTGTCAAACATATACTGTTACCACAAAAAGTAATTTCCTACCCTTAAGCAGACACCCTTTACACAAACAACAGATTCTTCATAAATGGCTAGCTTATCTTTTCATACAGAGTAATAGAAAAACAAGGTAATAATAGAAAGCTAGGGACAGTACTGCATGCTGTTAAATGTAAGTTATAAACTTCAAATCATAAAATCAATAAACACACTCTTGGGCATATGCTGAGCTGAAAAAAAAGACCAATATTCTCTTTTAGTTCTCCTACTGCCAATGAATCTTGCTATAAAGTTACAGTTTATATACATATTTTCACACAATACTCAGTAATTTAAATCCTGTAAGCACCTCCAGAGACATCTTAAAAAGAAAGAACTTTTAAAGACAGTTATTATGAGACATGTCATCACACTGTCAAATTATTTAATTTTTTATTTCTTTTATCAATTGTAGCAGAACACCAACTTTATAGCACATTCAACTATAAATATTAAATAAAGATGAAAAATGTAACTATTAAAACACTCTCAACATAGTAAACATTAGAGGCATTCTCAATTCAGAAATACAGCACAACACTTTCAAAGCGTTATGGAAAGCCAAGATTCAGGAGTAACAATTTGTAACTAATTTCAAGATTTCTAATGCATCTTTTATTTTAATCAAAATCCACTTCCATTTTTACTATCAACATTTTAATTTTAAATAATTTTTGAATTTCTAGTATACAAGCTGTTACTCCTTTTGGCATATGAACTCTACCCATAATTGAAGACTTAAGTTTACTCTTTATTTTAATGCAACATAATCCCTTTAATCAAAATAATAAACAATCAATCAACCAATATTCCTCTTTATTTATTTATTCTTCTCTCATGCAATATATCTTGACTACAGACTCCCATCCCTCCATTCCTACCTCCACCTCTCATTTTTATTCTTATTTTTTAATGACTGAATGCATCAAAATAGTAACTTCATAGTGTTCATGCAGTTTCTTTAAAATTGCCTCATTGAAATTACTCCATGCCATGCTGCAAATCTTTTAAAATAACTGCTTAAGACAAACATAACCCATAGGTTTAGGTATGTTGTGCTTTCATTTACATTGAATTCTAGGAAGTCTTTTATTTCTTTATTTCTTTCTTTACTCCATAGTGATACAAATGAGAATTGTTCAATTTCCATGAGTTTGTGGTGTTTCTGCAATTTGTGTTGTTGTTCAATTCTAATTTTATGGCATGGTGGTTTGATAAGATACAGGAGATAATTCCAATTCTTTTGTATCTATTGAGGTTTGTTTTATTGATTTTGGATGAAGTTCCATGTGGAGCTAAGAAGGTATATTCTTTTGTGTTCTATAGATGTTTGTTAAACCCAATAGGGTCATAACTTCTATTAGTCCCTTTGTTACTTTGTTAAATTTCTGTCTGGTGGTCCTGTCCAGTGATGAAAGTGGGGTGTTAAAGTCTCCCACTATAAATGTGTGGGGTTTAATGTGTGATTTGAGTTTTAGTAATGCTTCTTTTATGGATGCAGGTGCCTTTGTATTTGGGGCAGAGATATTCAGAATCAAAACTTCATCCTGATGAATATGAGATGTCATTCTTCCTCACTTTTGATTAGTTTTAGTGTGAAGTCTAATTTAGTGTGAATCCTAGATATTAGGGTAGTTACACCCACTTGTTTCTTATGTCCATTTGATTGGAAAATCTTATCCTAACCCTTTATTCTGAGGTAATGTCTGTCTTGGAAGTTGAGGTATGTTTCTTGTATGCAGGAGAAGGATGGATTCTGTCTCCAAATCCATTCTTAAGACCATTGATATTGAGGGATATTAATGACGATTGATTGTTGATTCTTGTTTGTTTTGGATTCATTTTGACAGTGGTATTGTGTGTGAGAATTTCCCCTATTTATGGCTTCTAGTAATGTGAGATTATCTATTTCTTATGTTTTTTTTTTAGCATAGTTAACTTTCTTGTGTTGGAGTTTTCCTTCCAGAACTTTCTGTAGGGCTGGATTTGTGAATATGTATTGTGTAAATCTGGTTTTGTGATGGAATATCTTGCTTTCTCCATCTATAGTGATTGAGAGTTTTGCTGGGTATACTAATCTGGCCTGGAATTTGTGGTCTCTTTGTGTTTGTATAACATCTATCCAGGAACTTCTTGCTTTCAGAGTTTCCATGGAAAAGTCAGGTGTAATTCTGATAGTTTTACCTTTATATATTACTTGGTTTTTATTTCTTACTTAATTTAGTATTTTAGGTAGATTCATTTACCAAATCATAATTTAGTCTAAAAGAAGGTCTATCCCTATCAACGGTAAAGTTATGTACAAAAAGAGTAAGTTATTTCAAAGTAACTTAAAATATTGCGTACATTTTATTTGATTCAAAAAACAAAATAAGTTATATTTATGAAGTGTAATATCATTGACATAGAGATGCAAAAATCAAACAAATATGAATTTTACTAAGTATAAAATAACTAATGTCAACACATATAGACCAATTAAATAATCATAATACAAGAGCAATACACATGCAATTATATAAACAACTACAAACTGGTAGAGTATGATACTAGTAAACAGAGAACTAGGAAGTCCACTGAAGATCTAAGTCAAAAATTTAATAAAATTTAGTAAAATTGTCACTAAAATGAACTAAATATTTAAATTATTTTATAGAAGTAATAGTTGTAACAAAGTATGAGATATTATAAGGTATAGTGTTAAAGAAAGAAATGAGAGATACTAACAAATTATTATTGTTATCATTGAATATTATAAGGAAGAAAATAGAGAGTAGGATAAATAAAAATCATGTAGTACAGAGTAAGATCTGGTACCTGTTTCAATTTGTTCAGATATTTGGATACAATATCAGAATAAAGTTCATCAAATGGAAGAAAACAAATTAGTAAAATAATATTCAAGTCACATAATATGATATTTTTAATGTTAGTGACTTCCTTAGGTGTCTCATCCTGCTCTGGGTAAAGAGTTCGACTTGAAGAAATAGGTTATTCTTTCTTGGTACTCCTCTGATTCTTGAGCACTACACCAACCATGTATGGGGCACATAGGCTCATACTACAATGGTGAGCATATACAATCAGGTTAGAGAAGATCTTGAACATATGAAGACATCTAGTTTAATGCACAAGTGAATACTAGCTCTGAAGAAATAACCAACCTATTTAGGATTATTGGACAGATGATTGAACTTACATCAACATACTAAAATAAATATAAGCATCTACCATTTGAATACACAGAAAACATTTCCCAAAACTCAAAAACTTTTAAAGCCATAAACATACCTAGTAGTCAAAATAATGTTAATAAATGAACATACAGTAATTTGTATGTATGAACACTTAGCCAATTTTGAGAAACTGTTTTAAAGAAACTCAATGAGTATCATGAGACCAGAGCAAAATGTGTAGAAATGTAAAATTAAACAGAGATTTGGCAACATGTTTTATGAGATTAAAGTAAAATCACAGGAAAAAATCAAATAAAAATATTTGATGAATGTGAAGACAGGAATCCCTGAAATGACAGTTGGAGAATAAGAAAATGAGACAAAAATGATTTTGGACAGCAACATATCATATTTGGAACATCATTAAAATATCACAGTCAGTTTACTGATGCTCAAGAAGGACTTTAGAATGCCAGCATGGTAGAGAATTATTCAAAGTACAAAAATCATGATACTTGCCTGACTGGTGATAGTGACAGATACTCTGAGACAGGCATAGGATTATCAAGAGCATCCTGTAAAATTTAGCTGAATTAACTCTACCTCAATTCATATTTAGTGGTGTTCTCAACAGTGCGATGTAGGGAGAAGTTTCCCAAGGCAACAGTATAAAGTAACCAATAAAGCTTTAGGACATGTGATCATCTGGAATGAGACTCTATCACATATGCGAAGGCAGACATGTATTAGATGTTCACAGCACAGAAGTAAAGTAAGCTCTATTGTGGAGAGAGAAAACACACCCAAGGTAAACAAAAGCAAAGGTTACTATACTATAACTCTCCTTTATTATAAAGATCTTAAAACTTAAAGGAAAGTATATTAATGCATGAGAAAAGCAGAAAATTACTGATAATAGTTATTACAAGCAAATTAATATCCTAAATTCAATTTAACAATCAATCACCTCATTATGTTAAAAGTAAAAACAGTTGTATATTGACTTTAATATATTAAGAAATAGGGACTATATATATAAGCAGAATAGCACAGAAAAATATGAAAGAAAACGTGTGTAATCAATTGTCTTTTTGTTTAGTACACTTTTTGTTTTATTCTAATATTTCTAATTATAATTAAATCTCTATCACTTAAAATAACACATCCTATTTACTTGAGATTTTCATGTTTATGGCAATAACAAATCAAAACATTGTCATAGATAATCCAAAAATAATAAACATACAACAGTAAACCATCCAAATGTGCAAGAGTGGGGTGTGGGGATCAAAGACCCTGGCAGGAAACCCACTCCTCCATCAGCCTGGGGGCAGGCAGCTGTAAGACAATGTTTACTGAAAACAATTCAGTGCCATAAATTCCTGATAAGGGCTTGATAAGGGCTCACTCACTGAAACACCCTGACTTTGATCTTCCTGATGGCTAGCTACTTTTTTCTGCTCCCTGCTGTTTTCTGATTCTGGTGTCAGAGATTTTAACCACCAACCAGGAGAAAGAGGAGAGGTCTGTGAGAGTTCTGTAGGAGATTTGTGCATGTATGGAAGGCAAAAGTTTTTCTGGAGGGAAGCGTTTCCTTGGGAAGTTCTCCTAAGCCGATTTGGGGAGGACAAAGTTTTGTTAACACAACCAACTGATTTCTGTGTCATCTATCCCGATCCCCTCACCTCATTCTCAAATACAGGCTGCACAGCAGGTGCGGCAATTAGACATCCCACCGAGATCATGAAAGCGAGGTAAGTGGGTGGGTTCGTCTCTTCTGGCCAGGGAAAGATTGGGGAAAATAGGAAAAGAAACGATGGAAAATAGTCCCTAGAAGTTTAAATTACAGTATCATGTCAAAAAGTTACTTGGAGAACAGGGGACTACAACCATGGAAGTCTTTTTAAAATGGATTAAATGAGCGAGTCCATGGTTCATTACTGGGGGAGGCTTAAATGTCCCAGATTGGGAGAATATTCACCATGATTTTCAGAGAGCTGGGTGTTGGTGGCACACGCCTTTAATTCCAACACTCCGGAGGCAGAGGTAGGTAGGATTGAGGCCATGCTGGTCTATAGAGCTAATTCCAGGACAGCCTCCAAAAGGATAGAGAAAAACCCAGTCTCAAAAAAAAAAAAAAGGAGGGTAAAATAAGAAATAAAGTAAAAAATCTCCAGTCTTTCGCCTGATCCACTGAGGTCAGGAAAGTAAAGGGAAACTCAGAGAACTAAAGGCTGGCCAACAAATAAGGCTATAAGTATGTATTAAAAAGGGGGTACCAAGCTAGGGGTGCCAGATTAAATCTCCAGGCCTTGCATGACAATGGTCAGGACAGAAAGGGAAACCTAAGAGATTGCCCTCAGTTGAAGGGTGGATTGCATTAAATCTCTAGGCCTTTGCCTGACACAAGGACAGGAAAGCAAGGAAACCTAAGAGATCGCCCTCAGTTGAAGGGTGGATTGGATTAAATGTCTAGGCCTTCACCTGACACGAGGTCAGAAAAACAAGGGAAACCTAAGAGATCGCACTCAGTTGAAGGGTGGATTGCATTAAATCTCTAGGCCTTTGCCTGACACAAGGTCAGGAAAGCAAGGAAACCTAAGAGATCACCCTCAGTTGAAGGGTGGATTGGATTAAATGTCTAGGCCTTCACCTGACACGAGGTCAGAAAAACAAGGGAAACCTAAGAGATCGCCCTCAGTTGAAAGGTGGATTGAATTAAATGTCTAGGCCTTTGCCTAACACAAGGTCAGGAAAAAAAGGGGAACCTAAAATGTTGCCCTCATTTGGAGGATGGATTAGATGGGTAAATTAAAAAAATTGGTAACAGTTAATAAATGAGGTATTAGTATTCAGTAAAGAAAAAGACAAAGGTATATAAAATAAAAAATGTTTACATTTATATGGGGTAGGTTATTGATATAAATTTAAGGTCAATTTAAAAATTGGTAACAGTTAATAAATGAGGTATTAGTATTCAGTAAAGAAAAAGGCAAAGGTACATAAAATAAAAAATGTTTACATTTATATGGGGTAGGTTATTGATACAAATTTAAGGTCAATTTTATAAGTCATCTCTAAAAGCTTTTGGCAAAAGCCTGGCCTTTCCACTTTACATCTACAGAATTACTAGAAGTGGGTACGGCTGTAGCCCCTGAGTGTAGCTGAAAACTTCTTAAATGAAGAAGTGATGAGGGACATACAGGACTTTTTCAACCTTTTGTTTTAATTCAAGGATTGACTGGAGTGGTTCTGTTAAAGAAGTTTCATTTCAACAAACTAATCATAACCTAGACAAAAGGAGAGGTATATATACATGGTCTGTGTATATAGGCATGGCCACGTCAGTATGTATGAAGTGTGTAGTATAAATGGGTAAATGTTAACAAAAGCAACTGTTCTAATTGCCTTGGAGATGATTAAATCCCTTCAAACAGTTAAAAACTACCTAAATCGATTTAAATATAGCCAAAAGAAACATCCCGTCAGTCCGTTAATATCTTAACAAAAAAGTCAAGGGTTAAGCCTTCAGAGACAGTCAATTTAAAAAAAAAAAAAAGAGAGGCTTTTTTCAGGAAACTGCCCTGCCACTTTGGCAGGCCCCACCCCCTAAAGGTGTCTGTGTAAATACAAATTAGGCCTTGTCAGCTCAGATACAAATGAGGCCTTGTCAACTAGTGAGAGCTACTGGTTTAAAAAAAAAAAACTACTCACAGACTTCAGACTTCAGATAATTTTTTTAAAAAATTATTTAAAACATGGTATAGTTTACAATCCTTAAATGATTCTCAAAGGCACTTAATGGTTATGTCCCTGTTAAAGGATATCTAATAATAATTTAAATAACGATCCCAATTCACCTAGATAGTTAACTAAGGAGGGTAGACAAATCCTTCTACTGTTATGGTCCAACTTCAATAGTTCAAACAAAATTTAAAAAATAAAAAAGGGGGAGTATTGTCCCCAGTCCCCACATGATTCATTAAATAATCCACTCCTCATTTAAAAATTTTTAAAATGTAAATGCCAGTAAACAATCTGCTTCAGACAGATTCTGGCATAATAGAAGTTGAGCAACTATTACTCAGGTCAAATGGAGACATCCATACACTAGACAGTGGAGAAGACCCTAATTTGGTGTCCAGGGCATGTTTATGTTTTCTTGCAGGAAAAGAATAAAGCTTCAGAAGCTGTCACAACATTTGCTGACATGCATGGAACAGAGAAAAACTGAACCTCAGACTGTGGGAGCCTGCCCAAGCCAGTTCGAGATCTCCTAAATCGGTGTTCTTAACCCTTGATGTAATCAAATCTATATCCCGAGAAAGAAATAAAACTGTCAGTTCGAGATTTCCAGTTTCTCAACAGGCCTGCTACATCAACCTCCTGGACCCATGAGTTTTCTTCCCGAAGCCAGCAAAATACTGGAAGATTAACAGTTTGCCCTTGACACACTTTAAAACAACAGAATTCATTTTGCCAGTTTTTCCCTTTGGGGGAAACCATTTAAAATATTTGGACATTGGTATGGACTGTGATGAGTGACAAAAGCCTCTTTTCAGTATTTGAACAGGACATGGTCACTTGACATATCAGACTTGGTGGTTCCTGTTTCTGGAATTGCACCTATGCCAGTGTTTTTTTCTGGAGAAATGCAACTAGTCCTAATATGACAAAAAGGAGACTTTGACTCAAGTTACATATTCAGCTGAGGCTACTGACATTAAATCAACAAAGTACATCACCACAGGAACAAATTGGTACTCTGTAAATAGTGCAACAAGCCTCTTGTTCATACTTTTCTAATGCTACATGTGTAACATCAATGATTGTACCTAATATATCTGTGTAAGTGCAGTCTCTAAATGCTTTCCTAAGTAGATCTTAAAATGATTATAAACTTTATCACTGTTTTGAACGTCAAATTGTAACTGTAAATCACCCTTGTACCATAGAAAGGCTGGTGGTAGAATACTATGGCCCAGATCGGGGGATGGGCAGATGACAGAGAGGTACTATGTCATTGGGGTCCTAGGAATGGTGACAGTGGCAGTAGGCATTCTGGCTTCATGCTGAGTTCAAACGTGCCTTAGCCCATGGCAATCCCGATAGCCATAAAGCCTAATTACAGATGATTCTAAGATGAGGTTTCTCTGGTGACAGGCTACCTATGGGGTAGAGTCCCTCCCCGCCTAAGGCAGGGGTAGCCAGGTACCTCGAAGACGGGTTGGGAGGGCCACACCATTTGACCTAAGACAGGAGTGCCTCATAAGAAAATAAAAAAAAATTATGGGGATCACAGACCCTGGCCGGAAACCTACTCCTCCATCAGCCTTGGGGCAGGCAGCTGCTAGACAATGTTTACTGAAAACATGTTTACTGAAAACAATTCAGTGCCATAAATTCCTGATAAGGGCTTGATAGGGTTCACTCACTGAAACACCCTGACTTTGATCTTCCCAATGGCTAGCTACTGTTTTCTGCTCCCTGCTGTTTTCCGATTCTGGTGTCAGAGATTTTAACCACCAACCGGGAGAAAGAGGAGAGGTCTGTGAGAGGTCTGTAGGAGATTTGTGCGTGTATGGATGGCAAAAGTTTTTCTGGAGGGAAGCGTTTTCTTGCGAAGTTCTCCTAAGCCAATTTGCGGAGCATAAAGTTTTCTTAACACAACCGACTGGTCTCTGTGTCATCTATCCTGACCCCTTGCCACATTCTCGGATACAGGCTGCAGCCAGCGCGGCAGTGGGGAGAGATGAAAAATGAACTACATCAAAGTATAAAATGTGGTAAACAATGGCTTTAGAATTAACTGTCATTGATAATTTTACATGGGTTAAATTATCAAATCATAACTAACTGAAAAGAAACAAGAACCATATTTGTTTCACATAGAAAGAAATTGTTTGTCTCCAAGAACACATAGAAAGTGAACAGGTGTGTCTTTGTGTCTATATGTGTTCCTATACTTTTTTGGCTTTTTAAAATTGTTTGTTTATTTTTTGGTATTTATTGTCATTTTATCTTATTTTAGCTACCTGTTTGCATTCTAATGAGATAAAGAAAAGTGGGAGAATGAAACACGATTGTATACAGAAGCCAGAACATGGAAACAAAAATAATCTTTAAAAAAATAAAGTAAAAACAGATACAGAAAACACTAAATAATTTATTTTTTTATTATTCATCCATGATGGTTAATGTTCTTTCTGTGTATATGTTTGTCTTATTGTCTGTTGAATAAAGCACTGTTGAGCAATAGGGAAGCAAGATAAGTGGCACTAGGAGTTGAGGAGGATTCTATGAAATGTAGTAAAGAAATGTCATGTGATCCAGGCAGGAAGTCACATAGCAGGGCAGAAATAATATAAAAGCAGGGACAATCAGGAAATCTCTCTCTCTCTCTCTCTCTCTCTCTCTCTCTCTCTCTCTCTCTGTCTCTCTCTCCAGTAATATTAGGCCTCGAGGAAACACATTGATTAGTAGTCATGGGTTAGTAGTCATGGGTTAATAATTAAGACTGAGCTAGCAAATAAGAAACCATAGCCAAACAGAAAACAACTTTATACTAACAAAAGCATCCCTGTTTTTAATTGGGGAAGAGAAGGGCAGCGGGTCCTAGCTGGGTCAGAAACACTCACATTACACGTCCATTTATTTCACATCCCTGTCTCAGTCTTCCCCCATCTTCCCTCGCAGGAACCTCCTGTCTAATTGCAACTCCAATCCCCCATTGTTTGGGAAGTCCTGTGTATATGTCAATAAAGCACTGTTGGCCAATAGGGAAGTACGATAGGTGGGACTAGGAGTCGAGGAGGACTCTGGGTAGGAGAAACACAGGGAGTCACAATGTAGCCCGCCAGAGAAATACGATGTCCGGAACTTTGCTCCAGTAAGAGAAATACTCAGATTAACAATTACAGGATAAATACTTAAGTCAGAGCTAGCCAGTAAGAAACAAGCAAGGCCAATAGCTTCATAATTAATACAGCATCTTGTGTGTTATTTGGGGACTACAACGCGGCAGAGCCCAGGAGACTGGCAGGAGATAAACCAAAGCAGGTGACAAGGAAAAGGCTCCTCTTTACAAATGGTATCAGAAGTGGGATTAAAGGGATGTGCCACCACTGCACGGTACCACTCTGAATATGCCTGATCTCGTCTGATCTCGGAAGCTAAGCAGGGTTACTTGGATGGGAGATCTCCTGGGAATACTGGGCGCTGGGAACAGAACTCTTATATTTTTGGTTGTGAGCCTAGACTTCAATGGCTGAGCCATCTCTCCAGCCCCTAGCCATGCCCAAAAGTGGGGCTGGCTAGTTATGTCTGTATAAGTCTTTAGTCATGCCTAAAGTGGGTGTGTTTTGTGGTGTGGTAAACCGCTCTTTTATTACCTCATCTGTATGTGCCTCTAATAAGTCACATGGCAATGGCGGCACATGGTTTCCTCCTACACCCTCTCCATCCAGCCACATGTTTCCATGAGTAGCAATAAAACATGTTGTATCAAGTTGAAGTAAGACTAAGCACCTCCCCGTGTATTAAGGCTAGATAAGACAAACCAGTAAGAAAAGTAGGATTCCATAACCAAAACAGGAGTCTGAAATAACCTCTGTTCCTGCTATTAGGAGTCCCACAAGAAGACTAAGCCATACAATTGTAAGACATATGCAGATGCCTAGGTCAGTACCATGCAGGCTCCCTGGTTGTCAGTTTTGTGTCTTGGAAACCCTATGAGCCCAAGAAAGTTGATTGTGTGAGCCTTCCTCTGGCGTCCTAGACCCTAATGGCCCCTACACTCCTTTCTCCTCTTCTACATGATTCCAGGATTCCAGTAATGTTTGGCTGCAGTCTCAGCATCTGTTCAGTTGATTGATGGCATCTCTCTGGAAACAATTGGGCCAGGCACCAATCTGATCAGAGTAGACAGCCAGTTCAGACTCCTTATCTGATGTTGCTAGGAGTCTAAGCTGGGTCCCTCCACCACTTTTAATAAGGATGCCAATAGTTCCTCTAAAATATAATTTGAAATAAATGAAATGTTGGATAAGTTAACTTTCATTTGGACAAAATGTAAGTGCTTTCATATTTAAAAGTATTTTTGCTCTGGAAATTTTTCAAAATAAATAAAAGTATGACACTAATAATAACATTTACATAGAAACTTGAAGAAGTTCCCCCTTTCTCTTCCTATGCATTTGTGTGTGTGTGTGTGTGTGTGTGTGTGTGTGTGTGTGTGTGTGTGTGTGTGTGTGCCCATGTGGGTGCAAAAATGGAATCTTAAAATCTTTGTCAGGTGTCTTTTGTTTAAGTTTTGTTGGTGGTTTTGTATTTGTAGCTCTACATCCTATTTTTTTCAGGCATGGTCCCTCACTGAACTTAGATCTTCCAATTAGACTAGGTAGCTGGCAAGTAAGCCCAAAGATCTACATGTGTCCTCCCATGCAGTATTTGGTTTACAGAAAGGTTTTACACTATTGGAGATGAGAATCAGGATCTCATATTTACCCACAGAGTCCTGAGCAAACCATCTCAGCCTAAATAATGAATTATCTTAAAGCATAAAATAATGTTCAAGATATGGGAAAGAGGGTATAGAAATATATAAATAATATTTATCATAAAATCAAATGCTTATCAGATAAAGGTTAAGAAGCTAGCTGGGCAGTGGTGGCACACACCTTTAATCCCAGCACTCGGGAGGCAGTGGCGGGTAGATCTCTGTGAGTTCAAGGCCAGGCTAGACCGACAGCCTCTAAACAATATAGAGAAACCCTGTCTCATAACGCCCCTCCAAAAAGAAGCTATAATTGGGTGAACTGCCCTGAGAAATTGATTATGGGAAACATGGACCCACCCCTCATCTTCCATATGACAGCATGGGCAGGTTAAGAGACAATAACCCCACTCCCACCTCATCAATACCTGAGACAGGTGGGAGAGCTGGCCCTAAGGTCATAAGAAGAAAAGAGATTCCCCTGTTCCCCATCATGGCCAGCACTCGGGAGAGCAGGCCATATGCTTCTTCTGGGCAGCAAAATAGAGCCAATCATTTTGGTGGCGGTATGGATGAGCCAGTCTAAAATTGTGAGCATGGGAAGACTGTCCCCATTATTCATCTGTCAAGTGCCAGCAGCATGGGTAGAGGAGAGAAGAACCCCACGCTGCTCCAATCAGTGCTTGAGACAGTTGAGAGGGTTAGACCTGGGGTTACTAGAGCTAGAGAACTGCACCATGCCTGGGGAGGATATTAAAGCTGGTCCTACAGCTGTAGATGTGGTAGCATGTCTAAGGACATGAAAGCAGGATACATGGCCCAAATCCTTGCTCATTGCTGCAAGGGGTGAACTAGCCAGGGCAATGCAGGAGAGTTTTACCTGGTCATAAAAAAAGGGATATTTGGAAGGCTAATAACCCTAAAAATACCCAGGCCCAGAACCAGGGTTATGAGATGACCCACCCAAACATCCACCATATCTGTGATTTTTCTAGAACATGTGAAATGTTTGGTTCTGCAGATGCAAAGCTACAGTATCTCCACAACACAGGGCAACAGCAGGATAACCTAGCTAAGTCACAATGAGGGACCGGCATAGAGAGTATAGCAGAAACCAAGGACCTTGAACTAGACCAATGTCTCTGCAATGAAGATGTGCAAATAGATATGGATAAAAGGGTTTCCTGGGTGACTCACTGTGTCACATTACAGATTCCATGATTGATTTTTTTTTCTTTTTTCTCTATAATTTAATATAATTTTGTTTGGGGAGCAGGTTCCAAGGACAGAGGGAGGTTATGAAGGGGCAGGGAAATGAGTGGGATGGAGATGCATTCTCTGAAATACACAAAGAATATATAAAACTAAAATTTGAAAAAGAAGCTAAAATTATTCAATCTAAAAATTATGAAAGAATCATTTTTGATTATATTGAGAATCATTAACATATGAATTAAAGTAGAACATTTGTTTATTCTCAGTCAATTTAGGCAATGCATATGTTTAACAAAATCAAAGGATTACATATATAAATACATTATAACAATATAAAATTTATGCAATTACAATTTTGTATTAAAGTTTAGAAAATGGCAAAAATTAATATATCACATTTAAAATTATTTAAATATATTAAAAATGGTTGTTTTTGCAGCATGCACATTTCAATAAAATCCAAACCATACCTGAAAAAAATTCAATAAGGTAGTCAATAATGTACCTAAAATACCCAGTAATAGCAACTTTAAATCAAAGAAAATATGTAGTGAAAAATCACACCAGTCATGAAAAGGATATGTTTGAATATCTAATTAGCTTTTAGCATACTTGGAGGAGTTCTCAAATTCTATCTGAATTAAGCTCAGAAGAAATCTTATAGAATGTTGATAAATTTGAAAAATGCTGAAATACTCTGTGTAAATAGTTAGCACAGTTTAGGTAAAGACATGATGCCCATGGGCTTAATAATACATTTAGGGAATGGTTTAAACAGAGCATAAAACAAAACACTGAATGCCATTCTGCAGAGAAATACATATACAAATTACAATTCACATATATTTTATGATATTATTTGTCTTACATGGTAATAACAGGTGCAGATGAACATGTTAATATCAATACTTTATTTACAGTAGGAGATAATGGAATCTGTGCCTGTTCACCACCTGATGAATATATAAGGAAAATCTGGGATACAATGTACATATGTACATGTGCGCATTTATAAATGATACACACACACACACAATGTACCATATATAAAATTCAATGTTAAAGAAAAGACAAATACCAAAATACACAGAAATTTCACTTGGAATATAACACAAGGTCACATAATCTCAGACATTAAAATAAAAGTAAATTATTTAAAAAATTTTCAAATTGGAAAATATTGATGGGCATAGACAATATAATTCATATTTATGCTTAGAAAATATAATTTATATTTATGCTAATTAAAAATGCACATATCAAATCTTCATCACATATGGAACTATTATAACCCTCTTACAGTAAAAACAATGGAGTAAAACCCAAAAGTATAGAAGTATAGATAATGGTGCCTGTTGGCGTAGAATGAGACCAAATATTTGACTGTGTTCTCTCACTTACTAAAAAATATCTCAAGAAAGCATGACAATGCATTGCAATTTAAATATTCAGGTTTTGTGCACTCATAAATTTAGTGTATTGCATAATCATGCTTATATAAAATGTCTTTAAAATAACAATAACTGAAATATCATTCATACTGACATGAAGACAAATAGAAACTTGAAGTGCTTTTTGGACATGCCTTTATAAAGTAACTGCTAAACCTGAAGGGTGAATTTCTAATTAATTATTAAAAGCAAAAAGAGCTGACAAATGAAATGAATTCTAAATATTTTATGGGACAATGCAATTTTGTTACCTTGTGACTCAGAGTTCTTCTGTAACTTGTGAAAGCTGTTTTATGTTCTACCATCAAAGTTTAGTGAATTTTAAATGATGATATCCTTGTTCTGTAATACTGTCCTGATTTCTTCAAAAATTTTTAGACTTTAAGTTTCTTTGTAAAAAAGACAACAACGAAACTGTTTTCTAAATGTGCATGAGGAATTACCTTTTGTGACTCTTTATCCACCCTTTGTTACATGCCTGTTCTTCCTTTATATACATTTACTAGTTCATCTTTTTAATTCATGTTTAGAATAAATGTGTGAATGGGGACTTTAGAGATGGCTCAATGCTTAACAGCACTTACCTCTTTACCAGAGGACATGAGTTTATTTCCCACAAAGAACATCTGGTAGCTCAAAACTGCCTGTTTTTCCGGCTCCAGAACAACAAATGCCATCTTCTGGCTCCCATACACATACACATGCATGCATGCTCTCTCTCTCTCTCTCTCTCTCTCTCTCTCTCTCTCTCTCTCTCTCTCTCTCTCTCTCTCTCTCTGTCTCTCTCTCTCTCACTCTCTCTCTCTCTCACACACACATACACACACACACTCACACTGTCTTCCATACACTTCCATAGAAAAAGACATAAAAAATTTCCAAGTATGTCTCTAATTCAAATATATATTTAAGATGTGTAGCATGATATCTACTGAACAATTTTATTCCTAAAGCACAGCAAATCACCATGTACAGTATCATTGTTTACATATTAATAACTGTCAAATCTATGTAACTAAATTTCTAAGATATAATGCAGTAATATGCATAAGTATTGACTATATCCATTGTGGCAGTTATTTCACCTATAAGAATTATTTGTTTTTAAACCTATAATGCCTTAAAGACAAATATCTGACACTAGGGAAATGTCCAGGGATCCCCAAGGATGACCCCAACTAAGTATTTAAGCAATAGTGGAGAGAGGCTAACATAAATGCACTTCTACAATAATGAGATTGAAGATTACTTTAAATGCCTTTCTAGAGTCTTCATCCAGTAGCTGTTGGAAGCAGAAGCAGAGATTCACAGCCAAGCACTGGAGCAAACTCCAGTTGTAGAGAGGGAGGAGTGATGAGCAAAGAGGTCAAGACTATGCTGGGGAAAACCACAGAAATAGCTGACCTGAGCAAGTGGGATCTTCCAGACCCCATTCTGACAGCTGGGGAGCCAGCATAGGACTGATGTAGGCCTTTTGAACATTGGGAGGCCAGGGCAGTCTATGAGGCCTCTGGCAGTGAAACCAGTATTTATCCCTGGTGCATGAATGGGCTTTTGGAGCCCATTCCTGATATGGAGGGATACTCCCTCAGACTATATGCAAGGCAGAGGGTCAAAGTTCTGCAGCAAATGATGTGTCAGACTTTGATGATCCCTGATGGGAGGCCTCACCCTCTCTGGGGAGTAGATGGGTGTTAGGTTGCGGTTTACTGGGGGACATAGATGGATGGGAGGGAGAGGGTACTGGGATTGGTAAGTAAAATAAGATTTTTTCTAATTTAATTAGAATTTTATTATAAAAGAAAAACATAAAATGAAGCATATAAACAGAAATATTAAAAAAGAATTTTGTCCTATATAAGTGCACATTTATATTCTCTGACATTTATCTCTCTATTTCCAATCTGTACCATCACTAAACATTTGTCTACCAATTCTTCCCATAACAGATTCCAGATTTACTCATGGAGTTGCAAATGGCAGGATCTATGGTTTCAGTGTGGATAATATCCCATCCCAGGTATTTGCACAAAAGAAACATTATGTTATATCACCCTTCCTTTAAATATTCATATATCTGTGTACGTTTAGATGGTTTCAGTATTTTGGCAATTATTACTAACAATGTAATATATTCATGACTCTCTTGTGTTTGATTATCAATTTCCTTGGAGTATGAATTTATGATGGTATCTCCATAGTCTCATGTTAGTTATATTTTTAATATCTTGAGAAAACACTATTATTGCTCTATGGAAGTAACAATTTCTGTTGCAAAAGCATAAAAAATAATAACTAAAGTCACTCTAATGGTGTTTTAATGAATCAATCTGAAGTGCGCTTAGCTCTGGGATATATTTGAGTTGATATTTGCTCAGGTACATGGCAAGAGGTATCCTCTCTATTTTGTGTGTGAATAGTCAGTTTCTACCAAAGCAAAACTAAAGCCAGAATATAGTTCTCATTTGTCGTTTTTTTGAAGAAATTTATTCAGGAATATATTCATGTGTGTGTGTGTGTGTTACAGTAGTCTTGGTTTCATTTTGTTCTATGTACTTTAATTTATTTATGTATTCTAGTGATCTTATTATTCAGATACAACACATAATTTGAGATAAGGAAGTATGATGATTGAAAAACTTCAAGCTTGCTTCCACTATTTTGAGTCACATGCAGTATCACACAAATTTTGATGGCATGTTTTCTGTTTAACTGGAAAACAAAATGAAGTATTCAGAAGAATTTTGACTCTTTTACTAATTTTTTTTGCTTTTATGAGACAGGGTTTCTCTCTATTATTTTGGAAGCTGTCAGACCAGCCTAGCCTCGAACTCACAGAGATCCTCCTGCTTCTGCCTCCCAAGTGCTGGGATTAAAGGCATGTGCCACCACCGCCCAGCTCTCTTTTACTAATTTTACTAGTCTATGATCATAATGAATCTTTCCATTTATTTGTGTAAACATCACTCGATAATGTCTTCCGATTTTACTGTAACTATTTCTTCATGTTCTGATAAATTTACATAAAATTATTGTGTATTTGATATCATTCTAATTTGAATTTCCCAATTTATTTGTAAAATATTCAAATTTGTCTTTCATAACTGGTATAATGGAAAGCCAGTCATTTTGTATTTTGTTCTTTCTCTTATATGGTTATCAAAATAATTACTTCTTAAAGTTGAATTATTTTCCATGTTTTTAAGGATTTTATAGACAAAATTTCACATCTTTTTGTACTACACTACCAAATTATGGATTTAATTTGGATTAAAATATAATATATACTTTGAGAACATTCAAGGAACTTACATGAAATATTCTGTGTATGTTTATTCATTAGTAGGTAGCTTCAAATTCTCAATGTCCTCCCTTGTTTGCCAGTCTAAATATTGTGCTATACACACATGTACATTTGTTTATGTACATCATAAAATTATCCATTATGGAATTTAATACATTTGAGAGAGACCATGAGTAGTTTTTCAGGTTCACCATTGCTTTAATGTAATACTTAAAATTTCAGTGATATTTTTCAATAAATATTCTGTAGAATCTAGTTCTTTGTAAATACCACTAACTGCAGTACATTTGCCTTCTTTATTCAAATTATAGAGTGTGACGATCTCTCAAAATATGTGTGAAATATAAAATTTATGAGAACTTTGAGAATAACTATGAATACTGATTGGTTGAATCTCAAACAGGAGCATGCCAAGGAATTGAAAATACTGTGAATTTTCTGTAATATATGTCATCATTCTACATTGTAGCTTTCAGAATAAATAAATATATTAGTTGTCAATATTTTAGAAAATCATAAAAGCAAAGTTCATGCCACCTGAGAATAGCAATCATTTAATTGTAATTTTCATTTGTAGTATATCAATTTCTGATTCCTGTTTGGGGTACTTGCTGGAAATTCTGACATGATTGGAACAATGAGTAGAAGCAGAGACATCATAGAGCCTTGTTTGTCCTGATAATAGAGAAGTAATCATCATTTAAGATTAAGCAAGTGGATGTCCTGAGTGTTTCATAATCAGCCTCTAGTATGCT
The DNA here is from genome assembly GCF_017639785.1 of Mesocricetus auratus. NCBI lineage: Eukaryota > Metazoa > Chordata > Mammalia > Rodentia > Cricetidae > Mesocricetus > Mesocricetus auratus. The sequence continues at coordinate 38,537,567 of NW_024429190.1, forward strand.
GAGAAATTTGCTTCTATACTTAAATTATCCATTTCTGGTGGTAAAAATTAAATACAAAATGTTATTTTCTTCATCTGTAGAGATTATGAAATCTATTGTTCTTCCTGTTAGGACAGTGTATTTTACTATGTTGCATATGTTAGCACAAATTTGCATCATACTTATGACCTTTACTTGGTTAGGCTGTTTAATATGAATTATGGAAATCATTTTCAAGGATTTAATTTAGGAATTTTGTATCCATGTTCATAAAAAATGAGCTGCAGTTGTATATTATGCCATTCATATGATTCCAGAGGATTCTGGTGTTATAAGAAAGCACATATCCCTCATGAACACTGATGCAAAAATATTCAATAAAATACTGGCAAATCAGATCCATGAACACATCAGAAAACTCATCCACCAAGACCAGGTAGGTTTCATCCCAGGGATACAGGGATGGCTCAACATAAGAAAATCCATCAAAGTAATCAACCATATAAACAAGGTGAGAATCAAAAATCACATGATCATCTCACTAGATGCTGAAAAAGCCTTCGACAAAAGGCAACAGCACTTCATGATAAAGATCTTGGATAGATCTGGGATAATAGGAACATACTTAAACATAATAAAAACTATATACAGCAAACCAACAGCCAACATCAAACTAAATGGACAGAAACTCAACACAATTCCGATAAAATCAGGTACAAGTAAAAGGCTGTCTACTTTCTCCATATCTCTTCAATGTTGTACTTGAGGTTCTAGCTAGATCAATATGACAACAAAAGGAGATCAAGGGGATACAAATTGGAAAGGAAGAGGTCAAATTTTGGTGAGCCAAAACACTCTACCAGGCAACTCCTACAGTTGATAAATACTTTTAGCAAAATGGTAGGATACAGAATCAACTCAAGAAAATCAGTAGCCATACAATACACAGACGATAAAAGGAGTGAGAAAGAAATGAGAGAAACATCTCCCTTTACAATTACCACAAACAACATAAAATACCTTGGGGTAGCACTTACCAAACAAGAGAAAGACCTGTATCACAAAAACTTTGAGTTTTTAAAGAAAGAAATTAAAGACACCAGAAAATGGAAACATCTCCCATGCTCTTGGATAGGTAGGATCAATGTAGTAAAAATGGCAATGTTGCCAAAAACAATCTACAGATTCAATGCAATCCCCATTAAAATCCCAACACAATTCTTCACAGATATTGAAGGAACAATAACTTTATATGGAAAAGCAAAAGACCCAGGATAGCCAAAACAACCCTATTCAACAAAGCAATGTCTGGAAGCAACCATCCCTGATTTCAAGCTCTATTATACAGACATAGTGCTGAAAACAGCATGGTATTTGAAAAAAATAGACAGGTAGACCAATGAAATTGAAGTGTACACTCTGATATTAACCCATACATTTATGAACATCTGATCTTTGACCAAGAAGCTAAAATATATATAATGGAAAAAAGAAAGCATCTTCAACGAATGGTGCTTGCATAACTGGATGTTGGCATGTAGAAGAATGCAGATAGATCCATGTCTATTGCCATGCACAAAACTTAGTTCTAAATAGATCAAAGACCTCAACATAAATCTAGCCACACTGAACCTCTTAGAAGAGAAAGTGGGAGGTACCCTTGAACAGTAGCCTGCTTCCTTAACGTAACACCAGGAGCACAGTCACGGAGGTCAACAATCAATACATTTACCTCCTGAAAATGAGAAGCTTCTGTAAGACAAAGGACACAGTCAACAACACAAAGAGACAGGCCACAGAATGAGAAAAGATACTCACTAACCCCTCATCTAACAGGGGGTTGGTCTCTAAAGTTTACAAAGAACTCAGGAAGCAAGTCTCAAAAACACCAAATGATCCAATTCTAAAGTGGGCTACTGAACAAAGTAGAGAATTCTCAATAGAGGAGTCTAAAATGGCTGAGAGGCACATAAGAAAGTGTTTTAATATAGTACCATTTCAAACACTTATTATTGTGCTTGCACATGCCATGCTTTTAGTAATTGAACCATCTAATAACACTCAAAATATTGTTTTTAAAATATGTAATCAATTATTCTTTTTTTGATCTAAGAAAGATATTTTGTAAGATTTCAACATCATGTTATTAATGATTTCCTAATTATTTTTTCACTGATATTTATTATTGTAGCACTGTCAAGAGAAAATATATTTATCATAATTTCCATCATCTTAAATTTTAAAGTTTCTTCCATAAAACATTTTGTTTACTTAGAATTTTCTTGGCAAAGCAGATTGCTTGCAGACAGAGTAGCATTGGACAATAAATTATTTGATATTCTGTTCTAATTTTTTCAGTGAAGAACTTAATTCACTTATATGTAAAGCAGCTATTGACAGGTGAGATTTGCTACTTCAATTTTAAATTCTAAGCTGGTTGTTTTATAGTCTCTTTGCTCCTCTATCCTGCTTTGTTGTCATTTGTTATGTATTCTCATGTTTTATGTTTTTGATACCATGTGAAAATCTTTTATTCAGTGATTTCACTAACAAATTGCTGCAGTTGGATTTACTTTTGTTACCTTTGTATTCATACATTATTACAGTGCTAAAAGGGATTCATATACTACTTTCAAAATGTTACAGTATTTGAATTTGCCTATATACTTTCATCCATTGATTTACTCATTATCAAATATTTATATGAATAACAAGTATTCTTTTATTTCAGTGCGAAAAAAACCCTTTTGCTTTCTTTTGTGATGCTTCTATTGACCATACTCTACAAAAACTTTGTATTTACAATCTGGAAAAATTCTTATACCTTGCTATTCTTTTTTCTTCTGATTTTGGTTTTTATTTGTTTGGTTTTTTTTTTTGTTTGTTTGTTGAGACAGGGTTTCTCTGTATTGTTTTGGAGTCTGGCCTGGAACTCACTGTGTAGAACAGGCTGGCTTTGAATTCTCAGAGATCTGCCTGCCTCTGCCTCCTGAGTGGTGGGATTAAAGGCACACACCACCAATGCCCATCTATAATTTGTTTGTCATTCAAGATCTTGAGTATGCCACCAGTTCTTTCCTGTTCTTCATATTGAGTGTTTTTGTATAAATGTAACATTGATATTCTCTTGTTGCTTGGAAAAAATTCCCTCATATTTATTTTAAAAAATTATTTTAAAATGTCTCAGTAAAATCATTTTTGATTAAACTGTTTAACAGTAGTTGGAGTTCTCAGGCATGCCTGCATATTTAATTTTTTACTTAAATTAAGGGCTATCTTATTTTACATACCAATCCCAGTTCCCTCTCCCTCCCATCCTCCCACTCCCTGGCCGTCACACCATTCTACTCCTCATTCACTCCTCAGAGAGCATAAGGCCTTCCATGAGGGATCTTCAAAGTCTGTTATATCATTTTGGGCAGGACCAAGGCTCTCCCACCTGTATCTAGGCTGAGAGTCCATCCCTTAATTGGGAAGGGGCTCCAAAAAGACAGTTCATGCACCAGGGATAACTCCTGGTTCTATTGCAATAGACCCTATTAATAGCCAAAGCCTCCCAGTTTATACCCATAATCAGGAGGTCTGGTTCAGGCTAATGCAGGTTCTGTAGCTGTTAGTCTGGGGTCACAGTCAGCTCTCTCTGTGGATTTCCCAAACATGGTTTGTTTCACAATTATTAATTAATTTATTGTGCAAGTTCCACAGGAGAATTACAAAAGAAGAAATATATTAATTAATAAATTAAAATATTTAGCCACCATTTGGATATATGCCTAAGAGTGGAAATCCTGGGTCATGTGGTAAACTGATTCCCATTTTCCTGAGGAATCTCCACACTGATTTACAAAGTGGGAGTATGAGTTGGCAATCCCACCAGCAGTGGAGGAGTGTACCCCTCTCTCCACATCCTCTCCAGCACAAATTATCATTGGTATTTTTTATTTTAGCTATTTCTGACAAGAGTGAGATGGTATCTCAGAGTTGTTTTGATTTGCATTTCCCTGATGGCTAAGGATGTTGAGCACTTTCTCAAGCGTCTCTCAGCCATTTTAGAGTCCTCTATTGAAAATTCTCTATTTAGTTCTATAGCCCACTATTTAATTGTATTAACAGATGTTATATTGTCACAGTGGAGGATTACTGAATCACTAATGATAAAACAGAAGAATGATGATTACTAATAATTTACTGCATGCTTGATATTTGTTTGAAAATGAAATTGATTTTCTAGACTTCTTGTTAGTTGCCAATAAGTTTCATCATCCTCTTCCATGGACATTGCTGTTATATTCAAAATAATTAAGAAGGGAAAGAAACTAAATATCTTCCAGCTCATGACTGGATAATGAAAATATGGTGAATACACAGAGTGGAACTGCATTTGAGTATAAAATATGAATCATTAAATTTCAGACAAATAGTTTGAATATAAAATGATATACTGAGTTAAAATGCCAAGAGAAAAAGAGAAAACCCTCATGTTTTCATTTACTTCTGAATATTAGTTCTGAATATAGAGTCTTCTATCAGTATTTATCCATAGTACACGAATGAACTTTGGGAGCTACTCCACATAGAGACATATATTGTCAGCTTAGACATACAAGGGCGAGTCTAGGACCAGCTCCAAATGACATGACAGACATTGGAGATCCCCCATGGATGGACTCACCCTCCCTGGGGAGCAGAAAATTGATGGCATAGGGAGCCGGTGTAGGGCAGGGGAGGAGGTGAGGGAGAGGGAACTGAGAATGACATGTAAAACAAGCTTTTTTTTAGCTTAAATATAAAAGGGGGAGAACGATATACATGTATACCCCAAAGAACCTCAGAAATGTATGAGACAGAGAGAAGAAAGGGAGTGTGAGACAATTTGGAAGGAAAAACTATAGAGCTGTATAGTGGAAAAAATTTTATCAAGGAGGGAAAGGAAAATAAGAACGAAGCTTAAAAAGAGGTGGGATGAAAGAAAGAGGGCAATATAGATAGTGAGGGAAGAATATTTTAAAAACCAATAGGGAAACATTATTATTTTGTATATCTATATCTATCTATATATATATATATGTGTGTGTGTATACATATATATTTTTTGTATATATATTTATGTGTGTGTGCACCCATGGGTGTGTGCATGCATGTGCACTCAGTTTAAATAAAATTACATTACTTGGGGCAATAATGTTTCATCCAATAGATACTGACAGTGCCTGTAACAGAAAACCTTTTTTATGGCCATCCCAGTCAAATATATGCAGTAACAGTACTTATATCTTAGAGATAACTAATAGCTGTCTAGTTGGATTTATTGCCCTCTAAGAAGATGGAAAAATATGGCTAATAATATTTATATAGCCATACATATGTAGTCATGGATCCTAAAGTGAAACCACTACTGCCACTTCTTTAAATTAGTTTAAATTCTAGCTGCGTTAGCAATAATGCTCTGTATATCCACCAATAATTGTAGCTTTCATTTATCTTGTGAGAAGTGTCTTTGCAGGAGATGAAGACCATACTACACATGCAAATCAATTAACAATACACAGCTTATGGCATCTTACCTCAAATGATATATACGCACATACATGGCAAATTGTATGGGGAAGACTCAAGTAAAATGACAGAGAAGACTACAGAAAGGTTATAAAAGTCAAAGAATCTGTAGCCATTAGCAAGATTGTGTCTTCTACATATGGCAGGAAATTTTCACTCATGGAATCTCAACAAAAGAGATGCCTAAAGAAGACCATCAAAATGTCAACAATAGTTGACATGACAGTTTAGATGTGAGAGACCTCATGAGGCCTCACTTTCAGAAGAAAAGATACAGTCAATAAATTACTGCTAAGAGATTCCAACTCCTATAGCAATGAGCGAATGGTAAGTGAATTAAGTCAAAGTGGCCAGTCCTAAACATACACATATACAACTGAAGGATTCAACTGAATATATACGTGTGTGTGTGTGTGTGTGTGTGTGTGTGTGTGTGTGTGTGTGTTGGTATCAATGACAAAGATGAGATAATATATTCTCAAGTGGATAAGGATAACAAAGAGGTGAAAAGGAGAAAAACGATGACATTACAGGTCACTTTTGAATTATTGAAAAGAAACTGGAAAATAATCGAGTAGAGAGAATACAGGAAGAGGCAAATGAACTAAATTTTGACTTGTTTAACAAAGGTCACATATATGGAAGCATCAACCTCTGTGTTACAAATACATGCAATAATTTTTGGTCAATCATGTAATTAAGTTTGAAAGAAAAAATATAGAATTTTATGGGTAGAACAGTCAGTTTTAGAGCCATATTCAACTTTAATGGACACTTAGAAATGTATATAACTTTTGCTTCCCCTTATATTTCTGTATTTGTAACCATGACACTGTCATGAATTTTCTAAAGTGAATATTTGTAAGGATTTAGTATGATAATTTGGCTAGTAGATTAATTATCATAAAAGGTTCTAGAAACTGCAGTCTCTATTAATGCATTTGTAGCGGCATGAGTGTTGTCAGTTTAAATAATCAAGTGCACAGTTTGGAAACCTAAAATTAGAGATCAAAAAATATTCTTGGGGGCTGCCATGGAGGCTTCTATCCCAGAGGCAGGAGGCAAGGCACCCCAGCAGGCTAATCTCCAGCTCTACCCAACCTACTAGGCAGGTGCCTATACTTGGAGTCTACCAATGTGGCTTCCATGCCAGTGTTGGGAACCAACACACCATAGTCTCCTGTGCCATCCACGGGACCAGGGAAACAAGGTCCCATTTCCGGACCACCTGTCTGGACCTGGGCTCTGCCACTGAGGCTTCCATCCCAGCCGAGGCTGCAGGAGACACAAAGACATAGCTAAGAAAGAGAGCTTCAGACCAATATCCCTCATGAACATTGATGCAAAAATACATGATCAAGTAGGCTTCATTCCAGGGATGCAGGTATGGTTCAACATACAAAAATCCATCAATATAATCCACCATATAATAAAACTGAGAAACAAAAATCACATGATCATCTCACTAGATGGTGAAAATGCCTTTGATAAAATCCAGCCCCCCTTCATGGTAAAGGTCTTGGAGAGATCTGGGATAACAGGAACATACCCAACATCATATACAGCAAATCAACAGCCAACATTAAATTGAATGGAGAGAAACTCAAGGCAATTTCTCTAAGATCAGGAACAAGGCAAGGCTGTTCCCTCTCCTCATACCTGTTGAATATTGTACTGGAAGTTCTAGCTAGAACAATAAGACAACAAATGGAGATCAAGGGGATACAAATTGGAAAGTATGCAGTAAACCTACACTATTTGCAGATGATATGTTAGTTTACATAAGTGACACATAAACCTCTACAAGGGGACTCCTACAGCTGATAAACACCTTCAGCAAAGTGGCAGGATACAAGATCAACTCAAGAAAATCAGTAGCCCTTCTATATACAGACACTGAAAGGGCCAAGAAAGAAATCAGAGAACCATCACCCTTTAAAATTGCTCTCTGAGTCTTAGGTACATAGGAAACATTGTAAGGAGAAAAGGGAAGCCTAGAAAAATGTATTTCTATTTTAATCTAATATTTTTATTCAAGAATTCTTTCCAAAATTAACAACAACAACAACAACAAAAGAATAGTCTATATTGAAGATGGCTTCATTTGAGCTGATCTAATTGATCTGAGCAGATAGGTAGCTAGATGGTGTTATGGAAGACTTCCCAAAACTTCCAATATAATTTACCTTGAATTAGAGTGCAGAAATAGCTATTAGCTGACCGGGATTAGTCATAGAGATTTTGGGGGACCCAGGAAATATAGAGAGACACAGGACATAGTAGGGAGGGGCTTAGAAAGACCGTGGTCCTTTTGGACTAAGGAAGGAGAGAGAAACAAAGTCACTGGTTGCTTCTCAAATCAATTATGTTTTTACTCCATACCAGACTCCCAAGACACTGGTTGCTTTTCTGCAGCTTCTCTAAGCAACCAGGTTTATATCCAGATATCTGCCTCATGAGTTTAATTTAATAATAAAACAATATAAATAATATTGACCTAGACACATAGGTCCTGGCCCCAATGATATGACAGATTTTGATGAACCCCCATGAAAGGCTTCACCTTCCCTTAGCAGTGGATGGAGGGTGGGATGGAGGAATTGGTGAGGGGATAGGGAAGAGAGGAGGGAGAGGTAAATGGGATTGGTATGTAAAATAATATTGTTTTTAATTTAAATAGAAATTAATTTAAAAAGAAAAAATATTCTTAAAATTTAAGTTATTTTCTAAAAATTTTTCCATTTATATATATGTAACCATGTAGCATTTACATATGTTCATCAAGCATGAATAGTAAAATATGTAGTATAATAATGAAACCAAATAAACATAAAAATTTCAAATATTTGTCACTTCATCAAAAGAAATACATTTTTTTTGCTCCTCACAAAATGAATTTGTTTTCTTACATTTAGATGTTTAAAACATTTTAAGTGATGTTCTTGTGTGCCAAGGGCACTTGAAAATAGATAAAAAAATTAGGTAAAAGAAATGTGGCACATTTACACAAGGGAGTATTACTTAGGTGTTAGAGAGATGAAATTAGCAGGCAAATGAATGGAATAGAAAAAAAAACCTGGGCAATGGTAGTGCGTGTCCTTAAATCTCAGCACATGGGAGGCAGAGGCAGGCAGATCTCTGTGAGATCAAGGCCAGCCTGGTACATAGAGTGAGTTCCAGTAGAAACAGAATGGTTTCACATAGAAACACTAATTTAAAAAAAGCAAAAAAAAATAAGAAAGAAAGAAAAGAAAAATGAAAGGTAAGGAAGGAAGGAAGAAAGAAAGAAAAGAACAAAATAAGTAAGGAGGGGAAGCATCCTGACCAAGGTAACCCAGACCCAGAAAGAGAGGAGTGATGAACAAATTGGCAAAGAATGGGCTGGCAAAACCAGCAGAGACAGCTGATCTGAACAGGAGAGAGCTCTTGGACCCCAGGTAGACAGCAGGGAGGCCAGCATGGGACTGATCTGGACCCCCTAATGTGAGTGTCAGTGAGGACACCTGGGCAACCTATGGGGCCCTGAGCAGTGGATCAGTGTCTATCCCTGGAATACAAACTGTCATCGTGTGCCCATAGCACAAAGAGGGATGCTTTCTCAGCCTGGACTCTTAGGGGAGTGCCTGGACCCTACCCTGAGTGAAATGACAGACTCTAGAAATCCCCTATGTGGAAGGAGTTGGCAATAGGGTGGGAGGCTGGGGGGGGGGATGGGGAGTGTGGGAGGAGGGGAGGAAGAGGGAACTGGGATTGACATGTAAAACAAGCTATTTAAAATTAAAATAAAAAGTGATAACAATGAATAAAAAGAAACGTATGGGATATATTTGCTTAGAACTGCACTTTAGCTTTTAAGTAAATGATTACCAATCTCTAATTTCTAGACACAAAAGAGTTATGTAAAGAGTTACATAGGTAAATGGATGGACCTACAAGGGAGGGGAAGTCTAATGTATTTTATGGACAGACTAGTAACAGGTATGGTTGGGAATACAGGATTTGTTTGGGAGGGAGAAAATGCAGAAAGATTGCTGAAATTGCTGATGGGAGTTGAGGATAGTGGAAACCTAGCTCAGTTATAAACTCCTGGAATATATAAAGATAACCCTATTAAGCACGACTAGTAAAAGGGGGATGCAAGTATCAACTGGCCATCTCTTGTTACCAAGTGAGATTTCCAATGAAATGACATGGTTGCATTCTATTGAGTTGTTTGTCAGGAGGGTTTCATAGAAACTCCCAAACAACTCAGGTTTTTTTTATAAAGTAAAGAGTTTCTGCTGAGTAACTCAGAGAAAGACCCCATGATTGAGGGCACCTATACACTTCAATAAGCATGGAGCAGTTGTTATGGTGCCTACGTGGAGCTTTTATCACTACTTTCCAGACTCTTTGGTGAAGGAAATTATTCTAGTATTCTATAAGCTACTGAATGAGAAACGTGGACATCAACCAAGTCACAAGACTTTTGACCTACAATCTCTTCTCTCTGTGAACTACACTTGACCAATTGGGGCAGAGCAGAATCTGTGGTAGAAACAAAACAATATCTGATTATATTAAGACCCACTCCAGGAAAATCGGCCCATGCCTGACACTGCTTGGGTAAACAAGGACCAGGGATCTATGGTTAAATTAAACACTAATGACCTAAAAACTTCATCTGTAAAATGACATCTAATGATACTCAGATACATTCATAGATCAGGGCCTAATCCAGCCATCATTAGAGATTTTGTCTACCAGTAGATGGGAACAGATACAGAGACCCACAACCAGACATTACAGGAGATTCTGAATGGAAAGAGTCAAATCCCTTCCTCAGGGAATGTCTCAGAAGAGCTATCAAAATGAGAGTAAGATCTAGAAGGGATGGAGGACAACATCTGATCAAGAGCGCCAAATCAACTAATCAAGGTGAACATGAGCTCCTACAGACTGAAGGAGAAAGCACAGAACCTACATGGTTCTTCACCAGGTCCTGCGTATGTATACTATGGCTTGTAACTTAGTATTTTGGGGGGATTTATTGTTGGTATGAATGGATTTCTGAGTCTTGTGACTGTTTTGTCGACTTTCTTTTTAATCTTGGGTTGTCGTGTCAAACTTAGATGTGATAGTTTTTGCTTCATCTTATATTTTAGTTTATCAACTTTTATTGTTATATCCTACAAGCCCACTCTTTTCTAATGAGAGAAAGAGAGAAATGGAATGGATCTGGTAGGGAGGGGATGTATGGAGAAACTGGGAAGAGATGAGGGAAGGGGAATATGTAATCAGGATATATTGTATGAGAAATGAATCTATTTTCAGTAAATGGAAACATACTTTCAAACTGTCACATGGAAAACTACCACTTGTAGAAGTTGTATATATATATAGAGACACACACACTTTCACAATCACACAGACACACATATAAATACACACATACTTACATACATACTTGCATATACGTATATTGTACCTATCACAAAGACCCACAATTGGTTTACTAAATGAGGTTGTTAAATGCTCACATCTCAATAGATCCTATATTTATGGCAATTTCCTCCCAAGACCCATGGATCACTGTTGAAGAGTGTGCAAAAGGAATATGAGACTTAGAGGACTTAGACAAAAACATGTTAATAGTGTCATCTAGGCACAACATGTGAGCTCCACATATTGACGCGAAACATTAGTGAAAGCATACCCAAACCTATTTAATTCCAAACCAAGCCAAATGTCAAGCTGTTAACTGTAGAACTATTGTCAATTAATAGCTGTAGGAAGAGGCCGAGCCAATTTCATTTAAGTGGGTGGCAATTGTAAATTGACCACTCTGTTAAAGAAAATTATACATTCAAGAATGTTGGGCACCACAATTGGGGTTGGGTTTAAAACAATAAATGGTGACACAATGTTGTACTATTGATAAGTAGATGTAGATCTAAGAAGATTAGGACACAGGCAGGGAATATGAGCAAAACAGTGTAAAATTTTCAAATAGTAGTAAACAATGTTTTTAAAATAGAAAACTATTTGTGAAACCTAATTAAAATTGGGATTTCATGTCATATCCCCTGAATATTTCCATATACAACATATTTTTCCTTTCAAGTATGTAAAACACAGTGTTTTAGAAAAGTTAAATAGTTGAAAAGCATATAAGTCAAATATGTGAACATATCCACTTATGTAGGCAGTGCATTATCTTGGAAGTCATAGACAGCTAGAGAACCAATATTCAAGACAAACATTGGAAGACAAGTGGTAAATTTTTAAACAAGTTAAACTCAGTCAAGCCTACTTTAGGAGCAACAGAATAAAATTTTCATTAACACTGTCAAGAATAGTGTTTCTAGAATTTTCCCTAGATTATGAAATTAATAGTATTCTCTCCAATAATAAATATTGTGTCATAAGTCAAAAATACTAGATAATTTTCTAAAATGTAACTTGTTTTTCTCCGTTTAAAACATTTGTCTCTGTTTAGTGAAAAAATAGTATCTATTTCACATCGATCTGACATTATAACACACCACTAAAATTCTCATCAAAAATAGGATATAATTCTTTACATATATCGGTGACCATTATGGTCATTTTCAATTAATATGTATTGTAAGAACAAAACAGTGTTTTTCTTCCATGGCATCCTATAGAAAAACTACCAATCCTATGAGAGTTAGTCCTTGTTGTATGATATTTTATCACACTGTGTGATGATGTTTATGCTTTACCTTACCTGCCTAAGGTACCTTCTAATTGGTTTAATAAAGAGCTGAATGGCCAATAGCAGGACAGGAGTGGATAGGCAGGAAGTATGGACAGAGATAAGAACTCTTGGAAGAATCAGTCATAGGAATTGCCAGACATGGAGGAAGTCAGACATAAAATTCTGAGGAGAGGTAATAAATCTCATGACAGAAAGTAGATTATGGTAAATGAATTCATTTAAGTTTTAAGAGCTACTTAGGAATGTGGTTTGTTTGAAAAACAATGCCCCCCAAAGGCTGTGGCACTATTTAAAGGTGTGGTCTCGTTGGAGGAAGAGTGTCACTATGGGAGTAGGCTTTGAGGTCTCTTTTTTTCAAGCTTCCACCAGTGTGACAGTTCACTTCCTGCCACCTGCAGGAGGTAGAAATATCAGCACCATCACCATGTTTGCTTGCATGCTGCCATGCTCCTTTCAGTGATGATAATGGAATGAACCTCTGAACCACCCTTAATTCAATGTTTTCTTTTTTAAGTGTTGCCATGGCCATGGTTTCTCTTCACACCTAGAGTAAACTCTAAGACAGGGAGCAAGTCTAAGCTAAGAACAAGCTTTCATACTTCATAGGAAGTCTCCATGTCATTAATAGGGAAGTAGAATAAGGAGAGAACCATTGCAAGTCCACTGGGAGGAGGATTCAAGGTTAGCTCCAGCTCTGTTCTTCCAAATCATGTGTCAGAATTGGGTGTGTCTAAGCAAAGTGACATATCTCTAAATCCTGAGAATTGACCAAGAACAAGGAGAATAGCCTGTATTCTTTTGTGAATCTCTCAGAATTCCCAAACTAGTAGTCAAAATGATGTTTGAAATACCCCAAAATTCAGTAGTTGCTCTTGTATATTAGGTCTGCGTTTATGAAATGAGGACAATAAAAGGAAGCATCGCTTCTCATATAGACTGTGGACATATCATTCATGTGTAATGAAAAGAATCATTTGTTTAGTGGTCAAATATATTATCGGAGATCATATTAGGCAAGGAGTGTTTGATAACAATTTTACCATAATCTAAAAAGTACTCCAGGTCAACAAGTATGGACATTTCTGTTTGTTCCTATTTCTAAGTAAATATAATAATCTTCTATCTCAATCTCTGTCTCTCTATCACTGTTTCAGTGTATGTCTCTCTCACTCTCTGTTTCTTGTAAAATGCTTCTAGGTAAAAATACTGGCATGAGCCGGGCGGTGGTGGCGCACGCCTTTAATCCCAGCACTCGGGAGGCAAAGGCAGGCGGATCTCTGTGAGTTTGAGGCTGGGCTGGACCGACAGCCTCCAAAACAATACAGAGAAACCCTATCTCATAAAAAAAAACCCAAAAAAAATACTGGCATGAAAGAGAAGTACATTTTATAATTCTCAGATAATAGTGAAGGATATTTTCAACACAGGGATAAAAGCAAAATTAATTAAAACTTCAATTTGAAACAGTACATTGATACAGCATATTTTGAATATGTGTGCCTCCTGCGAAGAAGAAATTATAAAGATCTTGACTAAGCAAAGGGCAATTGGCAGATCTCAACAGATGCTCAGTCAGTATCCATTCTTTTTTCACTGGATAGGAGAGCACAGTGGGAATTCAAAAGAGAAAAGATTATAACAATGCAGAGTATTTTCTTCTTTTTTGGTCTAATTAAACCTACTTGTCAGTATTAATCAGAAAAATAAAAAGTCATCAGATTCTAATATTATGACTAGAAATATTGGCTCATTATAACTTCAGATGCAGTTCTGCACCCATGCGATAAATACCAGATACATTTACAAGACAATCTATGTGATTTCCTCTGATTTCAACCATAGATTTAGACTTTGCTCTTGAGTGGTTGGCCAGTTTGTGCAACCCAGCTTCTATCCCTAGTATGTCTAAAACAACAAAGAAAAAAAATAAGACTTTAAAGCTTCTTCCATTCTTCTCTCTCAATAAATAAGTGCTAAAGCTCAAAAGATACTTTGTATACAATTTAAATAAACCTCAGCTAAACTAACATTCTAAATTACAGGAGGATGTTTTGTGGTCTCTACAGAGCTGCGAAGATAATTGTGGTTTTGACTTCACAAAATAAAACTTAGAGTTCGGCCCTTATTTTTCCCAGCCCTAAAAAAGTTGATAGGATTTTCCTTTCTTCAGCATCCAAACTGGCATCCTTTCTAGGTTTCCTATACAGTGGGTGTCTAATCCTTTATTGTGGGTTACAATTTTCTGCTTCCTTTAAGCACAGTGTAATGACTATTCAATGGTTCATTTCATTTTCACTTTGAATGTGCTGATATCTCTTATTATAGTTGTTTATTTTTCATACTTAGTATACCTTTTTGATTTACATTTTATCATTTACTACCCTCAGTCAGATGTTACAGTTTAAATTGTTGTATAGATATCTGTCTACAAATCTCTCAATATTTTTGGACATAACTACATTTTAAAAATTATCATATCAAGATCAATGGTATTTTACATTCTTTTTTATTGGAACCCTACTCATCCTTAGGTCCAGAAATTAGCAAAGGAATCCTATAATTTGATTATCTTTCTCATAATTAAATATTATGCAAATTATTAAAGCTTATCTTCCATATTTTAATATATGGTATGAACATAAATATTCATTGCCTTTCATATTCATACATTTAACAGCTCATATTTCTAGACTTTGATTCCCGTAATATCATATCACCTCCATCCTTTATCACTCTGTTACTTGTGACTTTGACTACCACTTTGGTGACAGTTCCTCTGGGATTGGAACATAGTACAGACATTTACTTGTTAGCCTCTCACATTAGAGCCTCTGAAGCTCAACTCACCTAATTTGCCATGCCAGAATTTAAGCACATCCCTTAAGTGCTGTGACTGAACACATCTGAATGTATGTCTTAGTGAAAATAAATAAATAGGCACAAATAATGCCTTTTCCTGGGAAAAGTTTTCAGGTCATTCTCAGGAGAGTCCAGTATGCCTTTACAGTTTATCCACTGGAAATAATTAGCATGCACCTTCATGATGCATTCTTTTTAGTCTGACTCACCTTGCACTATCACATAATTCTGAAAAAGATAAGGAATTTGATTGAACACCTTATTCTATATATATATATATGTATATATATATATATATATGTAATTTATAAATTCACATGTCAATTCCAGGTCCCTCTCCCTTTCGCTCCCCTCCTCCCATGCCCTCACACCAACACACCCAATATCTCCTCATTTCCCAAGGGAGGGTGAGGCCCTCCATGGGGGTGTCCATAGTTTGTCATTTCATCCAGTAAAGGGCCTAGACCCTCCCCCCAAGAGTTCAGGGTGAGAGTGTATCTCTCATGTTGGATGGGAGTCCAAAGTCCATTTGTATACCTGGGATAAATACTGATCTACTTACTACCCAAGGCTCAATAGATTACATAGGCTACCTCACTGACACCCACATTCAGGGGGTCTTGATCAGTCCCATGCTGGATTCCAAGGCATCAGTCTGGGATTCAAGAGCTAACCCTTGTCAGGTCAGCTGTTTCTGGAGGTTAAGCCAGCCCAGTCTTAACCCCTGTCGTCATCAGTCCTCCCTCTCTGTCACTGGATTTCTTGAGTTCAGTTCAGTGCTTAGCCATGGGAGTCTGCCTCTTATTCCACCAGCCACCGAATGAAGGTTCTGTTTCCCAGATTCTCTGGCCATGGGATTGTAGGCTGGCACTCCCCAGATACATGTCTAAAATCCATATATGAGAGAGTACATGCCATGTATCTCTTTTTGTGACTGGGTTCTTGAAAAACCACAACTACCATATATGCCAATCTCTTTGTAGCAAGTTCTAAAAATGTCTTTAGAACCAATGTTCTTCAGAGTCTCAAAAACAAAGTATTTAACTATCAGATATTTACAAACTTCAAATGGAGTAGAAACCATAAAAATGAAAACTTTATGTTTGTCATTGTACTAAAATTTAGCGTATTTGCAGATCATTAAAAATTTTAATTTATTAGAACACAGAACTTCATAAGACACATGAAAATGTTTGTGAATAAATATTCATTTGCATGTAGTTTATTTTTACATAAAATATAAAATCAAAATATGAGACTTAGGATACAATAACAAAAGTGATCAAAATTCATCCATTTCTATATTTTCCTTTTTAAATCTAAGTAGAATTAATAGCTTTAATACTCTACACATAATGATTCTAATGGGCTCAGAGTATTACTACTTTTCACAATCATCCTAAATTGACACTATGAAACAGATAAATACTCAAGAAGCTTATAAAAGAGGCAGTGGCATATGCTTACAAGATCCTCATATATAATTTTTCGTTTGTACTTCGTGAAAGTATATATGAATATTAGCCATGTATTCAGCCAGTTCATAGTAACCGGTAGAGAAATTATTTGGAATTGCATTTTATGAAATTAAAGGGAATTATCAAATGACATTGTGATGACAATTGTGTAATTAAAATCATAATTTGTCCATTTTTTCCTTAAAGATGTCTTCTCTGCTTTCATCTTCATTGTGGTTGGAGATTGCATTCAATGGATTGTCCAATTTCTAGTTGACCTAAGCAGCAAAAAATCACTCAATGATACATTGTTTAAAATTAGCATTGAGTGTATGTATGTATGTGTGTGAGTGTGTTTCTGTGTATGTATATATTTTTGATACTTTGTTATAAGAATGCATTATATGTTTAAAGAGAAATCTGGTACTAGGTAAATGTCCAGGGATCCATAAGAATGACTCTAACTAAGAATCTAAGAAATAGTGGAGAGACTACCTTAAATGCCCTCCCCCTATAATGAGATTAATGACTACCTTAAATGCCAATCTAGAGCATTCATTCAGTATCTGATGGAAGCTGAAGCAGAGATCCACAGCTAACCACTGGGCTGGTCTCTGGAATCCAGCTTTAGAGAGGGAGGAGTGATGAGCAAAGTAGTAAAAACCATGCTGGGGAAACCCACAGAAACAGCTGACCTGAGAAAGTGTGAGCTCACAGACCCAAGTCAGACAGCTGGGGACCAACATAGGATTGAACCAGGCCCCCTGAAGGTGGGTGTCAGTTAGGAGGACTGGGCAGTCTATGGGTCCTCTCGTGGTAGAACCAGTATTTATCCCTAGTGCAAAGTCTTTGGGAGCCCATTCCTTATGGAGGGATACCCTTTCAGCCTAGAGACATGCAGGAGGGCCTAGGATCTACCCCAAATGATGTGACAAACTTTGATGATCCCTCATTGAAAACCTCACTCTCCCTAGGGATTAATGGGTGATGGGATCTAGGGTTGGTGGGGGACATGGGAGGATGAGAGGAAAAGGGAATTAATATTGATATGTAAAGTCAGATTGTTTCTAATTTACCTAAAAAGCTGAAAACAAAAAAAGTAAAATTAGTATTGTGTGTGTCTGTGCTTGTATCTGTGTGGATATATATTTTGACTTATTGTTGGATTTTTAATTTTGTTGTGTTTTTATTTATCTCATAAGAGAAACATTAACAAATTCTCTCTGTTTTACACTAAAAATAACAAATAAAAGCAGTATCCATGAGTAGATATTAGCAGTCTAAATACAGGAAACTATTTGCAAACATTAAATTTGAATAAAAATATTTTTAGACAACTTTTATATAAAACTTAACAGTAATATTATTTACTATGTGTAAATCTAACAAATTCCCCGATAACAATGATTATTTTATTTTGCTGATGGCAACTAACTCAGATATCAATGTGTTTACAAACATTTTTGGAAATGAGTAGGTAAAATCTATAATTAAAATTAATTTATATTGGGAAGACAATATTTTGTCTTATACCAAACTTAACTCTTAATAAAATATTCACAATAAAAGTAATAATTAATGCAAAAACTTGAACTCCAACATAAATCTAGATAACAATTTTGAAATAATGTTGCTGAGCAGTGAAAAATGAATTTTTCAACATTCTGTGGCAGTTCACTGTGTCAGGTCACAGATATATTTTTTCTTATTATGTTGGTCACATTGTATATGTTAAAGTCATCACATTTTAGAATGTAGCTAAAGGCCCATATTTCAAAACATATGCTTACATATATCAGAACATGAAAAAGGTGGATGCCTGCTGTAACTGAAGTTCAACAACTGAAAACCAGCAGTTAGAGGTTAGAGTCAAGGCCTGTAAAAATAGATCATTCAGAAGTGAACATGTGGCTTCTGCTGTGGATATTCTTCTTAAATTAGGAATAAATCATCAATGACATTAGAATTCCATGTCTCAAATCAGTGAACAAATGGAATATACTTTAGTTCAATTAGATTTTGACAGGTTAATTTTAGCCATTTCTATTATGGAGTACTATTATGAAATAGGACCCTTAAGGACAGGTCTTCAAGAAACAGTAGTTTGCTGATGTAAATTGTTTAACACATAAAAGAACATAACAATTCTACATTCGCATACATGCAAATTTGTTCAAGTAATTAAAATTAAATGTTTTATGGATTTATCATGTAATATATAGTAGCATATTTCTTTGACAAGAACAGGAAACCATTCATATGTCTAGTGCATGGACTAATAAGGTTCTAGAATATCTAATATAATTTTTCTGAATCATATGTTGTTTCCAATGATATAACAGAATAATTTACATTTTGAAAACTATTAATAATTTTAAATTTCACAAATTATTTTCTGTACCCCAGGTTTATGTGCTGAATGTCTATTTATACAATTTAAAAATTGTGGAAAGAAAAATATGCATAGTCAAAGAAGAAAATGACTTTGCCTGCCCCTGTCTGAATGGATAGAAGGTAGGAAAAAGTCAGAGGGGTAAAGGGGAGGAGGGTGATACGAGAAGAAGAGGAGGGAGGGGAAGTTTCTGTTGCAATGTACAATAACTTAAGTAATAAAAATAAAAAGATTATATGCTTAAATGACTTACTTGTTAAGTTTGTAGAGACATTTAAAATCAAATTCATTTAAAATCAGAGGCTAGTCTTGATACTACATGTTTAAAATAAAACTTAAAAAATCTGCTATAGTTTTACTCTGTATTTTTTGTACTTTTTTTATTTAAATGTACTCTAATTTGTTGTGTGAGAATTATAGCAAATTCTATCAATAATATTGTGAATTTGTGAAACACATCATCCATTACTATTTATCTTTATTATTTACAGTACTTTTAATTGAATAGATTTTTTTCTAATACAATACCCCATTTCACCTCCATCCACTTTTCCAAATTCCCCCACAGCCCTCCTCTCCCAGATCCATGCTTCTCTATTTACCTTCAGAAAAGAACAGGCCTCAACAAGAAAAAAAGCTTACAGTATACAACAAGATACAATTAGACATATCAAAAGCTCTCTCTCTGTTAACTAATTTACTAGCACACTTCAGGAAACTGTACCCAAATTTTAGGTTAAAACATCTAGCCTAGTGTGCTCAACTATCCTTTTGGAAAAGCATAGTAGAAGCCTCCATGCCAAGCTTTATCTTTCTTCTTTGAATTATACTCTAGGATCTACCTGCCTTCCACGTAGGCCGAGCCTGCCTAACCTAGCTTACTTCATTAAGTATTGAATGTATTAGTAACTAGAAAATGAAACTGAACTTGCATTTACCAAAGGGAATGGAGAATTATTAGATTATTGGTCTTCAAAAATGCAAACATTTCTCAGAGGGTGCATCACACAGTTCTAAACATAAATAAAAGTTTGTAATTTCCAAACTTTGATTTTAAGCTACTAGGAGGAAGTTCTTGGGTTTCTGTGTATTCCTTTGAAGTCTATCCTGGAACTTGCTCTACAGACTTGGCTGGCTTTGAACTCACTGAGATCCACCTGCCCTCCCAAGTGCTGGGATTAAAGGTGTGCACTCCCAAGCCCAGCCTAGGAAGGAGTTCTTAAAGAGGTGTAGGCTCTGGTGGCTCCTGTCTCAAAGCTGAGGTTAGTATTTTAGACTCTGTACTTCCTAACTTACCATGGAATACTGAAGAAAGAACATCACTGCAAATACATATTGATATTATCATCACAGTTTCTCACAGTGTAAGCTACTAAATATCTCTTAATAATAAATAACCTAATGTGTAATAATCTGCTAGGATAGAACAGAAGAGGATCAGATAGTAAACAAAGTCTCTTATGATATCAAAACCCTAGTATGCTTCTGTCCCTGTGTTCTAACATTACTTGTAGTTCATCCTCCCACCTCTCATTTGTTGAAACAAAGACATTTCCCTTAGACATAAACCTTGTATTGAATGCTATATCATATACAAGAATACTCCTATAAACCAATGAAGAACAATAGGAAACATTACTTTAAAAAATAACTACTTTGCTTTTTTTGCAAATGGAGCTGTAGAAACCTCTTTATTGTAAGTGTAGTGTTACAAAATGGCACTTGGGCTCAAAATAAATCCATTACTCTTCTAATTGAGGGTTATGTGAGAATTTGTGACTTTTAACTCGAAAATAAGACCAAATAGTATATGATATTTAGAGTGCATTTCATGTTACACACAGTTGCCTAATAATTCTTTCCATTAAGATAGTAACTTTGTGTTTCACTAGTAGTAAACCAGAGATGGCCAATGAATGCAAGTGATTTATGCATAAAATTTTAGGATAGATGCTTACATTCCATATATGGGATGAAATAAGTGTATATTTTTGGCTGAATTAGCAAAATTAAAGAAAGTTGGATCAATTTTGTTGAAAAATACATTGATAAAAATTTGAATTAGTCCACCAACGGGACCAGCAATGGGACTAGGGGACCAGGTAAACCAGACCCTGTATCCTTGAATGCCTTCCAGTGCCTGAAGAATGCCTTGTGACTGCCAGAAAGCCTCCCCTTCCAGCAGAAGTCTTGCAGCCCAGATTCCTTGTCTTCTCTTCTACCAATGGGACCAGGGGACCAGGACCACTGCCTGCCGACAAGCAGTGGGAGCCTGAGCACCTGCACCCCAGATTCCAGGTGTTCTTCTCCACCCATGAGACCAGGACTAGGTCCAGGAAGAGACCTACTAGAATATTGGACTGCTTGTACCCACCAAAAGGGAACTCAGAACTCTGGTCCCCTAACCACCAGACCAGTAAGGGGCTATTTCTGCACCCATTAGAAGAAAACATGGGAAAGAGACAATACAAAACACACTCAGAAATAGAAAAACAAATATGACGCTGCCAGATTCTAGAGAATCCACAGCAGCAAGACTCTGACATTCCAGTGCAAATGAAGCAGAAAAGAATGACCTTAAAAATAACTTCATGAAAATGATAGACATTCTAAAAGAGGATATAGGAAAACCCCTCAAAGAAATGGAAGACAAAACAACCAAAAATGAAACAATTGGACAAAAATACAAAGCAAAAATTTCAAGAAACAATTCAAACAGTGCAAGTGTTGAAAACTGAAATAGAGAAAATAAAAAATACACAATCTGAAGGAAGCAGGAAATATAAATGCTGGGCAAATGGTCTGCTACTATAGATGCAAGCATAACCAACAGAATACAAAAAATGGAAGAAAGAATCTCAGGTGTTTAAGATATACCAGGAGAAATTGATTCATTGACCAAGGAAAATCTTAAGTCCAACAAATCCTTAAAACAAAACCTTCAGGAAATTTGGGACACCATGAAAAGACCAAACCTAAGAATAATAGGTATACAAGAAGATGAAGAAAACCACCTCAAAGGGGGCAGAAAATATAATCAACAAAATCATAGAAGAAAACTTCCCCAACCTAAAGAAAGACATGTTGAGGAAGGTACAAGAAGCTTACAGAACACCAAATAGAGTGGACTACAACGGAAAGTCCCCTTGCCACATAATAATCAAGACCGCAAATCTACAGAATAAAAAAAAATAATATTAAGAGCTGCTAAGGAAAAAGGTGAAGTAACATATAAAGGCAAACCTATGAGATATATACATGACTTCTCCATGAAAGCCAGAAGGTCCTGGATAGATATTATACTAAAATTAATTGACCACAGTTGCCAGCCCAGACTACCATACCCAGCAAAGCTTTCAACCACTATAGATGGATAAAACAATATATTCCATGATAAAACTAGATTCAAGCAATGCATATCAACTAACCCAGCCCTACAAAAAGTTCTGGAAGGAAAACTACAACCCAAGGAGGTTAACTACAACCAAAAAATTAGATAATCCCACTTTACCAACAGCCAAAAGAAAAAAGGGGCGGAATTCCATGCATAATTTTACCATGAACAACCACATCAAATCGAAGAAGAATGATCAATCAATGGTCATTAATATCCCGCAATATTAATGTTACTAACTCACCCATAAAAAAGACACAGGCTAACAAAATTGGTTCGAAGAAAGAACCCATCCTTCTGCTGCATACGAGAAATGAAGCTCAGCCTGAAAGACAGACATTACCTCAGAGTTAAATGTTGGGAAAAGATTTTCCAATCAAATGGACCCACAAAACAAGAAGGCATAGCAATCCTATCAAATTAGACATTAAAATAAAATCATTCAAAAGAGATGAAGAAAGTCATTACATATTCATCACAGGAGAAATCCACCAAGATGAAGTTTCAATTCTGAATATCTATGCCTCAAATACAAAGGGATTCATGTTGATAACAGAAATATTACTAAAACTCAAATCACATATAAAGCCCCACAAATTTATACTGGGAGACTTCAACACCCCACTCTCACCACTAGAAAGGAATACCAGACAGAAACTTAAGAAAGAAGCAAAGAGGCTAATAGAAGTTATGACCCATTTGAGATTAACAGACATCCATAGAACATTCCATACAAATAAAAAAGAATATAAATTCTTTGCAGCAACACATGGAACATTCTCAAAAATCAACCACATACTTAGTAACATATCAAACCTCAACAGGTACAAAAAATTGGAATAACTCCATTTATCTTATAAGACCCCCATTGATTAAAATTAGAATTCAACAATGACACAAATTGCAGAAAACCTACAAGCTCATGGAAATTGAATAATTCACCATTGCACCATTCATGGGTCAAAGAGGAAATAAAAAAGAAATTAAAGACTTCTAGAATTCAATGAGAATGAAGACACAACATACACAAACCTATGGGACACTTAGAAAGCAGTGATACCAGGGAAATTCATTGCACTAAGTGCCCACATGAAGAAACTGGAGAATAGTTACACTAGAGAATTTACTGCACAGCTGAAAGTTCTAGAACACAAAGAAGCAAACTCACCCAGGCAGAGTAGATGCCCTGAAATAATCAAACTGAGAGCTGAAATCAATAAAGTAGAAACTAGTAAAACAATACAAAGGATCGATGCAACGAAGGGTTGGTTCTATAAGAAAATCAACAAGACAGAAAAACATTTATCTCCGGCGGGGACCGCTCGCCCATCACCCATCCCCCTAGATCTTCCGGGCCGCTCCCGGCATCCAGAAGACCTGCCCACACGGGAAAGACATCAGCCCCTCCAAAACCCCAACCCCAGCGAGTCCAGCTTCAGGTGAGATTGGGTCTCCAGCAGGGACCGCCCGCCCATCACCCATCCCCCTAGATCTTCCGGGCTGCTCCCGGCATCCATTCCCCAGCGAGTCCAGCTTCAGGAAAGACATCAGACCCTCCAAGACCCAAACCCCAGTGAGTCCAGCTTCAGGAAAGACATCAGCCCCTCCAAGACCCCAACCCCAGCGAGTCCAGCTTCAGCATCCCCAGCTTCAGCTGCAGGAAGGAAGGAGACCAGTGGAGACAGAAAGACCCCACCAGCACCCACTGGAAGAAGAGATGGGAAGAAGACAGAATAAGAGATCACTCAGCAATAGAAACACCAACATGACCCCACCAGAATCCAGGGATCCAACACCAGTAAGACCTGAAAAGCACTACACAGACGAAGAAGAGGAGACAAACCTTAAAAATTATTTCATGAAGATGATGGAGACCCTCAAAGAAGAAACGAGGAAATCCCTTAAAGAAATAGAAGAAAAAACAAACAAAAAAATCCATGAAATGGGGGAAAATTCAAGAAATAAACAAATCTCTCAAAGAATCAAAAGAGCACCAAGAAAAAACAACCAAAAAAATTAAGGAAACAGCTCAAACAGATGAAGAATTGAAAGCTGAAATAGAAACGATAAAGAAAACACAGAATGAAGGGATGCTGGAAATAGAAAAGCTCGGTAAACGATCTGGAACTACAGATGCAAGTATCACCAATAGAATACAAGAGATACAAGAGAGAATCTCAGGTGTTGAAGACTCATTAGAGGATATAGAGTCGTCAACCAAAGAAAATCTCAAAACCAACAAATCCTTAACACAAAATATCCAGGAAATATGGGACACCGTGAAGAAGCCAAACCTGAGAATAATAGGTATAGAAGAAGGTGAAGAAATTCAACTTAAAGGTACAGAAAACATATTCAACAAAATCATAGAAGAAAACTTCCCTAACCTAAAGAAAGATATGCCTATGAAAGTACAAGAATCTTACAGAACACTAAATAGGCTTGAACAGAAAAAGAAGTCACCTCGCCATATAATAATCAAAACATCAAACCTACAGAGTAAAGAGAAAATATTAACAGCAGCTAAAGAAAAAGGCCAAGTAACATACAAAGGCAGACCTATCCGAAGTACACCTGACTTCTCAATGGAAACGATGAAAGCCAGAAGATCCTGGTCAGATGACCTACAAACGCTAAGGGAACAAGGATGCCAGCCCAGATTACTATATCCAGCAAAGCTCTCAATTACCATAGATGGAGAAAACAAAATATTCCATGACAAAGCCAGATTTAAACAATACGTATCCATGAATCCAGCTCTACAGAAAATGCTAGAAGGAAAACCTAGAGCCAAGGAAGATAACTACATTCACAAAGACACAGGCAATATATAATCACACTTTACAAAACACCAAAAGAAAAAGGGAGGAGAAACTACACAAAATAACTTCACTAACAATAAATCAAGCACAAACAAGGATCACCAATCAATGGTCATTAATATTCCTCAATGTGAACAGCCTCAACTTGCCTATAAAAAGACACAGACCTGCAGAATGGATACGAAGAGAGAACCCTTCCTTCTGTTGCATACAAGAAACACATCTCAACATCAAAGACAGACGTTATATCAGAGTAAAGGGTTGGGAAAAGATCTTCCAATCAAATGGCCCCAAGAAACAAGCGGGCGTAGCAATGCTAATATCTAACAAATTAGACTTCAAATTAAAATCAATCAAAAGAGATGAAGAAGGCCACTTCATATTCATCAAAGGAAAAATACTTCAAGACGAAGTCTCAATTTTAAACATCTACGCCCCAAATACAAAAGCACCTACATTCGTGAAAGAAACATTACCAAAGCTCAAAATGCACATAAAATCTCACACACTAATAGTAGGAGACTTCAACACTCTGCTCTTACCGCTAGACAGGACCTCCAGACAGAAACTTAACAATGAAACAAAAGAACTAATAGAAGTTATGACCCAACTGGGTTTAACAGACATCTGTAGAACATTCCACCCAAATACAAAGGGATATACCTTCTTCTCGGCACCACATGGAACCTTCTCTAAAATTGACCACATAATAGGAAACATAGCAAATCTCCACAGATACAAAAAAATGGAATAACCCCCTGCAAAATCAGACCACCATGCATTAACATTAGAATTCAACAATAACACAAATCGCAGAAACCCTACAAACTCAATGAGATTGAACAATGCACAATTGCACCATCCCTGGGTAAAGGAATAAATAAAAAAAGAAGTTAAAGACTTCCTCGATTTCAATGAGAATGAAGACACAACATACACAAACTTATGGGACACTTTGAAAGCAGTGCTGAGAGGAAAGTTTATAGCACTAAGTGCCCATATGAAAAAACTGGAGAACAGTCATACTAGAGAATTAATAGCACAGCTAAATGTTCTAGAACAAAAAGAAGCAAACTCCCCCAGGAGGAGTAGATGCCAGGAAATAATCAAATTGAGGGCTGAAATCAATCAAGTAGAAACCAGGAAAACACTGAGAAGAATCAATGAAACAAAGAGTTGGTTCTTTGAGAAAATCAACAAAATAGACAAACCTCTGTCCAAACTAACCAAAAGACAGAGAGAGAGCATGCTAATTAACAAAATCAGGGATGAAAAAGGGGACATAACAACAGACTCTGAGGAAATCAAGAGAATCATCAGGGCATACTTTGAAAATCTGTATTCCACAAAATTTGAAAATTTAAAGGAAATGGACAATTTCCTGGATAGATATCACTTGCCAAAACTAAATCAAGAACAGATAAGCAATCTAAACAGACCTATAACCCCTAATGAAATAGAAGCAGTCATCAAAAGTCTCCCAAACAAACAAAGCCCAGGCCCAGATGGCTTCAGTGCAGAATTCTACCAGAAATTCAAAGAAGAGATAATTCCAATACTCCTCAAAGTATTCCACACAATAGAAGCAGGAGGCTCACTGCCAAACTCTTTCTACGAGGCTACAATTACCTTGATACCCAAGCCACACAAAGACACAACTAAGAAAGAGAACTATAGACCAATTTCCCTCATGCACATTGATGCAAAAATACTCAATAAAATTCTCGCAAACCAGATTCAAGAACACATCAGAAAAATAATCTACCATGATCAAGTAGGCTTCATTCCAGGAATGCAGGGATGGTTCAACATTAGAAAATCTATCAATGTAATCCATCATATTAACAATCTGCAAAAGAAAAACCACATGATCATCTCACTAGATGCTGAAAAAGCCTTTGACAAAATCCAGCACCCCTTCATGATAAAGGTCCTAGAGAGATCAGGGATAACAGGAACATACCTGAATATAATAAAAGCAATATACAGTAAACCAACAGCTAACATCAAACGAAATGGAGAGAAACTCAAAGCAATTCCTCTAAAATCAGGAACAAGACAAGGCTGTCCACTCTCTCCATATCTCTTCAATATTGTACTTGAAGTTCTAGCTACAACAATAAGACAACAAAAGGAGATAAAGGGGATACAAATAGGAAAAGAAGAAGTCACACTTTCACTATTTGCAGATGATATGATAGTTTACATAAGTGACCCAAAAAACTCTGCAAGGTTACTCCTAGAGCTGATAAACACCTTCAGCAATGTGGCAGGATACAAGGTAAACTCAAAAAAATCAGTGGCCCTATTATATACAGATGATGAAGTGACTGAGAATTCTTCAATTCTTCAAGGAACTGGAAAGAACATTAATCAACTTTATATGGAAAAACAAAAGGCCCAGGATAGCCAAAACATCCCTATACAATAAAGGAACTTCAGGAGGCATCACCATACCTGACTTCAAGCTCTATTATAGAGCTATAGTCCTGAAAACAGCTTGGTATTGGCACAAAAATAGGCAGGTAGACCAATGGAACCGAATCGAAAGCCCTAATTTTAACCCACACACCTATGAACACTTGATTTTTGACAAAGAAGCATAAACTGTACAATGGAAAAAAGAAAGCATCTTCAACAAATGGTGCTGGCATAACTGGGTACCGGTATGCAGAAGACTGCAGATAGATCCATGTTTATCGCCTTGTACAAAACTTAAGTCCAAATGGACAAAAGATCTCAACATAAATCCAGCCATACTGAAACTTTTAGAAGAGAAAGTGGGAGATACTGTTCAACGAGTTGGTACAGGAGACGTCTTCCTAAACATAACACCAGTGGCACAGGCACTGAGATCGACAATTAACAAATGGGACCTTCTGAAACTAAAAAGCTTCTGTAAGGCAAAGGAAACAGTCAAAAAGACAAAAAGGCAGGCCACAGAATGGGAAAAGATATTCACTAACCCTACATCTGACAGAGGGCTAATCTCCAAAATTTACAAAGAACTCAAGAAACAAGACTCCAAAACACCAAAGGATCTACTTGAAAGGTGGGGTACAGAGCTAAATAGAGAATTCTCAGTAGAGGAGGCTAAAATGGCCAAGAGACACTTAAGAAAGTGCTCAACATCCTTAGCCATCAGGGAAATGCAAATCAAAACAACTCTGAGATACCATCTTACTCCTGTCAGAATGGCTAGAATCAAAAACACCGAAGAAAATTTATGCTGGAGAGGATGTGGAGAGAGAGGAGCACTCCTCCACTGCTGGTGGGAGTGCCGACTCATACAGCCTCTTTGGAAATCAGTATGGAGATTCCTCAGGAAAATGGGAATTAATCTACCACTAGACCCAGCAATTCCACTCTTAGGCATTTATCCAAATGAGGCAGATTCATACAACAAGGGCATCTGCTCCACTATGTTCATAGCAGCATTGTTTGTAATAGCCAGAACCTGGAAGCAACCTAGATGCCCCTCAACTGAAGAGTGGATAGAGAAAATGTGGTACATTTACACAATGGAGTTTTACTCAGCAGAAAAAAACAATGGAATCTTGAAATTCGCAGGGAAATGGATAGCACTGGAAGAAACCATCCTGAGTGAGGTAACCCAGTCGCAAAAAGACAAACATGGTATGTACTCACTCATATATGGATTTTAGACATGGATCAGGATAGTGTCAGTCTGCACTTCCACAGATAGTCTGGGAAACAGGAAAGAACCTAAAAGATATGCATATATGCATAGTACCCAAGAGAAGAGGATGGAGACAAGATCCCCTGAATGGATGGGGAACACGGCGAGGGGTGGGGGGGGGAGTGGGACCTGGGAAGAAGAGAGGGGGTGAAGAGGAAGGGAGTTGGTCATGGGGGAACAGGAAGTTGAGGGGTTGGGGGTAGAATAGGGGGAAGAGGGAATCATAGGATCGAACACAGATCAGGCACCAGAGTGACCTCGAGTGATCTAAAGGGATAACACCAATTGGCAAGCTAAGCAATAGTGGAGGGACCACCTCGAATGCCCATTCCTGATAATGAACTTGATGTCTATAACCATCCGGGAGCGTTCATCCTGTGACTGATGGAAGCAGAGGCAAACACACAAGTAATCACTGAACTGAACCCAAGGAACCCAGTGACAGAGAGAGAGGAGTGATGAGCAAATTGGCAAAGAATGGGCTGGCAAAACCAGCAGAGACAGCTGATCTGAACAGGGGAGAGCTCTTGGACCCCAGAGCGACAGTGGGGAGGCCAGCATGGGACTGATCTGAACCCCCCCAAATGTGAGTGTCAGTGAGAAGGCCTGGGAAACCTATGGGGCCCTGAGCTGTGGATCAGTGTCTATCCCTGGTATACAAACTGTCTTCGTGTGCCTATAGCACAAAGAGAGTTGCTCTCTCAGCCTGGACTCTTAGGGGATTGCCTGGACCCTACCAAGAGTAAAATGACAGACTCTAGATATCCCCTAGGTGGAAGGATTTGGCAATAAGGTGGGAGGGAGGGGGGGAAGGGGAGTGTGGGGAAAAAAAAAGACACAACTAAGAAAGAGAACTTCAGACCAATATCCCTCATGAACATTGATGCAAAAATACCGAATAAAATACTGGCAAATCGGATCCAAGAACACATCAAAACAATCATTCACCACGATCAACTAGGTTTCATCTCAGGAATGCAGGGGTGGTTCAACATACAAAAATCCATCAATGAAATCCACCACATAAACAAGCCAAAAAATAAAAATCACATGATCATATTACTAGATGCAGAAGAAGCATTTCACAAAATCCAACACCCCTTCATGATGAAGGTCTTGGAGACAACTGGTGTAACAATAACATACCTAAACATAAGCTTTATACAGCAAGCCAACATCCAATATCAAATTAAATGGACAGAAACTCCATGTGATTCCTCTAAAATCAGGAACAAGACAAGGCTGTCCACTCTCTCCATACCTTTTCAATATTGTACTTGAAGTTCTAGCTAGAGCAATACAACAAGAAAAGTAGATCACGGAGATACAAATTGGAAATGAAGAGGTCACTATTTGCAGATGATATGATCCAAGAAACTCTACCGGGGAACTCCTATAGCTGATAAACAGTTGCAGCAAATTGGCAGGATACAAGATCAACTCAAGATAATCAGTAGCCCTACTATATACAGATGATAAAAGGGCTGAGAAAGAAATCAGAGAAACATCACCTTTTACAATTTCCAGAAACAACAAAAAATAAATTGTGGTAACGCTAACCAAACAAGTGAAGGACATATATCACAAGAACATTGAGTGTTTAAGAAAGAAATTAAAGAAGACATCAGAAAATGGAAAGATCTCCCATGTTCTTGGATAGGTTGGATCAATATAATAAAAATGGCAATCCTACCAAAAGCACTCTGCAGATTCAATGTAATCCACATTAAAATACCAACACAATTATTCACAGACCTTGAAAGAACAGTAGTCAGTTTTGTATGGAAAAGCAAAGATCCAGGATAGCCAAAACAACCTTACTCAACAAAGAAACATCTGGAGGCATCACCGTCCCTGATTCCACTCTATTATAGAGCTATAGTCCTGAAAACAGCTTGCTATTGGCACAAAAATAGACAGGGAGACCAATGGAATCAAATTGAACACCCTGATATTAACCCATCAACAAAGATGCTAAAAATATGCAATGGAAAAAAGAAAGCATCTTTAACAAACGGTACTGGCATAACCAGATGGTGGCATGTAGAAGAATGAGGATAGTTCCATGTCTATTGACATGCACAAAACTTAAGTCCAAATGCATCAAAGAACTCAAAATAAATCCAGCCATACTGAAACACTTAGAAGAGAAAGTGGGTGGTACCCTTGAATGAATTTTTACAGGAAACCATAGCATAGACAGTGAGGTCAAAAATTAATACATGAGACTTCTTGAAACTGAGAAGCTTCTGTAAGGCAAAGGACACAATAAACAAGACAAAAAGGCAGCCCATAGAATGGGAAAAGATATTCACTAATCCCGCATCTGACAAAGGGCTGATCTTCAAAATTTGCAAAGAACACAAGAAGCAAGTCCCCAAAGCACCAAAGGATCCAATTAAAAAGTGAGTTACAGAACTAAATAGAGACTTCTCAATAGAGGAGTCTAAAATGGCTGAGAGGCACTTCAGAAAGTGTTCAGCATCCCTAGCCATCCAGGAAAAACAAATCAAAGCAACTCTGAGACACCATCTTACATCTGTCAGAATGGTTAAAATCACAAACACCAATGACAGTTTATGCTGGAGATGTTGTGGAGAAAGGGGAACACTACTCCACTTCTGGTGGGAGTGCCAACTCAGCCACTTTGGAAATCAGTATGGAGATTCCTCAGAAAAATGCGAATAAACCTACAACAAGACCCAGCAATTCCACTCTTAGGTATATATCCAAATGATGCACATTCATACAATAAGGACATCTGTTCCACTATGTTTATAGCAGCATTATATGTAATAGCCAGAACTTGAAAGCAACCTAGATGCTCTTCCATTGAATAGGGGATAGAGAAAATGTGGTATCTGTACACAATGGAGTACTTTTCAGCAGAAAAAACCAATGGAATCCTGAAATTTGCAGGTAAATGGATGGGACTAGAAGAAACCATCCTGACTGAGGTAATCCAGTCAGAAAAAGACAAACATTGTACGTACTCTCTTATATAGAGATTTTAGACTTAGATCTGGGCAGTGCCAGCTTACATTCTCACGGCCAGAGAGTCTGGGGAACACAATATTCATCCCACAGCTAAACATTGAGCTGAACTCAAGGAACCCAGTGACAGAGAGAGAGGACTGATGAGCAAAGGGGTTAAGACTAGACTGGTTTAACCCCTAGTAACAGCTGACCTGGCAAGGGTTAGCTTCTGAATCCCAGACTGACAGCTGGCAGTCCAACATGGGACTGATCATGACCCCCTGAATGTGGGTGTCAATTAGGAGGCCTAGGCAATCTATTGGGCCTTGTGTAGTAGAACAGTATTTATTCCTGGCATACAAATGGACTTTGGGTGCCCATCCGATAATGAAAGATGCACTCTGAGCCTGTACTCAGGACCTGCCATGGAAGAAATGACAGACTGTGGACCCCTGAATGGAGGGTCTCATGCTCCCTGGGGAAATCACAGAGTATTAGGGGGTGGTGGGAAGGTGTGTGAGGAGGGGAGCGAAAGGGAGAGGGACCTGGGATTGACATGTGAAGCAACCTTGTTTCTAATTTAATTTTAAATTTAAAAATTAAAATTAAAAAATATAACTTTGAAAAAAAATTAAATTAACTTTTAATACTTGATTTCCATCAACAAAATGTGAGAATTTTCAGATACACAGATGATGACAAAAATAATTATTAGGCTTATTAACGCTTTTATTGCAAAAATATTAAAGGTTATAATTATAGCAAATTGGTATTAATTATTTTATAGGTCAACTAATTTTTACTCACTGCCTTTAATATAAAGTAAATACTAATACAAGTTTCAGTTGTTAAAATCTTTTTATATGTGACTCAGAAAGTTAACACACTAGTTTCCACAAAATGTACCAAACTGTTTAAAAATTAGTCACCTATTGTGGTTTTTCATTCATTTCCTTCATAATTTTCTTTTAATTTCATTAAACATTTTTGAGAATTTCATAAATGAATGCACAATATAATATAATATTTGCATCATTTTCAATCCTCCTCCATCTCAAACTCCTTCTGTCTCTTACTCAAATTTATTTCTTAATTATTTTCTCTCTCTCTCTCTCTCACACACACACACACAAACATACACACACACACACACACACACACACACACACACTCCCATGCATGCTAAACACAGCGAATCAATTGAGTCTGATTATTTTTACTCATATGTTTCAGAGTTTACTGCTGATTGGGTGAGCAGAGTCAACATTTTGGAGTGTTTACTACTGAACTGGATGTCTATTCTTCTCTTGGCAAACATTGGCTGCGTGTCACTCTGTAACTGGGGGCAAGCCTTCATGAGTCTATGTCGTATCTATGCCCACTTTTGTGGTCTTTTGAAAGTCATGTTTGTGGAAGGAAAACACATTGTTGCGAATTGGGGGGTGCAAAGTTCGTTTTCCATCTGGAAAGCACTAGTTCACAGCAGTTCTCGAGGTCTTCTGGCTCAATCTTTCTGCTTCTGATTCAGTGATCCTCCTTGATGATATAGTATAATATTTGTGTTCATGATGTGCTATTTGGGGCTTGGCATTTCACAATTACTTATTTGCCACCTTTTGCCCAGTTATCACTCTCAGCAATAATCAAAATTTGCTGCAAAATGGATACTTTTTGAGGAGGGACATGAGCTACATTGTCTCTTGTCTACATATATGCATTTAGAACGAAGTTGGGTATTATACTGATTAGAAAAATGATAATAATAGATTCTCTTCTAGGGTCTATGACTTCTCTAGTTACTTGATCTTGGTCATGATTACAGTACCAGTATTATTTTACTCTTAATATGTAAAATTTGTTTCCATTAAAAACCTTTTGTTTACCCCTAAACATTGTCACTACTGCATAATGGATATATGCTATCCTACTATTGATTATTATAGTTTCCTGAGTTTACAACTCAGAAGATTGTGTATGACATTTCTTCACTGGACTTCCATAGTACCTTCCATCAAAATCAAAGATAATCTGCAAAAAGAAAGGTTCCAAGTCAATAACATCATTTTTTAAAGTCATGTGAAGGAAGTGTGTGCTTTTTTTTTTATCAAATCATTAATTTAATGTAGCTGATTGTTTTTACTTGGGTTAGATCAGGTATTATACTCACTAGATTAATGATAATGTCATTAAATACATCATATGTTATTGTAAAATCACATTTTTCCTTAACAAATGTCTTTTTGGTATAAACAATAAAAAGTTGGAATAGTTATGCTGCAAAAGTGTAATGAAATGAAATGTAATGTCAAAATTAAAAGTAAAATTAAGTGATATAAATTTGGTCTCAGTTCAAGATGATTATGCTTTCAAATGTGTTAACTAAAAACTATAATCTATTAATACATGTAATAGCATTATTTGAAAGTTTTAGTTTTTCACTGTCAATATTCACAACACGTTTAAAAGTGCATCCTTTAAAAATGAGGGAGGTTTTGGGTAAGTTAAAGAAAAGTTTAAATATGGCAATATTAAACCATTTGAAATAGATATGATGAGTCAGTTGTTTTTTTCCAAACACCAGATTGTGAGTAAATCACTACAGCAATCAGACAAAACACAAATGATCCATGAAATCATAATCTAGAAAACCAAAGACTAAATATTTAATAAATGCATATTCAGTATAATATTGTTACATAATTATAATCTTATCAGTGAGGTGGGAAATCCTGACACAAACACAGAAATATTGTGATTATTGAGGATTAATAATTAAGCCAGCAGTAAATGAAGCTTTATTTGTACATGTTACACAGCAATGACTCAATTAGGTGAAAGTTTTACACATTACATGCTACTGGTAATTTTATTTACTACCTAATTAAGTATTATGAAACAAATTATTTCCTCTAACTGATAGAAAATGTAAAATATTTAGAAAATAATTTATAAATTAAGCTTTTATATTGTGTCATATGGCGAATTCCATGAATTGTAAAATTATGTACTATTAATTTAAATACTATTCTTATCCTTTGTTTGTATCTTTTCCTTATAAGAAAAGTCCCCAACTCTTTGCAGATATAGTTATGATCATTGAAATATGGACTGTAGCCAAATTTTCAAAATGTTCTAAACATTGTGAGGAAATAGTGAAACAACCTTTTGCTATTGAAATAATTCTGTTGATTAGTTTATGGCACTGCATTAAAACACTTTCTTAATACCAGCTAGCTTGCTACAGATTCTTTTTCAACATATTTGTAGACCGACACAAGCAATCATGAGATTGATTGAGATAACTTGACGTATTTGTATTTAAAATGACTTGAAATGAGATTGATCAATTTGGGACATGTCATAATGAAAGCTTCCTTCATGTCTCAGTGCGAAATTCAGCCCGTCTCTCAAATATAATGCACATTGGTTCGGATTGACAGAGTGTACATGAAAATTCAGGAAGTAAATGTCATATTTATAAACATTTTAAGATTGTTACAAAAGCATTTCTTCAAAAGAGATGACTTTCTTATCATTATTTTACTGAAAAACTCAATGTCATGAAAGCCCTAGCATTTGTGTGATATATGCAGCTAATAAATATCAAGATGACGGTGACGATGTATATGGAAGTCATAATCTATCATCACAATGGTATCTGTGAGATGATTCATTAGGATAGTTTATCACCATGGTGACATTCTATTAATGCTGAGGTACACAAGAATACATCCCTCAGAATAGTCTTATTTTAATAATAAATATTTAATTTTATGAATTTATTTTGTTAGAGAAATGTACTACTCAGTGATAATATGCCTTGTAATGTATTCAAGGATAAAATGAACTTAAAGAAAATATGTACATCCAATTCTCTGGTAAACTGAGTAAATGTACAGAGACTTAAATGGAGACATCACTTCAAATATTCATTCCTTTCTGAGACTAGTTTATTTCTATAATATGCTTTATGTTAATTTTCCAGTGATGTTATTGCATTCACCTTTTGGTCATATATTCATTTTAAATAATTTGTACAAGCATTGAGCTTAATATCCTTTTCATTCTCAATAACCTGTAAGCATTGAGGCAGATTTCACATGCTCCAACCATGTAGAAGTTCACTGAGTTGACTTTTGGCCTGGTTATTTTTTTGGTGTGTGTTCTATAAATATTCAGCATTTTTGCAATAACATTTAAATCATAAAACATATTTCAAAAACTTATCAGATTCAAGATATAGAAGAATGTATGACTCCTCCTAATTCTCTGATCTCTTTACCCACACAAAAATTAACAGGAAATTACTCATGACTTTAATTTAGGGAGAATTCACACCTAAATGAATTTTGGATCTTTATGCAGCCTAAAATCTTCTGTCTGGAAACGTTTAAGTGAATTTTAGAAAATGCATTTCTTTTTCAAAATAGCTTAAGGTATGTAGTTGTGGAAAAACATGGCAGTGCTAATATTGATGAGGGACATCAGTTTACTTTTGCATATGCCATATAATAACATGAGTCATAGTTACCACAAATTGAGCAAAACACTCTATGAAAATTTTATCATTGGATTTTTCAAAACAGAGACAGTTTTGCAGACTTTCATGACTAAAATGATTGAAGGTCTTGTTTGCATTTAAACAGCCCTAAGCAAAGTAATTAAAAGCAGAGACTAAAAGGAAAGATACCTAGTAGTACTTCTTTGGAATATGAAGCATAATGACATCGAAGACACTTATCAGGGCAACCAAAAGTAGAAAACAGAGTCTCAAGTTGAGTATGTTGTACATGTTCATGTCATAGTGAATAATTATGTCATCTTCATTTATTCAAAAATCAGTCAATGAGCTTCTAACTTTGGACTTAAAATTTGCCTTCAGGGAACTTTGAGACTTCCAGAACATTCTAAGTAGATGTAAATTAAGAAAAGAAAATCAAAAGAGGATTATATGGGAAATGCTCTTGGAGAGCTGAGATCAGTTTCAGGAAACGATAAAATATGGACTGGTGTATTAAGTAAATTGAGGTAAAAATTAGAGAATATATATCAATTGAGAACAAAAGTAGCCATTATGTGTGTGAGCTCTTCTTAAAAGTACAAATGTTAGAAATTGACTAACTTATTGTACAAATATAATCCTCCATTAAATTTACCTAAGCACAGAACAATCTAACTTGTTTTCTGTTTTTACTCTAGGCCATTTATGAAAGAAAACCATTAAAATAAATTTCATGTTTGAACATATCAATCTTTCTTTTGCGTTTGTTTGATTTTGGTTTTTCAAAACAGGGTTAATTTATTCCTGACTGTCCTGGAACTAGCTCTGTAGAACAGATTGCCCTCAAACTCACAGAGATCTACCTGTCTCTGCCTCTCAAGTGCTGGGATTAAAGGCATGTGCCACCATTGCCCAGCATATCCATTTTTAAAAATATTTATTTTACAAAAGATGAACACACCGTAATATACTATCATAAATTAATGTATAGAATAATTTAACTAATTACACTCGATTTTATGAATGGATTCTTAGCATTTGGAATTATGTTTTTATAATTTTTATGAGACTGGCTCTTAATGTTCTTTTATACTAGGATATAACAAAGATAGTATTACATAAGAATACTGAATGTGGCAAGGAATTCACAAGAAGAGAAGACATCAAGCATCTGAGATTAAAATCAGGGGTTATGAGAACAGAAGTTTTCAAAGATTGCTCAGCTTTTCAGTTCCATTCCTAGGTGTTCTAAACTTGAAAATACAGTGAAAGAGGGCAGCAAGAGTCTATTACTCTCAGTATCTACACATATTGAAGATAATTTCATTCTTGATTTTATTTTTGGTTATTTATTATATATATTAAAGTTGTCTTTCATTTCCCTTTGTTTCCACGTGATAAAAATATTATTATTTATATATAACAGTCTAAAAAGATATACCTGTATGCTTACATTTTTATGTATAGAGCTTTGAATTTTATTAATTATACATTTCTAACTAAATAATGGAGACTCTGTTCTTAAGTATGGGAATATGAATTTGTTTCAGGAGCTGACTGTTGGAAAAATATAAAAGTAAAATTTCAAGATGCGCATGGCAACACATTTGATTATCAAACAAATAAATTAACATTGTTGTACAATTTAGAGTGATTCTAAATTCTATTACTGAGTATAGACAATGTTGTGATCTAGGAAACAAGCTTGTTAGTAATGCAAATACAATGTGCATTTGATTTTAGATAGTTTATTTGTAAGCATGTCTAGTTTCACAAGCAATAATGATGAAGCTGTTTATTTAAAAATTAAAAAAAACACTACTAGGGCTGGAGAGTTAGATTAAAAGTTGAGAGCATAGTCTAATCATCCAGAAGATACACTTTTAACTACCAGAAACCACAGGATGACACACAGCCGTCTGTAACTGCAATCCCAAGAATCCAGCACCGACTGACGAGCCCTATTGATGCTGTATGTAAATGGTGTACAAACACACATGAAGGGAAAATTATTCATATGTATTTTTAGTCACACATTATAGAACATAGTGTGTGTGCGTATTGTGTGTGTGTGTGTGCGTGCTTGTGTGTGTGTGTGTGTGTGTGTGTGTGTGTTTGCTCTCTTGTGCTGTTGAACATATCAAAGTATCTTGAAATATTGTGTTGTAAAACCCTCTCTTCGTGGCAAGGTGCAGCCACTGCCTACTTTTATTGACTCTGGCTAGGAGCCAGGCTATTGAGTAATGGAGAAGAGGCTTACTTGGCAGCATTATGGTACAGCAATAAATAGGCAATAAATAGTGTCTATTTTTTCTTAATGATGTGTGGATTTCTCTCTTCAGTGATATGCCCCTTGCATGTTCATGGTCCTCTAGGTAACTCCTCACACAGATCCTTATTATAACCACAAGTAAATAAACTATTTCAACATTATATATTTCACTAGAAACCTTTCTTAACTTCTCCTTACCACATTGTCTGGCAAGAAAAGTGTTAAACTCCTCAAGAAAGATGCATACAACATGGCTGCATCTCCAGTCCCACCTTCCTTTCCCAAATAGATTTCAGTCATTCAGAGACATAGACAATGGTTTGGCTACTTTTAAGAATCATTCTTGGAATCATCAACCACTGACTATCTCATCAAGTACTAATTTAAGCTTACTTAACTGGCCATCTGTGATTAAATTATACTCCACTATTGTCTTTAAATGAAATAGAAAATACATAGGGTTAATAATTCATATAATCTCTTGTCATATTTTGTTTTCTATAGATTTTTCAAATTTTATTACATTAACATTCAGTTTTATGTACATAAATATAATAATTATGTTCCAAAATGCATGCCAGGGAAACTTGAATAATCAAAGTTATTTCAGATAAAAAACTGAATGCAGAATGACAACTTCTGGTAAGAAACTATACATGGAAGACATATGAGTGTGGGAGTAACATACCTGCAGCTTTGGCCATACAGGCATGGCTACAGTATGTGAGGGAGAGGGGATAAATAGAGAAGAGGGCTGCCTGGCATGCTGTCATGGATACTGGCCACTGCGGGGACCATAGAGCACTTCCCAGTAAGTGATTTCTATATTCGATAAAATATTTTTGACCTCCTTTTCAGGTAACATTGATTCCTGTTTCATGTGAAGATGAGAAACAAATGCAGGGAAAAGGAAAAAGAAAAAGGACAGTAGTAAGTGAAATAGAGGAAAGAAAAGCCCATGGGACAGAGAGTGCTAAAAATAAAATTAGGATTAAGAATAGTAATGGAACTGCCTTAATATTTCAGTTGTATTTTTATGATATAGTCTTTGTGCACAGGAAAAATCATTTGTTACAGCTTCTAAAATAGAGCAACATAGGATTTACATTGCTGGTGATGTTTACCACAGAAAATTTTACATAGTATAACATAAAGTGACTTATACTTCAGTGTTATTTAAAATTAAAATCAAATGGACTTGGGAAGCTTTGATATTTAAATTTATTATGAGTACCTGCTAATATAAAACTCTTTGGGACCCGATGTTGTGATTGTGTTCTCATTTCATTTAAATTAAGACCTATTAAACCATAAATGTGACCTAGAAAGAAAATGAGGGTGATGTTTTGAATAAAATAATTTAAGATATTTTCAAGCAATGATGCTTTATAAGAATTAGGGTTTTTCATTTTGAGTGAGGTAACGCATACCCAGAAGGACAAATATGGCATGTAGTCACTCATAGGTGGTTATTAGCAGTAAAGTACTGGATAACCAACTTAAAATCCACAGCCCCAGAGAGACTAGATAACAAGGAGAGGAAGAGAGGGATGGATGTATTTATCTGGAAATAGAAAGCAGAAAAGATCTCCTGGTTAAACTGGGAGGAGGTTTGGAAGAGGGAGGATGGAACTATATAGGGAGCTGGTTAGGCAGGCTGGGTGTAGGAGGTGGGTTAGAGGCAGGATGGACGGGCAAGTAACAAAAGAGAATTGTTGATGGGGTGGCATTTTGGGGGTAGGAAAAAAATCTGGTGGCAGTAAATACCCAGGAATCAATAGTGATATATTATTTATAATTTATTAAAGCTTGATTGAGGATTAAGAAAAGCAAAATGAGACTCAAGGTATAGTGATGAGGCAATGGTGATACATACCTTTATCCCAGCAGCCAGAAGCTAGGAGGTGGTGGTACCCACCTTTAATCCTAGGACTCAGGGTTAAGAGATAGATGTATGTCTGTGAGTCCAAGCCCACCCATGCATACACAAAACTGAACTAGTCTAAAAGAATAACAGATCACACCTCTTTAATCCCAGTACTAGAGAGGTAGAAAAGATAGAAGCAGGGTCTTCAGTAGCCAGTAGGAGGCATTCATTCGCCAGTCACACTGAGGAGAGGTTACTGTCAGAGGCTTGGTGAGAGCTCATGGAGTAAGTATCTGTTCATTCAGTCTGAGGTAAAGGTAAGAAGCTAGTGGCCAGCTGACTTGCTTTTCTAATATTCATCTTGAAGTTTTAACACCAATATCAGTCTCTGGGTCATTTATTTGTCAGTAACTAGAGAAATGTCAAACAAACAAAGGCCCCTTGCAATTGTGGATAGGTTGCCTGACCTGGCTATCTAGGGTAAGCAGACTGTTGAGTTCCATTATTGCCATCAATGAAACTCCTATCCATTAACTAATGGGGGAAGAGGCAATGATTCACAGACAAGGATTGTGTTGAGCTCACAGAGTGTTACAGAAGAAAGGAAAGTGGGAAGGTGGGATTGTACCAGTCAGGGGGTTATGTAGGAGGAACCCACAAAGAGAGCTGACCTGAGCTCATAGTTGCTGGAACAACAGTCAGAGCACTTGCATGGAACAGACACAGGTCCTCTATATGTTTATGACAATCTTGGTCTCTTTTCAGACTTCTACCAGAGAGAGCAGGACCTCTGTCTGGTGCTTACCTGGATTTGATAATCCATTTCCATGCTGGATTACCTGGCTTCACCACAAAATAAGGGGAGGAGCTCAATCCTGGCTCAACTCAATGTGCCATGCTTTGTGCAAGCCCATGGGAGGCCTGTCACTTTCTGAATGGAGATAGAAAAGGAGTGAATGTGACTATGGGGGTGGGGAGTAGACAGCAAAAGGGAGGGTACTGGGGGGAAGAGGAAGTAGGGGAAACTGGTTGGCATGTAAAATAAATGAAAAATATTATTTAAATAAGATAAAATATTAATTAAAACTAATTGGGTATTTTATTAGAAACTAATCGTAAAAACTATTATGTAATTGTATATAAAGAAGGAACATTAGTTACAAAGTCACAAAACTAGCTTTTCATTTAGAATATGAGCATTTAAGCTTCCAAACTACTGTTTGACATAACTATCTCAAGGAAATTTTACTGGTAGATAAAAGGGAATACAAATATTTGTTTTAATCATTTTGTTCAGCAACTATAATTGTATTGAAT
This sequence comes from Mesocricetus auratus, assembly GCF_017639785.1. NCBI lineage: Eukaryota > Metazoa > Chordata > Mammalia > Rodentia > Cricetidae > Mesocricetus > Mesocricetus auratus. Next base: position 38,579,380 of record NW_024429190.1, read on the forward strand.
GAATTATTTTTTTAAAACCAAGTTAGCTTAGACATGTACCCTGTATTAGCTCTTAGTATTTAGAGAACATTGCTCACAAGATTTCATGCTCAACTCAGACTTTCCCTTGCCTTTCTTTTTTGTTTTCTTCTTACCTCCCTCCCTCCCTCCCTTCCTCTCTCTTTCTCTCTCTCTCCCTCTCTCCCTCTTTCCCTCTCTCTCCCTGTAACACGACAGTTTTCTGGCCCAGCTAGGTCCCACTGCACTTCTCTGCCCCAAAGAAACATGCAGGCACTATATTAGTTATAACCTGTTGGCTGGCAAATTGGCCTTCTTATTCTTAACCCATAACTACTAAACTATGTATTTCCTCATGGCCTTATCTTACCAAAAGGTCTGGGCCTCTTACTCCTTTGGGGTCTACATTGCATCTGCTCAGCATTTCCATAGAGAAGAAAGAATGATTTCCTACTTGTTCCTGCTTATATATTGATTCTGCCCTGTAACATCACTTCCTGCCTGGATCACATGGTGATTTCCCTTCACTACATTTCCCAGAATCCTCCTTGCCTCCTTGTCACACCTATCTTGCTTCCATATTGACCAACAGTGCTTTATTAATCAACCAATAAGATAAATACATACACAGAACATTTCCTAGAATGCCTCCTTTCCTCCCTCCCTCGCTCCCTCCCTCCCTCCCTCCCTCCCTCTCTTCCTTCCTTCCTTCCTTCCTTCCTTCCTTCCTTCCTTCCTTCTTTCTTTCCTTGCTGAGCTGTAGTCAATTTGTAATTAAATTGCAGTTTAACTTCAAACATAATCATTTTCTGAAAATACATTTTACCACTCAGTACATCATTCCTGCATTAATCCATGGCCTTAATTTTTGTCCTTGAATTGCATGTCACAAAGTTGAGAGGATGTAGACAGTGATTAATATAATCTGCATTCTAATTCCTCCCGGATGGTATTGCATATGTTCATTGTATTAACTCTTCCCAGAAACATGTAGGTGATTTTTTTTCACAAAAGTAAGTCAAGGTCAATGAAATCCTGTTACATGCATAGACTTTATTGCTGTGATGCTCCACATTTCCCCATAAAATGAAACTGGTGGGACATGGAACATAGATTTGATTATTTTTGGCCAGACACAGATTTCAGTTTTATGTAAATAAATAGCCAATGCATAACAGAGGTAAACACCTTGTCTTTCGAAGCAATTCTTAGTAAATAATGTTGCTAACTGGTCAATAGGTTTTTCTTATGCCTTAACTTCTTCTTTTCAAAATTATAGAAAAGTTGTAAAAGGAAACATATTACTTTTTTAAGGTACCCCTAAATAGAACTACCATATGGCTATATTTTTATGTTATAATAGCTTAATAAAGCATTACAGTTTATAACTATTATGTAAAGTATATACAATACAGTTTTTTGGCAATTTTTCTCCAAATAGTATGTTACAACCAAATATAGTTTGAATTGTAAATATTTCATCATTAAGTCTCTTCATTTAGAGTAGACTTTTAAAAACAGCTGATTTTAGTTTTCAATGCAAATCTTGTAATTAATTGTTTTCAAGTATATATTGTAAATTTTAATATTTTTATTATCCTAACAGACAGTATCTATCATGTATTTAGTGCCAGGACATATTCTAAATATGCTTAAAAACATCCTTTAATTAAATGTTCAAACAATTCCTGCAGTCGCAATTAATTTTAACAACTTTTCATGTGAAGAATCTCATATAAAACTAGGAAAATTCTAAATAAAAAAATCAATTTATTGAGTAACAATCTGAAAACTGTTTTTGTCTAGCTTGTTTTACATCTGCTTAAAATAATTATCTTGGGAGCAGAAGAGATAATCACTTTAAACCAGGCATGACAACCTGATTTTAATTCCCATGACCTGCAGAATGAAAGGCAATAACCATCTCTGACAAGCAACCAGTCCTCTGTCCTACTAACAAATAGAGTGGAACATTCAATTCATGCATGCATATGCACACACATGTAAATTTCTGAAATTTAAACAAGAAATGCTGTGTTAACTGTTTAGTCATTTATTTTTGTAAATGCCAATGATGCAATGTATATTAAATAATAAATTAAATTAAGTAAACATAATATTTAATATGCTTTCTATATAGCAAATATGTTTACAGAGATTATTTACTTTTCAACACAGTCAAACAGAAGTTCTTTTAGTTATTGTTAAATAATATTTATGACATACTGTTAATGTTAAGTAAAATCTAATGCTTCATAATATGCAGTAGCATAAGCAATATCTGCTATGATCAAGCAAGTTATTACCAATTTAAGATTACATTATATCTGTTGTATTGTGCTTACTGAAATCATACCACTAGCATTTTTCTTATTTAACTTATGGGTTAAGTATGACATTTTATTTTTTTATAATACTTATAATTGAATGAAATATTTTCTATAATATTATATGGAAATTCATTCTGACTTAAAAGCTTTTAGATAATATATGAGTAAAAAACATGATTTTATGAAAAAACTGAAATAGATTTATTTAGTATGTATATCATAGAAGATATACATACTAATAAATATGTCTTGAATCCCATTATTTTAATAATTTTAGTACTTTAAAAATATATGCTCACATTTTATATGTTAAATTAAAGCATGTTTATTTTACAACATTTCTATGTTTTCCTTAGAAAATTTCCCTTAAACAATTTGAGTTCTAGTGGGTATTTTTTACAAATATTAAGATCTCAAAATTATGGTATGTAAAATTTGCATCTTGAAGAAATGGAAGTATTTTTGAATACCTGTGATTTAACCTTTGCTTAAATGGATGAAACTTAGCATTAAATTTGAATTCCTAATAAATCCTTAATAATAATGTTGAACTAAAAGATTAAATTCTCCATATACTTTCATATATTATATTTAACTTCAGTTATCTAATAAAAAATCAGTGCTAGATATGATACAAAGTTTTGAGATTGAACTGAACTCTTTCTTTTCCTCAGGCAAACAGAGTTTATTTTAATAACATTAATTCAGTGGCAACACAGTAAATATTACTGCCTTGTAAGGAGAACTGTGGTGGTAACCTGGTTTCTGAGGCCTGACAAATGACTTACAAATGTAACTGTCTGGGTAAAATTCCTACTGCTATTAGTAAGACTTACTGGAAAATGAAAAGTGAAAAGAAGCTGTCTATTTTAAATGCATGTCTATAATCTTGAGTTTTCTGTCTTTCAGAATCAATATGTTCATCACACACAGTTGAAAAAAGGAGATAATTTGCAATATATGAAGATTGGTGAGAATAACAATAAAGAGGACAGCTGAGAATTCTTAAAGGAAGCAGCATCATGGAACTGCATAATGATTTAATTATTTCATTGATGTATGGAGAGGACAAAAATATTTCCATTTTAAGAAATATTACATTTATTTATTTATTTATTTATTTGATATGTAACAGGTAGGTTCATCATGTGAGTAATCATCAAATAAAACCATTGAATTAATAATTTATAACACAAAAATCCAAGAATATAATGTACATGTATAATTTGGTATTGCCTTCCCTGAATGTTTCTTTTTTTTCTCCCAGCCCATAATTCCCATGTACATGGCCACAAATATTTTTTAGTTTTCCATAAGCAAAAAATACTGGCAATTTACATTAATAAAGGCTCTACTTTTCTAATGACTGAAATTTATTGTTATTGAGGTACCTGAAAACAAAAAAAATCCTGCAAAATAGAAAAGAGTGAAAAATGATTTCTTCCAACTAAGATCAGAGCATCATAAAGATAATTAGATAACCGCAATCTTTCTGGCATTTTTAAAAGGAAAATGAATTTAATTTTTTAAATTTAAATTAGAAACTATCTTGTTTTACCTATCAATCTCAGTTCTCTCTCCCTTCCCTCCTTCCTGTCCCTCACCAACACCCTATTCCATCCCCTGTCTGTTCCTCAGGGAGGGTGAGGCCTTTCATGGGGGATCTTCAAAGTATGTCACATCATTTGGAGCACGGCCTAGGCTCTCCCCTCGGTGTCTAAGCTGAGAGAGTGCCCATTTTTGTTGAATGGGTTCCCAAATGCTGAAGAATCTATTACTACATAAAGCCATGCTGACCAGAGAATATGGTTCACATACATTCAAAGGATTATAAGACATTGGTATTAAATATATGTCTTAAAAAGGGAAACTTAATAGTAAAGGACTCAAAACAATCTCATTAGATCAGCAGACATGTCATTTTTGGGGATATGGGAACTGGATTATGTAGCATGACTTAGAGATCATTTTATTGACTTTTCTCCCTAGTCTTGTATACTTCTACCATCAGTCTTTGTGCTTTTCTGTTTTTGGTTTCTGGCCATCCATGCATGTACTTCTTTTAGTGACATGGGCATCAAGTTAAATCAAATATTGATTGACCCCTCCCTCCCACAAGATCAGTGCCACCATTCCCACAGAACATCTTGCAAGTAAGACATAGTTTAGGTGGAGGTTTTGTAGCGGGGTTGGCATCCAGATTCCTTTCTGTAGCCTGCAAAGTACCTTCCAAGGCCAAAAAAACTAGAATGTAGGAGTGAAGGCTCCACGTAGACACCAGCCCGACCTTTCTATATCCAATGAGCTGCATGTAGGCTGAATTCAGCAGTGGGGCCCCTTGTTAGATTTTTGGAGAGCAACCCTCAATCCTAGCATCAGCCTAAGAATTTTTAAGGATCTTCATGGAACTCCCTCGGTCAGTAACTCAACCTAATGCAACCCATTCCCAACACTGGAAGCCTTGCCTGGCTACAAATAATGGCTACTTCAGACTCTGTATCCTCCATTCCTAAGAGTTCTCAATGGAGTCAAGTTCACAGAATCCAGGAAGTTTCCATTGTGCTAGGTTTCAACACCACTTACAGATGCCCAACATTCTCTCATTCCATCTCTTCACTCCAAACTGATTCCTCTTTCCCCTGTACCTACCTATACTCAAATCAACCTCCAAAATTTATTCCATTTTCCAAAATACTGTTTATCCATTGTTCTCAGCTTAAATTAGAGGGAAAATGAGACTTTAAAATAGACATGAAAACCAGAAGTCATGTGGCTGCTTCTGAAACACATCAGCGTTTCAGAGACCCATAGAAGAAGCAGTCTGGGCTGTTGCTACACAAGTCTTTTTAAAGGGTGCCTGGCACTGTCAGGTGTAATAGCTGAGGTATCTTTGTATCTTGTTTGATGTTGAATCCAAGGGCAAAGCCCTGACTTATTTGCCAAAAGCAAATCTGTTATGTGAGGAAAAGTTTCTATTTCTAGGCCTGATCATCCAGGAATTTTTTGAGTAAATATTCCAGATAGTAAAAAATAGTAAATTGAGACATGTAAAATAATATGTAATTTCTTTGGTTTCTGGCATGGGAATTTAAACATCATAGGACTAGTTCTTAAAACTATAATTTAAATCAAATTAGAAATGAAAAAAATTGTATAAAACTATGCAAGTCAAAAATAATTATTTAAAGAGATTAGTTGTGAAGTTTATATGCCTGTTAAGGAGCTCCAAAGGAATACAGTAGTAAGAATTTGTCATAATTAACAAAACATTAATGATAATGCAATCAGGAATAATGAAACCTAAAAAATAAGTCAATGAGTCAGTAAGGGTTTAATTACATGATTCTGAGTTTTTATTACAAATTTTTGTACTTTTAAGTAATACATAATTTTTATAGTCTAAAAAGTAGGTGCACAAATGTTTGTTATGATAGACAATAATAAATGCAAAACAAACTCCATCAAACTTATAAATTGTAAGAACTGTCTTTAGACATATTAATACAGGTTAACACATATTTTACAATGCTTTTAACTGCTTCTATGAACTCCAGTTTCATTTGTTTGATTATAAAATTTTATTTTATTTTGTCTGCAAGTAGCTAACATTATGCAGATATCTATAAATGTTTAAAACTATAATAAATTGAGATTATATTATGTGGGAATATCCAATGTCCAAAATAGACAACTAAAAGCATAGTTAGGGAAATGACATCATATATCCTTCAATGTCAAAGTATACTCTCCTTAATAAATTATGTAACAAATGTAAAATATAACTAGAGAATCAGACAAGGGGTATTATAGCCTGACATTGCTGTAATTAGGAATGAAAAAGTAGCCACAATTCAGGACATAATAAAGTATACCATCTGGGCATGCCAGCTATAAATATTAAATATGGAAAGAGAAAGGACAAACGAAGCTAATATAAGCACTGAGTAATTTTGCAAATTCGTAAAGAATCAAAGGAAATCAAAGTATCATTATAGTCTCTAAGTGCTTCTAAGGATAATTTGTTGATAAAAAAGAGTTGGCATCACTTCATAATTTACAACAGAAGATAGAAGGCAGATGACAGAAACAGATGCATACTTCCAAGAAGGGGCAAGAAGGAATACTGGAGCAAATCAGGATCCTTTGAAAAACAGACCAAATCATCCACAAGAAAATAAAGACAGAAATAGCATGAGCTACTCTGAATTGGTTAAATTATCTCATCCTATTGATACAAATCACTAGCCCATAGCCTCACAAGTGTGGAAGTGTCAAATAGAATTGATAACCTATTGGTAGTCCACAACTCTTCCAGAACAAATAAAATATTAGAAGTTAAAGAAGATAATTACCTTCAGAGATACATTTCACAAAGTCAGATTGTTAATACATTCTGCAGAAGATGACAGGAAAGGAATGCTTCTTTTATCCACCAACCATCCACTACTGAGCATTGACTATCCATTTATCTTAAGATATTTGAGACCCCATTCTAATTGTAATCTCAGACACAATAAAAATGAACGTTCCTTAGAGGTAAAATTAATATGTTAGTGTCTCCTGAGAACATCAGAATGAGCTGAGGACAATTTTACTTTAATTTTCCCTTTACTTTATCTCATATATCTGTGCTATATTCATAATGTCTCCTATGCATATTGGTTTCATAAATAGTTAGATTCATATATGAAGATTTTATATGTATATATTGAAAATGTATCTGAAAAAAATTAATAGTATCTGTGCCTCAGTAGTAAAATCTAAGAAATCTTAATCCCATGAAGCAATAGTTTTAATATTCACAAAAGTATTTTTCTCATTTCTTTTATCACTGCTTCATACTCATAAACAAAACCACTGAGAAACATTTTACAACTGACAATATTGATTACAAAGCCCTTTCCTGTTACCTACTGGCCCTAGTAATCTTCATATTCTAGGAGCAGCTATTCAAGTCTAATCTGTTTTACTTAACTCTTTTCAGAAAGACAAGGTCAGACAAATTCCCAACCCTTTTGAACTTGCAAAACACTTAATGTCAGTTTCATTTTTAATAAACCAAATGTGATCAAACAAAGTAGCTTAAAAGCAAGCACTGATTCAAATAAAATGTTTCATTCCATTTAATATTTGTGTTTATATTTTACTGTACAACGTTTTATTGACAGACACATATTTGCAGCATATACCAAAATGGGCTTCATGGGAATTTAAATAACATGTACTACTTTTCAACATTATAGATGGTTAGAGATTCATAAATATATTACAACTTTGAGCAACTAATTTTATTGACCTGTTACTACTACTTGTAAGAGATGACAAGAGTCTAATTATTAAGTTTACAAGAGTTATAGCAATTTTTAAGCAAGGCTTTTGTGGAGCTTCAGAAACTGATATGGAATCAGTTCCAGCAAATACATAATATTGTATTTAACATGAATCATGCTTAAAAGCCTTCATTTAGGGTTCAAAAGAAATGTTACAATAAGCAGTGGAATTAAAGTCTGATGTCTACAGAAAAAGAATCTTTGCTTCCTTCCTCCCCTGTCCCCCAATGACCCCCTATCTCATTCACTTTCTCTTCTCCAGGGAGGGTGATGCCTTCCATGGGGAATCTTCAAGTCTGTCATATCATTTGGAGCAGGACCTAGGCCCAACCTCGTGTGTCTACGCAGAGAGAGTATCTCTCTATGTGAAATGGGCTCCCAAAGTCCATTTGTACACTAGGCATAAATATGATCTACTACCAGAAGCCCCATAGACTGTCCAGTCCTCCTAACTGACACCCACATTCAGAGGGACTAGTTTGGTACTATGCTGGTTTCCCAGGTATCAGTCTGGGGTCCATGAACTCTCCATCATTTTTTTTATATTCATACTCCTCCACTTTTTATTTGAATGAAGCAAAGTGTTTCCAGTTTGAACAAGAAAAGTTAACCCTGGCATCCACTGGGCTGAGCACTCAATACAAACATTCCTAAGAAGGAAGGTAGAACTCTCCATCTTTTTAAGATCAGATGTTTCTGTTGGTTTCTCAGCCTGGTCTTAACCTCTTTGCTCACAATTCCTCCCTCTCTACAGCTGGATTCCAGAGTTCATCTCAGTGATTAGCTGTGGGTGTCTGTTTCAACTTCCATCAGATACTGAATGAAGGCTCTAGGATGGCATATAAGGTAGTCATTATACAGGAAGTCATTTAATGTAGTCTTTCCATTATTGCTTAGACTCTTAGTTGGAGTCTTCCTTGTAGATCTCTGGACATTTCCATATTGGCAGATTTCTCTTTAGACCTATAATGTCTCCCTCTATTGTTGTACCTCTTTTCTTGCTCTCCTGTATCCCCTCACCCCAACTCAAAGTTCCTGCTCTCTCATGTCCTTCTCTTCCTTCCTCTTCTCCCCGTTTCTTTCTCTTAATTTCCTATCCCCTTCCCCCATGCTCAGGAAACCTTGTCACTTTCCCCTACTCTGAGGGATCATTTATATATCTCTTTTAGGGTCCTACTTGCTTCCTAGCTTTTCTGGTGGTATGAATTGCAGGCAGGAAATGCTTTTGCTGTTTTCTTAAATGTGAAAAAATAAACAAGCTAAAATCAGTGAAAATCAGGAGCAAGACAAGAATCATCGATTTCTTAGTGTGCCGTTTTCTCCACTGGACTGAGGGAGTATTGGGTAGCCAGGTAATGCATGCAAACAGAGAAAGTGTATGGTGTTTGACTCATGTTGGCACTTTCACCAGAAAGTAGCTTGCTGGAAGAATATTTTTGTCTCTAAGGATTATACTATATGCTATCTCACAGGGTAACATACAATCAGTAAATTTCTTGCTATAATAGACCACAGTAAAAATAAGTGCAAAGAATTAAGGATTTGCTTTAAGGATGATGCAACATTAGCTTGGGATAGCACTTCACTATCTGCTGGCAGGGTGAATTCAGGACACTATTGTTCTCTATCTCTCTGAGAGCATTGGGTCAATAACTTCAGACATTCCATAAGTTTTGTTCTGTGATTATTTTCTTTCCAGAATCATGCATTCCTAGGGGTTATCCAATATACCAATGCATATAAGGAATTGTATCCAGTAAACAATTAATACAGAGTATTGCTGTGGGAAAAATCCCCAAGGTATAATGAGCCTGAAAGAGCTCTTAACACAAGAAGTCTATAATGAGACAGCTAACATATTTAGAAGTTAGTATTCCTTATTGTCTTGCAGGTAACATTATTGAGATATGCGTCTCTGGTGACAATATTATTCATCACCTTGCTAAATGAGATGTATATGCCATGAGATAAGTATCTCTGATGAGCAGAATTCCCACTGCATATTGCTGTGTTCCATAATAGTATTGGTTCTAAAAAATCATAAAAAGGCCTAGCACAAATATTTTTAATAGGTATAATCAGCAATGAGTGTGTATATGTTTATACATAAACAATGTCACATTTGGTCTATGAGAAGATTATCTCACATTTAGTCTCTTAGTTATAAATACCAACTCTTTCATACTCCAGAATATATTAGATTGGATGAAAAAATTGCATGTCTGCTGGCTGGTATATATTTATACACACAGTCAAACACATACGCACACACATGTATACAATAGTGAAATAAAGTTTTATGCTTATCTTTTTTTCCTCTCTGATATTTTTCCACATTTCCATCAACGTATTGCACACATTCATATGTTCAGCCACACACAAGTCTTGAGTATACATGTACACTGCATGTGCAATACAACCCTAGCTGAGGTATTCTTCTAAATCAAATTGTTAACCACTATATTAAAATATCAGCTAAAATAATCAGTTTAAATACAAAATTTTCAAATGCAGAAGAGAATCTGTTGGGGAAGTAATGTGTATATGTCAATAAAACACTGTTGGCCAATAGGGAACCAAGATATGTGGGACTAGGATTTCAGGAGGACTCTGGGAAGAACAAACACAGGAAGTCAAGATTTAACCACCATGGGGTAGGAAGCCTGGGAATTTCTCCAGTAAGGGAAATACTTAGATTAACAATTATGGGATAAATACTTAAGTCAGAGCTAGCCAGTAAGAAACAAGCAAGGCCAACAGCTTCATAATTAATATAGCCTCCTGTGTGTTTATTTGGGACTGATGCAGCCCTGGAACCAGGCTGGTGGGAAGGCTTCCTTTTACATAATGGTGATCAGGAGTGGGATGATGAATTTCCACTTAGAATGACAAAAGATTTAAAGGAACTTTAGAAAAAGAATAACAGAGAGAAGCACAGATTTTTGGTAGTAGCATTTTCTCAGGTGGGCTCTATTGTGCTAGCGACAAACAAAGACTCATGCAGCTTGCTTAAGGGAGTCTTCCTGACTCACCATAAACAAAAAACAAACAAACAAACAAACAAAAAAACAAGGTTCTTTTAAGAGACTCTGCTAATGATTGAAAGGTGTGTACATACAGCTGGAAGTGGCAGTGACCACATTGCCGGCAGCTTTTGCTAGATGTCAGCATAGACTGGGATGGTAAGCTGGTATCACGCTTATGCCCGCCATCTTGTAAAAATGGCAGTTTAAACAGCTGCGGTTTTAACAGATAAGACACGTGGCCAGAAAAACATAAAGATTTACAGTAAAGTCAGATTTTGATGAAGAAATCCTCTAAAGGTTTACAGTGTGTTTAAAAATATACGTAAGATTGAGAGAGAAAAGGAAAGACATAGTGGTAAATAAATAGAGAAGCTGGATGTGGTGGCGCATGCCAGTAGGATTTGCTGCAGAGGCAAGCAGATTTCCAAACAGAAATCCTGTCTCAGAGAAATAAAGAAATAAAAGTAAAAGAAATACAGTAATAATAATAGATAAATAAATAAGCCATGTAAAGATGGAAAATACACAGAAAGTCTGGATACTGTATACATTGTGTTTTTCAGTTTTTTGATTGCTCAGGAAGGAACAATTGCTAAAGTACACTTGATTATAAATGCTGCTGAATTAATTCAACATATATCTTTTGAAAATGCCTTGACTTCAAAATTTAAGTATGAGGATATGTTACTTGGGAAAGGAGTTTTTGTTTATGTTTCTACAGAAAATAAAAAGTTGAGGATTTCTTCCAGGCTTCTGTGGTTTGAGGAACCAAAACCCCTGGAAGCAATGGCTGAAGTGATTCAACATCTAAAACAGCTAAGATGATGCAGCCTTACAGACCCTGAAACTAAGGACTTATATGGGTTTTTTAGTTTTGTCATGATCCCCATGGTATAGACAGTGCCCCCTTTCCAGCATGAAGCAGTTTGGAATGAGAGACTTCCTAACTCCCATCTTGTGTACTAATCTTTGTTTTCATTTATATGGGATTACTTATAAGTGGTTAATGATCACAACCAATCTCTTTATAAAGGAAAAAGGGGATTATGGTATGTAAATGAATACTTTATATTTGTATGGTTTTTCATTTATTGATACAAATTTAAGGTAAATTTTGTGATGTGTCTATTTCTCCTCTTGATTAAGTATTGTGCTTATACTGATCTTTTATAACATAATGCACAATTCAATACAGACTATAGATAGTTACTTATAATCATAAGAACTTATTGTTAGATAAGTTAGGTTTTCTAGACATACAGAAATATATTTGAGATAGATACACAGTCTTCAAACCTTTCAAAGACCTTCAGAAAATGGCATTTAAAATGGTTTAGGGTTTTTCTTGACAATGGGATATGTCTGCTCCTGGTATCACCTATTACGACTGAGTGGAAGATGGGCATCAAAGAAACTTGTTGTGGAGTTTGCTTTCAACATGGCAAGATTAGCCATTTGGGCAAGAAACTGCCATTGCCTGGACTTCTTGACTGTTGCTGTATAAACTGGACATGCAGGACCCACAGGAAAGTGACTACTGAACTCAAACAGTCCTGCAGGGTTCCTAATTCATGGAAGAGTCTACAAGACATTCTGCAGGACACAGAAAAATGACTGACAGACTGCCAATGAAGATGGACAGTTTGAAATTTCCTGCTTTGCTGAGAAGTGTTCCAGACACACTGTGGCCTATGGGCTGAAGATCGATGCCCCAACGTTACAGAGGAACTTTGGGTGACTGTCCAGGAAGCGAGTGTCTCTGTCAGTTCTAGTGTTTATATATTATCCTTCTGTGGTCTTTGATGGAGTTGAGGATAGATAGTTATAGTTTTCCTTAGTTATGATAAAAGATAAGCTACATATAGAACTTTGGACTCACAAAAATGGGATGGATGATATTTTCTTTAAATCTTGCTAAATGTTGATAGACAAAATATTGTAACTGCGTTCTTACTTGATAACTGTTCTGTTATATATAATTTGACTGTGTTAAAGTTAAGACCTTTCTTTTTGTTTAGACAGAAAAGAGGAGATGATGGGGGAAGTCCTGTGTATATGTCAATAAAGCACTGTTGGCCAATAGAGAAGCAAGATAGGTGGGACTAGGAGTTAAGGAGGACTCTGGGTAGGAGAAACACAGGGAGTCATGATGTAACCACCATGGGGTAGGAAGCTAGGGAAATTCTCTGGTAAGAGAAATACTTAGATTAACTATTATGGGGTAAATACTTAAGTCAGAGCTAGCCAGTAAGAAACAAGCAAGGCCAACAGCTTCATAAATAATATAGCCTCCTGTGTGTTATTTGGGACTGATGCGGCTCTCAAACCAGGCTGGTGGGAAGGCTTCCTTTTATAAGAATCTATGTTTGTCATTGATTCATATAGTTAGTTACTATTGGATGCAGCAAATTGGAAACATTCAAAGAGACATTTTTGTGGGTAATTGAAATAGGTCTCATTAGATAAATTTGAGGATGGGGTGTTTGTAAATATCCTTGCTGAAGCAAATGTATAATGTAGCTTTATAAACTGTGTTTTAGAACTGTTTTAGGAAACTGGGTGAGACACATTACTTTTAAGTCAGTTTTATACCCAGACACTTAAATATACTAAGTATAACTGAGTACTGCGTCAATAATCAAGCAATATAAAAGTACGTTGTTTGGTTAAAGAAGGCAGTGATTAAGTTGATTCTAAGTCTTTGCTGATTAATTCAAAGTATTTGTAGTAGAAATATATTTGATGTGACATAAATAGCTCTTATTTCTTTTTTTCTTTTCTTACAACTACTTTCAGAAAAGCAAAATCTCTTCCTACTAATACATATATATCAACTCAGGGTCCCTGAGCATTCCTCTACCAGTCCTGATATACTCCAAAGTCTTTCCCTACCACTCTACTATTATTCAAATTTGGATGGAAGTACAGTGAACATGAAGTTATTCTCTACTTGTTGGGCAAAGTCATGAGATAATGAAAAATTGCTGGTTCCTTTATCCTGTAATGAGAATTTGTCAAAGGAGATGGATGGTTTTAAGGTTTTGATATGAGAATTTAATCTCTTTTGTATATGAGGTTTAGGTATTTGAAATATAATGTGTTAAAATACAATTGTTGAAGAAAATGGGAATATCAGCTTTCTAAAATGTTACCTTACAAGCATTTGAGCTAGGGAAAATATAGGCAGGACAAAGAACTACAAATGTCATAGTGGAGGGTTAATAGTCATTGATTCAATTCTTTGATATGTACAACATAATGTATACATGATGAGTAAGCCAATACATACTACTGTTTATGTGCTCCTTTTTACTTAATAATAGTACACTCACTTTGAAGATACTTTTACATTCATACTTCCTATGTGGCATACATTGTCTCCTTTTAATACATTGAAAGACGTCCAAGGATGTCAAATGTATATAGCCATATTTGACATTTGAGCTTTTGTCCTTGGCTCCCTTGTTATCTTCTAGGAATAACTGGTGTGAGCTACTGAAAATATACTGACATGCACTGAAGTTGACCTTTGCCTAAAATACAAGACATAATAATACTTAATACTTCAATAATATAATTCAACAGCAATATAGGAATAAAACAGTGATAGTTAGTTGGCATAATTTTATATTAAGTTGACATAAATACAATGCAATGACAGAAGTGACAAAATAAATGACAAGTTATTCTTTAAAATGTCAGTTATTATGTTGACTTGATGTACATTTACTGTTGATTGCAAATTCAAAGACTTTTTTGAAAAATTGCTTCAAAACAGAGAAAGTCATTACATTTATGCATATAAATTACAAGTGTTTTGTGTACCATTCTATACTTTATTACTTTATATACATTTATTAATGAAAACAACTTTAATTTCTAAATGTTCATCTGATTTCATTGTACATTTATTAATAAGACAATATAATTAAACATAAATTAATAATTTGATGAAATGGAAATAATTATAAAATAAGTTTTCAACATTAATTAGAGAATTAAATAATTTGTTAATTTTATATTTATAAAAATATTTTATTATCTGTCTCACACTAGTAATAATTACATTATTTGGATAACTGTATAAATCAAAAGTAGTAATGAAGTTGGCAGTATAGGACAATGAAATAATTTCAATTCCAGTATGTAATGTATTTATTTTAATATAAGAGGAAAGGTTCATATAATCTTTCAAATCATTCAGTGACATTACATTTCTGTTTTTGTTAGTTGTAGTTTAGAATGCACTTTTTTCATAAAAACTAGCATTTGTTCTGAAAAATTTCTGTATTAATTTTATTAAAGATTCTTGATTTTGATAGATAAATATATAAATAAATAGATAATAGCCTTAAATATATTGACAGACAATAGACAAATTGCAGAGACATAATAGATACGTGACAAATAGATGACAGCTAGGTAGCTAAATAAAAAGATGATAGATAGAAGATAGATACATATATTAAAACATACATACATAAATACACACATACATAGATAATAGAGTGAATGCATTTCAAATGTATTATTGTATGTGATCAAAAATCTACAGCACAGATTCGAGAGTTGAAGCCAAATGAGAATCCTCAAATGTCCTTAACATTACTCTGAGAAGCATTTTAGCTTAGATTGAAGAGAAACTATGTCCTGTTTTTGAAAGTGTGAAATTCACAGCCCAAGATTTGAAAGAAGGATTGATATAAAAGGAAGTTGTCGAAGAACTCACACAACAATTGTTTTCTTAAGAGAATAACCATGTACAGTGAATTCTTTCCAGGATCCCATGGAGAATTAAATCAGCGTCAACAACAAACTAGCAAAGTTCATGATACATATAAAATATATAGAATCAGCAAACATCACATTATTTGAAAGCAACAGCAGCAATTTGTTTGATAATCACAAAACGCAGAACATTAAGAGATTAGAGTTTCTACTTGTGACTTGATTAAATAAGTTCATATTTCCATTTTTATTATGCTAACTTACTCTCTCATCCAGCATATCGTTCTCCATCTCTTCTGCTCAAGACGTTCTCTGCACACCAGTTCTCTGATGACGCCTTATGGAGTTTACTTCTTTTTATTGCTAAGGAAAGAGCAGACCAACTGAACAGCAGTGACAGGTATCATTATGTTTAATGAGTGTGAAGTAAGAAGCATAATATTTTACAAATATCTAAAATTCTTAAAAACGGAAAAGCAGAGATACCATTTAGGTGATGCCATTAGAGTGATGAAAGTTCAGTGTTGCAAGGGACTTGCAGGTGACACAAAACTCAACTATTAGCAGGAAGTTTTGAAACACTGAACATATTTGCCATTTATTTAGTATTAATTGACTTTTTTCTCTACTGCGAGACATTTTGATTATATGCTCTCCCACAGAAAGAGTACTCAGAGTAAGAAGGTAAATGTGTATGCAGTGCCAAGA
This sequence comes from Mesocricetus auratus, assembly GCF_017639785.1. Lineage (NCBI taxonomy): Eukaryota > Metazoa > Chordata > Mammalia > Rodentia > Cricetidae > Mesocricetus > Mesocricetus auratus. The sequence continues at coordinate 38,595,499 of NW_024429190.1, forward strand.
ATAGGACTAACTACAGACCAAATTTTATTTTTACATTTTCTACAGACTATGCAATACTAAAATGATAATTTTAGACATAAATTCATGTATAGTATTTATTATTACTTTGTGATTTGATTAAATTGCTTTTTCTTTGAGAGCCATATAAGATTAAAAATTTGTGAATATAATAACTTTAAAAACATTAATTTGACTTTTTTCCAAACATGTTTACTGTACTGTTTTTTCTCATTTTCTCTCTCTCTTTCTGTCTCTCTCTCTCTCTCTCTCTGTGTGTGTGTGTGTGTGTGTGTGTGTGCGTGCGTGCATGCATGTATGCATGCGTTTGTGAGAATTTAACACAAACTAGTTATCTGAGAAATTAAGAGACCATCTCTCCATATGTTTGCTTCTAAGCTAGCCTGTGGGACATTTTATTGGCGGGGATGGTCTGAGATAGGATTATTCTGTGTAGCTTTTGAATGTGTTTTGGAACTTGCTCTGTAGACCAACCTGGCCTCAAACTCATACAGATCTGCCTGCTTCTGGCTACCAAGTGCTAGGACTAAAGGTGTTCACCATCACCACTCAGAAATATTTTCTCAATTAATGATTGATGTGGATTGTGGGAAATCATAGCTCTGGATAGATGTCCTGAAACATAATTACAGGTAAGCTGAGCAAGCTGTGTGGATCAAGCAAGTAAGCAGCACTCCTCATAGCCCCTGCATCAATCCCTTCCTTTAAGTTCCCTGAGTCTCATCCTGAACCTTCTTCAATAATGAACTGTGACATAGAGATTTACATGAAACAAACACATTCCACACCAAGTTACTTTTGGACATGGTATTTTATCATAACAATAAAATCCCTAAGACACTTACTCATTTTATACTCTCCAAAATACTCAGGGTAAAATTTATTTGTTCTTTTAAAGAAATGTAGTGAATTTAAATTACAAAGATACTCCATGGTACAAGAAAGACTTTTTTCAACATTATTAATAATCTACAGAAGAACAAACCAATTATAAAATTCTAAACTCAAATGTTTATTTTACATCATGAAATGTTCCTATAACTATACATTTATAATGTGTTGATACCATATTTGATGAAAGTGTTAATACCATTATTGTCATGTAAGTTGAGAAATACCTTCTTATAATAAGAACATAATTTCTTGAAAGAAAAAATATTAAAATGGAGTAGTGCTCATTGTTAGACCACATGCATGTTTCATGGCTTCAGTCACAAGCATCAGAACATTCTTATCATTATTCTTGTGTACAAACACACACATAAACACACACACACACACCATTTTATTTGTGAAATCATTTAATTACTATTGAATTGCCAACACCATATTATTGATGCTTTGGAAATTTGTGTATTTCCTTTTATTTATGTCAGCATTTATTTCTTTTTTAAAAAGTCATGCTTTGCTCTTAAATTCTTTTTTTATATTTTATTTTTAAATTTAAATTTAAGTTAGAAACAAGCTTGCTTAACATGTCAATTCCAGGACCATCTCACTTTCCCTCCCCTCCTCCTGTGCCCTCCCACCAGCCCCCCTAATATCCCCTCATTTCCCAAGGGAGGGTGAGGCCCTCCATGGAGGGGTCTATAGTCTGTCATTTCATCCAGGGCAGGGCCTAGACCCTCCCCCAGGAATTCAGGGTGAGAGTGCATCTCTAATTGTTGGATGGGAGCACAAAGGCCATTTTTATACAAGGGATAAATATTGATCTACTACCCAAGGCTCAATAGATAACCTAGGCATTCTCACTGACACCCACATTCAGGGGGCCTTGATCAGTCCCATGCTGGATTCCCAGGCATCAGTGAGGGATTCAAGAGCTAACCCTTGTCAGGTCAGTTGTTTCTGGGGGTTAAACGAGCCCAGTCTTAAATCCTTTGGTCATCAGTCCTCCCTCTCTGTCACTGGATTTCTTAAATTCAGCTCAGTGCTTAGCCGTGGGAGTCTGCCTATGCTTCCATCAGCCACTGAATGAAGTTTCTGTTTCCCAGACTCTCTGGCCATGGGATTGTAGGCGGGCACTCCCCAGATATATGTCTAAAATCCATATATGAGAGAGTACATGCCATGTTTCCCTTTTTGTGACTGGGTTACCTCACTCAGGATGGTTTCTTATAATGCCATCATCCATTTGCCTGCATATTTCAGGATTCCATTGTTTTTTTTCTGCTGAATAGTACTCCATTGTGTAAATGTACCACATTTTCTATAACCACTCTTTGGTTGAGGGGCATCTAGGTTGTTTCCAAGTTCTGGCTATATCAAATAATGCTGCTATGAACATAGTGGAACAGACATCCTTGTTGTATGAATGGGCATCTTTTGGATATATGCCTAAGAGTGGAGTTGCTGGGTCTTGTGGTAGGTTTATTCCCATTTTTCTGAAGCATCTCCATACTGATTTCCAAAGTGGCTGTATCAGTTGGCACTCCCGCCAGCAGTGGAGGAATGTTCCCCTTTCAAAACAACCTCTCCAGCATAAATTTTGGTTGGTGGTTTTGATTTCAGCCATTTTGGCAGGAGTAAGATGATACCTCAGAGTTGTATTGATTTGCATTTCCAAGATGGCTAAGGATGTTGCACACTTTCTCAAGTGCCTCTCAGCCATTTTAGACTCCTCTATTGAGAATTCTCTATGTAGTTCTGTAGCCCACTTTTTAATTGGATTCAATGGTGTTTTTGGAGACGTGATTCTTGAGTTCATTGTAATTTTTGTAGATCAGCCCTCTGTCAGATGTGAGGTTAGTGAATATTTTTTTCCATTCTGTGGGCTGCCTTTTTGTCTTGCTGACTGTGTCCTTTGCCTTAAAGAAGCATCTCAGTTTCAGGAGGTCCCATTTATTAATTGTTGATCTCAATGACTGTGCTACTAGTGTTTTGTTCATGAAGCTGTCTCCTGTACCAATTCGTTCGAGGGTACCATCCAATTTATCTTCCAAGAGATTCAGTGTGGCTGGATTTATGTTGAAGTCTTTGATCCATTTGCACTTAAGTTTTGTGCATGGTGATAGACATGGATCAATCCACATTCTTCTACATACCAGCATCCAGTTATGCCAGTACCATTTGTTGAAGATGCTTTCTTTTTTCCAGTGTATATTTTTGGCTTCTTTGTCGAAGATTAGATGTTCATACATGTATGGGTTGATATCAGGGTGTTCGATTTGATTCCATTGGCCTACCTGTCTATTATTGTGACAATACCAAACTCTTTTCAGGACTACAGCTCTAGAATAGAGCTTGAGGTCAGGGATGGTGATGCCTACAGATGTTGCTTTATTTAGTAAGTTATTTTGCCTATCCTGGGTCTTTTGTTTATACATATAAAATTTATTAGTGTTCTTTCAAGGTCAGTGAACAATTGTGCCGAAATTTTGCTAGGAACAGCATTAAATCAGTAGACTGCTATTGGCAAGATTGCCATTTTTATTATGTTGATCCTACCAATCTAAGAGCATTGAGGACCTTTCCATTTTCGGGTATCCTCTTTGATTTCTTTCTTTAAAGACTCAAAATTCTTGATATACAGGTTTTTCATTTCCTTGGTTAACATTACCCCCAGGTATTTGATGCTGTTTATGGCTATTGTAAAGGGTGATGTTTCTCTGATTTCTTTCTCAGCCACTTCATCATGTGTTTACAATAGGGCCACTGATATTTTTGACTTAACCTTCTATCCTGCCACTGTGCTGAAGGTGTTTATCAGTTCTAGGAGTTCCCTTGGGCAGTTTTTTGGGTCATTTATGTAAACTGTCATATCATCTGCAAATAGTGAAAACTTGACTTCTTCTTTTCCTATTTGTATCCCCTTGATCTCCTTTTGTTGTCTTATTGCTCTAGCTAGAAATTCAAGTACAATATTGAAGAGATATGGAGAGAGTGGACAGCCTCGTCTTGTTCCTGATTTTAGAGGAATTACGTTGATTTTCTCTCTATTTAGTTTGACATTAGCTGTTGGTTTACTGTATATTGCTTTTATTATGTTCAGGTATGTTCCTGTTATCCCTGATCTCTCTATTAACTTTATCATGAAGGGGTGCTGGATTTTGTTAGAGGCTTCTTCAGCATCTAGTGAGATGATCATGTGGTTTTTCTTTTGCAGTTTGTTTATATGGTGGATTACATTGATAGATTTTCTAATGTTGAACCATCCCTGCATTCCTGGGATGAAGCCTACTAGATCATGGTGGATGATTTTTCTGATGTGTTCTTGAATCTGGGTTGCTAGTATTTTATTGAGTATTTTTGCATCAATGTTCATGAGGGAAATTGGTCTATAGTTCTCTTGCTTAGTTGTGTCTTTCTGTCGCTTGGGTATCAAGGTATTTGTAGCCTTGAAAAAAGAGTTTGGCAGTGAGCCTCCTGCTTCTATTGTGTGGAATACTTTGAGGAGTATTAGAATTAGCTCTTTGAATTTCTGGTAGAATTCTGCACTGAAGCCATCTGGGCCTGGGCTTTTTTTTTTTTTTTTTGGTTGGGAGACTTTTGATGACTGCTTCTATTTAATTAAGGGTTATAAGTTTAGATTGTTTATCTGTTCTTGGTTTAGATTTGGTAAGTGACATCTATCCAGGAAATTGTCCATTTCCTTTAAATTTTTGAATTTTTTGGAGTACAGATTTTCAAAGTATGCCCTGATGATTCTCTGGATTTCCTCAGAGTCTGTTGTTATGTCCCCCTTTTCATTTCTGATTTTGTTAATTAACATGCTCTCTCTCTGTCATTTGGTTAGTTTGGATAGAGGATTGTCTATTTTGTTGACTTTCTCAAAGAACCAACTCCTTGTTTCATTGATTCTTCTCAATGTTTTCCTGGTTTCTACTTGATTGATTTAAGGCCTCAAATTGATTATTTCCTGGCATCTGCTCCTGCTAGGTGAGTTTGCTTTTTTTTGTTCCAGAGCATTCAGCTGTGCTATTAATTCCCTAGTGTGACTGTTCTCCAGTTTCTTCACGTGGGCACTTAGAGGTATGAACTTCCCTCTAAGCACTGCTTTCAGAGTGTCCCATAAATTTGGGTATGTTGTGTGTCTTAATTCTCATTGAATTCTAGGTCTTTAATTTATTTTTTATTTCTTCCTTTACCCAAGCATGGTGCATTTGTGCATTGTTCAATTTCCATGTGTTTGTAGGGTTTCTGCGATTTGTGTTATTGTTGAATTCTAATTTTAATACCTGTTGGTCTGATAAGGTACAGGTAGTTATTCCAATTTTTTTGTATCTGTGGAGATTTGCTGTTTCCTATTATGTGGTCAGTTTTAGACAAGGTTCCATGTGGCGCTGAGAAGAAGGTAGATCCCTATATGCTTGGGTGGAATGTTCTATAGATGTCTGTTAAACCTAGTTGTGTCATAACTTCTATTAGTTCTTTTGTTTCTTTGTTAAGTTTCTGTCTGGAGGTCCTGGCTAGCAGTGAGAGCAGAGTGTTGAAGTCTCCTACTAATAGTGTGTGAGATTTTATGTGCGATTTGAGATTTAGTAATGTTACTTTCACAAATGTGGGTACCTTTGTATTTGGGGCATAGATGTTCAAAATTGAGACTTCATCTTGATGGATTTTTCCTTTGATGAATATGAAATGTCCTTCTTCATCTCTTTTGATTGATTTTAATTTGATGTCTAGTTTGTTAGATATTAGGTCTGCTACACCTGCTTGATTCTTGGGTCTCTTTGATTGGAAAATCTTTTCCCAACACTTTACTCTGGGATAATGTCTGTCTTTGATATTGAGATGTGTTTCTTGCATGCAGCAGGAGGATGGGTTCTGTCTTTGTATACATTCTGCTAGTCTGTGTCTTTTTATAGGCGAGTTGAGACCTTTGACATTGAGGGATATTAATGACCATTGATTGATGATTCTTGTTTGTACTTGATTTATTGGTAGTGGAGTTATTGTGTGTAGGTTCTCCTCCCTTTTTCTTTTGTAGTTTGGTAAATTGAGATTACTATTGCCTGTGACTTTGTGAGTGTAGTTATCTTCGTTGGGTCTAGGTTTTCCTTCTAGCACTTTCTGTAGAGCTGGATTCATGGATACGTATTGCTTAAATCTGGCTTTGTCATGGAATATTTTGTTTTCTCCATCTATGGTAGTTTAAAGCTTTGCTGGATATAGTAGTCTGGGCTGGCATCCTTGTTACCTTAGCATTTCTAGGACATCTGTCCAGGATCTTCTGGCTTTCATAGTTTCCATTGAGAAGTCAGGTGTAATTCAGATAGGTCTGCCTTTATATGTTACTTGGCCTTTTTCTTTAGCTGCTCTTAATATTTTATCTTTACTCTGTCGGTTTGATTTTTTGATTATTATATGGCGAGGTGACTTCTTTTTCTGGTCCAGCCTTTTTGGTGCTCTGTAAGATTCTTGTATTTTCTTAGGTATATCCTTCTTTAGGTTAGGGAAGTTTTCTTCTATGATTTTGTTGAATATGTTTTCTGTACCTTTGAACTGTATTCCTTCACCTTCTTCTATACCTATTATTCTCAGCTTTGGCTTCTTCATGGTGTCCCATATTTCCTGGATATTTTGTCTTAGGGATTTGTTGGTTTTGAGATTTTCTTTGGTTGATGACTGTATATCCTCTAATGAGTCTTCAACACCTGAGATTCTCTCTTCTATCTCTTTTATTCAATTGGTGATACTTGCATCTGTAGTTCCTGATTGTTTACCCAGATTTTCTATTTCCAGCATCCCCTTGTTCTGTGTTTTCTTTATTGTTTCTATTTAAGCTTTTAATCCTTCAACTGTTTGAGTTATTTCCTTCATTTGTTTGGTTGTTTTTTCTTAGTACTCTTTAGATTCATTGAGAGATTTGTTCATTTCTTGAATTTTTTGGTTTGCAATTTCCCCCATTTCATGGATTGTTTTTGCTTGTTTTTTTCTTCTATTTCTTTAAAGGATTTCCTCATTTCCTCTTTGAGGGTCTCTATCATCTTCATAAAATATTTTTTAAGGTCTGTCTCCTCTGCTCTGTCTATGTAGTGCTTTTCAGGTCTTGTTTGCATTGGTTCTCTAGATTCTGGTAGAGTCATGTTGGTCTTTCTATTGCTGAGTGAGCTCTTATTCTTTATTCTTCCCATCTCTTTTTTTAGTGGATGCACATGGGGTCTTTCTGTCTCCACTGCTCTCCTTCCTTCCTGAAGCTGAAGCTGGGCATGCTGACATTGAAGCTGAAACTGAATCTGGGGTCGCTGGAGGTTGGGGCCTGGAAAGGCTGATGTCTTTACTGAAGCTGGGGTTGCTGGATGTTGGGGCCTAGAAGGGCTCTTAATTTCTTTGTTTAAAGACTCAAAAATTCTTGTGATACAGGAATATCACTTGTTTGGTTAGCATTACCACAAGGTATTTTATGTTGTTTGTGGCAATTTTAAAGGGTGATGTTTCTCTGATTTCTTCCTCAGCCCTTTTGCCATCTGTATACAGTAGGGCTATTGATTTTCTTGAGTTGATCTTGTAGCCTGCCATTTTGCTGAAGGTGCTATTCAGCTGTAAGTGTTCCCTGATAGAGTACTTTGGGTCATTTATGTAAACTGTCATATCATCTGCAAGTAATGAAAGTTTGACCTCTTCCTTTTCAATTTGTATCCTCTTGATCTCCTTTTGTTGCCATATGGCTCTGGCTAGAACTTCAATAATAATATTGAAAAGTTATGGAGAGAGTGGAATACCTTGTCTTGTTCCTGATTTTAGTAGAATTGAGTTGAGTTTCAGTCCATTTAATAAATTCTTTATAATAATAAATATAAATTTATTTTGTTAACTTTCTTCCTTTGGGTCTGGCTTATTTGTGTTTCTTCATAGATTTCTTGTTATAACTTCTAATATGTTTTTATATTTATAGGCTACATCTTATTTTTTTTGCTCATTTACTTTGTATTGATATGATATTTGTAATTCAGTTTCTTAAAATATGAATTATTTTCTGACTTTTTCATCAGTATCTCTTTAAAATTTATCATGCATAGTTACTTTTAGAGTCATATCATAACCTATAATTTTTATCTCAAGCAAAACTGAAGAATCTTAGACTGAATTAAAATAATTATATTGCTTCTTGTCATGCTGTCTGCAATGTGTGGATCCTATATTTTTAAGCTCTGAGAAGACTTCACTTATTCAGTCAAAAATTAAATCTATTCAGAAAATATTCTATAGTTTTGTTGACTTTATGTGCATTTCTTTTTATTATTGATTTGTATACATTAATACTTCATTTGCTGAGAATGCATGAGCTTAACCACTTTGAAATTAATATGTACAATAACTAAACATACTTGTTTATTACTATTACTTATTTAACATTCACTGTATGTACATATGTAATTCTCATTTAATTTACTTTTTCAATTTGTGGAAATGATTCCTTGAAACCACTGAACCTGCTTAGATCTCACCTTACAGATTTGGTTAACTCCTCTTCCTAGATAATGTACATTTTATTATAATTTTTAAGTATAGTTGTGCATGGTTATATACACCTTTAATTCTAGACCTTGGGAGGCATAGACAGATGAACCTCTGTTAGGTTGAGGCCAGCCTGGTCTGCAGTGCAAGTTCCAGTACAGGCAGGTCTGTTATACAGAGAAAGCCTATCTAACACCAGGACAGCTTTGGAGGCTGTCCTGGATCTAGATATTGTAGACCAGGCTGGCCTGAAACTCACAGATATCTGCCTGCCTCTGCCTCCCGAGTGCTGGGATTAAAGGCATTCACCACCACCACCCTGCAACAGAAAGTAAGTTTCATATTAACTCAACATTAACCTTCTATATAAAAAGACATTCTACATTCAGTAAATGAACAATTATAATAAGCAATTATAAACTAACAACTCTAACTTAAACAACTTTATTTCGAAGTAAAAGATCAAAATGCTGTAATATGCAAAACTTCTTTTGGTTTTACATGTGGTGAACACTGCATTGAATCTGTATTTGATCATCACATGATGAAGAGAAAGAGGGACTAAGAAATTAGTTTGTTCTTTTAACAGAATCAACTCCATTATGAGAGCCTTACCTTCTTTACAGCATCTGAACATAATTCCTACTTGTTACCATAGTACAAACAATAGAGGACACATACACAAATACACAAATGTGTGCATGCATTGTGTATGTGTGTGTGTGTGTGTGTGTGTGTGTGTGTGTGGTTTTAAAGGAATTTATTCATCTTTCACATTTTGAGATGCTCACCATTTGGGAAGATGATCTGGATAGAAACACAAACTTCACAAGGGTTTCTATAGAGTTGGTTATGGGGGAACAGGAAGTTGAGTGGGTGGGGGTAGAATAGGGGGAAGAGGGAATCATAGGATAGAAGACAGATCAGGCACCAGAGTGACCTCAAGTGATCTAAAGGGATAACACCAATTGGCAAGCTAAGCAATAGTGGAGAGACCACCTTGAATGTCATTTCCTGATAATGAACTTGATGTCTATAACCATCCGGGAGCCTTCATCCTGTGACTGATGGAAGCAGAGGCAAACACACAATTAATCACTGAACTGAACACAAGCAACCGAGTGTCAGAGAGAGAAGAGTGATGAGCAAATTGGCAAAGAATGGGCTGGCAAAACCAGCAGAGACAGCTGATCTGAACAGGGGAGAGCTCTTGGACCCCAGAGTGACAGTGGGGAGGCCAGCATGGGACTGATCTGGACCCCCCAAATGTGAGTGTCAGCGAGAAGGCCTGGGCAACCTATGGGGCCCTGAGCTGTGGATCAGTGTCTATCCCTGGAATACAAACAGTCATCGTGTGCCTATAGCACAAAGAGGGATGCTCTCTCAGCCTGGACTCTTAGGGGAGTGCCTGGACCCTACCCAAAGTGAAATGACAGATTCTAGATATCCCCTATGTGGAAGGATTTGGGGAGGAAGGGGAGTGCGGGAGGAGGGGAGGAAGAGGGAACTGGGATTGACATATAAAACAAGCTATTTAAAATTAAAATAAAAAATGATAAAAAAGAGTTCTATTGCTTTGATGAGACAACATGGCCATGACAACTCATTTTTTAAGTAAATCTTTATTTAAAATAGAAACTTTATCATTTTACAAATCAATCCTATTTCCCTCTCTCTCCCATCCTCCATGCTCCCCACTGAACCCCCATCCCATGCCCCATCAACTCTGAAGGGAGGGTAAGGTCTTCCATGAGGGATTGTCAAAGTCTGTCACATCATTTGGGGCAGGACCTAGGCCCTCCCTCATGTGTCTAGGCTGAGAGAGTATTTGTCCATTGGGAATAGGCTCCCATAGTTCATTTTTGAACTATGAATAAATGCTGGTTCTACTTCTTGAGGTCCCATAGACTTCCCTGGCCTCATAACTGACACCCACCTTTAGGGTGCTCGGTTACATCCTATGGTAATATACAGCTGCCATGACTTCACTAATAAGAAAGACATTTAATTGCAGTTTCAGAGGGTCAGTTCATTATGAGAAGCATAGCAGCATGCACTATGTTGACCATAGAAGTCTTCAAAGCCCTCCCCTAATGTGACATACTCATTTTAACAACACTATAAACACTTCAACAAGTCCCATCTCTTAACAGTGGGAACAATTTTCTTTCCAACCACCATGTTCCACTCCCTTGCTACCTAAGACTTATAGCCAGTTCATAATGTAAAATACATTTGATCCTACTTGAAATATACCCCAGGTCTATCTCGGTCTCACCAATGTTTTAAAGTGCAAAATTCATGAAATAACTTAGCTGTAGTAACTTCTAAAATTCAAAAAGCAGATCACATGCTTTAAGAATACACTGACAAAAGATTATATATACTCCCTGTTAACACGTCTCCTTGGCAGGTATTCAAGTACTTTGTCATCTCTAAAATCTTGGGATCTCTCAGGAAATCCATTCTTCAACTTCACAGCTTCTCACAATGGCTTTTCTACTATGCCTCCATTCAGGGACACCGCCTGGCACATGCCTGGCCTCATAATCTTTCATTAGGCTCAGAGGCAAATTACATAACTGCTTTCATCAGTCCTTACCTATAAAGGAGATTTTTCAGCTTCAAGCAACACTACAGACACACATAGATTTTTGTAATTATATAATACACACACACACATACATATATATATATGTATATATACACACACACACACAAATACATAGACCCATACATGCCAAGTAGAGTGAAAAATACCAGGAAAAAAAGGATTTCTACTTGTATCCCAGTTAAAGGAAAAAGTTACACACCGACCCCCCCATACACATATCATTTATTGTCTTTTACAAAGTTTTCTGAGGAAATTTTTACTGAAATCATATAATATTTATAGTTGTTGGTGATTTCAGTTTTATCATATTTTTTCATGGTAATTTCGAATCTATGAAAAAGTTTGGTACACTGGTAATGAGTTCTTTATTCACTGTCTTGATCACTGTAATTAATTCATGTGGGAATTGAATGAATCATGTGTTTCAATGTTTGTAATTTATAGGAACAAACTAAAACAATTTTATACCCACCATACAAATATATAAATCCATAAAAACCAGGTTGTAATCTTTTGACATTTGGTCAATTCATAAGAAAGCAAAAAGTATAACAAGTTTAACTAAAAATTCCCTTAGATTAATTTTGTGTATTTGCTTAAACATGATGACAATTTTATGTTGTTTTCACATTATTTTGGACAGTTGCTCTTTTGTACAGGTTGTTACGCTAATTTCTCCCATCACACTTTGAATTTCTATGAAATTCCCCTTGCATATTTATGATTTTGATTATGAATTTAATAGATTCAAATATGTATAAAGATGATTCATTAACCTTCAACTTCATTCTTCATATTTTAATATTATTCAGTAAATACTGTTATATATATTAGAAACTTATATTTGTATATGATTCTTAATGATATTTCACAAAATGAGATATTTTAATAAACAGATATCAGACCTCAATAAATATTTAAATGTTTTTTGATATCAATATTCTATAAAATTTGATGGATTTATTAATAATATATGAATGAAATTAAAAAATCAATTAAAATATTATATATGTATTTGTTTAATGATCACACATATTTTGGTGGTGGAGAGGAGATTTGTTAGTGAAACCTTTTTAGGGGAATTTATAAATAAATTACAAATGACACGAAAACATTATGATTTATTTTAAAATCTTTCTATTCATATTACCTTTTGTACAGAGAAAATAATTATTTTGAATATGCATTCACATCCTATGTAGACTTGTGAGAAACTTTTCTTATAATAGTGTGTAATATCCAGAGCAGGGATATCTATTTCACATGACCATGAATTCAATGTGTTTGGGGATCACAAAGCCTAAGAGAGCAATATTTATACATAATTCAAAAAGTATATAGTATGTATGAAAATTAAAAACTGACTTTTCTTTTTTTAGGTTGGGAGACATTGATGACTATTACTGTTTCATAGGGGTGATAGATCTATTGAAATTGCTCTTCTGTTCTTGATATAATTTTGGTAAATTATACCTATATAGAAAATACCCATTAGCCTTTAGATTTTTGAATTTTGTGGAGTACAGGTTTTCAAAATATGATCTCATGATACTGGGGATTTCCTCAGTATTCATTGTTATGTCTCCCTTTTCATTTCTTATTTTGGTAATTTCCATGTTCACTCTCTGCCCCCTTTGCTCATTCCTCTTTCTTTCTGCAACTGGATTCCAGAGTTCAGCTCAGTGTTTAGCTGTGGAAGTCTGCTTCTGCTTCCATCAGCTACTGGATAAAGGTTCTAGTATGGCATATAAGGTAGTAATCAATCTCATTATCAGAGAAGGGAATTTAAGGCTTTGTCTCGACAACTGCTTAGATTGTTAGTTGGGGTCAACCTTGTAGATCTCTGGTCATTTCCCTAGTGCCAGATATCACTCTAAACCTATAATGGTTCCCTATATTATGGTTTATCTTTTCTTGTCCTCTATTCTTCCTCTGACTTGATCTTCCTGCTCTCTCATGTTGTAGTCTCTTGTTATTAGTAAATTTGTAAAATTAGCCTTTTTAACTAAAGATAATTCTTATCAAAAGGTCAATGCTTTGGTTATTATCAGAGGTGGTTATTAGTCATTAACAGTTGTTTTGAAAGCCTTAAATTCTATTACTCATAATTTGTACACTTTTACACTTTTAGGTTTTGGTGATTTTCTCAAGTTATCATGTTTAGGTATTTCATAATTTACCTTTTCTTATGTACACTTCTGATGAATTTTATTTCTGAGCACTTGGTCCTACTTTATCTTTACTTCTGTGCCTGGAATTTCTTGTGTAGTTTTAACTCCCTTTACTTTGTCTGGGAAGGTTTTTATATCTCCCTGTGATGGGGCAATAACTTCACTGTGTACAATAATCTAGGTTTGCAGTTCTTTCTGTCACTTTGAAACACATTCTTTCATGTTTCCTTGACCCTTATGGTTCTACTAAAACATCTGTTTCTATAATGCTGATGTGTTCTCTATAAGCAAATTGGTGAATCTCTTGTTATGGTTTCCATAGTATTTTTTCATATATTCTTACCAGTTGAAATACATTTTGTATAGATTTGGTTTAATAGTTCTTTCCTTGGGTTCTAAATTCCTCCTGTACCTAAACATTTGAATTTTTAGAATATTTGGGTTTTATACTGTATTATACGAAGTGTATTTTTATTTAAACAAGTGAATGTTTTATTGTTTTTATGTGTGTGTGTGTGTGTGTTGGTAGTTTGTGTGTATTTTTGTTTCACGAGAAAAAGCGTAGGTTCTCTCAGTCCACTATGTGGTTCTAATGTCTATATTCCTGTGTATTTTTCCTTTTCTGAATGTAATATTTTATCAAATTTGGCCTCAATCTCAAATTCTGCTTCCAATTAATCAGTTCTAGTGATGAGACCTCCCCAAGACTTTTATCTGTTTTATTAAAGTAATAATATACAGTATTGCTGTTTGGTTATTTATTATATATATTTAATTTTCTATTTCATATCTTAGACTATTACTTGATTTTCTATTTATACATCAGTTAATTACTTCAGAATTCACAGATTAAGCAAATGCAACCTTTTAAATTATTCAGCATGTCAAACATTTAACTTCAGTGTTTTTTGGAATTAGTTACTTGGGAATTACCAGTGTTTGGATGAGCCATGTTAGTTTTTCTAATTTCTCATGCAGACTTATATGTCTGCTAAGATGGATATTCTTTTAGTGACTTTTTTGTTGCTGTGACCAGTCCCAATCACCGAGGAAATGTGTAAAAGGTAAAAGTTATTTGGGTATATGTTTCCCGAGGACATCATGTAGGAAAGGCATGATGGAAGCAGCAGGCATGAGGAGAGATTTCAGTGTTGAACTCCACAAAATACACACACACACACACACACACACACACACACACACACACACACACATCAAACTGAGAGATGTGAACCTTTTTATCTCAAAGATGTTCCACAGTGATGGACTTTTTCCTGCAAAGAGTCATCTGGATTTGGAGTCTCAGTTGAACCACCACACATATCTTTTGCAATTGAAAGCAAGGTTTATCATGTATGACATTCTAGTTTTGTTGTCTAAAACTATGCTTTATTTTAATTAACAAATACATATTGCTCTTCCTATGCATCCTTAGTCTGTGGTTAGTGACTTTTGGCATTTAAACTGTTGCAGTGTTGAAATCCCCATGTCTTCTGAAGGATTGGGACTAGTGTGCACCCTATGGTGGTTCAGGCAGTTGATTGTTCATTTTCTCACTAAAATGATTTAATTTATAGTTTCAGATAATTTCAGTGAGGAACAATAGAGAAGGAAAAGGCTATAGCTTAGTTTATGTAAAGGGAATATATGAAAGAGTTTCTTTACTTTATAGCAGACATGTACACAAATGGGGGGCCTCAGTCAGGGACCAGGTATTACTTTTCATAATTTTGGACCCTATGTCTAGCCTCCTGATGGTTCCCAAGTCTGTCACATTGGCATCACCAGCTAGTGACAAAATATTAAAGGCATGGACCTATGAAATAAAATTCAAATTAGAATCATAACATTTCATCCTAATCACCAAACGTTTAAAATCATCTCATAATGAAAAGTATACTTGATTAAATTTTAGGAGTTCCCAACATCTTATTAGTTTCAGTCATTTAAAGTTCAAAGTTCAAATCTATTTATATAATTTCAGGTGGATTCTTAGGTGCAAACACCTGTAAACTAATAAAAATATCATGTATCTAATATAAAATATCCCAGAGTAATTATTTCCATTCCCATTAAAAAGAACACGAAAGCTGGGCATTGGGCATTGGTGACACTTGCCTGTAATCCTAGCACTCGGGAGACAGAGGCCGATGGATCTCTGTGAGTTCCAGGCCAGCCTGGTATACAGAGTGAGTTCCAGGACAGCCTCCAAAGCAATACAGAGAAACACGTGTCTTGCACATCCAACCAACCAACCAAAAAAATGGACACAAAATGGCAACAGAAATTGTTGTTGATGATTTTTATTCTTTTGTTCTTTGTGGTTGTTGCCACATACCTCTTTATTAAACAAATCAAGTCTTTTTAAAAAGGTAAAGTAACAGCTTCCCAGATTCAATTGAAACATAAAAGAATGCAACATCTCTTTCCATCTTTAAAAAAATGTTCCACACCATAAAAAAAATCTAACACATCGTAAAATAACCAAGAGCCTTCCCAAACTCTCTTGGGTATATAGGCACCAAGTTCTACAAACTGCTTCCTGTTGTCTGTGTTTGAAGGCATCTTTGGGGTACAAGAGAGAAAATTGTTCATAATGACCAAGTTCTGGGAAGACCAGCTACAATCTTTGTTGATAGATATCACCGGTCAAGATACACAAGCTCTCACCTGTTCAAACTTGATACACAATTACTAGTAATGAATCCACAAACCCTTCCTGTGGAGGAAAAAAGCAAAACATCTTCCCCAGAGCATTTTTAAATTCCCATTTGAAAAATACAGTTTGACTTCTTTTTAAAAATTAAGATAGCCCTAAAGCATCTATAATGGTTCAGTTTTGCAGTCCTGTTCACAATCCCACATCTTCCAGCAGCTGTCATTTGATAAGAAACAATCCGAAACTTCGAAGTCAACACAATAACAGACAGGATACAGACTCCCTGTGTATTTCCCATCATACATGGCTTTTTCTTCAACATCTTCTCTTTCTTTAAAGACCTTATTGTATTTTAAAATATTTCTTTCTATGACTGTCTATACTTGTGTTCTTTGTTTCTTTCTTAACAACATAAAACCTTTTAAAACATGTTTAGGCGTTTATTCCATCTGGACCTC
Source organism: Mesocricetus auratus (assembly GCF_017639785.1). Taxonomy (NCBI): domain Eukaryota; kingdom Metazoa; phylum Chordata; class Mammalia; order Rodentia; family Cricetidae; genus Mesocricetus; species Mesocricetus auratus. The sequence goes on from NW_024429190.1 coordinate 38,611,819, forward strand.
GTTTACTGTCTATCTCTTGTCTTTTTTGACTACATGAGCAAACTTTAAACTGATAAGCCACAGTTAGGTTTTCCTCTATGCTCTATCAGCTGGCAGAGACTCAAGTCATGAAAACCAACCCTATAACTCATGGCCCAGTTAGAGGTGTATGACTAGAAACTGCATTCAACCTTCCTAGAGTTCTAGAATAATGATGCTTGAGCTGCCATGGTGTTTTTACTTTGTTTGTTATTCTGACTTAAGCAGTGATTGCTCAAGGTCTTACCTATAGTCAGAAACTCTTAAGGGAATCATACCATTTTTGTGTGATTTTATTTATTTGTAAAACAATCTAATTTTACATACCAATTCAAGTTCTCTCCCACCCACCCTATACGATCTCCCTAATATCCACACCCACCTCCCCATCCACTGCTCAGAGAGGGTGAGGCCACCTCATGAGGATTTGTTTTTATTTTTATTTTTTTAACCTGTCTTAGGAACTATGAAAATATGAGAGCTCACAAATGAGTGCCAGGATGTTGACTTTTCTTTTCTTTATTTTACTTGTATTTTTTATTCGTTTTGCTCTTTGTCTCTTTTAGGTTTTTGGGAGCCTACCACCCAGTCCCCAAGCAAATCACATATGGAGGCTTATATTTTCTTAAATATGTCCAGCCTTAGCTTGAAATATTTCTAGATGATTTCCTTAACATAAATTATGCATTCTACCTTTTCTCATTCCTTGGTCTCTCTTGTGTCCTAATCCCTCTTTTCCTCCTATTTATTCTGTCTATCTCCCTGCCAGTCTCTCCTATCCTTGATCCTGGCCATTCAGGCAAAGGTAAACATAATTAAACAAATAGAAGAATGCAAAGTGTCTTTGTGTCATTAAATCTAATGTTCCACTGCATAAACAAATGTTCAACATCTTATAATAATATTCCACAACAGAAAAGGGTACCAAAATAAGGCCAAAAGAAGTCAAGGCAAGCATGAAATCCTAGCTGTCCAATGTCACTTTAGTGATAAAGGCACACTTGTTGAGGGTATAGGTAACTGTTTATATTAGAAATCACAAGAGTAAACAGGCAATGCAGATGAGGCAAGTAGTTTTCAGCTACCGAACCAAAAGCTGAAAAGAGAAAGAGAGGTTCTGCTGCTCAGTCTTTTATTCCTACCTCAGTACACGCCTCTAGCCATGCCCAAAAGTGGGCCTGGCTAGCAGCATAGTTCACTGCCCTATCATGACCACATCCTTATGTGTCTATAGTTATGTCCAAAGTAGGCGTGGTTAGCAGTGGCGCAGGTGAACCACCCTATTATTACCGCATCTTTATGGGCCTCTAGAGCACCATGTGGCTAATGGCACAGTCCTAAGTTTAGCCCTATAATTCATGTTCAGTATCAAGAACCCAAGTATTACATGCAAGGTAACATCGAATAGTATTAGGCTATGCATTTTCTATGTTATTTGCTACATGTGTATACATTTGGAGGATTTGTTGCCACTTGACGCCCGAAGCTTTCTCCTATAGGCATCTTATGTTGACACCACAAACATTATGTGTGCAACTGAGACTCAGCCCTCATGGTTTCATGCATTATTCTATAAGTATTCTTATATTCAGTTATGTCTCTCTGTGTGTTCATGTGTGTGTGTATGTGTACGTCTGTGTGTATGTGTGTGTGTGTGTGTGTGTGTTAAGTGATGTTCTTTTAGGATTAGAAATGACATCAGGAGCTCAGCCTTGGTTAAAACTGATTCTCTGTTAGCATATACATTCTAAAAACTCTCTCATCAAAATTGAAATGTGTCAGATTATGTCCATATCAGAACTCTAACCAATTAATCCAGATAAGAAAGACAGTGTGTTATTTCTGCTCTATTTTATCCATCATGGAGAGCTTAAACACTGGGCGTTCACTACTGGTATATAACAAAATTACTCTTTTTCAGCATACATGGAGATGGAGATACTGCAACCTTGAAAAGAGCATATGATGCTCTTCAACCTGATAATCCTATGGACAAATAAGATGGATAACCACTCACTCCCAATTTGTTCTGACAGTGCACTGTAGTCATATCGAATACTCAAGATAAAGCAGTGGTGGTTTCTATTCTGAATATCTATGAGTATGGACTATACGATTAGAGCAAGGCAGTGTTTGTTTGGTGATGGTGGACTTCTGTGGGAATTCCAGCCAAATAATACCTGCCTACACTCATACACCATGATCTGAGTGCTCTTTAAACATTAAGTACTGCCAGCTGTCATGGGAAGCTGCACTTCATATAGCAATCCCGTTATTTGAACCTTCATGCATGCTAAGCTTCTGTCTATTATGCATTTACACAATAATGTCTAGGCATTTTCCTTACCAAATACATTGCATTCCCTTACTGGACTTAGCAAATTCACACAAATTAGTTATGCTTTAACCATATGTTCATTTTTTTTTTGCAGCTTTCATTCCTGTTGGGTGTAATAATTTTTTTCAGACTATTTTGAGCTCCCTTCACCATATGATTTATATGCTCCAAGGTATTTGTAAGTGAATCACTAATATTTTAATAAGTATGCAGTTCTAACGAACCTAATTAAACATCTGTGGACATTCCTAAAGCTATAGGTATTATTACTAGGACACCGCATAAATGAGCTAAGAATTTGCAACCCAGTGAAACCTGTAGTTAAAACAAAATATATGAACGAGAATGAAAACCAGAAATGTATAAATATATTACCAATGCTATATTTTTGAAAATATAGTTGTTTATCTGATCATGACAGATTATCAAAATCCATTGAAAGAATATTTACACATACTAGATGTTGAGGAAGTAGAAGCATACAATAATTGAAAATGTTGAGACTACTTATGCTCTTATTTAAAAACATTTTTTCTTTATAAAGAAATTTATCCAAAACAACTTTAAGACTTACTTGTCTTCTTAGATTTAATTTTAATTATATTTTTAAATATATGCATATATGTGTTTTGGTTTGATGGTTTTATTCTTGGATAATTGTAGGGGCTTTCATGTAGCAAAGCCAGACATCAGATTCCTGGGAACTGGAGTTATAGGTAATTGTAAACCACCAACAAGAGTGTTGAAAATCAAACTCAGGAAGTAAAAGAGCAGCAAACACATAACCATTGGCCCTTGTTTCCAACCCACTGTCAAAAGCTGTTCATGGAATTTTCAACATGTACCTGGAATTTATCTGGCTTTTGTTAATCTGTTCCCCATGCTGGATTACAATTCCAGCCTTAGCACAAGGGGAGAAGATTAGGATCCTACTTGATGTGCCATGCTTCGGTCAATGGGAGCAGCCTACACATTTCCAAATACAGCCAGAAGAGAAGTGGAATTCGAGGAGGAAGAGGAGGGAAAGGAAACTGCAGTGGGTGTGTAAATTAATGAAAATATTATTCAAATAAAATTTAAAAATACATTAAACAAAAAAACCTAAAATTGTAAATAAAAACTTTGTACATGAACAAACCATCTTTGCTATATCATGATAAATTTCTCATCTACTTGGAAATTCAAAAGGGTCACAGTCATTTAAACTCATGTATTACAAAGAAAGAAATACTTCTCTTTACTTTGTGCATGAGATATTTGATGATGTAGTTTCAAGGACAACATCACGTTTCCATAGCTTGAATATTCCTTATTTAGGTAATGTGCCCTTCTTTCAAAGTGTTTGGAAGCAAGGGTTTCAACCATCCTACTCAAGCATTGGTTCCAAATCTCTATTTACATTTTAATTCTGATTTCTTTTTTTGAAAATCACTTTTAATTTCCTTGACTTGCATTCATATTTATGTCAATTAATATATCTGTTACTAAATTTATAAAATAAAAAGATGAATATATATTTTGATATAAGAAATAAGCAAAAAATTGCACTTTTCTGTGTATACATGGTTGGAATTAGAATTATACAGGGTTCAATCTTAGACTATGTAGTGATACGTTTTGCTAATGACCATAATCCACATTTATTATTTATCTAATTAATGAAGCTTTTGTAGAAAGACACAGCTAATTTCATTTGTTATATAATTATCAACAAACAATACACCATTACATTTGAAATGTGAATCACATTAGTGAGAGACTAGAATTACTTAACCAAGCTTTAGTGTCTAAACATCATGTGTTTCAGAACACTGTAAAATGATAATGTTGGTATCTAACTAAACTATTTGTAGTCTCTATGAGGGGTTTAGGAATTCACTTGCATAATAATGAGAAGCACAGCTGTATATTAATTTTGTATTTCTCTGATAGTTATTTCACTCTCAGATGAAATAAAAATTAAGAATTAAATCTTATACCTCTCTAAAGAAAGATTAGAACGTGAATTTCTTCAACATAATTAAACTGGTTGCTACTTTTTATGAAATAAATATTAAATCATCAATGAAGACTGTTTCACAGTTAAAATCATGAATTATTTAAAAGAGAAGTTTATTATTGTATATATTTTATGCAACTGATATATTGTACTATTCTAAAATTTCTAAACTTTATATCAAGAGTTCTTTGAAGATTATCTTTCCTCTTTACCTATTTTTTTACTAAATTCTCTATTGAAGTGAGTAAAATATAGTTTAGTATAATTTGATGTACACAATATTTTTTACTTGCTTCATTGGCTGGATGATGTAAGTTCAATTCCAGGTGCCTATAGGAAAGTGAAAGGAGAGGAGCAATACTATATAATTTTCCTTTAATCTACATAAGTTCTATGGGTCATATATACTCATCCATACTCTTGATAAATACAAATAGTACTACTGTAAAGACTACTAGTTATAGTAGTAATGATAAATATATATTGAAAAATAAATTTTACAGTTTAAAATGTCAGATTCAATACAAACTATAATTTCAGAACAGACCATCTCTTGATCAGGTTCAAAATTAGTGTTTCTATTGAGCTAAAGTAAGTATTATTTATATCAATGTGATCACTCATAATCATGTTTTTATAATTACTTAATTTTCTGTACTTGCTTAAATATTAGCCTTTTATTTATTTGTCTAGTTTTTAATATAATGAAAACTTAAAGCAGCAAATGGAGTCATTCAGTGACCAAACGCACTTGCTACCAAACATGATATTTATTATATCAATAAAATTCATGTGGTGAAAGGAAACAAAAAAATCATTTTCTCAATCCCACTAACAAATCCAACAATGAGAGATGAACTCTCACCCTGACCCTTGGGGGAGGGTCTAGGCCCTACCCTGGATGAAATGGCAGACTATGGACATCCCCCTGGAGGGTCTCACCCTCCCTGGGGAAATGAGGGGATATTGGTGGGAGGGCATGGGAGGAGGGGAGGGAAACGGAGAGGGACCTGGAATTGATATGTGAAGCAACCTTGTTTCTAATTTAAATTTAAAATTAAAAAAAATATATATATATAATGCATACTGATATAAATTCACCTATCCACATATAAAAATACATGAATAAATATAACAATAAAATATAATACTAGGTGTGGTTAAGTGAAATATAACAAAAGTAAAGTACTGTATAAGCAATCCCAGCGATGGACAGAGGACTAAAAGTACAGTGCTAAGTGGAGATACATATTGACCCTTACTGATAGAAAACTGAGAGAATTTGGGTCTGAAATTAGCTTAATGATGTTTCAGGAATTGGGACAAAATTAAATGATGGCTTTGAAATTCCACTCTCACACTCATAGTCTAAATAATTATAATAGGTCTGAAGGAGATTCTTGCATAAATGTATATACTGCAGTACCACCCACAATGGTTAACAGAAATATAGGGTTGATTATCAGATAAATGAGTAAATGAAATATTATTTCATCATAAATGTTATTTAAGCAGAAAAAGAACTTATTTCTGATATATATTAAAATGGAATGGACATTTAAAAGCTAAAGTTAAGGAAAATAAATTTGATTCAAGCTATGATTTACTTCTCAGTACTATGTAAACTATGTATGAGAATTAGAATGTATCTAATGTCAGCAGAATATTTGTTGGGAATACAGAAAATTCTAAAATGTATAAATTTGATGACTTCAACATTGATAAATATAATACTACTATCTAAAATCACAAAATATTATTTTTCAGGTAAGTAAAATATTTTTTAGTCATAACACATATTTCTGAAATAGAAATATGTTGTATATTCAAAATATCTCTAGAGGAAAATATGAGGCATATATTACACCATGGTTCAGTTTTTCTGTCTATCATGAATCTATTTTTTCCATCTATCTATCTATCTATTTATCTAATGTATAATCTTCTTACTTACATGTCATAGAAACTACCTATTTACTATCTATTTATATTTACCCATTTGTGTATTTCCAAAACAGGCTCTCACGTAGATCAACTTGCTTTTGAACAAGCAATATAGGCAAAATCAACAAACTGTTTAGCCAAGCAGATACATGAATATCTGTTTCTTCCTCCTCAAGATTTCCATGTCAAAATTGCAAAAATAGACCACCATGAACTGTTTCATATAGTTCTGGGCATGAAAACAAGTCTTTGTGTTGCAAGATAGGCACTCTATTTGCTGACCTACATTCCTAGATAAACATTGATTCGAATAGAGGATAATTTGACAATTATTGAAAGACATTTTTGGTGGTCATAACACAAATGAGCTAAGGAGTCATTTTTTCTGCCTCTATGCATATAAATAATTTGTAATGTCAAAAATTTTATAACTTACAGTATACGACACACAAAGAGTAAATTTAATGCCTACATGATCTTTGTTGCCTAGTAAATCTCCTGAAAATTATTTATGACTATCCTAACTAGACAGTAGGATTCCAGTCTATAAAAGACAATTATTAATTTTATGAAACCAAATCATGAAATTGACGATAATAAAATATATTTTGATTCTCACTTCATAAACATTATAGAGAGTCAAATGTCTTTCTTCATTGAATCTAATCTGAGACTACTTTCAGATATCCAGGAAAGCAAACAGAAAGAAGAGCAAAAGGAAGGAGTAGGAATAGAGAAAGAGATAGTAGAGTACACACACACACACACACACACACACATATACAGAGATAGAAAGGATTCAGTATAACAATGAATGGTTCTCTTCCATTTACACTCAAAGCAAAGGACTATTCATAACAGCTTGCTACCCATTGAGAGCACTGATAGGTGTCTATCTTACATCCCCCTTGCAGAAAAATTCCAGAGTAGCATGGCTTAGTAGTTTTGTTTAATGCCATGCTGTTTACTTTGTGATACAAAAGGTACCCTGTGTACACGAAGCTTCTCACTAAGCAAAGCTCAGCATGATTTCCTACAGTTTTACTTTTATGTTGTAAAAGCAAATTCAAAGTTGCTTTCCACAAAGCAACTAAACTCTGAGTCACAGAACTTAGAGAAAAAACTCAGAAAGAATGTCAACACTTCAGGAGAGAGCACATCAGTGCTTGTGTGTGAGCTGTCCAGATGTAGAGCTGATATTGTCAATCTGAAGGAGACTAGACAGCTTAGAGCACATGGGGAAAAGATCTGAGGCTTCTGTTCTGTGAGGGCCGTCTAAGTTTATGTGACAGCAGGAATCTCTTTTGATGCCCCTTGTCTTCTCTTAACCTATACACATAGTGAAATAATTCATTCACATGTTAACACATTCAGTGGAACTGTAAGCTCTATTAGCTTGTGGTGATCATTACAAAGTGATTGTCTCATCGCTCCTCTCTCTCGGTGAGCAAACTGGCAAAGAATGGGCTGGCAAAACCAGCAGAGACAGCTGATCTGAACAGGGGAGAGCTCTTGGACCCCAGACCGACAGGTGGGAGGCCAGCATGGGACTGATCTAGACCCCCTGAATATAAGAGTCAGTGAGGAAGCCTGGGCAGCCTATGGGGCCCTGAGCAGTGGATCAGTGTTTATCCCTGGCATACAAACAGACATCGTGTGTCCATAACACAAAGAGGGATGCTCTCTCAGCCTGGACTCTTAGGGGAGTGCCTGGACCCTGCCCTGAGTGAAATGACAGACTCTAGATATCCCCTATGTGGAAGGGAATGGTGATAGGGTGGGAGGCTGGGGCGAGATAGTGGGAAAGTGAGGGAGGAGGGGAGGGAGAGGGAACTGGGATTGGCATGTAAAACAAGCTATTAAAAATGAAAATAATAATAATTTTTCTCTAACTTGAAATTACAGTCTTACTTGAAGGAACTTCAAGTTTGCATAACTTCCTTCCTTTGAATTTTGGGCTATTCTTTCTGTTGGACACTAACTATGTTACAATAGTAGTTCTCTTGTGAGCAGCTATCACTGGGGTAAGTTGATATTAAATACTTTCTAAAAATATGTATAGAATTTTATAACTTCTCCAAAAGATAGTGTTGTCATTAACTTCTAACATAAATGGGAACAGTGAGATCACAAGCTTGTTCATGATAAAATGTGTGTTAGACACATTTATTAAACTCCAAATTTCAAGTTTACAGATGTCATCCTGATAGCTGGAGAACCAGCATAAGACAAAACCAGACCCCCTGAACATGAATATTAGCTGGGGGGTGGGGTCTGGGAAGTCTATGGGTTCTCTGGCAGTGGAAACAGTATTTATTCCTAGTGCACAAATGGGCTTTGGAAGTCCATTCCATAAGGAGGTATACTCTCTCAGCCTAGATACTTGGGGGGGGCTTAGGTCCTTCTAGAATGTTATGACAGACTTTAATGATCCCCCATAAAGGCCACACCTTCCCTGAGGAGTGAAAGTGGTGTGGGATAGGGGCTGGTAGGAGTAATGGAAGGGCAGGATTGAGAGGGAACTGGGATTGGTATGTAAGATTGATTTGAATTTAAATAAAAAATAAAATAAAACACATGGGTGGTGGTGGCACATGCCTTAAATCCCAGCACTTGGGAGGAAAACGCAGGCAGATATCTGTGAGTTTGAGACCAGCCTGGTCCACAAGTTACAGTTGCAGGACAGCCTCCAAAGTCATAGAGAAACACTATCTCAAAAAAACAAAAACATTAAATAAATAAAGTAAAACAAAACCCTTCAAATTTCATTCTCTGTGCAGAGTAACATTGCCTCCTTATATCAATCCTATTATATCCACTTTACCTTAAGCAATACACATATAATGAGTATTTATTTAAAGAGTTTATATAAAGTCTTTGATTGTGGTCAGGTTTCCATAAATGATTATAATGATTATATTGATGAGAAATTCATTGTAGTAATAGTTTAATCATAGGTTGTGAACCATCAACCAGGTAAGCGGTATTTGACTAGAAATATTTGCAAAGATATATTAGAGTATCTCACAGATGCCACTAAATATAGAGTGTCATTTAAACTCAGTGAAAGAATGCTAAAAAAGTAACTCAAGAAAGACTTCAGATTGACTCCAAGCACAAAAGTAGAGTCCAGAATGGCAGGGAAGTCATAGCAACAGGTGCTTGGCCCACATTGTATCACATCTGTAGTCTGGAAACACATAGAAATAAATGTGGTTGTATGCTTCTCTCCTTCTGTGTATAGGACCAAAATCTGGAATAGTGCCACCTAAGTTAAGTTGGGTATTTTCACCCAAACTAATGCAATATAGTAACTTCTTCACATATATTCTCAGAAATGATTCTGATGGCATTCCAGGTCCTGGCAAATTTACATTCAGAATTAAACATCATTTGTCAAGATCACAAATATATCATTTGTAATCCATAAAATTACAGTAACTATCCCCCATAAATTGTAAAGGACAATTATATTCCATGTAACTTCAACAGTTCCTGTCTACATTCATTGTTTTTAAACAGTCCAACAATGATAAATTTTAAATATGAACAAGGTTGTTTTAAGAGTTTCTAGCACCGAAGAGCATATCCAGGGAGATGGGGGAGAAGACTTGGAGGAGGGGGGATGGGGAAGAGGCAGAGACAGACAGAGACAGAGACAGAAACACAGAGAGACAGAAGTAGGGAGAGGGAAGCAGGTAGGGAGAGAGAAATGAAGACAGAGAGGGAGAAGAGATAGAAACAGAGAAAGAGAAGGAGAGTGATAAACTCATTAGTAAAACTACATTGCCTTTGCAAATTATATTAGACAATGTACTCTAACTGTAGTGTCCAGAGTAGGGGTCTTTCTTTGTTGAAGTGATATGAATTGAGGTTGGAAGAAGAATAAAGAGAGAATCAAAATGAATATTAATTTTATTTTCAGTAAGGAAATAAGATCTTTGTGGTTAGTATTCTTCCAAAATGTAATTTTTCTATTTATTCATAAGTGTTTATTCTGATAGCTGCACATCATCACATTAAAATGTATATATATATATACTCTCTGGGATACCCTGGAGGATAAATGGGGTGAAAGAAAAATCAGAGAAACATCACCTTTTAAAATCACCCCAAACAACATAAAATATTTGGGGATAAACTAAGAAAACAAGTGAAAGACCTGTACAACAAGAACTTTGAGTATTTACAGAAAGAAATTAAAGAAGATACCAGAAAATGGAAAGGTCTCCCATGCTATTGGATTGGTAGGGTTAACATAGTAAAAATGGCAATCTTGTCAAAAGCAATCTACAGATTCAATGCAATCCCAATCAAAATACCGGCACAAATTTTCACAGACTTTAAAAGAAAAATACTCAACTTTATATGGAAAAACAAAAGACCCAGAAATAGCCAAACAACCCTGTACAATAAAGGAACTTCCAGAGGCATCACCATCCCTGACTTCAAGCTCTATTATAGAGCCATACTTCTTAAAACAGCTTGGTATTGGCACAAAAATAGACAAGTAGACCAATGGAATTGAAGCGAAAACCCTGATACTAACCCACACACCTATGAACACTTGATTTTTAAAAAAGAAGCTAAAATTATACATTGGAAAAAAGACAGCATCTTCAACAAACGGTGCTGGCATATGTGGATGCTGGCACATAGAAGAAGGCACATGGATCCATCTCTATTGCCATCCACAAAACTTTAGACCAAATGAGTCAAAGGCCTCAACATAAATCCAAGCACACTGAAACTCTTAGAAGAGAAAGTGGAAGTTACCCTTAAATGAATTGTTACAAGAGAGTGCTTCCTGAAGATAACACCATTAGCATAGACACTGAGGTTGACAATTAATAAATTTAACTTCCTAAAACTGAGAACTTCTGTAAGGCAATGGGCACAGGTAACAAGACAAAAAGGCAGGCCACAGAATGGGAAAAGACATTCAGTAACCCCAGATCTGACAGAGGGCTGATCTCCAAAATTTACAAAGATCCCAAGATGGAGGTCTCCCAAACACCAAATAATCCAATTAAAAATGAGGTACAGAATGAAATACAGAATTCTCAACAGAGGAGTTTAAAATGGCTGAGAGACACTTGACAAAATGCTTAATATCCTTACCATCAGGGAAATGCAAATCAAAACACCTCTGAGATACATTCTTACTCCCCTCAGAATGGCTAAAATTGAAAACACCCATGAAATTTATGCTGGAGAGGATGTGGAGAAAGGGAAAAACCCTTCTACTGCTGGTAGTAGTGCCAAATCACACAGCCACTTTGGTAATCAGTAAGGAGATTCCCCTGAAAAATGGGAATGAGTCTACCACAAGATTTATCTATTCTACTATTTGGCATATACTCAAAAGATGCACATTCATACAACAAGGGTATCTTTTTCATTATGTTCATAGTATCATTATTTGTAATAGCCTGAACCTGGAATCAACCTAGATGTCCATCAACTGAAAAGTGGATACAGAAAATATGGTAAATTTACACAATGTATTACTATTCAGTAGAAAATGTAATAGAATCTTGAAATTTGCTGGTAAATGGATGGCACCATAAGAAACCATTCTAAATGATGTAACTCAGTAACAAAAAGACAAGCATGATATATACTCACTCATATATGGATTTTCTTCCTGAAACAGGGGAGTGCCAGCCTATAATCCCCAGCCAGAAATTCTGGGAAACAGGGAGGTCTCTAAGAGAGATATTCCTGACAAGGGGAACAGGACAGTATCTTCTGAGGGGATTGGGAGCAAGGTGAGGGGGAGGCATGAGGAAGCTGGGAGAATGAGAGGGGGTGAAGAGGAAGGGGAGAAGAGGACATGGGGGAGCAGGAAAGTTGAATAGGGAGAAGAATAGAGGAGAGAAGGATGAGAGATACCATAATAGAAGGAGTCATTATAGGTTGAGAAGACATCTGGTACTAGTGAGACGTCCAGAAGCCTACAAGGATGACACCAACTGGCAATCTAACCAATAGTGGAGTGGCTACCTTAAATGCCCTTCCCTATAACATGATTGACGACTTCCTTGTGTGCCATCCTAGAACTTTCATCCAGTGGCTAAAGGAAACAGAAGAAGAGACCCACAGTTAAACACTGCATTGAACTCCTGGAACTCAGTTGCAGAGAGCAAGGATTGATGAGCAAAGGGGTTATGACTTAGCAGGTGAAACCCACAGAAACAGCTGACTTGAACAAGGGGAGAGCTCATAGACCCCAGACTGATAGCTGAGAGGCCTTCACGGGTCTGATCCAGACTACCTGAATGTGAGTGTCAGTGAGGAGGTCTCAGCATCCTTTGAGTCCACAGGAAATAATCACTTGTCCCTGTCATCCAGATGGTCTTTGGGAGCCCATTCCATGTGAAGGGATGCTGTCTCTGCCTTGACACATGGCAGAGGTAATAGGCCCTGCCCCAGATTATATGACAGACTTTGAAGATCCCCCATGAAGGGCCTCACCCTCTTTGGAGAGTGGAGTGGGAATTGAAGGAGGGGTTGGGAGAGGATTGGTGTTGGAGAAGAAGATGGAATGGTAAAGGTCTGTAGCTATTCTACACACTACACCTGCGGACATAGCTGGTGGGTTCCCAGGGAATTCCTGATGACATTGGGATCTTGAATATCATAGGTTATAGAAGAAGATTTCTGTGATCATTTGAGATGGGGGAAGAAAGGAAGAGGAGGTTGCAGAAGATGGTCTTTTACAAGATGTGGGTGTATCTGGTGGGATTTGAAGGAGAAGAGGTAGTAATGAAAACCTTTTGTTAACCAGCTTGCTTCCTGGGCCACAGTATCCAGACAGGTCCCAGTTTATGGCTTTTAAATTTAGAGGCTGTGATACTGACTTAAGTGACAGGGTTGGAGGTGAAGTTCTGTGTGATCCCTTGAAGCTGAGAGCAGGGAGAAAGCAGAGGATTCATCAGGTGGTCTGCTACAGAACTAGGGCTAAGACTAGGGGATTTGATTTGGAGGAGAGGAGGAAGTGATAAAGATATGCAGTTAGTCTGTCTCTTTAACATGCCCTATCACTATATTCAATGCCTCTTCTTTCTATGAACTATATAAAGAACCATATTGTAGGAGTTAAAATAAACTGCTGTGACAGATGATTTAGTTACTCACACTTCGGGTAGCACAGTTTTATCAGATATATTTTTCATTCAGTTACTCTTTGAAAGAGGCAGTATGGTACATTGGGTAAAAGGTTGGACTCCAGTGTGAAACTTTACAGGTTCAAGTCCTGCCTCTGCATTGTACCAGCTGATTAAATTCTTTTAATGTTAACCTTTGTATGTTTAAGAAGATACAGATTATTCAGTTTAGAAAATAACTTTCTGATTTTCCTTATTATCACTTTAAACATTTCATTGTGTTTGTATTCAGACAATGTAAATATATATGTATCTTAAATTAACATAGTGTGCAATGTGGAACTAGAGTTGTCATCAACAATGACATGTGGAATTTTCTGTGCTCTAAAGAAATGAGCATCTCTTAGAGATAGTGTCACCTACTGGATAATGTTTAAATGTGAAGACTAATATACAAGGCATTTTGGTATTATTTTCTTATGTCCTATGAGAAGGACTCAGCCTCCCTCCAATTCATTTTTATAGTCTAAGTAGATGTATAACATAGCTTACACATGACTGAACATGAGTTTATAGCAATAAAATACTTCCAGATTAATCATTACCCTTTACATTTTTAAATTAAAATTCACACAAAGTCTATTGCTTTTGTATTTAAGTTCACCTTTTAAGGAGGTTACTGACATTCAGGATATCTTTAGCTGTTAATCATAGCTAAGACAGACATGGTGATAATATGGGCCTCTGTTTCTGCACATGATTGTGGAAGTAATGTTTGGGAAATCAGAAGACTTTATGGACAATAATAGCTCCAATTTTCTTTGATTTTAATTACCTTTGCCACATCTATGTGTTTTTTAGAATAAAATACATTTTACTATTTTTGTCAAAATGCTATTCAATATTTTATATAAGTAGGTCTGTCAACTTTTGATTTTTTGAGGGTATTAAAATATAAGGGAAACCCAAACCATATTCATTTAAATATAATATCATAGGTATTAAAATCAATAAAATACAAGTATACAGTAACTTCAGACTCTTATCATGTGATCATACTGGAGTTCAAAGAGCTTTACTTCACATCTTTGAGTAAAGACTTTGACAGTTGTATAGGGCTAAGTTTTCTGTGCAAATCTGTTGGTTCTGTTAGAGCAACTACAGTCCTATTATGCTGTCCTTTGAAGCATGATAGCATGACTAAAGATGTGATTGTGAACACCTGTGAGGAATTTGATAAAGCTTCAGAAGAATGCTATAATTTTTGGAGATAGGCATTCTGACCCTATTATTTATTAGGTAACTAGATGTTGCTTGACAGTTACAGGAGGTAGCTCACTGGTTACAGTGACTGTTCCCTACATGTAAGTTCCTGAGTTAAAATACCTGGCACCAGCAAAAAACAAAAGGGTTGGCATTGTACATTTGGAACTGGAGTCTTGTGATCTGAGATGTGGACATGCAAAACCCAGGCCTCTCTGTCCAGTCAGGCTAAACAAATCTATGAAGATCATGTTAAATTACAGATGCTGTCTCAACACATAAGTTGTAAATAAATAAAAACACCTACCATCAACTATTGCCCTCCATATACTCAGAAACTGAGGTATATACCTACACCCATTCATATATGCACAAACATAAGCAAACTGTAGAAAGATGGCTATAAATTAAAAACTGACAAAAATATCTCACATATTTCTTAGAATTAATGGACATTCTAAACAATGTTGCCTAATTACAGCATTACAAGATTAATTACAACCCATGTACACAATGAACCCTTGAAATTTCTATAAACTAGATAATCACAGCAGATGTGATAATTATATAAATTAGAATAAATATCTGTACTGTGGCTTAGAGTTTACAGGCTATTTGTATCCCTAGAAGTAGCTCATTTGTAGTCAAGATATTATATACCTGTGCATATTGCGGTATTTAATACCTAGTGTTGCTAAGGTAAACAAAATACTAGACTAATTATCTCATATTTTTAATCTTTAAATAATCATAAATTTTATGTTATTTTACTGATGAAATTTGGGATGCTTTGAGAAGTCATATAATTAAGGACTGTTAAAATAAGTATATGATATCATACGTAAGTACTGACATTATAAATATCATTTTCTGCTATTTATATTTTCGTTTGTTTGCTATTATTCTGAAGTGAATGTGAATGTACTTTGATTAATTTGTTTCTGAGAATTTTCTTGATTAAAGATTTCCTTTAATTTTATGTTTGATTTAAAATGTCAATGTGCATGTGTCTTATTTTCTATGCTTTTGTGTGAAAAAAAGACAATGGGCAAAAGAAAGTTTTGAAACGAAGAATTTATCTGGGCTTAGAATTCCACAGTGAAACAAATACAATTTGCAAGAAAAATGGAAGAGCAAGCAGCAGACTTGGTGAGAGGAGCAAAAACTGAGAGCTCACATGCTTAACCATAATCATGAGGCAGAAAGAGCAAACTGGGAGTTGTGTGAGAATATAAAATACTCTAAGCCCATCTCTGTGGCCTGTTGTCTTCAGGAAAGCTTTATTTCGAAATCTCCTGAAATAACACCACCAGCTGTAGACCAAGTTTTCAAAACCTAAGCCTATGCAGAACATTTATCACTAAAGTTATAGCATTGTGTGCCTGTTTGTGGATATGTGTTGGTGTGTACAGGTTCCCACAGAGTCCACTTGAAGCTATCTTTTGCCTGAATCTGAGGTACAGTCAGCTATGAGCCAGCTACTTGATGTTTATGTGTGGAGCAGATCTCTAATTCTTTGCAAGTATGCTTAACCACTGATCCTTTTCCCAATAGATCCTTTTTGGGACATTTTACTTAATGTATTTGTGTTTCAAGATAGCAGTTGTACTTCATAGTCAGGTCTTACATGCACTGCCTACAAAAAGCCCTGCACTTAATACACTCACATGTACATGCACAAAGCACACGCCCAAGAAATGGGGAATATAATTTGGGTACAGTTGAGTTATATAGTATGCCTTTTAGATTACAGTCATAAAATGAGTGATGATGATTAGAATTTTAACCTATTTTAACCATTAGTTCTAAAATCTTGAATATCCATGAACATGTACCACACATTATTTTACTTGACTGTTATTTTAGTCTCTATTTGAATACTGAAAAAAAACAATGAAAAAACAGGTGAAATGATTCATTCAAAACTGATCATATGAGAAAAATGTGTGGCTTCTTTGCTTCAAAAAGTTATTTACTAGAAACTGTGCTGTGTGATAGTAAAGTTACCCAGCAGAAACAAGTTGATTCTGACATCTCCTTTTACTATAGCAATCGGTTATTAAATAACATTTAGTGAATGAATAATTTAAGCTTAATTAAGTGTTTCAAAATACATAAACTGTGGATATATTTATTAGAAAAGATGTACTTCAGAAAACAGGGTGGAACATTTTAAAATTTGCTCACTCACTAATTTAATCGATTAATCCTAATTTATATCTACCTCTTACACATGAATAAACACCTAAAGGAACTATGATCCAAAGGAAATAGTTCATATAAAGCACAGCTTTGTTTTCAATTGTTCTAACTTCAAAGTTTTTATTTGTCTTCATATGGTGCTCTATTTCCCATGTACAAAAGGTTACAAAAAAAAAAAAACTAGAGAACTCACCCCATGAGAATCTGGTCTCCTTCTCCATCCACAGGACCAGGTAAAGCAGAGACTGTTTCTGGGCCAATTTCCTGTGGCTGTGGACTGCCACTGAGTATCCCATCCCAGCAGGAGCCAAGGTACTCCAGTATCCAGGTCTCCTTCTCCTCCCACGGGACTAGGACCAGGAAGAGGAGAACTACCTCTTGCTTTCACCCACCAAAAGGGAACCCTTGTCCCCTATCCACCAGGAGAGCAAGAGGCTCTTTATGCACCAACTGGAAGAAGGGATAGGAAGGAGACAATACAAAAACAAACTCAGCAACAGAAAAACAAATATGACAAACCCAAAGTCAAGAGACTTTATATCAGCAAGACTTGAACATTCCAATGCAAATGAAGGAGAAGAGAATGACCCAAAATCAACTTCATGAAAATTATAGAGGCCCTCAAAGAGGAGATAAGAAAATCCCTTAAAGAAATGGAAGAAAACACACACCAAAAATTTGATACAATGGAAGAAAAAAACAAAAAATGCAAGAAGTGGAGGAAAAGACAAAGCAAAAATTGCAAGAAACAATTCAAACAGTGCAAGGGCTGAAAGCTGAAATAGAGACAATAAAAAACCACACATTTTGTGTTTTCCTCCGTCACAATGAATTATATGTTCAGGCTGTCAACTGAAACAGATATTTATTTTGTCTTGTATTTTGTAAAACAGTGAGAAAGCTTATACACATACCAACAAGCAGTACTGTATTCCCTGATTAGTTCCTAAGCAACAACTCCAAGCAAGTTAGGTATCCTATTGTGTCTGCTAATGGATACAGCATGTAAGAAGAGACTCTCACAGAATGATTTTTATCCTCACATCCAAAGAACAGCTGCAGCAGGTCAGGGCAAATGCATGGGATACGTTGAAAGCAGTGCTGAGAGGAAAGTTTATAGCACTAAGTGTTCACCTGAAGAAACTGGAGAATAGTTGCACTAGAGAATTAAGCAAATCTGAAAGCTCTAGAACAAAAAGAAGCAAACTCACCCCAGAGGAGTAGACTTCAGGAAATTATCAAATTGAGGGCTGAAATGAATAGAGTAGAAACTAGGAAAACAATACAAAGAGTAAATGTAATAAAGACTTTGTTCATTGAGAAAATCACTTGAAAGAAAAACCTTTATCCAAACTTACCAAACGGCAGAGTAGGAACATGAAAATTAACAAAATCAGAAATGTAAAGAGGGACATAACAACAGACAGTCAGGAAATCCATAAAATCATCAGGTCATACCTTAAAAATCTGTACTCCACAAAGTTCGAAAATTTAAAGGATATGGAAAATTTTCTGGATGGATATCATTTGCCAAAATTAAATCAAGAACAGATAAGCAATTTAAATAGACCTATAAGCCCTAAGAAAATAGAAGTCATCAAAAGTCTTCCAACCAAGAAAAGCTCAGGGCCAGATGGTTTCAGTGCAGAATTCTACCAGAAATTCAAAAAACAGCTTATACCAATTCTCCTCAAAGTAATCCACACAATAGAAAAAGAAGGGTCATTGCTAAACTCTTTTTTACGAGGCTTCAATAACCTTGACAGCCAAATCACACCAACACACAAATAAGACTGAGAACTTCAG
Organism: Mesocricetus auratus; assembly: GCF_017639785.1. Classification (NCBI taxonomy): domain Eukaryota; kingdom Metazoa; phylum Chordata; class Mammalia; order Rodentia; family Cricetidae; genus Mesocricetus; species Mesocricetus auratus. The sequence continues at coordinate 38,630,498 of NW_024429190.1, forward strand.
ACCAAAATCCCTCATGATCATTGATGCACAAATGCTCAATAAAATACTGGCAAATCAGATACAAGAACACATAAAAAATCCATCCAGCATGATCAAGTAGGTTTCACCTCAAGGTTGCAGGGGTGGTTCAACATACGAAAATCCATCAATGTAATCCACTATATAAACAAGCTAAAAAACAAAAATCACATGATCATCTCACTAGACTCTGAAAAAGCCTTCGACAAAATCTAACACCCCTTCATGATAAAGGTCATGCATAGATCCAGGATAGCAGGAATACATAACAATAATAAAAACTATATACAGCATACAAATAGACAACATCAAACTAAATGGAGATAAACTTAATGGATTCCTCTAAAATCAGGAACAAGATAAGCCTGGCCAATCTTCGTAATTCTTCAATATTGTACTTGAAGTTCTAACTAGAGCAATAAGACAACAAAAGGAGATCGAGGGGATACAATTGCAAAGGAAGAGATAAAATTTTCACTATTTGCAGATGATATGATAGTTTACATAAGTGACCAAAAAAACTATGCCAGGAAGTATACAGCTGATGAACACCTCAGTAAAGTGGCAGGATACAAGACCAAATTAAGAAAATCTGTGGCCCCTCTATATACAGAAAATGAAAATAAAAGGACTGAGAAAGAAATCAGAGAAACATCACCCTTTACAACTACCACAAACAGCATAAAATACCTTGTGGTAACATTAAGTAACGAGTAAAAGACCTGTATCACAAGAACTTTGAGTTTTTATAGAAAGAAATTAAAGAAGACACCAGAAAATGAAAAGATCTCCCATGCTCTTGGATACGTAGGATCAATGTAGGAAAAATGGCAACCCTGCCAAAAGCAATCTATAGATCCAATGCAATCCCCATCAAAATTCCAGCACAATTCTTCACAGAACTTGAAAAACCAATTCTCAAATTTGCATGGAAAAATAAAAGACCCTGACTTGACAAAACAATCCAGATCAACAAAGCAACTTCTTGAGGTATCACCCTCCCTGAATTCAAGCTCTATTATAGAGCTATAGTATTGAAAACAGCTTGGTATTGGCACAAAAATAGACAGGTAGACCAATGGAATAGAACTGAAATGCTGATATCAACAGATATGAATGTGAATACCTGATCTTTGACAAAGTTGAAGTTTTACAATGGAAAAAAGGAAGTATCTTCAACAAATGGTGCTGGTACAGCTGGATGCTGGTATATAGAATGCTGCAGATAGATCAATGTCTACCACCATGCACAAAATTTAAGTCCAAATGGATCAAAGATCTAAACATAAATCCTATTACATAGAACCTCTTAAAAGAGAAACCAGAGGCAGATACCCACAGCTAAGCACTGAATTGAACTCATGGAACCCAGTGACAGAGGAGGAGTGATGATCAAAGAGGTCAAGACTGGGTGGGTGAAATCAACACAAAGAGCTGACCTGAACAAGGCAGAGCTCTTGAACAACAGACTGATGACTGAGAGGCTAGCATCGGACTGATACAGACCCCTGTTTGTGGGTGTTATCAAGAGGCCCAGGCTATATATGTGGCCTTGGATAGTAAATCAAAATCACCAAGGACAGTTTATGCTGGAGACTGAACAGCCACTTTGGAGATCAGTATGGAGATTCCTCAGGAAAATGGAATTCAGCCTACTACAAGATCCAGCACATCCACTCTTAGGCATATACCCAAAAGATAAGATAAGGACATCTGTTCAACTATGTTCATAGTAGCATTTTTTGTAATAGCCAGAACCTAGAAGCCACTCAGATGCACATCATCTGAAGTGTGAATAGAGAATATGTGATACATTTACACCATGGAGTACTACTTAGCAGAAAAATACAATGGAATCTTGAAATTCACAGACAAATGAGTAACACTAGAGGAAACTATCCTAAGTGGGGTAACACAGTCACAAAAAGAGAAACATGGTATGTACTCATTCATATATGGATTTTAGACATGAGACATGTGATTATCAGCCTACAACCCCACTTCCAGAGAGTCTGGGAAACAGGGAGGACCATAAGAAAATTATGCATGCTAATCCAGAGAAAAAGAATGGGATGGGATCTCCTGAGGGGATTGGGAATATGGGTTGACAGGAGGTAAGAAGAAGCTTAAATAAAGGGAGAGGGAGAAGGGGAGAGAAGAGGAAGTTCGAATCAAGGAACCACTATAGGTTTGAGAAGAAATCTGGTACTAGGGAGATTTTCAGAGATCTACAATGATGACACCAACTGACAAACTAACCAGAATTGGAGAGACTACCTTAAATGCCCTCTCCTGAAAATGAGATTGATGATTACCTTATGTGCAATCATAGAACTCTCATCCACTGCCTGATGGAAGCAGAGGCAGACACCCACGGCTAAACACCAAACTGAACTCCTGGAACCCAGTTGCAAAGAGGAATCATGAGTAAAAGAGTCAAGACCTGGCTGGTGAAACCCACAGATCCAATTGACCTGAACAAGGGGGAAATTCATGGACTCCAGACTGATGGCTGAAAGGCCAGCCGGGGACTTATCCACAACCCCTGAACGTGGGTGTCAGAGAGGAGTGCTCTGCAATCTATGGGACCTCGGATAGTACATCAGTATTTATCCCTGGTATGCAAATAGACTTTGGTAACCCATTCCAGAGGGAGGGATGCCCTCTCAGCCTGGACACATGGGGGAGGGCCTAGGCCCTGCCCAGGATTTTGAGAAATCCCCCATGGAAGACCTTACCCTCCCTGGTGAGCAGAGGAGGGATGCAGTGAGGGTTTGGAGGGGTGGGGGGGCAGGAAAGAGGGGAGGGTGAGAGACCTGGATTGACATGTCAAGCAAGCTTGTTTCTAATTTAAATATTTTTTTAAAAAATGGGAAAAAATAAATCCAGGTCAGTCATTCAAATTTCACACTTGGCTTTAATATTTTCTTAAAGACAATGTATAAAAAGCAGTAACAGTCTTATGAGTAAAGAACAATTTCATTCTTGAGTGCATGTAACTCTATCGCATGACTATACAATATATTGCATAATATAAATTGTATCAGTATCATTTAGAATTTTTGCAGCTGTATAAGAATTGTATTTCAAAATTACTTTATGTTTGCATAGTCAATGTTAAAATTCTTTTCTTATGTTTTAAACTATCTCTGAGACTCTTGAAATTCCATAGTAAGAAGTACTTAAAAGACATGTCAAACTTTAAACAGTCACCCACTCTTTCATTAATCCAGCTGATAGAAATGGCCTATAAGTTTTGAATGGCACAGGAGAATGGTTTATATCTGGGAAATTTTGCAAGTGTGCAATTGCTACTACCTTCAGAAAATGGCTTTCAGCATACATGTTGTGGCTGACTTGAACACTGAAATTTGATTTTACTTTAATTCAATGAATGTTCATTTGGAATACATTGTATCTGAAAACAGCTTATCCAGAATGGATTTTGATAGATCTTGATGGACACTCTTAAACGTCTTAGCTAATTCTTCTTATGAAAGAAATTTTGTCTGTGGCAGAGTAAGTATATATCTTATATAACGAGGATAAAAACATGCAATATTACCTTGCAAACTTTTAAAACCTTAATACTTATACTATCCTAGTTATGTTATTTATAATAAATATTTTTATATACTGTTTTATAAAGTCCTTTACAATTTTATTGAACAAAATTGGACAATTGGCTTAATTACAACAAACTGTACAACTAGAAATAGGTTGACAAAGGATAGATAGAGTAAATTAGCATAATTGCCTCTATAACAAAAGACAACTTGAAGTCCATATTTACCTTATGGTCATTTTTCATATGAATTTGTAGTTAATGTATTCAAAACAAACTCATGGTGCAAAACCTGAAGGATAGGGAAATCAAATGGCCTGAAACACTTAAGTCAACTATTCTTTTGATCTATATTTTGTCATCAAATTGAAGACTACATAATTTTGACTATATTTTATATTTATAACTATTACTAAACCTGTAATATTGACTATTGCAAACATTAAGAAAATATTGACAGGTCTGGGCATTTGTGGCACATGCCTTTAATCCAAGCATTCAGGAGGCAGAGGCAGGCAGATCTCTATGAGTTCGAGGCCAGCTTGGTCTACACAGCAAGTATCAGTACAGCCTCCAAAACAATACAGAGAAACCCTGTCTCAAAAAAAAAAAAAAAGAAAAAGAAAACAGTAAATACTGACATATCAGACATTTGGTAAATTTGGGCTTTTATTTAATAATATGAAGTGTGTTTCTTCTTTTCTTATTTCTTCTATAATTTTAAATTTAAATTAGAAACAATCTTGTTTTTTTTTTGTTTTGTTTTTTTGTTTTACGAGACAAGGTTTCTCTTTATTGTTTTGGAGGCTGTCGGTCCAGCCTGGCATCGAACTCACAGAGATCTGCCTGCCTCTGACTCCTGAGTGCTGGGATTAAAGACATGCGCCACCACCGCGCGGCTAGAAGCAATCTAGTTTTACATGTCAATCCCAGTTCCCTTTCCATCCTCTCCTCCCTTGGCCCACATTTCCCCCTATACCATCCCTTCTGCTCCCCAGGGAGGGTGAGGCTTTCTTTTTTCTTTTTTTCTTATTGAATTTTATCAACTGGTTTTTAGCTTTTATTATTAATTTAATATTTAATAACTTGCTTCACATGTCAATCCCAGTTCCCTCTCCTCCTCCTGCACCCACCCCCACCATTCCCAAAAGCCTCCCACTCTATCCCCAATCCCTTACACAGAGGAGATATTCAGAGTCTGTCATTTCACTCAGGGCAGGGTCCAGGCACTCACCTAAGAGTCCAGGCGGAGAGAGCATCCCTCTTTGTATTATGGACACATGAAATCCATTTGTATGCCAAGGATAAACACTGATCTACTGCACAGGACCTCATAGGCTGCCCAGGCCTCCTAACTGACTCTCACACTCAGAGGGTCTGGATCAGTTCCATGCTGGCCTCCCAGCTGTCAGTCTGGGGTCCAAGAGCTCTCCCTTCTTCAGATCAGCTGTCTCTGCTGGTTTTGCCAGCCCATTATTTGCCAATTTGCTCATCGCTCATTTCTGTCACTGGGTTCCATGGGTTCAGTTCAGTGTTTAACTGTGGGTGTTTTCTTCTGATATATATATATATATATATATATATGTATTTTATTAAATTTAAATTTAAATTAGAAAAAAGGTTGCTTCATATGTCAATTCCAGGTCCCTCTCCGTTTCCCTCCCCTCCTCCTATGCCCTCCCACAAACCCCCCCAATATCCCCTCATTTCCCCAGAGAGGGTGAGGTCCTCCATAGGTGTGTCCATAGTCTGTCATTTCATTCAGGGCAGGGCCTAGACCCTCCCCCAAGAGATCAGAGTGAGAGTGCATCTCTCATTGTTGGGAGTCCAAAGTCCATTTCTATACCCAGGATAAATACTGATATACTACCCAAGGCCCAATAGATTACCTATGCATCCTCACTGACACCCACGTTCAGGGGGTCTTGATCAGTCCCATGCTGTATTCCCAGGCATCAGTCTGGGATTCAAGAGCTAACCCTTGTCAGGTCAGCTGTTTCTGCGGGTTAAACCAGCCAAGTCTTAATGCCTTTGGTCATCAGTCTTCCCTCTCTGTCACTGGATTTCTTGAGTTCAGCTCAGTACTTAGCCATGGGAGTCTGCCTCTTATTCCATCAGCCACCGAATGAAGGTTCTGTTTCCCAGATTCTCTGGCCATGGGATTGTAGGCTGGCACTCCCCAGATCTATGTCTAAAATCCATATATGAGAGAGTACATGCCATGTTTCTCTTTTTGTGTCTGGGTTACCTCTCTCAGGATGGTATCTTCTAGTGCCATCCATTTGCCTGCAAATTTCAGGATTCCATTGTTTGTTTTTTTTTCTTCTGAATAGTACTCCATTTTCTCTATCCACTCTTCGGTGGAGGGGCATCTAGGTTACTTCCAAGTTCTGGCTATTACAAACAATGCTGCCATGAACATAGTGGAACAGACATCCTTGTTGTATGAATGTGCATCTTTTGGATATATGCCTAAGAGTGGATTTGCTGGGTCCTGTGGTAGATTGATTCCCATTTTCCTGAGGCATTTCCACACTGATGTCCAAAGTGGGTGGAATGTTCTCCTCTCTCCACATCCTGTCTAGCATAACTTGTGTTCGTTGTTTTTGATTTTACCCATTCTGATAGGAGTAAGATGGTATCTCAGTGTTGTTTCGATTTGCATTTCCCTGATGGCTATGGATGTTGAGCACTTTCTCGAGTGTCTCTCAGCTATTTTAGACTCCCCTACTGAGAATTCTCTATTTAGTTCTATACCCCACTTTTTAATTGGAACCTTTGGTGTTTTGAAGACTTGCTTCTTGAGTTCGTTTAAAATTTTGGAGATCAGATGTGGTGTTAGTGACTATCTTTTCCCATTGTGTGGACTACCTTTTTGTCTTGCTGACTGTTCCCTTTGCCTTACAGAAGCTTCTTAGTTTCAGGAGGTCCCATTTTTTAACTGTCGATCTTAGAGGCTTTCAATAGGTGATTTTTAAAGTCTGTTACATCATTTGGAGCAGGGTCTAGACCTTCCCTCATGTGTCTAGGCTGAGAGAGTATCCCTCTATGTGGAATGGTATCCCAAAATCCATTTGTACACTAGGGATAAATAAGACACAAGCATATATACCTATACACATACACATACATACATACATATTATATAATTATACATGTTATAAATATGTATAGAAACTATAAACACAGGCCAGTTATTTCCACACACAGTAACTACACATATTAGCCTTATGTAATCTTTGAAATGTATATTATTCAAAGTAAAAGTATAGAAAATAGGAACTTTTAACAAGGCATTTTCCTAGAGCTGAAATGATGACATTTTACAATAAAGAAAAACATTTTAGATACATTAGATTTTTAACAGTAGGAAATGTTTTAGTTAATACGATTGACTTCAAGGCTATTTGAAATCATCTACAGACCTTGCAAAGGCTTCTAAAGAGGATTTATTTTCAACAACCCCTCAGGTTAAGATGGTTAACAGCTGAATTAAGTGCTGTACCTTCAGTGACCTGAAACGAGAAGGGAAAGAGCACAAATGAATAATTTGTCAAAATGTACTCTACTCCCATTAAACCAAGAAGGAAAGAAGAATTTTAGAACTGAAAGAGCCTCTAATTTAACTTGGACATTTTATACATGTCGTGCATTTTACTGTATGTACCAGTTCCATTATTTACTAGTATTCATTCCATTATGGTGAATTTCACAATGTAAAGTTATGTCCTCATTTGTCTGGTATAATGATGACAAAATTTTAATAGTATTTTCAACTCAATTCCTTGTTGTCATATACAGAATCAGAGAGTTTGAGAGTGTTTGAAAATAGAATTTTTATTAATATAATTAAGCTAAGGAGTGGCCATTGCAGTGAAAAGAGGAAAGACTGACACTAAACTTCAGGAAAATTGGCTTATAGTAACAACAAGATTGTAAATGCAGGCACAGTCAAGGAATGCCATGTGTTAGTGCCCATAAACAGAAGTTAAGAAGGATAGGATATATTCCATGCTATCTCATGGAAGGATGATGCCAATTATATGTGTCTAGATTTCTATCTTCAGAAACTGGGAATTATAAGCAAATAAAACTTATTAAGATAATAAATTCATGCTATTTGATACCGTGACCACTAATATTTAATTTAACGTGTACCATGTTGTTTTCACAGAATTGGGAAGTACTCATAGTTCAATCTGTGTATTGCAGAGAAAAATTAGTTTGGGGTTAATTGATTAATATGTTCTAATTCTCTGTTCCCCTAAAAAATACATTTTATACTCTAATATTCTTGATCATTCAATTTTTATTCCTCCATTACCCTTTGATTGCTTCAAATGTCATGAGGAATGGGAAGTGATACTCAACTTCTTTACATACTGAAATATTAGTACATGCTTATTCTTCCAGTGTGGGACATTTATATTATTCCATTCCTTTCCATGAATGGGAGATACACCTTATAAAATGGAAATTAAAAGCATCACAGATTGCTGCACAGGATTAAGCAAGTTCTTATAACTTCTGTAACAGAGATCATCATATAGTTGGTGTGGTAAAATTCTGATGACAGTTATACAATAAAAAGTCTTTGATTCTTCATTATGTAACCTCCCTATGCTAAGGCTGAGGCAGCCTACAAACAGCAAGCAAGATTGTTACTTTTACTTGCACAATCTTTTATGCTGAATTAAATATTTATAGAAAGCATGAAGCCGTCTCTACATTTTATCATTAAAATCCATTTGCACAGCAGAACCAGGCCTCACACTTTGCTGACCTAAATTCCAATGACATACTTTCATTTAGCTGTACGACAAACTCTCCAAGTCACACTATAACCTTTGTCATCAAAGAAGTCTGCTCCGTGGGACAATACGAAAGTTCAAGAATTTGTTTTAAAAAAAATTTATTACCACCCCTCATACTCTAATTCCCACTTTTTATTTACTTTGTATAAAATACAACCACAATCTAATAATTCTTGAACCTTGGTTATTATATCAGCAATTGAGGGCTCTATTGAAACCAAGAACTCAACATTTATCTTAGGGAATTTTCTCTCAAATATCCTGAGTTTTTCATAGGAGTATAAGATGTCTATATGCAAAATAAATTGGCACTTTCCATCATACAAGCATAAATCATAGAGATGAGTTTTAAAGCTAGCAATAGAATTATCTTTGGAAAATACCCAGAAGCAGGAATTCTCTCTTAGATATAATGCTAAAATTGAAATTACAAAATGGTATATAAATTATACATTGAGGAGCTAATGCAGTGTTTTATTGTAAATGGTTTCAGTCAAAAAAATGAAAACAAAATCCACAAATTTACAATTATTTGCAGCAATGTACATAATAAGAAATTATATATAGTAATTTTAGAAATAAATAATAAACATAAATAACAAAATTTAATATATACCCACTTTCTAAATATAATATTCTCCCAAAATATGTGAAATATGCATATAGTATAGTAAAATATATTATACATCATATGACTTGTGAGAAATAAAATTCAAAATCCTACTAAAATTTCAAGTCACCTCATTAGACGACTTACAGGTAAAATGCATAAAATAAAATGTTGTTGAAAATATGTTTACATTACAACACTTCCTTTAATGATTGTATAAATTGATATAACTATTTCAGAAATATTTTCCATTCCCACAAAATAGTTAATGACACAATATTACATTTTTATCATACTCAACTGAGAGAGAAAATCATCTCCATATAAAATCAAAGCACTAACATAAAGAGTAGTATACTTTTTTAATTATTAACATATTGACTGATGACTTCTTTTTTAATTTGTATTAAAAATTCTGTCTTAGAAACATGTATGTATGCTTCACATGTCAGTCCCAGCTCCCTCTTCCACCCTTTCCCTCTTGTCCCTCCATCAGCCCTTCCCCAGCCCCCCACCCAATCCCCACATCATTCTCCAGGGAAGGTGAGGCTCTCCATGGGTGGATTTCCAGAGTCTGTCATTTCATCCATGGCAGGACCTAGGGTCTTACCCATGTATCCAGGCTGAGAGAGCATCCCTCCATGTGGAATGGGTTCCTAAACTTCATTCATATGCCATGGTAAACACTGATCTACTACCCAAGGCCCCAGAGATTTCTGAGACCTCTTCACTGACACTACATTCATGGGTCTGGATCAGTCTCCTGTTGGACTCTCAGGCATCAGTCTGGAGTTCAAGAGTTCCCCCTTGTTCAGTCAGCTGTCTTTGTGGGTTTCACCAGCACAGTCTTGAGACCTTTGTTCATCACTCCTCCATCTCTGTCACTGGGTTCCAGCAGTTCAGTTCAGTGTTTAGCTATGGATATCAGTCTCTGCTTCCATCAGTCACTGGATGAAGGTTCTAGGATGACATACAAGGTAGTCATCAACCTTATCATCAGTGATGATCTATAAATGTAGTCTCTCTGCTATTGCTTAGTTTGCCAGTTAGTGCTATCCTTGTAGATCTCTGAAAAATTTCCCTGGGTCCGTTCTCTCCTCAAAACTATAATGACTCCATCTCTTAACAGTAGTGTCCTTTTTAAAAGCACAAGTTATCTACTTGTCCACATTTAAGAAACAAGTTAAAGTTGATACATCTAGCATGCTAAATTCCATTTATCAAGGAAAAGAAATGATCTCTTGATGTGTAGCACAATTAGATAGAACACTGTAAGAGATGGAGAGCACTTGAACACCAGACAGAGGGCTTGGAATCCACCATGGGATTGATCCCCACCCTCTGAATGTGGGTGTCAGTGAAGAGGCCTAGGTAATCTATGGGGCCTTGGATAGTAGATCAGTATTTACCCCTGGCATACAAATGGACTTTTGGTGCCCATCCCACAATGAGAGATGCTCTGTCAGGCTGGACTCTTGGGGGAGAGCCTAGGCCCTGCCCCGGATGAAATGACAGACTATGGACACCCCCATGGAGGGCCTCACCCTCCATGGGGATTGGGGGTGGGGAAATAGGGGTGTTGCTGGGAGGGAGAGGGAGCTGGGATTGACTTGTGAAGCAACCATGTTTAGTTCAAATTTACAAATAAAACAGAAAAGTTAGAGAATTAAATTTTAAGTGAGAGAAGGGATACAGTGGACCCTAATGTAACCCGCAAGTATTTTTGTATAGAACTTCAAATGAGAAGTCCTTCATTTCTCTCTATTTTCCTATCTTTATGATCTTCAGTATGAATTTTCTGCTAACCTTCAACAGATATGCCACTTTTGTTTGCTATATTAATTGCATTCTTCCTATGATAAAACTAAAATAAAGTTGAATAAGGCACTGGTAACCATGCCCCACTCATAGGTGGCATTTTGTGACAATCCTTATGAAATTACAGGTAAAATCTGTCCTTCCCAGACTGATGTTTATTTTTTAAGTCTTCTGGAACTTATGAATTCAAAGTCACTAAAGATGTCTACTTACTATCTCCTAGTCATTTACATCAGAATTCTGTAAATGCTTAATATGAATATTTTAGATCTATAAGACCAGATTTATTGAACTGAGCACATAGGACTCATATCTGAAGTCAAAGATATCTGATCTCTTTGACTCATTCTTCCCATAACAGTTGGAGAAGAGGCTTTGCTTTCCTAGGGACCACCTCATTTCATCACATGAATAAACTCTCTTTCGGAAAATCAGTTGTAGTATGTAATGAAAAGAGAATTAATGGAGAAATATCACATAATAATCACTTGTTCTCTCATACTCAAAGGAGAGTTGAAAACTGACAGGCTTCTACAATTTTTTCTAGTGCAACTACTTGAGCAACGTTGGTGTTTTGTTTGGAAGAATGACAAACTATGCATTTAAAAGGAATTGCACACATTATCCATCTCAAATCATGGTTTCTCAATCTCCTTGTTGGGAAAAAAATCTCATACATTAACCTTGTGGGAAAAATCTCATATATTAGATTTACTTTTTAATTTTTATTATTCCTACATTTTTTCTTGTCTCACTTAATTTACTTTCTTCTCCACCATTATATTATGGAAGAAATCATTGTATATCTCCATACTGAAAACTCAATGAGTCATTTCCAGGATGTGTTTTTTCAAATACTACCCTAAATTTTGACATTTGAAACCTCTGTCTATAGGGACACTATAAATTCCTTAGTTTTCACCTTTAAATTTACTTTATTCATTGTTAATTTTCTCCATTTTAAAGCTTATTAATATGTAGCATATATTCACATAGTGCTTCCAACATTTTCAAAACTAGAGGATCTTTGTGTTGTGGATTCATGTAAGTCCTTCCTTACTCTCTCTGTAAAAGAAAATAAAAATAAGATTGGTCAGGGAGCAGCAATAACTGACAAAGAAAATATGAGGCTTTATATAAGGGGCAGAATTTACTGAGTCCTTGACAGTAATTATGCATAAAGTGATGTGTACCATCCATTGAAAACTCAAAGACAAAAGTAAGACTCTTATGTTCTCAGTTTATAAAAAAAAAACATGGAATTATTCTGGATCATGGCTTCCTGCCCCTCGTAATTGTGGTGAATAGGAGTGAGTTTTCTCTAGATTGCCCATTATCACTGGAAATTTTTATTTGTTTATATGCTTCTATAGAAAATAACATGGTTTTACCATGTGTGGTTTGTCCTTGTGATTATCACTCAGGTGATTTATATTCTTAAAACTTAGAGTATAAATTGTCTGATGCTATAAATAAAATGGGCTATTTCATTAGATGATACTCTGCCTCATTCTCTTGACTCCATTTTCCTAGGTTCTACTGGTTTTACAGTGGTAAAAATTGCTCATTTAAAAATTGGCTAAGATTGTTTCTTATTTATTTAAATACTTGAAGATGCATGGATTCAGGCAGCAGTCATTAATATTACACCCCAAATCCCTAAAAATTGACCTAGTACTAAGCAGCCTCCAGAATTGTAAGGAACAAATTTATGTAGTTCATAAACAGTGTTTATGAAATTTTTATAGTAACCTAAACAAAGACAGTTAATTGATGACACTGGCTTCATTAATCATAGACTTGAATCTGTCACTGGAGAAACATCCAGAATTTAGGGTCATGCCCAGTATGCCATCAGACCTTCTGTTGAGCCACCATTACGGAAATAAAATCAATAATATAAAATAATTAATTAATTTAATTTACATTGTTAAAACAGTAGTGACTTTCCATGCCAAGATATTCTTTTTTGAATATTATCCTGACAACCTTCAAATAATCTTGAGAGTTTATTTAATTTAATTACATTCTATTTCAAATCTCCACTTTATAATCCCTCAGATAAGAGTTAGAGGAGAATCAGGGAATATTTAGATAATATTTTTTACATTTTCATTTATGACAGTGACTTATGTATTGACTGAAGAAAATGCAAAAATTCCAACATTGGCTTTGAAATCTTTTTTTTAAGAATATCTTAATTCACCGACTACTCCAGTCACTCTTATGTTTCTATTTGCCAGCAACAATAAAGATTTTAGTCTAATGACAGTATCTACAGTAATAAAATGTGATCATTTTAGATCCTCATTTCTCATCCTCATGGTAGGGAGGAAAGATACTTATGACTCATGAGTTTACTTTCTTGGATCTCTTGCAACTTACAATACATATATCAGAGTATTTTTTGTTTCCCTACTTTTTATGTCTTTTTTAATTTTAATTTAAATTAGAAACAATGTTGCTTCACATGTCAATCCCAGTTCTCTCTCCCTCTCCCTCCCCTCCTTCCATGCCCTCCCACCAAATCTCCCATTCCCCTCCCCCAATCCCAACTCCTTTCTCCAGAGAGGGTGAGGCCATCCATGGGGGGCATACATAGTCTGTCATTTCAACCAGGGCAGGGCCTAGGACGTCCCCTAAGAGTCCAGGCATAGAGAGCATCTTTCATTGTGCGATGGCCACCCAAAATCCATTTGTATGCCAGGTATAAATATTGATCTACTACCCAAGGTCTGATAGATTGCACAGACACCCACATTCATGGGGTCTGGATCAGTCCCATGGTGGATTATCAGCCATTGGTTCAAAAGTTCCCCCTTGTCATCCAAATGGTGAACTTTCATACAACAAGGACATCTGTTCGGCTATGTTCATAGTGGCATTATTTGTAATAGCCAGAACCTGGAAGCAATCTAGATGCCCCGCAACTGAAGAGTGGATAGAGAAAATATGGTACATTTACACCATGGAGTACTATTCAGCAGAAAAAAAACAAAAAACAAAAAAACAATGGCATCTTGAAAGTTTCAGGCAAATGGGTGGCACTAGAAGAAACCATCCTGAGTGAGGTAACCCACTCACAAAAAAGACAATCATTGTATGTTCTCACTGATATGGATTTTAGACATGGATCAGGGGAATGCCAGCCTACAATCAAATTGCCATGGAGTCTGAGAAACAGAACCTTCAAACAATGACTGAAGGAAGCAGAGGCAGACACCCACGGCTAAACACTGAGCTGAAATCAAGGAACCCAGAGACAGAGAGGGTGGTCTGATGATCACAGGGGTCAAGACTGGGCTTATTTAATCCACAGAAACAGGTGATCAAAGTATTTTTTATGCTATCTCTTGTTCACAATTTTTTCTCTTTAAAAGTCCTCTAAATTTTTTGGGTTAAAACTAAGGGCTCATTTAACACCTATTGTTTTCTTAATTTAGATGAATCATTGGGTGAAATGTTGGAAACACCACAAAGCTCCAAGCACCATCTACATGATGTTTATTTAGAATGAAATTCTAAAATGAAATGAATGGTGTTAGTGAAATGAAAAATTTCAACTAACAGATATTGACAGAGCAAATGCTTAGAAGTATGCTGCTTCAGAGTATCTCTGTTTCCTCTACACAGTTTTCATACTATGTCATTCTGTGTGTGCCTTTCTGAGATTTCTTCTGTTGATATAAATGATTCCTTGTACTTCCCCTCCCAGAATTGCATCAATGTATGTGTCAAGAATCATCCTAATTACACCGTTTAATTATAATAATACTAGACAGCCTGTGAAAAAAAAATGATCTGTGCTGGAAATTATTTCTTGTAAATTTTAACTATTTGCACTTGGGATATTTAAAATACAAGAATATCTTTGAGGTCAAACTCACAGATCTGTGGACTGTGAAAATAATATACAGCTACCATATGTTAAAAGGAATATTCATGCAGATATATAAAGTCTAATTTTCTTCCTCCTTCTGTCTTCTTCACTAAACAATGCTATAAGATTCCATATATTTTAAAGAACTTTTTATTTTAATTTAAAATGAAGAAGAAAAATTATTTTAAAAATATCTATCTTCTATGCCACAAGCTTCTGGTATTTTGTAGAACATAGAAAATATATCACTTTATAAAAGCAACTCTTTTATTTCAAAATAAATCAAAGGAAGGAACTAGAAAAGAATATGTCATTTAGATTAAATGTCTTTTCAAATAAAATCTTATTAAAGATGAAAATTTTTCTCCAAAACGTACAAGTCATGGTTTGGTTTAATCTTATCGTAAGTTTACCAAATAAGAAATGACCAGCCCTGAAAAGATGCATACACATGACATTATATAGACTGAGCTAACAATATTTAGGAATATATATACATATACATATATGCATGAGCTACATTTCACCCAAAAAGGAAACCATGAATGTGAAAGAGAAAAAGGTTCCTTTGAGATTCCCTTTCTCTAGGTTTTTACCTGACCCAAAATGCTCCCACCCCTGTTTCCAACAGTCCCTTTCAGCACTCTCCCCTTCATCCCACCACCCAATTCTGCCACCTCTACGTTGCTTATACTTATGAGAGACCTGACATTTCCTAAATACAAACAGAGAGGTAGAGGAGGAATGGATTAGAGGAAGCAAACAGAGGAGGTTGAATGGAAGAGACATGGAGAGGAGACAGGGAAAACTGTTGCTGGGATGTAAAATAAATGAAATTATAAAAATGAAAGAGAACAAGTGGTGGGTATATTGGCAGCCCTGGAAGGAGAAAAGGAAAGTGGGGAATGTAGTTATCATCTCAAAAATGAAACAAATATTAAGAATGCAAAATAATCTATTGAGATGCCCAGGATATGGCAGAGTCGGAAAGCAAATGAGGTATACTCACGAATTTTAGCTCTGGCCTATAAACGCCTGTAAGAACAACTAAACACAGCTATCCTCTATGACACCTCACTTAGCTTTTGAGAAAGGGGCTCACCAATTTCTCAAAGCTGGCAAGCCACTGTGATCCCCCTTTCTATGATCACCAGCACAGAGATTACAAGTGTATACCTCCACATCCAGATTATTAAAAGGGTGCCGCAATCTGAATTCAGGTTTTCCCTCTTGAGTGATGAGGACTTTACCAAATGAGTCACCCTCTCCACTTCCTACTTAAAGATTCCATTTTTTCATACTCTTTTACAGTGATTTTTAGTCTCAAATAAAATCTGCAAAATATGTAAATATATAAATTTTAAAAAGTATGTTTTTACAAGTAATGAATTACATATTTTATTTATATGTCTCCTTGCATCAATTCCTTGAATAAAATGCATACCAAATTATCTCTTTTACTTAAATATAAGCTAAATTATATGACTACTTAATTTATGTTTTCTTTTATGTACTTTAAAAAGCCTCAGTGCTGTCATGATGTTACGCATCTTCAGGGTGAAGTCGTAGAACTCTGTCACAAAGGTAAGAGCTTAATATTTTATAAACTAATTTAATAGAATTAGAAATTGAAGCCTTTTCTTTGAAGAAAAGAGAAATAGTTTAAAACAATAAAATCAAATACCAGTAACTCATACACTAACACAGCAATCTCTGTTCTGAGTTAGGCATAGAGTCATACACCTGCAATCTCAACACATGAGAATAGCAAGCTTCAAGGTCAATGAAGCTTAATGAACTCACAGCTATACCTTTCTGGATCTTCAACGGTTCTCAAGACTTCTGGTTGCAAGGTACTTACAGCTTTCAAATTTCCAGAGATCCCTTGTAGATTTTGCTTATTTGGTGATATCTATTCATATTTACTTCATTTTAAAAATAAACCTGAAATCAAAAGTATATATTTGTTACTGTTATTTGTAAATTTTCCAATCGATTTATATTGAAAAATATATTTGTGAAATAATATTTATTTTTTCTTTAATAAAACCAAAATCCAAGTGAGACTAGCAATATGTGAGGCCTGTAGTAGGGTCAGCATGTAAAAGTCTAAGCTATATTTGATTACCAATCCCCCAAGGTAGAAAGTCAATGAAGTCAAATATAGTTTCCTCTGATCTCCATCCTCTCACTAATACATACATACATACATACATACATACACACACACACACACACAATTTGTTACACAGTTTGTTTTTAATCTGAGACAGTGGTATTATTTAATATTGTCTAACTGATTTAAATAAGAGAGTTGCATTTTCATATCTGGTCACTCTTAATTTGTTGAACTTCTTATGTTATACTGCCTGTGGCAAATACTACTGCACAGTTATGAGGAATGAGAATGAATATTGGAATTATTACATTGAAAATCTTATCTAGTCCCACAGGTCTCTTCCATCTAATTTACTCCCAAATTCCACATAACATTGGTTAGCAAACAATTGCTGACATCAAGCTACCACCATTTTACTTCTAGGCAACCAGAACAAAGACTAGACAAATAAGGAACTAGTTTTCTTATGTGTGACATTTACTGAAGAAGCAGAGAAAGGCAGTGCAAAGTCCACACTCCATAATGCTCCTGTGCTTCTCAACATTTCATGCTCTCCCATGTCACTCCTGATAAAGAGTGATATTCTTTGCTCTGTCTTAGCAGGAAGAAAGGATGCAGCAATTTATGTCCAAGATTTCATGGCAGTGTAAGAATTTAAAATACTATGTAAGAGCTTTTGAATTGATATGTCTTTGATAGCTAATTAAATGTAATTGCAGATATTCTGCTTATATTCTTCAGCTTTAATGTTGACACTTCACAAATTTATCTCTCAAAAACTTCAGGCATAAAATATTTATTTATTTATTTGAACATAATCTAATAAGTATCAAATTAAAAATAATATCAATCTGCATAAATAAAAAATAAAAATATTAAAACAAACTGTAGCATTTTTGGCATCTAATAGCATTTTGACAAAAACTATACACTGAATTTGACGATGCTGTGAGTTTCTGATGATCACAGATTAAATTATAATCCTATTCCCAAATATTTGACTTCTTATATACTGAATGGTATTAAGGAATATTACATACTGACATGAAAAATGCATTCATAATGGCAAATGAAACAGGTAATTATGGTCAGGAGTCAAAGCATACAACTGAATAAATACAGGTTTACTGATTTTGACATAATTTTTAAGGGAGCTTTAATTTCAGTCTACAAGGGTCAAATTGAGTGATACCATATAAAATTGTTCGGACACATGTTCAGGATCCTCTTTGAGGAGTAGGCATGACTGGTGGAAGTTTATTAACAATACTCAGGAAATTTTGGTAAGGTGACATCTATGAGATATAGTTGGAGCCTAGCCTGGTCTATATCTTCATTCCCAAGCTAACCAGGATTTCATAGTGAAAATGTATTAATGTTTTAAAGAACAGCAATACAACAAAACAGCAACCACCATCACAACAAAATTTTGTTTGCATACCAGCCTGAAAAATATTGTGGTCTGTCTGTCAAAGCACTATAGGAGAAATTCTGGACAGCCTACCCAAATCTCAGGTACCCAGACCAGCCTGAATGAGCCAAGCCTGCCTCTATGCCTAGAGATTGTTGACAGAGAGACACCTACCCAGAGACACCAATGAGGAAAGGACAATGCAACAGAGTCAGAAACCTGAACCAATAGGACCATTGGAGGGGGTTTAAAGGCAGTCTCACTTCCTTACTAAATAAGTCTGCAGCAGTCTCTGTTACTCACTGACTCCCAGTGCCTGAGCCATTGGAGCTACATCTACTTATCCTTTCTTAGGAGCATATAAACAAAGGCATTGAAGAATTTGTATGCCAGCGTGAAAAATATTGTGGACTTCCTCTCAAGGCACTATAAATGAACACCGTGTTCACAAATTTAAAAGAAAAGTTATTTTTATGAACCAAATTTAAGTATCGAATGTGGTAAATGCAAATCCAAAAAGATAAATTAATCAGTCACCACTCTTATTAGAAGACAAAGCTATTTTGCATTTAAGGGTTGTATTGAAATAAGTATTCATATTTTTAAATTTCAAATAAACCATTATATTAAAAATTACAAATTTTCTTTATAAAATGTCAAATATAACCCTTAATTTAAATGCTGTCATCTTTCTTCGAGAAGGGTAAGTTTATTAATTTCTCTATACTGTTCCAGCACTATAATCGGTTCTTTTGTTGCTGCCAAAATTAATCATTTACTCCTAGCTTGATAGTCTAGTGAGAAGAGACATGCACATTTTGTTACTGTTGTGATTATTACGATTAATTTGTCCCATGGAAGCAGAAATTTTCATAGCTCAGCTGAACATGTTCTGTATATTATCATGACACAAAATATCAATGAAACAAATAATTATTTCCTTGATTCATAAATAAGGTCTCTTTTACACAGTAATTTTGACCAGTCATGATTATTGAAAGCATTGTGAATTATTCAACAATCGTTATTGTGCCTTCTTAGATTTTTTAAAAGTACGGAAAAATTTGAAATATTTATAAAACTATACAATTTACTGATACTAATGGATTATTTATGCTACAAGACATTTAGTGATTTTCCTTAAATCATATTTTAAAGACTTTTTAAATTTGTGCATATATATGTTTTCCTGATTGTGTGTATGTTGCATATGTAATGTCCTCAGAATAGAGAAGCATCCAGTTTATAGAATCCGATTAAACGTGGTACTGATTTAGGATTTTCATGAAACAGCTCTCATGTTATGGGGCAAAGCTGTCTCATGGCTCATTCAGAGGATTGTTTGCCATGTTCAAATTCTCATGACTCTAGTTATCCTGCTTTCTGTCTGGGTCTTTCTAAAGGATATTTAATTGTCACTAAGACCTGATTACTTACCTCTTCCATGGGGAAGCTGATTAAGAGATAAGGAGAAGATAAGGATATGTGATTAAAAACATTGCCATTTACATTGTTTCCAAATCCGATCACAGAAGCTACTTAGTATCTCTATGGCCAAGTCCTATTGGTAATTAACCTTAGGTAAAACATACATCTCCCTTTCTTTGGTTCCTTCCTTCCTTCCTCGCTTCCTTCCTATTTATTTATTGGTTTGTTTGTTTTGAGTCAGGGTTTCTCTATGTATTCTATCGTGGACTTGCCTCTGTAGACCAGTCTAATCACAAAATAACAGTGAAACCCCTGCCTGCCTTCCAATACTCCTGAATTAAAAGCATGTATGTTGAATCTCAGAACACCTTATTTTTCTGCTGTTCTTCCTTCACATTTCCATTAACAAAGAAAGTAACACAGAAATGACCCAGTTGTATTGTCTTCTTGGTTTTCTTCTCTTAATGACTTTCATGTACATAAAAATAACTTATGTTAATCTAATGAAACACTTGTCCTCTTTTGAATAATAATCTGTTTTCACTTCTAGAATTATAAGAAAACCAACAAATTTCTTGAAAGTGTTTAGTCCTCTTCTAGATATGTTTTCAATTAATAAGGAATTTCATAGGTTTCTCATTCCTTTATTTCATAAAATCATAGCAAAGAGATTGATAAAGAAAATATAATATTGAGTGACTTTACCCTAAACTCAAAGACAAATATTGCAGGTTCCCTCTGTGGTTCATAGTCTTAGATGTGAATATGCAACGTGGAATGGCCACAAGAACCATAAAAGGAAAAGGCAGTGTTGGGGGAGTTCATGACAGGGGATAGAAAGATACAAATGACATGAAAGGAAAGTAAGAAAATGGGGATGAAGCTCCTGTTAGGAAGAACAGGGAAGGAGGCTCCTACTGGGGAAGATGAATGGAGGTCAACAATGAAGAAGAAGAAATGACAAGTTTATAAAGCCTTAAGGAATCATTATATATATATATATATATATTTATCTTAAAGAAAGTAATGTTATTGACAGTGTTTCTGATTAGAACCATCAGCTTAACAAAATTCCCAGTCATAGGAACGAATTTTGTTTTTATATAAGCACAGCAATAAATTATTATTTTAAACAATAAGCTTCAATTTCACATTGTGACTGTATTTGAACACTTACTAAAATAAAACATTTAGAGACAGATACCCACAGCTAAACACTGAACTGACCTCCTGGAATCTAGTGTCAGAGATGGAGGAGTGATGAGCAAAGTGGTCAAGACCATGCTGGTGAAACCCACAAATACAGCTCACCGGACAAGGGGGAGTTATTGAACCCCAGACTGAAGGCTGAGAGGCCAACAGGGGACTGACCCATACTCCTGGAATGTAGTGTCAGTGAGTAGGCCTCAGAAATCTCTGGGGCCTTGGGTGGTAGTTCAGTGTTTACCATGGCATACGAATGAATTTTGGGAGCCTATTCCACATTGAGGGATGCTCTCTTAACCTGGACACATGGGGAAGGGCCTAGGTCCTGCCATGGATGAAATGACAGACTCTGGAGATCTCCACAAGAAGGCTCTTACCCTCCCTGACGAATGATGTGGGGATTGGGTGGTGGGCTAGAGAGGGGATGGTTAAGGGATAAGGGAAGATGGGTGGGAAAGAGTGCTGGGATTGACATGTGAAGCATGCATGTTTCTAATTTAAATATAAACATATATTGATGATAAAAGAGATATGTAATAAGAAAAAACATTTTAACTACATTTTCTCAATCAACTGGATAAATCATTTTACTATTTTGCAGGCAAATTCTATGTGACATTGGTACATATCTATTGATATCTTGGAAAAGGTAGAAAGAACATAGGACATAACAAACTGCACACAGAAAAACAATAAGTTCTCAACACAAACAATATTGCCAATTTCCATATCACTTTGCCCTTCTCAGAATCTCCATCCAATGTCTTGATTTCAAGAACATTTTGGGGGTGGGAATAACAGTGGTGATATTTGAGACTTTCAGCATCTCTTAATTACTATCTAGTATAATAATTAACTATCAACATTAAAGTTATTCCTTCCAAATCCTCTTAATTAAAGTTCAAAAAGATTAAAAGTTTCCTTTCCGGGGCTGAGATCATCAAATTGTATTGCCGTCATATAGTGTGATTGCAAAATGAGGTTTTTTGTAGTGAAACACCCTAATTAGATTTAAAGTCAGCTCCTTGGTGAGGTGAGTTTTTCTATCACTGCATCCCAGATACACATAATGTACTCAACTTTATATTTTCTAATGAATATAAACAAGTAAGTCATCCAAATTTGAACTTGTGTCTATAGCAAAGTACATTATATTTTATAATGTTTTTTGACAAATGAGATTAATAATATTGTCCTTTAACTTCTCCAACTGAGGATAAGAAGATTCTTTCATGGTAACCATTTTATTTTATGAGAATAATTTATTGAGATTAGTATACTCAGTAAATATATGAATCACACATATGAAATATGATAAAGTTATGATGTAATTTATCCTCAGAATTTTGAAATGAATTCTTTTCAAGATGCAAGCTCATTTTTGTTCATTAAGATCTGTCCAGAAAGCACTGTAAGCTTATTTAAGCTATTTCTCCATTTATAAATCATCTTAAGCAATGAAAATTAAATTTGCAAATTTTAGCCTAATTTGGTTCAATATGTTAATATAATTGGAGGCAGATACATCTCTTCAGTATCATTAACCAATGACTTAGTTTTATTCTTTGGCTTTCAATAGTCTGTTCTACGGATGTCAATATTAACTTATGATTGTTTAATGCATTTATATTCCATTTTTATATTTTACATTAGTATATAACCCTTGCTAAAAATCCTATTTTTCTAAGTATCTTATTAGTTATAAAATAGCAATGTAATAGAATTTCAGTCTCCTAGAATGTATATACATCTATTCTGTGAGTGCAATTCTTTTTTTTTAATTTATTTCATTTTCACCTATGCACACCTGCCACAAGATAACACAAAATTGATGTTTTATAATTCTGCAGACTGGGACACTTAAGTAAAATTATGGTGAGCTTGCATCTTTTAGGAGCTTTCAGAAAATAATTACTTCCTCATTTTTTATTGTTGTTTTGACAGGGTGTGTGCATTCTTAGACTGACAGCCTCATTTTTCTATTTCTTCAACAACTTTGCCCACACATCGACACATTCTGATTACTACCTCTGAAATGTTGCCTCTCTATTGTGAGACCCACATGATATAGCTAGGAAGATCCCTGAAATTCTAAATATTTTAGTACCTGTAGCACCATTAACCACATCAACAAAGCTTTCTTCATCAAGAAAGATATCTAGAAGATCTAGATATATTAAAAGTTATTAAAAGATTTTGTTATTATAGCTGAAATTGACCAAAATGCCTGAGGGATAGGCAGCCTAGATCTCATTGATTTTACTGATATTTGGATGTAGACAGTATAAGTAATGACCTGCAGTTCTTTGGGCACTCCTTTTTATACCAAAATATTAGGAAGAGAGAGTCTTTGAGGATCGACTTAGGATTTGACTGCACTCCATTTGTTACATGTGTGTGGGGTATATTAACTTTAATGTTTTCTATTTATGTGTGATAAGTCTCCTCAGTTTCTTTAGGTATTCTTCATTTATTTTATATCCTGGAACTGAAAGTTGTATGTATCACGAAAGTAGTATACAAACCTATGATTTCCATTAAGCAATATAATATATTCAGCAATAATAATATATTGGTGAAGGAGAAAAATCAAAATACAAAATTATAGTTTTAAAACAGCGATTCCTTGGGTATATGACTATATACTCTAAAACTTCATTGGTAAACTGATAAATGGAAACTTAAAGAACATTATATTTCAAAGTAATTAATCCAAATGCATATCTTAAGGTAAAATAAAGAAGGGAATTTTGCTGAGATAATTCCAGAAGTAAAGGAGAAGGAAACAAAAAGAATGAGAATTGTGGCAATCCATGTCATTAAAAAGGGAAAATATTCTCAGTATTTTAACACAGAAAGAATGTTATCTGTGAATTCTGTCTTAAAATCAGGACAAGCTCTAATTCTGTTATAATAAATATATCCCTAATTTTATTTTTACTTGAGTTACTAAATATGATGTTGTTTTATTACTAAATATGATGTTGTTCAATTATCAAGTGAAGGCAGGGTATTATTGAATTCATTAGACCCAATTAAATGACAAATGGGTGTTTTATTGGGGAACAATTTGCACAGACAATAATAAAGAACCACCATGGCCTTCCTGCTCCAGAATATGCAGTCTTTGACCTTCCTACAAGATCAAGGAGTCCAGAGAGAGAGAGAGAGAGAGAGAGAGAGAGAGAGAGAGAGAGAGAGAGAGAGAGAGAGAGAGAGAGAGAGAGAGAGAGAGCGCTCCCCCACCACACACACACACACACACACACACACACACACACACACACACACACACTCCTGAAGCCACATGCAAAGGAATATGGCCACCAACAGAAATTCACTGTCAACAAGATGCTGCTACAATCAAATTTAACCAATATGTCTTATTTTGTTTTTAAAAGAACTAATTATCATGGTGATAGATATGGATCTATCTACAGTCTCTACATGACAGCATCCACTTATGCCATCACAATTTGTTGAAGAGGCTTTCGTTTTTTGATTTATAAATTTAGCTTATTTATCAAAAATCATGTGTGGGTTATTATCAGGGTTTCCAATTTTATTTCATTGGTCTACCTGTCTATTTTTGTTGGTTTAATGTATTATGCTTTTATTATGTTCATATATGTTCCTGTTATCCCTAGGACCTTTATCATGAAGGGGTGTTGGGTTCTGTCAAAGGATTTTTCAGCATCTAGTGAGATGATAATGTCGTTTTTCCTTTG
Source organism: Mesocricetus auratus (assembly GCF_017639785.1). Lineage (NCBI taxonomy): Eukaryota > Metazoa > Chordata > Mammalia > Rodentia > Cricetidae > Mesocricetus > Mesocricetus auratus. Next base: position 38,655,095 of record NW_024429190.1, read on the forward strand.
CAATTTGTTTATACGGTGGATTACATTGATAGATTTCCATATGTTGAACCATCCTGCATTCTTGGGATGAAGCCTAGTTGATCATGCAGAGATAAGGGATAATAGGAACATACTTGAACATAATAAAAACAACATATATTAAACTGACAGCCAATATGAAACTAAATGGAGAGAAACTCAATGAAATTCCTATACAATCAGGAACATGGCAAAGCTCTCAACTCTCCATATCTTTTCAATATTGTACTTGAAGTTCATGCTAGAACAATAAGACAACAAAAGGAAATTAAGGTGATACAAATTGGAAATGAAGAATTAAAACTTTCAGTATTTTTCAGATGACATGATAGTTTACAAAAGTGATAAAAAAAACTCTACCAGGGAAATCCTACAACTGATAAATACATCCAGCAAAGTGGCAGGACACAAGATTAACTAAAAAAATCAGTATCCCTACTATATATAGATGATAAAGGGGCTGACAAATAAATTAGAGAAACATTACCCTTTACAATAGCTATAAACAACATAAAATATCCTGGGGTAACGATAATGAAACAAATGAAATACCTGTAGTGGAAGAACTTGAGTCTTTAAAAAAGAAATAAAGAAGATACCAGAAAAAAGAAAGATTTCCCATGCTCTTGGATAGGTAGGATCAACATAGTAAAACTGGCAATGTTGTCTACAGATTCAATATACTCACCATCTAAACATTGCCACAATTATTCACAAACATTGAAAGAAAAATTCTCAACACTATATGGAAAAATAAAAGACCCAGAAAACCCAAAATAACAATAAAGGAAATTCCAGATGCATCACCATCCCTGACTTCAAGCTATATTATAGAGTTGTTGTCCTGAAAACAACTTGGTATTGGCACAAACATTGACAGATAGACCAGTGGAATTGAACTGAAAACCATGATTTTAACACACATACCTTTGAACACTTGATATTTGACAAAGAATCTAAATTATACAATGGAAATAGAAAGCATCTTCAACGAATGGTGCTGGCAGAACTGGATATCGGCATGCAGATAGATGCATGTCGATCACATGTACAAAACTTAAGTACCTTCAGCAAATCCTACCGGTGCGCGCCACCACACAGGAAGTTGAGGGGGTGGGGGTAGAATAGGAGGAAGAGGGAATCATAGGATCGAACACAGATCAGGCACCAGAGTGACCTCGAGTGATCCAAAGGTATAACACCAATTGGCAAGCTAAGCAATAGTGGAGGGACCACCTCGAATGCCCATTCCTGATAATGAACTTGATGTCTATAACCATCCGGGAGCCTTCATCCTGTGACTGATGGAAGCAGAGGCAAACACACAACTAATCACTGAACTGAACCCAAGGAACCCAGTGACAGAGAGAGAGGAGTGATGAGCAAATTGGCAAAGAATGGGCTGGCAAAACCAGCAGAGACAGCTGATCTGAACAGGGGAGTGCTCTTGGACCCCAGACCGACAGTGGGGAGGCCAGCATGGGACTGATCTGGACCCCCCAAATGTGAATGTCAGTGAGAAGGCCTGGGCAACCTATGGGGCCCTGAGCTGTGGATCAGTGTCTATCCCTGGTATACAAACTGTCTTCATGTGCCTATAGCACAAAGAGAGATGCTCTCTCAGCCTGGACTCTTAGGGGAGTGCCTTGACCCTACCAAGAGTAAAATGACAGACTCTAGATATCCCCTATGTGGAAGGATTTGGCAATAGCGTGGGAGGGAGGGGGAAGGGGAGTGCGGGAAGAGGGGAGGGAGAGGGAACTGGATTGACATGTAAAACAAGCTATTTAAAATTAAAATAAAAAATGATAAAAAATTTAAAAAAAAACTTAAGTACAAATGGATCAAAGATATCAACATATATCCAGCCACACTGAAACTCTTAAAAGAGAAAGTTGGAGATACTCTTCAACTAATTGGTACAGGAGCCTGCTTCCTGAACATAACACCATTAGCACAGACACTGAAATCGACAATTAACAAATGGGACCTCCTGAAACTGAGAAGCTTCTGTAAGGCAAAGAACACACTCAACAAGACAAAAAGGCAGCCCACAGAATACGAAAAGGTATTCACTAACCCCACATCTGACAGAGGGCTGATCCCCAAACTTAAAAAGAACTCAAGAAGCAAGACCTCCAAAACACCAAAGGATCAAATTAAAAAATGGGGTACAGAACTAAATAGAGAATTCTCAATAGTGGAGTTTAAAATGGCTGACAGATACTAGAGAAGAGTGCTCAACATCTTTATCCATGAGGGAAATGCAAATCATAACAACTCTGAGATACCATCTCACCCCTGTAAGAATGGCTAACATCAAAAACACCGAAGACAATTTATGCAGGAGAAGATGTGTAGAGTGGGAAACACTCCTCCACTGCTGGTGGGAGTGTCAACTTGTACAGCCACTTTGGAAATCAGTATGGAGATTTCTCAGGAAAATGGGAATCAGTCTCCCAGATAGGCCCAGCAACTCTACTCTTATGTATATATGCAAAAGTTGCACATTCATACGACAAGGATGTCTGTTCCAATATGTTCATAGAAGCATTATTTGTAATAGTCAGAATCTGGAAGCAACCTAGATGTCCCTCACCTGAAGAGTGGATAGAGAAAATGCAGTACATTTACATAATGAAGTACTATTCATCTGGAAAAATAAACAACGGAAACTTGAAATTTGCAGGCAAATGGATGGCAATAGAAGAAACCATCCTGAGTGAGGAAACCCAGTCACAAAAAGACAAACATGGTATGTACTTACTCACATATGGATTTTAGACATGGATCATGGGAGTGTCAGTCTGCAATTCCACTGATAGAAAGTCTGGAAAACATGAAAGAACCTATGAGAGATATGCATGGTACCCCAGAGAAGAGGAATGAGGCAAGATCTCCTGAACAGATTGGATGCACGGAGGGGGGTTACTAGGAGCTGGGTAAAGAGAGGGGGAGCAGAGGAGGAGAGAGAATGTCATTGGGGAGCCAGAAGGTTGAGTTGGGAGAAGAATAAGGGGAGAACAGGATGAAAAATACCAAAATAGTGGGAGTCATTATAGGTCTGAAGAGAGATCTGGCACTAGTTGAGACCTCTAGCTTTCTACAAGGGATGCCACCAACTGGCAAACTAAGCAATAGTGGAGAGACTACTTTAAGTGCCCATTCCTAATAATGAAGTTGCCGACTACCTTATATGCCATTCTAGAACCTTCATCCAGTGAGTGATGGAATCAGATGCAAACACCCACAGATAAACACTGAACTGAACCCCTGGATTCCAGTGACAGATAGACAGGAGTGATGAGCAAATGGGTAAATAATGGCCTGACGATACTAGCAGAAACATCTAACCTGAACAAGGGGAATCTCTTGGACCCCAGACCGACTGCTGGGAGGCCAGCATGGTAGTAATCCAGACCCCCTGAATGTCAGTGAAGAGACCTGGGAAAACTATGGGTCCTGGACAGTAGATCAGTATGTATCCCTGGCATAAAATCATGCTTCGTGTGTCCATAACACAAAGAGGGATGCTCTCTCAGCCTGGACTATCAACTCTGACCTGAATGAAATGACAGGTTCTGGATATCCCCTATGTGGAAGGGATTGGGGATAGAGTGGGAGGCTGGGGGCGATGGTGGGGGGGTGTGGGAGGAGGGGAGGGAGCCGGAGGGACTTACATGTGAAGCAAGCTCTTTTCTAAAAAAAATTTAATAAAACAATGAAAAAAGAATCTGGTTTTGCCATGGAATGTCTTGTGGTCTCTATCTATAGTGATAGATGTTTTTGCTGAGTATAGTAGTCTGGGCTAGCCTTTGTGGTCTCTTTCTGTTTGTTGAACATCTATCCGAGACCTTCTGACTTTCAGTGTGTAATTCTGATAGGTTTTCCTTTAAATGTTACTCGGACTTTTTCCTTGCTGTTCTTAATATTCTTTTATTAGATGTGTTCTTATTCTGTCCTCTTCCCATCTCTTCTAACTGTGGGTATAGGTGGGGTCTCTCCCTCTTTTGGTGGATGTGGTATTTAAGGGCAGTCCTCTCCTCTCTCCTGGATGCACTCGTTCTAAGTTTACTCTTGCTGGCTGTACTGGAGCTTGGAGGGCCAAGGTTGGAATGGTGATTGATACTGGATGCTTTGGTTTTCCTCCAGGTCCCTCTGCAGAATTAAGTGGCAGAAAGAGTCTGGGGGCCTCTCCAGGCCAGGGGACTCAAAGAGTGAGAGGTTTATTGGAGGAGGCCTGGTTCTCACAGCTTTACCAAAAGGTGGAGGGACAAAGCAGCAATGGAGGCTATTGCTTGCTGCTTTGGACTCTCATTAAAACTTTTGAAATTGAACAAAAAGAAGCATATCTCAGATAATTTGGAACTTTTCTGATAAATCAGCAATTGGTATATTTTCTTTTTTGTACTTATTCATTGCTGTCACGCCTCTGGGCCTGCTGTAATCATCTCTTAATGCTGGATCATACCCACCAAGATGCAATAGTCATTTTGATACACAAAACAACAAAATACAAAATAAAGCAAATGTAAAAATATGGAAGCTTCAGAAGAAGGCTAAACCTCTCTGTATATAGTATACAAATATTTGTCCAGAATCAAAGCTGTCCATTCCTATGCAACTAAATAAAAGACAAAGACAGATTTTTCTGTTTGTGGCTAACAAAGTTTTTTTTTTTATCAATGTTTAAAAATATGTAGCATTGGGAGAAACAGAATACTCTAACAAATTCTCAACAATATAATATTCGGAACAAAATAAAAGATTACTTGGGTCATGAAGAGACAGAAATATACACCCTAAAGTGATGAGAGAAAAACAAACAAACAAAGAAACAAAACCCAAATAAAACAGAAAAACAAAACCCAAACAAAACAAAAAAAACCTCAGTGGACCTAGTATAGGCTCATGATGCCTTTGTGATTACTGCTTCAGTCTCTTTGAGCCACTGACCCTGCTTTGTTGATTTTGTGGGCCATGGTCCCTTGGTCTTCTCAACCTCTCTGCCTCTGGTTCCACACATATGCTAATGTTGTTAGATTGCTAGCTTTTGGGATTCCTAGCAGTGGGAGATGCATCTGACTTTTTGCCTGTACTTGGGATCTTTTTCCTCCTTTATATGCTGGTTTGTGCCTAGATTCATTGTATCTTGCTATGCTGTGTTCAGTTGATATGACTGGGAGGCCTGCTGTTTTTGTGAACAAAAATGGAGAAGAAATGGACATAGAGGAAAGGGGAGGTGGGTGGGTGGGTGGGTGGACTGGAAGGAGTGGAGGAAGAAGTAAGTTTGGTCATAATGTATTGGGTGAGAGAATAATAAATAAATACATTTTTAAAAAGTCAATGAAAAATCAGTTCTTATATTTTGAAAATATCAGAAATATAATTTAAAAAAGTGTTCACAAATGCCAAATTAGATAGTGGGACAATGGGCTTCTAATATAGGAGACATTTTTAAATACATGGAAAATCTAAATCAAAATAGGGATTTTGTAGCTGAAATTACTATTTTATATAAATTTCAATAGAATTGAGTATAGTGAATAGAAATACCTGAAAGTAAATAGCAGAGATAATAATTCATTAAAAAGGATCACATAATTAAATAGGATAAAATCTTAATCAAGAGAAAAGTGACATTTTTTATAGGAAGCAACAGTTCTCATGAACATCAATTTCTCACTTTTAAAATGCAATCCAGAAAATAGAAAATATCTTCGAAGTACTAAAAGAAACAAAGTGCAAGTTACAATATACTTTGTCCTTTGATAATTTCTAATATATAGCAATATATATTCTTCATTACCTGCCCTATGTCCTCCATTATGCTCTCCCTAATCTGCCTCAATACACTCCCTTTTTGAATCTATTTTGTATTATTTGACTTCTATAAGACACTGAGTCTTAGCTAGTTGTTCACATGTTCACATGAGTGTGGGACCAACCCCTGGGAAATGGTCAACCTACTAATAATCGTGTCCTAAAGAGAAGTGAAAATCTGTCCCACTACAGCTCTTATCAAGGAGTGGAACAAAGGACATGCTATCATGAAATGGAGTGGAACAAAGGAACAGTGGCAGAGAGGAGAGAAAATTATGCAAAATAGTACATATTCATCAGATTTAAAAATTCAAGTGTGAAATAAATGATATAAAAATGATCAGGTTTTGAGATACATATAATTGTTAGGGCTGCTACATTTGTATCTTCCAATGTTTAGTATCTTAGTTTGCAAGTTAGGAAATTAACACAATAAATATCATAAGACATTATTAAACCACAAAGACATAGTTATATTCTGATTTCTAAGGTGTTGTAGTAGTTCAATTTTCTTGAAATACTTTATTCAGAATGATTGATTATTAAAGGCATTATTGCTGCTACCAAAATAAAACAGGTTGGGTACAGCATGCAGCATGACAGAATATTCATACTGAACTTACCTAAAACTATAATTATGAAGCTGAGATGAAAATCTATCTTCACTCCAGGAAAATAAAGAAAAATAATAGCTAGGTATCACAGTTAATTTTTATAGGAATGTTTAATGTAAATAGACTATAAATACATTAATGTGTTTATTCTGAATGTTCTTATTTCAAGGGGACTAAAACAAATTCGAAAGATTTTGCCATCTAGACATCATATGTGATTTTATTTCTGTGTGACAACTTGGGTCAATCCCCTCAAATTTTTATTAAACCTTCCATCTTCAAAATATTAGGTCATCATCATTATCCTTGGTATTTTACTACCTAATGAATCCATAAAACCCACAATTTATAGTGGTTCAATGTATAATGTTTTGACCTTTCAATTGAATTCTATATGTGTAAGTAGAAGTCAAACTTCACATTTGAAGTATGACCTCTTACCAGGTTAGCTACATGCAGTGAGGATGCTTGGAAATAAGGAGAGAATTATTAAGTCAGATCTCCCACTCAGTCTTGCACCACAGGACTTGGGAATCAATATCTACATTAACTGTGTTGTCAGCAGTTTCATTAAGCATATGTCCAATAAATTATATGAGGCCTTCAACAATTTACTACAAAATAGTCTCTGTGTTGCTTGATTTTGCACAGTTTTAGGTTAAAGTGAGTGCTATAGCACATTCAATGAATGTTAGACTAACCTATAATTTTTTATAGATTTCTGTTAAATTCATAGCTGATAATTGCCATTATTGTGTTACAATAATTTTATTATGATAGTATATGACTGTAAGTTGAGGAGTCTGTGTAACATAACCAGTAGCTAACTTTAATCATTTTATAGGTTTTAATCATCTTTTTCATTTTATATTAAGATTATAATATGACTAAATAGTATATCCCTTTCCTTGCATGTCTCAAACTCTTACATTTAGCCCTATTTGCACTCTTCAAAAATTCATGTGAACTCTTTTTATGGTGTTGCTACGCATATAGCTAAGTCTGTATAACACCATTTTTAACTTACTTTCAGGGATAGCCATTTGGTATTGGATCATCTCATTCTGTGCTCATCAATTTTGAGATGTATAACTGGGTAAAAATATTCTTGCTTAACAAGACCTCACTAACTAGATTTAAACATCAGACATGGGCCAAGATTTGTGATTAAGTCACTAGTCTTACATGTCTTACTGGTAAAAAGGCTGAAAAATGTTTGTTGATAGTGTTCTTGTAAGTTGTGATGCTTCACAGTACTCTTGTTCAGAGTAATTCAATTTCCATGGTTGATAAAATATTTGAAGTATCCAATTGCCCATGTCATTATATTCTTTGGAGTTTAAAGTGAGTGTTGACCTTGACCACTGTCTTTCTTGATATCTTTTCAATAAAGGACTCATGAGTCTCAGAGACTTTAGCAACAGTGATATCTTCGTCTAAAATAGATCTGACATTGTCATTAGTCATTACATGTAATCTGAACTGTTAAGCCACTTTGTCTTTTCACTGGACATCAAATGCTGAAGTTTACAAGGCTATTTTTCCCTCTCCATCAGTTGTCTTTCTACTATTTTAAAGAACATTAAAATCTGCACTGAAAATATAATTCAGGAATAGTCATATAGATTTCTTTCTTAATATTTCTTCACCCTATTTAGTCTTAACTTTGTCTCTACAATTTGAAACAAATCTCAACACTTAGAATATGACTCTTTTAATCTTAGCATTCAAAACCCAGAGACTCTGGAATCTGAAAATACTAAATTCAGTGTTCTTTCCTTGAGAGTGATTTTTATTCAACACCAAAATATAATTTCTGTTTTGAAGACTGTCAGATTATCTCATATCAAAGTCAAAGATATTTTTCAATAAAGATGTTATACTTCCTTTTAAAAACATAATTCTAACAAAACTTCTGATTTTATGATACTGAAATTAAGGTACCTCCAAAGCTCATCTGAAATTCTCAGTAATTCAATAAAATATTTGAACTGTCATACAGACAAAAATGATTCTGAGCCCACAGTGGTAACTTGATCTTTTATTGTATATTCTATTAGTAACATGTAAATATTGCTAACAAAGTTTAATCACAGAAATTAATCACAATTAGGTTAACACACTGGCTTAACAGATATAACTGATAGAATCAGTTAAATACTGAAGGAAACATATATATATATATATATATATTGCAAGAACACAATATTAGGATTAAGACAGTAGATTTTATGCTTAATTTATAGATAATCATTTTATAATTTTAGTATAATGTATGTATATATTCTGTATTCTGTCTATATACAACTTTAAATGCAATTGATATAATGAGTTTCTATTTCAAAAGCCAGACACTTGTTTTTAAAACTCTCATTTTGTTCCCAATACCACACCCAGAGGCCTAACTCTGCCAGTACATTTATTGTCCAAATCTGTGATAGCCAAAATGACTAGATATTCAAACTTTATATTTCTATATAAACCAGATAAATGTGGTTTTAATAAAGCATTCAAATTAAATTAAGAGTGAAAATAGTTTTCAATTTTTAATTAACTAATGATATATTTTGCCTGTCTCTGTACAAGCTTACTACAGAGGTAGGTTTATCTGACTCCTAAATAATGACTTCTCCATTTACGATGGCACAATATGGTTAATAATACCATGGCAGTATATAATATCTAAGTTTCCCAACTGTAAAGTGTTCATTTTTATTCTAACTTCTCTGGACAAAATTTCCTATTTTTCTTCTTTCAGGGGTCTTCTATATTTTCTGCTGATAATGTTTTCCCATATCTAGTGTTGCTAGTAAATGTTAATTCCTTTAAGAAAAAGCTATACTCAGCAAGGAGGAGACTCAGAGACCGAGTTTTATCCATGAAAATTTCAGTAGGATGTGCTCACCCAGAAAATGAATATATAGAGAAGCCTATGAGAGTAAGTACATAGACTTGTGTTAAATAGAGTTCATAGCCAAGTCCTCTCTTATCAGAAATAAAAGCTTATATCATAGAATAGTCTTTCACTAAAGTCCAGATGAAGACATGAGGCAAAGACATGCCTTTGGAAGCCAACACAACAAATACAGATTACTCCAGATGTTAAGACTGTTTATATGAGCAAACAATCTACCTTTGACTTATGAACAACCCTTGGAAAGAATTCACTAATCAGTGGGTACACAGCATCCCATCAGTTAGGTAAATGTATGTTTTCCTGTAAAAAATAATATGAAAAACATAATTCAGCTTCATTTGTATTTTCAGTTAGCTTTCTTAGATGCCTATTCTATCTCAAACCAGATGGACCATTTCTTTTGCGTACGACTTGGAAAGCATGGTAAAATGTCAAACCATTGATTCCCTCAGGATGACACTGTCCGTAGTGTGGTAGGTAAATAATATGTAGGGTAGATCTCATGATTACCTATCTCGTTACTTTTTTTTAATCTTCCAAGCACATGATCATACTTTGTCTTACAGGTCAGACATTCTGGAAGGTCTAAGAAAATTGTTCAAGTTGAGATCACATACCTAGGGAAAAAAATCAAGAATTGGCACACTTACTGCTTCCCAGCATGACAAATTATTCTATCCTCCAGGAAACATAAGATACAGGAACAACCAATATTCAAGAAGTAGCCACCTGAATTTCTTTCAGATCAGTGTATTTTATTATAGGGAATCAAGTTTAGACCTAAGGAGTAAGGCCTAAACCAGTGTTTGCTGATGAACAAAGCTGCCGCGATCCCAAGCCCCCATCTCTTATACCAGAGCCCATCTCTTCCATTTAATTGGGCCAACACTGGACAGTCAATGACAAATTTAAAATGCTAACATACTGACATGTATTTTATATACATTCTATTGCCTCAGGTCTGATGTTAATGACCATAAAAGTATCTCCCACTCCATGTCTTCTTCTACACTTTTCACATATGTTTTTGCCTCTTCTAATATACCACCTTTAACCTTACAGGATTTTTATTATTGTTTGTCTGAGACAGGTGTGTGTGTGTGTGTGTGTGTGTGTGTGTGTGTGTGTGTGTGTGTGTGTATGTGTAGCACTGGCTGTCCTGGAACTAGCTCTGTATACCAGGCCAACCTTGAACTCAGAGATCTGTTTACCTCTGCTTCCCAAGTGTTGGGATTAAACGTGTGAGCTATATTTCTCTTTTAGACTGATTCACTCTTGTATAGGTTTGGGTAGCATTGGACACAAAGACATCCCTCTACCTCTTAATTCTGAGTTCTAGAATTAAAGGCATGTACCACCACCACCCGCTAGCTTCTGGCTACTGGAGTTAAAGGTGTGTGCCTGGCTTCTATGGTTTGTGACTGACTTTGCTTTCTGAATACTCAGGCAAATTTTTAATAAATCATAAATAATACATTACCACAGTTAAATAGCTAAACCATTGCATTGTTTTCTATTTTTCTCTGTGATTTATAGCACACGTCTTCATCACTATATTTCAGGATCACCTTTGAAAACAATTTTATTTAAACGAAAGTTGAGTTTTGACTTTCAATGTACTTTGCACAGCAGTGTATTGAGCAGAAGTCCAATGATAACAATGACTTTTTAGTAACGAATGGGATATGAAACAACTTCTGGGTACCCTTTGACTTCACTTACAACTAGTCTTTCCTGCAATTTTTCCAGTATACCACATAGCCAGAGCTAAACTGTGACTTGACACACTAACAAGAGCTCGAATAATTAGGCCAAAGAATAGCAGAAGCATTTGTATTCAGGACTGATTCCCAAAGATTCCCCAAGATGAAAGGGGAAACCATTCTCCAAAATATTCCTCCTACCTTTATGTGCACTGTGCAACATATGGTTATGAACTCATACTCACATAGGAAAACTCACATGTGTATATATGCACACACACACACAAACAAGAGAGAGAGAGAGAGAGAGAGAGAGAGAGAGAGAGAGAGAGAGAGAGAGAAAGAGAGAGAGAGAGAGAGAGAGGGACAAAGAAAGAGAGAGAGAAACTCATGTTCATACAAACACATTAATTGATTAAATAATGTAAGGGAGGCTTTATTTAAGCATTGATATTTTCAAGAAGGAGTAAAGGTATTTCTGTTCTGTATTCCTGATACTTCATGGTCAAGATGAATCTTTAAGGTAAATACTTATAATTTATCCATATACATGACTTATTTCACCACATAATGAAAATAAGAGGTTTCTTTCTTTCTTTTTCATATTTATAAAACTTTGTTTTAATAAGTAGAATCCTTATCTTTCAAGGGAAATAGAACTTTAAAGGGATTTAAAGTGACAGAGATGAGCCGAGCAAGGAAGCGTCTTTCCAACTTGACACATCAAACATTACTCATCTTATTATGTCATTTGTGGTCCACCTGACAACTCTTTGTGGTCTTTTAAAGAATTCCCAGACAGAAGAACCTTGGAATGTGAGTGGAAGGTTTACTTAAATATAAATGGAAGAATAGTTATACTAGTAAGGGAATGTATGTGACAATAATACCTGAGATATCAAATATTGCCTATTTCAGTGATGAGTCCTCCCAGATGAAACAGTAAGGTATATAAATATATTCTATTTGCTTTCTAGTCTACAAAAGTGAAGCTGAGTAGTCTTACAGATGCACAATTAATAGCATAATTGGTTGCTGTTATATCACAGAAATATTATCAATAAAAACATTAAACATAGTCTGTGTGTAAGTTTAAATATTATATTAAACTAAAATAAAATAATAAAATTTTGAAGTGTATGCATGTGGAGTTAACATACATGTGGGGTTGCATGGTCACATGTGTGTGGATGCATGTATACACATATGTATGTACACAGACATATGTGTATGTGTTTATTTTGAGACGTTTAGTTCAATTTAGGTGTCAGTCATCAGCACCCTCCAGTTTATTTGAGGCCTGGTCTCTGTCTAAAATCAAAGGTCACTGTTTGGGATAGTCTTGTTGGGTAGCTACACTCAGGAAATCACAGTATCTGTGCCTTTCCCACCTATACTATCTGTGATTACTCTGTTGCTGATACACCAGATTGCTTTCATTTAAATTTTATTGATCTTAATCGCCATCCTTAGGTGAACCGCAGCAAATGTTTTATTCATTGAGCCACCACCCCAACACAGGAATTTCATTTTATTACACTAGAAAGACAATTTATTTTGATAGTACTATATTGCTGATTTCATACTTTCACTCATTTTGCTATTTTCATATTTTCACTGATTTCAAAGTACATAAAATATATTGAGTATTCTGTTTGGTAGTTTTAACTGTTTATAATTTCAAAAAATAATATATAAACTTTAAATGTATGTTCACTGCTTCATTCACAGTTTTTTATAATATTTATATTTTAAAAATAGATGGAAATTAAAATGCTATTTAAGGTTAGTGCATTGGTTTGTATTCACAAAATATCAAATTAATCTTGTTGAAATACATATACTGAAAATATGTCTTATATTTCATAATTCTATTATTTAGTATATGGTAGCAATATTTTGTTGTTTATAAGTTATAATTACTATATGTATTTACATAATAAAATAGTTATGGTTACTTATTTGAAGACTTGTTCAAAGACCACAATATTAAAATCCAGGGGAAGGAGAGGGAACTGGGATTGACATGTGAAGCAAGCTATTTATAATTAAGGTAATAAAAAATTCCTACAAAAATTGTCTTCACTTTACTGTTGACAATTCAAAAGAAATTTAGGACGATACACTGTTCAGAGTAAATAATAATGATTATTGTAGCACAGTTCATAATTACTCACTCTTTTGTTTTGTTTGGTGACCTCTGTGCCATAGCTCACTTTTGGCGAAATCTGATAAATGATAACAGACAGAAATGTATCTTTCTTTGATATGCAGTTTTTGAAGTCACATATTTTGTCTTGAAAAATGATTAAGCCTGGATGCATTTCATTAGCATGCCTTCCCTGCCTTTGTTGGATGTATAGATTTTTCCAGACCCTTTCACTCAATGCAATACTATAAGACTGTCATTGACTGTATCTTCTCCATCTATAGCAGTGGTTCTCAACCTTTTAGGTATCAATTGACCTCTTTACTGGAGTCACCTCAGACCATCAGAAAACACAGATATTCACATTACAATTCATAATAGTAGCAAAATTAGAATTATGATGTAGCAATGAAAATAATTTTGCGTGTGAGAGTCAGTACAACATGAGGAACTGTATTAAAGAGTTGAAATATTAAAGTGTTTGAAAACCAGTGATGTATGGGAGTTTCTACAACAAAAAAAATCAAGCACATATAGAAGCATCAAAGTATGTACTTTAGTTATTTCAAAAGCACCATCTTCTTCTGGTGCTAAGTTGGAAATAAAAAGTATGTGACTTAATTTCTAAGGATTCCTTACATTAGGAGTGACCAAAAATGATAATATGAAAGGTAAGAGTAAGAGATAAATACAATTTTAAGCATTTTGTTCTCTTTATATGACCAAGCAAGAGATAATTTTAATAACTTATTCTATTCTATGTAATGTTTACAAATCATTGTTTTACTACACAATTAATCTAAAATTGTTAAAATAGATTTTATGTTATCTCATTGTATTATTTCAACGTAGTGTTGGTATTTTTTGCACATTCCAATTTATGTAGACGCTTTTCAAGTCCAGGGTAGTCACAAGTGACAGATGGATGGCTACAAGAACAAAAAGTTCTATATCTACTGGATGCTTAGATATATGTTCATGGATATAAGAGTTAGCAGCTGTCATCTACACTAGTGTGTCCATCATATTTCTCACCTCATACCATCTCATCAGAATTTCCATATTACAATGAATTATCTATCAAAAGTATATTTAATCCTCTCAATAAGAATAGATTGAGATTATCTTTTCAAAATTTTTACCTAATATAAGAAGTGTCTCAAATAATAACATGTACTAAGATCAAAATTAACACTAGCAGAATAAATGAAAGAATATTCATAGAGTAAGTTTAACACTATGTAGCTGCTAGGTCTAGAAATACAGTTACCCAATTCTCCAGAAACCATTACGTCAATCCTCCAAATACATAATCACTGCATTAAAGTATATAGCAAGTTATTTTTCTGCGTAACAGCTTTGTGTTGTAGGAATATGATTCTTCCTGATTTTTGTGGTTCACACTGCTTTGTTTTTACTTCGTTTTTGACTTTTAAGAAATTCTCTGTAATTACTTAAATAATGAGAACTTTTTATAGAGGGTAAAGAATATTTTTTGTGGATTCAAAGAATAAGCGGGCTTAATACAATGAGGTAGATGGTAATGGTACATGGAGCTGGATAGACATTCGTTGCGAAATTAGGCTGCTTGCTTCTTGAACTTATAATCTTTTCTCTGATATAAGCAACATAATGAAAATATGCATATTCATTAATTTGTAAAGTAATCCAAAATAATCATGAAAGAACATTTAAATATTAGCATTCATACTCATATTCTGGCTAATACAAGTGATTTCTGGTGACCAGTGCTAGCATTATATTTGCTTTGCCTCTCAATCCTTTAGATAAATTTTCCAATCACAGAATTAATATCATATTCTGACCACACTTACATTCATGCAAAAGCCTCACAGACATAAATCTTTCCACAAATAACCTTCCAATGACAGCAATTCCTATCTTCCCCAGATTTCTTTCTCCTGTGCACCTTATCCTTGGTTGCAACAAGTACACCAAAAACAAAACAATGCACATTAGTTCAATAGGATTCAGAGGTAGCCATTGAAATTTCACTATTTATAATGTATTAATTCATGAAAATATATTCTATTGATTTGGCCATTTATTTAGTGTGATATTTGCAAAAATTGGAAACAGTATTTTTATGTTTTGAAATATTATAAATGTTGTAATATTCTATCTTATATTAAAGGTATAAAGGATCAAATATGAATAGTTTTTATTTCCTTAAATAAAAACTAAGAATCCAGGGAATGAAGAAAAATTCTGATGATTTAGCAGTGGTAATACATTTAGCTATCATGCATGAGAAACTAGGTTCTTTTCTAAAAATTAAAAAACAGAAATGATTATATTTTATGTCTTTCATGTGTATGTATGTAAATTTTTCATTCATTGTTCAAAAGCTAATTAAGTACTTTCTTATTAATGCCTCTCATATAGTCAGTATATGATAAATAAAGTAAATATTAGACAAATAAATTCCTAGATTATTAATGAGCTACTGAGAGTCACCAATGGTCTTCATTTGTTTAATTATTTGATACACCAGTGACAAATTATAAGATGGTGACCAGGTGTGTCCCATTTTTTAATTGGATTATTTTGTGTTTTGGTGACTATTATTTGAGTCTTTGTATAATGTGGAGATTAGCCCTCTATTAGGTGTGGGGTTGCTGAAGATTGTTTCTCATTCTGTGGGCAGCCTTTTTGTTTTGTTGACATAACACTTTGCCTTACAGAAGCTTCTCAGTTTCAGGAGGTCCCATTTATTAATCGTTAATAAATGTGCTAATGATGCTATGTTCAGGAATAGGTCTCCTGTGCCAATGCATCCAAGGTTGCCCTGAATATTCCATAACATCAACAAACCAAATAATCCAAATAAAAAAATGGGCACAAATCTAAACAGATAATTCTCAACAGAGGAATTTCAAATGGCCAAAGGCAATTAAGGAATTGCTCAACATCTTTAGCCATCGGGGAAATGCAAATAAAAAAAAAACCTCTGAGATACTATCTTACACCTATCTTAATGCCTAAAATCAAAAACACCAATGACAGCTTACACTGAGAGGATTTGGAGAAAGGGGAACACTGCTCCATTCCTGATGGGAATGCAAACTTGTACATTTCACTTTGGAAATCAGTAATCAATATGGTAGCTTCTCAGGAAAATGGGAATTGATCTATGTCAAGACCTAGAAATTCTTCTCTTAGGCATATACTCAAAGATGCACACTCATATCATAAAGACATCTGTTCAGCCATGTTCATAGCAGCATTATTTGTAATAGCCAGAAACTGGATGCCCTTCACCAGAAGAATGGATAAAGAAAATGTGATCCATATACACAATGTAGAACTGCTCAGATGTAAAAAACAAACAAACAAACAAAAACAGCAATGAAATTTTGAAATTCGCAGGAAAATGAACTAGAAAAAACCACCCCGAGTGAGGTAATCAGACACAGAAAGACAAACATGCTATGCACTTATTTGTAAGCGAATATTAGATATAGAGCAAAAGATAACCAGGCTAAATTCCACAACCCCAAAGAAGCTAGGAAACAAGGAGGACCCTAAGAGAGATACATATGGAATCCCCAAGTAAAGGCGAACATGTGGTGGGGGAGAGTGGATGAAGGTAGGAGAGAGAGAAAAGGAGAATAGGAGGAGGAAGGAGAACATGAGAGATCAGGCAGGTAGAGTTGGTGGAAGGACAGAGAACAAGATCAAGAAAGAGGGAGCTGTTATGGGCTTAATGAGAAATCTGGCACTAGGAAAATTCCCAGGAATCCACAAGGATGACCCTAAATAAGAAGCTAAGCAATAGTGAAGAGGCTACTATAAATTCCCTTCCCCTACAATGAGATTGGTGACTACCTTAAATGCCATCATAGAGCCTTCATCCAGTTCTGATGGAGAATCAAAGATTCACAACTAAACACTGAGCTGAACTCCTGGAATCCAGTTGTAGAGAGGGAGGAGTGATGAGCAAAGGGGTAAAAACAATGCTGGGAAAATGACAAAAATGACTGACCTGAGCAAATGGGAGCTCATGGAATCCAAACTCACAATTGGAGAATCTGTATAAGACCAAACTAGTGGAACCAGTATTTATTCCTAGTGCATGAACTGGCGTTTTGGAGCCCATTCCCGGTATGGAGATATATTATCTCAGCCAAGATACAGGTTGGGAGGGCTTCAATCCTGCCCCAATTGTTGTGACAGACTTTGAAGATCCCCCCTCTCTGAGGAGTGGATGGGGGTGGGATTGGGAGATGGTAGGGGAAGTGGAAGGATGGGAAAGAGAGCAGATTTGGATTGACATGTGAAATAATACTGTTTATAAATGAATTTTAAAAATTAATTTAAATATAAAAGATAGTGACCAGGAAAAATATATGTTTCTTGGTACAAGAAAAGCATTGCCATATGTCACATTCAAACCCTTAAACTTTAATATAATTAAAGCGGGTAAACAATTTTGCCCAAGCAATCTCATTTGGATATTCTATTTCATGAAGGCCCTTATGAACTTAATTACATTCAAGATGTAAGTTATGAGCCTGAGCTCTCTGTCCTTTTTGAATTTTACCATGGGCTGCATGAGTGTCACTTACTTCACAACTACAGTTTCTATATTCTTTGTTGGTTGGTAGTGTGAGGAGATCTGTACCTAGACTTGGCACAAATTGATTGTGTGATGGGAATCCTGGGGAACATTTGCACTGCTTGTGCTATTGCAACTGCTGTTCGCCAGTTTTCATTTGCTGTTTCAAACACTGGCCCTGACAGGAACAGAGACAGCCCGTGATTTAAGTGTGAAGGATAGGGCTGTTGTGATAGCAGCCATGTCTGTGATGAATGGCAGCCTAGCAAGTGAGAAGGAAGGAAGATGTGAATTAGGCGAGCATGGATGGAAAGTGACAGATTTAAAGCCTTTCCCTCAAACATCAGCCAGTTTACACTGGGAGGTAAAAGCACACTATTTTAATTTCAAGAGGTTTGGGGGATGTCACACTAAATTTGTTTGATTCATAGTTTAAATATAAATCACTATCTGCTTAGCAAGTTCACAAGCCTGGGAGGAACTTCTATTTAGACCCGTTTGTTGCACTTTTTGAAAGTTTCAATTTACATAAAGTGGTACACCTTACTTTTTCAATAAAATATGAGGCAGAAAATATCTTCATCAATATTAGGTTTATTTCTTAGGAAAATAGTAATTACTTACCATATTCTGTGATAATTTACTGGAAGTATGAATGGTTGATAAACAAGCTATGATTTTTTTCTGGAATGTTACTATGCAGACCAGCATTCATTTAAGTATATTTTGTGTAATTTCTGTAATAGTGGGTGCTACAGCAAGCAAAGTGAACCTCGGTGTGTCATTATTTTATAACTGTGTTTTGAAACTCTTAAATGTCAATTGAACATTTATATTATACTCATCTCCAGAGGCCCATGATTCATTGTGGATAGAGGGCAGAAAAAGTATAAGAGCCATAAGAGGGAAGACTTCAGGAACCAGTATATTCAGGACTCATCAGCAAAGTTGCATATGTAAGCATGTAGTAGATTTTGACACTATACACAAAACCCCTGCAAGATCATATTAGAGCAAGTCCAGCACAAAGAGCAGAGATGGACATGAAGTTCCACCTCTAGTTGTTGTGCCTTTGACCATTTGTAACACCTATTTCTGGCCTCTTCAAGAGTATAGCCCTTGATAAATTGGCTATATTGCAGGAGAGGGCCATATATACAAAGATATTATAACTGCATGAATTGGCCTTAATAGAAAAAAAGGAAAAAAGATATAAAGTTAGTCAGGGAGAAATGTACATTAGGAAAAAGTTAGAGGAGAGAGATGTTGAATGTGTTCAAAATATGTTATACAGAATTCTCAAGAATAGGTTCTCAAAAAGCTATCAATATAGAATGGGTACATATTGGAAGAATGGCTCATGAGGAATGGGGCATAAGAGAAGAGTGGAGAGTGAAATAATATATACATTAGATAATGTGTGAAAAGTCAAAGACTAAACTTAAACATATTTTAAAGATTAAAAAAATCTAAAATCTGTGTGAAGAAAATGGTTGGTGAAGAAGGATGAAACTATATTTATGAAGTTAATTATGACCAGAAATATGTGCATTATCCCAGGGTCTGGGAGTTTAATAATGAATTTTTTCAAGTTTTGTTCTAAGCTGCTCTAGAGTGACTGCACCTCAAACCACAGCTGTAGGACAGATGGCATGTATCACAAAGAATGTGTTTTGAATAAGTTGCATAAACTCTCTAAGAAGGAATTGATTCCATGAAAGGCATGGATTTTACATAATTTCTCAGATTTGGTGAAGAGAAGCAATTTTGCATATTTTTAAAGCTGCAACTGAGATACTACAGATTTCTACTTCTCCATAGGAACCAAATTTATGTTAGGAAGAAGTAAATTGTGTAGTCAAAATTATCACAATGATACATCAGGGGTAACAAAGTAACATTATTTGGGGTGACATCTAAAAGACTGAATCACTTGTTACCAATCCAGAGGGGTCAATTTCTTTGTTGCTGTTGTTTTTTGTTTGTTTTTGTTTTTCCGAGACAGTGTTTCTCTGTGGCTTTGGAGACTGTCCTGGAACTAGCTTGTGTAGACCAGGCAGGTCTGGAGCTCACAGAGATCAGCCTGCCTGTATCTCCCACGTGTTTGGATTACAGGCCTGCCCTTATACCACCCTGCTCAGAGGAAGCAGTTTCTACACAATATAATTCTACCTTGAGCAGAAGACAATGACACCAAATCTGAGGGTAAAAACAGACCCAATGGGAATGGCAAGAAGTAGCTGCAAAGTGTCTTTAGAGCACGTGTGGACACTGAATCATTATGAAGTAGACAATCATGTAGGTAGATGGATAACCAATGAAAGAAAACAAAAAGAATGATACCTTACTGTCTTCAAGTTAACATATATATATGTATATATATATATATATATATATATATATATATACTTTTTCCTGACAGTTCCAAGAAATAATCTTATGGAAATATTGAAATACAAGGGCATTGGAGCAGAATTTCAGCAAAAGAGAACAAATCCAGAGAGATACTATTCTTATCTACACGTATTTTGTACCTTTCTTCCAAGAACTGGCATCTTGAAGCCAAGAGCACAGAAAGAACTTGTAAATCCAGAACATAAAGCCATTCATTACTTGGGCCAGTAAATAAATAATCCTTAGTATTTCCAAGTAGAGGTTAAACTATATAGGAAAATTAGTCAAGACCTATATGCACCACAACATAATGAATTCTAGCTTGAACTCTGGTTTATAATGCATGCACTTATTTGAGTAGTTGTTGCTTGAATGAGAAATTAATGTTTCATAGTCTCTGCCATTTAATCACTTGTTTGCTAGTAGGTAGAGCTAGTTAACAAGGTTGAGGGGTATATATTGTGGTAAGAGGTTGGTCTCTGGAGGGTGTCTGAAGCTTAAAAGTTCATGCATTTTTATGTTCCTGTATTCTGATTCATATTGCAGTTGAGCTTGTGAATTTTCAACATCATTTTCCCACAATCCAGCCTGACCATGGCTGCTAAGACTGCCCACCATGATAGACTCTTAATCCCCTGGAACTGTAAATCCACATAAACTTCTCTATATATAAGCTGCCTTTGTCAGTCTATTTTATCACAGAAATAAATAATGTAACTGATACAAGAGATACTGCTCGAAAATGTTAGTGTGAACATTAAGCCCCTTAGGTTCAAGCTGCAATCTGTCTAAAATAGCATGACATGAAAATGATTTGAACATGCCATGTGGTTTATTTACCATATGTTGTTTCTGAAGCAGGCACAGATCATGGGGAGAACACATGTGTTGTTCTGGCGATGGAGTGTTTAAGACATAGTAAGAAAATTCAGAACCAGCTATAGGTTTTTGAGACTACTAACTATTTAATTTTAGGCAAAACGATTAACTCATTGAGACCCCATTTTCTCTTTTAAAACTTGTGTGAATAGTAAATAATATCAACATAATTTTAATGTTTCTGCTGTGGTTTTAGATATACAATATTTGTAAAACACTTAGAAAAAGTTTAGACACATTAGATATTCACTAAGTAATAACTCTGCTGATGTGCACTTTGGGCTATTTGTTTGATACATATTTATTCCTAATGACAGAGAAAATTTCAATATACTTTATAATGTACTTTATCAGTTAGAATCCTTTATAGTCGGAATATTCCCATAAGCAATATTTATATTATGGTAAGCATTAGGACCATAATACAAAAACAAATCTGGTTTAGTAAAATATATCCACAATCATGAACTTCAACACATCTAATGAGATTCTAGGTTGTGGCTTTAGCTCAGTGGTAGGGTGCTTCCCCAGTATGTGCAAGGTTCAGTCCTCAACTATGTAGAAAAAGATGAAAAAAGCATATTCTCTGAATAGGATTCTACTTGTAAATTATAAAACATCCATATTTTTAACAGTTGAGATTTTAATGGCATAAATTAAGCAGAAATAATAAAACTGGATCAAACCCAGTATCAAAATCAAAAGAAACATATTTTAGTACTAAATGCCATTATTGCATGATTTTGTCTAAGCAGTCACTTGAGAATTTTGACTGCTTACAAAGATTATTAAGAAAAATATTCATAATATGCATAAGCTATCCACAGAAATGAAAAATCTCAACATGTTTTACATCTATTCACAGACACAAACACAAATACACAAACACCCTGAACCAATATGCAAGTATTGGATTTTATTTGCCCTAAAACAAATGAAAAAAACATTTAAAAATTGACTAAAATAGAATGTGTGCCAAATTGGCCTTATCAAGATACATAGCCAATGATTCTTTGTATAATACTTGTTATACAACCGTTGATTATTTTGATTCATAATCACTTTGGAAACATGTACATTCTATTATACAAGGTGTAATTATAAAAAAGAAGAAGGGTATTTAGACACAAAGAACACACAGGTTGAAGACCTTGTAAGGACACCAAATTAAAATGTTCATCTATCTACAACTTAGCATGTGAGCCATGTCTGACGACTGTATGATCTTAAACATATTACCTCCAGAACTATGAGAATCCTTATGTATTTTATTAAAGTATCCACACAAAGTAAAGCAAAGATACACTAATCTGTAAATTCATGTGGGGACAAAAATACGCAGCTTTTTCCACATTTATGAATCTCCAACTAAATAGAACTAAGATGCAAGGTGGGGCAACTATATTAATATCTGGAAAAATAGACTTAATATTAAACCAATCAGAAGAACTAGGGAAGGGCACTATACACTCATCAAAGGAAAAGTTCCCAAAGAGGACATCACAATTCTTGACACTGGTAAACAAAAAGGGAACACTTCCAAGTTCACAAAAGGATTACTACTGCAACTTAATCACATATTGAACCTTGCAAAGTGATAGTGGGTGATTTAAATAACCTACAATTGCCAATCATGAGATCATTAAGAAAAAGACTAACAGAGAAATGCTGAAGATAAACCAAAAAAATATAACAGACATAGAAATAACTTTTAGAAAACTAGACATCAGCATACTACCATTATGCCTTGCCATCTCCAATTGAAAATGTTCACAAAAGAAAAACCTTTCTCCAAAGGAGTCTCACTGCAGATACAAACCAATCTTAAGGGAAAATCCCATGATCAGCATTAGATGTCAAACACAAAACACAATCAATGACATCTGAGGAGATCCCTTGTATCATAATATTTAGTTATTTTTTAACTTTTAGTTCCTTGCATGAATATATATTATGTCTTCAGTTTTTTGAGGGGTTGCTTGGTGTTCAAATGTGTGTGTCTCTGTGGTTTTCAGTTTGTGGTCTTACTCCTTGTGTTTGTTTATTAAATCCTATTCTAAATTTGATTGTATTTTAACATATTTCATGTTATTCTATTTTGTTTTTTAGATATTTGATCATTTTCCAAGGAAAGATAGAAACTACAGTAACATATGGAAGGTGATGTAGAGAGGATCTATGCATTGTTTTTAGGGGGAACTGCAATAAGAATAAATTATATTAGAAAAATCCTCTTTCCATTAAAATAAGAAAATACAGTTAATGTGTAGACTGTATATTCATGAAATTTATTTTTCAGCCTGTACTCTTTAAATTTATCTATCATTTCAAGTAGACTAGGGAACTATCCATGAAAAAGCCTTCTATGTACATGTAGGGAACAAAGTTTCATGGTAATGTTTCTTGTTTGTTGTTCTTGTTAGAGATAAATGATCATCTCTTAAATGACTATTTTACTTACTAGAATGAACACTATGAGCAAAGAAATTATGCCACTATCTAAAATCTATCTTAACCTCTCCATAATAAATGAAAAAATGAAAAATAATACAAAAGAACATTGAAAGTACGTTGGCTTTGGCTAATTCATTGATTTGAGTTTGTGATATAGTGAATTATCATTCATACTTAACATATAAATTACTAAAGGACATAATGCGAGATAAAAAATTGATGAACCCTGACCAGACACATATAAATAAGGGTCACAAAGCCATTCATGAAGAGTGTAATCACACAAATTAATGTGCAAGGTAAAACATCTGTATGAGAAACACATATTAAAAAGCAGAAGCAGACACTCACTGAACACTGAGTAGAATTCTTCGAATCCAGTTGCAGAGAAGGAGGAGAGATGAGCAAAGGGGTCAATACCAGGCTGGAGAAACTCACTAAAACAGCTGACCTGAACAAGGGGGAGCTAATGAACTTCAGACTGACAGCTGGAAAACCAGTTTAGGACCGAACCAGACCACCTGAATATGAGTGTCAGTTAGGAGGCATGGGTAGTCTATGGGGCCTCTGGTAGTGGATCACTATTTATCCCTAGTGTACTATTGGACTTTGATAGCCCATTCCACACAGAGGGATACTCTTTCAGCCTAGATACATGGGGGAGTCCCTAGGTCCTGCTCCAAATGATGTGACAGACTTTGAAATCCCCCATGGAAGGCCTAACTCTCTCTGGGAAGGAGAAAGTGGATGGGACAGAGGGTGGCTGGGGACAGGGGAGGAGGGGAAGTAGAGGGAACTGGGATTGACATGTGAAACAAAATTGTTTCTAATTTTAACTAAAAAAAGAGAGGAGAATAAAAAAGCTTATACAAAATTAAAGGACAACCAAATAAGAGTTTGGAGGAAAGCGCTTCCAAATGGAAGGATTTATAGAATATATTCGTCAAGCTTGTCAAATGATTGGGAGATAGTAGACACTAGGAGAACTAAATAAAAATAGTTTTTGATGCAATAAACTATAAGTTTTGTAGTATGTATATGATGGTTTGATCCATAATGACTCCAATAGGTTCATATATTTTACTACTTGATGCCCAGTTGGTGGAATTGTCTAGGAAAGATTAGGGTCAGTTTCCCCTCTACAGAAGTTATGAGACCAGTGTTGGCCTTTTAGATTTCAAAATCCCACCCTTCCAATCCCACTCTCTCCCCTACTGCCTGAGCATCAGGATTAAGGTCTAAGTACAGGTCCAAAGCCATTGCCTGCCTGCATACTGCCAAAATACCCACAATTCTGGTCATGGAATAACCCTCTGAAACTGTGTAAGCCCACATTAAATGCTCTTTTTTTTTATAAATTTCCAAGATCATGGTTTCGAATTGCATATATAGAACACTGCAGTGTGTGAACAATATGACAACGGGGAGAAAACTAGTAGCTACTATATACTCCTGTTGTTGTCTCCTGAAGTTCTCTAGGCAGAAGTCCAAAAGTATGCCTTTCACAGCTACATACAAATGGCTGAGAACAAATAACTAAGTTTGATTAATAAAGTGTTAGGAGATTAATATGCTACCATTTAGCTAAAACAGGTTCCTCTATTGTTTTGCTAGTGAAACACATCATTCATTAAATAGGGGACACTAGCTTTGTCAGTGGTTGCCTCTGAGTGACTTTTTCAGGGCAGACTTGCTGAGGATTCTGACTGCTGCAATAAATCCTGAAGAAAGAACACACAAGTAACCAAAGCTAAAGTTTTTGATGTCATAATGGACAGCTACTACATTTGAGGACATAAATATTAAAAGTAAACATATAGATATATGATAGATAAGTAGACACATACATACATAAATGCATGCATACATAAATAGATGCATAGAGAGATACATAAATATATAGATATGTAGATATCATAAAGCCTTTGATTTTATGATAGCACAATAATACACTTGTAGTTGAGACAAATAATAAAGTGTATCACTGAAAACAAAATGAGGAAGACTAAGTGAAAGAAAACTGATTATAGAATATTATCTTCTGTATTTCTTCAAAGAATCGATGGTTGTCTATATTATTTTTCCTGTCTTTATATTAACTTAAGTATCAAACATTTCTCTGCTTTGTTTTAAAAATTTAGGCTTTCTTTACTTTGACAACTCTTTCATTGTTTGGATTATTGTATCTATTCAAGAAATTTTCCAACTTTTTAGTGACAGCATACACTTTTAATCCCAGAACTCTCGAGGCAGAAACAAGAAGATCTCTGTGAGTTAAATGTAAGCCTTTCTACAGGAGCAAGTCCCAGGACAGCCAAGGCAAAATGGAGAAACCCTGTGCTGAAAAATAAGTAGAGAAAAAGAAAGAAAAAAGAAAGAAAGAAAGAAAGAAAGAAAGAAAGAAAGAAAGAAAGAAAGAAAGAAAGAAAGAAAAAGGCTTCTCTACGCATAAATTCATGCTCAATGTCAGTAACTTTTTCCGTGGTGAAATGATTCGGGCATTATGCTGTCACCTGGCAGAATGCACTCAGGCAGTAACCTGGTCAGTCCAGGGTTCTATGGTTATGTGTTCTGCACACAGGTGCAAAGGATCCCTTTAAAGGAAATACTCCTGGTCACTCATGCTCTCTTTCCACTCTCTCTTTCCTGTTCTTTTTCCCACTATTTCACTGGAGCAGACAGGATTTTTCCTATCTCCCTCTTCTCTTCTGTCCTCTCTTTGTCTCTGTGTCTCTTTACCTCTTTTCTTTTTCCCTTCTCCCCTTCCCTTCTTAACAAAACTTCTCACTTAAGCTTTGTCTGCCTGGCCTGTTTGTCCCTCTGCCTAGGTCACCCTCACCTTCCCTGGAATTCACCAAGGTTCCCGCAAGCCTTATCATAACATGTGGCAAATTACGCTTGGTGAGAAATTAATCTTCAAAGAAACTAAGTTGCCTCAATTGAAGTGCTAGTCAAAATAATCCAGGAATAGCAGTCATATAGAAACTGATTTTGGAAAAAGTATTATTTCCTTTTTGAAAACAGAATTCAATCTGAAGGAATCATTTCAGATTAATACCAGATAAAGCATAAGCACAACATCTCCATATATCTAGAGAGACACTTGTCATATAGAAATATAGAAGAATTTGCCCACATTAATATATACATATATATATATTACACAGAGATGTATGCAAAAGTTTTGTTATGTTAGTCATATGTTGAAAATAGTTTCTAAGACAGACAGCTCAAGATTTTCTCCCAAAAATCAACTAATAAAAGACACTAGCCCACGATAACCTGTGAGTTAGCCTATTGTGATCCAGATTTCCATTCATTCTACCAAACTATTATGTATATTCAAATGCCAAGGAGATATTCAAAGAAAATTCCCTTTAATAAAACAGGAAAAACTCAATCAATAAAGGTAGAGATGACACTTAAGTTTAGTTATAATATCATACATTAAGCATCTCACAGAAGAGGAGATTTTTAAATATGGGTGCAGTGAAGATTTCAGTAAACCAAAAGGTTGGAGTTTGGAGTAAAATACCTGTAAATATTAGAAGAGCCAGGAAAATTAGCATAACTAAAATAACAATGTCAAAATACTATAATGTTTATTTGCAAGTTACTTTTTAACATCAAAAAACGTGCCACATATTTAGTTATGAAATTAAATACTATGTTATTGTGAAATTATGATTCAGAAAAAAATGCAAGAAAGTGTAGTCCCCTGCTGATCAATATTCACCTAACCTTTTTCAAGGACTCATTCTTTGTTAGAACAAGATGCAATAGAGAGGTCAAGCAGAGGAGAGTGTGAAAAAAAAAACAGGGAAGACAAACATCATTTATTTTCCAATGGAGAATATTTGTTGCTTAACCAGTGATGCAGTACTCATATAATGCTGACATACTGGATCTTAAGACTTATGTTGAAAGCCTGGCAGAGAGAAATAATAATGTGCAGCTGTGCATAGACTTGAAGAATGGTGAAAGCATCAGACTTCCGTTGTCCTTGCTGATTAAATCACACTTACTTATTGCAACCTACTTGAGAGGAGGATTTTGTGCAGAAGATCAGGTTGAGCCTAATAGATACAGATTTAATATTACCGTTGGGAGGTGATTCTATAGATGTGTCACCTGAGGTCTTTCATATTTCTGAAACATTAACATCAAGATTGGAAAAGTGTAGCTTCATGAAGTCTGATTGATAAGTATAGCCATGAATGGTTTGCACAGTTGTGCTTTGTTTACATTTAATTTTAAGTTTCCTGATTGTAAAAAGATGAAATTTGTTACTTTTCTTGCATATTTGCTAAGGTCTCTGATCTAGAAAAAAATATTAAAATATAAATTTTGTGACTTATTAGATACATACCGGTATTTAGATTATTTATAGCACTTCAATTTTGTAAAAGACTAAAATGTGCAAAATTAACACTTAAAGTGAATAGTAACTATCAGTTATCAGAGGACACAGTACCATGCTTTAAAATACTGCCAGCTAATCACATATTTTAGTAAGGGTCTTCCTGCCCAGTTTCCTAAACTATATTTACCTTTCTATTTTCATGATAATTCTTTATGCCAGTAGAGAAAAATTAAAATCAAAATCAGCTTTTAAGCTTTACTACAAAGCAAGAGATGGCCATTAAATGTGTTGAAATTCTAAGGTAAATCATGGTTTTTTATAGATTATTTCATTATTCTCTCATGTAACTATTTCATTTGGAACAACAAAGAGATCCATGAACTAATGATAATCCTCTTGAGGGTAGAATTTACCTTCAAAGTGTCATGTACATTTGAGTTAGGGTTCCAAATTGTTTGAATAATTAATATGATCATGCTTCTACCTCATTATGCCTAGAATAAAACCTGTATTACAGAACATGAGAAGAAAAGCACCTATTTGTTTAAGGTATTTAACCTTAAATCAATTAAATTAATCCAAACAAAATTCTCACTGAAGTTACAGTTGATGAAATATTCCATTTCCTTCCTGCGATTTCTGCAGACATATCTTTGCCTATAAAAAGGAATGATTAAAACAATCAGTATGATTTCCATCACTTAATAAATGTGGTGTATGTGAAAATATTCTTACATTGATATATCCTTCAACTTTTTATAATACTAATAGTTACTTACAATAAAAGAGATCAAAAAAACTCTGAGATACCATCTCACTCCTGTCAGAATGGCTAAAATAAAAAACACCAATGACAATTTATGCTGGAGAGGATATGGTGCAAGGGGGACACTCCTCCATTGCTGGTGGGAGTGCCAACTGGTTTAGCCACTTTGGAAATCAGTATGGAAATTCCTCAGAAAAATGGGAATAAACCTACCACAAGACCCAGCAACTCCACTCTTAGGCATATATCCAAAAGATGCCCATTCTTACAACAAAGATGTCTGTTCCACTATGTTCATAGCAGCTTTATTTGTAATAGCCAGAACTCGGAAGCAACCTAGATGTCCCTCATCCGAAGAGTGGATAGAGAAAATGTGGTACATCTACACAATGGAGTACTATTCAGCAGAAAAAAATAAGGGAATCATGAGATTCGCAGGCAAATGGACGACACTAGAAGAAACCATCCTGAGTGAGGTAACCCAGTCACAAAAAGAGAAACATGGCATGTACTCTCTCATATATGGATTTTAGACATAGATCTGGGGAGTGCCAGCCTACAATCCTATGGCCAGAGAGTCTGGGAAACAGAAACTTCATTTAGTGGCTGATCGAAGACGAGGCAGACTCCCTTGGTTAAGTACTGAGCTGAACTCAAGAAAGCCAGTAACAGAGAGGGAGGACTGATGATCAAAGGGATTAAGATGGGGCTGGTTTAACCCCCCAGAAACAGCTGACCAGACAAAGGTTAACTTTTGAATCCCAGGCATCAGCCTGGGAATCCAGCATGGGACTGATCAAGACTCCCTGAATCTGGGTGTCAGTGAGGAGGCCTAGGGAATCTATTGAGCCTTGGGCAGCAGATCAGTACCCATCCCCAGTATACACACGGACTTTGGACTCCCATAGAACAATGTGAGTTGCACTCTCACCCTGAACTCTTGGGGAAGGGTCTAGGCCCTGCCCTACATGAAATGACAGACTATGGACACCCCCATGGAGGGCCTCACCCTCCCTGGGGGAATGAGGGGATAACGGGGGTGGGTTGGGGGGAGGGCACGGGAGGAAGGGAGGGAATGGGAGAGGGACCTGGAACTGACTTGTGAAGCAACCTCGTTTCTTATCTAAATTTAAACTGGAAAATAAAATATAAAAAAAAATTAAAATGTGATTATACACAAAAAAGAGATACTTTGACGTAAATGTTTTTCAAGGAACTGTGGTTAATATTAGTAATATAATTTCTCATCTCAAAGATTTTAATTAAATAAAAGTGATTAGGAATATACATCATTGCAGAAGGTGTATCACTGGGGAAAGCTGTCAAAAACCACTCCATTATGTAACAGGATTTTTATTTTGGGTCACCAATCAGTTCCCAGATCATGACATAGGAACTTATTATTAGTTTTGAATGTCCTAAGTTTTAGCTTAGCTCTCTTTCCACTTGCTCTTATAACTTAACCAGTTTCTCCTCATTAATATTTTGCCTTGGGGTTTTTACATTTTTTTAACTTCCTTGCTGTCCCTTTGTCTTTCTGGATGATGGTTGACTGGCTTCTGGTCTCAGATGTGTCCCTCATTCTTTCCTCTTTCACTCATTCTATTCTGGAGCCTAAATTTCTCCTATTTATTCTTTCTCCCTGCCAGCCCCACCTATTCTTTCTCTGCCTCGCTATTTGTCATTCAACTCTTTACTAGACCATTCAGGTGTCTTAGGTAGGCAAGGTGAGACATGCAACACATCTTTACATAATCAAACAAATGAAACATAAACAAATGTAACACAACTTTACACAATTAACATAATGCCCTACAACATAACAAATGTGACACATCTTTACCCACTTAAAATAATATTCCACAATTGCATTATGCCCTCACCTATCATCCATTTATCTATCTATCCATCTATCTATCTATCTACCTACCTACCTATCTAATCTCTATCCCTACATAATTCTTCCTCTGCCTCCTTCCTTTTTCCAGACAGAATGGCAAAAAGGCCTCACTGCTTGCTGCCATGAATTCTGCCATGATGGCCATTGATTCTAGTCCTTTGCAAATATGATATCCAAATTAAATGGTTTATTTTATGCATTTTCATGATCATAGTGTTTTGATACAACAAGAGAAGCATAACAAAAACAAAAGTTTTTAGTCATATAGAGGTTTTTGCAGTTATGCTGAAATCATTTCTCCTGCAACACAGTTTGCTGAGTGGAATCTGTTGTATTTTGTTCAGTACAGTATTTGCTGAACACCATCATCGGGCAAACTGCCAGCTCTACTTTTGATTCCATTATGTAAATGAAAAGATACCCAGAAGAATAAGAGAAACCAGGACTTCTCTACTGATAGTATTTTACCCTAGGAATTATCAGAAGAAACAGATAAACTTTATTCTATCTAATTCTTCTTAGTGATTGAACAGCAGGATCTGCACTTGGAGTTTCACTGACAGGATTTCTATAAGACTTATTTTTTAATGAAAATGTGTTATTACTTTGTTCGTTATACCAAGTTAAATAATGCTATCTTTTTATTGGACAAGAAATATTCTCTGTGTGTGTGGTGTATCTGTGTGTGAATTACTCAGTATCTTGTTTCTTCACTCTGTCCAAATAGTCTGTCTTCTACAATAAATTAAATATGTGCAATTCTTCTCAGAAATTGATAAAAATTTAGTGTAAAATTTAAAGTTTGGAAATCACAGAAATTTCTAATTTAAGTATTCTCTTATTAGATAAACTGATTTTTTAAAAGTGAGCTAAATAACTTACCTAGAATCACAAGCATATTTTTGGAGGGTCCTGTCTGTCACAGTTGAATCTCTCTTTCTATTGCTTATCCTAATATTTGAATGTCCTTCAAAAGTTACTGTATTGATTGTAATAAGTGGAATATTCTATATTTTAGATTTATAGTATTAAGGCAGAGTGACTATACTAAGGGATGTAAATTAAATAATAATGAAAATTAGTCTTACATCCTTGGCATGAAGCACCAAAAGCAGACTATAATTAATTGAAGCTATTTTCACACAGCCCTCATGCAATTTCCTTTTCTTCCCAGGAGCTGCTGAATCAGGCTAAATAGCAAAGTTGATGTATACCTTCTGTGGAAAAGAGATGTTTTAGATGCACTCTTCTCCGATGCGAGGATAGATGACAGTGTGAGATATAACCCTTTCCTGTTTAATGCAACCTGAACCAATCTACATCCTAGAAGTCATTTGATTTCTCCCCTCTGCAGTGCTATCAGATAGCAACCTGCTCTCTGGGGACCCTATTCATGCTGAGATTGCACGAGCTAGTGATTACACTGTTGAATCAGCCTGTAATCAATCTTGCATCCTACTGATCGTCTTTGGAAGTTTTCTTTTGATCACCAACTAATGGGAAACGCAGCATGGTAAAGAATAATGTAGTTTCATCTAATTTAGCTCCACTGAAAAGGCCTCCGGGTACTGTTGTATTCACCTTTCAATGAGAGTGTCTATAAGGCAGTCAAAACAGATAATTATTATAGAGTTAACTTGATTTATCAAGGGTAAAAATGCATCGTTTTCAAAATTTATGAGTTCTCAAAACAAATGTGATTTTCTAATGTTAAAATGTGCTCTTAATTCTCTATTCAATGTCATTACTTAAATCAGCCTGTCAAAGACAATTGGAGAAACAGTTTGTGGGGCTTCATAGTTAGGTGCTACTCTATGTGACAAGAGAAAACATGTAAGTCATGATTCCAGGGAATGAAGTTCAGTATCATCTCAAAGAGTGATTCTGAGTAGATTTATGTGTGAAGAAAACATAACATAGCTGAGGTTTCTTCTCCTACCCACATTGGATAAAAAAGTCTGTGAAACAGTAAGTCCATTCACTAAAAATTGAGTAATAAAAATGGTAGATAAGTAAGATGGAACTAAATTCAATGAACAATGTTCCTTCATAAAATATTTAATTATACAAGTGATTCTGAAGGCTTTTTGCTTTGTTTTGTCTTTCAAGACAGGGTTTCTCTGTGTAGCTTTGTAGACCAAGTTGACCTCAAACTCACAGAGATCTGCCTCCACCTGCGTTTGCCTCCCAAGTACTGGAATTAAAGGTGTGTGCCACCACTGCCTGGCTTGAAGTATTCTTAAATACTTGAATGTATGCTTCAGCCTATATTGCCTGAAATTGTGTGAAAGTAACACCTGACACTTTAAGTGGTTGTGAAGTTTTTTAACCCCTCTTTTCAAGAAGCTGAAGCAGGTGGATGGCAAGTTTCAGGCTCCATAGATAATACATTGAAACTTGTTCAAATATTAAAAAAATAAAGAAGCAAGCAAAATCAGAATATGGCAGAAAAGAATTGAGTATATAAATATTTTAGGGATTTCCCTTTTTACAATAAGTAGAGAAGAAAGAAGAGTGGAAATGATGATGAAAAGCAAAATTGACAACAATTTGAGATAGAAACAAAAGGAAAATAAAAAGAAAGAAAAGGAGAATAAAATAATTTTGAAAAGTACTATTGACACAAGAAATGGCTCTTTCCAACACTCTCTGATAAAGAATACAGCAGCCTGTGCCTCAGGATTCTTGTGAATGGAAAAGCATCTCATACCAATTAGTGGAAAAAGAAAACAAAAATTAAAGGGAAACAGGGGGAGGTAGATGGGAAGATTTGAATGGAGGAAAGGAAATGGAGAGATTTATATTATAAACCCAAAGGGAAAATTTAATATCTCTCCATATCCTCCATGCCTTTTGAGGCTGGGGCATTTCTGGAGCTTGTATGTCATCCCTTGGTAAAACAGTTGAGCGAAGTCAGGTGGTGGTAGTGCAGACTCTAATCTAAGCAGGAGGCAGAGGCCGGTAGACTGTGAGTTCCAAGCCAGCCTGGTCTACAGTGAGAGTTTCAGGACAGCCAGGATTACATTGAGCTACCCTGTGTTTAAAAGCAAGCAAGCAAAACAAACAAGCAAACAAAAAACAACAAAAACAATCAAACAAAAAAAGCTGACTGAAATATGAAACTGATAGATGTTTTAAAGCTGACACTAATTACACACAGGAGATCTGGTGGGAAAAACAGGAAAAGAGCAGTTAAGACAAGCTAACATGCATAAAACTTAAAACTTGTAACACACTGGCAGTCTTTACATATTTTAATTTAATCACACTTTTTGTCCAAGATTGTCATTTATCTATGGTTAGTGATAGATTTTAGACATACACATGGTACAAGGACTTGCAACAAATCAAAACAGAGTTGTGCACAGAGCGACATCTGAAATGCAGAAAGGATGTCAGTGGGATGGATGCTCTATCCATTGACATTTGTGCATCGTTTTTTAGCATGTGTAAAAGCTTGTGAAATCCACTGAGTCATTGTGTTATGTGTAATTGAATAAGATCATGCTAAAATCTACATTTGACCCTCATTTCTACTACTTACTACCGTGATAAAGTATTTTGAAATAAAAAGAACATGTATGAATCATAAATTTGGTGTTTTTATTATGTTCAACGAATTGTGAAATTTTTACCCCTAAAGTTTTGTACATTTCCATTATCTTCAAAAGAAACTATACAGACCTTGGCAATCATTATACATGTTTCCTTCCTCTCCATGTAGGCAACAGTCTACATGGATTTCCAATGATAAGTTGTTTTGTACAAATAGAGTAACAAAATTTTGTAATTTAGTGATATTTTATTTGACTTAGTGTTCTCAGCATCAATTTCCATTATAACTAAGCACCTCATTCAGTTTTAGCAAAGTATTATTTCTACTGTGTGTACCAGCAGGCACAAGCACACATTTTGTGTGTGTGTGTGTGTGTGTGTGTGTGTGTGTGTGTGCTTTAGACTACCATTTTTAATGATGTTGGAAACTTTTGAATAAAATTTTCTTCAGCATTTATTTTCATTTGTCTTGGATACTTAACTACCATGCCTATTATTATTCAAACTATAACAATGTGCTTTTGCTTTTCAAAAATCATCAGGCTGTTTATTCAGCAGGAATGTGCTTCACATCAATAATGATAGCTCCAGTTCTTCCATTTATCTACCTACACATGATATTGTGTATTTTTACTAAATGTCCCATAGTGGGTGTAAAGTGATATCACACTGGATGTTTTATTTGTGTTTGTATCAAATATAAGAAGTTAAACCTCTTCCATTCGGTTTGTCTGCATATATATGTGATCTTTAATTTTATGAATTTTCAGTTTAAATATTATCTCTCCAGTGTTGTTATCATTATTGTTACTATTGCTGGTGGTCTAGCACAAGGTTTCCATGAACAGCAAGCAAGCACTGAACCACTCAGTGAATCTCTAGATCTCATCGGTTATAGTCATGTTTTTACAAACAAGTACTATCCAAATCATTTAGCTGTTTTTATGTATTTTGTCCTTTTCAAATTAAACTATAAGTAGATCATTTTTACTTTGTTTCTGTTTTTCTATCTCTTCCCACTTAGTCTATCCCAAATCTCATCTCAAGTTCATGACCTCTATTTCTTTAGTTGTTGAATTCCTAAATATTTATATATAACCTACTTTATCCTTATTGTGATAATGATTATTTCTTACTAGATAAACAAATTGTGTGCTCTCCTGCAGCATCAGGGGGAAGTCTTTATTCTGTTCTGCACCTTTCTTAGTTTTCTGTAGTTCTTTGTCCAAAATTGAGGCCGCATGAGATTTCACCATTCTATGTAAGCATCTACACTGGTGTCATCTTTTCTTTTCCTTATTAGTGTTATTTTCCCATAATATAAGTATTGTTTAATGAAGGCTTCAATGATTTTGTCTAATACTCTAGTCCAGGAGTTTTATTGTCATATATTTTAAATTCATACATAAAAATCAGATTGAGTTGATTACTGGTATAAGATCAAATGTAATGTCAATGTCATTCGTTTGCATAAAGATACCTGTCTGTCTCAGGTATTCATTTTGAAAATGTTATTAATTACCAGTTGTATATCATTGGTATATTTGTGGAAATTTGAAAACCTTACTTATCAACATTTATTTCTATTTTATTGATCTGTACATTCATCTTCTATGATTCCCATTAGTCTACACTAGTATGTCAAGGCACATAGATCAAGTGTTAATGCCGGTTATACTCCATGTTGATTCAAGCGAAGCCTGGACTACAAAAACTCTTGGAAAAGATGTAATAACTATAGTGTTATGTGATAGAAACGTAGGTAATGTTTGCTGTTCATTCTAGAGCCCTTGCTTGCTTGTGATTACTGTACTGATAAGAGAATTACATACTACTAGTATTCCTGCTGATGTTGGCTGACAAAATTCAATGTACTCATATTTTTTAATGTGTTAAGATCACAGGCTTTATGCTGGGTTAACATCATATGCAGCTAATAACTGAATATATGTTTTCTTCATTGCCTTAAAACTATAAATTCTTTTAATATTTAACCTGGCCCATAACTGCACATATGCACACACAGTCATCTCACAGACACAGATACATGTATAAACATATATTACATATACACACATATTTAAAGAGGAAGATTTTTGTCTTTTTGAGAAATATCTCACTGTATATCTTGACTTATATTCAACACACTATGTACACTAGGCTGGCCTCAAACTCAAGCTAATCATTCTGACTCTGCATTGCAAATGCTAGATACAGAATAATGATATTTTTTACAGCTTAGGAGAGATTGATTTAAGCTAAAAATTACTTGATCTACTTACCTCCACCTACAAAGAATAGGGTAATGGGAATTACAGGAAATGAGTGTGTGTATCAATAGAAGACAAATATAATGAAATAAACTTTTACAATTTCCACAAATGTTCCAGTGCCTACAACTGGAAAATAATAACATTTTCAAAACATGTAGCTAGGACAAATGGAAATCTGTATGCAAACGAATGATATTCTCATCCCATTACCCATGACAGCAGTAATTATCTTCTTTTAACTTTTCTTTATATGTACTACTGTGAGTTTGCTCACATCTCTGATTATGTCTACTGATTTTTATTAGAATATTTCTTAAATATAACACTCTTCAAAAGACTAACTTACATAGATAGCCACTAGAAGAGAACATCTACTTGCTTTATAAATGATTTTATTGTTCTCTTTTTTTATGTGTAAGGGAGGAGATTCTATTTTTAAAATGACTTTTATTAATGGAACTTTAGAATAAGTCAGACTAACATTTCTAATTTGCATAATTAGTGAGTATGTGACTTTGTAGAAGTTGTTTCATTGCCTGAAAATTACTGACAATGAAACACAGATAAAAGAATACAGAGTCAAGAGAAATAACAGTAATATTATGGCAAGAAGCCAGAAGAAAAAGTATTTAGTTAATGAATGTAAAGCTTTACTAAGCAAAAATTAATGGTCACATTTTCTAGCAGGTGCCAATGACATAAAATTAGGTAAGTCATGATCCTTAATGTGTGTTATTCACAGTCCAGAGAGAAAAAAAATACCTAAAAATCATCTAAAACAAATTGTTGGCAGTAGTAAAACAGATGTAAGTAAATTTCTGGGTACTCAAAATTGATTCCATAAGTTCATTAGCATCCTTACCAACACTGTCCAATGGGTATACTAATCCCAATTACATAGACAATTAACTTCTATTATTCATCTTAAGATTGCTTTACCTTTGCTAGCTACACTTCATTGGTGGCTTAAATTAAGCAAGAAGAAAGAATTGCTTGATTTTTCCCTTTATTTTTTTATTATTTAAGATTATGAAGGTGTTGGATGGAGTTCACTTTAGTTTAGGGATTTGGAAATTGTTTTATTTAACAAATATAGTTATTGATTATAGTTAGATAAATTGAATTTACATAATTTGTTAAATTTGCTTTCAAAATATACTATTGGACTACATCAAATTTTTATGTTACTTTCTCTGTGTTGTTTTTGGTTTATATTAAGTTGACACGAGCTAAAATCATTCAGAGAGGAACCACAACTGAGAAAATACCCCCACCAGATTAGATATGGGCAAGAGTGTGATGTGTTTTCTTGACTGATTATTAATATGGGAGACTCCCACTGTAGTTAGTTTCACTTCTAGACTGGTAGTTAAATTTGAATTAAGAAAGCAGGATAAACAAGCTTCACGTTATTTTCTCGGCTTTAATTCCTGCCTCCAGATCCCTGCATTGAATTCTTGCCATGACTTCCTTGTATGATAAGCTATATAATCTAAGAAGAAATAAAACCTCTCTCCCAGAAGTGATTTTGATCATAGTGTTTAATCACTGCAATCAAATACCTCACTTTCCTTTTTTCCTACAATGAAGTTCTCATTATATAAGATTTATGTTAAATTAATTCTAATTGAGGTAGTATTTTAAAATATATATATATCAATTCTTTTGTTCTGAACTATGAGACATTTGTACTTTCTCAAGAATTTTGATATGAATTTAAAACTAACAGTAATTTAAAGACAAATAAACATGAACTAAATTTCTGTAGTGGCTCTCATATTACACTATGGAGAACATATTTTTTTGAGAATGTGCTCTCTTGATAATTTAAGTTGGGCAATAATGCTAATCTCATTAAATTGTTCTTTAAATGATTTGTGCTGGTTAATAACTAGTTAACCTAGTTATTGCCGTATTAGTCAACACAGATGTTTAACATTAATATTAATTCTATAAACATTGTATATTACATTATATAAGGTTTTTGATTATTATTTTTAACTCATTGTAATGGCTGAATATTTTCATTTGAACACTGAATATTGTCAATGACAGTGCTAGACACAGATCAATACTACAAGCTATTTCCTCTCAACTGAAACATTCCCTCATTTAAGGAAAAGAGGCTTAACAATCACATGAATTTTGGAGTTAGATAGATGGCTCAACAATTAAGAATACCTACTGTCTTTCCAAAGAACCAGAATTTCATTCCCAGCATACAAAAGTCTGGCTCTTCATAAATCTCTGTAGTGACCTGATATTTTCTTATGACTTTATCAAGTATTTGATAAATTTGGTATAAACTTACATAGACACAAAACTATTAAAAACAGATAAAATTAAAAACAAGATAAACATAGTTAATTACTAAAACCAGTGAGGATGAGGTTCAAGACACTCAGGGATGTCACAGCATTCACATAGCTCCTCCTTAAGGTTACATAAGCACCAAACAATTAGGGGGTTGGGACCTTGAAGAATCTTAAGTTAGAGTTACCTTCTTTTGGGATGGAAACGGCAAGCTATCAACTTTTGTGTATTTCATGCACTCTTGGGTGGAATTTCTGATAGTGCAGTTCCCTTTGAGTCATGTGAACTCCTGTAACTCTCATAAACTCCTTGGTGCATCAAGCTAGACTTGAGTGGAACAGTTTCGTTTATATATCATCAGTGCCTTTTCCTGAATAAATAGTCGTTAATTTTATATATTCTCAGGAGTATTCCTGCAACATCCTTCCTCTGGTCCTTTACTTAGATAAAGCTAGTTCTTCAATGATACCACCGAAAATTTCATGACTACCCAGGGGTAAATATAATTAGTGACTTTGTTAGGTACACTTTAGGAGAGTACATGTTTTAGTTTAAAATGTGGACCTATATGTGGTCTGGCTCACATAATTCCTAACGCAAGTCCTATTCCTCTGTGATTAGGACCATGAACCTTGGCAACAGATACCAGAGGATTTAAGTTGTATCAGACCTGAAACCATCCTACTAGAATGCACTGTTCAAACTTTCAAAGGAGAGAAGCACTCAATAGTCCTACCTAGCTATGAAAACTATGAACCACAATGGCACAATGATTCTAAGGGCTCAGTAGTAGTACGGATAAATCCTTCTATTAACAAAAAGACTTCTATAAAAAAAAGTCTTCTACATTCTTCTATAAAGAAAAAAATCACTAGGTCCAGCCTATCACAGCAAAGGGAAATCTCTGGTGCCAGCTTCTGTCTTATTTAGTTTTCTTTACAGGGTTAAAACAATATCACTATGACCAAATTAATTAAAAGAAAAAGTGTGTAATTTAGCTTCTTGTCTCAGAGAATCCAAGGGGTCATTTTATCTGATCTTTTTTTTTTTGTGACAGCAACCAACTACTTTATTTTTATTTATTTATTTATTTTACTAACTGCCACAATCATTTGTTTAAGATTGGGAGTCCTTATATGCCATCCTAGAACCTTCATCCAGTGACTGATGCAGAGGCAAAGACCCACAGCTAAACACTGAACTGAACCACTGGAACCCAGTGACAGAGAGAGAGGAGTGATGAGCAAAGGGGTAAAGAGAGGGCTGGTGAAACCAACATAAACAGCTGACCTGACCAAGGGGAAGTTCTTGGACCCCAGATCAACAATGGGAGGCCAGTATAGGACTGATCCAGACCTGCTTAATGTGGGTGTCAGAGAAGAGGCATGGACAATCAATGGGGCCCTGGGCAGCAGATTAGTATTTATCCCTGGCAGACGAATGGACTTTGAGTGTCCATAATATAAAGAGGGATGCTCTTTCAGCCTGGACTCTTGGTGGAGGGCCTAGGCCCTGCCCTGGATGAAATGATAGACTCTGGAGATTCCCTATGGGGAAGAAAGTGGGGATAGGGTGGGAAGGGGGCTGGTGGGGGAGTGCAGGAGGAGGGGAGAGAGAAAGGGAGCTGGTACTGACATGTAAAGCAAGCTTGTTTTTAATTTAAAAAATGTAATAATAATAAAAAAAAAAGATTGGGAGTCCCTGAAAAAAAGAATAGGAGTCCATGAAATTTTCCTCCTTCCCTATTAACATTCCTGTTGATATTTCTATTGTCGCAGTATTGTTTATTCAAACTTTCCTAAGAAAGGCTATTTTATTATAGGCGTCCTAGTATTCTTTGTAGATCAATACGTTTGCCTCCTTTTCCTTGACATTTTCTAATCCATAGTTTCAGGTTGTGTGATGTGGATATAGTCACTTGAACTGGGATCACAGTGATTCATTGATCCTTGTATTGTGTCCAGTTGTGGTGTCTATTTACTGTAAAGAAAATCTTCTTCAATGACCAGTGGTAGCTATACATATTTAGTGCTATAAGAATAATATTTAGAATGGAAGAATAAGCCATGCTGCTCTAGGAAAATCACTGTAGTAGATTGTTTTCAAATGCCCAATGTTAAGGGAGTCTTTTTCCTCGAGAGAAGCCTTCCTGACTGCTTGGTTCTAGAGCCGCATCAGTCCCAAATACACACACAGGAGGCTATATTAATTATGAAGCTGTTGGCCTTGCTTAAGTAATTACCCCATAATTGTTAATCTAAGTATGTCTCTTACCGGAGAATAGTTCCGGGCTTCCTACCCCATGGCGTTACATTTTGACTCTCTGTGTTCCTCCTTCCCAGAGTTCTCCTGGACTCCTAGCCCCACCTATCTAGATTCCCTATTGGCCAGACAGTGCTTTATTGACAAATGCACAGGACTTCCCCAACAGCCCAATACCTCACTGTCCATGGAAAGTGGGATAATTTCCCTGTACCATGTGTAATTTTCCTCCTGGTGAATGGGGCTTATGTCCATTTAGAGACCTTTGGGTTACCATCAACGTGTACATGCCATTTAATGCACCTCTACAGATATTCTGATATGCAAGTTATCAGTGTAGTTGATACATATTATAGCTGAGTAGCATTATTTAATCACTGGGATTATTTAATTGCTTTTCTCCCTTGGCAATTTACACATATTTCCTGAGATCATGGAAGTTATACCTCAGGAAAAAGGCTATCAGTTCTGATCCATCTCAAATCATCCAATTCTTCTTTCCTAAGTTTGAGCTGTCTTCAGCAATAAGGATCTCAAAACACTAAAAAAAACCTTTTGGACAACTAAGGAAATAATCACTGAGTGAAGAAGAAACCCAAAAACTATGAAAGAATCTTCTCCAACTATACATCTGATATAAGGTTCATATTCAGAAAATGTAAATAATTAAACAGCAAAAAAAGAGAGTCAAGGAATAAATTGACTCAACTGGGGGATTTAGACAGAATTATCAATAGAAAAAGTAAAAATGGCTAAGACATATTTCAAAAATGTTCATTGCTGTTAGCAAATTGAGAAACTAAACTTAAAACAGTTTT
The DNA here is from genome assembly GCF_017639785.1 of Mesocricetus auratus. Lineage (NCBI taxonomy): Eukaryota > Metazoa > Chordata > Mammalia > Rodentia > Cricetidae > Mesocricetus > Mesocricetus auratus. Next base: position 38,696,875 of record NW_024429190.1, read on the forward strand.
CAGAGTTCATCTTACCCAAGTGAGAATTGCTAAGTTCAACAAATCAGCTAACATCAAAGGCTCTCCAATTTTAGATAAAGAGAGAATCTCATTAATTATTGGTGGCAATTAAAACTGAGGCATCCACTCTAGAAAGGAGTAGAAAGTCCTCAAAAATCTAAAAATAAATTTATAAAAGTTGCCACATAACTCATGCAAACCCATCTTACCATATATCCAAACAACTTGATATCCTACCGTAGACACCTTCCTACTTTTGCTCACTGCCACCCTATCTCATGTCCCCGTGGTTGAAAGCTGTTGTATACCATAAAATGGCAGTACTTCTTTCTTTAGGAACCTTATATCTTATTTTTGGGGTCGTAGAAATGGCTTCTTAAACAGCATGACATAATGGAAACCCACTGAAATTTTGGTTTGTATATTTAAATAATGCAGATGAAAATGAAATCTTAATAGATAAAAATTAGGAGAATATTATAACATAGCTTTCCCACAGTCATTTTCTCTGTTATGTATTTGAAAGGGGTCTCCCTATGTGCACTAAAGTGTACACTTACTAATATTTCTTCTGTCTCAAGCTTCCCCCAATATCTTGTCTTCAGAACTGGTCATTTGTGGTGCTTGCCTTTAATCCCAGCATGCAGGAGGCAGAGGCAGGCATATCTCTATGAGTTTGAGACCAGACTGGTGTACTGAGAAAATTCCGGGACAAGCTCCAATATAACACAGAGAAACCCTGTCTCAAAAAACAAAAACGAAAAAGTCAGTTGTTTGTCATTACTCTTTCTATTTGCCTTTTCAAAGCATAAAAATGAAGAGCTGTCCTTGAGTAGCAGTTATCCTATTTCTGACACTGTACCAGAAAAAAATAATCTTTCTTTCCCACACTCCCAATTAAACTTTCAGTCATAAGAAAATTAGTTAGATAAATAATTAGGGAGGGAAAAGAAGTGGTTATTTTATGTAGTAAGAATGAAAATGACTCAGATTTGAATATCATAGTTATCCGTAACAATACTTTTTCATAAGTAAGAAACACAATACCTTTGAAAAGGGAAAGAAGACATCAAAGCTATCAAACACACGTGCTTTTCTCTGCTCCTCTGCATTGATTAACACACTGAGTGCACACAGCTGTGATGGTGTACCGACATGCTCTTCCACCTCACATGACTCTACTCAGAAAATGAAAGGCTCCTAAAGAAGTAAATGAGATAACTCATTTGCATTGAAATAGGGAGAGAATCAAAGAAAGGCCCTTCATTGCCAAGTGCATATCTTCACTCATAATGTTCTGATGATATAATGGAACAAACCATGCTATGATCATTTGGCCTTGCTTTCTCCAATGCATGCCTATTCATTTTATTAAAAACTGTATTATTACTAACTTATTATTACTAACTTAGGAATCAATAGAATCACATGTAATTTTTAAAGTAAAGATATTACTATTTTCATTTCTGTTTTAAATTATTTTATCATTAGATCATGTCTATATTTTTTAATCTTTGAATTAATCACCCCAAATTACTAAATAATAAAGTATTAAGATGATCTAAAATGGAATTTTTAATGCTTATTTCAAACATTATCTACTATTGTCTAATAATACTCGTCCTATTTACTGTATCTAGTTATTTTGGTGTGTGTTCCCAGTGGCCTAGCCTCTTGAGAAGAATTAATTGTAGAAACACTTCTCCACAAAAAACCTATGTTTTAATAATCCAGATGAATAATAGCACTTTTTTGATAAAAAGAAAGAAGACAACATCCATTTATGAGGGAAGAAAAGTGAGTTTCATATTTTCTTCTTCCTCTTTCACACAGGTTTATAAGGTGCAATGCAGTGAGATATTTAACATGGAATGATGGTGGAGCAATCTTGTTTCTAATTAAAATTATAATTTTAATTTAAAAAATATATAAATTCCATACAGATACCAACACAAGATATCTCTTATGAATCGTAGGCTCAGTCTAGTTCTAATAGCTGCAGAGAGTAACAGTGTATTATCAGTGTTTTCAGTTTCAAAGTGTACTCTGTTATCATATCTACACAATAGCTGTAGGCTCTACAGGTACTTGCTTGACCTAAAAAACTAGACCATTTGAAGTACAATTTGTACCAAGTTTAGTCTTTGTCTACAATGTTGATATGTAGCAATGGATTCTTTTTCTTTCTTCTTATTTTTCTTTTACTCTTTCTTTTTTATATTTTTAGTTAGTTTATATACCAATGGCAGCCTCCCCTGCCTCCTCTCCTCTCATTCTCTCCCTCCTCCTCCCCTCAGACATGTCCACCATTTATCCCTCTTCCTTTTTTGCTCAGAAAGGGATAGATCTCCCATTGACATCAGCATAGCATGGCTTATCAAGCTGCCATAAGATCAAGTATCTTCCCCTGTATTCACATGGGGCAAAGCAACCCAGCAGCATTAATAGGTACCCAAGAGTCATTTCATTTCTTAGCCTGATCCTCAGTCCTAAAACAGCAGGTGAGACTACTATGGACACAGTAGCTGTATTCTGTGAGATGATGAATATGTTAACTGGCCTGATCACAGTAATTTCACAGGGCAAATATGAATCAACCTAGCAGTGCTGTATATCAAAAAAATATATGCAGGATTCTCCTACCAGTTCTGCTATCCTCTTTGCTTCCAGAGCCCTGGCAAGTGCAAGTCTGCTTCTATCTCACAGTTTTTCCCTCTGGTCCTCTCTCTTTCCCTGAGAAGAAGCCATGGCAAACTTCTCCAGATACATCTGGCTCTTTTCTCTCTTATCTAGAATAATAACCTTCCCCCTAACCATGGAATATTCGTCTTGATGGTGTGTCTTTCCTGTGCCCTGTGTACCTGCTTACAGCTCACACACACACACACACACACACACACACACACACACACTATAATGCATATATATATGTATATGTATATGTATATATGTGTATATATAATGGAAATAGATTAAGTAGTTAAAATATGAATTTAAGTAAAACAGAATTATGCCTGTGAGCAGAGCAAGAATGATGAAAGAGCTTTTCTTAGCAAGTGTATGCTAAGAAAATGTAAAATTATCATGACATATTTAAATATTCTTTAACACCTATTTTGTTTGCTCTGCTGGAATCCTTCCTACTTGCTAGAACTTTAGTGGAATGATTCATATCCTGCTGTTTCTGGTTCAGTGTAGTAGAGCTCTGTCTACAGGCTCTTCACCCTTAAAATTATTCCTGCTAACTACTTCTACTCAGTATTTTCAAAGACCTGCATCACTTTTAGATTATCAGAATAATGGAAGTGCTATTGCAGTTCACGCTATTGCAGTACACTGTTTGAAGGTTATAGTTCCAAACACATTAAAGAACACAAGCAAGAAACTTTTAGTAGACTCGAATCAGAAAGAGGAGGAGAGAAGGAAAAAGAGAAAGAAAAAAGGATGTGGTGTATTTCAGATCAAATCATAAATAGTTTAAGTTGCATAGCAACATGTATTTCAAGTCTTTTTTGCTCTCCAGATCTTTAAGACTTATGATTTATTAAGTTTTTTTTCTTTCATTCTTTTTATTTAAACGTAAAGTGTGAGGAACATCTAGTGCAGTCTAGATTTACTTCTTCTGCTTTCATTTCTCTGAGGAACCCCATCATCCCAGGTCTCAGTATCCTCGAGGCAGAGCTATCTCAAGGATAAACATTCTGAGGAAAACATTCAAAGACTTGTTTTTAAATTCAAGGATTAAACAAAACTAGTTTAATAAGTATTGCAAGTCAGAAAATTATTTACATGCAGTTTTTGTTTTACATTGTATTTTCAGTTAGTTGTTAAACAAATGTAGCTTTAATTGACTGGCTGTGATACTCTATTTACTTCATAATAAGTATTTTAAAAGATGTGTTCCATCTTAGCCAGAGGCCTTTGATGCAGTTTTGCTCAGAAACAAACAAATAAACAAACAAACCATAATGAGGTAACTTTGAAGGACCCTTTCTAGAGGCGGAACATTGGAAAAATAAGTTTGTGTCTTCCCCTTGCCCTATGCCAATTTCATCCTGATGCTAATATGACCACAATCGCAGTGATTAAAACTGCCATGAACACAGAACTGCCCTCATTCTTCACTACAGGCTGCTTAGGGTGGGCTGGACTCAGCAGTGCTGGATAGCTCACCTCGCTGGAGATGGAGAAAAGCTAGTGGGGAAAATCAGCTACCAGCCAGATCTTGAACTAGGGCTGTTAGTGCTCCCAAACACCCATCTCATTCATGAACTCGTGGAGCAAGTGAAGGGGCCAAACCAACAGATGCAAAATTTCAAGATTCCCAGGATACTCAAAAGGAGTCATGTAAGATCCCATTAAAAATGTGAGAGCTCATAAAAAATGGTACAGCAAGCCAGGGCAGTGGTGGCACACACCTTTAGTCCCAGCACTCGGGAGGCAGAGACAGGCAGATCTCTGTGAGTTTGAGGCCAGCCTGGTCTACAGAGCAAGTTCCAGTACAGACAGCCTCCAAAACAATACAAAGAAACCCTGTCTCAAAAAAGCAAAAAAAAAAAAATTGGTGCAGCATAGTCCAGAGGTTTCGGGCCACTTTAATGTCTCAGCGGAAGTGAACATTTGCCGGTGAAGATGACTGGACTAAAGGGTGGACTGTAAGAATCACCAGGCCACATTACAGTTCCACGACAGGATTCTTCTCATTTTCTTTTGGATGTTTTCCTTTGTTTGATTTTGTTTTTTCTTTTATCTTATTTTTTTTAATTTTGTGTGTCTTTCTGTCTGTCTGTCTGTCTCTGTGTGTGTGTGTGTGTGTGTGTGTGTGTGTGTGTGTGTGTGTGTGTGTGTCTGAAGTTGCAAGGGCAAAGGCTGGGTGCCAGGGATGAAAAGATAGGTGGGATCAGGATGTATGATGTGAAATCCGCAATGAATGAGTATACATTAAAAGAAAAAAACTTAAATACATATCATATATCCACACTTTTCTCAGGAGTTGGATGCACAATGTGCCCCTCTGAAAGCTCTAAGAGGTAGGAAGCAGTCTATTTTTGTATTGTTACCTGCCTCTAGGGGACATCTAAATACAATGCTCACTGTAGAATCTGTAAAGTCAACAACAGCAGGATCTCACATCAATGGATCACTGATTCTTTAGTCTTCCTTTTGTACATTTAAGGCTTCTTCTGAATATGCTCTATCCACCCATATTAACCCTGGATATTGTTTCTACCTGAAGTTTAGCTGACTAACACATTTATTTCCATTTACCAGATTTTGTTACAATTACAAAAAAAAAACCATAATGAGGTAATGATGAAATACCCTATCTAGAGGCAGAAGGTGGAAAGACAAGCTTGAGTCTTCCATTTTATAAATATTGCTTTCTTCACTTGGTCCTTGGTATCTCTGAGGTGCGATGCTTTGTTCACTACCAGATCAAACCTGGTAATCATCCATTACACCTGTGTGAGAGGTCAGCCAAGCGCTAAATGAATCATCCTGGCTGACATCTTCCTACAGGAAGCTTGGCGAGTGGTGGTGAATAAGCATCTTCACACTGCTAGGTTAGCTGCAAAAATACTAAAGAGGCCTTTTTCTTTCTTTCCTGAATCCATCCCCAGTGTAACATATTTTCAGAACTCCATTTATCAACAGGCAAAATCCATTTTTCACCTCTTGAATCCTGGCAGACACTTGCTCTGATCAGTGGAATATAGCGAATGTCTGCTTCTGTAATATAAACTAGGGAAATAAACAAAGAGAAATGGCCCGGTCATACCCAGCCTCCTTTTCCATGCTTCTATTAAGACACCAGTTAGAAAGTCAGGTGAACATGCCTAGGGTCCTAGAAAGGTGTAGCCAAGTTTCTTCTGATTTTCCATACTTTAAAATACAAGTTCAACACAGCACATAAGTTACAGCATTCAGGCACTGAATGTTGTATTACTGTGCTGTGAGCAACTACCATAGCAAACTGGTGCTGCAACGCATCACACCAACATTGTTAGTGACATTGCAGAACATGTTCAGTGCTAAACATTCAATCTAGACATCTCAGTACAGACTCAGTCATTCGTACTCTCCACCTGAATGCCAATCTCTACACTAATAATACTCTCCCTATTTACTATATCTAGATATTTTATATTTGTTTCAATTTCTTCTTCATTCTTAAAATGTGTTCTTTTTATATTTGAAATCTATGTAATTTGTAATACATAAAATTAAGCATATATTTTGAAAGTACCTCAGTTTTTTACATAAACCAATATAATCCATTTAATATATTAATATTTATAACACAAATTCTTTCATTATGTATAGATAGATTTTAGAAACATTATGTTCTGCTTGATGCATCATTGGTAAGAACATTTAAAAAATGCAAAAAGAACTAAATTGGAGGAATGATTTATATTCAGAGAAACTTAAATGTTGGTAAAAGATTTTTTTATGATTTTAGTCATATAAAAATCCTGAAAAGAATTAAACAAAATGAATAATATTAAAATCACTAAAATAATTATAAGCCCAAATAATTTGTTAATCTCTCATCAATATAATACCCATTTATATTTGCATTTCAAATCTCTTTGTAATAGTATTTAAAATATAATGTGTATTCTCAAAACATTAACTAGTCCAAACTCTGCCTCAGTATATAAAATATGCATAAACACATACATATTAAAACAGTTATTATAGTCAAGTAAATATTCTACTTATCAGATTCTTTTAGCATAGTAAATGTCCAAAGTCTACCATATTAACTAATCTCCCACATACAGTATCCTATCATTAGCTGTAGACATGCTACACTTTAAATCTCTAGACTTTTTCTTCCTGCACAAGTACATCTATGTTTTTCTATAAAAATATCCTAGTGCAAAATTGTTTTATTTTTTATCTAGGATAACTTACATAGAGGAACAAATGTGATAAATACTAGGTAAAGATGAATAATTAAAAGAGTGAGCACTGTAAGATAAGCTGGAGTCAGCTGGTTGCTGCTGAATTGTGCCTTTACCACTCAGTATTTTTGTGCTTTATAAGAACATTTCCACATCCTATATGCTTCAGATGATCCCTGTTTTAATAGTGGTATATAACTATGAAGTGATAAACAATGTTAAACAAATTAAAAATATATAACTGTGTATTACAAGAGCAGTTACACAGTAAACTATAAAACTGTTCAGTTATTCTCCTCCTATGAAAATTATGAAAGGTACAAAAAATACTCCAGTAAAATGACCATTTAGTTTAAGGTAACCTTTAAACATGAGAGTAGTGATATTGTAATTATTACACAGACACAAAACATTTTATACTGGGCCCTTAATTCTCTAACAAAAGATCTGTGAACATTTCTCATACATGTTTGAATTTTTAATGTTTCCCATTGCTCTTAAGTGTAAAACTTGCTAGACACTTGCCAACAGGAAGTAAAAGCAGCAGAGTAAAATCACAGAGTCAGAATAGGAACAGCATCTTCAAAGATAGATTTTACATTCAAGCAATCACTGTCTCTGAAAGACTGCCAATAGGAAAGCTTAAATGACCTCTTCATTCCCTAGAAGCATTACTACAAGGAACAATAATTTACGAGGCTTTTATTGTGTTATTTTAAACAACCTTTCTCACTAGAAAGGGAAAAAAGCAACGTAAAATGCACACTTTCATTACTTCTTGCTCAACGTCTATGGGAAGAAAATGCCTATCTCACAGTTGCACTGCTTTCTAATTTGTGAAAGCCTAGGACACAATTCCAACAGATATGAAAAAAATAGGAACAAAGGCATAAATATTTACAATGATTCATAGTAATATTGACTAATAATGGTTCTTTATACTTCTTTTCTGATTTCTGATTCCTTGGAGCTTAGTGGTGCATGAGTCAGCTGATAAACATCACAAACTGATTTACGGTGATGGTAAGCTCAACAGAATTATGATGTCAGAACTTTAGCTTAGGCAGAATAGACTGGTACAGACTTTGGCCAAATACTTCCACCCTCAGTGTCACTGTGACCTCAAGAATTAAAAATATATTTTTAAAAAACACAAAAAATTAGGAGAATGAAATTTGCCAAGGAAATTAGTGTGAAGGAAGACAAAATATTGACTAATAATGGTTCTTTATACTTCTTTTCTGATTTCTGATTCCTTGGAGCTTAGTGGTGCATGAGTCAGCTGATAAACATCACAAACTGATTTACGGTGATGGTAAGCTCAACAGAATTATGATGTCAGAACTTTAGCTTAGGCAGAATAGACTGGTACAGACTTTGGCCAAATACTTCCACCCTCAGTGTCACTGTGACCTCAAGAATTAAAAATATATTTTTAAAAAACACAAAAAATTAGGAGAATGAAATTTGCCAAGGAAATTAGTGTGAAGGAAGACCAAACACAAACAGCAATAAAACTAATAAACACCGGATCTTAAACATGTATGAGGTAAGTATTGTTTGTTGTTCTTTAATGTAATGGATGAACATGTATGAAACCTTGCTAACAGTAATATGAAAATCAAACAATGCACAATTCAAGTGACTGTAAAGCATTTTCCAGACTATGTTATCATTCTAAATGGAATTTCCTTTTACCCCCACTTGTCTTAATTTCTGTAGTGATGCTTTGGTTTGGATTTGGCTTGTCCTAGAAAATTCCCATGTGTCCCTGGCTTTGTCTTCCAATGATAGTTGGATTGGTCGTTGTAGCAGTAGTGGTAAAGTGTTTCTATCATTTATGAGGAATGCTTGCTGTAAAGTTCTTATGTCTGTGGTTGCTGTGTTCAGAGAGAATCCAGGTAACTCTGGAGGGAGCTCTGCCTTCAGTTTTTTTTCACTTTTATAAGGCAGTAGATGTAAACATGGTGCACCTACTTTGGAGACTTCCATATTGTTATCTTTGGATTTGTTCTTTGGCACTCACATGACTTTGTGTTGTCATCTTGGAATGGTGAAACAAATAAACTTAGTCTTCTTAAATTAACCCAACCTCAGGTGTTTGCTCTAACAACAGAACATTGACTACTCAGGGTGATTAGATTTCTTTGGAGGTTCTTCAAGAAGTTCACCGTTGCATTTTTTGTACTCCATTTGAGATCAGGTTTTTAAAAATAGTTCGAATAGAATTTTATTTTTAAAAGTTCTTTTTCTTTTCTTAATTAATTTTTTAAAATTCCATTCTACATTCCAATCAGAGTTCTCCTTCCAACCCCTTTTCCTGAACCCCTGCCTGCTCACAGTCCATCCCTCCTCCACTCTTCACAATGGATAAGGGCTTTTATGACAACTCAATAAAGTCTGGTACATTACATTGGGTCAGGACCAAGCCCCTCCCCTGTGCATTAAGGCTGAGCTTGGCACCCTATCTTAGGAAATGGTTTCCAACAATCTAGCTCATGCACCTTGGATGGAACTTACTCCTACAGACAGAGGTTTACAAGTCATTTTTCTATCCGTGTCTGGGTTAACTCACCCAGAGTGATTTTTTTTAGTTCAATACATTTGCCTTCAAATTTCCAGGAAATTTGTTTATAACATCTGAGTAATACTCCATTTTCTTTACCCATTCCTTGGTAGAGGGTCATCTAGGTTGTTTCCAGGTTCTGATATTACAAATAAAGCATTCTATGCCAGGTTTTATTGATACTCTTGGGAGACCTGCCCTTTCTGGATGGAAAAGGAAGAGGAGAGGAATGGAGGAGGGAGCAAGGGGAGAAAGAGGAGAGGAATTAGGGAGGGATGAGAGGTTATGCTGTGACTGCGATGTAAAATAAATAAAAGAATAGAAATGTTTTTCTGGAGCTCACTTTCTGACAAATCATCTTTTTATTTTAATATATTACTGAATGCCACTCAAAATGTTGAGGACTTAAGTCATCTCCAATGCTATCTAACAGAAATATTTTAAAATTCCAACTTACTAATATACCAGCCATTGTCATCAAAAGAAAATCACCATGCTAAGAACACAAACTCAACAAAATAAAGTAGGTCATGGGGGAACAGGAAGGTTGAGTGGGGGTTAGAATAGGGTGAAGAGGGAATCATAGGTTAGAAGACAGATCAGGCACCAGTGTGACCTCTAGTGATCTAAAGGGATGACACCAATTGGCAAGCTAAGAAATAGTGGAGAGGCCACCTTGAATGCCCTAATGAACTTGATGTCTATAACCATCCTGGAGCCTTCATCCAGTGACTGATGGAAACAGAGGCAAACACCCACAGTTAAACACTTAACTGAACCCAAGGAACCCAGTGACAGAGAGAGAGGAGCGATGAGCAAATTGGCAAAGAATGGGCTGGCAAAACCAGCAGAGACAGCTGATCTGAACAGGGGACCCCAGACCGACAGCTGGGAGGCCAGCATGGGACTGATCCAGACCCCCCCAAATGTGAGAGTCAGTGAGGAGGCCTGGGAAACCTATGGGGCCATGAGCAGTGGATCAGTGTTTATCCCTGGCATACAGACATCATGTATCCATAACACAAAGAGGGATGCTGTCTCAGCCTGGACTCCTAGGGGAGTGCCTGGACCCTGCCCTGAGTGAAATGACAGACTCTAGATATCCCCTATGTGGAAGGAAATGGTGATAGGGTGGGAGGCTGGGGGGGATGGCCCGGGGGGGTGCGGGAGGAGGGGAGGGAGAGGGAACTGGGATTGACAGGTAAAAAAAAGCTATTTAAAGTGAAAATAATAATAATAATAAATCTATTATCTCAAAATCCTTGTGGTATGAACAAATTAATCCAGTTATATTATCTCAAATTAAGTTATAGTGTCCTTTATTTTTATTTTATATTTATGTTTTTCTTTCCTCTTTTTTATGCAAATGAGAAACAATCTTGTTTGACAAGTCAATCCCATTTCCCTCTCTCTCCCCCTCCTCTCCTGGCCCCTATATACCCCATATCTCATCCCCTTTTTGCGCCCCAGGGAGAATGAAGCCTTCCATAGGGGATTTTAAAGGGTGTCAAATCATGAGGAGTCCTTTAAATATTTCACTGATAGTTGTGCCAGTATTAAAGACAATGGCGCTGAAAGGGAGTGGCTGTATTATGAGGTGTGTCTTTGTTGGAGTAGGTTTGGCTATGTTGGAAGAAGTGTATCTCTGCAGGGATTGCTTTGAGGTCTCCTTTGTTCAGGCTATGTTCAGTGTGGGACTTAGTTCACTTCCTGTTGTCTGAGGATAACGATGTAGAACTCTCAGCTCCTGGTACCATATCTGCATGCATGCCACCTGCCTTGAAGATAATGGACTAAACCTCTGAACTGCAAGCTTGCTGAATTAAATGTTTTCTTTATGAGAGTTGCCTTTGTCTTGATGTTTCTTCATAGAAAAGGAAACCCTAACTGAGACAGCAATTCTCAAAGAAAATGTGTAGACAACTGAAAGTTATCTTACAATTCATTTTAAATGTGTATTTCTTTCAGTATCTATTCATTTACTATTATTGTACATGAAGTGGCACATAACTGAAAGAAATTCATTTCTCATTCTTTGGAAGTAGACATGTCCTGGATCAACGTTCAAGAGTACTCAATGCCTGGTGATAGTTAGATTCTCCATTATTGGACAATACTTCCTTCCATCATAATCAAAGCAATCTGTTTTATCTTTTGACATTTTTTACAGGTTCATTAAAGGATATATAAAATGAATATCTTCAGAAAATGGTTGAACAAAGCACATTTAACCTGTTCATAGGAGCTTTGTATTCATGACTCAACAACCATCTCAAAACACATCCATCCAATCTTGGTACTTTAGTGGCAGATCTTAGCATTAACATGCATTTTAGGGACTTGGCATCCATTCAATAACAGTACTTCTCAGTTTTAAAGTACTTTGAACTAATACAATCTCATTTTGTAGAATAAATTTGGTTTGAATGAAGATGACACTCTAGGACTTAGAGGATGTTTGCTTGCCAATGTCTCAGGAACAGAAGTTGAACACATGTAAAGGAATCACATGCATTTAATAAAACAAAAACAATATTTGAAAGATCTATGAGATATTCTAGAACTACTGTGTCTTATATAGTGAGGAATTCATGGTCACAGTGGTTATCACGATTAACTATTGGCTGTACAGCACTGTCACAGACTGCTTAATTGGTTACCATTTGATTTTCTCTCACGACAAGAAGTTATTAAAAATTAGCTTCAGTTATCAAATCTGAGTGTACATGTGTGGGACACAGCCAAATCAAGCAATTTGACAAATCCACATCTGCATATTAAACATGTAGGCTTTACTGGAGTTTAGTAGGTTTATGCCAGCAACAGAGGTTGTTCAGTCTTCCTATCACTAAGTATATAAAATGTAGATTTGTGTTTTGGGTAAAAAACACTTTTTATTTATGACTCAAAGGTTTCTTGATTTTGAATTAGTTCTGTGGTATATATAATATATTGCAAAGCATCAGATCTAGTCCTTATTTTGGACCAGATGTTTTTCTTCTCAAAACATGATTGATGGGCTTTATTGGACAGATTCCTATGATAAACATGTTCTTATGGTATATGTGTTCAGCTCACACATATTGTTCTTATAAAATATAAACAAAATTGAGTTTGGCATGATCATAAACATTTTATGAAAACTATGTTGGCTGGAAAGATTGGCTTTCTCAGTTCCATAAAATTGTGCCAAATACCCTTTCAAAAAGAATAGACATTACTAGCTGTATATCTCGGTGGTGACAATACAACGGTGGATATTTTAAAATAAAATAAGCTCCATGTAAATACATCAAACAATGTTATGTCATTAAAGTACTGCTAATACCATATGTTTAATACATTTTGTCTAAAATTATCTAATTATATGGAAGCAGAGGCAAACACCCACTGTTAAACACTGAACTGAACCCATGGAACCCAGTGACAAAGAGAGAGAGGAGCGATGAGCAAATTGGCAAAGAATGGGCTGGCAAAACCAGCAGAGACAGCTGATCTGAACAGGGGAGAGCTCTTGGACCCCAAACCGACAGCCGGGAGGCCAGCATGGGACTGATCTGGACCCCCTGAATGTGAGAGACAGTGAGGAGGCCTGGGCAACCTATGGGGCCCTGGGCAGTGGATCAGTGTTTATCCCTGGCATACAAACAGACATCGTGTGTCCATAACACAAAGAGGGATGCTCTCTCAGCCAGGACTCTTAAGGGATTGCCTGAACCCTGCCCTGAGTGAAATGACAGACTCTAGATATCCCCTATGTGAAAGGAAGTGGAGATAGGGTGGGAGGCTGGTGGGATGGTGGGGGAGTGCAGGAGGAGGGGAGGGAGAGGGAATTGGGATTGACATGTGAAGCAACCTATTTAAAATTAAAATAAAAGAAAAAAATCTAATTCTATAATTACAATATCTCAGTTATAAATGTTCTTGTTGGGATGGAAATACGAAATGCATAAAAGTTTAATTTGCTTTATAAAGAATTCATAATAAAGCAGTGGAGGAGTGTTCCCCTTCCTCCACATCCTCTCCAGCATAAACTATCATTGGTGTTTCAGATTTTAGCCATTCTGACAGGAGTAAGATGGTAGCTCAGAGTTGCTTTGATTTGCATTTGCCTAATGCATAAGGATATTGAGCACTTTCTCATGTGTCTTTCAGCCATTTTAGATTCTTCTATTCAGAATTCTCTATTTAGTTCTGTACCCCTCTTTTTAATTGGATTATTTGGTGTTTTGGTGACTAGCTTCTTAAGTTCTTTGTATATTTTGGCAATCAGCCCTCTGTCAAATGTGGGGTTGGTGAATATCTATTCACTCTGTGGGCTGCTGTTTTGTCTTGTTGACTGTATCCTTTGTCTTACAGAAGCCTCTCAGTTTCAGGAGGTCCCATTAATTAATTGTTGATTTTAGTGTCTGTGCTAGTAGTGTTATGTTCAGGAAGCAGTCTCCTGTACCAATTTGTTCAAAGATACCACTTACTTTCTCTGCTAAGATGTTTACTGTGGCTGGAATTTTTGTTGAGGTCTTTGATCCATATGGACTTAAGTTTTGTGCAGAACAATAGATATGGATCTATCTGCATGCCAGCATCCAGTTATGCCAGCACAATTTGTTGAAGATGCTTTCTTTTTTTCATTGTATGATTTTAGCTTCTTTGTCAAAAATCAGGAGCTCATAGGTATTTGGGAGTAATATCAGGGTTTTCAATTAGATTTCATTGGTCTACCTGCTTATTTTTATGCCAATACCAAACTGTTTTCAGGACTTATAGCTCTATAATCGGTTGAGGTCAGGGATGGTAATGCCTCTGGATGTTACTTTATTGTACAGGATTCTTTTGGCTATCCTGAGTTTTTTGTTTTTCCATATAAAGTTGATAATTGCTCTTTCAAGTTCTGCAAAGAATTTTGCTGGGATCTGTAGATTGTTTTGTCAATTGTTGTGCCATTTTTACCACATTGATCCTACCTATCCAAGAGCATGGGAGATCTTTCCATTTTCTCTTATCTGCTTCACTTTTTTTCTTTAAAGACTGTAAATTCTTGTTATACATGTATTTCACTTTTTGATTAGCATTACCCCAAGATATTTTATGTTGTTTGTGGAAATTGTAAAGGATTATGTCTCTGATTCCTTTCTCAGCCAATTTATCTCTCTATATAGTAGGACTACTAAGTTTTTTAGATAATCTTGTATCCTGCTACTTTGCTGAATATGTTTACCAGCTGTAGGAGCTCCCTGGTAGAGTTTTTGGGTCACTTATGTAAACTATCATATCATCTGCAAATATTGAAAGACTGACTTCTGCTTTTCCAATTTGTTTCCTCTTTTACCTCCTCTTGTTGTCTTATTGCTCTAGCTAGAATTTCAAGTACAGTATTAAAGAGGTATGGAAAGAGTGAACAGGCTTATCTTGTTCCTGATTTTAGAGGAATCTCATTGAATTTCTTACAATTTAGATTGATGTTGGAGGTTTTCTGTATATTGCTTTTATTATGTTCAGGTATGCTCCTGTTATCTCTGATCTCTCCAAGACCTTCATCATGAAGGGGTGTTGGATTTTGTCAAAGGCTTTTCTGCATCTAGTGAAATAATCATGTGATTTTTCTTTTTCAGTTTGTATATATGGTGGATACCATTGATGCAGTTTCATATGTTGAACCATCCATGTATCCCTGGGATGAAGCCTACTTGATCATGGTGTTTGATTTTTCTGATGTGTTCTTGGATTGGATTTGCCATTATTTCATTGAGTATTTTTGAATCAATGTTCATGAGCAATATTGTTCTGTAGTTCACTTTCTTAGTTGTGTCTTTGTGTGGCTTGGGTACCAAGTTAATTGAACCCTCATAAAAAGAATTTGGCCATGAGGCTTCTGCTTCTGTAGTGTGGAATACTTTGATACCCTGGGCGTTTTTGTTTTTTTTTTTGTTTTTGGTTGGGAGAATTTGATGACTGCTTATATTTCATTAGGGATTATAGGTCTATTTAAATTACTTATTTGTGCTTGATTTAACTTAGGTAAATGAACTATATCCAGAAAATTGTGCATTTCCTTTAGATTTTAGAATTCTGGGAGTACAGGTTTTCAAATTATGATCTGATGATTCTCTGCATTTCCTCAGTTTCAGTTGTTATGTCCCCCTGTTTTCTCATTTTGGTAAGTCTGGATAAAGGTTTGTCTATCTGGTTGTTTTTCTCAAAGAACCATCTCTTCCTTACATTGATTCTTTGTACTCTTTTCCTAGTTTCTACTTTATTGATTGCAGCCCTCGATTTGATTATTTCCTGCCATCTTCACCTCTGGGGTGAGTTTGCTTCCTTTTGTTCTAGAGTTTTCAGTTGTGCTGTTAATTCCCTGGTGTGACTATTCTCCAGTTTCTTCATGTGGGCACTTAGTGCTATGAAATTTCTTTTTAGCACTGCTTTTCAAAGTGCTCCATAAGTTTGGGTTTGTGGTGTGTTAATCCTCATCGAATTCTAGGAAGTCTTTAATTTCTTCTTTGACCCGGGCTTATTCAATTTCCATGAGTTTGTAGGGTTTCAGCAATTTGTGTTTTTGTTGAATTCTAACTTTAAAGCATGATGGTCTGATTAGATAAAGGGGCTTATTCCAATTTTTTGTTCCCATTGAGGTTTGCTATATTGGTGAGTATATGGTCAATTTTAGAGAAGGTTCCATGTGGCACCAAGAAGAAGGTATATACTTTTGTGTTTGGATGGAATGTTCTATAGATATTTGTTAAACCCAATTGGTTCATAACTTCTGTTAGTTCTTTTGTTTCTTGGTTTCTATTTTATTTTCTATTTTCTTCCAGATATAGGATTTTAATTAGGATTATAGAACTAGGAATGGAGTTTTCTCCTGTGGAAGATACAAGTAAGTGTCACCACAACTCTTGAACCATTGGATACATCCTTCATCATAGATCAGTATAGTGGCATACAGGGTCCCAACCTGAGCAAAGTAAATGTTATCTTTTCTCCCCAAGAAGTCTGAGCTGGGATTGACGTATGAAACAACATTGTTTTTAATTTAAATTGAAAAATAATAAAAAAGTCATTAAAAAAAGAAGTCTGTAGGACACATTAAAAAACTATGGAAGTAGCAGAACAAGAAGACTCTTGGATGACTTACTGTTTCTTTAGCCGATAGCAAAAGTATGTGGTGTTTTCAAAAAGAACACATGGCTTTATCAAGAGCATGTGTTATTTTGGAGACTTTTAGGGCTCTCTTGAATAATAACTAACAGGGAGGTATCCTTGTATTGTCCTATGATTTCCATTTAAGTAGCACATGTTTCCTGTGTGTGATAATGTCCACCTACCTAGGGTAATTCTATTTGAATGCTTTTTTTATTATATTTTGAAGTTAGTTCACTAAATAGTATGTTTCATAGAGGTTTTCTAAAGTTCATACTTTGATTAATTTACCCACAGTTTTCTCTTCTACCAGACATGCTTTCCCCCATTCTTTCTTAATGTTTGAACCTCCAGTATTTGTACTTATCTGTCTTTTTTACATCACATATATTTTATTAACCCATTAATTAAATTTTAAATAAACTATGGTTCTTTATATAACCCTCATTTGATTATCCCCTCTGCCCTCTTTTCCCTCATCTTCCTATGTCCTTTCTCATGTAAACTTTTCCAATACTAACATGTATTTTGAGCAAAATTTTAAATGAATCAGATTGCTATGACTGTACCATCGGATACAATAATTTCTCAGCAATTGTATATGTGTTTGAAAGAAGCAAGTTTCTATTCCTGAAAAAAATACTATTTTAATCCATGTATTTATAAACTTGGATAATTTAAGCATATATAACACTTGAGAATAAAAAATAACAAATAAATATATTAAATATATATCTCTTAACTACAATCTATATCCTAAACAGATAAGATGTTTATTTTCAGGATAGTGGAAAACTTCATTTGTGACAAGGACTCCAGGGAAAGGGAGGTGAACATAGCACAATAACTGTGAATATGCTTTGTTATCATATTTCTATCTTCACATTTTCATTGGTAATCTATATAAACAATTGTTTTCATTTCATATACTAAGTAGAAACGAGCCTCAGTCTATAACAACATGTGGGAATATTTACTTAACCAACTTTTCACTGGAGAGAATCATGTAGTTGGAGGAACTGGATACTGAAGAGCAAAATTAATCGATTGGTCTAGTTGACTTTCATTTGCTCTTATAAACTCATAACACTCTCCTATCCTAGCTGCCTAATCTTGGAAGAAACGTGTAGACTAATTAAAAAGCCCCGCTGGCCATCTAGATGTCAGTTATAGGTAGCTATATTCTCTTCTTTGAGACTATAAAGAAGAGTGATCTCAGAATGGTTGACTCCTCTTGAGTCTCATAATTCTTCAGCAATGGTACTTAGTCTATCCTTAGATCTGAAATTATACTAAATAGATTTCATTAAATTTTATCCTAACTTTTCTAGTACCTTTTCCTGGTCCTTTACCTCTACAAGGAGAGACAGGGATGAGAATGGAAGAAACAATATAATGTTGCACCAATATTCTTAAATTCACAATGCTTTGGAAATAAGGTTCATCTTAAACTATTTTGCAAATCATGTTCATAAGAACTTATATGTTTCTATCTAGTCCTATGGAAAATTCAATATTACTTTGTTTCATACTCATATCTGCTCTTTTCCTGCAGGCTGCTTGCCTTTCTAACATCTACTCATAAGTAAATTAGTTTAAATTGTGAAATTATTAAACTGTCTTTCTAGATCCTCATGTGGTATTATGACCCAGAATAAATAATTCTGAACAATTTAATACCAAGTTCTTAACATTCTCCACAACTTCCACTAAATAACTGACTAAAATATGTACTTAGCTTTCCTGAGCCTGTGTTATAATCAAAATTAACACAAGGAAAAGTAATAACTTTCTTAGGTTTAATAAAATTACTATATTTCAAAGTCAGGTTAGATGCAGAGCAAATATAAACTGAACAGTTTCTTAATTTAAAAATAAAGAATGTTTAGTAAACCTCCTTGTATTTAATTAAACTTAAATTATAGATGCCCAGGGAACAATGCTGTTATTAGGAAATTTATTTATGAACAATATTTGATATGTAATTTCCTCATTAAAATCAACAATATTAAGTGGGAGCTCACAGACTCCAGATTGAGCGCTGGGGAACCTTCATAAGTCCAAACTAAGCCCCCTGACCTTGGGTGTCCGTTTGTGTGCTTGGGCTGTCTATGGGACCACAGGCAGTGGAACCAATATTTATCCCCAGTGTGTGAACTGGCTTTTTGGAGACCATTCCCTATGGATGGATACTCTCTCAGCCTAGACACAAGGTGTTGAGGGCATCGAACCCTCCCCAGATGATGTGACAGACTTTCATGGTCCCCCGTGGTAAGACTCTCCTTCTCTAAGGAATGGATGTGGGGGTGCGGTAGGGGGATTGGGAGAATGTGAGGAAGTGGGAAATGGGATTGGTATGTGATATATGACTGTTTTTAATTTAAATAAAATTTATAAAAAATAAATATGAGGCTGAAAAAACAATATGATTCAAATGATTGCTAAAAAATATTCAGTACTTCCTTTGTGTAAACCCCTCAAAATATAGAAATTCTGGATTTTGAGGAGTGTTCACGGCCCTTAAATTGCTTTCTATTCCAATAAGACCAGTTTTTGTTTCATCAACATATGTCAAAGGGGAGAAATTGGCATAATCATTGAGTAATTTTTTGAGTTGGACAGATAACAGATGGTTGTTCAATATAATCCTCAGTTGAGGTAAATTAAAAGCATCTAATGGAACACATTTTTTCAATACCAAATCTTGTATCTGAATCATGTAAATCTCTTTCCTGAACTCCAACTCAGTAGAGTCTGTGCAAATATTACCCTACAGAAATGCAAGTCATTATTACAACAGTTTTACCACTTTTCCTACCTTACTGTATATAATTATCACTTATTTTCATCAAAATACATACCTTGCCTTTTATTTGATTATTCATATACTGTTTCATTCCCTTTATAATATAAACTCATAATACTGAATTTGACTATAATAGCTAACGTTATTTTCCTATTTCTTAAAATAATGCCCAGAGAATGTATTACTAAGCTTGTTAGTTATATTTTAGTAAGAAAAATGCTTTCTCTCATTGTTGTTGGTTTGAAATCCATTTGAATATGTATTTTCTTTGGACTTTAACATTAAATCATTTCAGAAAATAGAAATAAAATATTAATTCACTGATAAGTTTTCTAACACAGTAGTTTAACACTTACGTGTTGGTCTGAATGACATATCCTCCACATAGGCCTATGTATTAGAATCCTTGACTCTCAGTTCTGGACCTGCTTGGGGATGGCTAAGAATTGTGACTTGTCAGAGAAAGTACCTCCTAGAGGAAGGATTTGAGGTTTCAAAGCATCCTGTCATTCTTCATCATTATCTCTCCTCCACTCACCTTCTCTCTTTCTGTCTCTCTGTCTCTCTCTCTCTCTGTATCTTTCTCTCTATCTCTGTTTCCCATTGTGTGTTTGTGTGTGTGCATGCAAATGCATGTGACCATGGTTGAGATGAGAGCACTTAGCTTCCTATTCTTACCTACTTGCTGTCATTGCCCTGCCATTATCAAATCTGATTTTCTGAAAAAATAAGTGAAAAGAAATGTTTTTTCTCTAAGTTGTTTTATAATAACAACAGAAAATTAACTAACAGATCCCTGAGGGAAACACCTAACCATGTTTTTTTTGAAAGGATGCAAAAGACTTTGGAACTTCTGACTACAAAAATTATTTGGTTCTATAAGCAGAGATTAATATGCTTTTCAAGTTGATGCATGGGACTCAGTATTTCCAAGAACACTTTGGAGGCCCAGATCAAGAATTTTAAGAATTAACAATACTTGCAATTGGACTTTAGGTAATTCTTGCAACATTTTGGACAAAGTATCCAACTGCCCATTTCACATTTTATAAGCACTTGGTAATGAAGTAGCAATGGAGCATCCAAAGCATGATAAGATTGAATCCCTAGCATGATTATCAACAAAGGTTATATAGGCCTACAAGTGAAAATAGCAAGTAGGGTAGAGGTACAAACTATACAGCTTGAAGGTATAAAAGATAGCCAAGCAATCGTGGTGCATGTCTTTAATCACAGCACTAAGGAGGCAGAGGCAGGCAATCGCTATGAGTTCAAGGCTGGCGTGGCCTACAAAGCAACACAGAGGAACTCTGATTAAAAATGATGTGAATATATAAAAGAATATCAAGTAACAACAAGCTTGATGTAAACATTGTTAGATTGTAATTATCACCATTAGGTAGAGGGTTTCTAGTCAACATTGCACTAAAGAGAAGAGAACCAACAAAGCTTTGAACTTGTGAATGATATCCCACAAACATTGTTTCATACTAAACAGCAACTGAAGTAAAACCTGCTGTTAATAGCAGTCAGTGAGGACCAGGAAGCACCCCAATCTGGCAACACACTTGGCACTGCCATTTACACTGTGTTGGGTTTACAGTCATGAGGGAGCAAGAGAAAAGGGATTGTGAAATGTTTCTCTAAGGTTTCAAAGAGTTGTTGAAGTCAGGAACAGTGTTTCAGGAAATTTCCTGGATGAAGGTACTGAAATGGCAAAAGGTCATGGAATAACACTTTGTAACGTAAGTGAAATCGGCATTGCGATGGATGTCGCAGGATGCATCTTTGTGCTGGTGGCTGTCATAGTACCAGAAGATATTACACAGGCTACTGATGCAAAATCCTTGGTACCGAAGCAGCCCTCCTGGGATCCTGAGATTAGAACGGGGCTACAGTGGGAAGAATTGTGTCCGACAACCAGATAATTTTCACACAAGTGGCTCTTCTCAAATTGCTCAAGCTATCTTTATCCATAAAAAGAGGATGTTTTCCAACCTAACTTCTGAGTATTTATGCTGATTCTGTTTTGCACTCACATTTATTTCATATCTAAAAATATTTCTTTTCATGTTTCAAATTCTCACATTTTTATGATTACACATAAATAAAACAATAAATCTTTAAAGATTAAAACATAAAATGTCACCTTTGCATATCCAAATTTTCTAAAATGCACATTAATGGTGATAGCTATGAAATTTAGAACATAAAAATCTTTCACAGTGTAGGTACTCCACTGAAAACAGAGCTAAGCCTTGAAAATTTCATACCATCTAATTTCAAGTATCTGAAGCTAAATATATTTAATTGTTTACTCACTTCAAATTATTATAGTTTGTAAGAAGGAAAGACATTCTGAAGGCTTAGACTATTTAACTTCAGGTCATGAAGTGAATTAGGTTAAGCCTGGGAAAATGTTTTGTTTCTTATAATGCTAGCAATTATGGTAATGTTTTAACTCTAAGCAGGCAATTGCTACCCTACACAATATATCTGAAAAAATAGAGGTAAAATGAACACCCATCATTCCATGTCACCTGCTTGCATATGACTCCTTGAATAAGAAATTTCTCACTAGTGACACAAAGATAAATTTAATGTGTGGACCTCAGTTTTTATTGCACTGTGACTTTCCAAATATCTTTTAATTTTTCCATCATATTCATTACCAAAGTGTCCCCCATTTAACTGACCTTATGCTCAGAAACATTGCAATTCTTGCTATTATCTTCTCTCTTCAAAAAAATCAGGTTGACATTTGTAGGCCATTGATCTTTTGTTTTAAATTCTCCCCACCCAGTAAATTTTTTTGTTTGTTTTTACGAGACAGGGTTTCTCTGTATTGTTTTGGGGGCTATCGGTCCAGCCAGGCCTCGAACTCACAGAGATCCGCCTGCCTCTGCCTCCCGAGTGCTGGGATTAAAGGCTTGTGCCACCACCGCCCAGCCAACATTTTTACATTACTAATATTTTTCTCTCCTAAATTGTTACAGATCTGGGAATAAATTCATGTAGTATATAAATCAGTGTTTCAAAACAAAGACAAGTTCCCATTTGCAGCACATACTTACTGAACAAAGTACATCTGGCAACAGTAGAAATGAGGCAAGATAAAACAGTAATACACAATACAATTCTAACTGACCCTCTGGCTGAGAAAGTGGAGGATGAAAAGTGAAGATCAGCTACAATACTTCATCTTATTACTGTTTCAAACACTGAAACTATCCATTTTGGCAGTATTTACTTTTCAAACATACCTACACTCATGAAAATGTCAATGAAAAATCAGTACTACATTATAATGCTGGTATGAATTTTGCCTCTGCATAGCAATAATGGAAAAATCTGCATTTAAACACAAGGAAATAGCTTGGAGCTTTCACTGTAGGAGTTTTTCAGTTGTTTTAATTGATTTATTCCTGGGCATGTTAACTCCTTTGCAGATATCATTAGTCAATAACAAAACACACTTTGAACACAGATAATACTAGCTAAAGTGCATATCTAAAATTTAATTTAAAAATCCTAAAATTTGACTGCAAATCAATGAACTAAGCAATTCATTTATTATGTATTTTAAATGGTAGTCTGATTGTCTGTTCTTAGAATAATACATAGATGTATTCTCTACTTGTGAGTATATGTTCCTCTGATGCAATCAGCACATATTTTCTGTTGAGATCTGAACAAATGATGGAAAGAATAAAAATTGCATTCAATTTTTAAAAGAAGAAATGACCCTTCAGAAAAATAAGTTTTTGACAAAATTATTATATAGAACATTCTAGGAACTGCTGCTCAAATTACTCACTGAGAGTTCTTAGAGGTTATGTTAAAACATCACAAATATCTGCAGAGGATATAGGACTGATGTTTAGTTCATAGAATCTTCCTGAAATGTATTTAAACACTCCAATCAAAATTTCAGTATAAATAAATCTAAATATTCTTTAAATCATTATTCTTTTTGGTATTTTTTGTTTTGTTTTGTTTTGTTTTGTTTTTTTGAGACAGGTTTTCTCTATGTGCCTTTCGAGCCTCTCCTGGAACTTGTTCTGCAGGCCAGGGTGGCCTATTACTCACAGACATCAACCTGTATCTTAGTACTACAGGATTAAAAGCATGTGCCACCACCACCCTGTTAAATCATTATTCTTTACACACCTTTAGACCTTATTTTTTATCTATATTATTTGCCTTGATACTAATCTTTGTGTATTATGCATAAATATCTTGTATAATTATTAGTAATTTGTATATATTACCACTTTTTATGTTATTTCTCTAATCCCAAGTTTATCTAACTTTTGCTATATGTCTGAAGTCTTTATTTTTCTATTTTTTGTATTATTGTCTTTATGTAAATATGAAATTTCTGTTCATACAAGAAATTTGTGCTTTTTATAAATAGGGTATTATTTTCTATCAATTTGGATAGTTAAACCTTATTTTTTTCTAAAATAAGGGAGAAAACATTTTTTGACATTTATATTTGCTTTTTGAAAATCTTGGATAATGTAGATGGCTCAGAGTTTAAGAGCACTAGCTGCTCTTCCTGAGGACCTGAGTTTGATTCCCAGCAACCACATGGTGGCTCACAACCATTTGTAAGGAGATCTGGTGCCCTCTTCTGACTTGCAGGAATATATGTGGGTAGAACATTATATACATAATAAAAAATAAATGAATCTATAAAAAAGTAAAACTATTTTAAAGGTTTAATTTTTACTTATTTTTGATTTGCAAATGTGTAAAATAGTAAGGCAAGACAGGACTTGTAATTGACAAAAAGCAGAGAAATTCAGAATGTACACAGTTTTTCCCACAAACTGGAGTATTTCTTAGTTGTAAGCCAATGTTGAAAGTATTCATTCTAATATGAAAAAGTAGAAAGCAAGCTGTTGATAAACTTAATAAGAAAACATAAACAAATTCTGGATCTTGAACATTGTGGTTATCAACTTCATTTTAAATCTTTAGAAGACTTCACTTAATTCTGTAAGTCACTACTCTAAATCACCTCTATGAAAGATTTGTTTTATTTCCCATTTTTATTAAAGAGATTCTTTGGACATAAAATATACTGAAAATACAGCATCCCATCCCTTTACTTCTCCAAGTACAACACCACCTCCCCTCCCATTTGGCTCTGCCCACTTTCAAACTGTGATGTGTGTTAATAATATATTTAACTACTTTACAGTATAATATTGGGTTAAAATAACATAAAAATAATTCAATATGAATATTGATAAAATATAATTATTAATTTCCATCAATCATAAAAGAGGCTTCCTCAATGAAGGCTGAGAGGTATTCTTACCTATGGTTATAGAAATAAATTTTCAGAATACGGTTGGAAACAATATTTCTTTGAGAAATTGGCACTAGGAGATTTTTCTCTCAAGTCTACAGTTAGTTGATTAGGTTTACATGACCAAACATGAATTTCTTCTTGTTGAAAGGGCCTTGAGTACAACTAGACAACTATGGGTTATATCCAATATCAGAGTGCTACTATTATACCACTGGAAATATGTTGCCTGTCTAGTGATTATGATTAGTAGGCTTTACAGTCATTTTAGTAAAAGGTGAAAGATTCATACAATCTGAAGAGAAACCAGAGTATTATAGTCATTTTAGACAACCAATTATTTCTTTCCCTTGGAGGATTATAGAGCATCTTTCTGGTGAACATCCATACAATAAGTGACTATAGGGTGCATAATCACAATAGATTGATATACCTGCAACCCAACTCCTAAACTTAAGGCCCAGGCAATAATATGGAAGATGTGCTGGTAAGATAGTAAGAACCTGAAAGGTAGTATATAAGGAAATCATCAAACTCATTATCAGGTAGGGGCATTTAAGGTTTGATGACTTCCTTATATGCCATCCTAGAACCTTCATCCAGTGACTGATGGAAAAAGAGGCAAACACCCAAAGTTAAACCCTGAACTGAACTCCAGGAACCCAGTGACAGAGAGGGAGAAATGATGAGCAAAGGGGTCAAGACCTGGCTAGTGAAACCCACAGAAACATCTGACCTGAACAAGGAGGAGTCCTTGGACCCCAGACTGATAGCTGGGTGCACAGCATGGGACTGATCCAGAACCCCTGAATGTGGGTGTCAATGAGAAGGCCTGGACAATCTGTGTGGTCTTGGGGGGTGGATTGGTGTTTGTCCTGGGTATACAGATGGACTTTGGGTGCCCCTTCCACAGTGAGGGATACTCTCTCAGCCTGATATCTTAGGGTAGGACCTGGGCCCTGCCTTTGATGGAATGGTAGACTCTGCAGATTCCCCAAGGATGGTCTCACCCTCCCTGAGGAAAGGAGTGGGGATTGGGGGTTTCTGGTGGAGCTGGGGGGGTGCAGGGGAGTGGGGAGTGACAGGGAACTGGGATTGACATTTAAAGCAAGCTTGAAATAAAAAGTTTGAATATTAAAACAAGAGCCTGAAAAGTATGTTCACTGCTACTAAATAATGTCTCCTAAAGATGATAAAGGAAATAAACCTATGAAATCTCAACAGTATGGATGTCAGAAAAAGACTGGCATAATTACACTAACAGTAGACATGCCAGTTGGTGCTAAATTCCAATGTGACCAATTCCAAATGTTTTCACACCTAGATGAAGATCTGTAGGTAGTTAATAGCAGCTGAGTGTTTTCATATACAGAAATCTAACAACAATTAAAGAAGAGATCATGGATTTGAGAGTGGGGCACAGGAGGATTTGGAGGAGTTAAGTAGAGCCTGGATTAATGTAATTTCAATGCTCATGTATGAAGTTCTCAATAGTAAATGAACAATAAATTTTAAAATATTGTACTTTCTACTACATATGATATTTCATTTCATTTCATTTCTTTGTTTTTTTAAATGACTTTCTTATTGACTCTTTGGGAATTTCACATCATGCATCCCAATTTCATTCAACTCTTGGCATCCCACACATAAAGAAACAAAATATATAACAGGTTCATTTCAACAACATATAAAGAAAATATATAGAGGATACAGGGTTCAAATTTATTACTAAATATTGTTGTAACCAATTTCAATTATTTAATGCAAACTTTCACTTGGATCTCTATTGAGAAATAATCATCACTGTTATATGTATCTGTTGTTAAATTGCTGGGAAAGAAATCTTCATTTTTAGTATTCCTGCATCTGATTTAGTTTGTGTCCCTCATGTTCTAGTTTTTTCCCACAGGTAGGTATATTCTAAGCAAAAATATGCATAGTCAACAACAATAAAGACAAAAGTGGATCATATATGCTTTCATTTTTTCAATTAAAAACCTCCAGGGCATGTGATTCCAAACAGAAAAGTCACTACTGAGCCACAAGTGCTGATGGATCAGACTTTTCTTGGCTTGAAATAGGGTTCTGTCTTCTAATACTTTTGTAGTTTCAGGCTAGTTATTTTCCTATAATCCCTTTGTGATATTGATTATCTGTCCTTTTAGGATTGCAGTGAAGTTTAGGAGAAATTATATCTGCAGTGACACTCTGAGTGAAAATGCTCAGTGTGGGAATGACAGCTCTTATGATGATTGTTGAACTCTGCTTTTTGGACTTTTATCACAGAAGACCACAGACTGGATAATTTGTGATGAACAGTAGTAGATTGGCTCACAATAATGGAGGCTTAAAAGGTCAGTGTCAAAATACTAGCCTCTTGTTAACTACTTCTTGCTGCACCCCAACATCTTAGAAGACAAAATGAAATTGGAAAGAAAAACAGATACAAATGAAGACATAGGGACAGATAGGCCTAGTGGGGACTACACTCTCCGTTATAATGCAGATCCCACTATTGAAAGTAGCATACTCTTAATCATCAAGACACTTCCAGCTCTTATTATCTGCAACCTCAGTAAATTTACATCACTATTTTTGGAAGGGCAACTTAAACCTTGATGGTAGTGGTGGTAGCTGGACATGAAACCAGTTTGTCTGTATTTTCACTGTGCTTGTTAATTTTTTTCTGGAAAAACATTACAGATGTATGCACAGATCAAAGTATAATTCCACCAAACTCCAACTCCAGGAATCAGTATATGTACTGCGCTTATTCTCAGAGAATAGATGAAGTCTTATTTACTGGAGCATGGTTTAGCCAAAGAAGTTGTGTCACCACAAAAGTCATCATCAATAACGATTTGAGCACTGTGTCATGGAGTCTCCATGAAGTTAACTTTGTATTCCCTATATACACTAACATCTTCCAAGATCACTTTGAGAGCTTGAAGAAGGCAAGAAAAATAATAGTTGAGGATATATGTGATGATCCAAGACATAGCACTTTGTTCCTTCTTAGATGTACTGACACTAGACAGTGTATTATAGTGTATTATGTTCATTTCATTTCAACAGCTACAAGGCCAAACTATTCTCTATTTCCAAATGTCTATGAGGTGAACATGCTATGCCTGGTACTGAAAATACACCATATGACATAGCAGATTATTCAAAACAATCTATTATAACTTTAATTTTTATATAAAAGAATTTTACATTTAGTGCTGACCGCAAAATTAAATAGAGGAGGAGTAATGGGGAACCTGATAAGTAGTAACCCTTTATTTTTATGCCTATTATGAACTTGACAGGTTAACTTTATATTATATTCACATGAAACAAAGCAAGTATGATTAAAAACATATCA
Source organism: Mesocricetus auratus (assembly GCF_017639785.1). Taxonomy (NCBI): domain Eukaryota; kingdom Metazoa; phylum Chordata; class Mammalia; order Rodentia; family Cricetidae; genus Mesocricetus; species Mesocricetus auratus. Next base: position 38,724,988 of record NW_024429190.1, read on the forward strand.
TTGTAGAAATTCATCAATTCATCAAAAGAAGTTTGATTGAATGGATTCTAGCTCTTTGGGGAAATCAAGAAACACATTGTATTCTTTATATGAGTTAACTGAAAATCTATGCAAATGCATTTTCCAGTATTAATAAACTAAAGTGAAAGTAGAAATAGGTTCCATTTATATTTATACTCAAAATAATAACTGGCCTGGGTAATTTAGCTACATTTTGTACTCTCTAGTTGATATTTCAACAATATTTTTCAATACTAATACACTTTATTTTCTATTTTATTTATTATTCAGTTTAAATTTAGATAAGAAACAAGGTTGCTTCACAAGTCAGTTCCAGGTCCCTCTCCCTTTCCCTCCACTCCTCCCATGCCCTCCCCTCAAACCCCCCCATTATCCCCTCATTTCCCCATGGAGAGTGAGGCCCTCCATGGGGGTGTCCATAGTCTGTAATTTCATACACGGCATGGCCTAGACCCTCCCCCAAGAGTTCAGCGTGAGAGTGCACCTCGCATTATTGGATGGGAGTCCAAACTCCGTGTGTATACTCGGGATGAGTACTGATCTGCTGCCCAAAGCTCAATAGATTACCTAGGCCTCCTCACTGACACCCATATTCAGGGGGTCTTGATCAGTCCCATGCTGGATTCCCAGGCTGATGCCTGGGATTCAAGAGTTAACCTTTGTCAGGTCAGCTGTTTTTGGGGGATAAACCAGCCCAGTCTTAATCCCTTTGGAAATCAGTCCTCCCTCTCTGTTACTGGCTTTCTTGAGTTCAGCTCAGTACTTAACCAAGGGAGTCTGCCTCATCTTAGATCAGCCACTGGATGAAGTTTCTGTTTCCCAGACCCTCTGGCCATGGCATTGTAGGCTGGCACTCCCCAGATCTATGTCTAAAATACATATATGAGAGAGTACATGCCATATTTCTCTTTTTGTGACTGGGTTACCTCACTCAGGATGGCTTCTTCTAGTGTCATCCATTGGCCTACGAATCTCAGGATTCCATTGTTTTTTTCTGCTGAATAGTACTCCATTGTGTAAATGCACCACATTTTCTCTATCCACTCTTCGGTTGAGGGACATCTAGGTTGCTTCCAAGTTCTGGCTATTACAAATAATGCTGCTATGAACATAGTGGAACAGACATCCTTGTTGTATGAATGGGCATCTTTTGAATATATGCCTAAGAGTACAGTTGCTGGGTCTTGTGGTAGGTTTATTCCCATTTTTCTGAGGAATCTCCATACTGATTTCCAAAGTGGCTGAACCAGTTGGCACTCCCACCAGCAATGGAGGAGTGCCCCCCTTTCACCACATACTGGCCAGCATAAATTGTCATTGGTGTTTTTGATTTTAGCCATTCTGACAGGAGTGAGATGGTATCTCAGAGTTGTTTTGATTTGCATTTCCCGGATGGCTAAGGATGTTGAGCACTTTCTCAAGTGCATCTCAGCCATTTTAGACTCCTCTATTGAAAACTCTCTATTTAGTTCTGCAGCCCACTTTTTAATTGGGTCCTTTGATGTTTTGGAGACTTGCTTCTTGAGTTCTTTGTAAATTTTGGAGATCAACCCTCTGTCAGATGTGGGATTAGTGAATATTTTTCCAATTCTGTGGGCTGTCTTTTTGTCTTGCTGACTGTGTCCTTTGCCTTACAGAAGCTTCTCAGTTTCAGGAGGTCCCATTTATTAATTGCTGATCTCACTGTCTGTGCTAGTGATGTTATGTTCAGGAAGCTGTCTCCTGTACCAATTTGTTCAAGGGAACCACCCACTTTCTCTTCTAAGAGGTTCAGTGTGGCTGGATTTGTGTTGAGGTCTTTGATCCATTTGGACTTAAGTTTTGTGCATGGCAATAAACATGGATTGATCCGCATTCTTCTACATGCCAGCGTCCAGTTATGACAGCACCATTTGTTGAAGATGCTTTCTTTATTCCATTGTATATTTTTAGGTTCTTCGTCAAAGATCATATGTTCATACATGTTCATACATGTACGGGTTTTCAATTCGATTCCATTGGTTTACCTGTCTATTTTTGTGCCAATACCAAGCTGTTTCCAGGACTATAACTCTATAATAGAGCTTGAGGTCACAGATGGTGATGCCTCCGGACGTTGCCTTGTTGAACAGGGTTGTTTTGGCTATCCTGGGTCTTTTGTTTTTCCATACAATATTGATTATGGTTCTTTCAAGGTCTGTGAAGAATTGTGCTGGGATTTTAATGGGGATTGCACTGAATCTGTAGATTGCTTTTGACATGATTGCCATTTTTACTACATTGATCCTACCTATCCAAGAGCATGGGAGGTCTTTTCATTTTCTGAGGGCTTCTTTAATTTCTTTCTTTAAAGATTCAAAGTTCTTGCGATACAGGTCTTTCACTTGTTTGGTTAGTGTTACCCCAAGTTATGTTATGTTGTTTGTGGCAATTGTAAAGGGTGATGTTTCTCTGATTACTTTTTCATCCCTTTTATCATCTGTGTATAGTAGGGCTACTGATTTTCTTGAGTTGATCTTGTAGCCTGCCACTTTGCTGAAGGTGTTAATCAGCTGTAAGAGTTCCCTGATAGAGTTCTTTGGGTCATTGATAAAAACTATCATATCATCTGCAAACAGTGAAAGTTTGACCTCTTCCTTACCAATTTGTATCCCCTTGATCCCCCTTTGTTGTCGTATGGCAATGGCTAGAACTTCAAGTACCATGTTGAAAAGGTATGGAGAGAGTGGACAGCCTTGTTTTGATCCTGATTTTAGAGGAATTCCCTTGAGTTTCTGTCCATTTAATTTGATGTTGGCTGTTGGTTTACTGTATATAGCTTTTATTATGTTTAAATATGTCCCTGTTATCCCAGATCTCTCCAAGACCTTTATCATGAAGGGGTGTTGGATTTTTTGTCAAAGGCTTTTCAGCATCTAGTGAGATGATCATGTGATTTTTGTTTTTCAGATTGTTTATATGGTGGATTACGTTGATGGATTTTTGTATGTTGAAACATCCCTGCATCCCAGGGATGAAACCTACATGATCGTGGTGAATTATTGTTTTGATGTGTTCTTGGATCTGATTTGCCAGTATTTTATTGACTATTTTTGCATCAATGTTCATGAGGGATATTGGTCTGGAGTTCTATTTCTTAGTTGTGTCTTTGTGTGGCTTGGGGATCAAGGTTATTGAAGCCTCATAGAAAGAGTTGTGCAAAGACCCTTCTGCTTCTATTGTGTGGAATACTTTGAGAAGAACTGGTATAAGCTGTTTTGAATTTCTGGTAGATTTCTGCATTGGGGCCATCTGGACCTGGACTCTTTTTGGATGGGAGACTTTTGATGACTGCTTCTATTTCCATAGGGGTTATAGGTCTATTTAAATTACTTATCTGTTCTTGATTTTGTTTTGGCAAGTGATTGCTATCCAGGAAGTCGTCCATTTCCTTTCAAATTTTCGAATTTTGTGGAGTACAGGTTTTCAAAGTATGACCTGATGATTCTCTGGATTTCCTCATAGTCCGTTGTTATGTCCTCCTTTTCATTTCTGATTTTGTTAATTTGCATGTTCACTGTCTGCTGTTTGGTAAGTTTGGACAAAGGTTTGTCTATCTTGCTGAATTTCTCAAAGAACCAAGTCTTCGTTGTTTTGATTCTTTGTATTGTTTTCCTAGTTTCTACTTTATTGATTTCAGCCCTCAATTTGATTATTTCCTGGCATCTACTCCTCCTGGGGGAGTTTGCTTCTTTGTGTTCTAGAGCTTTTAGCTGTGCTGTTAATTCTCTAGTATAACTGTTCTCCAGTTTGTTCATGTGGGCACTTAGTGCTATGAACTTCCCCCGTAGCACTGCTTTCACAGTGTCCCATAGGTTTGTGGATGTTATGTATTCGTTCTCATTGAATTCGAGGAAGTCTTTAATTTCTTTCTTTATTTCTTCTTTGACGCAGGAATGGTGCAGTTGTGCATTATTCAATTTCCTTGAGTTTTTAGGTTTTCTCCAATTTCTGTTGTTGTTGAATTCTAATTTTAAAGCATGATGGTCTCATAAGATGCATGGAGTTAATCCAATTTTTTTGTAGCTGCTGAGGTTTGATATGTTGCAAAGTATGTGGGCAATTTTTGAGAAGGTTCCGTATGGTGGTGAGAAGAAGGTATATTCTTTTTTATGTTGATGAAATGTTCTATAGATGTCTGTTAATCCCTGTTGGGTCATTACTTCTATTAGACCCTTTGCTTCTTTGTTGATTTTCTGTCTAGTATTCCTGTCTAGTGGTGAGAGTGGTGTGTTTAAATCTCCCACTATAACTGTGTGGGGATTTAGATGTGATTTAAGTTCTAATAATGTTTCTTTAACGAATGTGGATGCCTTTGTATTTGGGGCATAGATGTTCAGGATAGACATTTCATCTTGGTGGGTTTCGCCTGTGATTTGTATGTAATGACCTCCTTCATATCTTTTGATTGATTTTATTTTAAAGTATTATTTGTTAGATATTAGAATTGCTATCCCAGCTTGTTTCTTAGGTCCATTTGATTGAAAAATTTTTCCCATCCTTTAACTCTCAGGTAATGTCTGTCTTTGAGGGTGAGGTGTGTTTCTTATATGCAGCAGAAGTAAGGGTTCTGTCTTCAAATCCATTCTGGTAGGCTGTGTTTTTTTATGGGTTAGTTAAGGCCATTAATGTTGAGGGATATTAATGACCGTTGATTGCTCATCCTTCTTCGATTTGCAATGGAGGTTGTTGGTGGAATTATGTATGTAATTTCACCTCTTTGTTCTTTTGGCTGTTGGTAGAGAGGGATTCTCTAATGCCTATGTTTTTCTGGTTGTAGTTAGCTTCCTTGGGTTGGAGTTTTCTTTCCAAAATTTTCTGTAGGGCTGGGTTAGTGGATACGTATTGCTTGAATCTAGTTTTGCCATGGAATATCTTGTTTTCTCCATCTATAGTGATTGAGAGCTTTGCCAGGTATAGTAGTCTGGGCTGGCATCCATGGTCTCTTAGGGTTGGTAGAATATCTATCCAGGACCATCTGGCTTTCAGAGTTTCCATGGAGAAATCAGGTGTAATTCTGATAGGTCTGCCTTTATATGTTACTTGACCTTTTTCTTAGCTGCTCTTAATATTCTTTCTTTATTCTCTGTATTTGGGGTCTTGATTATTATGCGGTCAGGGGACTTTTTTGTGGTACACTCTATTTGGTGTTCTGTAAGCTTCTTGCACCTTCATTGGCATGTCTTTCTGTAGGTTGGGAAAGTTTTCTTCTATGATATTGTTGAATATGTTTTCTGTCCCTTTGAGGTGGGTTTCTTCTCCTTCTTCTATACCTATTATTCTTAGGTTTGCTCTTTTCATGGTCTCTCATATTTCCTGGATGTTTTTGTTAAGGATTTGTTGGACTTAAGGTTTTCTTTGGTTGATGAATCCATTTCTCCTAGTGTATCTTCAACACTTGAGATTCTCTCTGCCATCTCTTATATTCTGTTAGTAATGCTTATATTGGTATTGCCTGACTGTTTGCCCAGCTTTTCTATTTCCTGCTTTTCTTCAGATTGTGTTTTTTTTATTGTTTCTATTTCAGTTTTCAACCCTTGCAGTGTTTGTATTGCTTCTTGCAATTTTTGGTTTATCTTTTCATCCATTTGTTGCCTTTTATGAATTTTGTAGCTTGTTCTTTCTTCCATTTCTTGCATTTTTTGGTTTGCTTTTTCTTCCATTTCTTGAATTTTTGCTCTGTTTCTTCTTCCATTTCCTGCCTTTTTTGGTTTGTTTCTTCTTCCATTTCTTTCATTTTTTGCTTTGGTTTTTTTCTTCCATTTCTTGCATTTTTTGCTTTGTTTCTTCTTCCATTTCTTGCATTTTTTGGTTTGCTTTTTCTTCTATTTCTTGAATTTTTGCTCTGTTTCTTCTTCTATTTCCTGCCTTTTTTGGTTTGTTTCTTCTTCCATTTCTTTCATTTTTTTGCTTTGTTTTTTTCTTCCATTTCTTGCATTTTTTGCTTTGTTTCTTCTTCCATTTCATCCCTTTTTTGGTTTGTTTTTTCTTCCAATTCTTGCATATTTTGGATTGTTTTTTCTTCCATTTGTTTGAGGGATTTTCCTATATCCTCTTTTAGGGCCTCTATCATTTTCATTAAAGTGGTTTTACTGTCATTCTCTTCTGCTTCATTCACATTGTAATGTTGGAGTCTTGCTGGTTTGGAGTCTCTAGAATCTGGTGGTGTCATATTTGTTTTCCTGTTGCTGAGTGTGTTTTTGTATTGTCTATTTCCCATTTCTTCTTCTAGTGTGTGCAGATAGAGCCCCTTACTGGTCTGGTGGTTAGGGGACCAGAGTTCCCTTTTGGTGGGTGCTAGAAAGTCCAATAATCTGGTGGTTCTTCTATTCCTTGTCCTCATTCTGGTCCCGTGGGTGGAGAAGAAGAACAGGAATCTGGGGCGCTTAACCTCCCTTCTGGTCCCCTGGACCCTTTGCTGGATCCTGTTGTACCTGATCCTGAGGCCACTACAGCTGCTCCCCTGGTCTCCCTGGCTCCTCTGGTTTCCTGGTCTCATTGGTGGGAGAGAAGTCCTGGTGTCTGGGGTGTTTGGATCCCACCTGGATCGGAAGCTCTGTGCAGTTCCCAGGCGATCCTCAGGCACTGGAATACAGGCCCCAAAGCAGCCTGTTGTACCTGATGCTGTTACTGGAAGAGCTGCTTCCCTGGACTCCACACTTTATTTTCTAACACACTGTAATGTACTGCAACCAGGCATAGTCTCTGTATTCTTTAACATTTAAATTAAAAATGCAGGAAAAATTGTAAATTCAAATACAATGCCATAAAATTTTGTTCAAAACCATTTTAACATGTATTTTCTACAACTGTATTTCTAAGAATATATCACCAATTTGAAGCTTCTAAAATAAAATTTAATTTTGATTCTATAAATTTTACACTAAAGCATTATATTCCATCACAAAAAATAGTTTGTTAGTAGAAATAAAAGGAAGCAACTAAAGTAAAATTCTCCCCTTTTGATACAATATATCTTTTAGAGAATTGGATTTTAAATGGAAATAGGACTGTATTTTTTAATTTTTTTATGAGACAGGGTTTCTCTGTATTGTTTTGGAGGCTGTCGGTCCAGCCCAGCCTCCAACTCACAGAGATCTGCCTGCCTCTGCCTCCCAAGTGCTGGGATTAAACGCCTGCACCACCACTGCCTGGCACAGGACTGTATTTTTGACAGTAACACATAAAGGTTAAAAATAGAGATAGGAATTATATGATAAATTGCAGACAGAATCTATGCACATGTGTAAAATAAAGCAATTCGCATTAGTTTATTCCATAGTATTTCAAAATTTTAAAATCTAAGTCACAGATATTGTAATATCTTTTATAACCAATGACCATATATGGCTGTTCTTCCATCTTACAGCTAAGTAAGGAACTGGTCAGTTACTACTGTTGTTTTTAAGTATGCACCTACCTTCTTTTGAATACTGTGTTCCTAATTGTATTGAATGAAGTTTACATAGATATTAAGAAAAATTATCATATGGCACAGTCTTACAGCAAACTCACTGATACTCTGGTTATTAGAGTCATTTTGCTCTTTAGGGAGCATAAGGGCTAAGCAGAAGGCTCAGTGTGTAATGGCCGTTAGTGAACAAGCATATTGATTTGAGTCAGATTCCTAGAACCCAAGTAATTGTAGAAAGAGAGAAGGCGGACTACACACTTTTGTGCTCTGACTTTCCCACATGTGACCATTACACATTTAACCCACAAAATCACACATGCAGAGAAAAAGGGAGAGAGATTTTTATAAGACTGTCAAGGAATAAACCAATGACTCACTTAAGAATATTAACTAATACCCTAGTAGCTTTGAAGACAATAGACATAATTAATAATAATGTAGTTAACATTTTGTTTTAAAATGAACTGGTTAATACAAGTACAGCCCTTCTTAGGAAGGCAACACAATTGTAGTCAGGATTTGAAAAGAATGGTTCACAGAAGCACAAAGTCTGAACTTATGCCATAAAGTATAGTTTGAAAGAGAATAAATGACAACACATTTAAAGAAGCCTATTATCTAAGAGAAGTCAGATACATTCAAAAACTTGAGATATATTCAGAAGAAGCATTAAAAGTCAGTTTGGAAGAAGCAAAAAAATGTAAGGCGAAGCTCAACTATTGTTTTGAAGGTTCATTCATCCAAGTTAAAGTGGCTACATTAATTCACCCACAATGAAGAATCACTATGGAAAAGAAAAAACTCTTAAATGTAGTGTTTATACTGGCAGCCAGGTGCAAGCCCGTTAAAGTGGTAGATTCCACATGGTGACTATAAGAAAAAAGCTCTTACATAATAGATTAGATAGACACATAAATGATGTATATATTACATATATAAGATAGATGATAGATATATAGATAGATAGATAGATGATTTCGTGGGATCCTTGAGATGTGTCATTGCAAGTTTGTTTCCTTATACACAGTGTGTCCACTAATAAGATTCCAGAGTGGCAGTATTTTTCACACTGAAGCCAATCAACAGATTCCTCTTTTATTGCCAACTTTGTGCTTGTTTTGTTAACTTCATGACTTTGTAAATGTGTTTTGAAAACAATATCCCAAAACTCTTACTGTCAGAGCATTGAAACAATTTAGGCTGATGAAGTGATGTTTACTCAGGTGCCATTTTCGCATGAACCTAGTACTATAAGTTTGATAAAACTCACTTCATATCTTGAGGTAGGAGCTCACTATGCAGATGTAAACAGGAGGCAAGTGTCTGTATCTCTTTTTCTGTTGGCAGTGACCATGTGTTTTATACACACAGTGATCAAGGCTAGAAGCCTGCTAAGTATTTCCTAGTGGAGATTGTGTTTTCTATTTTGAGAAACCACTGCTGACTTTTGTACTGAATGGACTCATTTCCCACCAGCAATGGGAATGGCACCTTCTCTACCCACCAATCTTTGTTATCATTTGTTTCTTAATGATCATTCTGACTGAAGTAAGATGGAGTATAAATGTAAAGTTAATTTGTATGAACCTTATAAGCTAGTATTTTGAATATCTTTCATATATTTACTGGTCATTTGTACTTCATCCGTTTTAGAATTGTCTACCCACTGCATTATTTCAGTTATCAATTGAGTACTTGAGTGTGTTTTATTGTATTTAGGTATTTTTGGATTGTTACGAATTCAAGAAATTAATCATCTTTCTAGTACATAGATATGTGAAAAGATTCCAATTCTACATAATGAAGAGTACATTTATGTTTATCACACTGAGTTTATACTTTATACTGGCAACATAAAGAAGTACAAAGGAAAGACTAAAAGAATAGTGAAGAAAATTAATACCAGGTAGAAATTTATGGAAATCCATTTTCCATAGACAACAAGGCCAATGCATGTATGAAATCACATAGACTATGGCAGCATGAAGATCAACCCAGACAAAATCCTACCTCAGAGGAAAGGGGGTAACGCTAACAAAACAAGTGAAAGACCTGTATCGAAAGAACTTTGTATCTTTAAAGAAAGAAATTAAAGAAGCCCTCAGAAAATGGAAAGATCTCCCATGCTCTTGGATAGGTAGGATCAATGTAGTAAAATTGGCAATCCTGCCAAAAGCAATCTACAGATTCAATGAAATCCCCATTAAAATCCCAGCGCAATTCTTCACAGACCTTGAAAGAACCATAATCAATTTTGTATGGAAAAACAAAAGACCCAGGATAGCCAAAACAACCCTGTTCAAAAAGGCAACGTCCAGAGGCATCACCATCCCTGACCTCAAGCTCTATTACAGAGCTATAGTCCTGAAAACAGCTTGGTATTGGCACAAAAATAGACAGGTAGACCAATGGAATCGAATTGAAAACCCGAGTATTAACCCACACACGTACGAACATCTGATCTTTGACAAAGAAGCTCAAAATATACAATGGAATAAAGAAAGCATCTTCAGCAAATGGTGCTGGCATAACAGGAGACTGGCATGTAGAAGAATGCGGATCGATCCATGTTTATCGCCATGCACAAAACTTAAGTCCAAATGGATCAAAGACCTCAACATAAATCCAGCCACACTGAACCTCTTAGAAGAGAAAGTGGGTGGTACCCTTGAACGAATTGGTACAGGAGACAGCTTCCTGAACATAACACCAGTAGCACAGACAGTGAGATCAACAATTAATAAATGGGACCTACTGAAACTGAGAAGCTTCTGTAAGGCAAAGGACACAGTCAGCAAGGCAAAAAGGCAGCCCACAGAATGGGAAAAAATATTCACTAATCCCACATCTGACAGAGGGTTGATCTCCAAAATTTACAGAGAACTCAAGAAGCAAATCTCCAAAACACCAAAGGACCCTATTAAAAAGTGGGCTGCAGAACTAAATAGAGAGTTTTCAATAGAGGAGTCTAAAATGGCTGCGAGGCACTTGAGAAAGTGCTCAACATCCTTAGCCATCCAGGAAATGCAAATCAAAACAACTCTGAGATACCATCTCACTCCTGTCAGAATGGCTAAAATCAAAAACACCAATGACAATTTATGCTGGAGAGGATGTGGCGAAAGGGGGACACTCCTCCATTGCGGGTGGGAGTGCCAACTGGTTCAGACACTTTGGAAATCAGTATGGAGATTCCTCAGAAAAATGGGAATAAACCTACCACAAGACCCAGCAACTCCACTCTTAGGCATATATCCAAAAGACGCCCATTCATACAACAAAGATGTCTGTTCCACTATGTTCATAGCAGCTTTATTTGTAATAGCCAGAACTTGGAAGCAACCTAGATGTCCCTCACCCGAAGAGTGGATAGAGAAAATGTGGTACATCTACACAATGGAGTACCATTCAGCAGAAAAAAATAATGGAATCATGAGATTTGCAGGCAAATGGATGACACTAGAAGAAACCATCCTGAGTGAGGTAACCCAGTCACAAAAAGAGAAACATGGCATGTACTCTCTCATATATGGATTTTAGACATAGATCTGGGGAGTGCCAGCCTACAATCCTATGGCCAGAGAGTCTGGGAAACAGAAACTTCATTTAGTGGCTGATGGAAGAAGAGGCAGACACCATTGGTTAAGTACTGAGCTGAACTCAAGAAAGCCAGTAACAGAGAGGGAGGACTGATGATCAAAGGGATTAAGACTGGGCTGGTTTAACCCCCAGAAACAGCTGACCAGACCAAGGTTAACTCTTGAATACCAGGCATCAGCCTGGGAATCCAGCATGGGACTGATCAAGACCCCCTGAATCTGGGTGTCAATGAGGAGGCCTAGGTAATCTATTGAGCCTTGGGGGGTAGATCAGTACCCATCCCAAGTATACACACAGACTTTGGACTCCCATAGAACAATGTGAGGTGCACTCTCACCCTGAACTCTTGGGGAGGGGTCTAGGCCCTGCCCTATATGAAATGACAGACTATGGACATCCCCATGGAGGGCCTCACTCTCCCTGGGGGAATGAGGGGATAACAGGGGGGGTTGGGGGGAGGGCACGGGAAGAGGGGAGGGAATGGGAGAGGGACCTGGAACTGACTTGTGAAGCAACCTTGTTCCTTATCTAAATTTATACTGGAAAATAAAAGAAAAAATCTTGTTAAAAAAAGCTGAAATATCTTATGTAAGCATGTAATAGAGGAAATATTATATATCCATAGACTTGAGAGAGAAAAAGTGTGGGTCCAGTTTGTTGAAGAATGTGCAATGTAATGGTTCCATACCATTGTTTAGAAATTATCTTCAGTGGAATGGGAGCATTTGACATACATTTAGCACGTTGTAATGATCAAATTTACATTTGGTTTAAACTAAACAACAGAGAGTCAAAACATTCACAAACTCGGCACTTGAATGTATGATTATAGTTTTCTTCCCTCAACACAATAGTAAAACCAGAAGTTTAGGTATGTTTTTCAATACTTTATATATGATACTTTAGGTAAATTGGCATTCTACATTGAATAAATAGATAAATTCCTGTATTTAAGAATCACTCTTCTTATTCTAGCCATTTTTGTGTAAGGAACAAACTTGACTACCACAGTAGGCAGTTCTGTTTTGTCGGTTTTTTATTTTTTTGTTGTTGTTGTTTTGTTTTTTCTTGTTTGGTTTTTTTCAGAATTAACAATAGGAAATTTCCTATTGCTCAAAGTATAATCTGAAGTTTTAATTGTGATTTCTTATTCTTTTTCACTTCTCATTATGTTAGTCAAGAAGGTTAGTGGATTTTGGTCTTCAAAATATCTCTTCATCTTTTAATAATAGTTTTCAGTAAAATACATTTATAGCAATTTCTCCTCCCCCTATTTCCTACAATCCTCCACGAACCTCACTTGCTTTCAAATTCAAGGCTTCTTACTTAATTATAACTTACACACACACACACACACACACACACACACACACACACACCTACCAATTTTGTTAAGTCAGTTTTGTATTGGCACCCTATACATGCTTTCAGGGCATACAGTTGGTACTGGATAACAAAGTAGAGGCTCATGCCTTTGGACACTAATTCTCTCTTTCTCAACAATAGTCAGTTGTCTATAAGATTCAGTGTCTCTCATTAGTCATCAATTGCCTATAACTCTTTATCTAGAATTTAGGCCTCATAAGGTTTTCTCGATCCTAATTGGCTTGTCTGTTGGTGTCATTGTTCAGGTCATGTTTAGTCAGCCATATTATGGTGATTCTGAATTCCTTATGATATTTAGAAGACATGTTTCACCATGCTGGAGTGGTGCTTACTGGCTTCCTCAGTCTGCTTTCTTGTAGTACATAGGACTACCAGCCCAGTTATGGTCCCACTACAATGGACTCAGCCTTTCCACATCAATATCTAATTAAGGAAATGTCATACAGGCTTGCCAACAGCCTGCTTTTATGGAGACATTCTTACTTGAGGTTTCCTTCCTCTTACACGCCTTTAGCTTAGGGCAAACAGACATTAAACTATACAGCACACCAACACTGCTCAAAAGCATAAGAAAACTGAATGTAGTGTGAGCTGCCCAAATTTATGAATCTACATCATAACCCCAGGAACCTAACACTTCTAGTTCAACCAATTTTATGGCTTTATATTTAAGACATTCTATTTTGATTTTTTAAATTTTGTATTGAGCCACCACTCAGTGGAAATTAACAATGTCAAGTAAAATAAATACAGATTCAAAAATATATAGACAAAAACTGCAGTTTAATATCATGATAAAAAGGAAGGATGAGTAAGAGCCCAAGTCTTCTCTTCCAACAACGAGACCAGAGGACCAGTTGGGAGGCTATGCACACCAAATTCCTGGGCTTATTCTCCACGCATGGGACCAGGACTAGGACCAGGAAGAGGAGAACTACCAAAGTATTAGACTTGCTTCCAACCACTGAAAGAGAACTCTGGTCCCCTAACCAACAGACCAGTAAGGGGCTCTTTCTGCACCCACTAGAAGAAGACATGGGAAAGAGACAATAAAAAAAAGACACTCAGCAACAGAAAAACAAGTATGACACCACCAGATTCCAGAGACTCCACAACAGCAAGACTCCAACATTCCAATGCAAATGAAGCAGAAGAGAATGACCTTTAAAAACTTCATGAAAATTATAGAAACCCTAAAAAGAGTATATAGGAAAACCCCTCAAAGTAATGGAAGAAAAAACACACCAAAAACTCAAGAAATGTAAGAAAAAGCAAAACCAAAAAAATGCAAGAAATGGAAGAAAAAACAAACCAGAAAATGCAAGCAATGGAAGAAAAAATAAACAAAAAAAATTCAAAATGAACAACAAATGAATGAAAAGACAATGCAAAAATTAAAAAAACAATTTAAACAGTACAAGGGTTGAAAACTGAAATGAAGTCAATAAAAATCAAACCTGAAGGAAGACTAGAAATATAAAAGCTGGGCAAATGGTCATGATACAAGAATAATCAACAAAATACAAGAGATGGAAGACAGAATATCAGGTGTTGAAGATACACAAGGAGAAACTGATTCATCAACCAAAGAAAATCTTAAGTCCAACAAATCTTTAACACAAAACATCCAGGAAATATGGGACACCTTGAAAAGACCAAACTTAAGAATAATAGATATAGAAGAAGGAGAAGAAAACCACCTCAAAGGGGCAGAAAACACATTCAACAAAATCATAGAAGAAAACTTTCCCAACCCACAGAAAGACATGCCAATGAAGATACAAGAAGCTTACAGAATACCAAATAGAGTGGACCAAAAAAAAAGTCCCCTGACCGCATAATAATCAAGACCCCAAATACAGAGAATAAAGAAAGAATATTAAGAGCAGCTAAGAAAAAGATCAAGTAACATATAAAGGCAGACCTATCAGAATTACACCTGACTTCTCCATGGAAACTCTGAAAGCCACAAGGTCCTGGATATTCTACCAACACTAAGAGACCATTGATGCCAGTGCAGACTACTATACCCGGCAAAGCTCTCAATAACTATAGATGGAGAAAAAAAGATATTGCATGACAAAACTAGATTCAAGCAATACATATCCACTAACCCAGCCCTACAGAAAGTTTTGGAAGGAAAACTCCAAACCAAGGAAGTTAACTACAACCAGAAAAATATAGGTATTAGAGAATTCCCTTTCTGCCAACAGCCAAAAGAAAATAGAGGTGAAATTCCACAATTAATTCCACCAACAACAACCATTCGAAAATCAACGAAGACTGAGCAATCAATGGTCATTAATATCCCTCAACATTAATGACCTTAACTCACCCATAAAAAGACATAGGCTAGCAGAATTGATTTGAAGACAGAACCCATCTTTCTGTTGCATACAAGAAACACACCTCACCCTCAAAGACAGATATCACCTGAGAGTTTGGAAAAAAATTTTCCAATCAAATCAACCCAAGAAACAAGCAGGGTAGCAATCCTAATATCTAACAAATTAGACTTTAAAATAAAATCAAACAAAAGTGATGAAGGAGGTAATTACATACACATCACAGGCAAAATCGACCAAGATGAAGTGTCTATCCTGAACTTCTCTTCCCCAAATACAAAGGCATCCACATTCATAAAAGAAACATTACTAAAATTTAAATCACATCTAAAGCCCCACAGAGTTATAGTGGGAGATTTCAACACACCACTGTCACCACTAGACAGGAATACTAGACAGAAACACAACAAAGAAGCTAAGGTTCTATTAGAAGTAATGACAAAACCGGGATTAACAGACACCTATAGAACATTTCATCAACATAAAAAAGAATATACCTTCTTCTCACCACCACATGGACCTTCTCAAAAATCGACCACATATACTTGGCAACACATCAAAACTCAGCAGCTACAAATAATTGGAATGACTCCATGCATCATAATAGACCACCATGCTTTAAAATTAGAATTCAACAACAACACAAATTGCAGAAAACCTACAAACTCATGGAAATTGAATAATGTACAACTGACCATTCCTGGGTCAAAGAAGAAATAAAAAAAGAAATTAAAGACTTCCTAGAATTCAATGAGAATGAAGACACAACATACCCAAACTTAGAAAGCAGTGCTACGGGGGAAGGTCATAGCACTAAGTGCCCACATGAAGAAACTGGATAATTGTTATAGTAGAGAATTAACAGCACAGCTGAAAGCTCTAGACCACAGAGAAGCAAACCCCCCAGGAAGAGTAGACGACAGGAAATAATCAAGTTGAGGGCTGAAATCAATAAAGTAGAAACTAGGAAAACAATACAAAGAATCAATGCAACAAAGAGTTGGTTCTTTGAGAAAATCAACAAAATAGACAAACCTTTTTCCAAATTCACCAAAGAGCAGATCATGAACATGCAAATTAACAAAATCAGAAATGAAAAGGGGGACATAACAACGGACTCAGAGGAAATTCAGAAAATCATCAGGTCATATTTTGAAAACCTGTACTCCACAAAATTCGAAAATTTAAAGGAAATGGATGACTTCCTGGATAGCTATCACTTGCCAAAATTAAATCAAGAACAGATAGGAAATTTAAATAGACCTATAACCCCTATGGAAATAGAAGCAGTCATCAAAATTCTCCCAACCAAAAAGAATCTAGGTCCAAATGGCGTCAGTGCAGAATTCTACCAGACATTCAAAGAACAGCTCATACCTATTCTTCTCAAAGTATTCCACTCAATAGAAGCAGAAGGTTCTTCGCCAAACTCTTTCCATGAGGCTTCAATAACCTTGATCCCCAAGCCACACAAAGACACAACTAAGAAAGAGAGCTTCAGACCAATATCCCTCATGAACATTGATGCGAAAATACTCAATAAAATACTGGAATATCAGATCCAAGAACACATCAAAACAATCATTCACCACAATCAAGTAGGTTTCCATCCCAGGGATGCAGGGATGGTTCAACATATGAAAATCCATCAACATAATCCACCATATAAACAAGCTGAAAAACAAAAATCACATGATCATCTCACTAGATGCTGAAAAAGCCATTGACAAAATCCAACACCCCTTTATGATAAAGGCAATCTACAGATTCAATGCAATCCCCATTGAAATCCCACCACAATTCTTCACAGACCTTGAAAGAACAATAATCAATTTTGTATGGACAAACAAAAGATGCAGGATAGCCAAAATAACCCTGTTCAGCAAGGCAACATCCGGAAAGCATCACCATCCCTGACTTCAAGCTCTATTATAGAGCTATAGTCCTGAAAACAATTTTGTATTGGCACAAAAATAGACAGGTAGACCAATGCAATCAAGTTGAACACCCTAATATTAACCCATAGATGTATGAACATCTCATCTTCGACAAAGAAGCTAAAAATATACAATGGGAAAAAAAGCATATTTAACAAATGGTTCTGGCATAACTGGATGCTGGCATGTAGAAGAATGTGGATAGATCCATGTCTATCGCCATGCACAAAACTTAAGTCCAAATGGATCATACACCTCAACATAAATCCAGGCACACTGAACCTCTTAGAAGAGAAAGTGGGTGGTACCCTTGAATGAATTGGTACAGGAGACAGCTTCCTGAACATAACACCAGTGGAGCAGATAGAGAAAATGTGATACATTGACACAATTTGGTACTATTCAACTGAAAAAAAATGGAAACCTGAAATTTGCAGGCAAATGGATGGCACTAGAAGAAACCATCCTGAGTGAGGTAACCGAGTCACAAAAAGAGAAACATGACATGCACTGTCTCATATATGGATTTTATACATAGATCTGGGGAGTGCCAGTCTACAATCCCAGATACTGTGGGAAACAGAACCTTCATTCAATAAATGATGGAAGCAGAGGCAGACTCCCACAGCTAAACACTGAGCTGAACTCAAGGAATTCAGTGACAGAGAGGGAGGACTGATGATTAAAGTGTTTAAGACTGGGCTGGTTTAACCCCCAGAAACAGCTGACCTGACAAGGGTTAGCTCTTGAATCCCAGACTGATGGCTGGGAATCCAGCATGGGACTGATCAAGACCCT
Source organism: Mesocricetus auratus (assembly GCF_017639785.1). NCBI lineage: Eukaryota > Metazoa > Chordata > Mammalia > Rodentia > Cricetidae > Mesocricetus > Mesocricetus auratus. The sequence continues at coordinate 38,742,507 of NW_024429190.1, forward strand.
CTGAATGTGGATGTCAGTGAAGAAGCATAGGAAATCTATTGGGCCTTGGGTAATAGATCATTATTTATCCCGGTTTTACAAATGGACTTTGGACTCCCATCCAACAATGAGAGACGCACTCTCACCCTAGACTCTTTGGGGAGGGTCTAAGCCCTGCCCTGGATGAAATGACAGACTATGGACACCCCCATGGAGGGCCTCACCCTCCCTGGGGAAATGATGGTATATTGGAGGGGTTGCTGGGAGTATGTGGGAGGAGGGGAGGGACAAGGAGAGGGACCTGGGACTGACATGTGATTCAATGTTGTTTCTAATTTAAATTTAAATTTGAAAATAAAAATTTAAAAAAGGAAGTGTAAAACACAGAAAATAGTATCTTGTTGAAATAATCAAAAATTAAACCTTGAAAGGATGTAATTTACATAAAATTATCTAAGAGAGATACATGATAAGTTGTTTATTCAACTTAGAGTAATAATAAAGTGTCTTATTTCCCAAGGATTTGCTACAAATGTAATGACAAATTTACATTTAAATAAAATGAATTGTTCAACTTTGGATTCTTTGGGGAATAAGATTAAAAGTATTTTTAAAATTATTTCAATATGTTTTACCCAAATTATGAGTTAATTTGCAGCTAGATATCTACAGTTTAGAAATAGATAAGAGACCACTTATTAATTGAGACATTTATATTATCTGATTCACATCTTCTAGGTTATTTAGCCTGACAAAACATCTTTTAAAAAGAAAATGATTTATTATATATTATAGCATTACATATATTTGTTGTTATTTATGGAACTAGGACCAGCACAATAGATCACAAGCCATGGAGAGCATACTAATCACAGTTTATTATAGCAAGACTGACAGGGGAGAGACAGACATGACAAAGAGTGAGAGAGGAATATGAGAGAGAAGAGATGATAAGAATAAGAGACGATGAAAGATAAGAGTAGAGAGTAAGTGGGCAGAGTCTGTTCTTTCAAGGGGTCCTTTGCAGACTGGTTCTCAGGGAACTCTGGGTTAGTCAGAATGCTGCCTGAGTGCATTCTGCCAAGTAACAGGACAGGCCAGCATAATGCCTTTACTGTCCAATATTCTTTTATTTTTTTCTAATATTGTAACTATATTCTTCACAAATTTTAAGATTACATGTGTTTTGTTGCATTATCATAGATGTATAAAATATATAAAGAAATCTGAATACCTTTTTCTCATTTTGGTTAGTACCAAAACTTTAAAATACAGCGAATTTTGTATTTTTACTAAACTAACACACCAACTGAACCTTTGATTCCCTGTCTATTTCACACTTTACTCTGAGTTATCAAAAACTGGTACTCAAGAATGCACAAACAATTTTGGTTCTGAGCATACAGGGATTAGGTTTTCTCGCTTCCTAGTGATTCTGTGTTGCTCTCTAACCTCAAGTTTGCAAGGTAAGATGAACACACTTTGTTATACCTTGGTGTTGAGATGTCTCTTCCTGTCACTACAGCAGCTCTCTACACTGCTGGGTACTGGCATGTGATTGTATCCTGTAAGAATTCTACAACTTCAGTCCTTTTGAAAGACATCTAGCATAGTTAACAGCCATTTCTCTCTTTGCAGGATTCTCCAGTTGCCCAAAAAATTCCCACTGTATATTCAAGAAGGATGTGGAGGAACATAGCACAAAGTCCAGGGAATGAAGGTTTGAGCATATGAAATATTTTTTAAAAAATTTTCCCTAAACTGTCATTTTCAAAGCTTCTATCTTCAGTATTTGCTTTCCAAACTCATAAATTCCAACTGCAACATGATGTTATTCCTGACAGCTAAGATTTTCAGTTATGACTTCACTTATTTATTCTCAGTCACTAAGTAAGAGAATAGTGACCAAAATGAGATTATCAAGACAGGATCCCATGAATGTATGGATAAGCAAACAACCCAAAATACAATAGGACATTTAGAATTTCTGTACTATATTGGATACTAACATTTTATAGACATTTCAAACCATTTTTTCATTTAACTAATTTTCTCCATTTGATACTTTTTATTTAGATCAGAAACAATCTTATTTTACATATCAATCCCAGTTTCCTATCCCTCCCATCTTCCCACGACTCCCACCAACCCCCTGCCCTCCCAGTCCCCATCCCCCCATTCATCCACCCGTTGTCCCTTCCACACCTAATCCACTCCTGAAAGAGATTGAATCCTTCCATGGGGGATCATCAAAGACTGTCACATCATTTGGGCCTAACCCTAAGACCCCCTCATGTATGTAGGTTGAGAGAGTATCACTCTATGGAAGAATGGGCTCCAAAAGTCCATCCCTCCATGGAGGAATGGGCTCCCAAATTTCATTTGTGCACAAGGAATAGATACTGATTCCAATGCAAGAGGCCCTATAGATTGCTCAGGACTCCTAACTGTCACCCAAGTGCTGCAGTCCTGGCTCGGTTCTATGCTGGTACTCCAGTTTTCTGGCTGGGGTCCATGAGCTCCCACTTGCTCAGGCTAGCTATTTTTGTGGGTTCCCCCAGGATCATCTTGACCTCTTTGTTCATCACTCCTTGATCTTTACAATTGGATTACAGGAGTTTGACTCAGTGCTTAGATGTGGATTTCTGCTTCTGCTTCCATCAGCTACTGGATGAAGACTCTATGATGGAACTTAAGGTAGTCCTGAATCTCATGATAGGGTAAAGACATTTAAGGTAGCCCCTCCACTATTGCTTAGATTCTTAGGTGGGGTCATCCATATGGATTTCTAGACATTTCCCTACTGCCTGATTTCTCTTTAAATCTATAATAGCTCCCTCTATTAGATGACATCTTATTCTTTCTTAAATAAATAATATTAAATTCTTAAGAATAAATGAAAATCATTCAAAAATACATTACATAAATAATTTTTCAATTGGAAAAGTGTCTCAACAAATTCTTCTTTAAATGTCATGAAAAGTTATGTATAAACAAGGCCTCAACTGTATGAAGACCTACAGAGGATCAATTCCATGGTTGATGACCGATGGAGAATCACTGTTCCCTAGGGATAAAATCCTTGGGAAATTATCAAATCCTAAACAGTTCACCCTAAACACATATACATATGGGAACACTTTTTGGAGTCAGTAATTATAGAAGGTGCATGAACTCCATAGGGAGTGGTGTAGCAAGAGAGGATTCATGGAGTTAGATGGCTGGAAATTGAAAACTATAGCATACTCATGAATGAAAACAGCAAGAAAATATACAAATAGACCACAGAAAAACACGTCAAGCATTATTATAAACAATTCTTAGAATTTATGTGTAGTTACAAAAAATTTGTAACCTAATCCAACCACAGGAAAACGATAACTAAATTAGTATATTATTCTATGATGATTGCCTTATAGAAAAATTCTAGTATTGACTTTCATATGGGAAATGAATTCCAACTGAATGAATTCATGAAAGTAAAAATAACATCTATAGGGGGTAACTCAGTGGTAGAGTCTGCCTAATGTAAATTCCAAACAAGTTTCTTCTGTACACAAACCAAAAATAAATACAAAAAAGATAGCAACCTGACACCTTGTAGAGACAGCAATGGAAGACACTAAAACTCCTCAGATGAATTCCATTCCTTTAGATCATCGAAAAGTTCTATGTTTGAAGAGAGACAAACCAGAGAAAGTACCTGAAATAATTCCTAAACCACATTAATATAGCTAATAATGGAAGGATCATTTTTTCTAACCCCAACAATGACTTTGAAATCATGCATATGTGTCTTTGTCTATATTACTCACTAACATATGTTAATTAATTTTCTTTATCTATTACTAGAAAAAAGTGACACCATCATTAAGAAAATTATTATTATATCACAGAAAAAAATGCAAAAATAAAATGTTTAATGAAAAAATGTGAAAATGATTGATAAAGATTTTTGACAAAGAGGTGATCAACTTATTTTAATGAGAAATATAAGTATAGATACATATTTATTCAGTTAGATAGGATTGTTATATTCAAAATTCTCATTTAGAGATCAAAGTAATTGTTACTTTCCTTATTATTTTTGAAAATAATAAAAATAACTGTGCTAGTTCCATTATCTTAGTATATTTGTTAAACTTCATTTCATGTTTATGAGGATTTACATAAGGGGTTGAGAGCTGGGATTGGAGTCATTATTTAGAATAATTTCATTTTTGAAATTAAAATAAAGGTTCTGAAAAAAGAATTAGGTGATGTTTTAAATAATGATGATACAATATTGAGACTAGCCAATAAAATACTAAATTTCATTCTTGCAAATATTTCAATGACATAATTCTGAGAATAAAAACATTAAAAATACCTGAGCTGAGGGACTAGCTTTCTGAGTTCCTCATTTGAAAAATGTATTCACTTCTTATGTCCATTTTCTTAAAGGGTAGTTTATAATTGCTAACCTTACAGTAGTCATGTATAAATGTTAGCTTCCATTTGCAGGATGTTTGTGAGTGACTTTTTAAAGTACCAACACAGCATGAGGAAATAGGTGCAATTTTCTCAGATATGGCTTAAATTTTAAGGCATCTCACTCCAGAATAGAACAGATTGTTTTCAAAAGTTATCCACTTATATCAATGCACAAAATAAACTTGTGGGTAAATCACAAATAGTCCTTGATAATTAAAAGAAAAGCATATTTTAAAAAGTAGTAATTTTTGTCTGCAGCTATTGTGTGAACTCTTATTTAGACTAATACTTTGTAAAACCTCATTTGAAAGTTTGATCCTTATGAAAATGCAGACAAAATAATAGTACTAAAATTTTATTACAAAAATTAGTTCAAATATGTATGAGAAAATTATTTTTTCAACAAAGAAACCTGCTAGTAGAAGAGAATTTAAATTACACACTCTCAAAAAGCAATCTTCTGTGGTAGACTGTGATTATTTGCACCTGAAGTTCTCAAGCTTTTTGTAGTTCTATGAATACTGATGGCTTTTCATCAGATGGCAGGTTGGTGGCATCTTCATCCATACAACGCTAAGCATCCTTATATTAATGAGGTCTAGGGGAAAGTGTTAAACCATTTGTCTAGTAAGCTATATATGGCTCCTGGTTTTTTGATAGGTTTACAATAATTCCATGTTTTCATCTATTCCTAATATACTTTGTAAGGTTGTAGGTGAATTTTTTTACAGTTATTGGAATGAGATATCCATAAGTCTGTCCCACATGGTATGTGTTGCACAGGAAATATCTGTCCTGCAATTAAGCTAATGTGGAACCAAAAATAACCCACTTGAAAAATGGGTTGCAAAACTAAACAGAATACTCAGAAGAATCTCAAATGGCCAAAAGTATTTAAGGAAGTTCTCAACATCATTAATCATCAGGGATATGCAACTCAAAATGACTCTGACATACCATGCTACACCTGTCAGAATGACTAAGATCAAAAATACTGAGGACAGCTTATGTTGGAGAGAATGTGCTGTCAAGGGATAACTGCTCTACTGCTGATGGAGTGCAAACTTGTACAGCCACTTTAGCAATCAATATAGCTGTGTCTCAGAAAAATGCAAATCAATCTACTTCAAACCAAGCTATACCAATCTAGGTCATATACCCAAAGGATATTCAATCATATTTCAAATATGTTTATAGCAGCATTGTTTGTAATCACCAGAACCTGGAAACAATGTAGATTCCTCTCAACCAAAGAATGGATAAGGTAAATGTGGTACATTTACACAGTGGAGTATTACACAGGTGATTAAAAAATGACCTCATGAAATTTGCAAGCAAATAGATAAAACTAGAAAGAAAAATCATTCTGAGTGAAGTTACCCAGACCCAGAAAGAATATCATGATATGCACTCACTCATAGGTAGATATTAGAAGTAAAGTACAGCATTACCAATGTTCAATCCACAATCCCAGAGAAACTGGATAACAGAGAGGACGCCCAAAGGGATGCATGGATTTTCCTGGGCAGGGGATATAAAAATATCTTCTGGGTAAATTGGGGGTGAAGGTGGTTTTGGGAGATAGGACTTGAAGGAGGGGGTTAGACAGACTGGTCAGAGAGGAGCGTTGAGGACAGAACAGAGATGGAGGGTAACAAAACTGACATCTTGATGTCCTGATGGGACAATAAAAATATAATAAAATTAATTTAAATAAATAAAGACTTCAGTATGAATAATAATGCCCTATTAGACCTTGGAAATGATTGGTTTTTCAGTAACCTATGCTTCTGTTCTTAGTATCTACTTCCATGATGTAGTTTATTCTCCAAACCAAACAGTTTCTTCTATCCTTACACATATGCAATTCTTTTCTAGAAAATATTAGTATGGAGACATAAAATAGTGAAAATTTCAGTAATATCCTGTATAAAAATTCATAATCCGAGAGAGAGAGAAAGAGAGAGAGAGAGAGAGAGAGAGAGAGAGAGAGAGAGAGAGAGAGAGAGAGAGAGAGAGAATTATTTGGATACTAGTTGGGCACTGGAGCACAGATGCTCTGGTAATCTCTAGGAACTTGAAGTCTACACTGAGGCCTAAACTAGTGGTTATTAGATTATTAACTTTCCCAAATGGAATGTACTAGACTAGTTAGGAAAAAAACTGAATATTTCAGTCATCATTCTCCTGGCTTAATTTTAGATGAATTTCCTGGGGTGCAAAAATGCATATGAGGTAGAAAATTATTTGAGAGTTGGGGGTCTTCTTACTTGTATAGCTGATATAATCCACTTAAGGGATTCTTCATTCAGGGAACTATAATATTCATAAACCGTGTTACCTAAGTTTCCATAAGAAAACACAGTAGACTCATTTGTTCAACTGGAAGAGAATAATTGCTTTGGTTCTTGCTGCCCTCTTTATTTGGGGTTAACATAACTATTTTCACACATCTCCTAGAAAAACTGTATAACAGTATGCATTGCTTTTGTTTTTCATTATAAATAAACTTAGAGTACTTAATCCCATATTTATTTTATTGAGGTGCTATGTAGAAATGTTGATGATGATAATTTGGAAACTACTCTAAAAACATGCGTATTATTTTTCTGGATTTGTAGGAGCTAATGTAAGCAAATACCTCTGATTGGGTCTTTTATCACGTAGTTCACATGCTTCTTTAAAATGACTGTATTAGATCTATTGCGAGATACTTTGCATTAAATTTTTTTTTCATCCTCATGTGTATAAAATGTCATACATTTTGTTTATGTGTATGATATAAATGTTTTTATCTCACATAATTTCAAATTTGTGCTATGTGTTATTGAAGCATATATAAATAATTTTTCTTGGGGCAGTATCACATCAATATCATTTTCAGAGAAACTTTTGACTTTCAGGAAGTTCTATAATTCAACAGCATATTCATTTACTTACAATGTCAGAACAATTTCTAATGTGTATTGTGAATGGGTGTTATTTAAAAATTCACTTGCTGGGAGTTGTCTTTTATGAGTTGTCCTTATGCACTCCCATACTGGCCACTTACATATTTCATCTGTACTATTACACAGTTGAAATTATAGTGAAAGACAAGAGTTCATATTTGAAGTGCCATTGTTGTACAGTATTTGTGTTATATCAAAAATAATGATCAAAGATTAGTCAAAGGTTAAGGAAGAAAGCATCAGTAAAACAACCAAATACAAACATGAAACTGGCAATTAAGGTTAGAAGTATATAATAAATGTCAGAATTTTTTCTTCATGATAGAGTGTCTGCTACTGTTGAATGTGAAAAATCAAAGGTAATAGTGCAAAAATTAATTTTGTTCATATAGACATTTGTGGCAGACACAATATCACATATTTTTAATGGGCCTTGATAGTGGCCAGCAAAACAGACTTATTAAGACCACTCAATTCACTTCCGGCCACTGAAAGCTTACTTAGAAAAATAGTGGATGACTAGTTTTCCCTACTTAGAAATATTTTGAAAATCAAAGCCTTTGTTTTCCTACTTCAGAACATTGGGTTCCCAATCTAACACCTATTTTTTTTCTTACACAGTATAATCGCAGACCTGTACCTGAAGAATCCAAAATACTTTTATTGCTTAACTTGACACAATTCTGTCTTATTTGTCCTATGCTGGTTTTCTCACTATCTGATGGGCTTTACAAATCTTTCAAAATCTTTCTTCTAACTATCTTAGGTCATCATATTATCATGTCATAACTTTTATAAAGTGCATCTTTACTCTTCATTTTCTAATTCCTTTATTACATAATTTTTAAGTTCTTAAACTTGAGCTCAAGTGAACTTGGGACAATAACCTGGGAGATTGCATTGGACTCACCTTGGCCCTCTGCATAGCTCTGAGAGTTGAGTGGCTTGGTCCTCATGTGGGGCTCCTAATAGAGGGAGTCTCTGACTCTTTTGGTGGCTTTTAGATCCTGTTTGTGATACTGGGTTGCCTTCACCAACCTTGGTATAAGATGAGGTGTTTGTTCTTGCTGTAGCTTGATAGACCATATTTTGTGAATATCCATGGGAAGCCTGCCCTTTTCTGAGTAGAAGCCGAAGGGAAGTGAATGGGGGAGAGACAGAGGTAGGGGAAGGGGCTTATAGGAGAGCAGCAAAGAAACACTGTGGTTGGGGTGTAAAATTAATAAATATGTTAATTTAAAAAGATATTTTTATTTACTATTTTATATAAAATTATAATCTTCTTTCTTTTCTTCAACTCTTACAAGATATATTCTATCTCCCCTTCAGGTCTTTCTCTACCTTGAAAAAAGTCAAAGTAAACTAATCAAAATTAGATTAAAAATACCAAAACCAAACAAAATAAAACAAAAAAACACAGATTCCATTTTGCATTTGCCGGACTGGAGTGTGTTTGATAAATCCCGTGTCACTCATTGGTGGAAACTAATTTTCCCTTCCCAGAAGGCATCAAATAACCAATAGCTTCTTGATTAATGTTGGAACATTGTTTCCACTTCCACCTATCCATACTTGAATAACTTTCTGATTTTGAAACTGAATGTCTTGTGGTGCTGTCACATGTGTATCAACTTTTTGTGTCTTGGAGATGGGGTAAAGGAGGGAATATCAACAGGGATAGCTAACAATAAAGCCTTACGGAAAATCCATGTAGGAACCATCTACTGTATAAGCTTCCCAAATACATGGATATAAGAATAGAACTTAAATGCAGTCACAATATAATGGGGAAGACTTGAAATATAATGCACCCAGTAAAACCTCCAGTGCCAAGAAGGTTTACATGGTGTTGAGTTGTGATTATAGAGGTTCCATAGATTCTTGCTAACCAAAATAAGTCTGCTGACAAAACTATTGGTTACATTCTACAGCTTGAGGTTAAGGCCCTTGTCATTTACTTGTGCCATCAAACCTGGAGAAATCTAGCTGATGCCTAACTAGAGGCTTCATTCCTTATGATTTAAGTTCATCGTTCTGGAAGCTTATGGGGAATGTTCTTCTGTGTATGTGTTTATCTTATTGATTGATGAATAAAACACTGTTGACCAATAGGGTAGCAAGATACATAGGATATTATGAGGATTCTGGGAAGTGTAGGCAGATAAGAGTTATCATGTGATCCAAGGAAGTTATGTAGCTGGGATTAATCAGAATATAAGCAGGGGCAGACAAGAAATCACTCACTTCCCTTCTCTGCTGAGATGCTGAGCAGTCAATATATAACAAAGCAGTTGAAGGTCGAGCATTCCCTAGTAAGCTAAGGTCACATGGAAATACATGGATTAATAGAAAATGGGTTAATAATTAAGACATTTCATCCCAAATACACAAAAGAGGGCCTAGACCCTCCTTCAAAAGATATGACAGATTTTGATGATCTCCTGTGTAAGGCCTCACTATCTTTGAGGGTAGGTTGGGGGGGGGGAGTGGGAGGATGGGAGGGCAGCAGAATAAGGGAATTGATAAGTAAAATAAGATTACCATAAAGTAAATAAAAACTAAAAATACAAAAATATAATCAAGACAGACCTAGTCAATAAGAAACCATAGCTACCAGTCAAGATTTTCATAATAAGCCCTCCAAGACCCCAACCCCAGCGAGTCCAGCTTCAGGTGAGATTGGGTCTCCGGCAAGGACTGCCTGCCCTACCCCCATCCCGCTTGATCTTTGGGGCCTCTAACAGCATCCAGAAGACCCGCCCACACAGGAAAGACATCAGCCCCTCCAAGACCCCAACCCCAGCAAGTCCAGCTTCAGGTGAGATTGGGTCTCCAGCGGGACCACCTGCCGATCCCCCATCCCCCTTGATCTTTGGGGCCACTCCTGGCATCCAGAAGACCCGCCCACACAGGAAAGACATCAGCCCCTCCAAGACCCCAACCCCAGTGAGTACAGCTTCAGGAAAGACATCAGGCCTTCCAAGACCCCAACCCCAGCGAGTCCAACTTCAGGAAAGACATCAGCCCTTCCAAGACTCCAACCCCAGTGAGTACAGCTTCAGGAGACCTGCCCACACAGCAAAGAAGTCAACAATTCCAAGACCCCAACCCCAGTGAGACTAGCTTCAGGAAAGACATCAGCCCTTCCAGGACCCAAACTCTGTGTCAGCATCCCCAGCTTCAGCTGCAGGAAGGAAGGAGACCAGTGGAGACGGAAAGACCCCACCAGCACCCACTGAAAGAAGAGATGGGAAGAAGACAGAATAAGAGATCACTCAGCAATAGAAACACCAACATGACCCCACCAGAATCCAGAGATCCAACACCAGCAAGACCCGAAAAGCACAACATAGACAAAGAAGAGGAGACAGACCTTAAAAATTATTTCATGAAGATGATGGAGACCCTCAAAGAAGAAACGGGGAAATCCCTTAAAGAAATAGAAGAAAAAACAAACAAAAAATCCATGAAATGGGGGAAAAATTCAAGAAATAAACAAATCTCTCAAAGAATCTAAAGAGCACCAAGAAAGAACAACCAAAAAAATGAAGGAAACAACTCAAACAGTTGAAGGATTGAAAGCCGAAATAGAAACGATAAAGAAAACACAGAATGAAGGGATGCTGGAAATAGAAAAGCTCGGTAAACGGTCTGGAACTACAGATGCAAGTATCACCAATAGAATACAAGAGATAGAAGAGAGAGTCTCAGGTGTTGAAGACTCATTAGAGGATATAGAGTCGTCAACCAAAGAAAATCTCAAAACCAACAAATCCTTAACACAAAATATCCAGGAAATATGGGACACCGTGAAGAAGCCAAACCTGAGAATAATAGGTATAGAAGAAGGTGAAGAAATTCAACTTAAAGGTACAGAAAACATATTCAACAAAATCATAGAAGAAAACTTCCCTAACCTAAAGAAAGATATGCCTATGAAAGTACAAGAGTCTTACAGAACACCAAATAGGCTCGACCAGAAAAAGAAGTCACCATGCCATATAATAATTAAAACATCAAACCTACAGAGTAAAGAGAAAATATTAAGAGCAGCTAAAGAAAAAGGCCAAGTAACACACAAAGGCAGACCTATGCGAATTACACCTGACTTCTCAATGGAAACGATGAAAGCCAGAAGATCCTGGACAGATGTCCTATAAATGCTAAGGGAACAAGGATGCCAGCCCAGACTACTATATCCAGCAAAGCTCTCAATTACCATAAATGAACAAAACAAAATATTCCATGACAAAGCCAGATTTAAACAATATGTATCCATGAATCCAGCTCTACACAAAATGCTAGAAGGAAAACCTAGAGCCAAGGAAGATAACTACATTCACAAAGACACAGGCAATATATAATCACACTTTACAAAACACCAAAAGAAAAAGGGAGGAGAAACTACACAAAATAACTTCACTAACAATAAATCAAGCACAAACAAGGATCACCAATGAATGGTCATTAATATCCCTCAATGTCAACGGCCTCAACTTGCCTATAAAAAGACACAAACTAGCAGAATGGATACGAACACAGAACCCTTCCTTCTGCTGCATACAAGAAACACATCTCAACATCAAAGACAGACGTTATCTCAGAGCAAAGGGTTGGGAAAAGATCTTCCAATCAAACGGTCCCAAGAAACAAGCGGGTGTAGCAATCCTAATATCTAACAAATTAGACTTCAAATTAAAATCAATCAAAAGAGATGAAGAAGGACACTTCATATTCATCAAAGGAAAAAAACATCAAGACTAAATTTCAATTTTAAACATCTACGCCCCAAATACAAAGGCACCTACATTCGTAAAAGAAACATTACTAAAGCTCAAAATGCACATAAAATCTCACACACTAATAGTAGGAGACTTCAACACACTGCTCTCACCGCTAGACAGGACCTCCAGACAGAAACTTAACAAAGAAACAAAGGAACTAATAGAAGTTATGACCCAAGTGGGTTTAACAGACATCTATAGAACATTCCACCCAAATACAAAGGGATACACCTTCTGCTCGGCACCACATGGAACCTTCTCTAAAATTAACCACATAATAGGAAACATAGCAAATCTCCACAGATACAAAAAAATTGGAATAAACCCCTGCATCTTATCAGACCACCATGCATTAACATTAGAATTCAACAATAACATAAATCGCAGAAACCCTACAAACTCATGGAGATTGAACAATGCACAATTGCACCATCCCTGGGTAAAGGAACAAAAAAATATTAAAGACTTCCTCGATTTCAATGAGAATGAAGACACAACATACACAAACTTATGGGACACTTTGAAAGCAGTGCTGAGAGGAAAGTTTATAGCACTAAGTGCCCACATGAAAAAGCTGGAGAAGAGTCATACTAGAGAATTAATAGCCCAGCTGAATGTTCTAGAACAAAATGAAGCAAACTCCCCCAGGAGGAGCAGATGCCAGGAAATAATCAAATCGAGGGCTGAAATCAATCAAGTAGAAACCAGAAAAACACTGAGAAGAATCAATGAAACAAAGACTTGGTTCTTTGAGAAAATCAACAAAATAGACAAACCTCTGTCCAAACTAACCAAAAGACAGAGGGAGAGCATGCTAATTAACAAAATCAGGGATGAAAAAGGGGACATAACAACAGACTCTGAGGAAATCCAGAGAATCATCAGGGCATACTTTGAAAATCTGTACTCCACAAAATTTGAAAATTTAAAGGAAATGGACAATTTCCTGGATAGATTCACTTGCCAAAACTAAATCAAGAACAGATAAACAATCTAAACAGACCTATAACCCCTAATGAAATAGAAGCAGTCATCAAAAGTCTCCCAAATAAAAAAAGCCCAGGCCCAGATGGCTTCAGTGCAGAATTCTACCAGAAATTCAAAGAAGAGCTAATTCCAATACTCGTCAAAGTATTCCACACAATAGAAGCAGGAGGCTCACTGCCAAACTCTTTCTATGAGGCTACAATTACCTTGATACCCAAGCCACACAAAGACACAACTAAGAAAGAGAACTATAGACCAATTTCCCTCATGAACATTGATGCAAAAATACTCAATAAAATACTCGCAAACCGGATTCAAGAACACATCAGAAAAATCATCCACCATGATCAAGTAGGCTTCATCCCAGGAATGCAGGGATGGTTCAACATTAGAAAATCTATCAATGTAATCCACCATATTAACAATCTGCGAAAGAAAAACGACATGATCATCTCACTAGATGCTGAAAAAACCTTTGAAAAAATCCAGCACCCCTTCATGATAAAGGTCTGAGAGAGATCAGGGATAACAGGAATGTACCTGAATATAATAAAAGCAATATACAGTAAACCAACAGCTAACATCAAACTAAATGGAGAGAAACTCAAAGCAATTCCTCTAAAATCAGGAACAAGACAAGGCTCTCCACTCTCTCCATATCTCTTCAATATTGTACTTGAAGTTCTACCTACAGCAATAAGACAACAAAAGGAGATAAAGGGGATACAAATAGGAAAAGAAGAGGTCAAACTTTCACTATTTGCAGATGATATGATAGTTTACATAAGTGACCCAAAAAACTCCGCAAGGTTACTCCTAGAGCTGATAAACACCTTCAGCAATGTGGCAGGATACAAGGTAAACTCAAAAAAATCAGTGGCCCTATTATATACAGATGATGAACTGACTGAGAAAGAAATCAGAGAAACATCACCCTTTACAATAGCCAAAAACAGCATCAAGTATCTGGGGATAATGTTAACCAAGGAAATTAAAGAACTGTATATCAAGAACTTTGTGTCTTTAAAGAAAGAAATAAAAGAAGATGCCAGAAAATGGAAAGATCTCCAATGCTCTTGGATTGGTAGGATCAACATAATAAAAATGGCAATCTTGCCAAAAGCAGTCTACAGATTCAATGCAATCCCTATCAAAATTCCATCACAATTCTTTAAGGACCTGGAAAGAACATTAATCAACTTTATGTGGAAGAACAAAAGGCCCAGGATAGCTAAAACATCCCTATACAATACAGGAACTTCAGGAGGCATCACCATACCTGACTTCAAGCTCTATTATAGAGCTATAGTCCTGAAAACAGCTTGGTATTGGCACAAAAATAGGCAGGTAGACCAATAAAACTAATTGAAAGCTCTAATTTTAACCCACACACCTATGAACACTTGATTTTTGACCAAGAAGCTAAAACTGTACAATGGAAAAAAGAAAGCATCTTTAACAAATGGTGCTGGCATAACTGGGTACTGGTATGCAGAAGACTGCAGATTGATCCATGTTTATCGCCTTGTACAAAACTTAAGTCCAAATGGATCAAAGATCTCAACATAAATCCAGCCACACTGAAACTTTTAGAAGAGAAAGTGGGAGATACTCTTCAACGAGTTGGTACAGGAGACCACTTCCTAAACATAACACCAGTGGCACAGGCACTGAGATCGACAATTAACAAATGGGGCCTTCTGAAACTATAAAGCTTCTGTAAGGCAAAGGACACAGTCAAAAAGACAAAAAGGCAGGCCACAGAATGGGAAAAGATATTTACTACCCCTACATCTGACAGAGGGCTAATCTCCAAGATTTGCAAAGAACTCAAGAAACAAGTCTCCAAAACACCAAAGGATCCAATTAAAAGGTGGGGTACAGAGCTAAATAGAGAATTCTCAGTAGAGGAGGCTAAAATGGCCAAGAGACACTTAAGAAAGTGCTCAACATCCTTAGCCATCAGGGAAATGCAAATCAAAACAACTCTGAGATACCATCTTACTCCTGTCAGAATGGCTAAAATCAAAAACACCGAAGACAATTTATGCTGGAGAGGATGTGGAGAGAGAGGAACACTCCTCCACTGCTGGTGGGATTGCCGACTCATACAGCCTCTTTGGAAATCAGTATGGAGATTCCTCAGGAAAATGGGAATTAATATACCACTAGACCCAGCAATTCCAATCTTAGGCATATATCCAAATGAGGCAAGTTCATACAACAAGGGCATCTGCTCCACTATGTTCATATCAGCATTATATTTAATAGCCAGAACCTGGAAGCAACCTAGATGCCCCTCATTTGAAGAGTTGATAGAGAAAATGTGGTACATTTACACAATGGAGTATTACTCAGCAGAAAAAAACAATGGAATCTTGAAATTTGCAGGGAAATGGATAGCACTGGAAGAAACCATCCTGAGTGAGGTAACCCAGTTGCAAAAAGACAAACATGGTATGTACTCACTCATATATGGATTTTAGACATGGATCAGGATAGTGCCAGTTTGCACTTCCACTGATAGAGAGTCTGGGAAACAGGAAAGAACCTAAAAGATATGCATATATGCATAGTACCCAAGAGAAGAGGATGGAGACCAGATCCCCTGAATGGATGGGGAACATGGAGAGGGGTGGGGGGGAGTAGGACCTGGGAAGAAGAGAGGGTGTGAAGAGGAAGAGAGTTGGTTTTGGGGGAAAAGGAAGTTGAGGGGGTGGGGTAGAATTGGGGAAGTGGGAATCATAGCATCGAATACAGATCAGGCACCAGAGCAACCTCGAGTGATCTAAAGGGATAACACCAATTGGCAAGCTAGGCAATAGTGGAGAGACCACCTCGAATGCCCATTCCTGATAATGAACTTGATGTCTATAACCATCCGGGAGCCTTCATCTGTTGACTGATGGAAGCAGAGGCAAATACACAATTAATCACTGAACTGAACCCAAGAAACCCAGTGACAGAGAGAGAGGAGTGATGAGCAAATTGACAAAAATGGGCTGGCAAATCCAGCAGAGACAGCTGATCTGAACATGGGAGAGCTCTTGGACCCCAGACTGACAGTGGGGAGGCCAGCATGGGACTGATCTGGACCCCCCAAATGTGAGTGTCAGCAAGAAGGCCTGGGCAACCTATGGGGCCCTGAGCTGTGGATCAGTGTCTATCCCTGATATACAAACAGTCTTCGTGTGCCTATAGCACAAAGAGGGATGCTCTCTCAGCCTGGACTCTTAGGGGAGTGCCTGGACCCTACCCAGAGTAAAATGACAGACTCTGATATCCCCTATGTGGAAGGATTTGGCAATAGGGTGGGAGGGTGGGGTGGAAGGGGAGTGCGGGAGGAGGGGAGTGAGAGGGAACTGGGATTGACATGTAAAACAAGCTATTTAAAATTTTAAAAAAATGATAAAAAAAGATTTTCATAATAAATATAGTGTCTGTGTGCTTCTTTGGGGCAGAGAATGGCAACAGAATCTGCTTGCTGGTCCAGAAACATTTACATTACTGAAAGATATTATAAAACCACATGGCAGGGCAGATCCATGCCCAGGAGACACTAAGAAACACAAATTAGGCTCTATGTTTTATAGTTGTTTCTATTCTTTTAATTTCTCCCCCGTTTTTATGAAATTAGATGTTTTTCCTCATTCAATAGATCTTGATTATAATTTTCACTCTTTCTGCTCCTGCCAATTTCTCCCTTCCTTCCCACCCATCATGACTCACTCACTCTCTAGCTTTCATTACAAGTGTACAGGCTTCTCAGAGATAAGGACAAAATATTACAAAATAAAGAAGATAAAACAGAAAGTGTTACTTCAATGTTGAACAAGGAAAATCTATAGAAGAAAAATCCCCAAGAGAAGTTACGAAAATAAGAGACCCACTTATTCAAAAATTCACAGAGGATGTGTTATAGATCACGTAGTCCTGGTGCTTGTTGTTTGTTTCTCTGTGAGTTCATATAAGCTTTTCTCAGTTGACCCAAAGCCCTTGTTCTGCTGGTATCCTTCATCCCTTCTTACTGCCTCGCATTTCATGAGTTTTCCTAAGCCTTGAGGTTAGGCATTTGATGGAAACATGACATTTAGAGTTGTGAGTTCATGTATCTCTGTTTCTGACTCTTTCTCTCTCTGCCTATCTCTGTCTCTCTGTCTCTGTCTCTGTCTCTGTTTCTGTCTCTGTCTCTCTCTCTCTCTCTCTCTCTCTCTCTCTCTCTCTCTCTCTCTCTCTCTCTGTGTGTGTGTGTGTGTGTTTGTGTTGTCTGATTGTGTTTGTATTTTTCCCATCTGCTGTAGGAGGAAAATACGATGATGATGGCTGAATAAGGCACTGATCTATGAGTACAGCAGAATGTATTTAGGAGTCTTTTTGTCACTACTTATTTTATTATCTGTTTTGTTTTTAAAGCCAGTATTATTTGCTTTTTACTCTAGGCCTCTTGCATATCTAGTCTCCAGTTCTCTGTATCTCCCAAGCAGTGTGTTGTATGGATTTCATCTCATGTAAGCCAAATCAGATAGTGGTTGGTTACTCCTACATGCTTTTTGCCAACATTGCCTTAGCATATTTTGCAGACAAAACTATATTGTACATAAAAAACTTTGTGGCTGGGTTGTTATTTATACTTCTCTTTGGTAGCCTAGAGAGGACTGTTGTAGGGGTGAGCCCATCAGCTGATGAAGTTATAATGCTGTCTGCAAAAGGAGCTCTAGGATATTTATTGAATACAGAATTTACATACAGGGAAATAGGAGCTCTAGGAATGTGGCTAGCTTCCGAGAGAGAGAGAGAGAGAGAGAGAGAGAGAGAGAGAGAGAGAGAGAGAGAGAGAGAAGAGAGAGCTTTTCCTTTTCCTTTCATTTATATAACACCTCTCCCATGCACCTCTGTCTAGTCCCAATGGATGGGCTCACCCTTACCTACTATTTTCTTCCAAAGACAATAGACCATAAGACAGAAAGTTCTATCTAGGCACTAGCTTGACCTCTCCATGTTCAGTGAGTTGCATGGGTGTTCTCTTTAGCAGTGGGTTCTCACTGTCAGCATATGGAGGGCAAGATTTTGTCATGGCAATGCCAGGGTTTGAGGAAATGCCATGTGACTTCTTTGACAAACAATTCAATTGGATATAACCGAGTCCTGGTACTAGAAGCATCCTTTGGTATAAAAGATGTCCAGATGGTAGTCAGTATCCCTCATTTGTATACTTCATTAGGATTACCTTCATATATTTTAGGAAGTTTCTATTACAGGAGTATTCCACAGTGCCCCTAAAATGAACCTTTATTCTATAAAGCTAGAAAATTTTGTGCTTTTTCCAAGAGAGAGAAAACATGAAGTTGGATGCATACGCAAGAGAGGGAATTTGGGAGGAGTGGAGTTAGTGGAGGGGAATGAATAGGATAAAATATACTACATGAAATTCTACCTTAATAGGTATATATAATATATACACATTATAATAGGTATATATGTACATATATACATACAAAATACATGTTAAGCTAGAATTATATATACACATATATAAAATCTAAGTATTTACCTGGAGGAATCTACCCTTTATTAAATAATTGCTAAAGTAGCTAGATTTTCATTCAAAGTAAATAGTAGCATATATGGGCATGTTTATAACATAGGAATGAATTCTAATTGATGAAAAAATTGTCTGAATAGGCAATGTAGCATGTGATGTTTTATTTACAAGGCAAGTACAGACAAATTCATATCATTTGGCAGAAATGAAACTATGTTTCTGAGTACAGATTCTGGTATTTTGATACAGGTATTAGGGAATAGTTTGAAAATAATGTAAATTTTATCTCATATTTTACAGTGAATACAGAAGTATAATAATTAGATGTGAGTAAGCACTTGAAAGAAAATTAAATTATTTAATGTATTTAAGAAAATTGAAAATCTTATTTCAAAAGTTTGAAACAACAAAGGATTTTGCTTACCTATTCATTGCACAGACTTCTTCAAATTGATACTTTGTGTCAATTTAAAACAAATGCTTCTTGGATTTCTCTTTTAGAAAGACTTCACCAGGGCGTTGGTGGGACATGCTTTTAATTCCAGCACTAGGGAGGTAGAGGCAGGCAGAATTTTTTTTTTTTTTTGGTTTTACGAGACAGGGTTTCTCTGTATTGTTTTGGAGGCTGTCGGTCCAGCCCAGCCTCGAACTCACAGAGGTCCGCCTGCCTTTGCCTCCCGAGTACTGGGATTAAAGGCGTGTGCCACCACCGCCCGGCTGAGGCAGGCAGATTTTTATGTGTTCCAGGCCAGCCTGGTCTCCAGAGTGAGTTCCAAAGCAATACAGTGAGATCCTGTCTCGAAAAAAAAAAAAAAAGACTTCAACAAGGACAACCTTCAGGTTTCAAGGAATGACCATGAGGAGGACATGTCTAAAGGATAGGTATATGTTACTGTCTTCGAAGAACCCACAAACGGCTGCGATGGTGAGTTCTAGTTGCCATTTGGACAAACCTAGTATCAACTGGGAGAAATATCTGTGGGCATGTCTTTGGATATGTCTTCCCTACATTATTTGAGTTGAAAGTCCTGTCCACTATGGCTGGCACAATTAACTAGGCATATGATTCTGGACTATTTGAATGGGAAAAATAAAACAAGCACTAAATGCATGCATTGCTCTCTGATTATCTGCTTTAAGATCCTGCCACTGTGACCACTCTGTCATGACTGGCATTTGTTAGTGACTTTGTGCAGATTGAACAGTGAATTTCTACTCTTAAAATTCCATGTTTTACAGAAAATTCCCCATGTCAAAATCTTAATTACAAAAGTGATATGTAGAATATAAAAAATACAAGAATTCTAGAGAAGATTACATGAGTCTTATGGAAAGAAACTGTTGCTTTTATAGAAGAAATTCCTGATCAGTTCTGACAATTTTCACCATTTTCAGACACAAGAAAAAATCACTACTTATGAACCGTTGCCATAGACAGTAATTAAATTTACAAAACCTGAGAACTCACTAGATATTGAATCCACAGGCACATTGATATTGGGCATTCTAATCTCCAGAATGGTGAACCATATCCATTTGTATCTAAGTAACAAATTAATTGAAATTCTTATTAGGACAAGAAACATCTGAGATATTTCTATTTTAATAGCTTTCTCTTATTGTTACCTCCAAGACCAGTGATTCTTATCCTCAGCTTTTCAATTAAAAAAATCAAAAAACAAAACCCCATAAATTGTTGTATTAGTTCTTTCTCTAACAAGGTAAACTAAAATTATATCTCACTTTCCCTTGTCTATGAAATGAAAGATATTTGCAGAAGTTAAATGAAATTAATTAGCCAGAGAGATTCAAATGTTTTGAAAGTAATTTTATATAAAGATATAACATTTGTAATAACCATATAGGAAATAAAAAAGCAAAATGAATATATTTAAGTAATAAATATGATAAATTATAAGTTAAGTATCAGGCATAAATGAAAAGAAAAATTATATAACTTGCATGTATGTGCTCCTGCAAATTTATTGGTTAGAATTTAAACTAGGATAGAATAGTAATAGGTTTGGCTTGTTGATAATAAATGAATTTGATAAAAGCATGTCCAGCCATGTAGAAAGAAAGAATTCACACCTTAAACAATTGTTATATCTTTATAAATTGTCAAACATAGTAATGGAATTTCACAACTTTGCAAAGAATAAGAATAATAAATCAATAAGTATTGGATAACAAATATTTGCAGCAATATCCTGAATAAGAAATGCAAATCATACTTCTAAATGTCAAATATCATAATTTTACATCACAAAATCCAGTAAATAGAAAAATTAAAGAGGAAAAATCCAGTAAATAGAAAAATGAATAAGGAAAAATAGATATATTAAAGCTCATAAAACAGCAGGAACTCAAGATAACATTGTAAAATACTTTGTAATGTGACAAAGATACAAATAGAAGCCCAATAGGTTAGTGCAATCTTTAATCCCAGCTCCCCAGAGAAATAGGCACATCAATCTCTGTGAGTATAACGCTAGCCTGGTCTACAAAGAGACTTCTATGGCAGTTAGAGCTACTAAACAGAACTTGTGTCAATAAAATAAAGTTGCTGCTTCAATAAGCAAAGATGAAATAAAATAGTATTATAAAATATATATTATTATATTGACTAGGTCATAGTATAACCATATAATATTGCAAACAGACTGTATATGGTAAACAAATATATAATGTTTTCACAGTCAGGTTAATCCAGGCTACTCCATTAAGGTACTGAGTGGTAAAAAAAAATTGTATTGCTATTTGGTCTGGAATCTGGGAAATTTTATATCAACATGTTTTCTGATTCAGTGTCTGTGAAGGAACCTGTTTCTCATTTGCATATTAGATTTTCTTGCCATGGCTTCACATAGCACAGGAAGGTGGACATAAAAGATTTTAACGATAGTTCAGGATTTAAATCCACTATTCAAAATCAAAGAGATTCAGCAGATGCAGAAATTCACAACTAACAAATGGGTCAAGTTCATCGAGTACAATCGAAGTGAGGGAGTAGCAATAATATGAACAAAGGAATCAGAACCAAGAGGGGAAACCTACAGAATCAGCTGACCTGAGCTAGTGAGAGATTACTCATCCAACTCTAACAGTTGGAGACCCTACATGAGACCAAACCAGACTCATTAATATAGGTGACAATGGTGTGACTGTGACAATATATGAGGCCACTGGCAGTGGGTTCAAGATCTAACATTAATGTGCAAACTGATTTAGTGGAGCCTATTCTATATGGAGAGAGTCCTTGTTCAGCTTACAGACATGGGTGTGGGAGTAGAGATGAGCCTTGGTTCTGCCTCAACCAGATGATGGGACAGACTCAGTAGACTTCCTGGGGGAGGCCTTACCCTCTCCAAGGAGCAGATGGTAGGTGAGGGAGGAGTTGGTGGAGCAGGAGGAGAGGAGGATGTGGAAATGGTTTAAAAAAACAATTAATAAATGGGACCTCCTGAAACTGAGAAGCTTCTGCAATGCATAGGACAAAGTCAGCAAAACAAAACAGTAGATAACAGAATAGGAAAAGATCTCCAACCCAACATCTGACAGAGAGATGATTTCCAAAATATACAATGAACTCAAGAAGCTAGTCACTAAAAAACTGAACAATACAATTAAAAAGTGGGGTATAGAACTATATAGATTATTCTCAATACTGGAATCCAAAATGGCTAAAAGACACTTAAGAAACTGCTCAATATCCTTAGCCATCATGGAAATGAAACTCCAAATAACTCTGGCCAGAAAGGCTAAGATCAAAAACACCAAAGACAGTCTATGCTGGAGAGAATGTGGAGAAAGAGGGACACTCCTCCATTGCTGATGGGAGTCCAAACTTGTACAGCCACACTGGAAATCAGTATGGTGGATTCTTAGGAAAATGTGAATGAGTCTACCTCATGATCCAGAAATCCCTCTTCTGGGCATATACCCAAAGAATGCACATTCATACAGCATGGACTATGTTCATAGCAGTGTTGTTTGTAATAGCCAGAACCTAGAAACAACCTAGATGCCCTTCAACTGAAGAATGGATAGAAAACTGTGTTACATCTACACAATGGAGTACTACTCCGCAGAAAAAAAATAACAATGGAATCTTGAAATTTTTAGCCAAATGGATGGAACTAGAAGAAACCATCCTGAATGAGGTAACCCAGTCACAAAAAGACAAATATAGTATGTACTTACTCATATATGGATTTTAGGCTCAGAGAAAGGGATTACCAGCCTACAGTCCATACCACCAGAAGAGCTAAAAAACAAGGAAGACATCAGGAGAAAAACTCATGGTTCCCCCAAAGAAGGCAAAGGGAACAAGAACTCCTGAACAAATTGGGATCAGGGGGGAGGGAGAGGTGGGAGATTTGAAAGAAGAGAAGGTAAGAAGGAGGGGAGGAGAACAGGAGGACTGAGACAGAGGAAGAATAGAGGAGGGCAAGAAAGGAGATGCCTTGATGAAGTGAGCCACTATAGGTTTGGAGAGAGGTCTGGCACAGAGGAAAAGGTAGGGGATTCACAGGAATAACCTCAACTAAGTATCTAGGCAGTGGTGGAGAACCTGCTTTTGATGCTCTTCCCCTATAATGAGATTGATGTCTACCTTGGTTACCATTCGTAGAGCCTTGACCCTTAGCTGATTGAAGCAGAAACAGGCATCCATATCTAAGCACTGAGCCATACTCCTGGGGATCCAGTTGCAGAGAGGGAGGAGAGATGACAAAATGAACCAAGATGGAATTGGAGATTCCCGCAGAAACAGTTGACCTGACCTAATGGAGCACGCAGATCCTAGTTGTAAAGCAGGGAAACCAGCATTGGACCAAACTAAGCCCTTGGCGAGGAGGCCATGACAGGCTATGTAACCTCTAACAGTGGAGCCAAGGTATATTCCTATGCCAAAAATGGACTGGGGGAGCCTATTCCCAAAGGAGAGATATTATTGCAGCCCAGATACCGAAAGAATGGCCAGTGTCCTCCCCCAAGTGATGTTATGGACTTTGATGATCTTCTGTGCAGGGTCTCACTATCCCAGGGGAGTGGGTGGTTCATGGGTTGGGGGGTTGGTGGAAAATATGGGCAAATAGGAGGATGAGGGAATGGGGCACAGGTATGTAATTTTCTTTAAAATAAAAAATTTTGTGGCAAAAAATAAATAAAACCTTTGGAATGTCAAAAAAAGCAAAACACAGAGATTCAAATTTTTCATACATTAGGCTACATCTGATTTATCTAAAGAACACATTAAAAATGAAAATTATAATTTACTAAGCAAAAGAGTAAGTATGAAAAACAAATATGAATAAAAGGATAGTAGAATGTTAAAATAAGGTAGTACAGCATAAAGAAAAAATTTCACAATGAATTTTGATATTATTTGCTGTTACTAGAAAAATTAAATAAAAATTAATATAATATCCTCAAATATGATCAAAGACCAGCTGGCGTGCATAGAGACAAATAGCAGAACCTCAGCAGTAGTCACATGAAGTAGGTCGCAAGTTTCTGTGAATATTTCAATAGCAGAGCTAACACATTTGAGTTACACCAGCGCATGTATTCTTTTCCTATAAGAACTAATCACAATTTAGTTTTTTCCACTAGTACAATTATAGCTAAGTAAAGGTTCACCAGGGTGCTCTTATGATTAGGAGATTGTTCATGATGTATTGTATGCCATACCCTAAGAACCTTTGCTCATATATTACTCTCAAGGAAAGTTGATCAATTGCAAAGAACTACTCTCACTCACACTCTCAGAATGAGGATGTGTAATATATATTTTAGAATATTAAGAAGTTAACAGAAAGAATGTCAAAGTACTTCAGAAAATATGTAACTTCTGATTATCTGATAGTGGGTTATTACATTTGGTCCAAACATCTGAGTATTAAATATACGTTTTTCCAAAAGTGGTAATTTTCCTAAAATGTTTAAAATACCATAAATGAAAAATATTGCAAGTGGAATAGATTTATTCTTATACAAATATTAATGTATATACTCATCAATATTTATTTATAAAACTAAATCTTAAATCATTTATGTACAGAATTCATCCATAAAATTAATTGTTTGTATTTATCATTAAAACGTTGCCTTGTATCTACTTTTTAAAACTCTAGTTTTCTTTATACATATGGTAGCACACATAGGATCTTTGTTTCTTCCTTATTTTTGCCTTCTTTCAACTTGGCTCCTGTTAACCTTTGCAACTTATTCAATGAGAAACTCTAGTGAACTGTATCACCACACACAATTAATAGTTGAGCGGTCTATAATAAATGAAAATGCCACCACTGCTTGGCAATTAGCTTATGGATCATCTCCAACCACTTAAAAACTCTTCCGTCCACAGCATTTAAACATGCTGGGTGATTTAAATTATATTTAAAGTGAGAGGCAATATTCAATTACTTAGGGCTTCATTGTGGGCAATTGTCACCATTATGATTAACAGCCCTTATAAAAACAATTAATTTGGTATATTTTTGCTAGGTCAAATATAAAAGGTCTTTACCCCAAGCAAAAACTGTGTGCATTAGTGCGAACATTTTTAAATGTGTGGATCTAAAATATGAATGCTATCCCTTTAAGAAAAAGTTTTAAAATTTAAGCAAGACAAACGTATCTATCTCCGATATTAACCTAGGATTCAAAAAAAGAAAATACTGTCATTTATTTTCCTTACTAAAAGAACATAGTGATAGGTAAAGGGGAAATAAAAGCTTCAATTTACACAGAAATCAGGTTCATTCTCAGATTTCAAATCTATCTTTGGGAACTCAATTACTCACATTCAAGGGACGAATTGCAGCTAGACAAAAGCATTTGACTTCTCATAGAAGAGTTCAAGTACCAGAAGCATGTTTCATTTTAAACCTGCTAGCATAAAACACAAGTAACCATCACATCTGACTAAGCCACTGAGTTAAAAACAAAATAAAAAACAAAGCAACAATCTTTTTCAGCAAATGCCTTCAATGGGATATGAAACCCCTCTTGATATTTTCATACTCCTGTGGGTGAGGAAAAAAAAAACAACAACAACACCAACAAAAACCCACTCTCTGATTTTTGAAAGTCACTTCATGTTCATATTTACCTTCTTCCTTGAGGATCTGAAATGGATTACCATTCAGTTCTTTGAAGTCGCTGGTTCTATAATACATCCATGTTCTTCTGTGTATCAGTTACACTTAAATATAGTCTGAAGAAAACTTTTGAAGATTTTAAGTTCTTCACTATATTGTATTAGTGTTTGAAAATTATTACATAATGTGTCATTTACTTTTAATGTATCTCAATTAGTAGAGTTATTTATTTGTCATTATGTATCAATTTATCACATTAAGAGCTATTGTAATTCTGGTTATCTCACCGATTTTGACAAAACAGATAATATAAACATTCATCCAGCTATAGAACTGAAAGAACTCAAAAGACATAATGCTATCTATTTATCATAAAAAAAACATTGTTGAGAAGTGCTACTATTATATGTTCATATGTCATGCCTTTTTCTGCAGTTAGTGTTTTGACCAATATTATACAAGCAAGATGATATTTTACATATTTTATTTGGCATTTTTCAAATAGTATTGAAAAATGAAGGCTGAAATACCCAGTTTCATTGCAGGTGACTATGTTTACTTATTTTTATTATCTACACTTTCAGAGAAAATATAATCTAAAATACATGTTGTTTTAGTTAAGAGTTTCTATTGCTGTGAAAAGACACCATGACCAAGGCAATTATTCTAAAGAAACACATTTAATTGGGGGCTGGTTTACAGTTAAGAGTTTGATCCATTATCATCATAACAGGAAGCATAGTAGCATCAATGGTGCTGGAGAGGTATGTGACAGTTCTACATCTGTATCTAATAAGCAGGCAGTAGAAAGTAACTGTCACACTACAAGTGTCTTGGGCATTTGAGACTTCAAAGCCTACCATCACAATGACACATTTTCTCCAATAAGGCCATAACTACCCCAATAAGGCCATACCTTACAAATAGTGCCACCTTTTATGGGCCAAGCATTCAAATACAGGAGGCTATAGAGGCCATTTCTATTGAACCCTCACATACGGTAATTGAGTAATACTCAAATGAGTATCTTTATTAAGTTTACCTCAATTTATGAAAAATAAGTTTATGTCTTACTGTCTTAAGTGTGGGAAATTCATTGATAAACATCAATAGTTTTGTAGACTCCTAAAGAACCATTCTCTGGTTCACAAATGTCATCTTCAGACTGTTTTTACATGCAAAAAAAGGAACTGTACTACAAAGGAACAAATATAAATCTGGAGAAGTTTATCAACATGAACTAATTACCCCTAAGTGACTGACCTTATATTGTCACTTTAGGAGTTAAGAGTTTCAAACTACAAGTTTGTAGTAGAAACACATACTCAAACAACATTATTTAGTTCCCAAACTTATTCACAACCTATTGATAGAACAGAGTTACTTTGAAAACTGTAAGCAAAACAATAAAATAGTGACAACCAAAAATTCTACCAAAAACACATTCTACTAGTAACAGGAGGATATCTATAAATTCAAACTGGTATATTTGTATAGCTACCATCTTATGTTCAAATTAATTTAAAAAATGTGAAAACCTCTAAGAGAATAAAATAAAACTGTAAAAAGGAAATCGTGGAGTCCAAGATTCTCAAAACACAGCCTTTCAATGATAAATGAATAATGTTGTAAATGCATGACTTACATATCATACCTACTGAATCAAGACAGTCTAAGCCAGGCGATGGTGGCACATGCCTTTAATCCCAGCACTCGGGAAGCAGAGGCAGGCAGATCTCTGTGAGTTCGAGGTTGGGCTGGACCGACAGCCTCCAAAACAATACAGAGAAACCATGTCTTGTAAAACCAAAAAATAATAATAATAACAGTCTAAGTCCACTTTGCTATAGGTAAAAATATGCAGGTAATATATATAATATTAAAACATAAAATTTTCCTTTAAGCACTAAAGAACTAATTTCACACACCTTCTGTGTCACTATTGCCCTAGCTCGTTTTACAGGCAGGACAGACTATAGACCAAAGGTTTATGGCTGGATTAGTATTTATGTTTCTCTTTTGGTAGCCTGCAGAGTACCTTCTCCCACCAAAAATACTAGCACTTAGGTGTGAAGTCTCTATATAGGCACCAGTTCAAATTCTCCATCTGTGTTTTTTTGGTGTTTTTCTTGACAATGGAGTCCTACTGTCAGTTTGGAGAGAGCAACTCTTTGTCTTAGCAGCAGTCTAAATTGTTTGGAGATTTTCATGGGCCCCCTTTGGCCTACAACTCAATTGGATGTAATCCAGTCTCAGTACTGGAAGCATTATTTGGTATAAGTGATGGCCAGTTGAGTCTTTGTTTCCCCCACTTTTAGGGGGCTTCATTAAGATAACTCTGATATATTTCAGTAAGTCTTCACTGCACTAGGTTTCCATATCATCCCTAAATGTCTCTCAATTACAGCTGTTTCACCCAGCATTCTCTCCCTCTACCCAATGTCCTCTCCCCATCTCTGCCTGATCCTCTTATTCTGTTCACCATGCACCCCAGTCTGCCAGTAAAATCTGTTCTGTTTTTCAGTCTGACAGATTTATGAGTCACTCCTAGACCCTTCTTCTTTACCTAACATCTCTGTGTTTCTGAATTGCAGCTTGTGTATCATTTAATGGCTAATTACCACAGTGTAACTAACATCACTCAGGGTGAGTTTTTTTCTAGATCCATCTATTTTCCTGTAGTTTTTATGGTGTCATTTTTAATAGTTGAATAATAGTCCATTGTGTAGATACACCATATTTTAAATCTATTCTTCTATTGAGAGATGTCTTGGTTTTTCCAGTTTGCAACTTTAATGAATAAAGCCACTATGAGTATATTTGATCAGGTCTCCTTTTTGTAGGGTGATGTATCCTTTGGGTATATACCCAAGAGTAGTATAGTAGGGAATTGAGGTACATCAATTCACAACTGTCTAAGAAACCACTCTACTGATTTCCATAGTGGTTGAACAGGCTCCTACCAGTAGTGGAGGAGAATTTCCCTTACTCCACATCTTAACCACCAAAATTTGTGACTTGTGTTATTGATGCCATCTAACAGCTGTAAGAATGAATTTTAAAGTAGTTTTTAATCTGCATTCTCCATATTAAGAATGTTGAACACTTCTTTGGGTGTTTCTCACCCAT
The DNA here is from genome assembly GCF_017639785.1 of Mesocricetus auratus. NCBI lineage: Eukaryota > Metazoa > Chordata > Mammalia > Rodentia > Cricetidae > Mesocricetus > Mesocricetus auratus. The sequence continues at coordinate 38,771,458 of NW_024429190.1, forward strand.
TGTAATTTCATCTATTAAATATAATCCTTTTATAACTTTACCTTTAATTTCATTATTTAATTTTTTGATATCTAGTTTGCTGGATTCTTTGTGTATTTTGGATATGTGAATTTGATAAAAAAAATTATTATCCCTTTTTGTAGGCTGCTGCTTTGTCTGGATGACCATGTCATTTAACTTATAAAATTTTTCAGTTCACTGTGTTCCTATTCATTAATTGTTGATTTTTGTGTCTGTTCAGAAAGTTGTCACCTATGTCAATACATTCAAGGCTTTTCCTTACTTTCTTTTCTATCAGGTTCGGTGTATCTGGCTTCATGATGAGTTCTTTGATCCATTTGCAGTTAAGTGGTTGGCAGGGTGGAAAGTGTGGATGTATTTGGATTCATAGGCATGCCACTCTCCAGTTTGACCAGAACCATTTATTGAAGATAATATTTATGACTTCTTTGTTAAAAATTAGGTGCTGTTTTGTTGTGTCTTCTATTCCATTAATTAATGTGTCTTTTTTGTGCCAATACCATATGTAGCTGTTCTTTAACCTTGATCAAATTGCTATCTATAATTTCATCCATGACCTGCAAGAAATGTATTGATACTAGGGCAGTAATGTAGCACAGATTATTGATATTTTTTATGGAAGAAAAATATAAATTGACAATTCATCCAATTATCTTAGAAAGATATCAGACTTAATGAAAACACATAGAAGTGTTTGTTATGCCATTGTCACTAATATAAAAACTCCAGATATCACATGGAGGTAGGAATCTCTAAAACTAATAGTTTGCTTGAAAAAAATGAAAAATACAAGTTGTAACATTTTATATCAAGAACAAATTTCTTAGGTTGGAAAGAAAATATGACTTACTCTATAACATATAGAAATTAACCAAACCTTTTATTTTATGTATACTGATGTTTGAGCATTTGAGTTTCTGACTTTTGAAGGAGTCTCTCTCTCTCTGGGGATGACAATACATAAATTATTGGGCATTCAGTGTATAGAACAGTGAAGGTCTGAACACCATTACTCACCACTTCCTTTATCAGAGTATTATTCTAAGGGGGAATTTTTTTATAATCATGTATGAAACCAGTGTGGAGAGCCACAAACTTAGGGCTTGTAGATGCAATTCAAATTAGCAAATTGTCAATTGCTTTCTGTCCCCCACTTATTTATTCTCAAAGATGCCCAAAGACTGTTGCCTATGTCACCCTTCCATAGCATGACATATACCCTATATGGAACTTAGCATCATAAGGAACTGGTCACATCCATGTTGAATATTCTACTAATCATAATATCCACCATGCAGAACCATCAACAGATTAATTGATAGGTAAAATGTAATGCATTTACACAACAGAATTCTATTCAGCCATAAGAAAAATTGAAATCCTAACATTTTCTATATAGTGATCTCAAATTTTAAGTATTATGAGAGCTGGGTGATTGTGGAATGCACCTTTTTATCCCAGAAGTAGGGAGGCAGAGGCAGGTAAATCTCAGCCTGGTTTACATTGAGAGTTCCAGAAGAGGCAGGACTACATAGAGAAACCTGTCAAAAAAAAGGAAAAGAAAGAAAAAGTATTATGTTAAGCAAAATAAGACAGAACCACTAAGACAAACACCAAGTGTTAGATCATTGGTGAAATTTACACTGAAATTATGTGTTTGTGTGGACTGTTTGTATCTGTATCTGAGTGTGCTTGTGTGCATGTTTGTGTTTATATGTGTGTATGCTTGTGTGTGTGTATTTGTATGTGTATATGTATATGTATGTATGTGTGTGTTCTGGAGTGTGTGTATATATGTGTTTGCATAAATGAGTATATGTGTGTATTTATGTGCAATTAATGAAAACAAAAATAATGACAAACATGCACAAACAAGCCAGGATGAAAATTATTACATCATACTCTAACCTGAAAACAATAAAAATAAATAGTTATGGCTAGGGCGAATGCTCAAGTATAAAGTGCTTTCTACACAAGCAAAAAGTTGGATCTCAGAGAACATTTAACAAAGTCCAATAAGAATTTGTGTAATTGTCATCCCAACACTTGGGAATTGAGACAGGTAGAGATCTAGAGTTCACTGGCCTCCCAGGCTAGGCTACCTAGCAGGTTCCAAAAGGTGAAAATAAAACTGCCTTGAGAATAAAGCATGGTAATAATAATGGAGGTTTATGATTCTTGAGGAAGAAAAACTGAAAGTGTCTTTTAGACTAAATATATATGCATACAAAGCTGTTCATAAAACACACACCAATGTACTCTACACATACAAATATTTCCTTATGCATAACTGAAAAAATAAATAAATATTGTTTTCTCTCATTGTCACCACTGACACATGAATGCACACTTTAGGTTCTTTTAAAACTATGTTCAAGCAGTATCATATTTTGCAGAGTACAAAAAATACATATCCAAATAAGATAATAATTAGCTTGTACAGATTTCTTTCTGTACAGAAATCATATATTCAGTATACAACATTGTGGAGACTGACTTAAATTTAGTGTCATCGGAAGTATTCACCAAATTAACAGATCTTTAAAGGCATTCACATACCATGGATTTAACCCAAATTACTGGATAGAGAAATAACTTTAACCATATATGAAACTCAGTTTGTAGGAATTATTTACACATTTTAAAATGTAGAATAGCTCATAAATTTTTAGCTTGCCTCAGTATACAGCTAGAAATTGAACAGAGAAGATACATATGTCTTCCAAACTAAACTAATATAGAAATGATGGAAACCCATTAGTATCATTTCAGATACAGGCTTTGCTGCTAAAGTAAGAGATGAAGCCGTCCATTGTTAGATATGAAAAAGTACATTCATGCAGCAGTGACCTTTGTTATACTTCTTAGTGGTTCATGAAATTTGGATTAATGTGCAATAAACCGAAGTGAATTATGGGAAAATAATGTTAATAAAGTATCACAAAAGCTGTCTTGATTTCTCTACAAGTCATTTAGGGTCAAAAAATATATAATTGTATGAATCACATATGCTAAAAATACATCCAGAACTTCAAATTGCTGACATGTAATTTTACTTAAACATCTATATATGCATATAAAAATAATACCAACTATGTGGCAATTATGAAAATTAACACTTTTTCTTCAGAGTAATTAAATTGAATATTAAAAAATGTCCCACAGAAACAATGTCAAAAATGTGTGTCAAACTATACTCTCTTTTTACTACAAAAATTACCAAAACTTCATGATATAAATCTAATCAAGAAGTGAAGATGAAAATTACTCTAGGTCTATTAGAACTTCTGGCTCTGCAGTAGAGGCAAACATGGATATGTCCTGTGGAGATGCTCTCATGATGCAAGACATGTCTCTTCATACTGGGACCCTCGCCCAATGATTAGTTCAAATTTAAATGTACAACCTATATAAGTGAGTGATCCAATTTGAGGGTGAATGCCAATTACGAGGAGAGATTGGAAAAAAAGGGGAATTGGCTTCTCAATTAAATGACATTCTTGAATATTATAAATCTGACATGCTCATATAGAACCAAACAATAATTTGGAAACTTAAGAAAAGAAAAGGTCAGCAAAGCCACATGACTATACATTAAAATATCTACAGCAAATATTAAACATTAAAGTAAAATTCAATAGAGTAAAATGAAAAATTAGATAAGAAACAGGTGTGTTGTTGCCCATATGCAATTCCTGAACCCGGTAAACCAGTCACAAATGCACAAATGAAATTTAACTGTTTAGAAAACAGCATAGAATTGTCTCTGTAGCTAAGTGTAGCTATGAAAGGGAACATGCCTCTACAAACCCTGACTTTCAAGAACTAAACTGACTCAACATAAGTTGCTTCCTGGGTTTCAGGAGAGATTAATCTGTGAAGGACCTGGGAATAGCACAGCCAGGGTACAGATCTGTCAAAAGAGATGGAAGTAAACACAGGCTAACAGAGTTCTCACCCTGCTGTATCACTCTTAACAGGCACAATAACAGGGACGTTCTGCTGAAAATTTGGTAAAGACAAAGACTACAAAAGACTTTTGGGACAAACCAAAAGTATCAAAAAGACAAAAAGAAAAGACAGAAGAGGAAACTGATGTCAGAAGCCTTGTCCTCCAACAATACCACAAAAGATTAATGCCTAGCCAGATAAGCAGAAAAGCACGCATTAAAAAACGGTCTTTTTTTTTTATGCCTCTGCTTCCATTAATCACTGGATGAAGGCTCCCGGATGGTTATACACATCAAGTTTATTATCAGGAATGGGCATTCGAGGTGGTCTCTCCACTATTGCTTACCTTGCCAATTGGTGTTATCCCTTTAGATCACTCGAGGTCACTCTGGTGCCTCATCTGTCTTCTAATCTATGATTCCCTCTTCCCCCTATTCTACACCTACCCACTCAACTTCCTGTTCCCCCATGACCTACTCTCTCTTCCTCTTCTCCCCCTCTCTTCTTCCCAGCTCCCACTCCCCCCCACCCCTCGCCATGTTCCCCATCCATTCATAGGATCTTGTCTCAATCCTCTTCTCTTGGGTACTATGCATATATGCATACCTTTTAGGTTCTTTCCTGTTTCCCAGACTATCAGTGGAAGTGCAGACTGGCACTATCCTGATCCATGTCTAAAATCCATATATGAGTGAGTATATACCCTGTTTGTCTTCTTGTGACTGGGTTACCTCACTCAGGATGGTTTCTTCCAGTGCTATCCATTTACCTGTGAATTTCAAGATTCCATTGTTTTTTTTCTGCTGAGTAATACTCCATTGTGTAAATGTACCATATTTTCTCTATCCACTGTTCAGTTGAGGGGCATCTAGGTTGCTTCCAGGTTCTGGCTATTACAAATAATGCTGCTATGAACATAGTGGAGCAGATGCCCTTGTTGTATGAATTTGCCTCATTTGGATAAATGCCTAAGAGTGGAATTGCTGGGTCTTCTGGTAGATTAATTCCCATTTTCCTGAGGAATCTCCATACAATTGAACTGAACCCAAGGAACCCAGTGACAGAGAGAGAGGAGTGATGAGCAAATTGGCAAAGAATGGGCTGGCAAAACCAGCAGAGACAGCTGATCTGAACTGAGGAGAGCTCTTGGACCCCAGACTGACAGCAGGGAGGCCAGCATGGGACTGATCTGGACCCTCCCAAATGTGAGTGTCAGTGAGAAGGCCTGGGCAACCTAGGGGGCTCTGAGCAGTGGATCAGTGTCTATCCCTGAAATACATTCATCATGTGCCCATAGCACAAAGAGGGATGCTCTCTCAGCCTGGACTCTTAGGGGAGTGCCTGGACCCTACCTGGAGTGAAATGACACACTCTAGATATCCCCTAAGTGGAAGGAATTGGCAATAGGGTGGGAGGGTGGGGGGGAAGGGGAGTGCGGGAGGAGGGGCAGGAGAGGTAAATGGGATTGACATGTAAAACAAGCTATTTAAAATTAAAATAAATAGTGATAAATAAAAAAATAAAAAAAACTGTTTTAAAGTTTATGCAAACACAGATCTTTAGTTAACTAATACAAGTTAATGAATGCAGATTGATAGCCCAGTGGCAAGAAAAGTAAACAATTAAAGGAGACTGTCATTTGTCCCTGGGAATAGAAGATTATTTGATTTTCTAAGAATTATTAATGTAACCTTAGTAATGTTAAACAGAGCTTCCAAGAGTAAGGGACTAAGATTACCTGTTGTTTTGTTAACTTGAGTACTAATCAATCTGATGCAAAGAAAATTGCTTTTACTGATTAATGTGACACATTATTGTTTTTCTTCCCTTTAGGTGATATTATTTCCAGTTATTAGTGTTTTAGATATTCATTTAATTTTTATTTTTGTATTAATATTTTCTTTTCTTGTTATTCTTTTTATTTTCCATCAATATATGTTTTTATTTAAATTAGAGACATGCATGCTTCACTTGTCAATCCCAGCTACCTCTTCCACCTCTCCTCCCTTGTTCCTCCAACAGCCCCCCAACAAACACTAACCAATCCCCAAACCATTCCCCAGGGAGGGTGATGCTCTCCATGGGGGGATCTACAGAGTCTCTCATTTCATCCAGGGCAGGACCTAGGCCGTTCCCTATGTGTCCAAGCTGAGAGAATATTCCTCCATGTGGAATGGACTGCCAAAGTTCATTCGAACACCATGGTAAACACTGATATACTTCCCAAAGCCCCAGAGATTTCTGAGGCCTCCTCACTGACACTACATTCATGGAGTCTAGATCAGTCCCCTGTTGGCCTCTCAGGCATCAGTCTGTGGCTCAAGATCTCCTCCTTGTCAGTTCAGCTGTCTTTGTGGGTTTCACCAGCATGGTCTTAACCCCTTTGCTAATCACTCCTCCATCTCTGTCTCTGGGTTCCAGGAGTCCAGTTCAGTGTTTAGCTGTGGGTATCTGTCTCTGCTTCCATCAGTCACTGGATAAAGGTTCTAGGATGGCATATAAGGTAATCTTATCATCAGGGAGGAGTTATTAACGTATTCTCTCCACTATTGCATAGTCAGTTGGTGTTATCCTTGTAGATCACTGGAAATCTCATTAGTACCAGGTCTATCCTCAAAGCTATAATGACTTCATCTATTATTGTATCTCTCATCCTGCTCTCCACTATTCTTACATCGATTCAAACATCCTGCTCCCCCATGCCTTCTTCTCCCCTCCTATTATCCCATTATCTTTTTCCTGGTTCCATCTTCCCTCCCCCAATGTTCCCAATGTGCTCAGGAGATCTAGCCTAATTCCACTTCTCTGGGGAATCATGCATATCTCTTGGGAACCTCCTTGTTTCCTAGACTCACTGGCATGAGGATTGTAGGCTGACACTCTCCTGATCTATCTCTAAAATCCATATGAGTTAGTACATACCATGCTTGTCTTTTTTGTGATTGGTTACCTCTCTCAGGATGGTTTCTTCTAGTGCAGTCCATTTACCTACATATTTCAAGATTCCATTGCTTTTTTTTTCCATTGAGTAGTACTCCATTGTGTAAATGTACACATTTTCTCTATCCACTCTTCAGTTGTGGGACATCTAGGTTGCTTCCATGATCCAGCTACTACATATAATGCTGCTATGAACATAGTGAAACAGACATCCTTTTTGTGTGAATGGATATCTTTTGGGTATATGCCCAAGAATGGAATTGCTGGGTCTCATGATATCTGGAGTCCCATTTTCCTGAGGAATCTCCATACTGATTTCCAAAGTGGCTGTATGCGTTTGCACTTCCACCAGCAATGGATAATATTCCCCTTTCTCCACATCCTCTCCAGCATAAACTGTTATTGGTGTTTTTGATTTTAGCCATTCTGACAGGAGTAAGATGATATCCCACAGTTGTTTTGATTTGCATTTCCCTAAAGGCTAAGGATATTGAGCCTGTTCTAAGCCATTTTACACTCGGCTATTGATGATTCTGCATTTAGTTTAGTCCCCGAGTTTTTAATTGGATCCTTTGGTGTTTTGGAGATTTGCTTCTTGAGTTATTTGTAAATTTTGGAGATCAACCCTCTGTCAGATGTAGGGTTAGTGAATATCTTTTCCCAATCTGTGGGGTGCCTTTTTGTCTTGCTGTGTCCTTTGCCTTAGAGAAGCTTCTCAGTTTCAGGAGGTCCCATTTATTAATTGTCGATCTCAGTGTTTGTGCTACTGGTGCTTTGTTCAGGAAGTGGTATGCTGAACCAATTCATTCAAGGGTACCACCCACTTTCTCTTCTAAGAGGTTCAGTGTGGCTGGACTTATGTTGAGGTCTTTGAATCATTTAGACTTGAGTGCATGGCAACAGACATGGATCTATCTGCAGTCTTCTACATGCTAATATCCAGTTATGCCAACACCATTTGTTGATGATGCTATATTTTTTCCATTGTAAAATTTTAGCTTCTTTGTTCAAAATCGGGTGCTCGTAGGTTTTTGGATTGATCTCAGGGTTTTCAATTTTATTCCATTGGTCTACCTGTCTATTTTTGTTCTTATACCAGGCTGTTTTCAGGACTATAGCTCTATAAATGAACATGAAGTCAGGGATGATGATGCCTCCAGACATTGCTTTGGTTAACAGTGTTGTCTTGGATATCTTGGGTTTTTTGTTTTTCCATATAATGTTGAGAAGTTTTCTTCCAAGTTCTGTGAAAAATTGTGCTTGAATTTTGATGGGGATTGCACTGAATCTGTAGATAGCTTTTGGCAGGATTGCAATTTTTACTACATTGATCCTACCTATCCAAGAGCATGGGAGATCTTTCCATTTTCGGGTGTCTTCTTTAATTTCTTTCTTTAAAGACTCAAAGTTCTTGTGATACCAGTATTTCACTTGTTTGGTTAGCATTACACCAAGGTACTTTATGCTGTTTGTGGCAATTGTAAAGGGTGATGTTCCTGTGATTTCTTTCTTATACCTTTTATCTTCTATATATAGTAGGGCTATTGATTTTCCTGAGTTGATCTTATATCCTGCCACTTTGCTGAAGGTGTTCATCAGCTGTAAGATTTCCCTGGTAGAGTTTTTTGGATCACTTATGTAAACTGTCATATCATCTACAAATAGTGAAAGTTTTACTCCTTACTTACTTTCCAATTTGTTTCCCCTTTATCTCCTATTGTTTTCTTATTGCTCTAGCTAGAACTTTGAGTACAATATTGAAGAGGTATGGGGAGAGGGGACAGCCTTGTCTTGTTCCTGATTTTAGCAGAATTGCCTTGAGTTTCTCTCCATTCATTTTGATGTTGGCTGTTGGTTTGCTGTATATAGATTTTATTATGTTTAAGTATGTTCCTGTTATCCCAGATCCCTCTAAGACCTTTATCATGAATGGGTGTTGGATTTTGTCAAAGGCTTTTTTGGCAACTAGTGAGATGATCATATGATTTTTGTTTTTCAGCTTGTTTATATGGTGGATTACATTGATCGATTTTTGTATGTTGAACCATCCCTGCATCCCTGAAATTAAGCCTATTTGATCATGGTGGATGAATTTTCTGATGTGTTATTGGACCCTTGTTTTTCTGAGATAGCTTTTCTCTGTGTAGACTTGGCTGTCCTTGAACTCTCTTTGTAGACCAGGCTGGCCTCTAACTTAGAGATCTGACTGCCTCTGCTTCCTTAGTGATGAGATTAAAAGCATGTGTAAGTACTGCCCAGCAGTATTTATGTGATTTTTACCTTAAACCTCCTTTGGTTTAATTACTGAAAAAATTTTTCATATAATATATCCTATCCACAGTTTCCCCTTCCCAAATCCTCCTAATCTTCCCTACCCATTCAATTCCATACCATTTCTTTCTTTGTTTAGAAAACAAAATAAATAGGTAAGCAACAAGAAAATCAAACATACAAACAAAAAATCAGTTTTTAAAAGAAAAAGGGAACACAAACATATATATATATATATTTATATGCCTTATAATTACATAAATTTGGGAGACCATACATAATAAGAGGCAAAAACATGTTTAAATGAAGAATTATGAGATAATATGCCCACCAAAACACCACCGGGTTCTGTTTGTTTTGTTGTGAAGACACACAAATGACCACAAAAATCCTTTTAATGGAAAATCTTGAATTAGGCCTGATTTACTGGTTCAGAGGTTTAGTCCATCATCATCTTGGCAGACATGGTGCAGGCAAAGAAACTAAAAATTCTACACCTTGATCATCAGGTTACAGGCACTGAACTGAGTTTCCCTTCCTTCAACAATGCCACGCCTACTTCTAGAAGGTCCTACCTCCTAAGAGTGTATTCCCTCAGAGCCTATGGGGGCCAATTACATTCAAACTAAGCTGATGAATGTGATAAGTGGATCTGGGCACCTTCACTAAAATATCATTGAAAAATTAAACTGCATACAGATTTCTGGAATATAAAATAGCTGATTACAGGAGTCTTTAAAATGATTTACAACCATTCAGCTTATAATAATATAGAAAATGAATAATGAGATATGGGAAAGAAATTGTGTCAGTTTCTTGAATAAGGCAACTGGATGCTATTAAGTCCAGGCTGTGTGTTGCTCTAAGCTGTGCTCTTTTGTGTAAAGCTTCTGTTTTTTGTTTGTTTCTTTTTCCTGAATCTTACTTAGTGATTGCATTTTACCAGCTGATTTTGACTACATTTTTCCCTGTGAAACATGATCATACTTTAGCAAATATGTGAACAGTCCCATCTGTTTACACTGCACATAAGGCATAGACCGATTCTTGAATTATTCCTGTTTCCAGAAACTACAGCATCTGTAAACATTTTGGTGAAATTGGCATTGTAGGCTTATGCAGATATGATGTACCTACATCAGGGAAACCAGGTTCTGCAAAGTATCAGACATACCATACTAAGCATATGCTATAACTCCATGACCTGAACCATGTAAGGAAGTAGAAGCTTATTAAGTAGTGCTGTGGTGATAGTCGCATTTTGCAGTCCTCTTCCCACTGGTGTTTTTATAAGGACTCAGAAGCAGAGAATTCTTCTCACAGGGGTTTTGTCTTGACCTTATTCCCACTGTTGGCATGGCCTGTAGTCATTGTTCACTTTCTATCCTCCTGTTCCTCTTACTGGATATGCCATCCATCTCTCTGTCTATTTGTTTTTTCTGGGCCTTGTTGCACCCTTTTGTTTATTTACCTGAACTTAATTTTGCAGCTTATCTCTCAAAGCTGTAACCTGGAGCAAATTAATTCTATAGTAACATCTTCTCCCATGATTTGTCATTGTATGTCTCACAAGGATTCTCTTTGCATCTTTCTCTGCTTTCTTGCCTGTTAGATTAAGGAAGTCTTTTGAATTCTTCTGTGGCCTCCAGAACCTTATACATTTATTCTACAACACACACACCCCCACACACACAGATATACATGCAAAAACTGATATATGTACTTTGTACTATGTAGTGTGTGATCTGAGTTTAACATTAGTCATTTAAATCAGAATAAAAGAACATATATAAAGAATTCAGATATAAAATGAAAGAAGATATTCCAAGCTTTTACCATGCTTTTAACCACCCATCAAGCATGTGTGGGCACAAGTGAGAGTCATGGCTCTTTTAGTAAAAGCCACCTCCAAAGTCCCTGTTATATTTACAACATGAATATAATTTAAACATTGTATACACACATTAGAAAATAGAGTGAGGAAGTTCTTTATGTAGATAAATAAGACCCACCAAAATACTTTCATTATTCAATATAAACAGCAATGGCAAAGCAAAAGCACCCTATTATGATGTGAAAGAGTAATTATAAAACTCAAAATTTAAAAGTACTCTAAAAATCTAAAAGAAAAATGAATGCTCTTTCTTCCATTTGATGCATTCATTTTTGATAGCTGGGGTGGAAATGAGGCCTGATAGTTTAGGAGGGCTTAAACAAGTATAAAAATACATGTTTTCACTCTATTGATGGGTTTTTGAATCTGGGTGTTTTGTTGCTTAGCTAAACTTAACCATATGCTACAGAAAAGAAAACAAGAAGAAAAAGAAAAACTGGCCAAATCCATTTAGCTGACACCAGGCTGCAAGGTTCAAAATTATCTGGAGGCTTATTTGATTATTCCAGACTACTTTGGAGGTCTATTTACATAACAGCACTGGCCACAGGGTGTTTGATGCAGTTTTCTTTTTCTTGACTGTTATACACTGAAACATATTTTCAGGTAACATTTCAGGAGTATAAGCTTTTCCATGAACAGTCACTGTAGATAAAAAACAAATGAATTTATTTCCAAGTAACTTTTTGAGCTTTTTTGTGTTTTATTAGCCTTAAATCCACAGGATGGTCAGAATATCAAGCAGTCTACCTAGAAAGGAAGAAGACATATGCTTATGGCATCCATGACTCAAAGAATGGATGTTTCTTAAATCATGAACATGCCTGTTGAAAATAATGTTAACCCTTAACTGATTGATCTCACAGCCTCACAGTGTCAAGAAACATTGTCTGATCTTATCGCATCCTCCTTTCATATGTACATGCATGTGTGTCTTTGTGTGTGTGTGTGTGTGTGTGTGTGTGTGTGTGTGTGTGTGTGTGTGTGTATCTGTGATTCAGGAACAGAAAGTTAAGGTTTCCCAAATTTAGGGTCCTACTCACTACCAGGCTTCTTCATGGCCTCTTTAACTTAGATTATCCTAGACTTACTCTCTGCATATTAAATTTCCCACCATCTTGAAAGGACATAAAACTCAACTATTTTCCTTTGTTATGGATGGTGGGAAGATGGGTTCCTCTGTAGGCTTCCAACTTGTTATCCCCCTTTCCAACTTTCATCCTGTTTTTGGTGGTGTTCTACTTTAACCTACCCATCTCAAATGAAATTTTTGCTCATGTTTTAAAAAGAAAACATTCATTTTGCTGGGAGACAATATGTTGTCCCTGATATAATTTACTATATATTTTATGAAGGAGAATTCCTGGAAAGTAGCTGTTTCTACAAAAACTGATTGGCTGATTGAACTTCAATGATTTGGAGCAGTTGAAAGATTGTTGGTTCACAATCCACTAACAATTTATCTTGGAATTTCTTTAGCCTGCTACTTGGGAATTCTATGTCCCAAACTGTGACTAACAGATAAAAAACATATGTATTGACTTAAAATACCCATGTTTTCCATAAATTAAAGGACAAAGTGTGCTGTTCATTAGCATCCAAGCCCATAGTAGAGTTCTCCCATCTTGCTATAAGCTACCTACCTAAAATGCAAACAAATGTATTTGAAATTGTCTTGACTCATAGATTCATTTACTACCATTAGCATAATGTAATTAAATTTCTACTCTTTTGCACATGATATTTGTTGAGAACTAAGGCCGTGTTCCTGAGCTGTGGTTACTCATATTGGGCTCAAGAATAAACCATGTCCTTAATTCCTTTGAAGTGAATTCTATTTTTTGTTTTTCTTTTTTGGTTGGTTGCTTTGTTTTTGTTTTGTCATTGATATATTTTAATGCTATTCTACTTCAAGATCTGATTATGCTCCTGTGAAGTGAAACTTTTTCTTTGTTAACTGCTTTGGTTTATCTCCCGCCCATTGCCTGGGCTCTGCCGCTTTGTAGTCCCCAAATAAACACACAAGACGCTGTATTAATTATGAAGCTGTTGGCCTTGCTTGTTTCTTCCTGGCTAGCTCTGCTTTAAGCAATTACCCCATAATTGTTAATCTAAGTATGTTTCTTACCGGAGAGGTTTCCGGGCTTCCTACCCCAATGGCGTTACATCTCGACTCTCTTGTGTTTCTCCTTCCCAGAATCCTCCTGGACTCCTAGCCCCACCTATCTAGATTCCTATTGGCCAGCAGTAATTTATTAACATATACACAGGACTTCCCCAACATCTCCTCTTTTCTGTTTAAACAAAAAGAAAGGTCTTAACTTTAACATAGCCAAAATGTATATGACAGAACAGTTATCAAGTAAGAACACAGTTACAACATTTTGTCTATTAACATTTAGCAAGATCTAAAGAAAATATCATCCATCCTATCCTTATGAGTCCAAAGTCCTATATGTAGCTTATCTTTTATCATCACTAAGGAAAACTATAATTATAACTATCTGACTTCAACTCCATCAAAGACCACAGAAGGATAATATATAAACACTAGGATTGACAGAGGTATCTTACTGCCTGGACAGTCACCCGAAGTTCCTCTGTAATGTTGGGGCATCCATCTTCAGCCCATAGGCGACAATGTGCCTGGAAGATTTCTCAGCAAAGCAGGAAATTTCAAACTGTCCATCTGCATTGGCAGTCTGTCAGTCATTTCTCTGTGTCCTGCAGAACGTCTCCTAGACTCTTCCATGAAGCAGGAACCCTGTAAGACTGAGTTCAGCAGTCACTTTCCTGTGGGTCCTGCATGTCCAGATTATACAACAACAGTCAAGCAGTACAGGCAAGAGCATTTTCTTGCCCAAATGGCTAATCTTGCCATGTTGAAAGCAAACTCCATAACAAGTTTCTTCGATGCCCATCTTCCTCTCAGACGTAATTGGTGCTGCCAGGAGCAGACATTTCTCATTGTCAAGAAAAACCCTAAACCATTTTTAAATTCCATTTTCTGAAGGTCTTTGAAAGGTTTGAAGACTATCTGTCTCAAATATTATCTCTATATATCTAGAAAACCTAACTTACCTAACTATAAATTCTGACTATTAAAAGTAACTATCTGTAGTCTGTATTCAATTATGCATTACGTTTTAAAAGATCAGTATAAGCACAATAGTTAATCAAGAGGAGAAATATACATATCACAAAATTGACCTTGAATTTTTATCAATAAATGAAAAACAATACCCATACCATAATTCCCCTTTTTACCATTAAAAGGAGATTGTTTGTGATCATTAACCAATTATAGACAATTCCATTTAAATGAAAACAAAGATTTATAAACAAGATGGGAATCAGGATGTCGCTCATTCCAAACTGCTTCATGCTGGAGGGGGGCGCTGTTCATACCATGGGGATCATGACAAAACTCAGAAACCTGTATCAGTCCGTATTTTCGGGGCCTGTAAATCTGCATCATCTTAGCTGTTTCGATTGTTGGAACACCTGGTCCACTGCTTCCGGGGGTCTTGGTTCGTTGAACCACAGAAGCCTGGAAGGAATCCTCAGCTTTTCATTTTCTGTAGAAACATAAGCAAAAACTCCTTTTCCAAGTAACATATCCTTATACTTAAATTTTGAAGTCAAGGCATTTTCAAAAGATAGAAGTTGGATTAATTCAGCAGCATTTATAATCAAGTGTACTTTAGAAGCTGTTCCTTCCTGAGCAATCAAAAAACTGAAAAACACAATAGCGTACAGAATCCAGACTCTCTGTGTATTTTCCATCTTTACGTGGCTTATTTATTTATCTATTATTACTTTATTTATTTTACTTTTATTTATTTTTCTTTGAGACAGGATTTCTCTTTGGAAATCCGCCTGCCTCTGCCTCTGGAGCAAATCCTACTGGCGTGTGCCACCACAACGCCGGTTTTTGTATTTATTTCCCACTTTGCCATTTCATTTTCTCTCTCAATCTCACGTATATTTTTAAACACCTTGTAAACCTTTGGGGATTTTCTTCATCCAAGTCTGACTTTACTGTAAATCTTTACGTTTTTCTGGCCACATGTCTGAGCGGGATTGGAATCCGGATCCAGGCACCCAGAAAAGCAGCTTCTCTCGGCAGACCAGGCACACATAGACTCTTCTTTCGCTAAGTTCCTCACCACTTCGCTCGGCAAGGCACGATTCCTGCCGCCAGGAACCAGCACCTTCTACCTGCCGGTAAGGTTAGGCGGTATTCCAAGATTTCTCTCGCGGCCACGTGCTGTTTTATTGGCGGCCTGCTGACTCCGGCCATGTGGTCTTTTGCTGGCTGCCTGTTGATTTCGCCTGAATTACTCCACTGGTAACAAACGTAACTGCTTTATACAATGTCAACAGCTAACATTATGATGCAGGATGTTAAGAATTTTCTTGTTTTTTGTATGGATGGGATTTTAGAAAGGGTTGAGGACCTACCTGAAAGGTACTTCCTACCCACGATGGTGATAATTAGTTTCATAAACAATATAATTTTGTTAATGAAATGGCTCAAAAATAGGACTAAACTTATACAGGTCATACAGTCATCGCAGGATAGTTTTGAAATCTTAATACAAAGGATTCAGGAAATGCAAAATTCATTGCAGGAGAGTAAGAAAGGGTTGGTAGAAAATATTCAGGATATTAAAAATGATAATGTAGGTCTGATGAACAGGTTTAAAGAGACGGAACACAAAATTGAATTACTTTCAGGAAAAATGTGTTCCACAGATAGAATTGAAAAATTGGAACATAATGTTGAAACATTTAACGAAAAACACGGTTCCATGTTTGATGATTTCATTAGCAAATTACAAAGACTGGAACATAAAATTGAAATGCTAACAGAAAAGAATTGTTCCATGTCTGAGAGCAATGATAAACTAACTGATAGAATATCATTTGTGGAAGGCAGTTTACATGCTATTGAGCATTGGGCAGCAGATCAGTACCCATCCCAAGTATACACACGGACTTTGGACTCCCATAGAACAATGTGAGGTGCACTCTCACCCTGAACTCTTGGGGAAGGGTCTAGGCCCTGCCCTATATGAAATGACACACTATGCACACCCCCACGGAGGGCCTCACCCTCCCTGGAGAAATGAGGGGATAACGGGGGGGGAGGGTATGGGAGGAAGGGAGGGAATGGGAGAGGGACCTGGAACTGACTTGTGAAGCAACCTTGTTCCTTATCTAAATTTAAACTGGAAAATAAAATTAAAAAAAAAACAAGCAAACAGGACCCTGAGTGAGGCTGCTAGCGGGTGCACTCTGAGCAGCACAGACGCCGACAGGGTGAAAATAGAGTTGAGGAGACTTCGCACACACGCCCATGCCTGAGAGCTGTGAATGCCTGCTGTCTGGAGGACTCCTCAGAGAGCCCCTTGTGGATGGAAATCCTGTCTGAATGACTGAGAGTCACAAACAGCACAGAGCCACCTCAACAAACTGAATAATGGACAAGATGAAGGAGCAAAGATCTTTCTAGATCGTGACCTAATCTTCATTTATGGTTTTCAAGGCAGGGCTTCTTTGAGTCGTGCATGGGTCACTTGGAGCCAACCACCAGGGTTCCCAGGTGACCTCCACAGGTCTCACAGCTTGTGCTTTGGGATAATCCAGGATTCCACTCACTGTGTCCTCATGTCCCTCATGTGTCTACTCAACTGTACCATGCCTTGGCCCAGGCTCAGAGCAAGTGAGCTACAAAGCTAGTCGAGGAACCAGAATTCCACAGATCCTGTGTAAAGCAAAGAACTGAAGACACTGCCCAGCTCGAAGGGCCCGCCACAAGAAGCTACCAGCTCGAAGGGCCCGCCACAAGAATCCACCAGCTAGAAGGGCCTGCCATCAAGAAGCCACCGTGACATCTGCTGTGCTGCCCGTCTCCCCACAGAAACTTTGCTTCAGGAACCCAAGCTGTATGGGAAGAAAGAGGCTCCAGCTCCAGCCAAATCCTGAACTGTGGAATGGCTAACTCCAAAAGTGTTTTACTGTTGTTTCAGTAAAGCGTGACAGTGTGTCCATGTATATCACGATCTAGTAATTAGTGTTTGCTTTCATGGATATAGAATGCATGTAATGTGTGACCACTATGAATGCACCCATGTTAAACTGATACAGATATTTACAGGAAAACAAATGAAATACTTGTTCATGTGCATTCCTTCCATTCCCCAGATGACAGCACCAAGGCATTGTGGTACATCTTCTGATATGCTGCTGGGCTGTCACATAGGGAACAAATGTCTATGAATACTCCGTGTGATGGTTAATCCTACCAACTTGATAGAATTTAAAACCGCCATGGAATCAAACCTCAGGGCATGTCTGTGTGGGGCTGCTATCTAGAGTGGGTTAAGGTGTAAAGACCCATCCTAAACGGAGGTGGTACCTAATTCCCTGGTCTGGGATCCTGGCTGAATACAAAGGAGATAGGGTGATAGGTACAAGTATTTATTGTCTCCTGACTGTGGATGCAATGTGACCAGCTGGCCCTCTGCTCTTGCCACCATGACTTCTCTGCTGTGATGGAATGTATCTTCTTTAGCTGTATGCTAAAATAAAATATTCCTTCCAAATTCAAAAAAAAAAATATCATTTGTTGAAGGCAGTTTACATGCTATTGAGGTACTTTCTAAGGATGAGAATATTAGAAATTTGGAATCACATGTAAAAGATGAATGCAAAAAAATGAAAGATTCCATGATGTCCTTAGAAAATTATTTGTCCCAAGAACTTCAAGAGCTCAGAGAAACAATGATAAATAGACTGCAGGAATTAGAAGACGCTCAATCTGATACTTCAGAATCAGAAATACAGGCAACAGGTCAGGACAGGAGTTTCCCAAAGCTTCTCAAATGCTGTAATGATCTCCCTAAGGTTGCTATGTGTTCCCCTATGGTTTTTTCAATATCTGTAACAGAAAAACCAGCAATGAAAAAACAATCAAATGGTCCCATTGCTTATCGCTGTGAACCTATACAGATGAAGGATCTAAAGAATATTAAGGAGGCCATTGTCTTGTATGGTCTTCATTCTCCCTTTGTCAGAGAGCTCCTAACTTCATGGGCTACTGTAAATAAAGTAACCCCAAAAGACTGGGCCCAATTAGCCTCTGCAGTGCTCGAAAATTCATGTCAAATTCAATGGAGAGCTTTATGGAGGCAAGAAGCAAAAGCTATAGAGATTCAGGAATTACAGAACAGTCTTGAAGTACCCCAAGACAAGATTCTTGGGGAGGGTCCTTACGCTGACACGCAGGTTCAATCTGCATATGACGAGCACATGTTGTCTTTGTGCCGTACAGCTGCTTTAAATGCCTTGGATAAGGTTTGTGAAACAGGAGAGATAATGCAACCCTACCCCAAGGTATTACAGGGCCCAAGGGAAAGGTTCACTGAATTTTTAGAGAGATTATCCAGAGCAGTAGAAGTACAGGTAGCGAATCCAGAATCCAGGCGTCTCCTTATAGAATCTTTGGCTTATGAGAACGCGAATCCTCAATGCAGGCAGGTAATTTGGCCATTAAAAATAAGATCAGCGCCATTGGAGGAATGGGTCCTACATACAGCGAACCTGGAATGTAAAAGTCAGGATACAGGAGCTTGGGTAGGTGAAGCTATTTCTACAGGCTTGAGGAGGCACCAGGATGCCAAATACCCTACCAGTGATCATATAGAGGCCTAGGTAGGGAAGGCAATCTCAAAGAAATTTAATAGGCATAAAGATGCAACATGCTTTTACTGTGGTAGAATAGGACATCTTAGTAGGAACTGTAGACAAGGCATTCCTAGAAATAATGCTTTTACCAGGAATGCATCAAACAGAAGGCCTAAGCCTCCTGGTCTATGCAGGAGGTGTGGGAAGGGGCGCCATTGGACTGATGAATGCTTTTCCACAATAGGCAGACAAGGTAGATCTTTAAAGCCAGGGAACGGGGTTCAGGGCCTCAATGGAGCCCCAAAAAGGAAGATTATCCGGTCATTCCCAGTGACAGTGGAGGACAGCCTCTCCCAGGACAATTAGAAGATCCACTGCCGAGTGTAAATAATATGGCACTGGATAATACATTAGCTCCAGATGATGAATCAATTATATCAGGAGGAGATACAAAACATATATTTTGGCAAACTTCTATACAATATCATAGACCCAAGCTACCAGTTAAGGTAAATAATAGGGTGATTTATGGATTACTGGACATCGGAAGTGACGTCACTATCATTAATCAGCAGTCCTGGCCACCCAACTGAGCTTTAAAAGAGGTTAATGTTCAATTCTTAGGGATTGGAACCCTATCTGAAGTTATACAGAACGTTAGATGGATTGACTTTATTGCGCCAGAAGGACAGAGAGGAAGGTTAAAGCCATATGTTGCAGATATTGCTATAAACCTCTGGGGTCGTGATCTACTCCAGCAATGGAATACGCAGATTAACATTCCTCCTGTATCAGCTAGGAATTATAGACAAGCTCTTAGTGGTAGAAAGAATATAGTAAGGCAGTACAGAAAACAGATGCAAAATGTACAGGCCATACAGAAGCAAGAGGCTAGTGCCAAACCTACAGAGCAACCAAAAGCTCTACCATTAAAATGGCTGACAGATGAACCTGTCTGGGTGGGTCAATGGCCTATGACATCTGAGAAGTTAGAGGCTTTGGAGAAGTTAGTTCAGGAACAGCTAGATGCTGGACATATTGAGGAATCAACTAGTGCATGGAATTCGCCTGTTTTTGTTGTCAAGAAGAAGTCTGGTAAGTGGAGAATGGTTACTGATCTTAGAGCCATCAACAAGGTAATTCAGCCTATGGGGTCTCTACTACCTGGGATGCCGTTACCTTCTCTAATTCCTAAGGATTGGCCAAATATAGTTATAGACTTAAAAGATAGTTTCTTCACCATACTGTTACAAGAAAACGACAGAGAAAAGTTCGCCTTCATGGTACCTACCTATAATAATTCCCGTCCGGTACAGAGATTCCAGTGGAAGGTACTACCTCAAGGTATGTTAAACAGTAAAACTTTGTGTCAATATTTTGTGAATAAACCTCTAGAAATAATTCGTAAAAAATTTCCACATTCATTAATATATCATTATATGGATGACATATTACTATCTGATTCAAATAAGGATACTTTGGAAAAGATGTTTGAAGCAGTAAAGGAAATTTTGCCTCAATGGGGATTACAAATTGCCCCAGAAAAAATACAAAGAGGAGAGTCTATTAACTATTTAGGTTATAAAATAGATGCTCAGAAAATTAGACCGCAGAAAGTACAGATCAGAAGAGATCGTTACCGGACTCTTAATGATCTTCAAAAACTATTAGGAGAAATCTCTCAATTACAGACAATTATCGGTGTAGAAGGGCATGATTTAAAACACCTGAAAATGGCTTTAAAAGGAGATAAAGACCTAAACAGCCCACGAGTACTATCAGCTGAGGCTGAAAAAGAATTAGAATGGGTAGAAAAGAGAATATTAGAAGCACATGTGGACCGTGTGGATCCAAATCTGGACTGTATTCTGGTTATTTTACCATCTAGAGAATACCCCTCAGGAATATTAATGCAGAGGGAAGACTTCATTCTAGAATGGTATTTCTGCCACATAAACAGAATAACCCTGAAAACATATATAGAAAAGATCTCTGATTTGATATTAAAAGGTAAATTAAGGCTTCGTCAACTGACTGGGAAAGACCCAGTTGAAATTATTGTACCTTTAACAAATGAGGAAATTTCCTCCTTATGGAAGGATAATGAGTATTGGCAAATAGCTTGCAGTGACTTTTTGGGAAGTATTAGTAATAACTATCCCAAAACAGAGAGAATCAAATTCATAAAGAAAACAATTTGGATTCTTCCACGTATCGTGAGGCAAACACCTATTTCTGGAGTTCTTACCTTCTACACGGATGCAAACAAATCAGGAAAGGCAGGGTATAAATCAGGAAATATAAGTAAAGTAGTTCAAAGCCCTTACAACTCCGTACAAAAGGCAGAGTTATATGCCATTCTCATGGTACTTAAAGACTTTACAGAGCCTCTCAATATAGTCACGGATTCTCAGTATGCAGAAAGAGTTGTCTTGCACATTGAGACTGCAGAATTTGTTCCTGATAATACAGAATTAACCTCATTGTTTTTACAATTGCAGGAAATCATCAGAAACAGGACTCATCCTATATATATAACACACATCAGATCCCCTACAGGTCTGCCAGGTCCTCTGGCACAAGGCAATGATGAAATTGATCGTTTATTAGTAGGTAATGTGTTGGAAGCTTCAGAATTTCATAAGAAACACCATGTTAACAGCAAAGGTTTAAAGAAGTATTTTTCTATCACCTGGCAACAAGCCAAAGAAATAGTAAGAAATTGTCCCAGTTGCTCATTGTACAATCAAACTCCATTACCAGCAGGTTGTAATCCTAAAGGTATTCACAGAAATGAACTTTTGCAAATGGATGTATTTCACTTCCCAGAATTTGGCAGTTTGAAATATGTACACCATACTATAAACACGTTCTCAGGCTTCCAATGGGCTACTGCCCTCAGCTCTGAAAAAGCTGACTCTGTTATTACACACCTCCTAGAGGTGATGGCTGTTATGGGTATACCTAAAACAATAAAAACTGACAATGCTCCAGCATATGTCTCCAGTAAATTGGAACAATTCTTCAAATATTATAATATAAAACATGTAACTGGTATACCTTACAATCCCACAGGACAAGCAATAATTGAAAGATCTAACCGAACCTTAAAAGAGATGCTTCATAAACAGCCAGGGAAAACAAAGATACCTAAACACAGGTTACACAACGCTTTACTAACGTTGAATTTTCTTAATGCTGATGAAAAAGGACAAACTGCAGCAGAAAGACACTGGACTACAGAGAAGACTTCTGAACTGAACCAACCAGTGTATTTTAAGGATGTTATGACCTCAGTCTGGAAACCAGGATATGTGTTACGTTGGGGAAGGGGTTATGCTTTTGTTTCCACAGGAGAAGAAAAGGTTTGGGTTCCATCAAAATTAATTAAAATTCGATCAGAACAGAAAACATCTCAGGAGGAGGAAGATAGCAGCCCATCTACAAATTCATATTCCACCATGGGTAAAGTGACCTCCTAAAAGGAAAGAGAAGTGTTTTGTTTTTTGTATTCACAGGTAAACTCAGCAAAGAATACTGGACATATGGATTCCTGTAGAAGAATGAATAGCTACCCTGAGGACCATCAAACAAACAGTAACTCACTGTGTGGTATCAAAGTCTAAATCTCTCTATATTGTTTTTTCATAGTACCCTTTTATCTTTATTTCTTCACATACCTCAGTTCCCATTCATTTAACTGAAGCTGGCTTTGGAGTTGGATTGGCTCTCCTACTCTAAACTCAAGCATATTGTTTAAATACGATTCAGAATTTCTGTATTATATCAAAGAGCCATTGATGTAAGACAGAAGAAATAAAATGAGGGACTGTTATCTGTGGATTTCCTTTTCTGTAAAGTCTAATTTCCTTCAGGTTTACCATCTTCCCTATTGTCACCTCTTCTGGTATGCATACATATGAAAGTTAAAATATTTCTTTGTTAACATTAATGTTTGATTTTTCCAGAGAACAAAGGATTTCCTGGCAGCAATCTTCAACTGCTTTCGAAAGAGAATGAGGATCCACTTCCTTGACTTCACCTTATTCGACTGGAGGCATCTGAACTGCCCCACATCATTGACTCCACCTGACAAGCACTATCCTGAAACTGGCTTGAAACTACATCACTCTACACAACTCCAGACCAAGAAACTGAAACAGCACATCTTCTACAATCTGACCAGAGCTTCAAGATAAGAGCTTCAATCAACACTAGAACCCCAGTCAGGAACTTCAATCAAGCATCTCCTGCCATACTGAGATTGTCTGATCTACAGAGATTTTGTTATACTAACATTTTCTTCTCACAGGTCCCCATGAGATTATCATCGTCCCATCTCAGCAGGAAGTAGTTTTGAGAATTCCATGCCCCCTCTCCCTACTATTGATATTATAAGATAGTTTACACCTGTTAGTGTTAGTTTTCAATTATTTTAGAGTTGGGATTGGAAGGAGGTGTTCATATTTGGGTGTTTCTTTCAGATAAGTTTAGGTAGATAGAATAGATGTTTGATACATTTTGTTCATGGACACAAGTTAGTTGTCCTTTTTAGACTAAAAGGGGAATTGTAGGAGGAAGTCTGATGCCGCCATTAAACATGTGACTTATTAGAGGTGCATACAGATGAGGTAATAAAAGGGCGGTTTACCACACTGCTAGCCACACCCACTTTAGGCAGGACTAAAGACGTATACGGCTGGACGTAAAGACGTATACGTACGTAGGCAGAACTACATCACTGGCCATGCCCACCATTTTGGGCATGGCTAGTGGGCGTTACTGGGGAAGGCATAAAAGACAGCACACAGGAAGTCTCGGTCTCTTTTCCTGGAGTTCGGCTTCCGGTCCGGCAGCTGAAAACTGCTTGGCTCCTCTGGGTTTGGTATCTTGTGAGTAATTTCTACATTAAATACTTAGCTTTACTTTCAGTAATTGTGTGTCATGTATCGTTACAGCGTCCATTGAAGCCTACATGCTCCCCCTTATCTTCAAGACATTTCTCTTATAACCTCATGTCTAAAGAATAATCATCTTACTCATTTAATGATGTTTGTATGTATGTGGTTTTGAATATTTAAGAGTCATTGAATATTCAATATTCTACTGAATAATCAAACAAATATTGAATTATCAATTAAGGTGCTCATACCTGGAGAAGACTATTTCTTTCACTTGAAATATTCCTTACTTGATTATAGTTCTTTGCTTAGTCTTGCGATTCTGCCTGCAGAATATTTCTCTGTTAAGTAATTTAATCACATTGTATTATCAATCTTTGGGGGTAACAACTTGTTCCTCAAGTCAAGGTTGCCCCCATATTTTCAATAACAGAGTTAAAAGAGATAAGTTGAAAATGGAGAAGAAAACATTTATTTAGCTATTATAGTGTCATTGAAAAAAAGGGACAAAGAACTCCAGCTAACCTCACAAACACTTGGTACAGGTTAAATTTGTCACCTTGCCACCAACTCACAATATTTGTGAAGTGGAAATTGCAATTGAGAACATACCTGTAGACAGTCTTTGGGGAATTTTAATGATTAATGAGTGATGTAGGAAGGCCTAGCTAACTATATACAAAGATACTCCTGGGTAGTTGGTTCTGGATTATAAAAGAAAACAGGCAGAGCATGTAATTGATGGAAAGCAAATAAGGAACATTTCCTCACACCTCAGCTTCAGTTTCTGCCTTCTGTTTCTTTCCTGATTTCTTTTCATGGTTAACAATAAACTGTAAAATGAAATAAGAAATTTTTCCTCAAGTTCTTTCTGTACATGTAGAGGAAGAGGAAGCTAACTAGGGTATCACTCTTCATAGTCCTAGACTGCAATTAAAGATATAGTAGAGAACCAGTGAAATGAATATCTAAGCATTCTCAGGCAACATGTGTTCCTCTTTACTGTAGACACATCCTTGTTTGGGCTTCATTCTCATCTTGTAAGGTGGTTTGGTAAGGTGTTAGAATTCTGTTAAATAACTTTCTGGGAAGCAAGTCACTCCTCTGTTGGTCCATTTTCCTTATCCTTCTATTGTTCCAAGGGGAAATTCTCATTTCTTTGTTGCCAACTCTGATATCCAAATTGAAAGACAAATATATAAAATGTGCCCTCTTTTTCCATTTTCTGACAACTAATATAATAATTTATAAGCTGAACAACTATACTAGTAATGTTAGTGAAGAGGATTTTATAGCTCATTCAAACTGATATCATAAAAATTATAAACACCAAAATAAAACATTTTTCATTGTTCTGGAGGATAGGAAATTCCAGGCAAATTCATTATCTCTTTAAGTTTCTAGACTCTCTTGGGTTTCCTCAGCTCTCTGTATAGCAGGATTGAAAAGCATGGGATATTTCAGGCATTTTAAAGAGAAACCTGTCCCTGATCCCTCCCCCAGCAGTCTGGTTGAAATGCTTTGCCAGATTGGAATCAAGAACTTAGCCCAAATGTCATTGCTAAATGATTTTCTTCTGATGACAGAAAAAATGACAACATAAAATAAGCCTCCCTCTCCCCCAAAATAAAAATATAATGATAGTATAAAGCAAATTTCCCTCTCCCTCTCCCCCCAGAAAATAAAACAAGAGAAAAGAGAAAAAGAAGCACTCACCTCAGATAGAAAAATACAATTTATTCGGTAGCCAAATGTGAGTGGCCATGCCCTGGGGACATAGATTCAATCTGTCCAAATTCCAATCTTTAACACTTTAGTTTGGGTTACTAGCATTTCAGTTTATCATCAACTTTGCATCCTCTTTCTCAATTTACATTCACAGTTCTTTGAGGAAGGGGAAAAAAAGGCCTGACATTCTACTTTTGCTGTCAGCATTTTGAGTATGGTAAACTTTCTTTATTTCTTGATAACTTTAACATAGGGAGCTAGGGTGCAGGAAGACATAGTTACCCTAACATCCCCTAGCCAATATCTTCCAAGATCAATGTCTCATGTCCAAAAATAATAGCAAGACACAGACAAAGGATAAAGAAAGTAGATGTAGATTTTTTTAAGTGAGTGTGACTCTTGAGCATAGGAGGGGTCCCCACAGGGATAACTCTACTCTGTCTTGCTCAGTGTCCTTTTGTGAATATTTTAGAAAGATATTTGATCCCTAAGTAGTTTCATTATTACTATTTATCACTGGAGACAAAGATAGATCTTTGAGCTTTACTACCAATTAGGATTAAGCAATAAATGCTCCAGAGAAGCATGACACAGAGACAAGCAAAATATGACTATATAGCATAGTAAAACAGTACCCCAAAAGTGAATAACTGGTTTTAAAACTATGCAAAGTATCTGCTTAGGTTTTCTCCTTTACTATGAGATATAAACATGAAAATTTCTATAATATCAAAAGAAATTACATTAGCTAGAAAAGGGAGTATCCTGACCCACTCTACTAACCCTAATAGATTCTAGTTTTCTTTTATCAGATTATAACTCCATCTATGTTTCCTCAAAAGCCACCTTATAAACTCTGTTATTGAAAGGGAAGACTCTTTATTTTTAATTTTTACCACACCTTTGAGCCGTGACCTTAAAGTCATAAACAGCATGGTCATATCTAGTGCTAATTCTAAGACATTTAAGTGAGACCATTCTTTCTTATATAGATTTCATTTCCTTTTTAGGGTTCCACTTTCTCTTAAAATTTATTGTTATAGTCATACTAAAGTTATTAGTATGCTCTAAATATATTTAGTGGCTCATCCTCAATTGCTTTTGGTTCATAAGGGCACTATATTAGTTACTTTTATATTGCTTCAAAAAAATAAGAACACAATGACCAAAGCAAGTTGTAAAAGAGTTTAGTTTGGCTTACAGATCTAGAATGTCAGAGACAGCAATGGCTGAGGAAACAGGCAAGCATGGTGACTAATCAGTAAGCTGAAGTTCACATCATGAAAAAGAAGACCAAATTAAAGCAAACAAACTGGAAATAACCTAAGTCTTCTAAATCTCAAGGCCCTCATCAACTGACATACTTCTTTCAGTATGAATGAACTTCTGAAACCTCCCCAAATAGCACCACCAACAAATTGTTTAGATGCATATACATAGACAAGATGTTCTAATTTAAACCACCACTCCAAAGATCTAGTACTTATCTAAGTCAAGGTACCCCAAATAAATATTAAATTGACTCCTGTGAGGCTCTGCTAGTGAGAACATAGAGTTTGGCTCATTGTCTGTCAATCCTAAGGCCTGTTCCTCATGATACTCGTTAGTTGAATTCAAGTGAGCCACACACAGCATAGTGCATAAATGAGCAGAACTTATCTCACAGCAACATGAAGTGTTCTTAAGAGTAAGGATAATTCATCAATCTATACAATTCTTGTGGAGGAAAACACTCTCACTCTCATTGGGTAAGAGTTGAAATGACTAAAGGGACAATTGAACCAGCTTACTTTCTTGACAGACTTCAAGATAGAGAACAAGAGGAATACACTTCATATTGTATAAAGAAACTGAGGTGAATATACTGTGAAGACTAACATGTACAAGATGTTCATGGTTTTCTGGTTCTGAGTTAGGGTGCCTCCTCAGCCCGGATCCCACTTGACAGCAAAAGGCTGATACTGGAAGACACTAAACAAATCCATACATTCTTGGAATGTTTCATGCCAGGCAGTCGCCGAATCAGAGAATAATGCAAGAGATGAAAAGAGAAATGCAAGAGAAACAGACATTTCTAATCAGAGAAATGTGACTGATCATCTGGCCAGAGGAGCAAGGCTGAGCTCCAAAGTGATTGGCCACTTCGTTCCCACATTTCCCCCACCCCACGCATCTGCTTCTTATATGAATCTTCTGGCAGGAGATGAGACAGAGGAATTTTTGAGTACGTTAACCTGCTGCCTCCTCGGATGGCTGGCTTTCTGAATAAAGAAGCAATTGCTGTCTCTGCACTTTGGCTTTTGTGGTGACAGGCAGTGGGAGGCCAGCCCTGCTACATTCACGGTGCTGGTAAAATTTCAACAGCTAACAGCTTTCCTGGGACACATTTTCGTATCCAGGTGATTGATCATCTCTAGGATTAGCTCTTAGCTCATAATGGACGGGACAATGGTATGTCTTTGTTCTTCTCCAGAAAGCTTCTGACTAGAAATAATCGCTCGATCTTTGGGGCATTTAAAATGGTATGGCTTCATGCAGGGTTAGAGATGCACTCACATGCCATTCTTCATACCAGTGTAAATGAGAATTCCTGGAAAGAAGCTGTGTCTGCAGGAACTGATTGACTGTTTATAACTGCAGTGATGTGCAGAAGGTGGGATGACTGTAGGTATACAGGCATACCTTATTTGTACTAGGTGTAGCCCCCTGGATACACATTCCTTATGCCTTCTGACCTCTGTGACTTGAACAACAACAAAAAAACAACAAAAAACAAAAACCCTGTGACTAAAAACTCCTCCTTGGACTCTATTACCTTGGTATTTGACTAGGTTTCATTAACCCAAAAGTTAAGAAAAGCATTTGAAGCAGACGGAAATATTTCCTATCTGGTTGAAATGGCCTCCCTGATATAAATCTATTAAATGGGCTTTTATGCATAGCTTTTTTCTATAAAACCATAAATTTCAATATATTGATTCTTTGTTGGAACATGGAATTCAGAGTATCCTTAATCTCTATTCTCAGGTTAAGGTCATTTGACTTTCTCAAGAAAATAAACTTAAACCCTCTTTAAGGTGAGAGATGTGCTCTCTGCATTGGTGCTAGTATTCAGTACTAGAATTTCTCTTTCTGTTTTTTGATGTTGCTGGTTAGTAGCAGCATGATGACTTTATGCTTTCTTTTTTTTTATTTTATTTTCCAGTTTAAATTTAGATAAGAAACAAGGTTGCTTCACAATTCAGTTGCAGGTCCCTCTCCCATTCCCTCCCTTCCTCCCCAGCCCTCCCAACCCCTCCCCCCCCATTATCCCCTCATTTCCCCAGGGAGGGTTAGGCCCTCAATGGGGGTGTGCATAGTCTATCATTTCATATAGGGCAGGGCCTAGACCCTTCCCCAAGAGTTCGGGGTGAGAGTGCACCTCACATTGTTCTATGGGAGTCCAAAGTCCGTGTGTATACTTGGGATGGGTACTGATCTGCTGCCCAAGGCTCAATAGATTCCCTAGGCCTCTTCACTGACACCCAGATTCAGGGGGTCTTGATCAGTCCCATGCTGGCTTCCCAGGCTGATGCCTGGGATTCAAGAGTTAACCTTTGTCTGGTCAGTTGTTTCTAGGGGTTAAACCAGCCCAGTCTTAATCCCTTTGATCATCAGTCCTCCCTCTCTGTTACTGGCTTTCTTGAGTTCAGCTCAGTACTTAACCAAGGGAGTCTGCCTCTTCTTCGGTCAGCCACTAAATAAAGTTTCTGTTTCCCAGACTCTCTGGCCATAGAATTGAAGGCTGGCACTCCCCAGATCTATGTCTAAAATCCATATATGAGAGAGTACATGCCATGTTTCTCTTTTTGTGACTGGGTTACCTCACTGAGGATGGTTTCTTCTAGTGTCATCCATTTGCCTGCGAATCTCATGATTCCATTATTTTTTTCTGCTGAATAGTACTCCATTGTGTAGATTTACCACATTTTCTCTATCCACTCTTCAGGTGAGGGACATCTAGGTTGCTTCCAAGTTCTGGCAATTACAAATAAAGCTGCTATGAACATAGTGGAACAGACATCTTTGTTGTATGAATGGGCATCTTTTGGATATATGCCTAAGAGTGGAGTTGCTGGGTCTTGTGGTAGGTTTATTCCCATTTTTCTGAGGAATCTCCATACTGATTTCCAAAGTGGCTGAACCAGTTGGCACTCCCGTCAGCAATGGAGGAGTGTCCCCCTTTCACCACATCCTCTCCAGCATAAGTTGTCATTGGTGTTTTTGATTTTAGCCATTCTGACAGGAGTGAGATGGTATCTGAGAGTTGTTTTGATTTGCATTTCCCGGATGGCTAAGGATGTTGAGCAATTTCTCAAGTGCCTCTCAGCCATTTTAGACTCCTCTATTGAAAACTCTCTATTTAGTTCTGCAGCCCACTTTTTAATAGGGTCCTTTGGTGTTTTGGAGACTTGCTTCTTGAGTTCTTTGTAAATTTTGGAGATCAACCCTCTGTCAGATGTGGGATTAGTGAATATTTTTTCCCATTCTGTGGGCTGCCTTGTTGTCTTGCTGACTGTGTCCTTTGCTTTACAGAAGCTTCTCAGTTTCAGTAGGTCCCATTTATTAATTGTTGATCGCACTGTCTGTGCTACTGGTGTTATGTTCAGGAAGCTGTCTCCTGTACCAATTCGTTCAAGGGTACCACCCACTTTCTCTTCTAAGAGGTTCAGTGTGGCTGGATTTATGTTGAGGTCTTTGATCCATTTGGACTTAAGTTTTGTGCATGGCGATAAACATGGATCGATCTGCATTCTTCTACATGCCAGTCTCCAATTATGCCAGCACCATTTGTTGAAGATGCTTTCTTTATTCCATTGTATATTTTTAGCTTCTTTGTCAAAGATCAGATGTTCGTACGTGTGTGGGTTAATATCCGGATTTTCAATTCGATTCCATTGGTCTACCTGTCTATTTTTGTGCCAATACCAAGCTGTTTTCAGGACTATAGCTCTGTAATAGAGCTTGAGGTCAGGGATGGTGATGCCTCCGGACATTGCCTTGTTGAACAGGGTTCTTTTGGCTATCCTGGGTCTTTTGTTTTTCCATACAAAATTGATTATGGTTCTTTCAAGGTCTGTGAAGAATTGTGCTGGGATTTTAATGGGGATTGCATTGAATCTGTAGATTGCTTTTGGCAGGATTGCCATTTTTACTACATTGATCCTACCTATCCAAGAGCATGGGAGATCTTTCCATTTTCTGAGGGATTCTTTAATTTCTTTCTTTAAAGATTCAAAGTTCTTATGTTACAGGTCTTTCACTTGTTTGGTTAGCGTTACCCCAAGGTATTTTATGTTGTTCGTGGCAATTGTAAAGGGTGATGTTTATCTGATTTCTCTTTCAGCCCTTTTATCATGTGTATATAGTAGGGCTACTGATTTTCTTGAGTTGATCTTGTAGCCTGCCACTTTGCTGAAGGTGTTAATCAGCTATAAGAGTTCCCCGGTAGAGTTCTTTGGGTCATTGATGTAAATTATCATATCGTCTGCAAACAGTGAAAGTTTGACCTCTTCCTTCCCAATTTGTATCCCCTTGATCCCCCTTTGTTGTCGTATGGCAATAGCTAGAACTTCAAGTACCATGTTGAAAAGGTATGGAGAGAGTGGACAGCCTTGTTTTGTTCCTGATTTTAGAGGAATTGCGTTGAGTTTCTGTCCATTTAGTTTGATGTTGGCTGTTGGTTTACTGTATATAGCTTTTATTATGTTTAAGTATGTCCCTGTTATCCCAGATCTCTCCAAGACCTTTATCATGAAGGGGTGTTGGATTTTGTCAAAGGCTTTTTCAGCATCTAGTGAGATGATCATGTGATTTTTGTTTTTCAGCTTGTTTATATGGTGGATTACGTTGATGGATTTTCGTATGTTGAACCATCCCTGCATCCCTGGGATGAAACCTACTTGATCGTGGTGAATGATTGTTTTAATGTGTTCTTGGATCCGATTTGGCAGTATTTTTTTGAGTATTTTTGCATCAATGTTCATGAGGGATATTGGTCTGAAGTTCTCTTTCTTAGTTGTATCTTTGTGTGGCTTGGGGATCAAGGTTATTGAAGCCTCATAGAAAGAGTTTGGCAAAGAACCTTCTGCTTCTATTGTGTGGAACACTTTGAGAAGAATTGGTATAAGCTGTTCTTTGAATTTCTGGTAGAATTCTGCACTGAGGCCATCTGGACCTGGGCTTTTTTTGGTTGGGAGACTTTTGATGACAGCTTCTATTTCCATAGGGGTTATAGGTCTATTTAAATTGCTTATCTGTTCTTGATTTAGTTTTGGCAATTGGTAGCTGTCCAGGAAGTCATCCATTTCCTTTAAATTTTCGAATTTTGTGGAGTACAGGTTTTCAAAGTATGACCTAATGATTCTCTGGATTTCCTCAGAGTCTGTTGTTATGTCCCCCTTTTCATTTCTAATTTTGTTAATTTGCGTGTTCACTCTCTGGTGTTTGGTAAGTTTGGACAAAGGTTTGTCTATCTTGTTGATTTTCTCAAAGAACCAACTCTTCGTTGCGTTGATTCTTTGTATTGTTTTCCTGGTTTCTACTTTATTGATTTCAGCCCTCAATTTGATTATTTCCTGGCGTCTACTCCTCCTGGGGGAGTGTGCTTCTTTGTGTTCTAGAGCTTTCAGCTGTGCTGTTAATTCTCTGGTATAACTGTTCTCCTGTTTCTTCATGTGCGCATTTAGCGCTATAAACTTCCCCCGTAGCACTGCTTTCAAAGTGTCCCATAGGTTTGGGTATGTTGTGTCTTCATTCTCATTGAATTCGAGGAAGTCTTTAATTTCTTTTTTTATTTCCTCTTTGACCCAGGGATGGTGCAGTTGAGCATTATTCAATTTCCATGAGTTTGTAGGTTTTCTGCAATTTGTGTTGTTGTTGAATTCTAATTTTAAAGCATGGTGGTCTGATAAGATGCATGGAGTTATTCCAATTTTTTTGCAGCTGCTGAGGTTTGCTATGTTGCCAAGTATGTGGTCGATTTTTGAGAAGGTTCCATGTGGTGGTGAGAAGAAGGTATATTCTTTTTTATGTGGATGAAATGTTCTATAGATATCTGTTAATCCCAGTTGGGTCATTACTTCTATTAGACCCTTTGCTTCTTTGTTGAGTTTCTGTCTGGTATTCCTGTGTAGTGGTGAGAGTGGTGTGTAGGTAGAATATCTATCCAGGACCTTCTGGCTTTCAGAGTTTCCATGGATAAATCAGGTGTGATTCTGATAGGTCTGCCTTTATATGTTACTTGACCTTTTTCCTTAGCTGCTCTTAATATTCTTTCTTTATTCTGTATGTTTGGGGTCTTGATTATTATGTGACCAGGGGATTTTTTTTTTGTGGTCCACTCTATTTGGTGTTCTGTAGGCTTCTTGTACCTTCATTGGCATGTCTTTCTTAAGGTTGGGAAAGTTTTCTTCTATGATTTTGTTGAATATGCCTTCTGCCCCTTTGAGGTGGATTTCTTCTCCTTCTTATATACCTATTATTCTTAGGTTTGGTCTTTTCATGGTGTCCCATATTTCCTGGATGTTTTGTGTTAAGGATTTGTTGGATTTAAAGTTTTCTTTGGTTGATAAATCCATTTCTCCTAGAGTATCTTCAACACTTGAGATTCTCTCTTCCATCTCTTCTATTCTGTTGGTAATGCTGTATTGGTAGTGCCTGACTGTTTGTCCAGCTTTTCTATTTTCTGCCTTTCTTCAGATTGTGTTTTTTCTAATGACTCTATTTCAGTTTTCAACCCTTGCAGTGTTTGCATTGCTTCTTGCAATTTTCTGTTTATCTGTTCGTCTGTTTGTTGCCTTTTATGAATTTTTTGGTTTGTTCTTTCATTTCTTGCATTTTTTGATTTGCTTTTTGTTCCATTTCTCGCATTTTGTGCTTTGTTTCTTCTTCCATTTCCTGCCTTTTTTGGTTTGTTTCTTCTTCCATTTTTTTCATTTTTTGCTTTGTTTTTTCTACCATTTCTTGCATTTTTTGCTTTGTTTCTTCTTCCATTTCCTGCCTTTTTTGGTATGATTCTTCTTCCAATTCTTGCATTTTTTGCTTTGTATTTTCTTCCATTTCTTGCATTTTTTGCTTCATTTCTTCTTCCATTTCCTGCCTTTTTTGGTTTGTTTTTTCTTCCAATTCTTGCATTTTTTGGTTTGTTTTTTCTTCCATTTCTTGCATTTTTTGGTTTGTTTTTTCTTCCATTTCTTTGAGGGATTTTCCAATATCCTCTTTTAGGGCCTCTATCATTTTCATGAAAGTGCTTTTAAGGTCGTTCTCTTCTGCTTCGTCTGCATTGGAATGTTGGGGTCTTGCTGGTGTGGAGTCTCTAGGATCTGGCGGTGTCATATTTGTTTTTCAGTTGCTGACTGTGTTTTTGTATTGCCTCTTTCCCATCTCTTCTTCTAGCGGGTGCAGAAAGAGCTGCTTACTGGTCTGGGGACCAGAGTTCCCTTTTGGTGGGTGCTAGCAAGTCCAATAATCTGGTGGTTCTTCTATTCCTTGTCCGAATGCTGGTCCTGGTCTCCCTGGGTCCTCTGGTTTCCTGGTCTCATTGGTGGGAGAGAAGACTTGGAGTCTGGGTGCTTGGGTCCCACTGGGATTGGGAGCTCTGTGCAGGTCCCAGGCGATCTGCAGGCACTGGAGCACAGGCCGGGAAGCCGGCCTGTTTACCTGATGCTGCCCGAGGAACAGCTGCTTCCCTGGACTCCCAGCCTCCTCCCCTTTCCTGGTCTCGTTGGTGGGAGCGAAGATCTGGAGTCTGGGGTGCTTGGCTCCCGCCGGGATTGGGAGCTCTGTGCAGGTCCCAGGCGATCTGCAGGCACTGGAGCACAGGCCGGGAAGCCGGCCTGTTTACCTGATGCTGTCCAAGGAGCAGCTGCTTCCCTGGACTCCCAGCCTCCTCTCCTTTCCTGGTCTCGTTGGTGGGAGAGAAGATCTGGAGTCTGGGGTGCTTGGCTCCCGCCGGGATTGGGAGCTCTGTGCAGGTCCCAGGCGATCTGCAGGCACTGGAGAACAGGCCGGGAAGCCGGCCTGTTTACCTGATGCTGCCCGAGGATCAGCTGCTTCCCTCTACTTTATGCTTTCTAACTAATATCTGATACTCACTTTACATTTTCTTTGACAGAGACCTTAGATGGCGGATGGGGAATGCTGGTCTCTGGGAGCTTTATTCTTTGAGAGATTTCAATTGATGAATATCCCATCCTCATAATTCCAAGAGACTCACCATCAAAATGGTACCACACTGCTGATTGGGTTACAGTACATGAATTTTGAAGACACACAAGCATCAAAGTATAAAAATGTTTAACATGTAAAATTGTCTAAATTACAAATGAGTCAGTCAGATGAAACAATATCTAAGCTGATGTATTATTCTCTTTATCTAGAAAATAATACAGCTACTATTCCTGGACTCTTGGATTATATGTTTAAATGAAATTGGCCTCCTTAGGTTTCCTATATTCACATGCCTAGTCCCACAGTTGAAGACACACTTTGGAAAGGACAGGAATGTGTAACTCTGTTGGAGGCATTATGTCACTCGATATGATCTTGGAGGTTTAAAAAACCCACATCATTCCCAATATGGCCTACATTTCTAACTTTTAGATTTGTCTCAGGGTGTAAACTATCAGCTATAGCATTAATCTTGCCAGCCTGATGCAATATTTCCTGCCACAATGGTCATGGACTCATACTATGAAACTGTAGCCTTTAATACCCTCTTTTTCCTATAAGTTGCCTTGGTCATGGTGTCACATAACAAGAGCAAAAAGATAACTCAGCCAGATTCTTAAACTCATCACCCCAGAGATAAATGTCTCCAAAAGAGAAAATGAGTGATGTTGTCAAGATAAGGAAAAGTAAGGGGAACATGACAAGATACTTCCTTTCCCTGGAGTCAACTAGAATCCATTTACCAGTTTAGAATAACAAACGAGTTGTTACACAGATGCCCACATTTGCTTAAGGCCTATCACCCTGTATAGCTGTAAATATCTCACAGGATATATAACATAAAAGTCTTAATCTTTACAATCGCATAATACTGTGGGATAAATCTAATATTCTTCCTCATATAAATATGATATATAGAAATAAGCAAACTTGTTATGATTATGTAATATTTATATATAGTGACTGCCATAGCTTTATTCACAGTAGAAAGTGTTTCTAGTTAGTGATAGCTATAGTCTTACAACTTTTTTAATTAAAGAAGACTATATTCAAACCTTCAAAAATAGTTAAAACTTTACAGCTTAGGCATAAGTTTGAAATGTACACACATAGGCATAAACACATACTTTCCTACATTTAGACATTTCCAGAATAAGAGGTAGAATTGGAGTTTATCACTTTACTTCTATCTAATTAATATGTCAATAACACACATTTTTTTCTGTATCATTTTCAAATTTGTGTCAGGAAGATATGGGAGATATGGTTTTTTCCTCTTTACAGAATGATCTATTGCTTTTGAATACATTCTCTGGGAAATGACATCTTGTCTGAGACAGTGGAAATGTCTTTGCTATCCTTCCATCTCATGACCTCATTCTTCCCTGTAGAAGATTTCCAGATTCATCATCAGCCTTTTCCAAAGTACAGCACTTATTAAGTCTTCTGTCACAGTCAAGGCCTGGGAATACAAAAGCTATTGGCAAATGAAGAAGGAAGCACTGTTGCCTCCAGCAAGGCTGAATAGCAATTAACAAGTGACACCAAACTTATACCGATAGCGCCAGCATGACAGAAGGATCCAAGAAACAGAGTTATATCTTGCTGTGCTTAATTGCGAAGGCAAAGATGTCAGAAAAGAGGCAGATACTGAGAAACCCATGTAAAGAGATACGAAATGGCTACAGCTGTGCACAAATCTGTGAAGACATATATAGAGTAGAGTGACGCATTCCATGTGTGCCTTGCAAGGCCAGATGTTCTTTATAGCATTTTCTCCCAAAGATGACTGCTATTCTGTCTCTTGAGCTCATGATATGCAATAATGTTCTGCAGATTATATCTTACGTGGAAAACATACTTTTGAAGTTAAGATAATACAAAATTTTATTATCAGTCTGTCTGCTTTCACCAGGATTTTCAATGTTTATATCCTCATCAAACATTTTCAGCATTTTCCCAAAACTCTGGAATATACAAAGGAAGTCCTAGAAATGAGGAAAATGCATGGGATTAAGATCTAGCAAGTAAGAAGGGCAGTGGTGACACAAACCTTTAATCCCAGCATTCCAGGAGGCAGAGGCAAGCATCTTGTTAATTCGAGGCCAGCTTGGTCTACAGAGAGAGTTGTATGACAGGCTTCAAAGCTACACTGATGCTGCAATGATAAATGGCACACTTTATTTTACTGAAAGTAAAATTAAATATGTACTGTAGAAATTACTCACAAGAGACCAAACAAGTAACTCAGATGAGCCGAGTAGTTCTCCACCGCTGAACTGGAAGCCGAAAGCCGTTGTTCAGTCTTTTATACCTTCCCTCATAACGCTCCTAGCCATGCCCAAAAGTGCATGTCTGTATACGTCTTTAGTCATGCCTAAAGTGGGTGTGGTTAGCGGTGTGGTAAACCGCTCTTTTATTACCTCATCTATATGCACCTCTAGTAAGTCACATGGTTAATGGCGGCATTGTTTTCCTCCTACACTACACAGATACCCTACTCAGAAAACCAAAACAGAAAAAAGGAACTAGAAAGTATAAGCTTGGTTTTTTTTGGCATTTAGAATAAATACTGAAGATTAAAGGAGAAAATGACTTAAAAACTGTCTTGTTTTTACAAGCCCTTTTCTCTAAATGTAATGTTCACCATTACAATGGAAATTTGCTTCTATAGCTTGGAAGTGTACTGTTCCTTTCTGGTGTTAAAAGAGCTAGTCCAAGGACAAATACTGCAATGTGCTAATATGGAAAGAGGCAATCATACGAGGACATCACCCTAGACAGAAGACTACAAGCAATTACAGAATTCTGAAAGCATTTGAAAAAGCAGTCTTCCTAAGGAAGAGCTCCTAGTAGGTTATCTCAAAGTAGTAAACGCTTGAGTCATAGACTTTGAAGGTACAGTATTCAGTCTGAGCACATTAAATAACAGATTCCAGAGGCCATGAATTTGAAAGAGAAGTAGTGTCAGTGAGGAACATGGATACTGTTGGATGAAGAAAATGGTGAAGTAATGCAAGTATATTTTAATTTAAATGTGTGTATTTAAAAATCTCAAACTCCTATAACAGGCATCTTTTCTTCTTGCCAGCCCTGAAAATATATATAGATTTTAAAATGCTGAAGTTAAATGTAGGGAATGAGGGTGAACTTATTAGCTATGGAAAGGCAAACTTGTTTTTACATTATGCCAAATTTTGCCAAAGCCTCCCTATATGTGGAAGATACCAAACACCATGGGCAGGACTACACTGAAATGTTAGGATGCTTCCTCAGCTTAGACATACATGATCTCCTACTGCTGTCCCAGGACATGGTACACTCCAGTTGCTCAGTCTACTAACAATAGATCCAATTGATTGTAGTATATGTATTAAATTTCCTAAATTAATGGGATTATATGCACTAGGTAACCCTGCCATAGAATGTATTCCTCACCAAGATGCTATAAACCATAGGTGTGGTGTGTACAGAGATACTAGATTATGACCACAGGCTTCTTCATTTTTAGAAAATTTTAATTTAAATATAAAAGAATATATATGGCATAGGCTACATTAGCAGTTATATGTATTCAGGTTTATTCAATCATATAGATAGTATAGTTTGGAATAACATTTATTGAAAAACATTCTATCATTTTATCAGAAGCTAGTTGAAATCAAGGATCTATGATACTTTCTGTTGCACTTCAGAACTGTCATTGTAGATTTCATGGTTTAACTTGGCCTGTTCTTCTCTTGTTTATTACATTGTTTTTTTTAAATCCACCCGTTTCACACCTCTTTCCCTGAACAACACCTATTCAGGAAAAGCTGAATATTAAATTTAACCTCATAAGTGTCTATGTATGTATATAGCCAAGCATTTGTCTATTGATGTTTTACTTCAAAAATTGAAGGTGTCGGAGATATTAACTTACTTTTTATAATGACATATAATACATGTTTCTCTTATTTATAAAAGGTTTCCTTTACATTTCAGCTTGTACTCCTTTCTCAGCAAAACTGAATAGATGTTGATGAATAAAAAATTCAAATATGTTGGCTCCAGGGCAACTAAGTTCAATCTCATTACATGATATTGTTGAGGAAGTTGCTTGTTTAATTTAGGGTGACCATTATATGTACCATAAGTATGTTCTAGGTTAAGTACATATTGTATATTTTTAAAATGAGATTCAAATTAAAATAGATTTATGAGAAAGTATGGGTTACTATGAATAGAAAAATTACAGAGAATTTAAGTCTTAGTTTAATTCACATTATCATATTGAACTTTCAGGATGAAATAAGCGATATTTTTAGTTAATTCAAACTAAAACATTAAATTCATAACAGCACTTGGAAACGAGATTAAATTTCATTGCTTTCTATCTTTGTATAATTTTTTCCTTCTGACATTTCTTTTGCCTTTCTTTCTACTTTCTTCGTATTTCTCTTTTTCTTTCCTTGCTCCTTTCTTTCTTTCTTTCTTTCTTTCCTTCTTTCTGTGAGTCTGGATTGTGGTGGTATTTTCTTTAATGAACAGAGACTTATGAAGATGACAAAGTATACTAACCAAGTCTGTGTTTACTTAACAAACAGAAAACAATTATTTCCAAATTTGACTTAAAAATTTGAGAACTTTCAACCTGTGATTATGTTATAAAACTAAAATACTATGAACAAAAATAGAATGTACTCCATAATAAAATGTCTAACCACAATACATTATTATAGTAGTATTTAAGATATATGAAAACAGTAATTATAGAGTGTGCTGAGATAGCTGACAGGATAAGGGGAAGCTCTTGAATCCCAGACTGATGCCTGAAAGGTCAACAGGGGACTGATCCAGACTCTATGAGTGTTGTCTCAGTGAGGAGGCCACAGAAATCACTGGGGCCTTGGGTGGTAGATCAGTGTTTAGCAGAGTTTATGAATTGCGATCTTTGGGAGCCCATTCCACACGGAGGTATGCTCTCTCAGCCTGGACCCATGGAGAACTGTCTAAGTCCTGCCCTGGATGAAATCACAGACTTTAGAGATCCCACCAAGGAGGGCCTCACCCTGCCTAGGGAATGATGTGGGGATTGGGTGAGGAGCTGGGGTTGCTGGTGGTGGGACAAGGGAGGAGGAGTGGGAGAGGGAACTGGGATTGACATGTGAAGCATTCATGTTTCTAATTTAAATAAAAACATTGCAAAAAAGAAATAAAGAACATATGTGGTATAATTAGTGTACCTTAACTTTGAAATTGATATCTGTATATGAAAATTAATTCTTCAAATAATTTTTTGGGGTATGTCATTTTGTCTCTTTCTTGCATTTTGCATTTGAACCATTGTACCACACCTCGTTTTAACACCTGGCATGATTTTCTTTATAAAATTTAACAACCTAACATTTTAAGCAATGAAGATGAGATGATAGATTGTCATAAAAGAAACAGCTCACATAAAGCTGATCTCAGAGCTTGAAATCACACACCTTTAATCCCAGCATTTGGGAGGTAGTGACAGGAGGATATGTCTGGGCTGAGAAAGGAATATAAGGAGGAGGAGACAGGATTTAACAGGCTTTTTCCTTTTAGGATTCATGGAGACAGGATCCCCGTTTCAGCTGAGTAGAGGTAAGATCTGCAGCTACTTTGGCTGCTTTGCTTCTCTGATCTTCAGCTTGAAACTTGAACACCAATATCAGTCTCTGGCTCTTTAATTTTTGAGTTACAGGGAAAACCTGTTTTTGCAGTATTAAAAAGTCTCCTTTGTTTTAATTGAATGCACAGATAGATGCTTAGTAATTTTTTGGCTTGATAAGTCTAATGGAGTCCATTTGAAAGAAGAAATCATTGGTAAAGTCTTTAAAGAAGTTGATTGATTTGCAATACAATTTTATTCTAATATACAAAACACACATAGTTAGTTAATTCTCAAAATACTGGATTTATGTTGACCTGTATAAAAAAAGGAAACGGCCGGCAGGAAAGTTTTAAAACTTCTTAAAACACTTCCTATGAGTTCGAGGCCAGGCTGGACCGACAGCTTCCAAAGCCACAGAGAAACCCTGTCTCGTAAAAACCAAAAAGAAAACCACTTCCTACAGAGAGGGTGATCTGCAAAAGCATCAGTCTCGTAACACTCGAAGATGTTCACATCATCTATGTACAATGATGATTTTAAGCCCTCTGAAATTGAACACAATTCTAAAGATTTCTGTTATAACAAAGATCCCTTTTTCTCAGTACAAGAGCAAAACAAACAAACTCTACTCATGAGAACTTTTTATAATGGACACGGAAAGAGCACACATGCTTAAGACGGATCCTTAGCATGGATGAATACAAGAGTCCCAACTCCAATATTTAAAAAATTAATTTTTGCGGGTGTGATATTTTATTGAGTTTTCCAATTTTGACTTTTTATATGTGTGTGTGTGTGTGTGTGTGTGTGTGTTTATGTGTAGCACCAAAGGCATTTTACTGCAGCCTATTCTTTCTTTTCAGAGTAGGGTTTGGTGAATGAACTCATGTAATTAGACTTGGTTGCAAGTGCCGTTACCCATGGAACCATTTCACTATTTACCAATCTGGATTTGAATATTTAAATATTGTGTATATATATTGATAGAGTAATTAGGCATTGGAGCCTTATATGACTCAAGATTATCTGGAATTAAACAGAAGAAATAAAATCAAGGACTACTTACTATTGTAGCATTAAAGAAGAACAGAAAATTTAGATCTATCTCCACACTCAGCAGCAAGTTATAATAAGAAAGATGGTCATACAGGGTTCCCATTTTCTTTTTTTATCATTTATTTTTAAGGTTAAATTTAGATTAGAAACAAGGTTGCTTCACAAGTTAGTTCCAGGTACCTCTCCATCTCCCTCCCCTCCTCCTGTGCTCTCCACCCAAAATACCCAATATTCCCTCATCTCCCCAGGGAGGGTGAGACCTTCCTTGCAGGTGTCCATAGTTAGTCATTTCATTCAGGGCAGGGCCTAGACCCTCCCCCAAGAGTTCACGGTGAGAGTGCATCTCACATTGTTGGATGGGAGTGCAAAGTCCATGTGTATACTCGGGATAAATACTGATCTAATGCCCAAGGCTCAATAGATAACCTAGGCCTCCTCACTGACATCCCCATTCAGGGGGTATTGATCAATCCCATGCTGGATTCCCAGGCATCAGCCTGGGATTCAAGAGCTAACCCTTCTCAGGTCAGGTGTTTCTGGGGGTTAAACCAGCCCAGTCTTAATCCCTTTGGTCATCAGTCATCCCTCTCTGTTAGTAGCATTCTTGAGTTCAGCTCAGTGCTTAGCCATGGGAGTCTGCCTCTTCTTCCACCAGCCACTGAATGAAGGTTCTGTTTCCCAGACTCTCTGGCCATGGGATTGTAGGCTGGGCCTCCCCAGATCTATGTCTAAAATCCATATATGACAGAGTACATGCCATGTTTTTCTTTTTGTGACTGTGTTACCTCACTCAGGATGGTTTCTTCTAGTGTCATCCATTTGCCTGAAAATTTTAGGATTACATTGTTTTTCTCTGCTGAATAGTACTCCATTGTATAAAAGTACAACATTTTCTCTATCCAGTCTTCGGTTGAGAGGCATCTAGGTTGCTTCCAAGTTCTGGCTATTACAAATAATGCTGCTATGAAAATAGTGGAACAGATATCCTTGTTGTATGAATGGGCATATTTTGGATATGTGCCTAAGAGTGGAGTTAATGGGTCTTGTGGTAGGTTTATTCCCATTATTCTGAGGAATCTCCATACTGATTTCCAAAGTGGCTGAACAAGTTGGCACTCCCACCAGCAATGGAGGAATGTTCCTTTTTACCACATCCTCTCCCACATAAATTGTCATTGGTGTTTTTGATTTTAGCCATTCTGAGAGGAGGGAGATGGTATCTTAAAGTTGTTTTGATTTGCATTTCCCAGATGGCTAAGGATGTTGAGCACTTTCTCAAGTGCCTCGCAGCCATTTTAGACTCCTCTATTGAAAACTCTCTATTTAGTTCTGCAGCCCACTTCTTAACTGGATCCTTTGGTGTTTTGGAGACTGGCCTTATGAGTTCTTTGTAAATTTTGGAGATCAACCCTCTGTCAGATGTGGGATTAGTGAATATTTTTCCCATTCTGTGGGCTGCCTTTTTGTCTTGCTGACTGTGTCCTTTGCTTTACAGAAGCTTCTCAGTTTCAGTAGGTCCCATTTATTAATTGTTGATCTCTCTGTTTGTGCTACTGGTGTTATGTTCAGGAAGCTGTCTCCTGTACCAATTCGTACAAGGGTACCACCCACTTTCTCTTCTAAGAGGTTCAGTGTGGCTGGATTTATGTTGAGGTCTTTGATCCATTTGGACTTAAGTTTTGTGCATGGCGATAAACATGGATCGATCTGCATTCTTCTACATGCCAGTCTCCAATTATGCCAGCACCATTTGTTGAAGATGCTTTCTTTA
This sequence comes from Mesocricetus auratus, assembly GCF_017639785.1. Classification (NCBI taxonomy): domain Eukaryota; kingdom Metazoa; phylum Chordata; class Mammalia; order Rodentia; family Cricetidae; genus Mesocricetus; species Mesocricetus auratus. Next base: position 38,814,516 of record NW_024429190.1, read on the forward strand.
TTCCATTGTATATTTTTAGCTTCTTTGTCAAAGATCAGATGTTCGTACGTGTGTGGGTTAATATCCGGAATTTCAATTCGATTCCATTGGTCTACCTGTCTATTTTTGTGCCAATACCAAGCTGTTTTCAGGAATATAGCTCTATAATAGAGCATAAAGTCAGGGATGGTTATGCCTCCGAATGTTCTCTTGTTGAACAGGGTTGTTTTAGCTATCTTGGGTCTTTTGTTTTTCCATACAAAATTGATTATGGTTCTTTCAAGGTCTGTGAAGAATTGTGCTGGGATTTTAATGGGGACTGCACTGAATCTGTAGATTGCTTTTGGCAGGATTGCCATTTTTACTACATTGATCCTATCTATCCAAGAGCATGGGTGATCTTTCCATTTTCTCAGGGCTTCTTTAATTTCTGTCTTCAAAGATTCAAAGTTCTTGCAATACAGGTCTTTCACTTGTTTGGTTAGCATTACCTCAAATTATTTAATGTTGTTTGTGGCAATTGTAAAAGGTGATGTTTCTCTGATTTCTTTCTCAGTCATTTTATCATCTGTATTTAGTAGGGCTACTAATTTCTTGAGTTGATCTTGTAGCCTGCCACTTGGCTGAAGGTGTGAAACAGCAGTAAGAGTTCCCTAGTAGAGTTCTTTGGGTCATTTATGTAAAGTATCATATCATCTGCAAATATTGAAAGTTTGAACTCTTCCTTCCCAACTTGTATCCCCTTGATCCCCTTTTGTTGTCATATGGCTCTGGCTAGAAGTTCAAGTACAATATTTAAAAGGTATGGAGAGAGTGGATAGCCTTGTCTTGTTCCTGGTTTTAGAGGAATTGCATTGAGTTAATGTTCATTTAGTTTGATGTTGGCTGTTAGTTTACTGTATATAGCTTTTATTATGTTTAAGTATGTTCCTGTTATCCCAGATCTCTCCAAGACCTTTATCATGAAGGGGTGTTGGATTTTGTCAAAGGCTTTTTCAGCATCTAGTGAGATGATCACATGATTTTTGTTTTTCAGATTGTTTATATGGTAGATTACATTGATGGATTCTCGTATGTTGAACCAACCCTGTATCCCTGGGATGAAACCTACTTGATTGTGATGAATGATTGTTTTGATGTGTTCTTGGATCCGATTTGCCAGTATTTTGTTGAGTATTTTGCATCAATGTTCATGAGGGATATTGGTCTGAAGTTCTCTTTCTTAGTTGAGTTTTTGTGTGGCTTGGGGATCAAGGTTATTGAAGCCCTGTAGAAAGAGTTTGGCAAAGATCCTTCTGCTTCTATGTGGTGGAACACTTTGAGAAGAATTGGTTTAAGCAGTTCTTTGAATGTCTGGTAGAATTCTGCACTAAGGCCATCTGGACCTGGGCTTTTTTTGGTTGGGAGAATTTTGATGACTGCTTTTATTTCCCTCAGGGTTAGAGGTCTATTTAAATTGCCTACCTGTTCTTGATTTAATTTTGGAAAGTGATAGCTATCCAGGAAGTCGTCCATTTCCTTTAAATTTTTGAATTTTTTGGAGCACAGGTTTTCAAAGTATGACCTGATAATTCTCTGAATTTCCTCAGAGTCCGTTCTTATGTCCCAGTTTTCATTTCTGATTTTGTTAATTTGCATGTTCACACTCTGGTGTTTGGTAAGTTTGGACAAAGGTTTGTCTATCTTGTTGATTTTCTCAAAGAACCAACTCTTCATTGCATTGATTCTTTGTATTGTTTTCCTGGTTTCTACTTTATTGATTTCAGCCTTCTATTTGATTATATCCTGGTATCTACTCCTTCTGGGGGAGTTTGCTTCTTTGTGTTCTAGAGCTTTCAGCTGTGCTGTTAATTCTCTAGTATAACTATTCTCTAGTTTCTTCATGTGGGCACTTAGTGCTATGAACTTCCCCCCGTAGCACTGCTTTCAAAGTGTCCCACAGGTTTGGGTATGTTGTGTCTTCATTCTCATTGAATTCTAGACAGTCGTTAACTTTTTATTTCTTCTTTGACCCAGGAATGATGCAGTTGTGCATTATTCAATTTCCATGAGTTTGTAGGTTTTCTGCAATTTGTGGTGTTGTTGAATTCTAATTTTAAAGCATGGTGCTCTGATAAGATGCATGGAGTTATTCCATTTTTTTTTGTAGCTGCTGAGTTTTGATATGTTGCCAAGTATGTGATCAATTTTTGAGACGGTCCCATGTGGTGGTGAGAAGAAGGTATATTCTTTTTTATGTGGATGACATGTTCTATAGATGTCTGTTAATCCCAGTTGGGTCATTACTTCTATTAGACCCTTTGCTTCTTTGTTGATTTTCTCTCTGGTATTCCTGTCTAGTGGTGAGAGTGGTGTGTTGAAATCTCCCACTGTATGTGTGTGGGGCTTTATATGTGATTTAACTTTTAGTAATGTTTCTTTTATGAATGTGGATGCCTTTGTATTTGGGGCATAGATGTTCAGGAGAGACACTTCATCTTGGTGGATTTTGCCTGTGATGTGTATGAAATCATCTCTTTCATCTATTTTGATTGATTTTATTTTAAAGTCTAATTTGTTAGATATTAGGATTTCTAGCCTTGCTTGTTTCTTGGGTCCATTTGATTGGACAATTTTTTCCCAACCTTTAACTCTCAGTTAATGTCTGTCTTTGAGGGTGAGGTATATTTCTTGTATGCAGCAGAAGGATGGGTTCTGTCTTCAAATCCATTCTACTAGCCTGTGTCTTGTTATGGGTGAGTTAAGGCCATTAATGTTGAGCAATATTAATAACCATTGATTGCTCATTCTAATTATACTCTGCTATTTTACCTATGCTATGTGAGAGTGAGTACATGGCTGCTTTTTCCTTATCTATTTGCTTCATCATTTTTCTTAAACTTGAGAAAACTGAAGCATCTTAAGAATCAAATATTATTGAGGTGAGTACTTCTAGATGTTGTACTATGTTAATGTAAATCTGGAGTGAACCTTTATTAAGGGAAAGGAAGAGAGGTTAGGAGTTCAGGACACACTGTTCCTATAGCTACAGACTTAAAAACAATGCTTTATCATATTGAATGCCCAGTGAAACTGTACTTTGGATGTACTGGTGCGGATAAACACACACACATGACATTATTTGTCAATATTTTTCAAAGTATTTAATAAAAAATCATTAGTGTTCTAATCTTTTTAGAAAACATGTCTCATCAAACACCACTAATTTATAATTGTTCCAGTAGTAAAGTGCTGCCTTGAGGGTACCTACATTTTAAATAAAACTTCCACTGGGAGTAATACTTAACATCTCTGAATTATCCTTGAACATCTTGGATACTGCCACTAGATAAGCAACTCTAACAGCCTACAGACCTCCTACATGAAATAAAACAAAATATCCAGAGTGCTATAAAAGAACAAAAAGCTGCAAGCCTGTGAACTCCTTCCTATTTCTGTTTTATTTATACTGTTTATAAAAGTAAATTACTTGTTTGAAGCACTTACTCTTGAAGCTGTCTGCATCTCTATGGGGAAGGACTCCAGTGAGTCCTCTTTTATTGGAGGTGGTTGATCTTTAGCCCCAGGGAGGAGATCTGCAAGGTTGAAAAGCTTTGCTTTCTAAGAAGAGAGTCAATCTGATTTGAGAATAGAGAGAGACCTTCTACTAAGAGCTGGACCTGGTAGAAATTGCTTTTTAAAAACCTTCTCCCTAACTCCAGTGTACCCAGGACACCTATATTTCTGTGAAAAGCTGTGCAATCTTGGCCTTTATGTTTCGGTTTCAAAGAATTCCAAAGTTAACACAATCTTATCTTCAAAGCAAATACTGTCTTATTTTCCTTTGGATTCTCTGTCTTTTTCTTCAAGTTTCAATTCAGCTGTGAAACAAAATGATTATTTATTTACATAAGGTCTTTGAAGAGACAATCAATACATATCTTAATATGAAATATTTTTCCTCTATGCATTTCTTTAGTATGAAAAAAGTTCATAATTCTAATCATTTTATTTTTGCTGTCATAAACAGGGAAAATAGTTATCTCAGTAGTTAATGGTGCACACTGTGTCCAAAGTGTGTTATAACTTCAGCAAAAATGTCTTACTTTAAAGCACAGGAAAGTAACAAAGGGAAATGACTACAGCCTACATTATTTGGAGAATCTCTTGGAACCCATCTAACTAACAACTAAAAGGAAACTTTCTTGGACTTCAGACAGTAGTTTTCTTAGCTAGTCCTTGGCTCTAACTTAACCACAATTTCAAACTACTGAAGATTTAAGAATATGTTCAATGAATATTTACATTGTATTAATGTGGGGGAATGTGAAAGATGTCACTCCACAGAGTTAGAAGTGCTATCCAGCTACTAAAAAACCTCCTACCATACTGACTATATTCAAAGAAATACTTTTCAGTGCACCTAAATAATAGTATGTCAAAAAAGTTTGGTAAAGATGTTTATTTATTTTCAGAGCTTCCTGTTGATTCTATTTGTGTCAAGTTTATTATTCTTCCAGTTAATGCTTTTGTGCAATTCCAATGAATGATGGTTTGTTACCTGTTATAGCTTAGCACCATTCCCTCTCACCTTCTTCAGAGTCTCTTCTATCACATGTGCCTTCATTTCTGGTCCACATAGTCCTTTAGCCCCTATGCTTTGAGTCCTTATTTTCAGTTACTATACTCTTTAGCTTGTTACCAAATTAATCTTCTTACTCTATATTTTTATTAAATTTTACTTCAATTAAAAATATTATTTTACATATGAATCCTAATTTCCTCTTCCTTCCATCCTCTCATTACCTCCACCAAATCCCCATCCCACAATCACCCACACCCCAAAGAGAATAAAGCCTCCTATGGGGTATCATCAAATTCTGTCACATCATTTGGGGCAGGATATAGACCTACCCCTGTGTATCTAGGCTGAGAAAATATCCCTCTATAAGGAATGGGCTCTTAATCCCATTTATGCTTTAGGGATAAATACTGGTTCCAGTGCCAAAAACCTTGTAGACTGCCCAGGCCCCCCAACTGACATCCACATTCAAGGGACCTGGTTCCATCCTGCACTAGTTCCCCTACTGTCAGACTGAGGTCCATGACCTCCCACTTGCTCAAGTCAGATGTCCCTGTGGGTTTTCCCAGCATGGTCTTGACTCCTTTGCTCATCACTCTTCTCCCTCTACAACTGTATTCCAGGAGTTTGACTCAGTGCTTAGCTGTGACTTTCTGCTTCTGCTTCCATCTCGGATGGCATTTAAGGTAGTCATCATTTTCATTATAAGGGAAAGGCATTTAAGGTAGCTTAGATTCCTAGTTGGGGTCATCCTTGTGGATCCCTGTAGATTTTCCAAGTCCCTGTTTTCTCTTTAAACCCACTGTGGCTCCCTCTATTAAGGTATCACTTTTCTTGCTTTCCTTTTCTGTTCTTCCCCCAACTTGACCTTCCTGATCTCCTATATTCTTCTCCCCGTTCCCTTCTCCACTCCTCTTCCTCCTACCTCCAGCCTCCCACCCCATGCTCCCAATTTGCTCAGGAGATCTTGTCCCTTTCCCCTTCTCCAGGGATCCATGTATGTCTCTCTTAAGATCCTCCTTGTTTCCAAGCTTCTCTGGTGTTGTGGATTGCAGGCTGTTTATCCTTTGCTCTATGTCTAATATCCATATATGAGTGAGTATATATCATATTTTTCTTTCTGGGTCTGGGTTTCCTCACTCAGAATGGTTTCTTTTATTTCCATCCACTTGCCTGAAAATTTCATGACTTCATTGGTTTTTTGTTGTTGTTGTTTTTGTTTTTGTTTTCCTCTGAATAATACTACATTGTGCAAATATACTACATTTTCTTTATCTATTCATCAGTTGAGGGAAATCTAGGTAGCTTCCATGTTGGGGTTATTACAAACAATGCTGCTATGAACATAGTTGAACAGACATCTTTGTGGTATGAATGTGCATCATTTGCGTATATGCCTAAGAGTGGAATTGCTGGATCTTGAGGTAGACTGATTCTCATTTTCCTGAGGAACTAAAAAATTGATATTGCCATGACACAGGTCTAACAGACAGAATTTTAACAAAGAAATAAATGAACTAAAAGTAGTTATGAATCAATTGTATTTAACAAACATGTATAGAATATTCCATCCAAACACAAAAGAATACACATTTTCCTCAGTGCCACATGGAACCTTCTCTAAAATTGACATACTTGGCCACAAAGCAAACTTCAACAGATCCAAAAAGTTGGAATAACCCCCTGAATCTTATCACATCACCATAGTTTAAAGACAGAAATCATTAACACAAATTGCAGAAAGCCTACAAACTCATGAAAAGTGAACAATGCTTAAAAGAATAACTCATGGGCCAAGGAAAATATGTAGAAAGAAATTAAAGACTTCCTAGAATTCAATGAATATATAGGCACAGCATACACAAACTTATGAGACACTTTGAAAGCAGTGCTAAGATGAAATATCATACCATTAAGTGCCCACAAGAAGAAACTGGAGAAGAGTTACACTAGAGAATTAACAGCAAAACTGAAAGCTCTAGAACAAAAAGAAGCAAGCTAACCCAGGAGGAGTAGATGCCAGGAAATAATCAAATTGAGGGCTGACATCAATGAAGTAGAAATGAATAAAACAACACAAGGAATCAGTGAAACAAAGAGTTGGTTCTTTTAGAAAATCAACAAGACAGACAAATATTTATCCAAACTAACCAAAAGGCAGAGAGAGAATATGCAAATGAATCTTCTCAGTCTTTGTCATTAGCTACTGTGTGTGTTTTGTGTGTGTTTGAGTGTGTGTGTGTGTGTGTGTGTGTGTGTAATGTGGCTTTATGTCATAGCATTTTCACATTAAAATATTGTCCCTTGTGTTTGCCTGTTTTGTTTCTTCCCATTTTTAAGTATAAGGGGTTTATACCTTGGTTTTGGGGTCTTCTAATCCATGTTCCTACTGCCATATTTTTTCCATTTCTATTTTTAATTTCATTTTACATTCCAGCCACAATTCTCCCTCCCAACTCTTCTCCCACCCCCTTGTCTCTTCTTACCTCTCCTTCCTCCTCCCATCCTCCCTCACCTCATCAACAGCCCACACAAAGTTACTCCTCCTCAGGGACAACAGGTACAATAGTTTGAGGCAGTGTCTGGCCCCTCCTGCAGGAATTGAGACAAAATATGTCATCCTACCACAGGAAACAGCTTTCAACAAGCTAAATCATGTACTGGGCTTATATCATGGTTCAACTGCCTCTGAGGATGTCATCTCATCCTAAGGAATGGGCTTCAATAAGCAAGATCATGTATAAAGTATGTGTCATAGTCCTACTGCAAGGGGTCCTGCTGATAGTCCAAACTTCACAACTGTCTCTCACATATGGAGGGTCCTGGAGTTTCCACAGTTGTAGGTCTAGAGTCCAGGAGTTTCCATGAGTTTCGTTCAGCTGTCTCTGTAGATTTCTCTGTTATGATCTTTACTTCACATTCTCATATGTTACCTCCTCCCTCTCTTTGCCTAAGGATAAATATTGTTCCATTACCTGAGGCCCCACAGACTGCCAAGATTTCCTAATTGACACTCACATTCAGAGGGCTTAGTTTGGTCTTGTGCTGGTTTCTTAGCTGTCAATCTGGGTTCCATGAGCTCCCCCTTGTTCAGATCAGCTGTTTGTGTGAGTTTCTCCAGTCTGGTGTTGACCCCTTTGCTCATCACTCCTCCCTCTTTACAACTGGAAACCAGGATTTGGGCTCAGTGGTTGACTATGAATCTCTGCTTCTGCTTCCATCATCTACCAGATGGAAGGCTTTAGGATGGTATTTAAGGTAGTCATCAATCTCTTAGGGGAAGGCCAATTTAGTATAGTCACTTTAGATTTTACTTTTTTAATTTTAGAAGTTGATCAACAAATTCTTAGTGACAAGTTATATAAATCATAGACATGTGCATTTCCAACAGTTACATAATTGATTAATTGTGCAGGTTGATAATTTGCACTCAGATTCTCAGAGAATGTTTGTCTGTATTGAACCCATTCATAAAACCATGCCTCTTATAGAGGTGCTATTTCCAGGAGTGTCTGGGACTACTCTTTTCTTGGTCTCTTTTTCCCAAGGTTGGTCACATGACTTCTACAATAGCAAAGGTAGAAAACAGCATTCCTTATGCAGCCTATGTTTGAAGCTGACATAAAATCACTTCTGTCCCACTCTATTGAGAAAAACTAAGTGATGAAGCATTCCATTTCCAAGGGGAAAAAAGGGCTCTATCTTTTGAGGAAAAGAATGACAAAAATGAATCCCTCTTTGAAAAAAATATGTTCACTAGTTTTTTGAAACTTTCAATACATTTTTATCAGTCATCCTCCTCAAATTCCTCCGCCAAAATCTGTTATTTTTCTTTTTTGAAACTATCGATTCATGATGTGCTGTCCATATATAAATAGCTATTGGCTAACCCGTGGAGCATGGCCAATTTACCTCAGGCCACACCTCAATAAAACTAACTAATCATCTTCAAAGTAATATGAGTTGTCATCAGCTCCACAAGTAGGTGTGGAACTTCATGTCCACCATTCCTTTTCATGATAGGAGTTTGTGTGGCTTGAGTTTGTGCAAGACTTGTGCCCTTGGTCTCAACTTCGTTGAGTTAATATGTGCCTCTTCACTCCTGTGTTCAGAAGGCAGTTTTTACAATAATCCTTGAGCTGTAGGAAGAGTGAATATGACACACACACACACACACACACACACACACATATATGTCCCATATTCTCTCATTCTTTACAACTTGGGGATGAAATTTTCTCAGGCCTTCTTTCTCTACACCCTGATAAGGTATGGTTCTCTGTGGTAATCACCATACACTGCATCCCAAAGGTTTTCTAATGGGTACTAAAAGATTAGCCTGTCTTTAGACACAACAGTGAATTAGTAGGACTATGCTGTATTATTAGGAATATTGCCACATTCATTTAGCAGACAAATAGTGTTAGGGTTTCCCCTAGAAACTATTGTCTGTCTAGTCAGTCATCAGTTCTTTGGCCTAATAACATTGTTGTTAAGTTTTTATAAATAATTAGGAAAGTGATTGATTATGCATATGTCATAAGTGCCACTATTGCTCCTGTGTCTCTGTCTTGAAAGGCTGGTTATTATTGTCATTCTCACCTTGACGGCTGGGTAAGACTGATTATTTTCTTCTCCAGTGATGTGAATAGCCCCATGTAGCCCTATGAAGGTTAACCAGCAGTAATGAGCTTTCCACGTTTTTACTAATGTAAGTCTCTATGGTCCATGACTTAAGGATGTAGTATCTTCATCAATAGGTTCTACCCATCAAGTTCTGGAATGTAATTAAAAGCATTGGGAATATCCTACAATTAAGGGTAATCTATGGGACTTCTATGACTAACAACTCCAAATGAAATAACACTTTCCTAACAATGGGCTTTCTATTTGTAATTTCTGTTGTTTCCAATAGGAATTTTCCCTATTACAAGGTAACTCTATTTAATCTCATCTTATATATTTACATATTTTAGGAATCTTCTAAGATAGTAGCTATACAACTCACAGGCATATTCCCTAAGGTTCCCTTTATTCTACTCAATGTTCATTGATATCCTATTTACAATGGCCTGAACATGATAATAATCTAGAAAACTATAAACAGATCAATGGATAATGGAATTGGAGTTCACTTGTGAAATGGAATGTTGTTCAGCTGTTAAGAAAAATAAAACAGAGGAAAATTAGCCATTAAATGAACAGAGCTGGTTACACTCATTCTGAGTGAAGTAACTCAGACCCAAAGTTGAGGAACACCTGTGCTCTCTCATCTGTGAATGATAGCTCTCAATAGTGCCTTCAAAGTACATATGGTTATTTCAGTCTATTTCAGACTATTAACTATTGGGTAAGAATTATGTTTCTAATTGGATAAAATATTGAATACAATATTAGAAGTGTTATTTTTTATTGTTTTCTTTCTCCCCAAATCTCCAAGGAAAACTATTCTTTAGAATTAATTGAAAATATTTCTCCAGGGAAACTTTCAAAATTTAATATTTTTAATATCAATTTTCCTTACTGTTTATATCCCACTGACAATAACTCACCCATTGAGCATATTCCTCATTCACTGCAATAAATTCATCAGTGTTTGTTTGTTCTGATGATAACCAAGGAAAGTGACTGACTAATTCGTTTTTAACATAGTACATCAACATCCATTTCCTATTGCATATTAGTGAAGTTAAAGTCTATCATAAAACATCATACATTCATTACATATCCTCTCAGAATAGAATCATGATTTATCCTTCAGTTCTGTGAACAGAACTCCAGGTTTGCACCTGGTGGATATGGAGGAAATCGATGCAGTGTTGAATTGCATTCTATCTCCCCCAACAATTTTTTCATCATTTGAGCGAAAGTCTCCTTATGTAAACAATGCTAGTACTCTCCATCCCCATTACATACCCTGTCTAATGCTGCATTTACAAGTGTTTACTAACCTGCCTAGTTCAACTTTCTTAATGAAGCTATGCCATATCAATTTTGATAATGTGTGTGAAAGAGGATTTTCATTTGTAATTAAAAGTTTTAGAATCAGGAAAAATTGGGATGATTTTGTCAGTGGAATCATGGATAAACCTGTATTTTAGAGTATATCACTACTCTGGTCAATCTGTGCCAGCATAATTCCTATATCATTGATCTCAAATATGCAATGAAAATGCAATTTGTCTTTAATGATATACAAAGAAAACAACACCAAAAAGATTATGAAGTAAAATGTGCTATTTCCAACAGGTACAACTACTTTATAAAGGACTAAAAGTAGGGACTTTTGACTAACACCTATAACAGAAAAGATGCAAATTGCCTTTTTAAATTCATCATTTGCCAAATGTATAGTAAATGTCACACTAACCATGTGCTTAAAGAAAAATTATAAGAAGATAATGTGTTAAGAGTCACAGAAACTTATTTCTAAACATTTAAAATACAACAGGTGTTAGGTTTAAAATTACCTTTTTATATTTATCTGTTAATAATACACACATAATAATATAAAGGTACAAAATAATACCTAGAACTAAATAGGATTATATCTTTCTTCATTAAAATAAGGTTAAAGGCATTAAGAAGTGAAAATTACTTCTGAAGTTAAACCAATGTTGATTTCAGCCCTGGATATGACATTCATTTTCCATGCTACTATGAGACAAGATTCAACCTCTTGGAGACTTTGGTTTCTTAACTAGAAAATATGCCTAATTACACTCAGTCTTAGGAACAATGAAACAGAGATTATATTTACTATGATCTCAGTTTATGCTTACATATCTTTGATAAAAATACCAAACTTCAAGATGAGTAGCTCTTTACAAAAAGCAAAGACTTGTTTTACTGATGTTACATAGAAAGAAACAGAAGTTGCAGTTGAGAATGTATACTAGGCAAAATAATTCTAATGTTTATAATATTATAACAATTTGTTACTCTTTAAATACAGACTATGTTTTAGTTTTAGGATAACATATGGTAACTTCATAGCACATAATCATAAACCAAGAGTAACAGTGCTCTTTTAAATGGGTGTGGAGGTCCCATGAGTTCCAGCCCTCATCTTCACCTCCTATATGATTCACACACAGGAACGATAATAATAAAGTGCAGAAGAATAGAATTAGATGGTGTAGAAGGTCCTTTTCTAATTTTTTCATTATTGTAATTACATCATTTACTTGTTGCTACCCTTTCCTCCCTCCAAACCCTCCTGTGTAACCCTACTTGATCTCTTTCAAATTCATGATCTCCTAATTAATTGCTGCTACATCCATGTAACTTTGATTGAATTGTCTTTTTTCAATATATCCATCAAAACTACTCAGGCATTTATTTTCACCTCAGTCACTGAGAAACTAAAGCACAAAACAGAGTCGCACAATTTTAAAAAAATAAATCTGTACCAATGATTGAAAACTTGACTCACCCCTTCTATGGTGATCAAAGTAATGTAAATGATACTGGGAAATAGATATATACCTATGCCAAGGTGGACATCATGTTTATTTAACAATTTCTACAATGCGATATTATATTTGTATTGTTTAACTGAAGAAATGGTAATATGTGGTAAAAATTATTTTAAAATGTCAATATGAGTTAAATGAGTTACTACATTAAAAACAGCTACATAATTAATACCTTTTACTTTCAATAAGTGTTTTTATTATAACTTCAGAAAACAAATGTGCCTAGCTTAGGTAGACTGGGACACATGTGAGGAAAAGGTTTTCAGAATAAACACTGACTTATTCGTAAAACTGGAGGAAGTAAATTTTGGCAGTACTTTCTAGTGTTATTGCCTATGTAAATTCATATTAGCTTTCACTACATATTCAATTCCCAGAAGATCAAATCAGCCAAAGTCCTAACAGGGAAGAAAGAAGGGTTCACAACACCCTATCTCAGGAAATTAGGTTTTACTCAAATATAAAATCTTGGAGAGCCTGCACACACTACAGTAGATGGTCTTACACCCCTGCCCAAACAAGCAGCAGAAAGTGTACTCACGTGGTAAAAAGCAAACTACATAAATTTGGGAAGGAAAATGGGAAGGAGGATGGAGGAGCAATTGGAAGAGCAGGAATGGGTGCTCATTTGATCTTATACCTGTGAAATTCTCGAAAGATAAAATACTTTAAAATGTTTAAATTATTAAGGGTGGAAATTCCAGAATAAAAATCATGGGTGAGGTACTTTCTGGAAAGCAATTACCTATGTGTAGCATATACAACAGAGACAAGGAAATTTTCATAGGGAATTTATAAGGTGTCAATTAGTAGAAAATCATGCCAGACCTTGTAAGGGAAATCTTAATGTGTAAGTGGGTATGTGCTACATTAAATAATAACGATAAGTCCATACATGTGACATCATGAACTTGTATGATCCATTACTTAAGAAATGGAAACATTTGTGGCCTTTATTTATTTATTTGATTATTTGGGGGTTAGGTTTCTTTGTTTTGTTTTTGGTTATTATTTGGTTTTTAAAGACAAAGTTTCTTTGTATAGCCTTGGCTCTGTAGACTAGGCAGGTCTTGAACTTAGAGGACTCTGCTTCCCGAATGCTAGGATTAAAGGCATGCACCACTCTTTTGTTTTCATTTAATTTTCCACCAAAAATATGCCATCTAAGAAGGGAAAGTGAAATCAAAACAACTCTGAGATACCATCTCACTCCTGTCAGAATGGCTAAAATCAAAAACTCCAAGGACAGTTTATACTGGAGAGGATGTGGAGAAAGGGGAACACTCCTCCACTACTGGTGGGAGTGCTGACTTGTAAAGCCACTTCGGAAATCAGTATGGAGATTCCTCAGGAAAATGGGAATCAGTCTACCACAAGTCTACCAATTTCACTCTTGGGCATATATACAAAGGATGCACATTCATACAACAAGGATGTCTGTTCCACTGTGTTCATAGCAGCATTGTTTGTAATAGCCAGAACTTGGAAGCAATGTAGATGTCCCTCAACTGAAGAGTGGATAGAGAAAATGTGGCACATTTATACAATGAGTACTATTCAGCAGAAAAAAAACAATGGAATCTTGAAATTTGCAGGAAAGTGGAAGGCACTAGAAGAAACCATCCTGAGTGAGATAACCCAGTCCCAACAAAAGAAACATGGTATGTACTCACTCATTTATGGATTTTAGACATGAATCAGGGGAGTGCCAGCATACAATCCCACTGCAAGAGAGTCTAGGGAACAGAAACTTCATCCAGCGACTGATAAAAACAGAGAAAGATACCCAAAGATGAACACTGAACTGAACTCCTGGAATCCAGTGTAAGAAAGAGAGAACTGATGGGCAAAGGAGTTAAGAGTGGGCTGGTTTAGCCCACACAACAGCTGACCTGAACAAGGGGGAGTCTTGGACTCCAGATTGATAGCTCTGTGGAAGGCATGGGATTGACCCAGACTCCCTGAATGTGGGTGTCAGTGAGGAGGCCTAGGTAATCTATGGGGCCTTGGGTAGTATTTATCTCTGGTGCACAAATAGTATTTGAGTGCCCATGGCACAATATTGGAGGCTCTGTCAGCCAGGACTCTTGGGGGAGGGCCTAGGCCCTGCCCTGGATGAAATGACAGTTACTAGAGATCCACCATGGAGTGCCTCACCCTCCTTGAGGATTGGACTGGAGACTGGGTGGAAGACTGGGGAAGCTGGTGGGGAGGGAGGGGGAATGAGAGTGAGAGAGAACTGGGATTGACATGTGAAATAAGATTGTTTCTAACCTAAATAAATAAAAAAAACACACATGCACAAACTATAAGAAAAAAGAAGGGAAAGTGCTTTCTATACATACTGAAGAAGCTACCTTTGAATCATTCCTCTAATGTTTTCACAGGCATTCTGAGTTTAGATATTGCCCATGAACAACATAAGAGTACTCATCTCAAAAGTAAGAAAAAAATCTATATTCCGTGGTGTTCTATTCATTCTTTTTCTTGACAAGTCTCCTGTCTTCTGCAGTCTACCAAGTGAATTACCTGGATCTACTTTAACTAATTCTTGTCATAACTTGTTTTTACTGTAACAAGTTTGTGTTGATGACTAGGCTTACTTGGCTCCCTAATTAGCTCATAATGGCTTTCGGGAAAGAACACATTTCTGTGTTAAGTGGAAGGTCCAGCAATTCAGTCTTTTATGAATTCTCAGTGATTCACTTCTATCCTTTGTTGTCTTAAAAAATTGTTACTTGTGATATATGTCCAAAATTGTATTGATATTTTTAAGCCAAACTGCTATTGAGTATGTTATTTTTTTACATTCTTATTAAATATAGTTTTTATTCTTGACAGTTACATACATGTATAAAGCCATTTGTTGTTTTGATCACCAATTAATATCTGTTCTCATCCTCAGTTATTTTTCCATGTGAACTCTTCCTCCTGGAAGTACCCTTTATACTTGAATGTCATTCTTTGTGTATAACCCACTGATTTTGTCTATAATCATGAGTGGCTGAGTATTTGTTGGCAGATAGGATATTTTTAGTGGCTAAAGCACTGAAGGATATGACAACTTTCCTTCCAGAAACCATCATCTGCCAACATACTCTGAGTTAAATGTGGGGTCTCAGGGTCCCCTCAGCCCTCCATGATGAAATAGTGACAGGCCTAATATTGTTCAGGCAATGAGAATATCATATTTCTCTGAGAAAACAAAACTTCCCAACACTTGTTGCAGTGCTGGCAGAGTCACTTGTTGGGAGTACCTTGCCAGATAGAGATATTTCTGTTATGACTGCCATAAGGCTTCTAAGCACATATTTTTCTAATAGTGACGCCAAAAAGCAGTCAGAGACCACTCCTCTTGGGATGCCAAAGTAATATATGTGTTATTTCATCACAAAACTCATTGATACCTCAAATAACAAGATGTGACTGTCCTTCTTCCAAGTGAAGTTCATATATTTTGCGAACAAATAGTGTTTACACAGCCCTAATAAAATTATATGCTTCTACCTACATAACTTTTCCAAATCAGGAAGAAAGATAATATTGCAAAGTAATTAACTTAATGAAAAGTATAGGTACACAGCAGACATAAAGATGAAAATGATCAAATCTTTACTGTTTATTTTTCTATTGCCTGTTCTATTCTACCCTTATTAACATCAAAAACTCAGCAGGTTCATTCCGCTTCTTAACCAAGCCATTAGATCTCATGATGCTGAATTTGGAATGATCCATTTTCCCATTATTTGTAGTTAGGAGGCATAGAAGAACTAAGAAAAGTTGTAGAATTCTGTGAGGAGCCGCCCTCGCTATCGCTATTGCCGTTAGAAGATGGCGCTGACATCTGCTGTCAGTTGGAGTTAACCGTTTAAGCTGTGCCTCTCCCGTGGCGTCATCTGGGGTGATGTGCAAACCACCAATCCCGGCTCTACACGTCTCACTCGGAGCTCCTAGGCTTATATAAGGGGCTGGGTTTCTTAGCTTGGGGTCTCCCTCTAAGAAGCTGATCATCTATCTCTCAAGATGCATTAAAGCTTTACTGCAGAAGGATCCGAGTGTTCTGCGTCGTTCTTGCTGGCGAGACGGTAGCGCGGGACATCTGGTGCCGAAACCCGGGACCTCTTCAACATCGCCGGCACCGCGGGAGACCCCTCGGAAGACGGGGCGGATTCAGAACTGCAGGGACGTAAGTTCAGAGAGGTATGCTTTATCCTGAATACCCCCTTTCTCGACTTTGGCCTTAGTTTGTCATCACCGTGGGACGGGTCAGTGGAGGCTTTGGTGCTAGTCCTGTTTGTCCTTCTCCTTCATCGTGGCTGGTGCTGACAGAACGGTGCTGTCAGTCTGGTGCTGTCAGTCTGGTGCTGTCAGTCTGGTGCTGTCAGTCTGGTAACGGAGTTGAGCGCCGTTTTTTAGATAAGCCGCTAGCGCGATGGGGTTGTCACAGTCAGTGGTTACTGCCCTACAGACTGTGCTAAAACAAAGAGATCTTAAAATTGCACCACGAACACTTCAAAATTTTGTGAAGGAGGTAGATAGAGTGGCACCATGGTATGCTTGTTCCGGGTCCCTCACTGTGGCCTCATGGAACAAGCTAGGTAAAGAACTAGACAGGAAGCATGCAGAAGGAGATCTCCACTTAGGTACCAAAGCCATTTGGAAGCTAGTTAAAAACTGCTTGGAGGATGAGGCCTGTCACCCTGCTATAATAGAAAGTCAGGGAACCTTAGAGGAAGTTCAGGATAGCATGTCAGAAACTGAACGGAGTGAGAGAATGGGAGCTCGCAAAAGGAAAGACATGTCTAAGAAAAAGGCCCTCCCCAAGAAGTTAAGAAAGGGGAGAGAAAGAAGGGAGTGATCATTCACCCCCTAACAAATCTAAGAAAAAGAAAAAGCCAGAATCTAGTCTATACCCTACAGTAGAGCTAGAAGCCTTGGAGCTAGATAATTCTGATTCTGACACTCTGGATTCTAGCGAAGAAGGTGGTCTAGAGGAGGAGGTGGCACGGTATGAGGAAGAAAGATATCACCCTGATAGACACCGGCCACTGAAAACAAAAATGAATGTGAGGCCACCACCTATAAATCCGGCGGGCTCACGCCCCTCAGCGCCTCCGCAGTATGAGCTTCGGCTGAATACTGGTACTGACTCCTTTTACCTTTAGAGGAACGGAGAAAAATACAAGTAGCTTTTCCAGTATTCGAGAATGCGGAAGGCGGAAGAGTACATACCCCTGTAGATTACAATCAAATCAAAGAATTGGCCGAATCCGTTCGTAATTATGGGGTCAATGCTAACTTTACCACAATACAGGTAGAAAGGCTTGCTAATTTTGCCATGACTCCCACTGACTGGCAGACGACAGTGAAAGCAGTGCTTCCCAACATGGGACAATACATGGAATGGAAGGCTCTCTGGTATGATGCAGCCCAGGCACAAGCTAGAGTTAATGCCACGGCTGAAGATGAGAATCAGAGGCAGTGGACATTTGAAATGCTGACAGGTCAGGGTCAACATGCTCTTAATCAAACCAACTACATCTGGGGTGTCTATGGTCAGGTGTCGGCCGCCGCTATTAAAGCATGGAAGGCCCTCACAAAAAGGGGAGAGTCCAGTGGACACCTTACAAAGATTGTCCAAGGACCCCAAGAGCCATTTTCAGACTTTGTGGCCAGAATGACAGAGGCCGCCAGTCGCATCTTTGGTGATTCAGAACAAGCTATGCCCCTGATTGAGCAACTTGTCTATGAACAAGCAACCCAGGAATGTCGAGCGGCTATCGCCCCTCGCAAAAGCAAAGGTTTACAAGATTGGCTCAGAGTGTGCAGGGAGCTGGGGGGACCTGTAACCAATGCAGGACTAGCTGCCGCCATTTTACAAATGCACAGGTATAGAGATTTATCTAGTCGAAAAGCTTGTTTTAATTGTGGGAGAATGGGGCACCTTAAGAAAGATTGTCAAGCCCCTGAAAGAACAAGAGAATCGAAGCTTTGCCATCGTTGTGGTAAAGGTTATCATAGGGCTAGTGAGTGCAGGTCAGTCCGGGATGTAAAAGGGAGGCTTCTGCCCCCTATTGAAGAACCCAAGGTACCCCAATCAAAAAACGGGTCACGGGGCCCATGGTCCCAGGGCCCTCAGAAATATGGGAACCAATTTCAGAAAAGCAATCAAGAGGAAGTAGAGGTTTCCGAGGAACCCCCGGAATGGACTTGCGTGCCGCCTCCGACTTCTTACTCATGCCCCAAATGAACGTTCAACCGGTCCCAGTCCATTCCCCTGGACCTTTGCCCCCTGCCACCATTGGGCTTATTCTGGGCCGTGGCTCCTTAACTTTACAGGGACTCATTATATATCCTGGAATTGTTGACCCATATCATAAAGAGGAGATTCAAGTTCTCTGTTCTAGCCCTCGGGGTGTATTTTCTATAAAGCAGGGAGATAGAATTGCACAACTGGTGTTGCTGCCCTCCCTCGGGGATGGAGAAACCTACACTTTACAAAAAAGGGCTATGGGATCTTCTGGAAGTGATTCAGCCTATCTGGCTATACCCCTAAATGAGAGACCTACAATAAAATTGTTAATTAATGGAAAAGAATTTGAAGGGATAATGGATACGGGAGCAGACAAAAGCATTATTTCACTCCATTGGTGGCCGAAGTCTTGGCCCACTGTTGTTTCATCTCATTCTCTACAAGGTCTTGGATACCAGTCCTCTCCTGCCATCAGTGCCTCAGCCTTAACCTGGCGGAATGCTGAGGGCAAACAGGGATGTTTTACCCCCTATGTGTTGCCACTCCCTGTAAATTTATGGGGACGGGATGTGTTACAAGCCATGGGCATGACCCTAACTAATGAATACTCCCCCCAGGCATCAGCCATTATGGCAAAGATGGGGTATACAAAGGGTAGAGGCTTGGGTAGGCAAGAACAAGGCAGAATAAAACCCATTACGCAACACGGAAATCGGGGTAGAAAAGGACTGGGTTTTATTTAGGGGCCGTTGAGGCTTCACGACCCATACCATGGAAAACAGAGGAGCCGTTATGGGTCTCTCAATGGCCTCTATCCTCTGAAAAATTAGAGGCTGTCACAAGATTAGTGCAAGAACAGGAACGGCTGGGGCATCTAGAGCCTTCTACCTCCCCATGGAATACACCAATTTTTGTTATTAAGAAGAAATCTGGGAAGTGGAGATTACTCCAAGACCTGCGGGCCATTAACAATCAGATGCATCTTTTTGGCCCTGTTCAAAGAGGCCTTCCTTTGCTTTCTGCACTCCCTCAAGATTGGAAGCTTATTATTATAGATATTAAGGATTGTTTCTTCTCTATTCCACTTTACCCACGGGATAGACCAAGGTTTGCCTTCACTATCCCTTCTCTTAATCATATGGAACCAGACAAGAGATTTCAGTGGAAGGTACTGCCGCAAGGCATGGCCAATAGCCCAACAATATGTCAGCTGTATGTGCAGGAGGCTTTGGAGCCAATTAGGAAGCAATTTACATCTTTAATCGTTATCCATTATATGGACGATATTCTTATTTGTCACAAAGAGTTAGATGTTTTACAAAAGGCTTTCCCCATGCTGGTGGCTGAATTAAAACAGTGGGGATTAGAGATTGCCTCAGAAAAGGTTCAAATTGCAGATACAGGCCTCTTTTTGGGCTCAATGACTACTCCCAAAAATATAGTTCCTCAGAAAATAGAAATTCGCAAAGACCACTTACAAACATTAAATGATTTTCAGAAACTTCTGGGAGATATAAATTGGTTGAGGCCCTTTTTAAAAATTCCATCTGCTGATCTAAAACCCCTCTTCGATCTCCTGGAGGGTGAGCCTCATATCTCCTCACCCAGAAAATTTACCCCTGCCGCCCACCGAGCCTTACAGATGGTGGAAGAGGCCTTACAGGAAGCACAATTACAACGTATTGAGGAGTCACTACCTTTTAATCTGTGTGTTTTTAAGACAGCTCAATTGCCAACTGCAGTCCTGTGGCAACATGGACCATTACTTTGGATTCATCCAAATGCTTCCCCTGCTAAGATTATTGACTGGTACCCTGATGCTGTTGCACAGCTCGCGCTTCGCGGAATAAAAGCAGCTGTTACGCATTTTGGCAGGGATCCTGATTCCTTGATTGTGCCTTATACTGCTGCACAAGTTCAGACCTTGGCAGCCACATCTAGTGATTGGGCAGTTTTAGTTACTTCCTTTTCAGGGCAAATTGATAATCATTTTCCAAAGCATCCAATTTTACAGTTTGCCCTAAACCAGGCTATAGTGTTTCCACAAGTGACAGCTAAAGACCCACTCCCAGATAGGACTGTGGTGTACACTGATGGATCAAAAACTGGTATGGGAGCTTATGTGGTCAAGGATAGGGTTATATCTAAACAATATAATGAAACTTCACCTCAAGTTGTAGAATGTCTGATAGTACTGGAGGTTCTTGAGGCTTTTCCAGGACCCCTCAATATTGTATCAGATTCCTCTTATGTGGTTAATGCAGTTAATCTCCTTGAGATAGCTGGAATAATAAGATCCTCCAGCAGAGTTGCTAACATCTTTCAGAAGATACAAGCTGCCTTGTTAAATAGGAGATTTCCTGTTTTCATTACCCATGTCCGAGCACATTCTGGACTCCCAGGTCCCATGTCCTTTGGGAATGACTTAGCTGACAAGGCTACAAAGCTGGTGGCCGTTGCCTTGTCTACCCACACACAAGCAGCAAAAGAATTCCATCAGCTCTTTCATGTGACGGCTGAGACCTTGCGCCATCGTTATGCTCTATCTAGGAAAGAGGCTAGGGAAATTGTTACTCAATGCCAGAATTGCTGCGAATTCTTACCTACTCCCCACATGGGAATAAACCCACGTGGCATTAGACCATTGCAGATGTGGCAGATGGATGTTACTCATATTCCCTCTTTTGGAAGGCTTCAATATGTTCATGTTTCTGTTGACACCTGTTCTGGCGTAATGTTCGCCACGCCCCTAACAGGGGAAAAGGCCTCATATGTGATTCAACATTGCCTTGAGGCCTGGAGTGCTTGTGGAAAACCCAGAATTTTAAAAACAGACAATGGACCAGCATATACCTCTCAAAAATTCCGACAGTTTTGTCGGCAAATGGATGTTACCCATCTAACTGGCCTACCTTATAACCCTCAAGGACAGGGCATTGTGGAACGTGCCCATCGTACACTCAAATCATATCTGATTAAACAAAAGGGGAGTATTGAGGATGTTCTACCCTCGGTACCAAGAGTTGCTGTGTCCATGGCACTTTTTACCCTTAATTTCTTGAACTCTGATGCCCAAGGCCACACTGCGGCCGATCGCCACAGTTTAGAGCCTGATAGGCCAAAAGAATTTGTAAAATGGAAAGATGTGCTAACTAATGAATGGAAAGGCCCGGATCCTATTCTAATAAGATCCAGGGGAGCTGTGTGTGTTTTTCCACAGGAGGAAGAAAACCCCCTGTGGATCCCTGAAAGACTCACTCGAAGAGCTCCTTCACAACTCCAGAATAAGAAGGATGGAGGCCAAGTGGGTGATGAAGACTCTCCTACTCGGGATGATGGTTCCTAGTATGCCAGTGATGCAGAATGCCCAGGTGTTCCCTAGATTTTTCACAACTAATAGAGAGTTGGGGCTTGCCTTTTTGCCTTTAGATCCTCAGATACAGAGTTTTCAGGATGAGAGAACCTTGTCATTAGTAGGAAGCTTGTGCTTTACTGTGATTTCTTCATTAAAGGATAATTTTATTCATATGGATCCAGAAAGATCTAATGCTAATCCTTTTGAATTAATGGAAGCTGTACTGATCTTTCTCCTATGATAGTGAGAAGGGACAGATTACTTTTGATTGGAAAGGGGCATTAGGCAACAGTCTGAGTGAGGGACAGAGCTATGGATCATCTGATTGGTCCTCCTCCAATGTTAAGTATACCCCTTTTAAGAGAACTAATTATTCAGCTGCCCTTTATTTGGGTTGTGAGTAATGATACCTTAGGTAAGAATCAGAAAGAAATAAATTGCTCTGCTTAGAATTGTTTTTATGCATTATGCTGGGATGCTATTAAGCACCCTTTTGCTTTGATAATGCACATGCCTCGATTTGTTCCAGTTCCTGTTGAGGTGCCAAGTAGTTTGAGTTTGTTTAGGGAAAAGCGAGATTTTTGGGATCTCTGCTATTATTGTGGGCCTGATAGCCACCGCCGCGGTTACTGCTTCGGTTACCGCCTCAGCCCTTGCACTTTCCGCCACTGTGCAGACAACTCAAACCATTAATGAACTATCAGCCACTGTGACCATGGCCCTAGATAAACAGGCCACTGCCAATTCTCAGATACAAGGAGGCCTGATGTTGGTAAACCAACAGATTAATTTGGTTCAGGAACAATTGGATATATTGTGGCAGATGGCCCAATTGGGATGTGAACAAAAGTTGCCTGGCCTTTGTGTCACTTCAGTACAATATGAGAATTTTACAAGAGCAGCTAACCCGTCACAAGCTCTGTCTCAACATTTATTACAGAATTGGACTTTTGAGTTTGAGCAGACACTCTGTGAGTTGAGAGTGGCGATCCTGCAAGTGAATTCGACGCGTCTGGATCTTTCTCTGATGGAAGGCCTCTCCTCCTGGATTTCATCTGCATTTTCTTATTTTAAGGAATGGGTGGGGGTAGGATCATTTAGCCTAGTTCTCTGCTGTGAAATAGTGTTGATGCTTTGGATGGTGTGTAAGCTCAGAGCCCAAACAAAAGAGACAAAGTGGTGGTGGCACAAGCACTTGCTGCCTTAGAACACGGAGCCTCCCTGACATTTGGTTAACCATGTTAAAGCAATAGGTCGCTGGCCTCCCAGCTCTTGCACCCCACGAGGCTAGTCTCATTGCACGGGATAGAGTGGGTAGGCTTCAGCAGCCCAAGGAGTTGCAAGGCTAAGCACTGCACAGGAGAGGTCTGCGGTATAACGACTTTCTCCTGGGAGATAAGTCATCTTGCATGAAGGTTCTATGTCATGATCTCCTTCCCCCAGAAAAACGACATCGGACTGGTCAGGGCTCTCTCTGGGGATAAGACCCTGGAGAAGAGCTTTGTACATGTTCCGAATTTGCACATGGGGATTTGACCTCTATC
Source organism: Mesocricetus auratus (assembly GCF_017639785.1). Taxonomy (NCBI): domain Eukaryota; kingdom Metazoa; phylum Chordata; class Mammalia; order Rodentia; family Cricetidae; genus Mesocricetus; species Mesocricetus auratus. The sequence goes on from NW_024429190.1 coordinate 38,837,686, forward strand.
TCCACTCCAAAGTTGTGGGTGTCCTATTGCTTCAAAAATAAATGAATAGGGGGAGATGTGAGGAGCCGCCCTCGCTATCGCTATTGCCGTTAGAAGATGGCGCTGACATCTGCTGTCAGTTGGAGTTAACCGTTAGAAGATGGCGCTGACATCTGCTGTCAGTTGGAGTTAACCGTTTAAGCTGTGCCTCTCCCGTGGCGTCATCTGGGGTGATGTGCAAACCACCAATCCCGGCTCTACACGTCTCACTCGGAGCTCCTAGGCTTATATAAGGGGCTGGGTTTCTTAGCTTGGGGTCTCCCTCTAAGAAGCTGATCATCTATCTCTCAAGATGCATTAAAGCTTTACTGCAGAAGGATCCGAGTGTTCTGCGTCGTTCTTGCTGGCGAGACGGTAGCGCGGGACAGAATTCCTGTGTGTTAGACATTGTTTCCTATTCACTTTGGTGCTTGTACACAATTGCTCCACTCCCATAGAATATCCCATTTTTATTTATGGGTTAGAAATGCATGAATCCTCAAATGGTAAAGTAATAGTCCTATAAAACCCGAGGATACAATTTTTAGAGATTGCATAGAATCCATTCAGTGGAAGCTAAAACATGCAAACCGAGGGAATAAACTTCCAAGACAGCACGCTGTAAAAATACAAAAATCAGCTGTATTTGATAATGAGAGAAAACCTTACATGTTCCTTTATTTTTTTCAGGATACAACAGACTTGTTATCAGTAAGGTAATTTTATGCAAACTTTTTGACTAAAAATAGCACTTCAGGTTTAGGATATTCCTACACTGTCTTTCTTGCATTTACTTCCTTAACTGAGTTAGTTTTTCATAACAAATATTTTATTTTGCCTTATCTAGTAAGATTTGGCCTTTGACGCTTATAGAAAGACTGCTTTTCTCCCCATAGATGTTCCTATAAAAATGTCAATATACCTATTCCAAAGATATTTATTTGTAACATTTCCTATTGTTTACTTTTTTAGAGAAGTTACAGACTTCTGCAGACACAAGTATGCCCTCAAAAATGCTCTTTGCTGAAATTTTTGTCTATGTACATCAGCAAACAAGTGATGCAAATAAAAGCTTTTTCGGCCTCTTTCTGACTGAGAAAGACATTTCCACTTGAAAGAGAGTTTAGGAGTCTCGCATATGTCTCAGAAAGATGGTGGTCCTTACCTATTATGTGCATTCTGTGCATACTTCGTCCCAAATTTTAACAGCTTAAAAAAAACACAAAACTAACCAACAAACAACATGTATTCCTTTCTCCTAGAAGCTCAATAAGGTTATTAAGTTCTGTAGAAGACTCTGATATGGTTACGTATTTCCTCCTTTCTGTCTGTCTCTGTCAGTTTATTTCACACAATAACATTGTTGAAATGTCAAAGACAAAATTATAGATTAAATGCTATTAAACATTGTTGCAAAATAACTTTATTGAATAGAAACTAGGCTGTTTATATTGTCTTAATAGTTAATAATCCTCCTCTGAATTCATGGAGAGAGAAGGACCCTGAATCCTTTCACTCCAACTCCTATAATATTTCTGCAGCTCAAAGGCTTTTATGTGATGACTCCCCTTAGAGTTACAGGGGTAAGAAGTGATTCAGATTACACTGAGCTAAAATAAAGGGGTCACTGTGTCATGCTGCCTTCTGAAGCCAGGAAATGATCCATTCTTCATCCCAATCTTTTATTTGGAATCATTTGCAAAATACAGTTCCTTGAGCCTCTAGAGTCAAGATTTCTTTTCCATTTCCATAACCCAAACCTGAGAATTAAGATATGCTTCTTAATTCTCACTAACTAAAGAAAATAATGTAGGAGACAGAGCATGAAGAGTACTATTTGTAGGCTGGAACATGCATACGGCATGCCTCTTACACACATGACCTCACAGAAGCTGTGAATACCAGTACTAACCTGTACAAAGCAGTCTATTAAAAATTACACCTCCATACTTTTACAAAATGAATTCTCAGATGTTCCACTTATTACTATATCATTCTTCTGATGCCTATTCTGCCTGCATACTATGTAACTTCAACTAGGGAAATCTGTGTACTCAACTCCACAGAGGGATTCATTCTTGGTACTTGAAATATCAGAAAAAAAAACATGGTTAAGGATGTCATAGTTTCCACTATAGCATGTTGCTGTTGTTTTGCTAGAAGATCATGTTGTGCAGCTCAATTTAAATTAGTTGTGCCATAGCCATAGACTAGTGCAGCTGTCAACTTTATCCAAATAGCTACTTATTGCAAGATAGTGAATGCAGAAACTTGTAAATGTTAAAACTGCTAAGGACAATTGACTGTAAGTGCTGAGTCACAGAGAGCACCCCTCTACCACACCTCCAGCAAAACTCTGGGAAGACTGTCAAAGAGTAAATGAAAAGAAGGCAAGAGGCAATTGTAAAGGGAAGCTTTTTCCTTGAGAGAAGCCTTACCGCCAGCCTGGTTCTAGAGCTGCATCAGTCCCAAATAAACACACAGGAGGCTATATTAATTATGAAGCTGTTGGCCTTGCTTGTTTCTTACTGGCTAGCTCTGGCTTAAATAATTACCCATAATTGTTAATCTAAGTATTTTTCTTACTGGAGAATAGTTCTGGGGTTCCTATCCCATGGCTTCACATCTTGACTCTCTGTGTTTCTCCTTCCCAGAGTACTCCTGGACTCCTAGTCCCACCTATCTTGGTTCCCTATTGGCCCAACAGTGCTTTATTGATACATACATAGGACTTCCCTCATCAGGTGATGGATTGAAGAGGACTGTTTGTAGGTTGGACTCTGCAAATGTCATACCTCTTACATACATGAACTAGTGGTGACCACCAGGAATAACCTGGACAAATAAGCCTACTAAAAATTTACAGTATAGACTTGGGATGGCTTCGTTATATCCTATCCCTACCTAAGGAGCTAATGGCAATTGATGGCTGCTGAGGGATGGATGGTCACTTTTACTAAAGGGAAATCCTTCATAGTTTGCCTATACTCCAATAGATTTCCTCACCACATGCACAGATTGCAATACCAGTGGACCTAGTGGATGTTAAATAAACAAACACACAAAAAGATAAAAAGCATGAAGTTGTCAAGGGGATGAGAGATATTTTGATTGATTAGGTGAAGGTGGAGGTGTTGGGAGGAAAAGGGGATTGTACTTAATCAAGATAAATCATACATGTATGGAATCTTTAATAATAAGACTTGATATGACAATTAGGCTCAATCTTAATAAATCTATTCTTCTTGTTTCTTCACATACTTTTTATATGGTGACTTTAAAAATTATCACAGAAAAAAGTTATCAAATATGAAAACTGTTTTTTTTTTCACTTTTAATCCTAAATTCTTACAGCTGGTAACTTTTACTGAAAATATTTTCTATTTTTTTCTAGGCATAATAGGATGTAAGTATGTTCTTTCTTTTAAGAAACTGTGATCTTTACACATACCTATTAGAAGCCTTGAATATATCACTACTTGTTCAAATGATACAGATTCACTAACATATTTTGTTTGTAGATCTTTAAGACACTGTTAAGTAATCATCATATTTAGTATGGTATTTACTGACTTAAGGAAAAAAATTGTATCAAGATCTCTAAGACTACAGTTGATGAAGACAAAAATGCTAGAGAACAAGTAGAAAGATAGTGAGCCATGAGCTATTGGTAGATCTTAGTGGAAGAGAGGGATCACACTGAAGGAACTGATGTTTTATATTCAGTGAAAGAGAAGGCTGGAGAAGTAATATCTAGACTTCTCTCTCATTTGGATTTTGCTAAAGACATTTCTCAGTGACCAATTCCAATTTTCCAATTGTAGATAGCCCCAAAGAAAGTCCATATGATCTGTTGTTAGTCTAAGGAACAGAATTAAGATGGGTAAAGGGTAAATAAAAGTTAGTCAAACACACATAACACTATACAGATCTTGGTTACACAGCATCCTTACATTTATAAATGCTAATGACTTAAACAAGGAAGCAAAGTACAAATTCCTTTCAGCCTTTCTGGTATGAATAACTAAAGTCAAATCACTGAAATACTCTTTAGAATTAAAATGACAAAATTAGTGATCACTGGGAACATGCAGAGAAAGTACTACCATTTGTGCTTATGTAATTCTCCCTAAGTCTGAGACGGAAATCATAGCTTTCTTTTATGGCCAACTTTATCCCATTTATGCTATCAGGATACAGGCTTCTAGGCTTACAAGGATGGATTCTGTCTCTCCACTGATTTAACGAGCTAAAAAGAAAGCAGGGCAAAGTCTCAGCATCATTAAGGTATATAAATATATGCACACACACAAAGAGACAGAGTTCTCAAGTGGAAAAAGTCCACAATGTCTTTATCTTGGAGAGAAAGAAGAAACAAGAAGTTGACTAGCTTAAACGTTAAAATGAAATGCACATCAATCTACCTAAATCCTTTTCTATGTCTGCTTGCCTTAGAACTGACTCCAAGAGCCTCACTTTCATTAATGTTCATAAGTAATGAAGCAATCTGTGCAATCCCTTTCAAAATCAATATGGAGTTTCCTTGCTTTAATTTATAGTTTTCTTAGTCTTTTATTTATGTTAAAGGAATTTCTTGTAATATAATAAATAACTTCAAAGAATTCCTTCATTGTCATGTATAATTACCCTTTTCTGCCTCCCACAAACTCCTATAAGTATTTGGAGGTAATTCTTCATTTATCTCAGAAATTCATTCAGTTACTGTGAACAAAGATACAAATGTCGCTTCTGTCATGGATGAGTTTCAGCATTCAATTGGAACACATAGACACAAAATTGAAAACATACATTGAATACATTTTCTACTAAATGATGCTGGGTTTCTATCTGACTTAATAGTGATGTTGTGCTTTAAGGATATGGACAAAGAAAATTGCTTGTAGACTTCTTGGGGAAAAATACAAAAAGGAAAGGAAAGAGAAAAGGAGAGAAGAAATAAGGAAAAATGGAAAACAATCTTTCCTTTCTTTCTTCTTTTTTTTCATTTTGGGTTTAGTGACCTCTATCCATCATGACACACAACTGGTGTTATTAGTACCACTTATATTAGTTCTACTACTTTTCCATTGCTGGTGACTAATATAATTATATGATTAATCAAAATAATACAGTCTCATGTGATGGCCAATCTTGGTTGTAAGTTTGACTAGACCTAGATTTAACTAAGGCACAAGCTGCAGAGCACTGCTTTGAGGAACGTTCTTGATAGCTTTTATTTTGAAAAAGGAGGACCTCCCCTAAATGTGGATGTCACCCTCCAATGACATTCCAAATTTTTTTATAAATATGTAAAGGTAAACTTTTATTTTATTTCATTTTTTTCCTGCTTAATTTCACTCATGCTGGCATCTTAATCTATCCTCTTATATCATTCTAAAATGGATGTTGGAAGGCCATGCTTTAGGCTTTTAAGATAGGCCAAAGCCTAACAGCTTTCCAAGAATCCTTCACTCCTTCAGTGGGATACAAGGACTCATAGGTATACAGTCCAAAAGACTGAACAGCTATCTGACTCTAATCTTCTTTAGGGTGTGACAGCTATTGTTTGAATCTGGGAACTTAACCTTCCAGTAACTTATCATGGCTAATTTTATGCCAACCTGCCACAAATTAGAGCCATTTGGGAAGAGAAGACCTCAACTGAGAAATATTTGAGAGAAAGGCCTCATTATTTTTGCCTTATTAAGTTCATGGTATTTTCCTGATTGATGATTGATATGGTGCAGTATAATGCTCTGACAGTAATCTTGGGGGTATAAGAAAGCAAGGTGAGATGAGCGGATCCAGGGAGACCAGGGGGCTAGGTACAACAGACCCTGCATCTGAGCCTGTGTTCCAGTGCCTGGGGATCACCTGGGAACTGCACAGTGCTTCCAATCCCAGTAGGAGCCAGGCACCCAGATTCCAGGTCTTCTCTGCCACTAGAGAAACCGGGAAACCTAGCAAAGGGACTAGGGTATCAGGTGGGAGACTAAGCACTCCAGATTCCTGGCCTTCTTCTCCACCCATGGGACCAGAATGAGGATGAGGAATAGAAGAACTACCAGATTATTGGACTTGCTAGCAACCACCAATAGGGAACTCTGGTCCCCTAACCTGCAGACCAGTTAGGGGCTCTTTCTGCACCCACCAGAAGAAGAGATGGGAAAGAGACAATACAAATACACCCTCAGCAACAGAAAATCAAATATGACACCACCAGATTCTAGAGACTCCAAGCCAACAAGATTCCAACATTCCAATGCAAATGAAGCAGAAGAGAATGACCTTAAAACCAGCTTCATGAAAATAATAGAGGCCCTAAAAGAGGATATAAGAAAATCCCTCAAAGAAATGGATGAAAAAACAACCCGAAAAATGCAAAAAATTGAAGAAAAAGCAAACCAAGAAATGGAAGAAAAAACAACCAAAAAAAGTCAGGAAATGGAATAAGAAACAAAGCAAAAAATGCAACAAATGGAAGAAAAAAACAAAGCAAAAAATGCAAGAAGTGGAAGAAGAAACAATCCAAATAAGGCAGGAAATGGAAGAAAAAACAAACCAAAAAATTCATAAAATGCAACAAATGGATGAAAAGATAAACCAAAAATTGCAAGAAACAATGCAAACAGTAACAGTGCAAGGGTTGAAAACTGAAAAGGAGACAATGAAAAAAACACAATCTCAAGAAAGTTTGGAAATAGAAAAGCTGGGTAAACCGTCAGGTACTACGGATACAAGCATTACCAACAGAATACAAGAGATGGAAGAGAGAATCTCTGGTGTTAAAGATACACTAGGAGAAATGGACTCATCAACCAAAGAAAATATCAAATCCAACAAATCCTTAACACAAAACATCCAGGAAATATGGGACACCATGAGAAGACCAAACCTAAGAATAATAGGTATAGAAGAAGGAGAAGAAAACCACCTCAAAGGGGCAGAGAACATATTCAAAAAATCACAGAATTCAACAACACCACAAATTCCAGAAAACCTACAAACTCATGGAAATTGAATAATGCACAACTGCACCATTCCTGTTTCAAAGAAGAAATAAAAAGTTAACGACTTCCTAGAATTCAATGAGAAAGAAGACACAACATACCCAAACCTATGGGACACTTTGAAAGCAGTGCTATGGGGGAAATTCATAGCACTAAGCACCCACATGTAGAAACTGGAGAATAGTAACACTAGAGAATTAGCAGCACAGTTGAAAGCTCTAGAACACAAAGAAGCAATCTCACCCAGGAGGAGTAGAAGCCAGGAATTAATCAAATTGAGGGCTGAAAGCACTAAAGTAGTAACTAGGAAAACAGTACAAAGAATCAATGCAACAAAGAGTGGATAGAGAAAATGTGGTACATTTACACAATGGAGTACTATTCAGCAGAAAAAAATGGAATCCTGAGATTTGCAGGCAAATGGATGACACTAGAAGAAACCATCCTGAGCGAGGTAACACAATCACAAAAAGAGAAATATGGCATGTACTCTCTCATATATGGAATTTAGACATAGATCTGGGGAGTGCCAACTTACAATCCCATGGCCATAGAGGCTGGGAAACAGAACCTTCATTCAGTGCCTGATGGAAGAAGAGGCAGACTCCCATGGCTAAGCACTGAGCTGAACTCAAGAAAGCCAGTAACAGAGAGGGAGGGCTGATGACCAAAGTGTTTAAGACTGGGCTGGTTTATCACACAGAAACAGCTGACCTGGCAAGGTTTAGCTCCTGAATCCCAGGCTGATGCCTGGGAATCCAGCATGGGACTGATCAAGACCCCCTGAATGGGGGTGACAGTGAGGGGCCTAGGTAATCTATTGAGCCTTGGGTAGTAGATCAGTATTTATCCTGAATATACAAATGGACTTTGCACTCCCATCCAACAATGTGTGAATCACTCTCACCCTGGATGCTTGGGGCAGGGTCTAGGCCCTGCCCTGGATGAAATGACAGACTATGGACACCCCCAAGGAGGGCCTCACCCTCCCTGGGGAAATGAGGGTATATTGGAGGGCATTGGGGAGAGGGCATGGGAGGAGAGGAGGGAAAACGAGAGGGACCTGGAACTGACTTGTGAAGCAACCTTGTTTCTAATTTAAATTTAAATTTAAAAATAAATAATAAAAAAAGAAAAAAAACAAAAAAAAAGAAAGCATGGTGAGCAAGTTATGAGACCAGGTCAATAAGCAATACCCATCTGTGATTTTTCTCCCCCATTTGTGGCCTCCAGCATCCTGCCTAGTTCCTTCCTTGGTTTCCTTCAGTGATAGACATATAAGCTCTCAGATGAAACAAACCCTTTCATCCCCAAGTAGCTTTTGGTTATGGGGTTTTATCAAAACAATAGAAACCTAAGACATTAATTTCATAAATCCATTCCATGTTATCAGGATAATTATATAAATTTAACAACATTCTAGACAATTTTAATCACAGAGAACGTCTCATAGTTCATTCTTCCCTAGCTATATAAAATGCTAATTATACTTTCAAAATATTTCAAGAGGTCTTTATGTTTCTGAATATTCTTGGTGGATTTTCTTCCTTGATATCTTTACTATCTCTGAATTCTGTTACTGCTCTCTTTCTTTCTCTTTTTCATGAAATTTCAACTTTTTATGTGATCTTCCCCTCTGCAATATCTTCTTCATTAATGAGTATTTTTGCATCTTTACCATAGAATTACGTTTTCATTTTTTATTTAAAAAATTATTTTTCATTTTACATACCAACTCCAATTCCCCCTCCCTCCTCTTCTCTGCCTCTCCCTGTTTCCCCCTCTCCCACTCCCATGCACTCATCAGTGGGGTTAAGGCCTTCCGTGGGGATTCCAAAATCTGGCATACCATGTTGAAGCAGGAGCAAGTTCACTGTTTCAAGGCTGAGCAAGGTATCCCACCATAAGAATGGAATCCAAAAAGCCAGTTCATGAACCCAGGAAGAATCCCAGTGCCAGTACTAGGGGCCGCCTAACATTTCAAGTCAAATAGCTGTCACCCAGATTTATAGGGTCTAGTTCATTCCCGTAGGTTCCTCAGCCGTCAGCTATCAGTTCACACTCAGTGAGCTCCTACTATCTGTGGTCAGCTGTCTCTGTGGTTTTCCTCATCATGCTATTGACCACTCCCTCCCTTATTCAATAATCATTCCTCCCTCTGTTCAACTGAACTACAGGAGCTCAGTCCAGTATTTGGCTGTGAGTCACTGTACCTACTTCTATCAGTTACTGGATATAGGCTTGTCAGTTAGGGCAGTCATTAATCTGATTAAAGGGGAAGGCCTATTCAGAGACTCTCTTCTTTATTGCTAGGAGGCTTAGCTGTCATCATCCTTGTGTACACCAAGAATTACTTTCTGATGGAAAATGGGCACAAAGGAGGGCATCATTCCCCTGCCCATGCTGGCACAAGACAAATAAGAAATGGACACAGCTCTCTTATGTTCACAACTTCAGGGCTGGCTCACCCACACCTGTGCTAACAGGTTAAGTCTATTGTGCCAATCTGACAGACGGCTGATCTCCAAAGACATTTAAGGAAGTGTTCAACATCCTTAGTCATCTCAAAATGACTCTGAGATACCATCTTCTACCTGTTAGAATGGATAAGATCTAAAACACTGATGACAGCTTATGCTGGAGAGGATGTGAAGTAAGGGGAACAATGCTCCTCCACTGCTGGTGGAGTTACAACCTTGTACAATCACTTTGGAAATTACTATGGTGGTTTCCCAGGAAAATTTGAATCTATCTACCTCAAGATCCAAGGAATGCATACTCACACCACAAGGACACTAGCTGAGCATTGTAATAAACAGAACCCAGAAATAACCTAGATGCCCATTAACTGAGGAAAGGATAAAGTAAATGTGGTACACATACACAATGGAGTATTAAAGTGCAATGACATCAGCTGGTTATTGATGTTACACGCCTTTAATCCCAGCACTCAGGAGGCAGAGGCTGACGGATCCCTGTGAGTTAGAAACCAGCCTGGTCTACAGAGCAAGTTCCATGACAGCTTCCAAAACAATACAGAATAACCCTGTCTCAAAAAAAGCAATGACATTATGAAATTTAAAGGCAATTTGATGGAACTAGAGAAAATACTCCTGAGTGAGCTAACTCAGACTCAGAAAAACAAACGTTATATATACTTACTCATCAATATATATGAAATGTAAAACAAGTCATAAACATTCCACAATACAAAACCCTAGGAATTCCATTCCCTTCCATTGTTTGTTTAGATTTCTTACTCTGTAAACTTTGAAGCACCTTACATTCTTCAAGGCATTTTAGTATCATCTCACAGTTAAATGTCTATAGACCTGCTAGGTTGGGTAACTTTCTTCAAATACTATACATATTAAAGATCATTGCTGGAAGAGGTTAATTAGCCAGAGAAATACTAGAGAGTTTACGCTGGTTGTGAGGAAAAGGAACACTGGCTGGCAAAGCAACACTACAGACACCAAGGCCCAAAACTGTGGTAATGACTAGGCCAGTCCCTACATCTACCCATCTATGATCTGCTGGAGCAAGTGAAGGGACCTGACATGAAGACCCAAAGCTGAAGGATCTCTACACACAGGGCAACAACAGGATTTCCAAGAGGAGCACTAGTGAGGGCCCAACATCAATAGTGTAGTACAAATCAAAGGACACAAACCAAACCAGTGACTATGCAATGAACACTTGCCAAGTAAGGATGTAAAGACAAAGGGATTTACTTTGTTTTTGTTGTTTTGTTTTTTGTTTTTTTTTTTGTTTTTTGTTTTTTTTGGTTTTACGAGACAGGGTTTCTCTGTATTGTTTTGGAGGCTGTCGGTCCAGCCTGGCCTCGAACTCACAGAGATCTGCTTGCCTCTGCCTCCCGAGTGCTGGGATTAAAGGCGTGTGCCACCACCGCCCCGGTAGAGATTTACTTTGTGACTCATTGTGTCACACTGAAGCTTCCATGACAGAGTTTTTAATTTTTTTCCATTTCCCTCCTTTTATCTCTTAAATTGTGTTTTATTTGGGGGATCAGTGGTTGAAGGTGAATGTGAAGTGTTGGGAAAAGGGGAAATGGATGGGATCAAGATACATTACATTAAAGATGAATAGAATAAATGATTAAAAATTGTTTATGGTACTTTGAATGTAATTGGCCTCCATAATCTCATGGGGTGTCACATTATTAAGAAGTGTGATCTTGTTGAAGTAGTTGTGCTTTATTGGAGAAAGTGTGTCACTGTGGGGGAAGGCTTTGAGGTCTTCTATGCTCAAGAGAACACCCAGTGTCTCAAACCACTTCCTGTTGCCTGAGTTATCTAGCTGTAACCCCTTCTCTGCTTTGAACTCCTTCTCTAGAATGATGTCTGCCTGTGTGCCATTGTGTCCCACCGTATTTTGAAAGCAATAAAGATAATTGTAATTTTCCAACTTAAATAATATCTCCCTAAGAATTAATTCATTCATCTTATCCAAAATATAAATGAATTTACTATTTTTTCCATTGAAAATAGATTCTTTTTTCATACAATATACTCATGTTACAGTTTCTCCTTCTCCAGATTCTCCTAGATCTTCCACCCAAATTCACCTACCCATTCCTTAGAAAACAAATAGGCATCTAATGGATAATAATAAAATAATATTTTTAAAAACCAAGTGAATACTGACTCAGTGACTTAGAATATATCACCATGGTTTCTCCAATTGCACAACGCATGGATAGATCTGTAATGTGTTATCACATTCTCATACCCACATGTTATTTACTTTAAAAGGAGAAAAGTTAACATTTGAGTCTATTTTACTTATTTTCCACATTAAGAATTTTAGCCTTTAAATTACTTCCTTGTCAGTATAGATTATTCTTGGTTGGTAGAGAAAATGGTAATTTTTCACTTTTGCCCTTTATAGGTCTCTTGAAGTGATACAAATATTTAGGACAACATGAACGTTACAAAAAGAGGTCCTCAGCTGTGTGATACAGCAAGTTTTAGTTGGCAAAGAGTCTGTCAATGAGTGTGCTGCATTGGACAAATTTTATTCTGTCCTAGATCCTGAATGCTTTATCATAAAGTCAGGCTAATTTTAGTTCCGTGTGTTAACAGGATATAGTTTTTAAATTTTGCTATTGAGTCAGAGACACCTTTTAATAATACTTTAGTTGTATTATATATGGCCATTATAAAGGTGTTTGCTGTAATACTATAGGTTTTCCAATGGATGTTGCTATACTGGTATATAAAACTTCTACAGTTAAACTCCACTGTGGTACTCATCAGTGTACCCTAACCTTACATTTTGTGCAATGGGCTTTCTCTTCAGAATGGCTATGTGAATGCACTTTGTGGCCTTTTAAGGGGATAGACTTAGGAGAGAACTCATGGTTTTTTTGTTTTGTTTTTAACATTGTTATGTATTAGGCAGAAGCAGTATTCATAACATTATTCTGGATTTTTAGATGTTTGGAGATCTTACAGTATTTTAAGTGTGCTGTGTACTGTGTAATGTCACAATACTTTGAAAAGGCTACATGCCATTGGAAGCTTTCTCTGCTGTCACCAAGTGAAGCTTAATGCCCTCTTAAATTTCTCACCTTCCTTGTAATCAATAACTGGATGTTCTTGAGGTGCTCAATTGGAATTAAAATATTCCAATCTCTTTGGAGACCAAAGGCAAGTTCAGTTTGTTACCTTTGGAATTGCAGCTTTGACATTTATTGCATTGCATGGAACATACCAAAAATAAATCCTCACCTAAGGGTTTATCTTCAATCTGTAGAGAAGGTCTCAGGCTATAGTGTTTGCCTCTTCAGGTGCCATTGATACTGCCTAATACAGTGCCACTTGCTCTGTGAAGATCCATACTCTTAGTTGTGTTGAATGTAGGACATGTTCTCCTGTGTTACACAGCTCTCAAATGATGAAGAATGACAAGAAAACCAGCATCTAAGGAACAGCTTGTGTAGTTGTAGCAAATCCATAATAAGTGTCCTTCAAGGATGAACATGTATTATTCTTTATTTTGCTAGTAAAATTTAACATTAACCTCAAAAAAAAAAACCAAGTCAGAATAAGACAAAACAAACAAACAGAAGAAAAAGATCTCCTGCCCCCCCCCAAAAAATGAACAAGAAATGTATAGTCACAGAGACACATGTTTACAGATACTCCATAAAAAAAAACCTGGAAGTGACAGTCTATATGCAGAGAATATATAATGCTAACAAAAGAAAAGGAAAAGTGTTCTGAAACAACATTATAAAACAAATAACTTCCAAAGATGCTATTTTAGTTTGTTTTTTGCTGTCCATCTACTGCTGGGCAGGGATCCTACATTTAAGAGTAGTTGCTTTTCCCAAAGAGACCATATTTATAAGGCTCTGTTGCCTTGGCATCTTCCATCCCCCCTGGCTCTTACAATTTTTTTCTTCCACTCTTCTACAGAGGTCCCTAAACTCTAAAACAGGGATTTTATGGAAATATCCCATTTAGTGTTTAGTATTCCAAGATCCTTCACTGTCTGTTCATTGGCTGTTGGTCTCTGTATTTGCTTTCATCTGTGTCAGGAAGACGCTTCTGTTATGATGACTGAACCAGGTAGTGAATATGAATATAGTACAATGTCCTTAGGAGTTTTTGCATTGTGTTTTTCTTTTAGTCAAACAATAGAATTTGGTTTTCCCTTAGGTGTTTGACCTATCTTGTCTCAGATTCTTGGTCATCTCATCAGTGTTGTATGTGGGTTTCATCTTATAGACTGGGCTTTAATCAAATTGAATTTATTGTTCCTTTAATATTTTCTCTGACAACATGTTATTTGAATACACACAGTTACTGATAGTTAGGATTAAAGATTATAGCTATGTGGTATTAATTTCTTCCATGTAAATAAATGTGCATTACTACGCAAAACCGACATATGTAAATTCAGGTTTTCACACAAAACATAAGCCAGAAAATTATTTTGAATTAACTCCAAAACTTGTAAACAAATAAAGATGTGTTTCTTTTAAATTTTACTTTGACATAATTGCATTTATCAAAATTGGATTTTAGCTTTGTAATTCATGACTATTACTATAATGAGTTTGAAAGGTAATGTGTGGGGTTTTCTAATTGTTCTCCCTAGATTCTCTGTCCCTTCCTTTGTTCTTTTAATTCTTGATTCTTAATGTGAAGTTCTCCCAGTGACTGATCATGCTAAAAGCACTGGTGTCTCATCATATGTATTTCACTTCTCTTAGATTTTTGAGGCTGAATTGCATGATCATGTTTATTTCCATATTTGTTCAAAGTATAGAAAGTGCATAGTTGTGAGTTTGAAGTTTTGTCCCCATTCAGATTGACTTGTAAGAACCATGTCTCTTGTTTTAGTTTTCCATCCTTCATATTTTTCAAGTGATTTTTTTCAATAGAGGTTTCAGAATCCTGCACATCTGACAGTACTCAGATCAAGTACTTGGCAAGTTTCCTCACTTTAGCCAAGCCTTCAAACACTTAGATGATCCTGTCACCTTCAGGAATGTTTTTCAGGCTGTCAGGCTCTTAAGATTGTTTTAAAATAAGACGTTGTTGCAGTTGGTAACACTTAACTGACAACTGACTCATTTCTATGCTCTTCTAAGTGGCATAATAAACTCCCCACCTTTCATTCAGCTCCAGATAATATAAATACACCCGTGACTGTAAAAACAACAACTTTCCTATCTCAAAAGAAACAAACAATGTGTATACAATTACCTGACACATTTATTTTTCTCACCAGCATTTAGCATATGTTATCACAGTAGAAACTGTAATAAAACAGAGACAGGGGTCTGTATGGGTCAGAAACAAAACAGCATGAGACTAGATGAAGACTGGCACCCTGATAACAGGTCCCTCCAAGTCTGAAAATGCCCTGTCTATTCTTTGCTGCTTAGGAAATTGTAAAATTGCACTCAGTCACTACAACTTCTTATGAAATTATTTTGAACAAACCATCAAAGGAAGTCAGAGGAGCAGTAAGGTTTTTCTTATAACAAATACTGTAACTCTCCAGGTTAATGCCAGGTAGAATCTCTCTGTAATATCACTGTTCTTTCGTATCACTTCAAACAGTCAATACTATCCAAGGTTTGTTTTATGCCAGCATTATTATTCTTCTCAGTCCTAGAAATCTTTAACTTTTACACTTATGAATTTCCATTAATTAATACACAGCAATATAAGCATATATATTTGTAAGCATAACACATTTTATTTACTTTGCATCAAAATATTCAAGTAAATGGCATCCTTTTGTGTTTCTTTAAGTCTGTTCTTGGGCAGATTCATAACAAAGAGTTAATTTCCCAATCCTCTTTCTCCTTTGTTCTGGTTTTGGCTTCAAGAGACATATACAGTCATACTCTATACACAATGTTACTCACATTAGGAAACTTCATTTCTTTTAAAATAGTGATCCTTTTGGCACTTCATTAATAATTCATTATTATTATTTTACTATGTATATTATTCATTAGAAAGATATGCCATAGGTGCTAATGAGTTAGTTTAGCAGCTAAAATTATTTGTTGTTCTTGTAGAGGACAGAGTTCTGTTACCAGCACCCAAAGCAAGTGGCTCACAACTTCTACCTTCTGCCCTAGGGTATCTGGAAACCCCTTCTGGTTTAGCTGAGCAGCACATTCATATATATATCCACCATACACACACAAACACACACAAACACACACACACACTGATAAAATATAGTGAAGCATGTTAAAAATTGTTTATAAAAGAGAGCTACAACATTTATCATATTCTTTTTTAAATTTTTATTTTTAAATTTAAATTTAAATTAGACACAAGGTTGCTTCACATGTCAATCCCAGATCCCTATCGCTTTCCCTCCCCTCCTCTAATGCCCTCCAACAAACAAAATCCAAAACACCCTCCTTTCCCGACGGAGGGTGTGGTCCAATATTGGGGTGTCCATAGTCTGTCATTTCATCCAGGGCAGGGCCTAGACCCTCCCACAAGAGTCCAGGGTGAGAGAGCAGCTCTCATTGTTGGATGGGCACCCAAAGTCCATTTGTATGCCAGGGATAAATACAGATCTACTAAACTACCAGTGAAATGTGAAGGATTTATATGAATTATGGATTCTAGAAAGCAGAAATCATTTGAAGGTATTCTAGGTTCTCTGTTAGCTGTAAAATCTAATTCTTATGATTTAAACTCACATGCAGACATTTGTTACATGTTAAAAAGATTATTTACCTTTTAGTTATGATGCTATAAGTTGAGAAAAGTACTTGGAAACTGTGGTTCATTTTCACACATCCACAGGTTTGCGGACTAACATGCAGACACAAACAAAATTAATAGAATTAAATAAAACTCAATATATGGATTAGTAAATATAAATAAGTTGAAATAGTGTTTTCAAGTTATATAAGTTATATAATTAAAAATTCATTTAAACAACTTGACAATGCTTATTAGTGAACATTTGATTTTTCACTTTTCTGTCATAAGTTCAGGAAAGGATAAGTTCACCCTCCACAGAGTCCAGGCTGAGAGATCGTCCCTCATTGTGGGATGGGCACCCAAATCCTATTTGTATGCCAGGGATAGATACTGATCTACTACCCAAGGCCCCATAGATTGCCTAGGCCTCCTCACTGACATCCACATTCAGGGGGTCTGGATCAGTCCCATGCTGTTCTCGCAGGGCGGAGCCAAGAGCTCCCCCTTGTTCAGGTCAGCTGTTTCTGTGTATTAAACCAACCCAGTCTTGACTTTGCTTTTCTCATCATTCCTCCCTTTGTCAAAGGATTCCAGGAGTTCAGTTCAGTGCTTAGTTGTTGGTGTCTGCCTCTGCTTCCATCAGTCACTGGATAAAGGTTCAGTTTTCTAGACTCATTGGCAGTATTGTAGGCTGGAACTCCCCTGATCCATGTCTAAAATCCATATGTGAGTGGGTACATACCTCACTCAGGATGGTTTCTTCTAGTGCCTCCATTTGTCAGCAAATTTCAAGATGCCATTGTTTTTTTTTTCCGTTGTGTAAATGTACTACATTTTCTCTACCCACTCTTCAGTTGAGGAGCATCTAGGCTGCTTCCAGGTTCTGGCTATTACAAATAATGCTGCTATGAATATAGTGGAACAGATGTCCTTGTTGTATGAATGTGCATCTTTTGGGTATATGCCTAAAAGTGGAGTTGCTGGGTCTTGTGGTAGACTGTTTCACAAAATCCTTAGGAATTTCCATACTGATTTCCAAAAAAGCTGTCCGAGTTGGCACTCCCACCAGCAGTGGAAGAGTCTTCCCCTCTCTCCACATCCTTTCCAGCATAAACTTTCATTACTGTTTTTGATTTTAGACATTCTGACAGGAATAAGATTGTATCTCAGAGTTGTTTTGATTTGCACTTCCCTGATGGTTAGGGAAGTCACTTTCTTAAGTGACTCAACAATTTTAGACTCCTAGATTGAGAATTCTCTATTTAGTTTGGTAACTCCACTTTTTAACTGGATCCTTTGGTGTTTTGGAGACTTCTTTATTTCACTACAGCAAAATAATTATTCTTTCTTGATTGACTGTAGGACTTTACACTGTTTAAAAATAATCTTCGCTGTCATTATATAGTAATGATCACCAAGTTTATTAAAGACTTGTAAAGAAACCTTAGGATGTCATGTTTAATGAAACCTATAGTTGGTTGAAAATTACCCAGATATTTATCTGTTCTGTTGCTCTTTTTTTTCTTTTGTTTGTTTGAGACAGGGTTTCTCTGTATTGTTTTGAAGGCTGCACTGGAACTCTGTTGACCAGGCTGGCCTCGAACTCATAGAGATCAGCCTGCCCCGGCCTCACGAGTGCTGAGATTAAAGGCGTGTGCCACCAATGCCTTGATCACTAAATTATAAACAACCTTTTATGCTTCCTAGAACAAATTTTCCATCCTTAGTTTTTCTCTGTTCCTAGGAAAATTTTTCCAATCTTATTTTATCTTTCTTGTATATATGTTGTACTTAGTAATTGAACGTATCCATAAAAAATGTCTAATACTATTATTGAAACTTAAAAAAGTTATCAATTTTGTTAAAAACAAAAACACAAATAGAGCCAGGTATTGGTGGCGCACGCCTTTAATCCCAGCACTGGGGAGGCAGAGGCAGGCGGATCTCTGTGAGTTCGAGCCCAGCCTGGTCTATAGAGTGAGTTCCAGGACAGCCTCCAAAACAATACAGAGAAACCCTGTCTCGAAAAACAAAAAGAAAAACAAACAAACAAACAAAAACCCACACACACACAAATAAAAGAAATCGTAAAAACCCATATGTCTTTTGAAAATCTGACTGAAACCTTCCTTTCATGTTTTCAGTATTAAAACATAAATATTATATTAATGGAGGTCTCTGGTGGTGTACGAAAAAAATACTTGGAGTCAGATGTGTAGGAAAATGCTGAGAGATCGGAGAGAAGGAGTAAACTGAATGAATATAAGTCATTCAGTCTAATATTTTGTAACAGTAATTTGGACTAAGGGGGAAAAAAAGAAGCCCTGATATGGGCTGTCTGTGTAGAAAAATAAACAGCTCCTGTTCTGGGAAACAAGACAAAATGCTAAAGAACAAAAGCATTAGTAGAACCCAGCTGGTATGTGGTAGGGTATGTGTGTGCCAGTGTTTGCATTCCTGTGTGCGTGTGTGTGTGCATGTGTGTGTGCATGCATGTGTGTGTGCACATGTGTGTATGTTTGTGTGTGTATGTGTGCACTCAGGCGCACGCACTCGTGTGTGTGTGTGTGTGTGTGTGTGTGTGTGTGTGAGTAGTGGGGTAACTAATATATTTTAAAAACCAAAAGATCAAAGTAGAAGCCTTTCTTTAGTGGGAACTCAGAACAATTTTGTTCTAGTGATTCTACCATGGTCCTAGAAGCATCCATTCAAAGGAAGTTATAATTACCAGCAAGTAGAAATCAGTTAAAACACATAGATATGAGGGGGTTCAAGTAGCATGAGAGTGGTAGTTTTCAAATGAGACACTGAGGGTGTTTCACTAAGATAAATATCTTTAAATGGCTTCAAAATGAGGAAGTTCAGATTTTAAATTATTCAGTTCAACTACAGTGTAAAAGTTCCTTTGGAAGTCAATGATAGGTACCGATGGTAAACTTGGGCAGTTAAAATTCTGTGTTGGCATCATTTTCATCCTTAGTTTTTATTTTTTTCATGATTCCATGATTATTTCTAAGAATGTTATTCTCTTTCTAAATTTAAATAAGAACTCAAAGAAAGAAAAGAGAGTGAATTGATATATTGTGTCTACTGCAACTTATGGTCTTAAATTTTTTTTCTTTCAAAATCAACAGATGTAGCCAATTTATGCAGTTTTTGTTCCTGTTTAATATATTTTGTTGTTTTTGGGAAAATTCCATGAGATTATGTTCAAATTTCCTTTGTAGGTAAGGGTTTACTTGAGCTCATGATTCTTCTGTCTTTGCCTTGCCAGTACAGAAACCACAGCCTGTGCCCCCACAGCTGGTTTCCTTTCTTTTTCTCAATGATATTGCAGTGTCTTGATTGCAGGACTGATGCCCAATCTCATACCTAATCTTATCTTCTTTCTTTCACATGATACCAACAATAATAATTTTATTAGTACAAAATAGTCAATAGAATACATTAATTAAATAAAAATCACATATCAGCAAGACAGGATGAGTGAAAAACTAATCACAAAAATAATTTTCCTTGGTGTTTCGGTGTCTTTTTAATGGAGGTGTTTTAGATTGCTTCAGAAAAGAGATAATGGAAGTCGTGTGTTTGTCTTCTAAATTATACAATTTATTTTGATTTTCTGTATGTACTTGTTTTATTAATATTTTACCATTAAGATATTTTATGACTTTGAAGATCCCCAATGGAAGGCCTCACCCTCCCTGGGGAGCAGAAAGGGGATGAGAAAAGGGGTCAGTGGGGGCAAGGGAATAGGGGAGGAAGAGGGAACAGGGATTGATATGTAAACAAGATTGTTGCTAATTTAAATAAAAAAAGAGAGAAATAGGAAAAAAAGATCTTTTATGTAACTTCCAACTATATGAACTTGTGGAAAAAATGGTGTGATGACTGATTGTCACAGATGAATATGCACTTCCTCTTCTCCCAAAAACTTGAACTAAAATAATAAAAAGCAAAAATAAATTGAGTAACTTTGTTAATTTGTCTAACACTATATTTATATATATATTGTCTATAATAGTTGTCACTTTAATTAATAACTTATGCTTAAATTAAGCTTTGTTCCATCTTTGTTGTGGGCCAGCAACAGAGAAGAACAAGCATATTTAACCCGTTTTCCTTGCCAGAAGCGATTTCACCAAATAAGAATAGATTCCCAAGCAAGCATATAATTAGTGCAGTTGAATCATTTCCCATGGCCTGTGGCTTTAGGGATTTCAGCTACTTAACTGATTGGGTAGATGACAGATTGCCACACTATACTTGGTCTGGCTTCGTAATTAAACAGAAAGTCCCGAGTCACAGAAGTTTTCTTGCATCATGCGATCCACAGAATTCAGATTCATACAATGTAACTCGAGCATCTTTCTGTGTGTAGCACTGTGCTGAACACTCAAACCGAAGCACTGCCATTTGACCCACTGTCTCTGCTCACCAGGAAACTATGGGTCATTTGGAGACAACCAGACATCAATATATAAAACAATTCCAGTGGACCATGGGGCTGCTTTTAATCAGTCTAACACAGTTGCTGGAAGCATCTACTGAATTAGTTTTGTTGAGCCACAAGTTCAATCCCAAACTTAACATCATTGCACTTGCTGATGTGGCCGTGAGCCAGGGTAGGCAAGAGGCTAACAAAATTTGTCCAATTTACTCCAAGCAATTTGATTTAACTGGCAGTTGTTACCTTTGTGTCCCATCTCTTGACAGGCAGATTTAGAGGCTTGCAATATCCATTCAGGCTGTGCGCCAGAGTGTCAGGACCTAACTGTAACTGCCCTGGCACTCCGTACTTTAATCTCTATCAACAGCAAACAGATTAACAGTTCACAGGCAAAGCACAGGGCAGCTGCACAAAAAAAAAAAAAAAAGAAAGCAAGTACATATTTGTGTGGAAAGGAAGCTCTTTGCTCTTTTGGACAATAAAAGACAAAGCTGTGTCCCCAACTAGAGCAGAAGGTAACAGAACTTTCAGTGAATTAAGAGGATGTTTGTAAGTCATAAGTTAACATGATTTGTGATTTTTAACTCAGTGATATACAGGCTTAAATAGAAAGTTCCACTTCTCAAAATACCAATTATGATGACTGTAAATAGGATTAGATAAAATGGTGAATGGTTTGGTTGGTATCTTACTGCCTAGCTGTCTAGGTGTGAATTATATTTGTGTCTACACTAAAAAAGAAAAAGTATTTAAAAGGCATGTGTTATTCCCTATTCCTGGGAACTGGACTTTTTCTTGCTCTTCCTTGAGACCTGCTCTACTCCTGAACTGTATCTCCAGAATGCTTTTTTGGATTATTTGCTCAGGTCACACAAGAAACTTTTATTTTGTTGTTGTTGTTTTGTTTTGTTTGTTTGCTGCTTGTTTGGGTTTTTTGAGATAAGTTTTAACATTCCTGGCCCCTTTGGAATTCACTTTGTAGAAGAGGGTGGCCTTGAACTCGTAGAGATCTTTCTTCCACTGCCTCCAATTGCTGGTGATAAAGACAGATTCCACCATTGCCCTACACTTTTAATTTTCTTATTGCCTTGGTATTGAATGTAGGGCCATAGGATTCCTCAAAAAAAAAAAACCAAGAAACAAAATAACACTCTGTTATGACAAATTTATTGAAGATGTGTCTTTGCTGTTTAATTCTCCATGTTTATTTATGCAATGTGGTGTGTTTCCATACAGAGAGTAAACTCAGTAAATTTGACCAAGAGGAACTACCATCACATCCTTACCTCTTCTCAATACTCAGGCATTTCACTTTAAATACTTTATCCTTAACCATGCACTCTCATGATGTAAAATATATTGAGACTATTACTGAAAGTTCTTTTGTTCACTTTCTTTAGACTCAAGTAAATCTTTTAGGTATAAACACCCACAGAAGAAATTAAACTCTATATTCCCAATGTACAATGTTTCAGAATAAACTTTCTCTTTGCAAGGAGAATTTACAAATTTGGGTATAGCATTGAATGATCAGACTAAAAAAGTTTAAAAAGACAACACTTATTGAAATCAGTGGCTTAAAAGAAAAAAATCAAAACCACCGACCCACCAAACAAAAGAAGAGACAAACAAAAACACAAGCTGGAGGAAGAAAACTTTAACGTGGGACCCTAACTTACAAAAAAGGGTCCGGAAGGAGTTGGGTTGGGTGATTATAATGTAAGCACACTGGGATAAATTGCCAATAATAAAATAAATAAATACAACAAAACAAAGCAGAACAGCAAAAACAGGGTAATTTTAAACCCTGCATTTCTGTCTATATTGTGTGGGGGCTAATAATGGAATGGCCTGTGCTCCAATAACCTGGGGCAGCCACATAGTTCCAGTTCTGCCTCCAACAGCACTTAAAAACACTCGTTTCAGCTCTTTCCATTCCAAGCCTGTGGCTTTCCTCATCTGTTGTCCCATTGTTCAATCATCTCTGACATCTGCTGTGGGGTATTCGCTAGAGTATACTGCTAGGAAATGGGTTTAAGCCAATAGAAAAATTTTACTAGCCAGCCAGAGACTACACTGGGTGTTTGGGATCCCAGTGTAGCCCAGAGTTATTCTCAGGGTGAGTTTTTAAACACACACATACACACACACACACACACACACACACACATCATTTTCTGGGGCACACACATACACATCATTTTCTGGGTTGACATACTTTTCAGTTAACAAGAACAATTAATCAGAAGCAGAACTACAAAAACTAAAAAGCAAAGTTGGTACATTTGAAGACTTTCTCATATCTATGGAATTTGAGAGATTACATCTTTGTTTTACTTTGGGCAGCTGGTGTTATCTACCTGCTGAGTTTTCCAGCTCCAATGGTACTAACACCACGGAGCCAGTTGTGCTAAGGTCTCAGAACCTGCTAAGGTCTACGGCCTTATTGCACACCCTTAGGTAATTCATCTTTGCAGCAAAATTTGCTTTGTATTGCCAGAGGAATGTCATGATTTCCTTACAGGGAATCCTGACTTGTGTGGTCCTATCAGCTTTCTGGAACCTTGGTTAAGTCAAAGTGTCCACAGAACTCTTACATCTTCAATGGTTGTAAAACCAATACCAAATGGACAGCAATGCCAAATTTTGCTGCTAGAAGGTAGACTATCCCTACTATACCTAAGGACAGTGACTCCTGAATGTCTTTGAAACTGACTCTTCTAGTTTGCTTTCATTTGTGGTGACAAAAACTAACCATATTGGGGGAGGAAGGAGTTTATTTGGATTGCACATTACAGTCCACAGTTAAGAAACAGCTAAGCAGGAATGTGAGGCAGGAACTAAACTGAAGCCCATAGATGAGGACTGCTTCTAGACATGCTCTCCATGTTTTGCTCAGTTTGCTTTCTTATATAACCACGGATCACCAGCTCATGTGTGGCACTGTCACCATGGCTGAGCCATCTGATATCAATAATTGAATGATTAAGAATTAATCACTAATTAAATAATTGAGAAATTGCCTCTAAGTTATGTCTGCAGTCAAAATTAGTGGTGACAAATCCTCAGTTGATACTCATCCCTCCCACATGGCCCACTTTATGTTAAGTCACAAAAGTAACCAGAATACTGACCTTGGGAAATCACTCCTTATGTTATTGTTTTTGAGAAAGGAGCTCCTCACTGTGAAAGGTATTTTCAGCTTAGACTCTCTATTTATAAATGAATGCACGTTTTCACAAGTTATACCCTTAGTAGACAGAGTGATACCTTCAGGATATATTTCCTATTATCACCAAGATTGTAGATGCTTCTCTTTAATAGTCTCAGTTCTTTAAACATCGTAGTTACTTTGGGGTATGATAGTCCTTGATAAAATGTGCATTATTATTTCAGCTGATTTTCTTTTACAAAACTCTAGATAAGAGCAGACAGCAGCAAATATACCAAAGCCTCAAGATCATCCTGTATGAAAATTACTTCTACAAAATTTTATTCCTCTACTCTTTAAAATTATTATAGAAATAGAAAAAAATTGATGCAATGTTTTCTGATTATGGTTCCCCTTCCAACATTACTCTCAGATCCTCTCCACTTCCCCACCCATCAAGATTAATATTTTATCTTCTTCCCTCTAATTAGGAAACAAACTGGGGGTGTTAGTACAGGCCTTTAATCTCTGCACTTGGGAAGCAGAGTCAGGTGAGTTCACATCCAGTCTGGCCTGCAGAAAAAGTTATAGGACACCCAGGAATATACAGAGAAACCTTCTATCAAAAACACAAGTAAATAAATACCAAAAAAAAACTTTAAACAAATACCAGACACCCAAAAAACAAAATATGATGAAAATAAAAATGACAAATTGAGATAATATAAAAACAAAATAAACAAACCTAGAAACTTGGATTTATACAAAGCACTCAAGCAAACAAACAACAGCAACAAAAGAAAGTGTCAAAGATAACACAGAAGAAACACACACATATGTAGAGACACACATTGGAATGCCTAGATACGCCCTAAAAACACAAAAAAAATGGGAAGTTATAATATGTAAGCAAAAGATCTTGGGGAGAGGGAACAAAAGAAATAATTAAAAGAAAGGCCCAGACAAAGCATTATGAGACATCATCAACAACAACAAAACCTTGTAAAAATGCTATTGAGTTTGTTTTGTGTTGACTATGTATTGTTAGGCATGAGACTTGGCTACAGTGGTTTGTGCATGCTTTGAGACTTAGAGGAAATTAATTTGTCATCTTCTAGTAGCTATCATTTGGAGAACAGCTTCTAATTTAGGGATGTGGACATATGTCTGCTTCTACTCCATGTGATGGGACCCAAATCTCTTAGAGATATTCAGGAAACTGTGCATGTTATTACACTATTTGTGTTCATATATGCATCAGTCCTGCTATATTTACAAGGAATTGTTTTTTTAGTATTCTCCACCTCTGCTCTCTTAAAATTCTCCACCACCTCTGCAGGTTCTCTGAACTATGATTGGAGGGGATTGATTGATGGAGACATTCCATTTAGGACTGAGTGTCCTCCTGTAATAAATGAAAATAAATAGAGACCACTGCTGTAAAATGTGCTTAGAGTGAGAGAGAACACTGCTTTTGAATTAAGCATTATCTAAGTGGTCAGAACATGTGAAAATATATGTAGATTAAAATTGCCAAACTATGGAGCGATTGGACTATATCTCAGTTCCCAGCAGAGTCCCATGTCCACTGAAACTTTGTGAGCCAAGTGTCTGCTGTTCATACTTTCTGATGCTGCTCTTCCAAGTGTCAACAGAATGATACCTTAAGCTCTTCTTTCAGCATTCCAGGGCTTCTCTTACCTGTAGACCAAGCTCCTCAACATTCATTTTAGGTACCATATTCAAAGACTTATGTGATCAGTTTTATTATGGCAATATTAACATGCCACAGAAACAATATTCTTCATTGGCTGCTCTTCTCAATGCTGTTATAAAATCCCTGACAAAAGCAAATTAAGGCAGAAATGATTTAGTGGGACTCAGTTATTTTATATGTTTGGTTGTGAGCCTAGCCTTTAACGGCTAAGCCATCTCTCCAGCCCAGGACTCAGTTATTTTAAAGGAGCATTTTATTGTTGAGGACAACAGGCCTGTCCCGTGGCTAGTCACTACCATGGTTTTACACTATCATGTAGTAAAATATACAAACAAAAGTAATTTGAGGGAGAAGGAGCTTATTTGGCTCACAGTTTCAGGTGGAATAGTCCAGGCAGGGACTTGAGGTAGCTAATCACATCCACAATCAAGAACACAGAAAGAACAAACACAACAATTTCTTGCATTCTTACTGGGTTGTTTGTGCCCAGCGTGATTCCTGGGTTGTCAAACAGATCAAGGTCCTCTGTGGAGAGAGAGAATGGAGGGCTAGGTCTTCACAAATCAGCGAACTTAATTATGAGAGACCCTGGTATACACACCCATAGGCCAACCCAATGCAGTAATGTGTCAATGGAACTCTGTCCCCAGGTGATTGTAGTTTTATCAAGTTCATGTTTAAAGTTAACCCTTCCAATCAGAATGCCATCTCCAGTCAGTAAATAGACAAGAGTGCTGACTTTTACTTTTCCATTAATGCAGGACTGCAGCTCAAAAGAATTTGTTGTTTACTTTCAGAGTATATCCTCCTCCATCTATTGAACATTTCTAAAAATATCTTGATAGGAGTATCCAGAGTTATGTCCCAAGAGATGCTAAAGTCAGTTAAGTTGACAATGGAGACTAAGCATTACAAAGGGCATGCAAAATTTTTAACAACAAAAAATAAACATGACAGTCTTGAAAAATACTCTTGTTGTTAGAGTAGCACATGTATGCATATTTTAGGATGAAGATATTTCATTTCAACAATTAAGAACAAAAAATGGTATTAAAACATATTGAAGCTAATACATAGTGATTGATTCACAAATATTTATCCAAAATCTATTAAGAACTCATTATTTCCAGGTGCTGTTTTAAATGATTTCAATATGCTCATGTTGCTGAAAACAACCCTATGAAGTAAAATTATCATCTAATTTTACTCATGCAATTACTGAAACACAGACAGAAACTAATTTGCCCAAAGTTTCACAGATTGTCTGTGGGAGAATAAAAAGTGCATAACAGAGAAGAACAGAGAAATAACTTACACAATAGTATTGCAAGATAGTGGAGAGAATTACTGTTTCTCTTTAGTCCTCAGGAAAAGCTATGGCCTTGTAATGAGTAATTACTGATTTATTTCCTTTTGCATTGCTGTGATGAACCACCATGACCAAGACAATTTATGTTTAAAAAAACAAATATTTAATTTGGGAGTCCACTGTTCCAGAAGGTTAGCTTCCATGACCAACATGAAAGGCAAACACGATGCTGGACAGTAACTGAGAACTTAAAACTAATCCACTAGCACACAACAAGACTCAAGACAGAGTATTTGGAAGGGGAGACTCTCTCACCTTACTGTGGCTAGGAAAAAGGACGCATCAAGGCTTGTGGTGGAACATGGTCTCCGAGGACATGGCCAGTGGCCCCTTCCTACTATGAGGCCATCCTTCCAGATCTGCAATCAGCTAGACACCAAACCTTTAACACTTTCAATTGAGGCAGGGTATTTACTTTCTTAGTGGTAATATGCATAACTGTCATTTCAATGTGTTCAGTCGGACATTGTTTAGAGGTTGAAATAAAGCATTTTTTTCTCTAAGAAATGTATTAAAATACTTGCACTTTGAAAGATTTGAAATAAAAACTGGGAAGATTCTCTCAGGCATTTATTATAAGGTATTCTTTTATTTTAGAAAAATGCTTACTTACATATCCATTCACCCATACCTTGGCCCTTCCATCCTCCCATGTTTTCTACCAACCCACTCCTAATCGCTTCCCAGGGATAGTGAGGCCCTCCAAGGGGGATCGTCAAAGTTCATCACATCGTTGTGGGAGGGCCCAGGCCCTCCTTTCCATATCTGGGCTGCAATAGTATCCTTCCATAAGGAATTGGCTCCCAAAGTTCATTTATTACCTAGGAATAAACACTGGCTCCACGGTTAGAGGCTCCATAAACTGCCTTGGCCTCCTTGACCCACATTCAGAGGACTTGATTCAATCCAATGCTGGTTGCCATTCTTTAAGACTAGGGTCTCTTTGCTCTCATTAGGTCAGGTCAAATGTTTCTGTAGGTATATCCAGCACAGTGTTGATTCGTTTGCTCATCTCTCGTCTCTTTCCACAACTGGATTCCAGTAGTATGACTCAGTGTTTAGTGATGGGTGCCCGTTTCTGCTTCGGTCAGCTACTAGCTCAAGGCTCTAGGAATGGTAACCAAGGTAGTCATCAATATCATTATAGGGGAAGGGCATTATTTTTAAGACTTTGAAAATGTGGTCTCAATATGTAACCTCAGCTGGTCTTGAAATTTCAATATAAAGTAGACTGACCTCAAGTTTTGGAAGATCCATTGAATTATGTTTCTTGCTTTTTGGAGTAAAGAACAATGCACTGTGATTCAGCAGGTAGTCTAAAGAATTTTAAAGCATTAGCATCCACAATAATGTAGACTTACAATTTTTCCTAAATCAAAAATGGATCATTTTATATATTTATAAATCATGAGACTCAAACATATGGAAGGTAAATGACACACACATAGCATGCAAAACAAATATGAAATAATCATATGATGACTTATTTACATGATTCTTAAGTATATTTTATATGAGTCTGTGGAATTTATTTTCTTGGATTAAACTGTCAGCTATGAGAGTTATGAGAGTTGATAAAATAATTGAGCTCAGAAATCTACAAAATATATTTGCGTAAAATGCATTTTAAAAGAGCCCAATGCAAATGGTATTGCATGGCAGGTTTAATTTGAGATTTGAGAGATTCTGTATGGACATTCAAACTCGATAATTAACTTGTGGAGAAATAAGACGTCAATTGCATAAACTATACATAAAAATTAGAATATTTTAAAGTAACCAGTCTTTATATTCTAATCATTATATGTCTATATGTATATATTATTATTTATACATTTTGGAAGTACAATAGGAGAAAATATACTTAAAGCTCCATTCACAAGGATATTGCATATCTTTCCTCAAACTTCCTCTAGATGACAGACTATCACTTGTATCAACACAAAAAATGTTACAAATTCGACTTAGGATGGATAACTTACTGTTCTCATACTCTGTACCTTTAAATTTCCTAATATGGCTGTGCCTAAATAATTCACCAAGCTGCTTAAAACCCAAGATTATATCTTGGATTCAATAGATGTGAATCTCTCCCCTTCCATTTGTAATGAAGAACAGATTAAAGATTTCACTAATGAAAATGATTGAGATTAATCCAGAAAAGCTAGGACAGACCTTCCCAATAAATAAGCCGGCTTTAAACAGTGTTAATCTGATGAGGCTAGGGAGAGTTTAATTAAAATTCTGTCTCTCATTTATCTAGTATCCAACAGTAAAATATCTACTAAAACAGTTTTCTCTTTGGGCATGAATCTATTCCCTCTGTATTTATTTCTGCCTACTAGAAGAGAAATCAACTATGAATAGAAACATACCTCCCATAGGCTTTTATTTATCACTTTTTATTTTAATTTTAAATAGCTTGTTTTACATGTCAATCCCAGTTCCCTCTCCCTCCCCTCCTCCCGCACTCCCCTTCCCCCCCCACCCTCCCACCCTATTGCCAAATCCTTCCACATAGGGGATATCTAGAGTCTGTCATTTCACTCTGGGTAGGGTCCAGGCACTCCCCTAAGAGTCCAGGCTGAGAGAGCATCCCTCTTTGTGCTATAGGCACACGATGACTCTTTGTATTCCAGGTTTTTGTGTCTGGAAATAATCACAGCTGTGAGGTACTGATGAAGATAAGAGCCTGTTCATGGACTAGATGGGTCTCTTATGCAAGACTACTGAAAGCAGCATTATACAAACATCCTATACCTGCTGCAGTCCCCTCAGCATTTACCTCTTTAAAGAGGTAAACTGCAGAATTGCACCATGGACCTAGTTACTATGTCCTTCAATAATCACTCATTTGAAGAACAGTTATCCATAAACAGTGAACTGTGTCTCTTGTTATATTCAAATGTACTTCGTCACTCTGATTAACTAGATCAGAACTGTGTGATGAAAATTTCAGCCTCTAGAAGCTGAATATTTCCTGAGTAAGGGACCCTTGGAAAATAGTTGGGAACAGTGGGGAGATGGAGAGTGATGGATTTCTGCTGTTCACTGATCACTGACAGTTGAGCATAGATGAACTAGTGACTTAGACGTCTTAAAAATAAAGTGGAAAGCACTAGAGGACACCTGTCATTGACCTCTGGTATCCATGTGCATGAACAAAGACAAACATGTAAACACATATGTACTATATACCCACAATACAGAAGCAAAAAATTTGACAATGTCTATCAATCAAACATGAATATGAAATGTATTAAAGAAATTAATAGATTGCACTTTGAATTTCAGTATAGCCTATTTTAATGCATACTTAATATTTTCGAAATACATCAGTATGTTCCCATTCAAAACTATTATATTTAACATGTCAATAGCTACCTATGATTTCAGATATTCACTCAAACTTTTAATGTTTTACATAAACATCAACTTTAAAATTAATGGAAAGTTAGTCCAATTGGCACATGCATTTTTATTTTAGCCAGCAGGAGGTCAAGGCAACATTCATGACTGCCAATCCAGCCTGCTCTGATGTGTAAGATCCTTCCTCAGAAAATTTACAGTAATATACTGGGTGAATTTATTTAGTAATTAAAAGACAATATATTTAACAATAGTAAGATAGAGGATGATATAAATAATTGAGTTCTTATTAGTAGCATAAATAAAAATTAAATATGAATAAAATAAAATTTGTGGAATTCTCATTGGTATATATCTATACTACTCCGATTTCATTTAGCAGAATGTTAAGATTGTGATAAACATCAAAGTTTTAGATGACTGACAGGTCAAATGTTGTCTTCAGATAAAATAAATGACTTTTGGAATTTCATGGCAGAATGAAAATGATTAATTATATGCATTATACACCACTGTGTTGAAGTGGAGAATTTGCTTACACTGAGCATGAAAATAAAATGACAGAAGTTTAAAACGATGAATCAAATAATTTTTCTGAGATAATCAGTACACAATAAACACATTGATAAAAATTAACTTGTAAATCACATATATGTATAAAATTATGCTTAGATTAAAAAATAAATCATCACTAAAAGTAGATTAGGTTAAAACAACAAACAAAACTCCACTGAAATCTCTATGGGCCACAGTAGCTAATTATGTAGGTAATTATGCCATTGAAATATAGGCAGTCAATCCATTATTCAGTTGTTGACTTTAAGCAGTACAATTTTCATGGCAGAATAGTATAGATTCTGGCAGATAAGGTTAAAACTATTTATTTGTATACCCCCCACACATGTACATACACACACACACACACACACATATATATATATATATATATATATATATATATATATAGCGAGAGAGAGAGAGGAGTGAGATTACATATAACTGTATATATACTTATCTGTCTATCTAGATAGATAAATAGCTAGATGATATTGATAGTTCTCTATGTACATCTAGGTAGCTAGATAGCTAGCTGCTAGATAGATGATAGCTAGATAGTTAGATAGACAGCCCAATGGATGAGAAATAGAGAGATGGCTTAAGTTACTACTGACAGTAAGAAGGTTAGATGAAGTAGGAAAAATAGTCTGAATATAAAGTGGATCATATACTATTGCTGGGAAATTTTTATTCAACTATCATGATTTTCTTTTCATAAATTTTAATTTCTAATTTTGTTTAATCAATGGGACCCATTTCACGATGAAGATATTGAAAACATACCAAAGAAGACGTAGAAGAGAAGCTGATTATTGTACTAGGAATGTAAGGCTTTATTCTCCAGCACCTGGGAGAGGTTTTTCTCACAATGCCTAATTTCTTATGTTAGGAATTCTTGCCTCACTGGTCTTAAAGCTATACTAGATATGTAATTACAGGATCTTTTCTTTAGGTTCGAAACCTCCAATTCAAAACGGAATTTCATTGCTGAACATTGGTGGCACACACCTTTAATCCCAGCACTAGGGAAAGAGAGGCAGGCAGACCTCTGTGAGTTCAAGGTAAGCCTGGTTTACAGAGTGAGTGCATGGATAGGTTCCAAAGCTACACAGAGAAATCCCGTCTTGAAAAGCACAACAAACAAACAAAAAACAAAAAAATGAAGTTTCATGAAAATAAACCAATTATTCCTAAAATGTTCAGATTTAAATAAACACAGTAAGTTGATAAATTTTCTGGGAAAAAGTTAGAAAATTATAAATTTATAACTTGTTACAATGAAGTTACACTATGTTTTGATAAAATGACATGAAATTTGTGTTTTATGAAAATTGTTAGAATTTTTATACGGAAAAGATATCTTTGAACACTTACTGACAGACATCTTTCCAGAACAGCAATGAGTTTTTAAAATCTTGATGATACGTGTTTTAACGGTTAATAGTTATTTTATTACCAGGATAATTTATTATTAAGTGAAAATATTTTTTACAAAATAGAAATAGTGTGACCCATGTCTTCCCCTCGTATCAATTTAATGCCAGTAAGAGCTTTTATAGGAAACTAATTCTTCCATTTTCAAACCACTTTATGTTGATCAAATCTTTCAATTAAATTAGTCTAATGGGTTTTGTCCAAGTCATTTGTCCAAAATTGACATGTGTGATAATGTCATCCCTTGTAATTTTATCTAGAGGAAATCTGAATGCTTCCAAGACTGATTATAAATACCAATTAATTTGTTTTTATTGAGAATACATTTACATGACAAACCACATCTTAAACTTAGCAATTCAGCAACATTAACATCATTCAAAATATTATGCATCTCTTATCCTTAGTTGTATAGAATTTTACTCCCTACAAAGAAATGTGCCTTTTCATTAGTCACTTAGTCACCATCATGAATAGTCAGTGTGTAGAACAATGAATTAGTTTTCTCTAGGTTCACAGCTTCCCTCTGAATCTTTCATATAAGTGCAGTAATGCAATGTATATTTTCTGTGTGAATGTTTCATCTTGTATGTTTTCAAAGGTTCATGTGGTATACAGTATAGCTGAATATTTAATAATATTTTGTGACTGTACTAGCACCTACTGAATGTCTATACTCCATGTTCAGGATTGAATGTTGAGATCACCAGAGGTGTGTGTGGGAAAGGCATTATCTTCAGTGGGATTATGTTGAATGTGTGAGCAATTTAAGAAGAAAGGCATGCTGGAGATAATTTCTTTTCTGAATCTTTGTTTTTTGAATTTGTTATATGTTCTAATTACTGAACCTCTGTTAATTGTATAGCTAATAAAGGTTCTCTCTCATTCTGTGGCCTTTTTCTTCATCTAATCGATAGTTTCATCTAGAAACTCTTTAGTTCAAGATGTCACACTTGCTAATTGTTGGCTTTAATTTTTGAGCAATTATGTTTGCATACATGTAATGTCATCCAGTGTGGGTTACTTTAAGAACTTTAAGCTACTTGTGTTTGTCTACTCTGCATTACATATTGAGGCTGTTTCCCTGCTCTGAGATATTACCATATTCATTAGTCATCAACAAATCAATGAAAGAAGGGTTTCTATCCATACCAAAAGCTATGTTATTTGTCCACAGGTCTATGCTTATTCCAAAACTACACTAAAGCAATGCAGTATTAATATTTCTAAAGTTGTTTTGGCTTCTGCCTCAAAAATTGAAACTATTTTCCCTAATTTATCATTATATCAAGCAAGAACTTTCAGGGGTATGTAATAATAACTTAACAGTAACTAGTGGCTATTTCTCATATGCATTAGATTACAATGTATATGTTGTTTGAATAAAAATCAACCTAGTGTCCCTTCAATATTGTTATGTGATGGGGGAAGTCCTGTGTATATGTCAATAAAGCACTGTTGGCCAATAAGGAAGCAAGATATGTGGGACTTGATCTTCATGTCCTTAACCAGGCAGCCCAGCTTGGTGACAGGGATCCACTCCTTGTCTTCGGCTTTACCTCCATGAGCCCCGAGGCCTTGACCACGGCCATGGCCTCGACCATGACCGTGGCCACTGAGACCACTGCTAAAGCCTCTGAGGAAGCCACCGTGGCCACCTAATCCCGGGACCCGCGTCCTCTGGGCCCTCCCACTGCACCGGCGGTATCCGCCATTGAACTTTGGACTCACAAGGATGGGATAGATGATATTTTCTTTAAATCTTGCTGAATGTTGATAGACCAAATAGTGTAATTGTCTTCTTACTTGATAACTGTTATGTTATATATAATTCGACTATGTTAAATTTAAGACCTTTCTTTTTGTTTAGACAGAAAAGAGGAGATGATGGGGGAAGTCCTGTGTATATGTCAATAAAGCACTGTTGGCCAATAGGGAAGCAAGATAGGTGGGACTAGGAGTCCAGGAGGACTCTGGGTAGGAGAAACACAGGAAGTCAAGATGTAACTGCCATAGGGATAAGAAGCCCGGGAAGTTCTCTGGTAAAGATAAATACTTAGATTAACAATTATGGGATAAATATTTAAATCAGAGCTACCCAGTAAGAAACAAGCAAGGCCAACAGCTTCATAATTAATATAGCCTCCTGTGTGTTTATTTGGGACTGATAAGACTCTGGAACCAGGCTGGCGGGAAGGCTTCTCTTTACAGTTATGAATTTTGATTTCTTTCCCTTATCTAAAATCCTGAAAACACAGATTGTAATTTAATTTTAATTGAGATATGGAAAACAATTTCAGCAATATAATTTCTAAGAGTTTAATTTAGAAAAACTAATCAGATTTCTGCCACTATATACTGCATGTTTTCTGCAATAAAAAATATAAATGGTGATATAATATGTCACTGTACCTTTTATCATCTATAAAGAGATTACAAATTTTATATTGATAATCCAATTGCATATAAAAGAAAGCCTGGTTATATAAAATAGTTAAACATCAAATGAAATTTAAAATGATATAAAGGATTTTTTTCAATAGGTAGAAACTGTCTCACTATTGAACAACTACTATTCATGCAAACCTACAAGGATATGAACTATTAAGCATGTCATTACTGATTATTTACTGTTTTGCTTAAACATACTTCTTAAGGATTCTGTCACACAGTTTGTAGATAAACAGAAACGAGTGACATTCTGTTATCTACATTTCCCCACAGGTTAAATAACCATATAACCTCTTCATCTTCAGCCAGTCACTGGCAATAAACAGATTCATTATCTATGGTATAAACACAATTTAAAAATGCCTTTTGAATCACCAAGCCATACATACATGCATCAAATACGTACAAGCACACATACACATATCTTAGAGAATGATTATTAAGTAAAGTCATTGTTTTGCCTCTATTTTCTTAAATTAATAACACGCAGTGATTTGCACAACACTCTGCATAAGAACACATATGTTCAAAATGCCTCCCTTTTATCTGGAATACTCTGAGGAAACATACTTTAGTATGTATGCATAAATCACCACAATTTTGTTAATGTGTTTACCTATAATATGAAAGCCTACCAATGGAACCATATAGTCTCATTATTCCTGTTCATTAGGGAAGTGCAACTTCTTTCAGCATTCCAAGTATGAAGGTGGCTGAAGGAATTGATCATGTGGAATTCAATAAGAAAAATCTGTTTTCCCTTTCTAGTTACTATAACTGTCTGAGTGCTAAAATGTGAGAGATCTTTGAAAGTTTTTGGTACATCTGAGATTATTTAATATTAAAATTCTCTACATGGCAAAGACACAGGATTTTACAAAGCTACAGAATATTCTTTTCCAAACCACTATCTACTTTGTGAATCATATAAACATTTCCACTGTGTACTAGTAGAGTCCTTAACACACTCCATTGTAAGTGATTTATTTAAAAGTTAAAGGGATTGAATTAAGGGAAAGTTAGAATACTTGACTCTGGGATAAAGTTAAAATCCTTTAGCTTTCCATCAAGGGATCACTTTGCTTTGCTCAATACCCAAAACTAATGACTTAGCTGCTGTTTAAGATTTTTAAGCTGCATTTGTTTTCTTCCACAAAATCTCCCCCCTCCACGTCCTTCTCTCTGTCTCTGTGACTGTATCTGTGTCATCTGTCTCTGTCTCTCCCTCTCTCTTACTTATTGCAATATTTTATTATTATAATCTATTCATGAAAAAAAGAATTGTTACTGCCTTATGGCACAGAATGAAGTTTAATGTGGCTGTGAAATAACTATCTGGGATGTAAATGAACATGTTAGACAGTTTTCTAAAAACACCTATGTAAACAGCTTGTATGCTGAACGAACATGAAAATGCCCCTAGTTCAGTCTTCCTTGTGTAATACTTCCCCATTGGTTGGCATTTTATGTTGCCAAATTTTCAAACTATAATCATGCCAAAAGACTGGTTTAGTGACAATCTTGGGATTAGTATTTCATTACCACCACATTTTAATTTACTGCAGCCAAAAGTCAGCAGGTTTGCATCTAAGATACTTTGAAACAAATTATTGGCCATTTGGAAGATGATGCTCTCAGGGAAACATAATATATAATATTTTTATATATAGGCAAAATTTTATTGAGTTTGTATTATTTTTTATGATTTAAAAATTAATCTTCAATTTTATTCAGTATTGTCAATATATGATGTATACTTTTCAATACCATGTACAGCAAACTGGGGCAACTTATATTAACTTCAGATATAGTTATAACATGTTTTATAATTGGGTTCCCAAATGTTTCCTTACAGCATAGGTAAGAAATGATTTTAACACCTCCTGTTGGGAACT
This sequence comes from Mesocricetus auratus, assembly GCF_017639785.1. NCBI lineage: Eukaryota > Metazoa > Chordata > Mammalia > Rodentia > Cricetidae > Mesocricetus > Mesocricetus auratus. The sequence goes on from NW_024429190.1 coordinate 38,874,323, forward strand.
TAATTATCCTATTTTGAAATCATGAATTATTAATACTTGTTATATTTAATGTTAAAGATGCATGAAATAACATCTAGAAATACCATTTTTAATTGATTTAAGAAGACATTATTAGTTATTTAATTGATGTCATTTTATTCCTAGCAAGAATGGAAAAATATTCATTTTTTAGTCAGTGTGCTGTTATTCTCTTTTTATCAAATTCAAAAGGTTTTTACTTACAATATATAGTTTATGTCATAAACTCATAGATCTTTTCATACACTTATGTGTTATTTATACTCTTAGTGATAGAATTATTCCTTCACCCATACATTTATTCATCACTTACAGAATCTTTTGCCATAAAGTCACTTCTGGATCTATTTATTGAATTTCTTCCCATTTGTTTCCTCTTTTGAGAATTTCCATTATGTGAATTGGACTAGTTTATATTGTCCCATCCATTTCTGATGCTTTATTTCTTCCTCCTTGATGCTTCATTTCATTTTACATGGATCCCCTTATATAGTAAACTCTTTCTCTGCATGGTTCACAAAGATCTGCTCTGCACACTTCTTAATTGCTGACATCACTTAAAAATCTCATGTCTAATTCATGCAAAGATTCCTTCTTCCTATTGGAAATGTCTTTCCCAGTTCTCTACTTGAAGGCTAATTACAAAGATAGCTAGAGAAATTAATGTAGTGACTACATGGATTTTAGACTATCATAATAGCCTTTAGTGTTGCTATATGAAAGATGTAAAGTACATTTTGTTTGCTTGTTTTTCCCCTAATCTACCATAGTTTGAAAGTTCAAAGCAAATTTAATCTGATCCTTTAGGGTTTTCCTTGGACTAAAGGAAGTCTGAAACCATGATCAAATTTAAATTTGACATCAAATTTTAAAGTGAGTTTAAGGCAATGGTTTATCAAGGGTTCATGGGTACTTTATTTTGTCTTAATTAAAATTGGAAGTTACATATCCTTTTAAAGTTTATCACCTTAAGAGGAGGAGTGTATCTTCAGCCTCAGGCACATAGCAGATATAGAAAGATTGGTTTATTGCAATTGTTATGGAAATATATGTGCTAAATGAATTTGCTTAGATTAAATCACTATGAAGATGTCTGTAAATGTAGTGGGGAAGCACTCCTACATTATGCATATTCTGAATGAAAGAATTCTTCTGTTTTGTTTGTTTGTTTAAGGTGTTCTCAAATAGCATGGATCTGTTAAAATACATATTGTGTTAGTTGACTGGGAAGTGGATACATTTTACTATTGCCTATCTATACCAGCAGCCTCATTCTGCTCCCTATCATTCTCACCTTTCTCTTCTCCCTTTGTCTCTCCTCCAGGCCTCCCATTTCTTACTTTCTTGTGATTGGCAACAGCCATTGTTCTGTGCTTCTTGACTGAAGTGATGTAGCCAGCACACTCAGTCTTCTATCACCATGCCTCATCAGCATGATAGATTTCTCCACCCACTATGAATCAAAATTAACATTTGCTTTCTTAAGCTTCCTGTGGTGTTTAATTCCAGAAATGTAATGAGTGACTAATACAGAGGTTCTGAAGGGTACATTAAAAAATTATTTCCCTATTTAATTTTTCCTGTTGACTCAGTCTTTCAATTGTCCTGAAGTGATGTTTTATCTTCATGTGAACTCATTATAGAATCTTCTATATTTTGTATTCCGTCATTAAAATAAGCATTACTAAATAGGTCTGTACATTTTATGTTGACATAAAAGAATGACATGAAAATTTATCATATCAGTTTTTGAATATCTTTGAAAAGTCTTGGAACTGACCCTGTCAGCATTCCTCAGTGTTTGAAACTGACTCATGTTCTGTTGCAGAGAGAAACACCCTAGGAATTTATACTAACAAATGTTCTAAAGAATTATATACAGAAAAGTTTTAAAATAAGTTATACTTTGGAGCAATGCAAATAATCATGTCACCTCAAATAAAAGGTCATGTACTGATATGCCATTATACATGTTTTTAGGGTTGAAACATACAGATTTAGACAATCAGTAGACTAGTGAGTCTACAGAAAGCAATTTCAATGGATATGACAACAGCAGAGCCACAATCAAGTATGGTTTTCAGTTATAGAAATGCTCAAATAGGTGAAATGTGAAACCTGTAACATAGGAAATGCTAGGCATAAAGTTCACTCACACATATAATAGAGAAGGCATTTCTATATCTGTGTTTCTAGAAAATTTCTACTTCTACAGTCATTTTTATCATTGGAGATTTTTATTGCTGACTACATATACATACAGCCTTGGATAACTTACCACTTTATATTTCAGACAAATATTAGCTGTGGGATGAGACTAATAAATTTCAATATGATTGATTGCATTCAGCCATTACGTACTCCAAACAGCAAATGTTTGTAGACATTCTAAAACAGGTATTGTAGTGGCATTAATAAGAAAAATCATATTTGAATTATAGATTAAGCTAAAATTTAATAAATTCATTTTCATACACACATGCACATACACACAAACAAGTCAATGTTCTTTTGAGTTAAACACTTTGGTTTTGAAAATATTATCTTCCTATTCTGAGAAATTATATTATATAAAGCTTGCTACTTAAAAAGCAAGTAAATCAATGTGCAACATGGAATTTCAATAAAAACATCTGAACTGTGCAGTCAAATTAATTAATGACCTTAATTCTTAGGAAAATTTGAAAATTTTGTTGTTGTGGTATTGGAAGATTGGCAAAGATTATCAGCAGATACAAGATTCTACACATATTAAAAGTTTAAACTGATTTTTCACTTTTTTGGTAATGAATGGCATTTATATATTGTGAATTCTTAGAATTCCAAAAATGAATTGACCAAATAACACACACATTTTACAAATTTCTTGATGGTTTAATTCTTATATGTTTTATATAAATTGTGAAAATAAAGATATTTGGCATTTAAAGCAAGCATAGAGGCAGAGTCAGGCAGATCTCTCTGGGTTCAGGGCCAACCTGTTCTACAGAGTGAGTTCCAAGACAGGCTCCAAAGCTGCACAGAGAAACTCTGTCTCAAAAAAACAAAAAAAGAAAAAAGAAAAAAGAAAAGAATGTATGTGATATGTAAATGCATGTCTTATTTCTAGACTACTTGCTATTTTAAATATTGTCATGTAATGGAAAATGCAGCAGTACACATTTCTCAGTAGCACAGAAAGAGAATCCAGAGAAACAGAGATTACGAAGTAGAGTAGATGTGTGTGTGTGTGTGTGTGTGTGTGTGTGTGTGTGTGTGTGTGTGTGTATAAGAAAGGAACTTATTATACGGAGTCACTAAAGCCTTTATGGCAATTGGTAAATCAAAATTTCAGGGAGATACATTTTGACAAGCTAGTTCTAAAGCTGATAAACAAGTGACTCAAGGGAAACTCTTGTAGATGCAGTTCAGGACAGTCTTTTGATTAGGACTGTTAAATGGGATGGTTTCAGAGTTCTGAGGACAGCTTCAGGTGTTGAACTTCAGCTTCTACCTTGTTTCCTATATGATCTCTCTTGTTATCACTGCATACTCCAGGATAGCTAGGCCATATGCTCACATGATGGCATTCTCCTGTCTCTCTGTCCCATCCTTTCAAAGGACACTGGAATTAGTAAAACTCAACACATTCCCCAAGTTTATAAAGGTTCTACAGTTCCTAACACAGATCCTCATGTTTCTGTAACAAACACTAAACATTGATCATATGGATTGTTTGTTTAAGATGATACTTTTTCCTTCTTGATTTTCAGTATATTGCTACAGGTTAAGCTGCTCCTCTTCTAACTGAAAACAAACAATGGCAGAGGCTGTCTTAAAAAGAATGTAAACTGCATGTGGATTTACAGAAATATATCAGCAACTTTCCTTATTTGCCTCAACACTGCAATGTTCCAAGCTGCTCAGTCAGGATACTCAAGATTATAAGCTTAACTAGGAATAAGATCAAACATTTTACTCTGTGAAGACTTTCAGCTATTTGGATGTGACTTGCCAACATTACATTTACTTAAAATGCCAAGGCTATACATGGTACCACCTCAGAAATACCCAGGATAAGGTTTAAACTGAATACCACTCAGAACAGTCAAGTTAGTTATAACAGACAACATACTAGGGAAAAATAAGTAAATAACTTATAGTTATGAAGGTTTAAGAACAAAGCAACGTGCTGATCTTATTGGAATTGTATCCATTTGACTAATTTTAGTAAGAGATAATAATTTCTGTACCTAAACTTATAAGATAGAGTAAATATACTGTCTTTTGGAAGAGCTAATTAATGTGATAAATTGTTGTCAAGCACAAATAAACAAACATGCAGTCATTAGCAGAGGTGGCAAGGTCTCTAATAAAATTACATTCAAAGTAATATTTGATATGACACTACAGTGACATTCAGTATGAGAGTGCACACTATAATACAAAAAACACTTTTGAGAGTTGAAAACCTGGTGTGTGTAAAATACATGGTGGAAGGACTGCAATTACTGAAGAAAAATCAAACTAGTCAAATAAAATAATTCCATGGATTTTACAATAAAATTCTGTGTATAGATTATAATCAATGTGTTTTTAACATGATGAAGCTAATTAATAAATGTGAACCATAACTGCATTGCTCCAGAGTGGAAATACGTTGCCTGAATCATTCATATTAAGTACAATCAGAGGCTAGAGCATAAATGAAAACAGAAAACTAATATCACCTAGGTAATATTAACATGTCATTGCTTAGTGGAATTTTGGCTTAGTGAAATAAAAGACATAGGGGCATAGCATGAAGTCTTGGCCAGGAATCTTTTATTTGGAGGTATGTAGCTGGTTATGTTTCTGCTTGCTTTTAATTTCACCATTCCCTTTTTGTGATCAATACATACTGTCAACTTCGATCCATGGCATTTATATTTAAAGATTTATTAACCATGTTAATGGCTCATGATATCTCACTTTGTTTCTCTAGACTTGAATAACATCAGTATCTATTTTCCATTTTCTACAAAATATCAATAAATGGATCACTTCACAGTGTATGTGTTGTCCACTTTATTGATTAGATACTAATAAACCTATATACTAACCTGAGACTTTGTATATGCACAGTTATCACCCACATCCTTTAGACATGATCTACTACAAAATGCTACAGATTGCTGTGAAGTTTTAGTCAAGCTGGACTGTGTACCAATACTAACATTTCAATAATTGTAATTGTATGTGGAACCATACCAGTGAATATTCTTCATTCTTTGTCCTTAAGATACAGTTAACAATGCATTAAAATGTCACTGAGCATCAAACTACTTCCTTTTGAACCAAGTTTAAAGTCATGACTAGCATGTAATACATATTTAAGAAATACCAATAATGATTTTAGTCATTCTTTTTTTAGGGGGGTGTGTTTTTAAGGCAAGGATTTCTCTGTGGCTTTTGATGCTGATCTGAACTAGCTATTATGGATCAGGCTGGTCTGGAAGTCACAGGGATCGCTTGCCTCGGCCTCCCGTGTACTGGTATTAAAGCATGAACCATTCCCGCCCAGCCTATTCATATTTTTACTAGCACTTCTTTCCATTATTCTTTTACTTAGAAATTACCTATTCTATCAACATTAATTATGAAACTAAGTTGTATAAAAATTCAGTAAGTATTCAAGAAATATTAATAATTATATTGTTATTATTTAATAGTAATTCTTTCCAGTATTCTTTTATGTATGTATTATATATTATATATGTTTCAATATATTTTATAGTGATTCAGAGGTTTTCCTACTGAGGTTTCCATACCTGTGATTATTTGAGTGGCCCTGTGGTGTGAGCCTTTTCCTGTCAATCAAAGTAAAAAGTGAACCTGCTTAGCTGGTCTTTGTCTGAATAACCTGAAAAGATAGAAGAATGAGTAAATCTGATTTTATCTTTTGATTTACATAGACAAAGTCCATGAACATTCTTGTTAAATACTATATGTAAGCAAATAATAACTTATGTTTTCAAAAACAGGCTATACCTCAGTCTTTACCTAATTTCCCACCAATTGCAGATAAATAGATTCTTGGAATTGACTTAAATGAACAACGTCTTTGATGAGGAACAAATGATGTGACCTAGTTCATTTGTCTTAGAAGAAACAAAAAACAACCTTTTAATCCCAAAATTATTAGAGAACAAAACATCATAAATCAGTGCAAGATCAGACCTTACTGAATTAATAGAACAGAGGAAGTCAAAATGGTATCACTGTAAAAGAATCATTATGCCAATATTTGAGAAAGTCACTCTCAACTCCACCTCCATTGTATGACTGACTTATGTTCTCAATTAAATACTTCCCTTGAATGAAATAAAACATGACTTATCTGTATAACAGAAGATAAGGTACATTCTATGGCATATGAACCTGGACTAGTATGTAACACTTGTGAATTTCTTTATCTCTTGTCCCCATTAATATACTACAAATTAACACAGTAGCATAAGTTTTGTGTCTTATTATAAAAAAGTTATCCCGTACTATGCATATACTTGTAAAAGTATTATTAAGCATTTTAGTTGTATCGAGTCATAATTGTAGATAAAATGTACTTTTGAATAAATTAGTATTTGAGACACATATTTTATTTTAATTTCTCCTTGTGAAACTGATATTACCTTAAAGTAGATAATTATGTTTCAGTAGTGTAGAATCCAGGAGCTACACTGTAGCAAACTGTGGCAAAAATTTAGTGGGTATAAAGAATACAAGAGAAACAATTAAACACATCTCTCTTCAGTTGGCTTACTTATTATGTACTGCAAGTAATGTTGAAAACTCATTGTAACAGAAGTAAGTCCTTGAATATCAGAAAATTTTAGAACCCTCTTAGTCATGGGTTATTACTAAGATTCGTAATAAGAAATTATTATGAAATTGTATTGAATTTAGTTTTTTTCTTGGTAATGAGTTATTCTAAATATAAATAAAATAAAGACAGTATTTATGTCTTATTTACTAGGATCACAGAAAAAATAAGTTAGACATTTTAAATATTTATTCTGTTTTTTAATCTATCTAAACAAGAAATACTTTTTGAGGTTTATACTTTACTCAAACAGTTTTGGAGTCATATGGGAGACAAGGTTTAAATATGAAAGTTTAAAATTTAGTTTAGCTTTATCCATAAAAGTATGTCTTCTGTAAGCATAGGAAGCCAGAGGAAAAGTTATTAAGATATCATGATGCCCTACAATGCAGAAAGAGAACAAATAGAGCAGTTACAAAATCTTCTATATGAAGGATCAGGGAAGAACCAAAAAAATTGCTTGAAGCTTCAGGAAAGAAATGAAAGTAATTGGAATGCATACAAGAAGAAATTAGTTTAGAAGGAATTTCATTTTGAAAATGAACTAGAAGCAGGATATGTCAATTACAGAGGTTGCTACCAACATCAGAAAGGTGATTAAAGGAAGGGGATAAGCAGATAACAAAATGGTATTTTTTGTGTTTAATGGGGGAAGTCCATCTGTTTATCTATTTGATAAATAAAGCAGTGGTGGCCAATAGGGAAGCAAGATAGGTGGGACTTGGAGAGGTGGAGGGTTCTGGGAAATGGAGGCACAGTCAGTCATCATGCAGGGCAGGAGAGGAGTAAGAGATCCAGACACTTTCTCCAGGAAGAAAATACCACATGGAAATACACATATTAGCAGATGTGGGCTAATACTTAAGTCAGAGCTAGAAAACAAGAAACCATAGCAAACTGCCAACAGCTTCATAATTAATCTAGCATCCTGTGTATTCATTTGGGACTGACAAAGTCTGAGACCAGGCTGACAGGAAGAATTATAACAATATGCTTCCAACAATGTGAGTACTAAGGACTTCCACATAAAGACTACGCAAAACTGTGAAAAGGGATTTTTGAAGCTAAAGAACAGAGACAAGCATGGCTTCTTGGTAGCAGTATTTTCTCTGGATGGGCCCTGTTTTGCTAGAGACAAGCAGGGACTTTCATAGCCAGTGCTGGCAGTGAACTTATGCCCACCATGTTGGAAAGCCAGTGGCTAAAACACTCTGCTTTAATTTTAGCAATGTTGTTTGCCAGATAAATGGCACATGGCCCGAAAAACATAAAGATTTACAGAAAAGTCAGATTGAGATGCAGTAAAACCTATAAAAGGTTTACAGTATGTTTAAAAATATACACTGGCTTCGTAAAGAAAAGAAAAAAATACAGAGGAAGTTAAAAAAAGACAAAAAAGAGAGTAGCGGCATGTGGTGGCACACACCTTTGATCCAAGCACTCGGAGGGAGAGACAGGTGGGTGTCTTTGAGTTCACGGACAGCCCAGTCTACAGAGGGAATTCAAGGGCAGCCAAAAAACACAGGGAAACTCTGTCTCAAAAAAGAAAAAAAAGTAAAAGTTACAGGAAATAGTAATAAATAATATTTAAAAAGCCACATAAAGTTGGAAAACACAGAGAGACTGCATATTATATGCTATTGTGTTGTCTTTGAGTTAATTGCTGTGGAAGGAGCAACAACTGCTAAAAGATATTTGATTATCAATGCTGATGAATTAAGCCAAATTATATATTTTAAAAAGGCTTTGATAGAGATAATGTGGTACATTTACACAATGGAGTACTATTCAGCAGAAAATAAACAATGGAATCCTGAGATTTGCAGGCAAATGGATGACACTAGAAGAAACCATCCTGAGTGAGGTAACAGAGGCACAAAAAGAGAAATATGGCATGTACTCTCTCATATATGGATTTTAGACATAGGTGTGTGGAGTGCCAGCCTACAATCCCATGGCCAGAGAGTCTGGGAAACAGAAACTCATTCAGTGGCTGATGGAAGAAGAGGCAGACTCCCAAGGCTAAGCACTGAGCTGAACTCAAGAAAGCCAGTAACAGAGAGGGAGGACTGATGACCAAAGGGATTAAGACTGGGCTGGCTTAACCCCCAGAAACAGCTGACCTGACAAAGGTTAACTTTTGAATCCCAGGCTGATGCCTGGGAATCCAGCATGGGACTGATCAAGACCCCCTGAATTTGGGTGTCAGTGAGGAGACCTAGGTAATTTATTGAGCCTTGGGCAGTAGATCAGTATTCATCCCGAGTATACACACGGACTTTGGACTCCCATCCAACAATGTGAGATGCACTCTCACCCTGAACTCTTGGGGGGAGGGTCCAGGCCCTGGCCTGGATGAAATGATAGACTATGGAAATCCCCATGGAGGGCCTCACCCTCCCTGGGGAAATGAGGGGATAATGGGGAGGAGAGAAGGGAAAGGGAGAGGGATCTGGAACTGACTTGTGAAGCAACCTTGTTTCTAATCTAAATTTAAACTTAAAAATAAATAAAAAAATAAACTGAAAAAAAAAAGAAAATGCCAAGTAACATATAAAGGCAGATGTATCCAAATTATACCCGACTTCTCAATGGAAACTATGAAAAGCAGGGGGTCCTGGATAAATGTCCTATAAACATTAAGGGAACAAGGATGACAGCCCAGACTACCATATCCAACAAAGCTTTCAAATACCATACATGGAGAAAACAAGATATTCTATGACAAAACCAGATTTAAACAATACATATCCACAAATTCAGTCCTACAGAAAGTAAAGGAAGGAAAAAGTAAATCCAACGAAGAAAACTACACTCACAAAAACATAGGCAATACATAATCCCTCTTTAACAAGCATCAAAAGAAAAGAGGGGATGAAACCCACACACAATAAATAACACCACCACCAATAAATCCAAAACAAACAAGAATCAACAACCAATGTTCGTTAATATCCCTCAATGTCAAGTATTTCAAATTCTCTATAAAAAATACACAGTCTAACATGGGATACAAAGACAGAACCTATCCTTCTGCTGCATACAAGAAACACAGTTCAATGTCAAAGACAGATGTTGCCTCAGAATAAAAGTTGGGAAAACATTTTCCAATCAAACAGACACAAGAAACAAGCTGGTGTAGCATTCCTAATATCTAACAAATTAGACATCAAAATAAAATAAATCAAAATAGATGAAGAAGGACATTTAATATTCTACACAGGAAAAGTTCATCAAGATTAAGTCTCAATTCTGAACATCAATGCCCCAAATACAAAGACATCTACATTCTTAAAGAAACAGCCTACAATCCCTCTGCCAGATAGTCTGGCAAATAGGAAAGTCCTAAAGAAAGATATGCATGGTACCCCAGATCAGGGCAATGAGCCAAGATCTCCTGAGTAGATTGGGAGCATGGGGGGAGGGAAGAAGGAGCCAGGAAAAAGACAGCGAGAGAAGAGGAGGGTAGAGGAGGACATGGGGGAACAAGATGTTTAAGTCAGGCGAAGAATAGAGGAGAGCAGAATGAGAGATATCAGAATAGAGAGAGTCATTATAGGTTGGGGGGAGGTTTGGCACTAGTGAGAGAACTACAAGGATGACACCAGCTGGCAAACTAAGCAATACTGGAGAGACTATATTAAATGTCCATGCCTGATGAGTTTGACGACTACCTTATATACCATCCTAGAACCTTCATCTGGTGACTGATGGAAACAGAGGCAGACCGCCACAGGTAAACATTGAACTGAACTCTTGGAACCCAGTGACAGAGAGGGAGGAGTGTTGAGCAAAGGGGTTCAAGACCAGGTTGGTGAAAACCACAGAAACAGCTGACCTGAACAAGGGAGAGCTCTTGGACCCCGACTGCTGCCTGGGAGGCAGGCATGGGACTGATCCAGACTCCCTGATTGTGGGTTTCAGCAAGGAGTTCTAGACAATCTATGGGGCCTTGAGCCGTAGACCAGTATTTATCCCTGGCATACAAATGGTCTTTGGGTGCCCATTGCACAATGAGGAATGCTCTCTCAGCCTGGACTCTTGGGGAAGGACCTAGTCCCTTTCCTGAATGAAATGACAGACTATGGATATCCCCCATGGAGGGCCTCACCCTCCCTGGGGAATGAAGTGGGGTTTGGATAGGGGCCTAGCGGCCTGGGGTGGGTAGGGGGAGGAGGTTGCACACACATAGAGAAAATAATAATAAAGAAAAGGAGGCTATGAAATTGAGGGTAGGGAGTGTATGAAAAGATTTGTGAGGAGGGAACATGAGAGAGACTAAATGGGAGAAACGTAAGGAGGAGCAATTTTTGTTACTTAAATTATATATCATTTCAAAATGTCCAAGAAGGGGAAAATGTCATGACATGTAAGTATGTAAAGATATTTTTTTGTTGATGATGATTTTACTTTAAATGTGTAAGATCTTTAATCAGACTATTTGAACACAAGTTTCATAATAAGCAGTTGCCAGAGATTCATCCAAAACATAAGAATTGGAGGTGTGAGTAAGTAAGAAATCAGCAGTGTACTGGCTGTTTCTGTGTGTCACCTTGACACAAACTAGTGTCATCAGATAGGAAAGAGACTCAGTTGAGGAAATGCCTCCATGAGATTCAGCTATAAGTCATTTTCTTTTAGTGATCAAAGAGAGATGGCACACATCATGATAGGTGATGCCATCCCTGGGCTGGCAGTCATGGTTTCTATAAGAAAGCAGGCTGAGCAAGCCATGTAAGCCTACATGTAGCACCACTCTATGGGTTCTACATCAGATCCTGCCTCCTGGATCCTGTTCCTGTCCTGACTTCCTTCAATAATGGACTTCCTGCAATATAGAAATATAAGCCAAATAAACCCTTTCTTTCCCAACTTGGTATTTGGTAATGGTATTTCATCACAGTAATAGAAATCATAATGACGACAACCAGAATGAAAAGGAATTTAGTAGAAATGAAGCAATGAATGAAAGACAAAAGTTCCATAGAAAAAATTCAAGTTAAACTTGGCTTAAAATTTACGGATTTTACTGTTATTAATTATAATATGTATTGACGTAAGCATTATAATAAAGGATACATATCCTTTAAATACATTTATATTTAATCTAACTTGTGCTTCTATGCATATACAAACATAAATAGATAGATGATTGACATATGATAATGATAAAAAGTATCAAACTAGACAGTAATCATTTGATATGAAATGAGACTTATTTATGGGTTTATAAACAGCAAATGGTTTCACTATAGTCTCCATGTTATATTTGAAACTGATTAATATTTGCTTTACACTAGGAACAGGTTTATTCAATTTATTCTTATTGTATCCATTACTGGGTGACTCTAATTTAGGAAAAAGATTGCTTAATAATATACAAACAAGCCGGGCGTTGGTGGCACACGCCTTTAATCCCAGCACTTGGGAGGCAGAGGCAGGCGGATCTCTGTGAGTTCGAGGCCAGCCTGGTCTACAAGAGCTAGTTCCAGGACAGCCTCCAAAGCCACAGAGAAACCCTGTCTCGAAAAAACAAAAAAAAAATAAAAAAATAAAAAAACAATACACAAACAAGATCAGCACTACATTATGGATTTATGTAGTTTTATGTTTATTCTGCTTAATAAGGTATTTTAACCATTTATTCCAGTTAATCACGTTTTTGATTAGTGATGTGCTGTTTGTCATCTTGCATTCTGGAAAACGCATTACATACTCTAATTTTTCATCCTTAATGGAAGGACTATGGATTCCTCTGATGTTTAAACTTATTAATTTTGATCATTTGACTTTATATCTTATAAGGTATTATACTTTATATTAAATTATCTGCAAGTTATTTTAAAGGTTCCTAAATACATATTTTCCATAAAATGTCTGTTTTAGGAAATAAACAGCATAGCTGTCTGCCCTACCCCACCGTATCACCTATGTTCTCATTTAGGGTTCCTTGATGTCAAAGAGGCCACTGAATACTGTCCAATATGTACATATTTAATATTTTGTAAGATATTGTTAATCAATGATATCTGTACTCATGAATCTAGTGCCTGACATTAGTCATGATCAAGTAAAACAAAGTCCTAATGTTTCATGTTGAATTGTTTATAATATTATATCTGTGAGGATGCAATGGGAAAACCAATACTAGACAATTCAGTGTAACTTAGTAATTATTAGAGAATTCTTTCTGCATAATTATAAACCATTCCATCCTTCCCCGGAAAAACTGACATCAATATATACCTCTTATTCAGCTAAAGATTTTAAACTTGCTTATGTGTGGAATTTGTTGCTAAACAATTGACACAAGTTTTATTTGATCATATTTGACAGCACTTAATGCACTCATCACATTTGACCATGAATTCTTAAGGCATTTCTGTCCTGTAGTTCTTGCATTGTTTTTCTAGAGAGGAAGAATTTGTCTTTATGATGATCTACCTTTTCTATTCTTGATATTTTGGAGTCTTGACATCTGTAATTCAAGATAAAAAATGTGCTGATTTGTAAAACATATTAAGCCTTCTTCAGTATTTGGTCTACGTGGCAAAATATAAAAGGAGGACATTTATAGGATAAGCTCTTGTTTCTCAGAAAAAAAGCTAACTTTTATTGGAATTTACTAGTAATTCTTCTTCATGACAAATTCATTGATGGTGGAAAAATACCTGAACAATAACTTTAGGAGAAGGGCAACCTTCACAGTTGAATGAATTATAATGCCATTTGCTTTAAACTTTAATTGTTAAATATTTTTATTAGAAGAAACATTCAGCATACAAACTCTATATTCTTGTTAGTGAATATGCGTTCCTGTAGTTAACATTTTATAATATCACACTGTATTTAATTAATGATTTTTTCTGAGGTATCTAATTACTGAGATTATTCCTTTTGTTTTATGATTTCACCATGTTACTTTAGGTTAGATTTTCATTATATTGTATTTTCAGCTTTCTCTTTACAGCAAGGATTTTGGTGGCGATGAGGACAATGACTTCCTACCTGTTCTACTGCTGAAAATGATAAAGGACTATGAATGATATTCACAGTCTTCACTGGCTAATGCAGATATTGTTTATTCACAGCGCATTTTTGAAAGGAAAAGTTTCTTTTACTTCCAAGGATTTTCACATTCAATATTTGATGTCTGATTTTTTTTTTCTTAATTACTTCTATTGTTGTGGGAAGAAAGGCTTGACAAAGTAAGTTAGGAAGGTAAGGGTTAAAATAGATTGACATTCTAAAGCATCAAATCAAGGTGGCAAGAACTTAGGACTCTTGGTGACATATATCCTTGATCAGAAAATAGAGAATAATGAATATCAGTACTCAGGGTTTTTTCTTTTCCTTTTTTTGTTCGATCTAACAATTCCTCACTTGAATTCAGATTTTTTGCTAACATTATTTAAATTTTGATAAATTATTAGTCAGTATTTACTACCACACTAACCAAAACATACATGCTTTTAAAATATTTAAAAGTAGATTCAAGCCGGGCGTTGGAGGCACACGCCTTTAATCCCAGCACTCGGGAGGCAGAGGCAGGTGGATCTATGTGAGTTCGAGGCCGGGCTGGACCGACAGCCTACAAAACAATACCGAGAAACCCTGTCTCGAAAAACCAAAAAAATAAAAAAATAAAAGTAGATTCACTTGACATGTTTTAAAAAACTATTTTAATACGAAGTTGGAAAATACATGTTTGTATAGGAACATGATTATGAATATTTCACTGATGAATGAGAATTATAAACAAAATGAAATTAATAATCAATAATGAAAATTTAGTTTAGGAAAAAAACAAATTAAAAATCTCTGAATAAACACATGCTGCAATCAGTCCAATTATGTTTAATTTTTTAAGAGAAGTGATACCACTAAATTTGAGAAAATATTAACATTAAAATGGGAATAATAGCTGGGTTAAAATGACCTGAAGTATAATAAAGACTTGTTAAAGAGATATATTTAAAATATGTTGAAGTACAAATGACAAAGACATTCTTCTATTCTCTGTGGTGTCTCTTTGCTCTACTAAAAGTTCCTGTCATTGCTAAAAATCCTTTAAATTTCCTGATGTTCTACACATTGAATATTGGGACTAGTCCCTGTGCTATTGAAGCTCTTTTCAGAAAATTCTTACCTACTACATCCAATATCTTGAAAATGTTCAGGATGCTTACTGCTAGCAATTTCACCACCAAATTAAAATCTTTGACCTATTTGGACTTATTTTTGTACAAGGTGAAAAATAATCAATTAATTTACAGCATAATATCCAGTGTTGCCACTGCCATATATTGAATAGCTTTTTGTTTTGTTTTGCTTTCCACTGCTGTCCCTTGCCTCATTTGTGAAATAAATTGGCTGTAACTTAGTCCACTTCTTCTGGTCTTTAGTTTTCTTCTGCTTTTCTCCAGTCTCATTTGATCCTTATGGCACACTGTCTTTGTCAGTATAACTGTAATTTCAGGTCAGTTATGATAAAACTGTTCTAACTCCTTTGTATCTATTTTGAGATACCATGTAAA
Source organism: Mesocricetus auratus (assembly GCF_017639785.1). Lineage (NCBI taxonomy): Eukaryota > Metazoa > Chordata > Mammalia > Rodentia > Cricetidae > Mesocricetus > Mesocricetus auratus. Next base: position 38,889,719 of record NW_024429190.1, read on the forward strand.
TTCTTGCAGTTTGTTTGCTTGTTTTTCTATGTCTACAAAATATGACAGCAGATACTTGATAGTTATTACAATATATTGGTAAACGAATAGGGTATTATAGGTGTTTTTACAGTATTAATTGCTAACTCAGAAGCATAGATTTATTTTCCTCTGTTGAGTATCATACTTGATTTTTTTTTGTCAAATTTTGGATGTTTTTGATGCAAAAATAGAGGAACAGCTATTTACTTCTGGTAATGGTTCAAGTTAACAGTTATTATGAAAATCAGCCTGGTGTTTCTCAAAATACTAGAAAGAGAACCTATAATATGACCTAGATATTACACTTGTAGTAATATACTCAGAGAAGTCCATATCCTTTAACAGAAACATTTGCATATGCATATTTATTTATGTTCTATTTAATGTTCTTAATCTGAAGGTTCTGGTGTATTTTGTATGTGTATTTGTTCATAAACTATGAAAGTGTAGACAGTATAATATTTTGGAAAGAGACCAAGAAGTGGCAATATAAGGTGATTAGGAAGCACTTAATGCAGGGAAAAGGACACATAAGACACATAAGAAAAGATAAATTTGACTTTGCCTAGTTTTAACTTTGTCATGACTTTTTCTTTGTGTGTGTGCATGTGGTTGTTAAGTCCACAAAAATGTAATTCATAGCCACTCTATTCCCAAAGAAAATGCCAAAGATGCAAAAGGGCCATTCTAACTTTATAAACATTAACAATCATGCACAAAGTTTGAAGAATGCAAGGGATTGTTTATCTGGATAATCACTCCAGCTGTGTGATGGTTCTTTTTTTTGAATTCATAACAGTAAAGTGATTTATTAATGGAAATATATAATGATAGAAAAACTAAAGTCTTGGGTGTCAAAAATTCTTTCTAAATTAAGGTTAATTAAGTACTTAGAGTAATATAGTCTAATTCATGAAGAAATTATGTTGAAATAATAAATATTATCATTATTCACTAAATATGTGTTAAGTACATACAAGAAATCATTAGAAAATAAACTAAACAATGTACACATTCATGGAGGTATTTGGAACTGGTAGTCATATTGTTCTAGAATCTTCAATCAACACTTACTTCCAGAGATGTGTACTAAATATATAAGAGAACTGTTTCTTTGTGTCTTGTATAATTAAACTAATAACTAAACAGAGTTAATATAAAGCATTATAAGTATTCATAATTCAATGTATGTATAAATTGTTTCATGTAAAACAAGTTCAAAAGCCATTTACATATTGCTCAGAATAACCGCAATACTCAAAGTTATGATGCTGGAAATAAAATAAATCTGTTCTGCACCAGGACTTAGAAATGGTCCTATTATCTAGTTATTTAAAGAAATGAATCATCTTTCTTTATTACACAAACATCCCACTTGGGAAATCCTGATGTTATCTCTTTATACTTTTCTCCTTATATATATATCTTGTCAAAATATTACACATAGAATCACAGAATCTTGGCCAAATTTCTCATACCTGTCTTCTATGTTTCTTTTCCAAACAAGCAGCAGTAACACTCATCAAATATTGAATAAACAATATGCTAGGAAATTCACAACACCTTTATTCATCATCTGTTTCAGATAATATGGTCCTGAAATAGCAGTTAGTAGAATGCAGTTTCACAAATAGTAAGTAAGCTTGGCAGTAATGCTGAAGCAACATTTGGTGACTAAGCCATTTCTGGCAATGTGTGTTATCTGTTTTGTTAAAGACAATGCACTTGTTACCATTACATCAGCGTTTGAAGTAATTTTCACACAAATATATCTAGACAGAAAACACATAAGACTCTTTCATGGCAGTCACTATTTTTTTATATTTTATTTTTAAATTTAAATTTAAATTAAAACAAGATTGCTTCACATGTCAATTCCAGGTCCCTCTCCTTTTCCCTCCCCTCTTCCTGCACCCTCCCACCAACCCCCAAAATATCCCCTCATTTCCCCAGGGAGGGAGAGGCCCTCCATGGGGGTGTCCATAGTCTGTCATTTCATCCAGGGCAGGGCCTAGACCCTCCCCCAAGAGTCCAGGGTGAGAGTACTTTAGTTGTCACTCGTTCTATCTTGTTCAGATGAAGCAAGCTACCATTTTGCGAAGAACTCTGGGGAATGGTCCATATGATAAGTTTCCAGTGAAAAACTTGACTATGTAGCTTGTGTGGAGCTAAAGTCAGTTAAAAAATATGGCTGAAACACAGCATTGCCAATAATTAGCTGAACTAAACTGGAAAGTGGATCCCAGCAGGTCTAGTGATGACTACTGTTAGTTGGATACACTCAGGGCTCATAAAATGTGATAAATGTCTACAGTTTCATGACTGTAATTTTGTAATTCTTGCAACAACAATTGAGAATATATCCCCTAATGCTATAGGCAGTATTTATCAGAGTATGTCCTTGTATTTTTTCCCTTTCTTGCTTTTGCTACTGTATCATGTTTGCAATAGTCAGGAAAGGAGGCCAGACAGGAAACCTGAATTTGCTAATCTCTCTTTCCAAAGAGCATTTCCATTTCAAAGGAGATGTTCCAAGGAAAGATATTGAAGTTCAACAATAGCATAAAATTTCGGGTCCCTGGGATCTCAGTCATCTTCCTTCTACGAACCAGCCTATTCCAACCCTGAGTGTGAGACATAAATGAACCCTGGCTTCTTAATGCAGATTAAAATTATTTTTGGTTGATGCCACAGAGGTTCTGTTCTTGATGACAATGCCCATCTGCAAGTTATTTCAAGGTTCTGAATTCTCCTCTCAGTGGAAAATTAATTGTAAAAGCATGTCAGGCTTTAATGGATTTTAAATGATCTAAAAGTCCTCTCTGTGTTTCTAATGTATAATTCTTTTATAGTAACAGCTGAATAGACATAAAAATAAACTTTATGAAGAATTCATCACACCAATAATGTCCATGTATATGAAGTTCTTCTTATGTTTTAATGTATGCTCTGAATATAATTTCTTATACGTAGATTTGCTATTGGTTATTTATTCCAGTGATTGCTGACTATGTTTTCTTTTTACTTCTGTAGCACAAATTCTCTTGTTCAAAAATACAGTTATATTTATTTTCAAAAATATACAAAATAATTTCAACCATAAGAAATCTTTTAGGGTGAGGAGGACATGAGGGTCCAGGAAGATGGTGTAGGGGGAAGAACAGAGGAGAGCAAGAAAAGAGATACCTTAATAGAGGGAGCCAATATAGGTTTAAAGAGCAATCATACACTAGGGAAATGTCCAGAGATCTACAAGAATGACCCCAATTAAGAATCTATACAATAATGGAGAGTCTACCTTAAATGCCATTCCCCTATAATGAGATTGGTAACTACCTTATATGTCATCTTAGAGCCTTCATCCAGCAGGTGACAGAAGCAGAAACAGACACCCACAGCTAAGCACTGACCCGAACTGGAATCCAGTTGTAGAGAAGGAGGAGTAATGAGCATAGGTGTCAAGAGCAGGCTGCGGAAACTCACAGAAACAGCTGATCTAAACAATGGGGTGCTCATGAACCCAACTGACAGCTGATAAACCAGCATAGGACATAACCAGGCCCATTGAACATGGGTGTCAGTTAGGAGACCTGGGCAGTCTATGGGGCCTCTTGTAGTAGAACAGTATTTATTCCTAGTATACGAATGGACTTTGGGAGCCTCTTCCTCATAAAGTCATACTGGCTCAGCCTAGACACACAGCAGAAGGCCTAGGCCTTGCCCAAAAGGACATGACAGACATTGAAGATCCTCCAAGGAAGGGATAACCCTTCCTAAACATAACACCAGTGGCACAGGCACTGAGATCGACAATTAACAAATGGGAACTTCTGAAACTAAAAAGCTTCTGTAAGGCAAAGGACACAGTTAAAAAGACAAAAAGGCAGGCCACAGAATGGGAAAAGATATTCACTAACCCTACATCTGACAGAGGGCTAATCTCCAAAATTTGCAAAGAACTCAAGAAACAAGTCTCCAAAACACCAAAGGATCCAATTAAAAGGTGGGGTACAGAACTAAATAGAGAATTCTCAATAGAGGAGGCTAAAATAGCCAAGAGACACTTAAGAAAGTGCTCAACATCCTTAGCCACCAGGGATATGCAAATCAAAACAACTCTGAGATACCATCTTACTCCTGTCAGAATAGCTAAAATCAAAAACACTGAAGACAATTTATGCTGGAGAGGATGTGGATAGAGGGGAACACTCCTCCACTGCTGGTGGGAGTGCCGACTCATACAGCCTCTTTGGAAATCAGTATGGAGATTCCTCGGGAAAATGGGAATCAACCTACCACTAGACCCAGCAATTCCACTCTTAGGCATATATCCAAATGAGGCAAATTCACACAACAAGGGCATCTGCTCCACTATGTTCATAGCAGCATTATTTGTAATAGCCAGAAACTGGAAGCAACCTAGATGCCCCTTAACTGAAGAGTGGATAGAGAAAATGTGGTACATTTACACAATGGAGTTTTACTCAGCAGAAAAAAACAATGGAATCTTGAAATTCGCAGGGAAATGGATAGCACTGGAAGAAACCATCCTGAGTGAGGTAACCCAGTCGCAAAAAGACAAACATGGTATGTACTCACTAATATATGGATTTTAGACATGGATCAGGATAGTGCCAGTCTGCACTTCCACATAGAGTCTGGGAAACAGAAAAGAACCTAAAAATATGCATATATGCATAGGACCCAAGAGAAGAGGATTGAGACAAGATCCTCTGAATGGATGGGGAACACTGCGAGGGGTGGGGGGGAGTGGGAGCTGGGAAGAAGAGAGGGGGTGAAGAGGAAGAGAGTTGGTCATGGGGGAACAGGAAGTTGAGTGGCTGGGGGTAAAATAGGGGGAAGAGGGAATCATAGGATAGAAGACAGATCAGGCACCAGAGTAAACTTGAGTGATCTAAAGCGATAACACCAATTGGCAAGCTAAGCAATAGTGGAGAGGCCACCTGGAATGCCCATTCCTGATAATGAACTTGATGTCTATAACTATCCGGGAGCCTTCATCCTGTGACTGATGGAAGCAGAGGCAAACACACATTTAATCACTGAACTGAACCCAAGGAACCCAGTGACAGAGAGAGAGGAGTGATGAGCAAATTGACAAAAATGGGCTGGCAAAACCAGCAGAGACAGCTGATCTGAACAGGGGAGAGCTCTTGGACCCCAGACCGACAGTGGGGAGGCCAGCATGGGACTGATCTGGACCCCCCCAAATGTAAGTGTCAGCAAGAAGGCCTGGGCAACCTATGGGGCCCTGAGCTGTGGATCAGTGTCTATCCCTGGAATACAAATAGTCATCGTGTGCCTATAGCACAAAGAGGGATGCTCTCTCAGCCTGGACTCTTAGGGGAGTGCCTGGACCCTACCCAGAGTGAAATGACAGACTCTAGACATACCCTATGTGGAAGGATTTGGCAATAGAGAGGGAGGGTGGGGGGGGAAGGGGAGTGCAGGAGGAGGGGAGGGAGAGGGAACTGGGATTGACATGTAAAACAAGCTATTTAAAATTAAAATAAAAAAAGAAAAAAAAAGAATGTTGTTTAACATAGCTTTCCACTTCCTGGTCTATCTTAAAAAACATTCTTTATGTAATGTTTTCTTTGGTGACATTCTGATGTGTTAAGGTGAAAACTATAATCACAATGCCAGTGAGTGTGGGAGACAGGGAGATTCTCCAGAGGGATGGATGATACCCCAGAGAAGTGAAATGAGGCAACATCTCCTGAGCAGATTGGGAAAATCAGGGAAGGGAAGAGGGAACCAGGAAAAACAGAGGGGGGGGGGTAAGAGGAGTAGAGAAGAAGGCATTGGGGAGCAGGAAGGTTGAGTGGAGGTAAGAATAGAGGAGAGCATGATGAGAGATACTGTAATAGATGGAGTCATTATAGGCTTGAGGAGAGAGCTGACACTAGTGAGATCTCCAGAGATCTACAAGCATAACAATTGGCAAAGTAAGCAATAGTGGAGAGACTACATTAATAGTCCTTCCTTGATGATAAGGTTGAGGACTCCCTTATTCCATCCTAGAACCCACAGCTAAACACTGAACTGACCTTCTGGAACCTAGTGACAGAGATGGAGGAGTGATGAACAAAGGGATCAAGACCATGATGGTGAAACCCACAAAGACAGCTGACTGGATAAGGGGGAGCTCTTGAATCCCAAACTGTTGCCTGAGAGGCCAAAAGGGGACTGATACAGACTCCATGAATGTAGTCTCAGCGAGGAGGCCACAGAAATCACTGGGGCCTTGGGTATTAGATCAGTGCTCACCATGGTTTATGAATGATATTTGGGAGCCCATTCCAAATAGAGGGATGCTCTCTCAGCCTGGACACACGAGGAAGGGCCTAGGTTCTGCCCTGTATGAAATGACAGACTTTGGAGATCCCCACAAGGAGGGTGTCACCCTCCTTGGGGAATGATGTGGTGATTGGGTATGGGGTGAGGGGGCTGGTGGAGGGGCAAGGGAGGAAGGGTGGCAGAGGGAGCTGGGATTGACATGTGAAGCATTCATGTTTCTAATTAAAAAACATATATTGAGGGAAAAAAGAATGTTTTTAAATCATGTGTCTGTATCTGTGTATGTGTACGAGAAGGTAGTGATTCAGAAGACATGACCTGGAGATACAAGTGTTTGCAGCATCCTGATATGGGGCCTTGGAACTCAACTCTTAACTGCCCAACCATCTCTTTAGTCCTGAATTATTCATTTTGGTTATCAGCACCCTACATCAAAGTGTGAATGCTATAATAATACCTATCTCACAGACTTGATATGAGGACTAAATTAGCCACAGTGAGAGCAGTGTCTAAATAAATATACCCAGTGTCTAAAATGTTATATGTATATTTCAGTACTATTTTATCATGATAGTATGAGTCTGACAGAAATAACATTGCATCATTTGGGATAATAGTTGTTCAATATATATTGACTATGGAATTAAAGAAACACTGACATTACTATATAGACCTCTCTATTATTTATGTTACATAGCTATGCAGATGAAGAAATAATCTTTCTGTTAATAAATAAGCATAGATCAACAATAGTCTGATAGAAAGGTGGATAGTTCAGTATGTGTAGGCATACATACTTATATATCTATCTACCTAACTTAATATTCACATATATAAAGAAGACACTTGCAATAATGTTGGCTTCTTTCTTGATTGAATACTATCCAAAAACAAGAGCTAATTATCCATCCATGTTAGTGTATACATTTCAGTTAAGATTAGAGGTGGTAAATGCTGAATGATATGAGAAGTTCAAAAGTGGGATTTACAGAACCATTGCTTTGATAGAAATCAAATTATTCCAAAAGATGTTCTTATAGAAAACAAAACAAAGCAAAGTAATAAACAAGAAAGAGAAGAGGAAAATCATGTTTAACCAAACCTAAATGTGAAGAAAAACACATAGCTAAAGGGCTCTCTCTGTTGATGTAAAGAATGAGGCAGATTATGTAGTGTGTTATAAAGTCTTCATAAAATCAAATTCAACATTACCTGCCATAAGTTAATTCTGAAGTTTCTAACACTGGCTCAGAATTTCAGGCTTTATTTTTATCTTCAATATACCGTATTTGTAGATAGTAAATTAAAAGAACAATGTTTATATAAAAGTAATTGAATTATCCAAAGAAGAAAGATAGTATCAATATTTTACAATAAGGAGCAATAGAATGAACATGCACAGAAAATCACCCAAACTCGGACACACGCATGGCTTTCTCTGCACATAGTATGCTTTTTCACATGAATTTTAGCTTTTAAAAATGAGAAGATATGCAACCAAAGAAAGAAATTTAAGCCCATAGAGATGCTTAAATCTAACTAAGATTCATAATTGTCATCAACTAAAATTGTCATATTCCAGAAACACACCAAAAACTGACAGGGCTTGAAATTTTATCTTATATAAGCACCCACTTATATACGTTAGAGTGAAATTAGCATATGCATATAATCATTTGAACTTAAATTTTGATTTAAAATTTAATTTGATTAAAAAGTATTATCATGAACAACCATGCTACAAAATCCTTACCTAAAAACTAGTGCTACTTCCAGTTGGATTATTTCCTTTCAGTGCAGGCATATTAACTTATAACTAGCGAGTCCCCTTTTACACTATGTGTTAACTCATCATTGTCATATACATTTGTCACCCATATGCTTATTAGTATATAAGGCATGGTACATGTGGCCTGCTCAGCATCGATTCATTTCTTTTCTTATAATTACAACACCTCTTTGATTCTCCTGAATTGACAATAAATCACTGGATGCTATTTATACAGCAAAATTAAATTGCAAGGTATTTCTGTAACTTTAAGAAAGAGAAGAATTTTCATTTGAAGTTAGTATGCTAGTAACCTGGAGACTTTATTATTATATTTCCTCACCAACTTGAAATAGAAGAGGTTACTCTGCCTTCTTAAGAGTGAGTTGGTAACTGTTTCCCCTTCGTGAGCCAAAACTAACAACTCCCCACTGCTGCAAATCCTGAGCATGGTGGCTTGCCACTGCCATCTGAGCACTTACAGCAAAAACAGGAGAAAAAATCTAGGTTATCTTCAAATACATAATGAAATAAGGCCCGTGTTCAATACCACACTTCTCTCAAATGACCTAGTAGGTTTTCGATTAAGAAGGGGTTCAGTAATCATAAAAATAAGACCAGAATTGAAGCTCAATGATAAAAGAATTCCTTGCATTGTCAAGGTACTGGGTTCATTTCACAGTAGTGTAAAACAAAGACCAAAACTGAGTAAACAACCAATAAACAAAAGAAACAAAACTCAAATGTAAAACAATAGCAAAATCAAACCCTGATACCGAGGTAAGAATTATCTTCAAGTTCTGCGAGAAAAGCTGGGAGCAGATAGGTGGACTTCTCCAGGGCCAAATATCCCACTCTGAGAACATTCATACAAGTAACACATGTAACTCAGAAGGTTATATCTAGAAATATATATGTATACATTTATACATTAATGCATGCAATGACAATTAATGAAAAATCTTAAAAATTAAAAAAAGAGTGGGAAGACATAAAGGGAAGGATTTGAAGGGAGAAATGGGAAGCAAGAAACATAACTATATTATAATCTTAAAAATAAAATAAAGTAATATTACTTAGTAGAAATGTTATGTAATTTTAGTAGTTATGTATACTTAGTAGAAATGTATAGTAATGTTACATAATTTACACTTATGTAAATGAATAGGTACTCTTTTGGAATCAATTATTTGGAAAGAAACTTTATATAAGAAATCTTGGCCGGGCGTTGGTGGCTCACGCCTTTAATCCCAGCACTTGGGAGGCAGAGGCAGGCGGATCTCGGTGACTTCGAGGCCAGCCTGGTCTACAGAGCGAGTTCCAGGACAGCCTCCAAAGCCACAGAGAAACCCTGTCTCGAAAAACAAAACAAAAAAAAAACCAAACAAACAAACAAAAAGAAATCTTTACCTAGTATAGGCTGTCTGTTCTGAACTGTGGTGTATAAGTTTTCTTTTCTGTTCTGGGGTATACAAGCTTTCAGTTCTGTAATGTGATAAATCTATGTGAAATCGGTTTCTCAGTTTATGACACAGTGTGCTTATGATATCAACTACAATACCTTCACGATTTAATTGGTTTCAATTATATAATTTAACATAAATCATTTGTACCACTTAGATGAAAAGAGTGAAACTGACAAGTTCTTTCAATCACAACACATAGTTTCTATCCATAAAATGTATTGGTCCCAGCTGTCTCCAGCCATATCTGGTTTGTATTTTATATCTCCTCTTTGCAAGGATATTCATGTGGTAATGAGAAGAGATCATAACAGAAAAACACAAGATTTGCTGGCATCTCTTTAAACGAGTATTAATAAGAAAGATGTTTTCTACATGGTGAAATTTATTTTTTTCTATGGTCTTGTGGAATTTAATTTTTAAAATAGTAGTTGTGGTTGATAGTAACATATATTTGAGAATATATTGAGCTCTTAAGTTCTGCGTGATCATTACATATATCTATACTTATATGTATACTCACATATATGTATGCATGTGTGTTGTATTTTTTTGTATGATTACAGTTCAATTTCAGAAAATTCCAGAAATCTCTCTAGAATGAAGAACTCAGGAAAAGGTAGCTCTTCTTTGGAATTAAGGTCCATGTCTCTTTCTTGGCAAGCATCCTGTGTTTGAATCAAGTCTTCAAGACTTTGTCATTTCCTAACTAAACTACCTTCGGCAATCTACTTTGCTTCTTGCTGAGTCAGTTCCCTCTGCTCCAAATTATTGGGAGTAATAAAACTTGTAATCATATGGAGCTAATTAGGAGAAACTGTATGAGCATATGAATATGATATGTACTACTGCTATCTGCTTCTGGTGGTAGAAAAGATTAGACAATTTTCTCTTGTGGTTTTAGGTTAGGTTTAGTTTCTCAGATAAAAGCTTATGTGTATTGCACATTCTGTGTAACATGGAAAATATTTGTATACCCTATTGATTTTCCAGACTGCTGAAAATTCCATGCATGACATTGTGCCAGAGATCCAGAGAGGCCAAGTTGAAATATTTTCACCTTCACAAGTAGCCAGGATTTCTTAACAGGTTTGCCTTTGTGTGACATCAGTGAGCTTGTGCATCAAGGGTTCTTCACTGATACACTATGAGTTGAGTAAGGGCTTGGGTCATGTAAAATTTCTGGGCCAAATTGACTGGTACTTCTTCTGTAAAGGACTAATTAAAAATGAAATAAAGGAGAGATAGAAGGGCAAGGATATTTTAAAAAGATGTAGAAATTGCAGAAAATCACACTAGAATAGAAATAATTGGATCTCTAATAAAAAGGAAAACACTCATTGATGTTGGTGACTCTTCAAAAATGCAACAAAAGGACAAACAGAGCGATCTGAGGCTGTGTTTGTGGCATCCCTATTTAGAATTAGTGCCAAGGGAACAGGCTGTTTTGTTTCCTTCCGGGGAGGCTCTAGCTAACTCTCATGTGAATTTTAAATAAAAGGATTTTGCTTTACAAAGCTGCCAGAAATCAGATGTGATATAGAGAACACGGAAAACAGAATCACAGTCTGATTAATTTTTACAAATTCCTGTGACTTTCTTTTCTATGTTTTCTCTCTTTGAAATATTTTTCCCAATAAATGCACTTGGTAATCTTTGAGTTTATGTCCAGTTTAACCTCACTTCTGAAACATTAATTTATGCCCTTCTATCTTTGGCTACAGACTGAGTTAGGTATATTTAACATTTTGCTCTGAGGATCATCTATAACTTCCCACTAGAAGGATTATATGATATATTATAATTATTGTTTACTAGTTGGAATTCTTACCCCAACAGAAGCCAATTGAGATATGTAGGCAGATTTCTGCCTTTAATAGTTATTTTAGATTACTTCAGATTTTATTTTTATAAAATTCTATTAAATACTAGAGACCAAAAAGCAAATAAAATGTCACAAGTATTAACTATAAACCCATTAATCCTGCAGGGAATAATCGTTGAAATAGAGATTGTAAGACCATGTTAATTCAAAATATTTGCTAGTCTGGGTAGTGGTGGTGCACACCTTTAATCCCAGCACTCAGGAGGCAGAAGCAGACAGATCTCAGTGAGTTTAAGGCCATGCTGGTCTACAGAGCAAGTTGCAAGACAGGCTCCAAAACTACAGAGAAACCCTGTCTCAAAAAACCGACACAATAACCAAAAAAGAACTAAAGCAAAGTATTTGCAAAAATAACTAAAAGTTAAGGATGATACGAATAAGGTAATGACATAAGTAACACTGTAAGCAATCATGAGTGTATGCAAATGAATGCCCCAAGATTTCATTCTGGTCATATTGCTACTAGATAAAAGGAACTACTGTCAGTTGCTGATGAAGGCAGAAGAAGACACCCACAGCTAAGCACTGAGAGCCATACTCCTGGAATCCAGTTGCACACAGGGAGGACAGATGAGCAAATGGGTCAAGACCATGCTGGAGAAACCTACAGAAATATGTGACCTGACCAAGTGAGAGAACAAGGACCACAGTCAGCAAGCCAGGGAACCAGCATTGGGCTGAACCAAGCCCTCTGAATGGGGGTATCAGTTAGGAGGCCTGGGCAGTCTATGGGACCTCTGACAGTGGAACCAATATTTATCCATACTGCACAAATGGATTTTGGGAACCCATTCCCTAAGGGGGGACTCTCTCTCAGCTCAGATAAGCAGAGAAGGACCTAGGGCCTCCCCCAAATGAAGTGACAGACATTGATGATTCCCCCATGAAAGGTTTTACTCTCCCTGGGGAGAGGATGGGGAGGTGGGATGGGCGAGTCAGTGTGGGGCATGGGAGGGTGGGAGGGAGAACTGGGATTGATGCATAAAATAAGATTGTTTCTAAATTAAATAAATAAATTTAAAAAATAGGAACTACTGTCCTGTCATTTCTTAGTTTTTAATGTTATTAGATGTACATATAGCCTCAACAAATTTAGTTTTAAAATTAATGTATTTTTCTGTGGGATAATGCTCTTGTACACTGCTAAAATTTGTCACTTGAATTGATTTAATAAAAGGCTGACTGTCTAGTAGCCAGGGAGAAAGTATTGGTGGGCTGAGAAGTGTAACAAATTCTGGGAAGGGAAAGGGAGGAGTCAAGAATCATGAGCCAGTTGCAGAGGAAGTAAGATGAGAAGGCTGCACTGAGAAAAGGTATCAAGCCACATGGTTAAACATAGATAAAAATTATGGGTTAATTTAAGTATAAGAGCTAGTTAGCAATGAACCTCAGCTACCGGTCAACATTTTTGATCAAAATAAGCCTCCGCTGTGGTAATTTGGGAAGCAGCTATGGAATGGGGCAGGACAGAAACTCACCACTGACTAGAATAGTTCTTGTTATTTTAAGACAATATATCTATATCTATATTTATGTATGTCATTAATCGGATATCTATGTTGTTTAAGTAAAGCAGGCAATACCTTTGCTGCTCTTTATCATGAGTTAAGATGGGAAAATATATGGGACAAGATGGTGCACACCTATTATGACTTGGTACATAGGGAAAGGAAAATGAGGAATTCAAGGCATGAACTGATTACATAGTATATTCGATGATAAGAAATAGTCTGTAACAACATGTATTTGTATATATTCCAGACATGCTGTAGTCTTTAATTTAAAAATCACACTATGCTATTAATATGAAATATTAGTGTACTCTATTGCTAGTCTTATCTTACATAAATTCCAGAATGTTTATGAATGCTACAAAGGTGATATATATTTATATATGTATGTATGTATGTGTGTGTATGAAGCATGATTACATACACACTGTTCTGTATGTAAAATAATATTAGCATTCTCTTTATATGCTAGTAGTTATTCTCTTGTAGAAAATATTTTGTGTTCACAGCAATTGGTAATAGCATGCAATATTTCAACTCTTCAGTGAACTGTCCATTGCACTCCTGCTAGAACTAAAAAATGGCAGTCATCAGTAGAGCAGTAGAGTTTGAAAGCTTTATTTATTCATTCTATACCTTATAAATGTGTAGATTTAATTGTTGCAAACATATTAGCCATCCCCACAAACGAAACTTTCACAAAATGGAAATACCTGTAGCAAGCAGTCATCTTACAAACGATTTAAGTTATAGAACAGTAAGTAGTAGTGTATATTGGTGAAATTTATGCATGTCTTAAGAAGTGTAGCTTTTTACCCTCAGAAAATGCAGAAAAAGATTAAAATTTGCAAACAACTACCATTTATTTTGTTCTCATTATGCTCCAACTATGTCTCCATAGGGGAACTGGGATAATTATCTTTGTCTCCATCCAAATCTCAATTCCTCCCATGTGGACGGCGTTTTGTACCAGGGACTGTTCTAGGTACTTGGAATATGTTATGAAGAAGAAGACACAAATATTGTCACTGTAGGGAAAATTCAAATTGTGAGAGAGGCAATGAAAAATAAATAGAAGCAGTAAAGTATACTGTGTCTTTGCAGATGATAATGTAAACAAATACTGGATGCCTTAGTGAAGCTAAGGAATGAACCACTGAGTTATCAGAATGTGGAACAGGACTTAAGATTGTACTTATTTGTAAGTTGAGGCTTTTGGAAAGGCCTAAAAGATTTGATGAAGCTGTCTATCAGAGGAAATAACCTGGAGAGGCAGAAAGTAAGCAAATGTTTTATAAGTTATTAGTCCAATTAGAAAAAATGTGTCATGTAAGAGAAAGTTATTAGACTGTATTAATTTTAGGAAATTCTAGCAGCAGATAGGACCATCATCAGACCAGGGTAAACACTATGGATTTTACTGTAAATGAAATAAAATAGTATTAATAGTTTTATAGATATTTGTTATTGACATCTGAAGCATAGCTTATAATTACATTTTTATTTAACATCCCATGGTGTAGGTAAAGTAGCTAGTATGTCCATAGAAACTTGGCCCTTTACAACTGTACCAGGGGAATATAATGGGATTGTTGCACTTAACTTTCAAAGTAGACAACTCATTCGGTAGGAAAAGAAAGAGGAGGAGGGGTGTAAGGAACGAATCATGAGAGATCTTTTCTCTTTAATTTCTCTAATGATGTGAACTTGTGGCTAATTTTAGTCATTAGGGTGTGTTCTATGAGAAGTTGCACCATGGGAAATTAAGTGTCAAATTCCTGTCCTCTCTCCTTCCATGCCACTCCAGCCCTGCATCAGAGTTGAACAGTCATCCAGGTGATGCTGGTGTTTGAACTATCTTGTTAAATAAGATAAGGGCTATGAAGCCATTTGGTACATGTCTAAGTAAGACCCTTCTTTAAAATGAGCTTTAGTCAGTAGTAGCTTAATCCACGTTGATAGGCATCCTTGGAAGGTTGCATTTGGAAGGAAAGTGTTAGCCGGTAAATATTTAGCTCTAAGTGGAATAGAAACATGAATGAAAGACTGGAGAAAAGGAGTGGAAAGACATTCCACATAGACAAGAACAAAGAACTACTCATAATAAAACATTTCACACAAGGATATTATTATCAATTCATTCAGTAAAAATTCCATGAGTCTAAGCTAACTGCATTTTGCTCTGAGTTACCAAGGACGAGGTATTTGGTTTTGTCTGATATGAAAGATGGCTTATGAGTTCATTACAAACAATTGATGCCTTTAACTGAATTAATGTGTATTTTGAAAGACGTCACAGGCTAAATGAGGTTAACGGAGAGGTGAAAGTCAATTCAGACAGCACCGCCATATTTCAAAAGCCAGAATGCATTCTGTGTAGAGTAAGTAATGAAAAAGCTGTCATTAGTGTTTGGCTACCAATAAAACTCATGGTTCCTTTAATTCAATAGATCATACAGTAGTAATGAAGAATGTATCATTTGACACAAATGTGGACATTTGTCATTTGAAGAATATGCTGGAACATGGATATTTTAGATGGAAAAAATCTAACATCTACAAAGGAATAAATTGCACTAACTTGATTTAAAATAAAAGTTTCAGCAATGTATCTGAAATTCAGAGCTCAGAAACTATGAAAAGAGGCATATATAAGAAAGTAAAGTAGAAATAAATAATGGAAGCATAATTTAAGACTCCAGCTTGATTCTTGTTTCTTTTGTCCTTACATGGGTCTTGTCGTTCCATGGTTTCTAGATAAACATTCTACTGATGAGCTATATCTTCAGACATAAAGCTTATTTTTTAATACTAATGCTGCATTATATAGTTTCAGAATATGTTTTGTTTTGTGTGGGTTTATGGGATGAGAAGAAATCTCTGAAAATTAATGTGCAATATCCAAACATGTAACACTGATCAAAAAACAGCACACCAAAAAACAAAAACAAAGTTTCAGGGACTGGAACTATATTTACAAAGTTTTTGGGATTGATTACATCATTTCATGCTCAAAATCCAGTGTGCACAGAGATGTGTCCTGACACCTGAGGGTAGTAATGGATATGAAAAACCAAAACAAAACAGAATAAAACAAAAACAAGAAACAAAAAATAAACAGGAAAAGAAAGAAAACAGTCATCAGAGACATACTGAATATTTCATAATCAAGAATAAGAAGACAAATATCCATCTTAGGTTAAGCAAAATTAACACTCATTTGAACCACGCAAAAGTGTTGATAGATTTCAATACTTACCATATTTTATCTATCTGGCTCTGGGATACCTCACCTAAGGTGATACTTCAATTTCCATCCACTTGTCTGCCTTTCATGATGTCATGTTTTTAACAGTTGCATAATAATTCACTGTGTAAATGTGAAGCAACTACTGTTTCTAATCTTCTGTTGGGGAACATCTATGTTGTTTCTTATATCTGGATATTTTGAATAGAACAACAAAAGGTTTCTATAGGGCTTTCTTCAGTAACGTGAAGTTGCAGAGAGTATAAAAGTCAGCTAAAAAATTTTTCCCCGTCATGTAGGGTGAATTTTGACTGGAATAATGGTGCCCTTTGATGTACAGAAGGTTTTCTAATTCATAAAAGCCCATTCATAATTGTTGCTCTTCACACATCCATTACTGGGGTCCTGTTCAGAAAATTGGTTACTGAGCTTATAAATTAAGGCACATTCTTTGCTTTCTCCTCTGCTATATTCAGACAAAATGATCTTACGTTAAAGATTTGATCTATTCATTGGAGTTTTAGGGTTAGACAATGATTATATATATATATATATGTATGTATATATAAATTTTATATATTTTTTTCTAAATGTAGCTATCCAATTAGACCACAATATTTTTCTTTGTCAAATGTGTATTACTGGCTTCTTTGTAAAAACTCAAGTGTCTATTAAGAACATAGACTTTCTTTTGGATGCTCAATTATATTCTATAAAGTGTTAAGTCTGTTTTCATGCTAGTCCTGTTCTATTTGTTACTTTAGCTCTGTAGTGTAATTTGAAGTCTGGAATGGTGATACATAATTGCTTTTGTTGTTCAGGATTCTTTTGTCAATTTTCAATTTTATTTTTTGCCAGCCTAGTCTTTTATTTTTCCACATGAGTTTTGATATAGAAATTTTGATATTTTTCACAGCCTATAAAGAACTGCAGTGGAATTTTGTGATAGTTTGAGTGAGAAATGTCCCCTATAACCCTGGGAATTTGAAAAGTTTGTCATGCTAGTGGTTCTTCTAAGTAAGCTTTAAAAGGTACAGCCTTTTCTATGGAAGAAGTATATGAATGGAGGCAAGCTTTGAAAACAAAAGTATGGTTACTTTCATTTCTCTTCCTGCTTTGTATTTGTGTTTCAACATCTCATTCATGCCCGAATGCCTGCAACCATTGAGGACAGACACACTCTGGAAATATCAACCAATGTAAATTCTCTCTTCCACATGTGATGTTTGCCAATGCAGTAAAAATGTTACTAATGTACATTTTGATGGGAGTTGAACTGATTCTAAAGAACATTTTGATATAAGGTCCATTTCATAGTATTGATCCTACTAATCCACTAGTAAGGTAGGTCATAACATTTCCTGATATCATCTTTAATTTTTTTCTTTGTTGTCTTAATGCTTTTCCCCTATAAGTCTCTTAATTCCTCTCATTTTCTATATTTTGAACAAATATATTTATATGAAATATTTATTATATATAAGACTATTGTGACTATGTTTGTTTAAAAATAGGAAAACCATTAGCAGCTATGCTGGTATACTATGTCAGGCATAGGGTTAAGGTCTGAAGAACACAAAGAAATTTTTAAAAAGCAAACAAAAAACCCACAAAAATTAAAAACAAGAAAAAATCTAATAAAAAATTGGGACATGAAGATATAAGTGCTAGTACACATATTTATTCCAGTACTCAGCAAGCAGGAGCAGTTGGATCCCCATGATTCATCCCACCCTTATACACAGAGGTTGCTGTAGAATAGCCAGGGATATACAGAGAAACTTTCCCCTAAAAAAGAAAATTAAATTTGGGAAATGTGTAGTGATCTACAAGGATCACCCCAACTAACAATCTAAGCAATAGTGGAGAATCTACCTTTAAAGTCCTTCCCCAATAATGAGATTAATGACCACCTTATAGGCCATCCTAGAGTCTTTATCCAGTAGCTGATGTATGCAAAAGCAGACAACCACAGCTAAACACAGAGCCAACTCTTGGAATCCAGTTGCAGAGAGGGAGGGCTGATGAGCAAAGGGGTCAAAACCAGGCTGGAGAAACAAACAGAAACAGTTGACCTGAACAAGGTAGATCTCATGAACACAGACCCCCTGATATTGGGTGTTAGTTAGGAGGACTGGACAATCTATGGAGCCTCTGGTAGTGGATCAGTATTTATCCCTAGTATATGAATGGCCTTTAGGAGCCCATTATACACAGAGGGATACTCTCTCAGCCTAGACACATGGGGGAGGGCCTAGGCCCTGCTCCCAATGAGGGACCTTGGCAGGGCGCATGCCTTTAATCCCAGCACTCAGGAGGCAGAGGCAGGCAAATCTCTGTGAGTTCAAGGCCAGCCTGGTGTACAGAGTGAGTTCCAGGACAGCCTCCAAAACAATGCAGAGAAACCCTGTCTCGAAAACCCCAAAAAAAAGCCAAATGAGGGACTTTGAAGATCCCCCATGGCAGGCCTCAGTCTCCCTGGGGAGCAGAAAGGGGATGAGATAGGGATTCAAAACATGACAGTGAGAACACATTGTTGCTGATACCACATACTCGTGTCACACAGCATAGAGAAATCAACTGCGTATTGAACTGTAATAATAATTCACACTCTCTCGAATTCTTACTGCTAGAAAGTGCTGTAAACACCTTTGGAAGAGAAAAGTAGTTATCAGTCTGAATCAACTGTGAGGCCTGAAAGACTACCTAAGGATTTCCCTGGAAAGATATGCCAACAGTTGCAACAGTGACACAAATTTTACAGGTGAAATCCTTTTCTTTAATTCATGACCAGATTACAGGTGATATTAGTTCAGCCAAAACCATGTGACTGGCTGCATCATCTGTCCACAGGAGAACTTAATACACTTATTCTCCTAAATAAACAGATCAACAAACTTCTCACCAAATTCTTATCTTTGCACCTACAGATTAGTATATGTGTGCTTGTGCAACTAGGTATACATGCTTTCTAAGAACACTATACCTTTCTTGTGTCTTAGGTCTAGATTTTCTTATCACAATGATATTATCTTTGTATCATTTTTTCAGATGAATGAGACAAAAAAGCAAATTATCCACATTCATTCCATTTTTAATACATATTCTTTTTTCCACGAGTTTAAATTAGCTCACTGTTTTTATTAGGAGCATACTGAAAGGGAATAGCATACATTGTCATCTTCCTAAAGTTATCCCATGTTTCTCATTGTCAGTTGTGTTGAAGATATGTAGTTGTGAATTCTAGGGTGTGAGAAGATTGTAGTAGACTTGCACTAATTCCTGATTGAGCAACCTCTGTGGTGCACTATTATGAGGTTGTAACTTAATCTCTGTCTGTTGTTACTATGTTTCACATGCAATTTCTTTATATCATCTGTTCTTACCACCCAACTTTGTTCAATAGCTTGAATATATCATATATATCATATATGTATATATATCAAATATATCATAAATGTGTATATATCATATATGTGTATATATGAAATACTGATTACAAGTGCATGTGCATACATGACTTTTGTTTTACATTTAGTGATGTAGAGAATATTATTACAGCAGAATCAATATATAAAAGAAGATAAAAGAAGATCATTAAGTGAGTCATGGTGACACTTGCCCCTCTGAATGCTGAGCCAGGGAGGTCAGAAGGTTTGCCAGCATTGTTTGCTATATAGATACCCAGATTCTTAGAGAAAAGTAAACTTGAGGGGAATGTTTAATTTACTATTCTGTCATTAACGGTTTAGTTTTTAGAAAAAACAATGTTGACATGTGTCTTTTCTAATAAGTAGTCAGTACCTGGATGACACAATTAAAATGATTGAAATGCTGACCAGAGCTTAGCGTTGCATTTTCAGCATTTTGAGTCCTTTCAGTTCCTTGAATGTGCTGAGTTATCTTCTTTCCAGTACATTGCCTAACGATAAACACAAATGGACAATGACTTTGCCACTTGGAAGTTAAATCCAAAGTAAAGTTTTGAAATTGCAAAGTAAAGCAATTTTACTCTTATTTAGGCCTTTCATTAACAGTATTAAGTGTTATGTATACTTAGCAAATATTTTCATTTCCTAATGTCTCTTTAAAGTTCATTAGTTTTCTTTAATTATATGGTGGCTCAAATTTTGAAATATAAAGGTAATATGACATTAAGGAATTAGAAATCTTGACAGAGACACATTTCAAGATACTAACACAAACAATCCATAGAATCACAGAAACTATGTAGTGCTGTTTAATACTGACACTTATTTTCTACTTCCCCCAGCATAAAGATAGAGTTGCATTTTCTTTAGAAATGCCACCTGACACTACTAGCAAAATGAACTGCCTCTGCTTTTTCAAATTATGTCTCATTGTTCCAATTCATACAAATGCTGAGAACAATTAACATGTATTGCTTTTACTCACAGTGATTAGCTGGGTCCACTGCAGGCAACATGCTGTGCCTTCAGGATCTCTTGAAGGAGATGTTCTTTGTTTTACTTCAATTTGTTCACAGTGTGCTTACCCTCAAGTTGCTAAATACAGGTTTGGCTGAATCTGCTTTGAAATAAAAAGCTTCGTAAATTGAAGAAAGAAAAAACCGTTTCCACTTTGTAGCATTTAAAATATTCTCATCAAATTACTGTTAAATATGGAAGTCAAAAATATTGTAGAAGACTGGTAAAAACAGCAAGCACAAAGGGATGATTGACATTTAAGAAACACCTTTGAGTACTGGGTTTTAACTTCCTGTAGTCTGAGCATGATTGTGTAAGATACAAAATCAACTGTTAATAAGGAATAGAGGGTGTCTTGCTCTATCCCTCTGCAGTTTCAAGACAATTTTTCAATCAATTTGAATTGTGAACACTAATCCAGAAAATGTCATTCATGTTTTTCATTCTTAAGCCCTTATCTATGTATAAATTCACAAAAAAAGAATTTAAAGTTGCTATTGATCCCTTCCTATACATTTTAACAGACAACAGTCAAAATGAATGTTCTTTCCACGTTTTGGAACAAAGCATTATCATGAAGTTATACTATAGAAGTCCAAACTCTTAGATCTGAAATATATTGGATTTGATTTGTTCTGGAACCAAAACTGTATCTCCACCACAGGATGTTAGATAATACTCTAAATATATCACCTCTTAGTGTTTATTTTTTATTAAAATTAGGCAATATAATTTGGTAATATTCTTCCCCTTACCCAAACGCATCCCTGATCTCTACTACTTCACTAGCTACATATATTCTTAGCTTCATGCTCTCATTATTTTCTTCCTTCCTTCTTTTCTCTCTTTCTTTCACCCTTTCTTTCTTTCTTTCTTTCTTTCTTTCTTTCTTCCTTCCTTCCTTTCTTCCTTTCTTTCTTCCTGTCTGTCTGTCTGTGTTTCTATGTCTATCTATCTCCCCTTCATTCTCAAAAACCAATCAAACACAAAGAATTAATTTTAAAAAAGGAAAGAAAAGA
Source organism: Mesocricetus auratus (assembly GCF_017639785.1). NCBI lineage: Eukaryota > Metazoa > Chordata > Mammalia > Rodentia > Cricetidae > Mesocricetus > Mesocricetus auratus. Next base: position 38,911,402 of record NW_024429190.1, read on the forward strand.
CAGAAATGCCAAAGTATCCTACAATAAATGGAGTGAATTTCAGTTTGGCCAACTACTCCTGCACATGGTATCTATACTGGAATGTGATTGATACAGTGATACTCCAATGAAGAAAATGTACTTGCCATTTTCCAAAGGATATCAATTGTGAATAGCTTCAAATACCATGGGGGTGACCAATCTATTATTTGATGAAAGGCCCACTACATAGGATGCACAGCATACCAGTTAAGGTTAAAAAACCTTAGATTCAATAGTTCATGTCCCTAGAAGAGAACCTATTAATGCTATTTTGTTAAAGGAGCATAGCAATAAAATAATTCCTAAGGATACATTGTTATATCTGTATACCAGTGCATAAATTCCATCATTCATCAGAGAACCTGCTTCATGAAGCAGATGATAGTCAACACAGACACACAACCAGAAAATGTTCACAAGTTAGTTATTTTGGAGTTTTATCCAAAACTTCAAAGTTTTTCTTAATGAAATTGCTCATCTCAAGGCATCTCAAGGCTCAGATGAACATTGCTGGAGGATGGATGCAAAGAAATAGGTTTTTCTAGGTACAACAGGAACAATTCACTTATTAATTCATGGAAATTGAGATAGAACACACGAGAGGTGCAGGTTTCAATAATTTTAACAACAGCATTAATGAAAACAGCAGCCATTATTAAGGCTATGTTGAGGAATCCCAAAAGAAGACATGACAGAAAGCTTATAACAGGGTGTTTGCTTTGAGATTGTCTCTCTTGGAAATATAAGAAACAACAACCATGTACTCTTACCTTTATGCTTGCTTAATCATTACCTGAATAAGTATAACACTAATATACATGTTATCACAGGAGTGGGAATGTTCTTGAGGCCTCAGACCTAGACAAATAACTACAAGCAATTAAGAAATGCTGGGGATACGAGAAATATTCTTCTCCAGGGAAATGCACTACCTTGGTTATCCAATACCAAGGCCAGTCCTATGTGTGTGTGTTTGGGGTTATGTATGTGTATATTTATGAATATATACATGTAATTCGAAAGTTTTCTTCCAATTTGAAAGTACTAGGAAGTATGGCATTGTTGAAGGAGGCATATCATTGAAGATGATCTTTGAGGTTTCAAAAAGCTGTGTCAGATGGAAGTTCTCTCTACCTTTAGATAAGGTGCAAACTTTGAGCTACTATTCCAGGACCTTGTCAGTCTTGCTATTGTTATGCTTCTTGCCATGATGATCAAGGACTAACCTCCTGACACTGTAGAAAGCTCCAAGTTATCTTGATCACAACTTTTTGCAGTCCATTATAAACAACTGAGTTTATTATCATATATACCATGCATACATACATACATAACACGTAACAGCAATTCAAGAAAATGAATTTGAAATTTGAAAGAAAATGTGTTGAGGAATATGGATAGAGATCTTGTAAGGAAGGGAGAAATGATGCAATTATATTACAATCTAATGTTTTTCTATTTTAATTGAAAATGATTCTACTCCCATAAACTACATCCTGAATATAGTTTCGCCTCCCTTCACTCTTTTTCACTTCCCACCAAATCTACCCTATGCCCAGATACACTCATTTTTTTAACTAAAAGAAATCTATGTCTTAACATTTATCTTTAAAAAAACAACTATGGTGTTCCACATAATTGTCTATTTGAAGAGCAATTTTTCATTCCTTTCATATTCCTGAATAAGATTGAAGATCCTGAATGAAGCATCCAATTTAACTTTCTCTTACTTGAGAATTTAAAGGCAAACTTTAAATGAGGCTCTGTATGTTTTGTTTATTTGAACTAAAGCAAATTAAATTCATAAATTTCTTACGATTTTTTCATGATTAAATTTGTCTTGAGGTGATTTGCATGTTATCCATCCATGTAGTGTTTGATTTTTGTGTAGTATTGTTTTATTGTGAAATGACATTTATTTCACTGTCTTAGGGTAACACACACACACACACAACTGCATTGAACTTTTCAGATTACTTTCTGTTTCTAAAAGAAAACAAATTAAGAAATATAGGTATAATCTTATATTATCTGGTTCAGAACTCTGAGACACCTCATTTTTATGTTCAAGAACATTCAGCTAGCAATTCTTTTGTCTATTTAACAGAGAGTGCATTCTTATTCATTTTCTCAAAAGACACAGAACTGCATCAGGGACACAAACATCCTCACTCCATAAAATTGAAAATTGCTAATTTCTCACTTATATGGATTTCTTAGAACATTTGATCCCCCTTTTTTTTTCAATCCCTTCCTTGAGCAATAGCTTTGTAAATTGAGTTGTTAAACTGATTCACGCTTAGACCAGCAAAAAACGAGCAGTAAGTGCCTCTGAATCTTTCATAAATGCATCTGGGAAGATTTCAGCCTGTGCTTGCCCCTTACCCCTGCTATTTTGTGTCGTAATGCATCATTACAAACTGATGTTCATTCCTGTGCAAGTCAGCAAAATAGGGGATTACATAGTGTATGTTGGCTCCTTTCCTTGAATTAGCTGTGTCACTTTTGATTTGTTATTATTGGACTGTATTTTAGAGATTCTTAGCAGAGGCATCTGTGGCACAAATACACACTGCCATTCCCAGTGGTCTGCTAATTTGTCACCTACTCACTGTATATTTTCACAAATTTCATGCGGATGCAATCAGTCTTAAAATGAAACAAAATAATCCTCAAAATTGAAAGATAGTGATGCTAGTCAATTTAAAGAATATTCTCTGGAGACAGTTTCTCAGAGAATTTATTGTAGAGAGTTGGGTTACTGTATAGACTCAGTGATGAGAGAAGGTTTTAAATATTGACTATAAAACACTCTTTTGGGCAGCTTATAGCATAATAATGCTTTACAATGCCAAGTTTGATTTCAATCAGCTAATATCAGTGATCCATATGTATTTTCCCCAAATAGGTTCATCTAGGAAGAATCTACTGCCATGGTGAATATTTAGAAATTTAAATCATATTTCAGATTTGTTCAAACATTCCAAAAGTTATCATCTTATAATGCAATATCAAACATTTGTGTTCTTATGAATCATATTTGTTTTGCTTTTCCTAACATTTAGTTTGATATTTTGCTAGACTCAGTCTACTTAAACCTCATTTAGACAAGTTTCTCTGAATAGTATTATACAGATACAACATTTGTCTAGATTCTATAACATATATTGAATACTTAAATGGGATAAGATATAGTTTCTTTACTCAAAATGATAAGATAAAAGAGAATGTAAGCAAAAATTAAGAATAGAGTATGTTACATAAGATGATGGGTAGAGGAGGTATTAGTAAGACCTATGCTTCAAATTATGCTGTGAGCTTACTTTATGATTTGGAACAGAATGGGCATATATTTCAGAAAAAAATAATGTGTTTAAAGTGTTTAGCAGATTGAATGCAAAAAGATAAGGGAACCATTTCATAGCTAATGAAAGCATTTCTGTGAAAAAGTTCATAAGCTCTCCCAGGAAGCAGCTGTTTGCAAATGCTTCAGCTGACAACACGGAAATATTGAGAAAAATGTGATATTCTAGTATATAAGAAATTGATACTTTGCGAGGTCAAGTGCAGAATTGTCCTTGTGTGTGCACGTTTGAGGATATACATGTTTTTCTTTATGGAGGCTTACATTCATGAACAAAATACACTCTCTGACCCTGTACATTTAGAATTTTGTAGAAAGATTTTAATAACACTAACATTATCAACTCAAAATTTTGGTAACTTGCCATTTTCTAAGTGGAAGTGAAATAATTCATTTATTTAAAATGCTACTAAGCATTTCATGGGTTGTATTGTCTATGAAATATGAGAAATAAGGTTACATATCTGATAAATAACAATTGTTTACATACAACTAAAATTTCTTCCTTTTGTATTTCTTGTAGATTTAAAAACAGGTAGAAAGACTCTGCATTTATTAGATGAAAAACAAATGGAGGACCTTAATAAAGTGCTCCATGACCAAGTGTGCACTTAGAGTGGCTGAGGCACAATGCATGAGAGCTAGCATCGCCTGTGAAGAAAAATAAGAAAACTAGTACAAATGCATTTTCTCATTAATATAGATTTAGACTAGACCCTGAAAATCACAGAAATTTGGAGATTACATAGGCTTTCCTATTCTCAGAGGAAATAACAGGGAAATATAATCCCTCCATGTTAAATAGCTCAAAAGGTAACTAGAAGATCATCATTTCAAAGGGCTTCTCCTTCTGGCTCTGCATCTTGCTCTCTTTCTTTCTTACACAGTTAAGTTCCTTTCTGTGACACTGAAACTGGCTATTGTCTAATTCAGGATGCTATGGATAATCAATGACATGGAGAAGAAAGTGTCCCTTGTGCCACTGTACTGTTTGCTGAAATTATTAGGGGCGGGCAGTGACAGCCTAGCTCATGCAGGGTTGCTAAATGAGAATTAGCACTTAGCTAGTAATAGTAAAGGTACTACGCAAAAATGTTAAGTCATTCATGTTAATAGAAGCTGAAATAAATTTATCTTACACATTAAGTCAATAGAAGAAAGAATGTTTTTTAAATGTACAGTTTTCTCAGTATTATTATTATGTATTTGCATAATACTAAACTTATGTGAGACATATTATATTGGAATTGGAAACAAGTTTTAGAAATTCTATTTCCATGGCAAAGGAGAGACCCTCAAAATCCTGTATATATGAATTCACTTATTAGTATAATTTGGCATAAAATCATTTATGCTGGTTCATATCTCTGGTGCCATCTACCTTAGGAGAATATGAAGAAAACCAGGGGTTGAAGACTAGTTTTGAGGCAGGGCAGTGGTGGTGCACGCCTTTAATCCCAGCAGTCAGGAGGCCGAGGCAGGCAGATCTCTCTGAGTTTAAAGTTAGCCTGGTCTACAAAGCTACACTGGAAAACACTGTCTCAAAAGAATAAAAAAAGTCTAGTTTAGTCTAAATATCCTTTCACAGTCCTTCCAAAATATGGATCAATACAAGTACATCATTATTATATTTCAAATTATTTCCAAAATAAGGAGATCCATACAATAAAGAAGGAACATATTTCAATTTAAGTAACAAAGGTTTCAAAAGTGAATATTTTTTATCCTGAATTAATAAGAATATTCTTTGAAGGGTCGAATGGATACCAACTAAATGATAACAATTAAGGCAATATAAAACTATAGGATAAATCTTACCAGCATTTTTGATCATATATACAACACTACCTGAAGAGCTTGCATAGTTATTAATTCTTTACCATATTGCGGTGTTTTGTAATATAGGTGATGTGGAATTAAAGAGCATCATGTACATGTATGTACACCACACACACACACACACACACACACACACACACACACACAGTCAGATGGGATGTCTCTGCTCTGATGGAGAGCACCTATTAATTAACCAAGAAGCCTAGTGTATATATTACATAACAATTCAATGTATGGGGGTGGAGGGTACCCAGTGTTAAACCCTCAGCCTTTAAAACATGCATATAACTAACATTACATAGACTAAACAGCTTATATTTAGAGACACATATGTATATATAAATACATATATGCATGCAAAAATAAATGAAAAAAAAGTGACCATGAATTTGAAGAAAAACAGAGATAAATATATAAGACTGCAAGGAAGAAAGGGAAGGGAGAAATGTTGTAGTCATATAATGATCTAAAAAATGATTCATGGTAATGACATCATATGGGTGGTACCACCTTTTAAAAGAACTGTTATACCTATTGGACACAATTATGAAGTAAACAATGGAAACTAATAGCAGACTATAGGAGGACACATTGAAAAGTGTCCAACTACAAATGCAATGGAAAGAACAAAAGCTTCCTTCTTCTATTTCCTTATGCAGACTTCTGACAGAAACTGTGGCACAGATTAAAAGTATATCTTCCTGGCTCAAGATCTGAATTCATGACCTGTTTATTCTTTCCTCGTGATCCATGTCAATGATGTGTGTCTTCCTACCTTAAAAGTCTAGACTAGAAATGGATTCACACACACCAAACCAAGCAAACATTTCCTCATGAATATGCCCCTCATTTCTAGGTTAAAGTTCATTCCAGATGTATTCAAGTTAACAACCATGCATAGCCATCACAGAGTGATACTCAATAAAAGGAAGCAAGTCATGAACCTGAAGTAGAGACTGTGAATTAATACTGGATTTTGGTTTGTTTTCTCTGGCTTTCTCAGCTGCCTTTCTTGTACAGCCCAGGGCAATTTGCAAAGTAATTAAAACACTAATTGTGGGCAGGGCAAACCCACATTAACTGCATTAAAGAAATGCCTCACAAATTTGCCCATAGACTATTCAGATCTAGGCAATTTCTTGATTGAGATCCCTGTTCCCAATTATGTCTATGTTTGAAATTACGGAAACTGACCACTACAGGTATAAAAAAGTTCAATTGTATACCAGGGATAAATACTGATCTACTGCCCAAGGCTCAATAGATTACCTAGGCCTCCCCAATGACACCCACATTGAGGGGGTCTTTATCAGTCCCATGCTGGATACCCAGGCAACAGCCTAGGATCCAAGAGCTAACCCTTGTCAGTTCTGCTGTTTCTGGGGGTTACACCAGCCCAATCTTAATCCCTTTGGTCATCAGTCCTCCCTCTCTGTTACTGGATTTCTTGAGTTCAGCTCAGTACTTAGCTGTGGGAGTCTGCCTCTTCTTCCATCAGCCACTGAATGAAGGTTCTGTTTCCCAGACTCTCTGGACATGGGATTGGAGGCTGGCACTTCCCAGATCTATGTCTAAAATCCATATATGAGAGAGTACATGCCATGTTTCTCTTTTTGTGACTGGGTTATCTTGCTAAGGATGGTCTCTTCTAGTGCCATCAATTTGCCTGCAAATCTCAGGATTCCATTGTTTTTTTCTGCTGAATAGTACTCCATTGTGTAAATATACCACATTTTCTCTATCCACTCTTCGGTTGAGAGGCATCTTGGTTGCTTCCAGTTCTGACTATTACAAATAATGCTGCTATGAACATAGTGGACCAGACATCCTTGTTGTATGAATGGGCATCTTTGGATGTATGCCTAAGAGTGGAGTTGCTGGGTCTTGTGGTAGGTTTATTCCCATTCTTCTGAGGAATCTCCATACCGATTTCCAAAGAGGCTGAACAAGTTGGCACTCCCACCAGCAATGGAGAAGAGATCCCCTTTTACCACATCCTCTCCAGCATAAATTTTCCTTGGTGTTTTTGATTTTAGCCATTCTGACAGGAGTGAGATGGTATCTCAGAGTTGTTTTGATTTGCATTTCCCTGATGGCTAAGGATGTTGAGCAATTTCTCAAGTGCCTCTCAGCCATTTTAGACTCCTCTATTGAAAATTCTCTATTTAGTACTGCAGCCCACTTCTTAACTGGATCCTTGGTGTTTTGGAGACTTGCTTTATGAGTTCTTTGTAAATTTTGGAGATCAGCCCTCTGTCAGATGTGGGGTTAGTGAATATATTTTCCCATTCTGAGGGCTCCCTGTTTGTCTTGCTGACTGTGTCCTTTGCCTTACAGAAGCTTCTCAGCTTCAGGACGTCCCATTTATTAATTGTTGATCTCACTGTCTGTGCTACTGGTGTTATGTCCAGGAAGCTGTCTCCTGTACCAATTTGTTCAAGGGTACCACCCACTTTCTCTTCTAAGAGGTTCAGTGTGGCTGGATTTTTGTTGAGGTCTTTGATCCATTTGGACTTAGGTTTTGATCATGGTGATAAACATGGATCAATCCACAGTCTTCTACATGCCAGCCTCCAGTTATGCCAACACCATTTGTTGAAGACACTTTCTTTTTTCCATTGTATATTTTTAGCTTCTTTGTCAAAGATCAGATGTTCATACATGTGTGGGTTAATATCAGGGTTTTCAATTCGATTCCATTAGTCTTTAAGTCTATTTTTGTGCCAATACCAAGCATTTTTCATGACTATAGCTCTATAATAGAGCTTCAAGTCAGGTCTGGTGATGGCTTGTCGAACAGGGTTGTTTTGGCTATCCTGGGAGGTCTTTCCATTTTCTAAGGGCTTCTTTAATTTCTTTCTTTAAAGATTCAAAGTTCTTGTGATACAGGTCTTTCACTTGTTTGGTTAGCATTACCCCAAGGTATTTTATGGGTTTTTTGGCAATTGTAAAGTGTAATGTTTCTCTGATTTCTTTTTCAACACTTTTATCATCTGTATATAGTAGGGTTACTGATTTTCTTGAGTTGATCTTGTAGCCTGCCACATTGCTGAAGGTGTTAATCTGCTGTAAGTGTTCCCTGGTAGAGTTCTTTAGGTCATTTATGTAAACTATTCATATCATCTGCAAATAGTGAAATTTGACCTCTTCCTTTCCAATTTGTATCTCCTTTTGTTGTTGTGGTATGGCTTTGGCTAGAACTTCAAGTACAATGTTGAAAAGATATGGAGAGAGTGGCCAGCCTTGTCTTGTTCCTGATTTTAGAGGAATTGCATTGAGTTTCTGTCCCTTTAAACTTTGATGTTGGCTGTTGTTTTGCTGTATATAGCTTTTATTATGTTTATGTATATTCCTGTTATTCCAGATCATTCCAAGACCTTTATCATGAAGTGGTGTTGTATTTTATCTAAGGCTTTTTTAGCATCTAGTGAGTTGATCATGTGATTTTTGTTTTTCACCCTGTTTATATGGTGGATTACATTGATGGATTTTCATATGTTGAACCATCCCTGCATCCCTGGGATGAACCCTACTTGATCGTGTTGAATGATTGCTTTGATGTGTTCTTGGATCCGATTTGCCAGTATTTTATTCAGTATTTTTGCATCAATGTTCATGAGGGATATTGGTCTGAAGTTTCTCTCTTAGTTGTGTCTTTGTGTGGCTTGAGGACCAAAGTTATTGAAGCCTTGTAGAAAGAGTTTGGCAAAGACCCTTCTGCTTCTATTGCATGGAATACTTTGAGAAGAAATTGTATAAGCTGTTCTATGAATTTCTGGTAGAATTCTGCACTGACGCCATCTGGACCTGGTCTTTTTTTGGTTGGGAGACTTTTGATGACTGCTTCTATTTCCATAGGGGATATAGGTCTACTTAAATTGCTTTTCTGTTTTTAATTTAATTTTGGCAAGTGATAGTTATCCAGGAAATCATCCACTTCCTTTAAATTTTTGATTTTATGGAGTACATATTTTCAAAGTATGACCTGATTATTCTCTGAATTTCCACAGAGTCCATTGTTATGACCCCGTTTTCATTTCTGAATTTGTTAGTTTGCATGTTCACGCTCTGCTGTTTGGTAAGTTTGGACAAAGGTTTGTCTATCTTGTTGATTTTCTCAAAGAACCAACTCTTCGTTGCATTGATTCTTTGTATTGTTTTTCTAGTTTCTACTTTATTGATTTCAGCCCTTCTTTGTGTTCTAGAGCTTTCATCTGTGTTGTTAATTCTCTAGTATAACTATTCTCCAGTTTCTTCATGTGGGCACTTAGTGCTATGAACTTCCCCCATAGCTCAGCTTTCAAAGTGTCCAATAGGTTTCTGTATGTTGTGTCTTCATTCTCATTGAATTCTAGGAAGTCATTAATTTATTTTTTGATTCTTCTTTGACCCAGAAATGGTGCAGTTGTGCATTATTCAATTTCCATGTGTTTGTAGGTTTTCTGCAATTTGTGTTGCTGTTGAATTCTAATTTTAATGCATGGTGGTCTGATAAGATGCATGGAGTTATTCCAATTTTTTGAAGCTGCTGATGCTTGATAGGTTGCCAAGTATGTGATCGATTTTTGAGAATGTTCCATGTGGTGGTGAGAAGAAGGTATATTCTTTTTTATGTGGATGAAATGTTCTATAGATGTCTGTTAATCCCAGCTGGGCCATTACTTCTATTAGACCCTTTGCTTCTTTGTTGAGTTTCTGTCTGGTATTCCTGTCTAGTGGTGACAGTGGTGTGTTGAAATCTCCCACTATAAGTGTATGGGGCTTTATATGTCATTTAAGTTTTAGTAATATTTCTTTATTAATGTGGATGCCTTTGTAATTGGGGCATATATTTTCAGGATAGACACTTCATCTTAGTGGATTTCACCTGTGATGAGTATGTAATGACCTTCTTAATCTCTTTTGATTGATTTTATTTTAAAGTCTAATTTGTTAGATATTAGGATTGCTATCCCTACTTGATTCTTGGGTCTATTTGGTTGGAAAATTTATTCCCAACCTTTAACTCTCAGGTAATTTCTGTCTTTGAGGGTGAGGTGTGTTTCTTGTATGCAACAGAAGGATGGGTTCTGTCTTCGAATCCATTCTGCTAGCCTGTGTCTTTTTATGGGTGAATTAAGGCCATTAATGTTGAGGGATATTAATTACCATTGATTTCTCATTCTTCTTTGATTTGGAATGGCTGGTGGGGATGGAATTATGTGTGGAATTTCACCCCTTTGTTCTTTTGGCAGTTGGTAGAGAAAAACATGGGTTGGCATCCATGGTCTCTTAGTGTTGGTAGAATATCTATCCAGTACCTTCTGGCTTTCAGAGTTTCTGTGGTTTTTCTGGTTGTAGTTAACTTGCTTGGGTTTGAGTTTTTCTTCCAAAACTTTTTGAAGGGCTAGGTTAGTGGATACATATTGCTTGAATTTAGTTTTGTCATGGAATATCTTGTTTTCTCCATCTATAGTGATTGACAGCTTTGCCAGGTATAGTAGTCTGGGTTGGCATCCATGGTCTCTTAGTGTTGGTAGAATATCTATCCAGGACCTTCTGGCTTTCAGAGCTTCTTTGGAGAAGTCAGGTGTAATTCTGTTAGATTTGCCTTTATATGTTACTTGGCATTTTTCCATAGCTGCTCTTAATATTCTTTCTTTATTCTGTATATTTGGTGTCTTGATTATTATGTGGCAAGGGCACTTTTTTGTTATCCACTCTGTTTGGTGTTCTATAAGCTTCTTCTACCTTCATTGGCATGTCTTTCTTTAGGTTGGGCAAGTTTTCTTCTATGATTTTTGTTCAATATGTTTTCTGCCGCTTTGAGGTGGTTTTCTTCACCTTCTTCTATACCTATTATTTTTACGTTTGGTCTTTTCATGGTGTCCCATATTTCCTGGATGTTTTGTGTTAAGGATTTGTTGAACTTAAGATTTTCTTTGGTTGATGAATCCCTTTCTTCTAGTGTTTCTTCAACATGTGATATTCTCTCTTCCATCTCTTGTATTATGTTGGTAATGCCTGTATTGGTAGTACCTGACCATTTGCCCAGATTTTCTATTTGCAGCCTTTAAACAGATTGTGTTTTTTTATTGTCTTCATTTCAGTTTTCAACTCTTGCACTGTTTGCATTGTTTCTTGCAATTTTCGGTTTATCTTTTCGTCCATTTGTTGCATTTTATGAAGTTTTTGGTTTGTTCTTTCTTTCATTTATTGCATTTTTGTTTGCTTTTTCTTCCATTTCTTACATTTTTTTGGTTTCTTTTCTTCCATTTCTTGCATTTTTTTGGTTTGCTTTTTCTTCCTGTTCTTGTATTTTTTTGGTTTGTTTTTTCTTCCTTTTCTTGCATTTTTTGCTTTGTTTTTTCTTCCATTTCCTGTGTTTTTTTGGTTTATTTTTTCATCTATTTTTTGAGAGATTTTCCTATATCCTCTTTTAGGGCCTCTATCATTTTCATGAAGGTGCTTTTAAGGTCATTCTCTTCTGCTTCATTTGCTTTGGAATATTGGAGTCTTGCTGGTGTGGAGTCTCTAGAATCTGGCAATGTTATATTTGTTTCTCTGTTGCTGAGTTTGTTTTTGTATTGTCTCTTTCCCATCTCTTTTTCTAGTGGGTGCAGAAAGAGCCCCTTACTGGTCTGCTGGTTAGGGGACCAGAGGCTCCCACCAGGATTGGAATTTCTGAGCAGTTCACAGGCAATCCCCAGGCACTGGAATACAGGCCCGGATGCAGGGCCTGTTTTACCTGGTCTTGATTGAACAGCTGGTCCTCAGCTCTCCTTGGTGGAAGAGAAGACCTGGAATCTGGGGTGCTTGGCTCCTGCCAGGATTGGAATTTCTGTTCAGTTCCCAGGCAATCACCAGTCACTAGAATGCAGGCCTGGATGCAGGGCCTCTCTTTTACCTGGCCCCACTGCTGCTGGACATGCTGGTACCCTGGTCTCATTGGTGGAAGAGAAGACCTGGGATCTTGGGTGCTTGGATCCCTCCAGGATGGGAAGCTCTGTGGCAGCCTCCTGGCAATCCCCAAGCACTGGAATCCATAATGGTCTTTCTAATGGTGAATGTGTTCTTATACTGTCTTCTTCTCATCTCTTCTTCCAGTGGCTGCAGGTGGGGTCTCTCTGTCTCCACTTGTCTCCTTTTTTCCTGAAGTTGGGAATGCTGGGGATGGGGTATGGAAGGACTCACATCTTTCCTTTGAGGGCAGGTCCTCTCAAAGCCAGGAGCAGACCTCCAGAAGATTGAGGCAGTGGGTAATGTGTAGTGAAGGGGGCACAGGAGGACCCAAGCTCACCTGAAGCTAGGCAAGCCTGCATTTCTTTCATAAATGATCACAGTGGGTAAAAAACCCTGAACACTGAAAGGATGAAATGAAGGCTTAATACATGCCACTAATCAAGTATGCTTAATACTAGTCTTGTGTTTTGGAATAGCTTTTATGTGGGAAAAAATGGTCTAACTTAAATTCACAGGAATTACTTCAATATCTATAAAACTGTCTTGCTTACCAAACATTTCTAGGTAGACCCCAAAGCTTCAGTGTAGCAAATGATTCCAGTGTGCATGCTAGATTTATTCTCTTTAAACCAATTTAATCAGCAATAACAGGTGTTTTAGAATTCTGAATTATTTGTATATGTGCCTTTTATGATTGCCCGTAGTGATTTAAAAGATGCAATGTGGAGAATGGTATAAAGTGGAAATAACACAGAGGTTTGTTTGTAAGCCTTTTATAAAGAACAATTGCATTAAATAAAGGGCAAGATCAAGTTATAAAATTATACTCTGTGCACTGCTTACTGCTTTCTTATTATTTTATAACCTCAAGTGCTTTGGAAGCACATGCTCATGAACTATTGTCATCCTAAATATTATCAAATTATAACATTCATTTATTAAATAATATTTTATATGGTTTAAAAGCAACAGTTCTTATGACTAGGAAATATTACTAGTGTTTAAAGTGTAGAGCTTCCTTTGGATATTAAGAATTACTGTTAACCAGATAGTAGTGGCTCATGCCTTTAATCCCAGCACATGGGAGGCAGTGAATGGAGACCTTTGTGAGTTCAATGCTAGTATGTCCTTCAGAGCGAATTCTCGGATAAACTCCAAAGCTGCACAGAGAAACACTGTCTCACAAAGCAAAAACAAAACAAAAGAATTAGTCTTGTAAATATTTGACAGAATATTTTAAGAGTGAATTTGACAGAATCTTTTCAATGAACAAATAAATAATTTTTACAATAATCTTAAATAAATGTAGACTTCTGCTTGTATATAACAATTGTTTTAAATAGACTTCAGTAGATTTTAACATGATGTGAATGGAATATATCTGTATTGTAGAAGCGTGGTATTGTTATTAGGAAATCTTTTAAATATATGAGATGATTTTGGCATTTTACCAGTCCTGTTTTTGGTCTTGAATGGGATGTAAGAGTTTGAACACTCCATTCATACACTTCACCCTCCTGTTAACTGATAAAAAGGCATTGTTTCTTCTGTCTGGTGAGCTAATAATACTCTTAAACATCTGATGATGGTTGCAATGAATAGATAAGATGAACTGACTACTGTGAATCAAACATTTTAAATTGTTTTAATTACCTTATGATTAATTTGCTATTCTTCAATATATATTTTTTAAATTTTACTTATGAACCAATGAGTTGATAAAGAAAGGATTCTTTCTCTACAAATTTTCAAAACACACTAAACTGCTATAATGTATATTTTTGAGATATTTATTCTTTTCATCTCTGTACTCCAGGGGACATGGACATTGTATTGACAAGACAAGCACTTTAGGGAACAAGACATAACTAAGCTGGATTAAGTGTCTCCAGGGAACACTTTGATTATTCAATGTGATTACCTTTCAACCTGAATCTCCCAATCCACATGTTATCTAAACTAATCTTTTCTGAAGGACATCTCATTGCCTCTAATCCTATGGTTGTTACTCCAGAGGCAGATACTTAAAATGAACTTTGTATTTCAAATTATTAATGATATTTTTAAAAATCTTACAATATTGTTCTTTTTCTTTAATTAAGAACATTTATTGTCTTATTTTTGGCTTATTAATTAAAAGACTTTACCAATTAATAAATCCAGCAATGAATAACCTTCTTAAATTCTGAACATGCATGCCATATGTTTCATCCTGAGTATTATACATTATTATTTCAAGTATTACCTACTGAGCAGCAACTACATTCATGCTTTCTTGTTCCAGATTTTACAAACTGCTTTCATTAGATACCAGTAAATCATTAAATTTCTTCTGTTTCATTGGTCTTTTAAACAATTTATTTTCCCTCCAATAACTGCCCAGTCTTGACTTAATTTATGACATAAAGTAAGATCATGTTTATACAGATGTGTTAATGGGGCTCTCCTTTTGTTTGATTTTCTTGTTGTTCTTTGTTTGTTTGCTTTCCTTAGAGTCATCTGAAAACAATAAAGTTAATTGGAAAACTATAGTATTCATGTATTGATTTCAAGAATTCTAGGTCTTCAGAGAGTAAAAAAAATTGACATAACTCCTGTCTTATAGAAACTTGAGTAAAATATTTTTTCTATGTGCATCTGTGACACAAAGCTGTGCCATTGAAAACACAGCATAACATCAGTGACAAAGGAGAAATGAGTCAACTCCAGAGCTCTCTGAAAATGTGCAGGCAGCTTGACAGATCAGAGGATCTCTGTACAATTGGTTGCTGCTTTTCTATCCTTGTGACATTTATAAGCCTCGGGAACTTAAAGGGTCTTGTAAGATCTTCACTTCCTGTGTCTTATTTTCATTACTTACTGAGTTTTGTGAACTTGTCTATTGCCTCTAAGAAGAATTGTTTGAATTTGTAAGAAATATACATATAATATTTCACCCAGTTCTTGTATCCATCCAGTTCATGTATTCATTCTACCTCTTCTTCTGAAATGTTGCCCAAACCTTGAAAATGATGATGCATATGTCACCTTATTTTCCTTTATCTGTGTCCTGGGTCCACTATGCCATAGCAACAAGCACTTATAGGCAGGAACAAGACTATATATGTCTGCAGTACATTATCAATCACAAAAGAAAATTTTCAATCCATGATTGATCAAGGTAGAAAGCAGAAGTAATTTATGGTTGCAAGCAAATACTCAAAATGCAATTAGACAAATGTATCACACCCATTTAACCAAACAATAGAAATTTCTTCCATTGGAATCTGTGACTTTCCCTACCATGGAATTTTGCATTGGATTATAGTACCTCACATGTAAGTGTTTCATGATATGAAACCAAACCATGGTGACTAATTAGCCCTCTAGTCTTAGCATCTGGTTGGGCATGCAATTTAAAGCTGACACACTTTCTAATTTGTGGAGATACAGGGTCTTCTTTACCCAGAAATTCATAGGGAATTACCCCAAGTCTGATACTGTGAATTTCATTTAACAACCTTGTGGTTTTGGGGAGAGATATTTTTTCATAAGAATGGGGCAAATTCTGTGTTTAAACTTTGTAGCTGTTATAGTATTTGTAGGATGGGTGTTTCCCATCTACCTTATTTTTGAGTACTCATAAATAATACTTAATTTGGAAAATTATTCACTATGGCTTTTCCTGTTGTTCACTTGTAGGTTGGAAGCAAAGTATACACAAAGTCTACATGTCTTCACCTATCAGATACAGAATTTATAACATATACCTGTTTGTCTCCCATAAAATAGGTTGACATAAGTCCTTTTCTAGTCAGATTATCTACATGTCCAGACTTCAATCAGTAATAGACCTTACTTTATCCTAGAACAAATAAAATGTTGAGCTATTTTACAAGTGGCTCCTATGTGGTCAGATATTATATTGCTCAGTGACTTGCCTTCAGTGTTACCTATAGGAAGATAGCCTGAATTTAATTAAGACTGTCTTCCTACTGCTTTTAAGAAGGACTCAATGGGACATTCTGCTATATGAAAAATAATGGGCATCATTGTTCTTATTAAATAAATTATATATGTCTTTCCATATCTATTGTCTCTACAGTCATTGACTCACAACCAGCCTATTCTCCTTTCTCATATTTGATTCATTCTTAATGTATAGTCTCTACCTATAGCTCAAGAATAATTTAAGACTGTACATTCCAAGGTTCATTCTATTCTTTTCTTCTCCACTCTCCATTCCCAATGGGTCTGTCATTTTCATTACTTTTGCTACTCAATCCTGTTTTGTTTTCTAATCTTAGTTGAGGTTCTATTGCTGTGAACAGACACCATGAAAACAACAACTCTTACCAAGGAAAATATTTAATTGGAGGCTAGCTTATAGGTTTAGTCCATTATGTGCATGGTGGGAAACATGGTGGCATGAAGGTAGACATGATGCTAGAAAAGAAGCTCAGAGATACAAATCTTGATCTGTATGCAGCAGCAGGAGACTGTGTACCACACTGGGATAGGTTGAGCATATGAGACCTCAATGCCTGTCTCCAGAGTGACATACTTCCTCCAACATTGTCACATATACTCCAACAAGGCTGAACACACTTCCTAATGATGCCTCTTTTATGTGTCACACTTTCAAATAGAGTATATGGGGGGTCACAAACAAATTTATATGTGTGCCAATTGTGTAGCATTTATAAACAGGAATGTGTGTTACCTTTTAGAGTACTCTCTTTGCCTGGCCAGTGGTTTAGTTCCTGATGGAGGCGTGATACTTGCCCCCAAAATAGCTTGCATGCTACTGACGATAGACAGTGCAAACAACATATTGCAATGCTACATATAAAAATAATGCCACCTTTGCAGAGTATGATTATGTGCTACCCCAGAACAAAGACTGGCAAAATGATATTCAGCAAAATTCTTTATAGATTAGACTGATTTTACCCTTACTGAAGTGGAACCAGGAAGGCATTCCACCTTTTGAAATGTTTTGCTTGCAGTTAACCATAGTGTTACAGTTTTGTGTGCTAAACTTTTGCCTCCTCCCATAATTGTGATGAAAATCCTATTGGAATACTTTGCTATGAGCTTTAGCCTTTTATGTGACATATGACACAAGAGGATATTGTGACTTTTAGCAAACCTAGTTTTCAGCCTATTCTACAAGGATTTTAACTTATTCAAAACCTTCATGTTTCTTTTATTACATCTATACATGTTACTCCTTTGATAAAGTTATACAAAGAATGGACTAAGTGGAGTATAGATACTTTCAAATACGCCATTCATCTTTATAGGCATAGCCCAAGCTATTGTAGGACTTTTATTAATTTTAGTTATCTAAACATGAATTTTCCAATTATAAAAATTTTACTAATTTACATGAACTTACACCCTATACATACTGTCCTGAAATCTTCATTCCATTAGGTACACATGTTAGTTTTTCAGGTAGTTTCTAAAGTCTCAGTAGTTGCAATATACCATCTATGTTGAGAAAACTTTTGACACAGATTATTGAAAAACAGGATGCAATATATTGGTTCATGATCCTTTAAAAATAAAAAATAACATAAAATAAAAGAACAAAAAAAAAAAGAAAAAAAGAAAAGAAAAGCTATCCCTAAGAACTGGCAATTTCTTCAGGAATATAATGCAAATCTTGAATGAAAGATGTTAGGATACGAATATGCCTTAGCTGATAAAGTGATTGCAGAAAATCATGAATCTGGTGCCATGAACTTAATTAAAAGTCAGGTATAGTGGGGAAAAAAAAGAATTAGTGGGAATCTCAATGTAAACTTGGGAAATCACTCAGAGGGCCCAGTACTGATAGTTCAAGTGAATATAAACTAGACAAGGAATCTGGAAACTGCAGCTTTATGAAATGGTATTATCAAGGTCAAATGCAATATGAGAAGTTGTCATTGTTTAACTCAAAATGAAAAAAATGTGAGAAGCCAGATATATCTGCATGAATGGGCAAGTACTGCTTTTATCTTATTGTTATGGTGATATTTTTCTTATGATATAGAAAATATAAAGCTTGTCTAAAGTTCATAAAATCAAAACAGCCAAGATACTAAAAAAAGTTCTTATTTCTTTCAAGACTAAGACAAAGGGGTGTGATCCTATCCTCAGAGTGACTGCAGACTGAAATGCTCCCCACCAAACCTCAGTCTCCCCTGAGACTGCACTGAGTTCCTACCTTATATCTCTCTCTAGTGTTGGGGCCTACCCCCTACAGGGTCTCTTAATTGTTTGTTAGCTGATAGCTACAGGCGCATCCTGTTTTCTAGTCCTGGCTTACTGCCCCTGCTTTGCCCCACTGACATCAACATCTAGCACAAAGAAAACACACTCTCTTCCACGTGGGGTTTTTCTACTGTGTTGTAAGACTATATGTAACACTGCTCCCTCCTACAAGAGAGAGACTTCTTAGCACTTGCAAAATAAAGAAACTTCTTAGTACAAACAGCTGGACATCTGGTCTTTCTTTTCCTGATACCTCAGAGTTGCTTGTGGCACAGGCGCTGCACTCTAGTACTGGAATTAAAGGCATGTCATCACAACTTCAGGGATCCTAGATGTAAGCTCTGTTTCTTTTTTAGTCTGCTTAACACTCAAATAACTCAGGGTGGCCTTGAAATCATAAAGTTCCATCTTCATTTGTCTCCCATGTCCTAGAATTAAAGGTGTATGACATAATTTACTAATTTCTATTGCTAACTAGTGTGGATGTTGGAATTAAAGGTGTGTAGAACCACTGCCTGGCATCTATAGCTGTGGCTAGCTTTGCACTCTGATATTCATCCAAGCATTGTTTCTTGTACCATAAACAAAGTATCACTTCATGTTATAATGTGTTGCTATTCTCTAAGAGGCATCTGTGGAATATTCTTAGGGTTGCATAAACATTCTCTACTCCTTTGACTCCTTGATATGTTGTCAATTTTTTGGTCATATCTCTCAGGCAGTTGTGATTTGATGTCTTACATAAAATTTTAAAATCTTAAGACTACATTTAAAATTTGTACTTTTTATCACTTTTTATTTTAATTTTAAATAGCTTGTTTTACATGTCAATCCCAATTCCCATTTCCTCCCCTCCTCCAGCAATCCCCATCCCCACCAGCCTCCCACCCTATTGCCAATTCCTTCCACATAGGGGATATCTAGAGTCTGTCATTTCCCTCAGAGTAGGGTCCAGGCACTCCCCTAAGAGTTCAGGCTGAGAGAGCATCCCTCTTTGTGCTATGGGCACACGATGACTGTTTGTATTCCAGGGATAGACACTGATCCACTGAACTGGGCCCCATAGGTTGCCCAGGCCTTCTCACTGACACTCACATTCAGGGGGTCCAGATGAGTCCCATGCTGGGCTCCCCGCTGTCAGTCTGGGTTCCAAGAGATCTCCCCTGTTCAGATCAGCTGTGTCTGCTGGTTTTGCCAGCCCATTCTTTGCCAATTTGCTCACGACTCCTCTCTCTCTGTAGCTGGGTTCCTTGGGTTCTGTTCAGTATTTAACTGTGGGTGTTTGCCTCTGCTTCCATCAGTCACTGGATGAAGGTTCCTGGATGGTTATAGACATCAAGGTCATTATCAGGAATGGGCATTCGAGGTGGTCTCTCCACGATTGCTTAGCTTGCCAATTGGTGTTATCCCTTTAGAACTAGAGGTCACTCTGGTGCCTGATCTGTCTTCTAACCTATGATTCCCTCTTCCCCCTATTCTACCCCCACCCATTCAGACTTCATGTTCCCCCATGACCTACTCTCTCTTCCTCTTCTCCCCCTCTCTTCTTCGCAGCTCCCACTCCCCCCCCCCCACCCCTTGCTGTGTTCCCCATCCATTCAGAGGATCTTGTCTCAATCCTCTTCTCCTGGGTACTATGCATATATGCATATCTTTTAGGTTCTTTCCTGTTTCCCAGACTCTCTATCAGTGGAAGTGCAGACTGACACTATCCTGATCCATGTCTAAAATCCATATATTAGTGAGTACATTCCATGTTTGTCTTTTTGCGACTGGGTTACCTCACTCAGGATGGTTTCTTCCAGTGCTATCCATTTACCTGCGAATTTCAAGATTCCATTGTTTTTTTCTGCTGAGTAATACTCCATTGTGTAAATGTACCACATTTTCTCTATCCACTCTTCAGTTGAGGGGCATCTAGGTTGCTTCCAGGTTCTGGCTATTACAAATAATGCTGCTATGAACATAGTGGAACAGATGCCCTTGTTGTATGAATTTGCTTCATTTGGATGTATACCTAAGAGTGGAATTGCTGGGTCTTGTGGTATATTAATTCCCATTTTCCTGAGGAAACTCCATACTGATTTCCAAAGAGGCTGTACGAGTTGGCACTCCCACCAGCAGTGGAGGAGTGTTCCCCTCTCTCCACATCCTCTCCAGCATAAATTGTCTTCGGTGTTTTTGATTTTAGCCATTCTGACAGGAGTAAGATGGCATCTCAGAGTTGTTTTTATTTGCATTACCCTGGTGGCTAAGGATGTTGAGCACTTTCTTAAGTGTTTTTTGGCTATTTTAGCCTCCTCTATTGAGAATTCTCTGTTTAGCTCTGTACCCCACCTTTTAATTGGATCCTTTGGTGTTTTGGAGACTTGCTTCTTGAGTTCTTTGTAAATTTTGGAGATTAGTCCTCTGTCAGATGTGGGGTTAGTGAATATCTTTTCCCATTGTTTGGACTGCCTTTTTGTCTTGTTGACTGTGTCCTTTGCCTTACAGAAGCCTTTTATTTTCAAGAGGTCTCATTTGTTAATTGTCCATCTCAGTGTTTGTGCCACTGGTGTTATGTTTAGGAAGTGGTCTCCTATACCAACTCATTGAAGAGTATCTCCCACTTTCTCTTCTAAAAGTTTCAGTGTGGCTGGATTTATGTTGAGATCTTTGATCCATTTGCACTTAAGTTTTGTACAAGGCAATAAACATGGATCTATCTGCAGTCTTCTGCATACCAGTACCCAGTTATGCCAGCACCATTTGTTGAAGATTCTTTCTTTTTTCCATTGTACAGTTTTAGCTTCTTTGTCAAAAATCAAGTGTTCATAGGTGTGTGGGTTAAAATCAGGGTTTTTCAATTTGGTTCCATTGGTCTACCTGCCTATTTTTGTGCCAATACCAAGCTGTTTTCAGGACTATAGCTCTATAATAGAGCTTGAAGTCAGGTATGGCGATGTCTCCTGAAGTTCCTTTATTGTATAGGGTTGTTTTGGCTATCCTGGGCCTTTTGTTTTTCCATATAAAGTTTATTAATGTTCTTTCCAAGTCCTTGAAGAATTGTGATGGAATTTTGATAGGGATTGCTTTGAATCTCTAGGCTGCTTTTGGCAAGATTGCCATTTTTATTATGTTGATCCTACCAATCCAAGAGCATGGGAGATCTTCTAGTTCCATCCATTTGCCTGAGAGTTTCAAGATGTCATTTCTTTTTACTGCTGAGTAGTAACCCTTTGTGCAATTGTACCACAATTTCTTTATCCATTCTTCAGTTGAGAGACATCTAGGTTGCTTCCAGGTTCTGGATATTACAAATAGTAATGCTATGAACATTGTTGAACAGATATCGTTGTGGTGTGAATGCGCATCCTTTGGGTATATGTTTAACACTAGAACGTCTGGGTCTTGAGGGAGAGATTTCCTGAGAAACTGCTATACTTATTTTCAAAGTGGCTATATAAAGTTACATTCACTCCACGAATAGAGAACCCCAGAGAATATAGGAAACAAGGAGAACCCTTGGTCCCTCCCAAGAATGAGAAAAGGACAAGATCCCCTGAGTAAATTGGTTGCATGGGGGAGGAAGGGAGATAGAAAATGATGGGAGAAAAGGAAGGAGAAGAGAACATGAGGGATCAGGAAGGTGGATTTGTGGAATAACAGAGAAGGAGAGCAAGCAAAGAGATAGTTTGATAGTGGGAACCCTTAAGGGGCATAAGGAGAAACCTGGCACTAGGGATATCTCCAGTAACCCACAAGGATGACTCTGCCACAAAACTAACCAATGGTGGAGAGGCTACCTTACATAACCTCCCCATAATGAGATTAAAAAATACCTTAAATGGCATCATAGAGCCTTCATCCAGTAGCTGATGGAAGCAGAAATAGAGATTCACAGCTGAGCTCTGAGCTGAACTCCTGGAATCCAGTTTTAGAGAGGGAGGAGTGATGAGCAAAGGAGTCAAGACCATGCTGGGGAAGCCCACAGAAACAGCTGACCTGAGCAAGGAGGAGCTCACAGACTCTGGATTGACAGCTGAGAAACCAGTGCACTACGAAACTTCCCCTGAACGAGGGTGTCATTTGAAGGGTTTGGGCAGTGTATGGGGACCGCTGGCAGTAGAACCAGTATTAATCCCCTAGGGCATGAACTGGCTTTTTGGAGCCCATTTCCTATGGAGGGAAAAGGTCCTTGGTCCTGCCACAAATGATGTGACAGACATTGATTATCCCCTATGGGAGGTCTCACCCTCTCTGAGGAGTAGATGAAACTGTGAGCCAAAATAAATCTTCTTTTACCTTCTGTTGCTTTTAATCATTGTTTTCATAGAACAAAAGTATAATTACCTAATGTGCTAATCATGTGTTGAGGAATGGAAATAAGTAAAACACATACATACTACAATAAACTTTTCCTCATAATTAATAAATCATATATGTTTATACATATACCGAATTTAGTAAAAATAAATGGACACTTGATTAGAAATTTTATCAAAAATATGGTTAGTAAATGTTGAGACAATACTGTATTACTTTACTTGTGAAACTAGAACATCCATGAAACATTCTAATTATCTTTGTTCTTAGAGAGATTAGTTTAATTTTGAAATTATTATTATTACCATAACAATGATATCCACAGCATTGTTTTATAAACATCTAAAACCAATACAGTATTTAAAAATGGTCTGTTTTGGTTAATTCCAGTAGAGTGAATGTCTTTTCCAAATCTCCCACTGAATTGATTTGTCATTATGATTGTGTCACAAGGAAAGTTTGTTCAGAAATGGTTCAGGCCTAAGGCCTCATGATGGTTAGATTCCTTTTCTGGAGACTGGATATTCAGTTACTATGAAATCAGATTATTACAAAAGCCAGCTCATCTTTGGACACTTCCTCCATCTTATCAGCATCCTTGTTAACTTGAGAAAGGCCTCCATCATGTTGTGGCTCATCAGTGACTTCCTTATCATTATGCTAGTTCTTTGATAGTGACCTTCACAACTTCCATATTGTAAGAAATAAATTTCTGCAAAACAAATTACTTCATATGTGGCATGCTGTTGGAGAAAAAGAACTAAGACCATAGTTTTAATGTCTTCATTAATAAGCTACATAGTTCTGTAATTAAATGTTATGTTTCCCATCTACTTAATACATATAATTCTTGCTAAAGTACCAATTACACTATGACATCAATAAAATATTTAACAAATGCTTGGATGAAACAAAAGGTACTAGTCGAAATCAATAGTTATTGAATGGAATAAACTTTGACTCCTTTAGTTTTACTATGTATTACCAAGATTTTCCAAATTGGAAATTCAATCATCCTTTGAAGATGTTATAATACATCATTACATTTCTAGGTTAAGATCTGTATGTTCAATATTTCAGCATCTAAGAGAATATCATTGTGTAGAAATCATTAACTCAGAAACAAATCCAATCTTTTAAAAGTATTTTCTTTTTAAAACATGCTTCCATTCAAGTAGGAATCTAAATTGAAATGCCACATTAAGGAAATAACTATGATGCCTTCTACTATTATATATGTCTAGCTACTTCACATAAAAATGTAAAAGACACAATCTTAAGTTTTCAATTTTCAGACACCAAGAAGGGATAATGTAGTTTCTATGAATTATTAAATAAATAGATGTCTATGCCTCATGGAATAAATAAGAATAAAAGAAACTTAGAGACGATAATAAGAATTAAGTCAATTGGTGGCTTATGCATTGCAGAAAAAGGAGACAACTCCATCTCTTCCTTCATTAATTTCCTAACTATATATCTTTCTATTCTTCCACTAGGTATTTACTAGTTTATAGACTGTATCAATGACTGGTTGGCTTCTCTTTACAGTCCATCTCTTTTGTTTCTCCATTTATGCAAAGCTATATATCTCTCATGGAACACATAGGCAAGTACTAGAAATGATAAAAATATTTCCCGAAGCCCTTCCTTTTCACACTATAGCCTTAGTGCACTGAGTATTGGGATGTCCACAGATTTTTTTCTTGATATCACTGCAGACGTGCTAGACAAACATTCTACTATAAAGTCATATTACCAATTCCCAATGAAGTTTCCAAGTAATGATATTAGCCAACCAACTTTTACTTAGTACAGTCAACTATCTTGAGTTAATCCTGTCTTCAAAATACTTATAATCATATAAAACTTTTAAAAATTAATACAATACATCATGCAATGAAAGGAAATTTCCCCCAAATATTAATATGATAATAAGTACTGAAAGAATAGAAATCTAATGCTTATTTATTGGTAATAACTAAATTAAATAATATTTTTCCATTCAGTTTTATTGAATTAGAATTGCTCAACAAATACAAAAAGATATTACAACTGCTAAGATGGGAGCATGTTCTAAATATCAATTATATAATTCCTCAAAACATCACAGAGATAGCTTCTGATTTTGTAATTGATATAAAGTTCAATAGTTTTCAAACAATATCATACTTATTAATGACTATACAAATAAGGAATACTTTGTCATTTTACTATCTTTAATAAATTTTTTCTGTATCTCTTATTTTCAGAACTATAATCAATTATTAGTCGCTATATTAACTGCCACCTACAGCAATTTGGATTCTCTGATGAAGATGAAAGCTGTGTGAATCAATGGATATAAACATGAATGTTTTTAAGGTAGCTTGACAACATGACCACATAGTAAAACGACAGTACTGGTTCCTACTATTAGTGGCTGTGATTGTCCCAACCCAAGGATTTTGATTCAGTCTACAGTAACAGGCTTTGCATGGAGCAGTACTGAAGATAGAATGTAATATGGTTCACAACTTGTGCATATACTGTTTCATGATGAGCTAAGTTCTGTCAATATAAGTTTAAAGCATCTGGTCATTCTGCATTCAAAGTCAGGAGGCAAGACCTACAAATGATGGTCCTAAATTCCCCTCTGCCTTTTATTTGTCTATCAGGTTAATATAGGTTAATTCACTTAAATCAGTCTCTCAGAATCACGACCAATGACTAAGCTAATCTAGACAATCCTTCATGGGAATATTGGTGGATTATCGCCTAGCTGATTTGAGATGGAGAAAAGTTTGTCAATCAATAATAATTCTCCAGATAACAATGGCTCATATTTTTAGTATAATGATATACAGTTCTAATTATTTCAGTGAAAATGGAAATATTTCAAGACTACCATTAGAATAACCGTTAAAAATTTGTCCTATACAGATCAATTATATATTAATTAGTCAATAAGACAACTGCACTGAAAGTGTAACACAGAAAAGAAAGATTTGTTTTCTGTGGCCACATGGGTATTAAAAACATATAAAGAGACAAATTGATCCCATAAATCAATCTTCAGTGTCCTATAGTTTGTAAATTTTAGAACTCATTTTATGATTTTAGGTCTCTTCTGAATTGAGTTTAGAACAAAATGGAATATAGTTTATCTAGTATCAGTATATTTCATGGGATTCCACAGGTTTCAAAGTACTGTTTGTTAAAGAAGCTATCTTTTATCCAATGTGTATTCCTATACCTTTCTCAGGAATCAAATGACTATAGCAACGTATGTTTATTTGGGGCACAGTATTCTTTTACTTTGATTTATACCACTATTTTGTTCCAGCATCATGTTGGTTGGAATAAACTGGCTCTGTAGTGTAATTAGAATTTGAGAGGTATATTTACAGCAATGCTATTTTTGCATAATAATGTTTCTCCTCTTCAAGGAATTTGCTTTTACTTTTATGTGAATTCATGGAATATTCTATTTCTGTTCTTTTGTAGGGGTTGTTTTGTTTGTCTTTGTTCTTGTTCGTTTTTAGTACACAAAAGTATCAATGAATGTTTTTATTAAGTATAAGCTACAGTCCTGTGATTAAATCTATTTCATCATACAGTCTATCCTTTGTAATTTTGCATCAAGTATTATTTCTGTTGGTAGTGATTGTGTTGTGGTAAAATATCATTATCAATATCATGGATATGAGTTCTTCCAGTTTGGAGGGATTGTTGTATGTGGCAGGATCAAAAATCTGAAAGAGCACATCTCTACTGAAAACAGGGAAAACAAGGAATTGAACTTGAATTTGGTTAGATCATAAGTTCTCAAACATACCCTGGATGATGTATTTCTGCCATCAAGCCTCAATGTCCTAAATATCCCATAAGCACAGAAAACAGATCCACTAACCACAGACCAATTGTCTAAATACATAAGCCTGATTCTCACTCAAAGCACCATAGAACATGAAGGTTTAGGAACATTTTGTTGAAAACTTGTTTCTCTGGAATACTTAAAGGACTCAATGATCTTTCAAAAGTACATAGTTAATTCTCTGCTTACTTATTTATATATTTTCTGCAGTTTTTATATTGGGAAAATGTCAGTTTTTAATTTGATAGAAAATATTCTATAAGGGCACAATTAGAGGATATGCTGTGAGATGCCATTAAGAATATTTATTTTATCCTTTGTAATGAAATGTTCTGTAAAAATGTTAGTATATTTGACATGTAATGAAGTTTAGTTCCTATTATCCTTGGTTAATTTTTTTTTTGTTGGACTACATTTCAGTGGATGTGATATTATTAAAGTCAGTCACCACTATTGTATCTGGACTTCCCTGTTCCTTTATATCCAGTATTCCTGTTTAATAAAAATAGATGCATGAATACTATGTCTTCCTGATGGATTGTTTATCCTTCTTAATGTATTGTCACTGTCTTAATTTTACCTCAAAATGCCTTTGTTATATGTATTCCTATGACTGCTTGTTTTGTATTTGGTTTGTTCAAAACATAATTTTCTATCCTACATGTTTTGCTTGAATGTCTGTTTGTTGCAGCCAACAACTAGTCAGACTATAATTTTTAATACAAATGGGATTTTTGTGTTAATGTATTATTATTTGTTTTTAATTTAAATTAAAAAAACTTATTTCATATACCATTCCCAGTTCTCTCTCCCTGATGTTCTCCCATTCCCTTCCATGCCCCATCTCACCCCTTATCCACTCCTCAGAGAGGGTGGGGACTCCCAAGGGGGATCATCAAAGTCTGACACATCATTTGGAGCATGGCCTTGGCCCACCCCCTTATATCTCAGCTGAGAGAGTACTCTCTATTCCTCCAAAAAACCAGTTCATGCAAACTTTGAACCATTTAGAAGAGTAAGTGGAAAGTACTCTTGAATGCGTTGTCGTTTCCTCTCGAACATAACACCAGTAGCTCAGACACTGAAATTGACAATTTATAAATGGGACCTCCTGAAACTGAGAAAATTCTGTATTATTGTAATTAATCTTTGTTGTAAGAATAGTTTTTGCTTTGCATTTCATTTATTTGCTGTATTTTAGATAGAGACAACAAGAAATTGGATGAGGGTGGAATGGGAGGGGTCTCAGAGCCGTTAGGGAAGGGGAAAATATGATCCAAATGTATTCCATGAGAAAAATCCCTAAAAACAATCAAGGTTGTCATCTTCATATTCTTTCATGGAAAATTATTATTGTTCTCAGAAAATCTAGTAATAAAAGTTTAAAAACATAAATAAGTAGTCTGTTTAAATGAAGAATAACTAATCCTTGGATGATATAACTTTATATTCATTTTACAACTAGACTTCAGTAGCAAAATTGATCACTCTAATATAAATTCACAAGTATGAGAAGAAGATATTGAATTTTTTACAATTATTGCATCATTTTAATGCATAGGATATAACCTATATGTCTAAATAATTAGACTAATATGCTGTCTTGTAGTATTTCATTGGATCTATATCTCAGTTTTCTACATCATCTTTTCATTCAGTGAAGTATCCTTTGGCGATTCAGAGAAATTATGGGCTTCACTGATAACAAATGCATTATGATTGTAGCCTTATGACAGGACTGTTCTTCCATTTTTAGGGTCACTCATTCAATGACATTAATATTCAAGCACATGGAGTAATCTTATTCATGTGGGTTAAATTGAATTTTTAGCCTCACTTTTGAAATTGCTTAACAGAAAACAACAACAATAACAGCAAGCCTCTCTGCTGCTTCTCAAGTAGGAATCTGTTTGCTTATTGTTAAGCAAATGCTTTATTGAAATGGACCTCTGTATCAGTCTTGTGATGTGCTGACTTTGTTAATGCTGCTATTGGAACTGTTATTTTTTTTAATTTAAATTAGAAACAAGCTTGTTTCACATGTCAATCCCAGTTCCCTCTCCTTCCACTCCTGCCCTGTCCCGACCAATCCTCCCCAACCCCCCTATCCCCACTTACATCCCCAGGAAGGGTGAGACCCTCCATGGGGGAATCCCAAAAGCTGTCATATTATCCAGGGCAGGGCCTAGGGCTTCCCACATGTGTCCTGGATGAGAGAGCATCCCTCCATGTGGAATGGGCTCCCAAAGTCCATTTGTATGCCAGGGATAAATACAGCCCCATGGATTGCTAAGGTCTCCTCACTGACACCCAAAATTAGGTGGTCTAGATAAGTCCCATGCTGGCCTCTCAGCCATCTGTCTGGGATCCATGAGTTCCACTTGTTCAGGTCAGCTGTTTATGTGGGTTTCACCAGCCTGGTCTTGACCCCTTTGCTCATCACTCCTCCCTCTCTATAACTGGGTTAGAGGAGTTAAGTTTAGTGTTTAGCTGTGGGTGTCTGCTTCCATCACTCACTGGGCGAAGGTTCTAGGATGGCATATAAGGTAGTTATCAATGTCATTATCGGGGAAGGGCTTTTAAGGTAGCCTCTCCACTATTGCTTAGATTGCCAGTTGGTGTCATCCTTGTAGATCCCTCGAAAGCTCACTAGTGCCAGATCTCTCCACAAACCTGTAATGACTACCTCTATTATGGTATATCTCATCCTGCTTTCTATTCTTCCTCAGGCTCAACCTTCCTGCTCCCCCATGTCCTTCTTATCCAGGAGAAGGAGAATGAGACAGGATCTCTTGAAAGGATTGGTTGCATGGAGAGAAGGGAGAAGAAGCAGGGAGAAAGAGGAGTGGAGAGGAGGAACTGTTCTTATGTTGAGTTAAATTCAGCTTCTCATAAGTGATTAGAGTGAAGGTTTTGAGATAGATTGTTAAAATATAAATAACAGAGTGAAGGGACAAGAAGCAGAATAAGCACTTACACAGATAGTATTCCAGACCCATGTTCATTACTGAAACCTCACAAAATAATCAAGTTAAAAAAATGTTAAATCCTCAAAACGCCTTTTGAAATTGTGTTGGTGTTTTCCATACAGCCTTGTCGTGTATTCTATACAGCCTTGTCTAAGGCAAACTATTTAAGTAGTTGTTTCTCCTTTCTACAGAAACACACACACACACACACACACACACACACACACACATTTTTGTCTGGGGCAATCGTCCAGGTTGTAAAGTGCTTTCCACTATTAAGTTAATCTAAAAAGCCACCATAATATAATATATCTTAGTGGCAGAAAATGTTTCTAATCCCAATAATGGAAAGGTGGGCCCTGGGGCATGATGACCAGCTAGCATATCTTAAATGTAAATTGCAGGTCAGTGAAATATTTTATCTCAAAACCAACCAAACAACTAAACATGTGTATAGTACCTGAAAAGTACTTGTCAGTGACCTGTCCTCTACGCATGCTTGTGTATACAAGTACATGTACATATACATTACACACACACCCACACACACACACACATACTCACAAACACCAACACAGACACACACCTTTTGGTTGAAATATGAATTTTTATTTGAAACACTTGTGTTTCACATAACTACTAAATATATTTATTCCCCAAATTTGATTTTCTTTATTCGCTTTTAACATATTATTTTCAAATGAGGAAGTAATTCATAATTTTTCTGTGAAAAATTTCTAGTCCCTGGCAAGAAGAAGGAAATTTTATTCATTGAAGAAAAAGTAAACAACAAAATATTTTTCCCAGCTGTAATGGCTTGAGTTACATAGCTGAGTGGAAGTGTAACTTGGCTTAGTGGCACTATCATTATATCACTCCTCACATGTAAAGAGAGATGTCATTATATCTTTCTTCTGAGAGATCAGCTGGGTAATTCTTAAGATAATTTCAGAAATCACATTTTATTAAGCAAACTAAATACATCATTATTTTACCTCTTGTGGGCTTTAATTCTTGGATTCTATTCCACAGTATACAATCTCTCTGAGTTTGCCAAACTAAATTGTCATGAGTTTTAATTACACTAGAAAGTATTTGTGTGTAACTTATAGGGTAGTGTTGTGAAGGTAATTTAATAATTAATGAGACATACTTAACTATCCTTATATTAAGTAATAAATTGATCATTTTAAATTGACTATTTTAATGTCTTTTTATTTTTAAATTTAAAGCAAGGTAGTTTCACATATCAATCCCAGGTTCCTCTCCCTCTCCCTCCTCTCCTGTCATGCTCTCTGACCAACCCCTTCATCCCCCCTTCCCTCAATCCCCACTCCTTTACCCAGGGAGGTTGAGGCCCTCCATGAGGGTATTCATACTCTGTCATTTCATCCAGGGCAAGGTCTAGGCCTTCCCCCAAGAGTCCAGGCTGAGAGAGCATCTCACATTGTGAGATGGGCACTGAAAAACCATTTGTATGACAGGGATAAATATTGATCTACTACCCAAGGCCCCATATATTTCCTAGGCCTCCTCACTGACACCCACATTCAGGGGGTCTGGAATAGTCCATTGCTGGATTCCCCCTCATCAGTCTCTGCAGCAAATACCAATATTGACAGAAGTCTGTGATATGGTGTCAGTAACTTTTTGAAAATATTCAAAGACAAATTTTTAGACTTTGGCCATTAATAATAGGCATTGTTAAACAGCTAATATAAGAAAATGCTTTGTTATGGCTATGTTTGTCATAACCCTCCTCTAGAGTCATTATACTTTTATATGTAGCCTCAACGTATCTAATATCCATAGTGTTCTTGCTTGTAAATGAATTAATTGATATGAAGTATGAATTCTGTATACAATATGAAGGTACTTTATCTTACTTTAATGAAATAATCCTAGGAACTGTTCTGTAATTCTGTGTAGAGGGCTTTAATCATGCTTCATTGGCATCCTCTAAATAAAAGCATGGTGTCTCAATAGCAGTGATCCTTATACCTGTCAAAGTTACCTTTACTATGGTACGACAGCATTAAAAATAAGTTGTCTACATACAGAAAGTGACAATTTTAATAGCTATAATGTACTTAGAATCAAAGTTTCTTCATATGAACTGATTAATCAAATCTCAGGAGATTTAACAAGACAATTCTTTTTGTGAGAAAACATATTTTATATTTAATGCAAAAAGAAGTTAAACAACTCATATTTTACTTTGAAAATTTATGATTAGTTCATACTGGAGACTGTGAACAACCCCACCAAGGGCAACTTGAAAAGGCTTTCTAATAAAAGACAGTGGGTTTCCTTAGTTAGTTATATGGTGTTCATGGAAGCATTATCAGTTCAACTAGGATATTTTCATTTAAAAACTCTCTCTCTCTCCATTCTATGTAAGTTTAGGTTTATAAATAATAACGATTCTTATTTTTGTTGCCTTGATTGCCTCCCAGATGTTGATTGTATGTTACAATTATTGAACAGACCACGCACTTCAGAAACAGGGCTAAAGGATCATGATTGTGTAGTTGCCCATCACAATTAATACCACTACAATATTAATCTTGAACCTAAGATTCATGGAGCATCATGGAACAGGTGGAATAATGACTGAAAGTGCCAGAGGGCCAGGAAAGTTGCTGTGGCATTATATTACCTATAAATTATAGGCAAATTTCATCCAACCACAAGATAGCTATATATACATATATATATGTATATATCAACTAAAACATGAAGAAGTGTACTAATAAATATGCTAACATGCAAGGAAGAAATCTTTCAGGGTCCTACTGATAGACAATAAACACAGGAAACTAAGGTATTCTGACAGAGGAGGAATTTCCACTTCCAGTGATGAGGTACCTAACTTACTATCCAATACTAAGTGACCAACCCTGAAATAATATGCATACAAATGGCAGCAACAGTCTCAGAAGCTGTGTTTGTATATTTAGAGATGTAGAAATATTTTAGTGATGATATCAACAACTAAGGAAAACAGAGGGCATGATTTTGAGTAGAGAATAGAATAGATACACAAGAGGACATGGAGGGAGGAAAAAAAGTAAACACATTTTAAATTAAAAATTCTCTACAGAAAAAAGAAAACAAACACTGGTTAATTTAAATTTCAAAACATTAAATTCAATCTCTGGAAGTTATTACAGTCACTTATTAAAAGAATATCAGCTTGGGTGCAAGTTTCTACATTTCTTGCCCAGATGTGTTACCTCTTTAATATGCCTTTCTGACCAATTTTACATGAGAAACAACAATTTCCCTAAATAATTGAAAAATGAAACACGATAAAATATGGGAAAATTAAAGTTGTAAAGCTGCTGCCGGGCATTGGTGGTCACGCCTTTAATCCCAGCACTCGGGAGGCAGAGGCAGGCGGATCTCTGTGAGTTCGAGACCAGCCTGGACTACCAAGCGAGTTCCAGGACAGCCTCCAAAGTCACAGAGAAACCCTGTCTCGCAAAACCAAAAAAAAAAGTTGTAAAGTAGCATTCACTTTTAAGCAGTGGTAGAAGTGTTGTGATGCTTGTAGATGCTGCCTTAAACATGGGCTCTAAATTGAACCATCAGACATGCTGTAGCAGATGCTGCAAAGATGAAACACACTGGAGGTCCTGGTGGCACAACCGAGATAGAGACACTTGTGTAGAAAAATAGGAAGTACCTTTTTCTGTTTTGTTCTTTTGTTTTTTTGAGACAGGGTTTCTCTGTATTACTTTGGAGGTTGTCCTGGAACTTGTTCTGTAGACCAGGCTGGCTTCAAACTCACAGAGATCCACCTGCCTCTGCCTCCTGAGTGCTGGGATTAAATGCATGTGCCACCAATACTCAGCTGAAAGTGCCTTTTTATTTCAGCCATTTTGGTTTGGAGTTTTTAGTTATCTATACAACAACTACAAGTCAATGACCAACTAATGCCCAAAGAAACCTACATTACATTATATGCCATATCTCTGAAAAATTTTAAATAACAGTTCTAGGTAATATATTCCACTCTACAGAACTTCAAGGTAACATGTAGTCATTGAAAATATTTCCAGAATGATATATCATTCCCCAGGTGAACTCATTTGTTTCATGTATTTTCTTGAATTATATTTTCTACCACGATCGTTATTATTTTCTTCTATGCTTTTAAAATCATATATAATTCATGAATGTGATTTTCTTATAAATTGAGCAATTTATGAAAGAAGAAAAGAAATTGTGTTTTGTTCACTGTTTAATGTGGCTTTTATAACACAGAGGCAACTTCTAGGGATAATTATGTTTAAGAAATCATATTTTGATTCTTTAAGGTTTTGGTTTAAAGAAACATTGTATTTTCTACTCTTATGTGAAAGCATCAACTCATTAAATGTAATCCTAAAGCTATTTTCAAAAGTTTCTGTTAAGCCATAAATGATGAGCCTATTAAATTATTGCATTCTCCAAAGATAAAGCATCTCACCGAACTGTTGCAGAGATATGTCAAGATATAATGGTTTAAATTTATGCTTAGATTAAGAACACAATACACATATGTGCAAATTATTAAAACACCTGATTTCAAAGATAACTAACAAAAGGTAATCTTCTCACTCAGCCCTTATGTATTGAAAATGAATTAAATATTGCAATCTCTGTGTTTGACGAGAAGAGTTAAATTCTTATTATCAAAATGAATTTATTTCATACAAACAAGTAGTTAATATTCCTTGGTTGGAATTTTATGTCAATGTTTATTTGAATACCAAATTTAATGAATGTCAGGGGCCATTTAAATTCTTTAAATAAAAGAAAAATGAGGTAGTAAATTAATTCTTTGAATATAAGATCTGAAAGTCAATGGCCCTCAACACATTTTAGCAGTTAATAGAAAAACAAGTGTAGAATATGACGAAATTTCATTTATTTTTAAAAGTAAAGAAAATATTTTGTGTAATTCACCCTAGATATTCAATTTTCAACTACTATAATTAGATTATTTAGAAACAAAGTACAAATGCTACACTTTAATATCATAATATCACAAGTATTCTTATTGTATAATGGTAATTTACTAGCAATATAACCTGTTTAAGGTTGCGGGTTTTCTCTAAGACAGTCATGAGATTGTTTTAATAACTTTGAGTTGCAAAATTGAAGCATTTAATTTCATTTTTGAGTGTATTTTTAAGCTAAACTACAAATAGACTTATTTTAACATTTTTTGGAAAAACAAGATTTTTATTTGTTTAATACTAATATGAGAGCTTAGTTACAATAATGCATTTTTTTACATAAGAATGTTGTAACTCTACTTATTAGATGAGTGGCTAAAAAGGACACAATGACTAAGGTATTGTCCTCCCCAAAAGCAATATATATTTATTTTATACATGGGAAGTGGTTAAACTATGTGAATACTTAACAAATATGTAATCACAGATTATTAACAGTAGAAAACAATTTGGCAAATGTTGTTATATAACTAAATGCAAAATGAGCAACATTTACTATTAAATTAAGAATTTCCTCAAGTTTTAATTTTTATTTATTGTTTTTTTGAGACATGGTTTCTCTGTGTTGTTTTGGAGGCTGTCCTGGAACTCACTGCATATACCATGCTGGCCTCGAAGTCACAGAGATCTGCCTGCTTCTGCCTCCCTAGTGCTGGGATTACAGCGTGTGAAACCAATGCCTGGCTAAGTTTTAATTTTTTAATTAAAACATAATTTGTCATGGTATTTTTTAACCTTTTTATTATTATTTTAATTTTAAATATCTTGTTTTACATGTCAATCCCAGTTCCCTCTCCCTCCCCTCCTCCCGCACCCCTCCACCATCCCCCCCCCAGCCTCCCACCCTATTGCCAATTCCTTCCACATAGGGGATATCTAGAGTCTGTCATTTCACTCAGGGTAGGGTCCAGGCACTCCCCTAAGAGTCCAGACTGAGACAGCAACCCTCTTTGTGTTATGGACAAAAGATGTCTGTTTGTATTCCAGGGATAAACACTGATCCACTGCTCAGGGCCCCATAGGTTGCCCAGGCCTCCTCAGTGACACTCACATTCAGGGAATCTGGATCAGTCCCATGCTGGCCTCTCAGCTGTTGGTCTGGGGTCCAAGCACTCTCCCCTGTCATGGCATATCATCATGGTTCAGGAAAGAATTTATCTGATATCTTCATTCTCTTTGTTTACTTGAAATTTTTTTTAACATTTTCAAGCTTGGTTTTTCATTTGACTTTGGTTTTGTCTTGTGAGGAAGTTGCAAGAGCAAAGGGTTAATGCCAGAGGATCAGGAGATAAGTGACATGAGAATGTGTGACATAAAATCCCCAAAGAATTAATAAAAGCTTTTTTTTTTAAAGATCCTCTTCAAAAGCATTCTCTAGGAACCTGGAATTGATTATACTCTACACTGGTTGTGGAAGATCACTCGCCCAAAGTGACGGCATTTTTCTGACAGTGGAATGGGAAAAATAGTCTTCACCATAGATGAAGCAGCTATTTAGATATTTGGGTATCCGTTACAAAGTAGTAAACCCTGAAATCATCTATTTTCAAGAAACACAAAAGGAAGGGAAAATGATGCAGTTATATTGCAGTTTTCCTTTTGTTAGAAATGTTTCTTCATACTATATTCCATATAGTATACATTTAATGTTGTTTTTCATTTTATTTTTCGTACTATATTTTTGATATATTCTGGCTATGGTTTCTACCCCTCCTAATCCTCCTATTTTCTTCCCCAACTCATCTTCATTCCAGATCATTTCTTTCTATAATTAGAAAACAAACAGGCATATATGTAGTAATAATGAAAGAAATGAAAAGAAAACAAATTAGAATAAGACTAATCAAATGGAAGAAAGCAACCCTCCCCCCAACAAAACAAAACCACAGATAGTTATATAGAACCAGTGAAACATGTATCTCACACAGAATTCCCTCAAAGACCAGAAAACAGAAGCTGTAATATATTTGCAAATGAGCGATAAGGAAAACAAGATGAAGATGCCCTGACACAACATTATGAGCCATAGAACCTACAAAGATACATTTGAACTAGTTTTGCATTGACGATGGTCTAGTGAATGTGGTTCCTTCACTTAAGAGTTGTTTGTTTTCCACTGAGATTTCCGTGAAGAAAACTAATTTTTCATCTACAAATGTTTATAAGTTGGAAGTAGCATCTTGGCTAGAGATGGGGTTTGTGCCCACTCCTTCTCTCAGCTCTGGGACCCCACCTTATGCATTCTCATGCAGTCTCTTAATGTGATTCCAGAATCTCCTTGAGTCATATGTGTTTATAAAGAGCATTGTTTCCTGTTGCCATTCATCAACTTAGGGTCAGAGACACTGTTTCAGCCTCCTCATGCCCACAGTTTCCTGAGACCTCAGGGGAGGGTTTTGCTGGGGACATACTACATAGGGGTGAATGTTCTGTGGCCTGCCACTCTCTACACATTGTCTGACTGTGCGGTTCTGTATTAGTTCCCATGTACTGCAGGAAAAGGGTATTCTGATGGTGGCTAAGCAAGGCAATGATCTATGAGTATCACAGAATATTCGAGTCATTTTACTGCTATGTTCCTTTAGTTGAACAGTAATATTTTGGTTTTCCTCTATGTCTTTGTGCTATCTAATCTCTAGTTCTTGGCCACCCAACATTATTAGGGGAAGGGATCTCACTGAATGACTATTTTCACAATTCTGTTCCGCTATTTGACCAGTGTTTCTTGCAGGCAGATCATTGTTGATAATGATGTAGTTTTAATTTAAAAACAAAAACACAATTTGAAAATACTCTCTTTAAAAGAAAATGCATAATAGTTAATAGCTGCTTACATAAAAGAATCAATAACACAGGCACAGAGAGTGTGAGGCTTTACAAACATCACACACAGGCACAGAGATTTTGTGACTTAACTACCATTATGCACACACAGGTCAGAAAGCATGCGGCTTTACTAACAAGAGCTGTTCAAAGTATTTACCATTTATGAAAAGTTCTCCTGGTCTATACCCTGAGATTTCTTTTCTGTTTGCTTTTGTGGAAATCCTATGGGAAGAAGATGTAGGTCACAAGATAGCCCTTGGCACCATTAAATGGTTATAGTCCCTGGAAACTCAATAATGTGAGATTCAGCCTACCTGGAGAGTCAGCAGCACCTCTTCAAATTGTGTATGTCATCTAAATTGCTGGTTTGCTTGACGACACAATGACCTTTATATCAGTCTGATGTGTAATATTCTTCATGTGATAGTATGAGCACATTGTTTTTCATTTGATAGCTGCATACATCTTCTGAGTGTACTAGAACACTTAATATCTTAGCAAAATGAATTCCTTTGAGTATTAAGATTCTTGCTTGCATAATAATACAATATTTTCCTAAGGTATCATAAAAATAACATGTATTAATTTAATCTGATTAGTTATAGCTTTAGCTGTTCTTAAGCTTTAGTCTCATTGGAGCTTTAAGATATGCCTTGAAAGAGAATTATAATAGAAGAGGAACTTTTTTTTGAAAAGTTTCCTTGAATGTCAGCGCCAGACCTACTTGAGAAATAAAATATTTCATGCAAAAAAGGGTCTTGAAGGGACATTCAGGATGCATGGATTATAAATATTTCTGTGCAAATACATTTATTTGGGTGAATAAAAGATTTTCTGCTAAAAGGAACAAAATACTATTACATTTGCATTTTAGGTAACAAAAGTTAATATTCAGATTTTATCAAAAAGTGTATTAATGTAAGTTTGTTAAATAAAAATACGTGTATACCCAATTTGTGTTAAGTTTCATAGCAGTGGGCCAGGTGCTACCAGAATTTAGTGGTTATTAGATAACTATGGAAGCATAGATGCACATATTTCATGTGATAATTATAAAGAATCTGCATTTTATATGAGCAAACTCAACTAGATAAGAAATCACAATGACAACTCTATGTGGTAACAATAAGGCATGTTGCATTGTAAATTCATTCTAGATTATCTGAAAGTTCTTTTATAATATAATGCACATGAAATATCTGAGATTTTAAGGCATGGGTGAGGGGACTGATGAAATGCAGTTAGATAGCATTGTTAACAATCTATGTGTGAAAATTCTAATTAACCAAACAATAAGTAAACCTGTATTGTTTGATCTTTTAAAAAATAATGTAATATAATAAACCATTAGTTGGTAATGTTTTAATGTTGCCACATTATGTAGTAAATTTCAAAAAGTTGGAGTTTAAAGAGGAATTACAACACAGCAATTGTTGGGGCCTAGCCCCCACAGGGTCTCTGAGTTGTTTGTCAAATGATAGCCACAGGTGCATCCTGTTTTCTAATCCTGGTTTACTGCCCCCACATTGCCTCACTGACATCAACATCTAGCACAAGGAAAACACGCTGTCTTCCACCTGGGGTTTTTCTCCTGTGTTGTAAGACTATATATAAGTCTGCTCCCTCCTACAAGAGAGAGACCTCTTAGCACTTACACAATAAAGACATTTCTTATTACAACAGTTGGACATCTGGTCTTTCTTTTCCTGATACCTTGGAGTTGCTTGTCGTGTAATCACTGCATGTAATTATTGGCGTTTTGGTAGATATTAAATAAAGATGAAATGACCTATTTTTGAGAATCAATATAAGTATGGAAGAATCAAATAGACAGGGCCCAGAGGTTTTTCTAATAGTCCACAACTTTTACTGTACTCAGAACAAAAGTATAAAATAGAGAGTAGTATTGAGTGAAAAATTATCTAGACTATTTAGAGGAGATCAAATGCATTAAACACTGCTGAGAATGACTCAAAAATGAAGACAAAACAACTTACATTGATTTTGGAAGGGGACTGCTCTTGTGACCTTGACAAGGATTCTAAAGGGTATGTTGGAAATTGGATTAAGTATCATAAAATGTCATTAGCAGAAGAGAATGCCTCAGCACTTTATCATGTGAAATGTTATGTGTGGGTAAGTGTGTGTGTGTGTGTGTGTGTGTGTGTGTGTGTGTGTTAAATAAATGGAAAAAGAGAAGATAGAAAGCAAAGAGGGGTATGCATCTAATTTTGGAGTGCACTTTGGGAGCAACAAAAGGAGGGTAAATTTAAAGGAAAATACTAAAACAATGCACGTTGATAGTATCTATTGGCAGGAAACAGTCTAACATAGTAAAAGTCTGTGAAATATATGAGATGAATCCAGGTTTATAATCTTAGCCCTTAAGTGGTTGAGCAAAGAGAGTCAGATATTAAAAGCTAGCCTTTCTTATACAGATACATATAGGCCAGTCCCATTGCATTCAACATTGTCTCAAACAAACAAAGAAAATGCAGCCAGACTGAATGTAATTGGTTATGAGAGAATGAGATAGCTCGCATTCTATTGGATCAAATTTTTGATATTTTCTTTTAAAACAATTAAGAGTTCTTTGACAATTTCATAGACTATACTGTGGTCATAATTGTTCTTCCTTTCCCAAATTTTCCCAGATTAACTCCCCAGACAACTGACTTTGTGCCACTTTTTTCCCTCAAAGATAATTTATGTTGCTACCAAACCTTGGATTTTCAGTCTTCCACTGGAATGTGATTGACTTGTCATGAGTCACACTTTTAGACCCTTAAAGAAATTGGATTTTTGCTCTCTCAGCAGCACCTGACTCCACAGTGGGAATTTTGTCTCCTTCAGGCTTAAACAGGCTTATGTATGCTGTCACATCTCCTGTGAGCTCATACCCACAGCTGTCCTGCTATGTAGAGATAACTCAGTTTCTTCATAGTTACCCACCAACTTTCACTCTAAACTCTTCTCATCTCTTCTTCCAAAATGGTTCTATCCCATGAGATTAAATGAATACCTGGTCCAAATATTGACGCCAGAGACACTAGGAGAAAACTTGTTCTTATTTGGCCAAGAGATAAAGTCAGAATGCCTCACTGATATATATTCATGAATTAATTAACATTTTGACTCTCATCAGAGAATCTTCTATTTGGAAGAGATTTCACTTAACATATGCACCCTCAACTGAAGAAAGGAATCAATGAAATCCATGCTTCTAATGCTGATGATTGGGTTCAATCTTTTCCTCACAAACAATATTCATGTAGAGAGGAAGTAAAAATATTAGAGTCAAAGTGAAAAGCATTCTCTTTTGGAGAAGTGTAGAAACTGTGCACTAGTATAAGTATTGCTAAGGTTATGATTCCACAGAAAAATGTAGAAAACCAAAAGTTATAGCATTTTCCCATGTGGTAGAAAGAAAATGGTGGGTTTATTGGACATGCCTCCTTCTAGTAAGTAATATGGGAGTAACTGAGCAAAAAAAACTGTAATCAATACCTAGGAACTGAGTAAACTATATATGAAATGCATTATATACTGACATAAAAGAGTTTAAAATTTTTCAGGACCAGAAGTGGCAAGGATTACATAGCTCAGCAACAGAGCAATGAATATTGAAAAATGACTTTGCAGCCTGTAGAGAATTCCTTTTTCTCTTAATAGATTTTTTTTCAAAGTTTAAATTGAAAATTTTGTTTTCATACACTATGGTTATTGTTACCATTCTCCCAACTATTTCTAGATACCGCCATATACACTGCAGACCTGCAATGGTCAATCCTCCATCCCTAACCCATAGAACATCTCCAACTTATAGACTCTGTAGAAACTTCAGAGGATAAATGTCACTTAGCCTATAGAAAACCAAATCCATAGTTTCAAAGGTTTGGAAAGATGTGAGTTGTGTGTCACCATGTGGGCAAGGGACCTTAACTCATTGTATGAAGGATTATAAAGTGTACAATGATTATGATCTTAAATGCATCACCATTTAAGAAGATCCAGGATGCTATCCTCCCAAGGTATAATTCAAATCAATTGTTAAGAGAATGATGAAGGATCAAATACTGTGGAGATATCTTCTGATGAAAGGTGCAGAGTAATGGAGGGAAAAACCAAACATGGTTATGCTCAGGAATACAGTGAGCAGGTGTATGTTGCATAACCAGATATAGATTCTATCGATGAAGTGGGGTTGTCTGAGGACTTGGATGAATCTTTATTAAAATATAGAAACACTGATACTATGAGGAAAGGAATAAGTTATGAGACTGTTGGAGACGTGTTCAAGCTTTATTCTTTTTAAGGTAGTGATATCTAACATTCATTGAAATAAATGTAATGCCAGTATTATATTAGTATGTCACATCCCCGTTTTTTTTCTTTCACATCAGATACTGGCTATTTGCAGCACTATCAGATGATCATTATGCTCTCATTATTTATAGGCCTAACTAATAACTAATTATACAATATTTTGAGAGAAAACAAAAATGACAATGACAGAAATAGCAAAAAATAGGTAAGATATATTTAGTAAGTATATGCTGTATATTTCAGTATATTAATTTGATATAAAAATGTAAAAGTTGTTTTCTTACCTTGCCCTGTAGATTTAAGAATATGTCTTGGGACCTGGGAAATGGCCCAATGGTTCAGAATGTTTCTCCTTCTTACAGAGGTCTGGAGTTTGTTTCCCAGCATCAAAAGTTTGTTTCCCATCTCACAACTGTCTATAACTCCAGTTCAAGGGGATCTGGGGCTTCTTTTGAGTTTTGTATCTTCTGGCATATGCACAGTGCAAACTTACACTAAGATACATATGCATCACCATAATAAATGAGTAAATAAGTACATAAAAGGAATAAATAGAAGAATCTGTCTTAACACTCTAAAATTCACAAAGTGACATAAACACCAAGAATAAACAACTTAAAAATATCAAGAGTTTTAAAATGATGGTAAAATAGTGTTTGGATATTATGCAATTTGAATCCATGTTGTTTTCACTTTGATGTGACTTAACATGTATGTTACTCATTTCCAAAGTGGCTATAGATGTTTGTACTCTCACTAGCAATGGAGTAGTCTTCCCCTTGCTCCATGTCCTTTCAAGTAAGAGTGTCACTTTGTTTTTGATCTTGGCCATTCTGATGGGTGTAAGATAGAATTTCAGAGTCATCTTGATTAGCATTTCCCTGATGGCTAAAGATGTTGAATGTTTCTTTAAGTGTTTCTTGGCCATTTGTGATTCCTCTATTGAGAATTCTCTGTTTAACTGGATTTTTTGTTTTGTATTTGACAACTAGTTTCCAGAGTCCTTTATATATTTTGGACACTGGAATTCTACCAGTTGTGGAATTGAATACTAGGACAGAAGATCT
This sequence comes from Mesocricetus auratus, assembly GCF_017639785.1. Classification (NCBI taxonomy): domain Eukaryota; kingdom Metazoa; phylum Chordata; class Mammalia; order Rodentia; family Cricetidae; genus Mesocricetus; species Mesocricetus auratus. Next base: position 38,954,166 of record NW_024429190.1, read on the forward strand.
CTCTCAGGTAACAGACAGTGGGTGTCTACAGCTCACTGACTGATGATATTTAAAGCTGGTGTGGGCTTGGATCATTCATCCCTGATTTCAAGTCTCTTTGAAAGGAGAAGGTAGTCTGTAGGCTGTGTAAAGATAAACCTGGATACCAACTCAACCAGAAAACCATCCAACTACATTCTGTTCTGCCTATGGGATGTGCTGGGGCAATGGTGGCACAGAATATGACGGATCAGCATTTAGCCCTGTCATCCAGATAGACTTTGGGAGCCCATTCCATTTGGAGAGATGCTGTCTCTGTGTGGACACATGGGGGAGGACCTAGGCCCTGCCCAAGATCATATGACAGACTTTTGAGATCACCCATAAAGGGCCTCACCCTCCTTGGGGAGTAGAGTGGGGATTGGAGGAGAGGTTGGGGGAGGGTTGAAGGGGGGGTAGGTGAGAAGAGGACTGAGATGGAGCTGGGTTTGAGTCGTGAAGCAAACTTGTTTCTAATTTAAATTAAATAAAATTATTAAAATTAATTATAAGAAATATGACACTTTTCTAACATCATAAAGAGTCCACTATGTGACATCATTTTGTTATGATATGAAGTTTAATATTGAAATCACTTCTCCCAGTATCAAAAAATATGTATTATTGTAAAATGTTAATTCTGACCAGATAAATTAACATTTCTTGGCTTCAAAGTTCTAGAATCATTTCTATCAATTTTCTTAGACAAGAGAGATAGTAGGTGATACTGAACAATAGTCAACAGCACTGCGGGCCCACTAGAATTCAGTTGTACTTTGAAATTATGATTAATTTCATAACTTCATTAATTAGGGTGCTTTGTCAAATCCTTTATATATTGTTGGAAGGGAAATATATATGTGTATACTTACCTGCTCCAAAAACAGCAAATATAAAACCTGTGTCTCATTTTGTAAACATGCATATTATCTTGAGCCAAACTAATTAGAGGGCTTGCATCAGGGGATTAAAATTAATTTTAAAATTCTATGAAAATACCTTATAAATAAGCTATTTGAGTTATACTATTGATAGATTAAGTACAATCATTAATGTGTCCATTTTCCAGATGAAATTATGGCATCATACAGCATATTCTCTACAGGTTTGCTCATCTACTAAATTGCATCCTATTACCTAAACCCAGGCAATCTGTTTTTGACGCTAAGGTCCCTAACAATTCAAACATCAAAGTGTCCACAAGATACATGGTTGTGTTTTAATAACATTTCATTGACCTTTATTTTTGTGGAAATTAATTTCATAAATTTAAAATTAAGAATTCAGTATGTAAAACAGAAACCTCATCCTATTTCATGTGTGTACATGCAGAATTTCACAAATACAAAAACAGTAACCTAGAGAAAAAAATTAAGGGAATGCATTTATCAAGTTTGCAAATGTAAAAAAGATGTAATATTAAAGTTATCAATTTAATCTTAAAATGAAATATACAGCAATATCTGCTTAATATTTAGGATAAAGAGAAAGAATATAAAATATTCATGGACTCTCAAAAATGTTTTATTAATATATTGGTGAATGAATACTGTTTGAAAATGTGTTGACAAAACTTACATCTTGGACACAGAAATTTGAATGTATAATACAAGAATCAATATGGATACAAGATTTTGTTTTACTCACGAAAACAAGTAATTATGAACATATTTTATCAATGTGTTATTAAATAATAATTGAATAAACCATATTTACTAGAAATAAATAGTCTGATATTTGATGAGAACAAAGATAAATTCTGAAAATTAGATGTATAATTACAAATATTGTTTAATGTAAATTAAACACTGATAAGTAATGAGGAATGACACTTTTATAATAGCTTTAATGTACTCACATCTTAGTTGCTCTAAAATCTATGTTTAACATTTTTCTGATAAAACACTATTTCTTGGGAATACTATGTAATCTAGTGTGTTACAGTAGCTGTGTACTGAGTGTTGGCAAACAAACTTAAGTGTGGGTAGGTATTAGAATATTCAGATGAAACATGACTATTTGATTAGAATAAATACATTCTGTCTATCTATATAGGTTCTCAGTTTTCATATGAAATTAAAATTTAAGTTGATATCCTGTGTTTTTTATGTGCCAAATCTGGCAACACTATTCAAGCAACATATTAACTTATTTCACCTATCACAGGTTTATGTTGAAATTATTTGAATGCATTTCAAGTTTTCTTCCCTAAGAACAATGCTGTCTTATAGTACTGTGTGTTTTCAGCAACAAGTAAACATCTGCATAAATTTCGACCTTGTAAAACATTAGCAAGGTTGTGGGCTGTTGTAGAAGTAGTTTGTAATTTTTTTTTTTTTTGGTTTTACGAGACAGGGTTTCTCTGTATTGTTTTGGAGGCTGTCGGTCCATCCTGGCCTCGAACTCACAGAGATCCGCCTGCCTCTGCCTCCCGAGTGCTGGGATTAAAGGCGTGCGCCACCACCGCCCGGCTAGTTTGTATGTTACAGAAAATAAGAAAAAGAAATCTGCTTTATATCCAAGATAATGAGTAATTAGGAAATCATTGCAGAAAATATTTTAGAAATATTTTATAAAATTGTTTATGTACACCTAAATATTCAGCTTCTTGTCAAAACCCATGTTTTAGCTGCTAAAGTTTTATTGTTATCTTGGATTCATTCTGCCTTTCATTACAGATGATTTGAACTGATCATTTAGAAAGAGTAGCAAAGCACAAAATGTATTTGTGTTGTTTATTTTGCTAACAACTGAATGTACACAGAGAGTATTTTCATAAATATATATATGACAATTGTTAGTTAAAGCATGAGTTCTTCATTCAGTAAATGTACTCCTAGGTAAATTGATAACACTTCTTCATTATTTTTAAAATTTTTGCTTTAAAAATTTATCTGAAGCATTTAATGAAATTTGAATTATATCCACTTACCCAGAACACGATCACCATCACCAAAGAATTTAATAGTTTTTATCAGGCCACTTAGATAACTTGCCAGAAGGTTAAAAATCACTCTATGTTATAAAGACCTTATAATCTTATAAAAAAACTTACAATCTTATAATGCTAAATATAATATTCACTCCCGATTCCAAGGTCATCTACATTATATGGTTCATATTCCCTTTGGAAAGAAGAGTACTTTACAATTTAGCTCAACCTTTTATCTTCTGATACTAGGTGGATGGTAAAGAAGTTGAACATTGCTGTTTTGGATTTTTCACCCAATGCTCATCTATACGTAACTCAATAGTCATTATGAAGATATAAGGATTAGGACCACTACTAAAATCACTTAATTCTATGACCTAATAAAATAATCCTTGTGAATGCATTTCTGCTTAGCACATTTCTTAGTTATTTGTAGTTTTATGCGTAAATTCATGACACATTTATTTCATTTCATGTGTGATTTTCATTGCATGGTTGTCTAAATAATTAATTATACTGTGAATTATTTGTATAGTAATAATCAATTACTAAAAAATTAATACCATTTAATTCATTTTTAAATATCTACAAGGTGAATAAATATCTGGGGCTCATGGGAATAGAAATAGATTTTAATTATTGTGAATAATAACAGTGCACAAGAAGCATGAAAGGAAAATGAAGGAATTAACTGTTAAACATCTAAGTGAAGCTAGAAGAATTAGAGACAGGCGCAATTAGAGGCTAAGGATATATGAATAACCTTACAGAAATCCACCACATTCTACTTCAATATATTTAAATATAAACATAATATACAAAAATGCTTTCAACAGAAACACCTTACAATGGTGGGGAATGTTTCTACAAGAAGAATTGCTTATTAGATAAAAAATTCAGTTCCAGGCAAAGGATACTTCTAAGTAAATCATTTGTCAAGTTGGTCTCATAGGCACCCAAAACAACAAAATGAATGTCATTCCTCTTGTTTGCCTACCACAATTATATGTAAGATTATATTGCTGAAAATACCTGCCTACTGGGAGACAGAACATAAAGAAACTAACTTCGACTAAACAGTAAACTCTTCTCTTACCACGGTCAAATTTTCATTATGCCACAAAAGGTTAAAATATTTTAGTAATCTCTCCCAATTCTGGATTCTATATGTTACAATGTAAATGATTCTGGCCTGACATTTTCACTGTTTCAATAGCAAGGATGATGATTTTAAGAGATTTTTTTTGGTTTTACTAGACAGGGTTTCTTTGTATTGTTTTGGTGGCTGCCGGTCCAGCCCGGCCTCGAATTCACAGAGCCTGCTTCTGCCTCCCGAGTCCTCGGATTAAAGGCGTGCACCACCACTGCCCGGTTTAAGGATGATGATTTTAAAGATAGACAGTTGCCTCTGACTGGATAAGAAGCATGAACCACAGAATAAATGTAATACCTTTAAATTGTTAGACTTATCAAAAGCTCATAGCTGAAGAGTTCAGAGGCCGTAGGCATGGAACTTGCTGTTTGGTACAGCCACTATGTCAAACTGCCTTCAGAATATTTGTTTTCATACCCATAAACATGCATTGTCTCAACTTAGCTCAGCGATTCCACGACCCTCTCTGTCTCTATGTATCCATACAGAGTGAAGAGGAGTATATGGAAGGGTGTTGAGGAAAGAAAATGAAGGGAGAAATGTAATTACCTTATAATTTAAAAAAAGTATATTTATAATATCTTATATTGATTATTATATACAGTGTCCAATATTTTAAAATAACAAATAAAACAATTTTCCAAAACATTTCAATATCAACTTTTCTAAGTTTTAAGACTTGTGTGGATTATTTGTGGATTTTATATCATGCATTCCAGTCCTACTTATCTCCCTGTCTTCTGCCCTTTTTGGTGAACCATCTAAGGAATGAAGTTTAGTAACTGACGCTGAAAGAGTATTTTTGCATTTAAATAATCAAATATTTAGACTTATCATTAAAATATGCTTTTTCAGTTTGGGGAATATTTAGTTAATTCATCTCAACTTCCTCTTCAATTGATATATTTGTAGCAACCCCAAACTTTTATGATGAAGATCCATATAGCAAATGATACTACACACAAATACATCATAAGCATGCAAATGTGTTAATATTAGAGACTTTTTGTTCTGCAAAACGGTGTATGATCAATGCATTGAAACATGATATTATTAATAAGATATAAATGTTCTGTGGATTTCATATATTAATGATATGGTTGATGTTGTTTCAGCTAAGATTCCGTTTAAAGGTGGAGGCAAGTGAAGATGTTACTTGCACATTTGTTGAAAATGAGCTTGTACTACTAGTTCTTAGTATTTACAAAAAATATTTTCAGTCTCTTTTGAGGGAAGGGTGGAGTAGGGAAAAAAAGTTAGGGAAAGAAAATTCTCATTAAATTCACTGAGTCATGTATTGCAGATATTTTCATGGGGATATTGGTGTCCTGAAAGCAATACTTAAATAATTTCCCAGCATGGCATAATCTATGCCTGCACATATTTTGCATAAGTTATTACCTTCCACCAAGGAATGAAAATGAGAATTGTTAAAATGGGATATGCTTGATAGTGAATCAAATTTCCCTAGTATGTAAATTATTTCCTGGGAGTGAATGAGGCACATTGGGAGCAATTTAATAAATGATACCCTAGAGGTCTGAATGGATTAATGAAGCTGATTATCCTTTTCCTGCAGAAGGAGAAAACTGTCACTCTCCGGTTAGCCTAAGCTGAGCACTCCATCGTGTCACTTCAAGGTATTTTGTGGGGAGAACAGAGATAAATACAGGTAGCCCATGTAATTCTTCTTGGGGTAGAGAGACTTTGCATGATGATTTTCTCTTTTTTTTTGCATTATGTCATTGGAATAGGGAATATAGTCTTATGGAAACAAGAATATGAGTCACATGAGTAAAAAATAAAAATAAAGCATATACATGATACCTCCCTTTTGTTTTGGAGCTTTCTCTATGGGGATATCTAAACGTATTCTCACTCCCAAAAGTAATGTAGAGCTGTACCTGGACTCAGTTAAGCCTCATAGGTGTGTTTTGTTTTATAAAGCATGTCTACGGAAGAGTTTTGTGGGAATTTTTTGGATTTTTCTTAACTAAGCTGTTAAGAAAAAGTAAGGTACATTTAATGCCAGTAAGAAAATGTCTTCTCACAATTTCATATAAAATATCTAAGTTGATTTTCTACTATTGTGCAGCAAAGCATTACATTGTAGATACTTAAAACTATAAAACATTATTTAACAGCATTTGTAATTTTGAAGCTGCTAGAATAAAAATACTAGGGACTTCTTGACTGTTTTTGAAGAATATAATTATCAAAGATCTGGAGGCTGTACTGTTGAAAATAAATTTCTAACCAACTTGGTACCAGGAGAGGACACTTGTTTATATGTAGAGGCTTGACTGCGAATTTCTTTTTCATTCCTTTGTGAGTGTACCAGTCCCATTTTGGTTGTCTCATCCTCATTTTAAATAACAGCATCCCAAATCCCTAGCCTCTGAATGCTATCCATTGAGATCAGGAATTTCAAAATATATTTGGGGATAGGATATAAACGTGATAATCCTAGCATGCTTTCATTCCCAATGAGTCAGAATTCTGTGCAAGAAGTTGCACCCTTCTGTTCAAGGAGAAATGAAATTATCCACTAGAGCTGTATTCCATGTGACCTTCTGCTCCTTCATCCAAATCTATGCATCTTGTTAGTAAGTTTATTTACACTTAAGGTGTAGAACAATGCTCACATTTATTATTTACTGTTTCTCAATAAATTTGCTGTTTCTGTGTTCTCAGGGTTCAAACAAAGATCCCAGCTATGTGATCCATGACATCTTGTTCCATCAACTTGAAGAATTCCCATCTTAAGGACTCATGGCTTTTATTCAGTCTCAAGGATCATTTTCAATTTGGTTACCTTAGAGTCTAGGACACAGTGATTCCTTCCCAACTCTAAACTGTAGTGGATTGAATGAGTGGATTGAATGAATTAGCATCAGACATTAGAGTACTCTATCCTAGTTTGTTGCTTAAGGGAGACTAAGGAGGTGTGGTTTTCCTGAAGTAAACATGTCAATGGTCAGTGTAAGTACATTTTGATGTTTCCAAGCTTTCTGCCATACCCAAGGCACTTTCTCTTTCCTGTTTGAAGTTAAAGATGCGAGTTGTTTTGTGAATATGCCTGGTGCTAGCTGCAACACTTCCCATTGTGATGGTGATGGACTCATCTTGCTGAAACTGTAAGTAGCAAATAAACTCTTCCTTCTGGGAGTTTCCTTAATACCAGTGTTTTACTACAGGAAAGTAACAACAACAACAAAATTAATTTTTGAGATGAGGCAAAGAAAACATGGCTGCATTCTGTAGGATTTGTAAATATAATAAGTAAAGGATTTAATCCTGGTGCTTGACCTGGCTTTCTCGAGCCCATTCTTTTTGGAAGGATACCTTACTTAGCCTACATATAGGTGGGAGGGCCTTGGTCCTGCCTCAAAGAGATTTGCCCGTCTTTGTGGACCTCCCATGGAAAGTCTTACCCTCCCTGAGGAGTGGACTGGTGATGGGATGGGGTGAATGTGAGGAGAGCAGGAGAAGGGTGGGAGTGGGAACTGATATTGGTATGTAAAATGAGAAAAGACTGTTATAAAATTTGGAAAGTGAAAAGAAGAGAAAAGGGTACCAAACAGATCATGTGTCATGCGTGCCACAGTTTATAAATATTTAGCACATAAATAGCTTTATATGTGGAAAAGCATATTCACAAATATGCACATGTACACATTATGTAACTCATCATAGATCAGAAATTGGTGCATGCAGATAATTATTCCAAGTGGTTTCTTGAATTCCTTTCCTTTCCAGGCAACCTTGCATTAAATAAAGTATACGTGTATGTCATGGTACATGAACATGTAATTTCAATTCTCATAAGTCTTATTCAATACTTTTATGAGGTCAAAGACAACAACGCTACAAGACTGAGTAGAAAGATCAATAATTGTAATGAGAAAAATATATAGAAATGGGCCACATAGAAAAGTATTCTGAGAGACCTAGTTTTATCTTTTCTGTTTAAGGAATGGGTTCATGACCATGAAAACCATCAAAACATTTATATTGAGGGAACCTGAAGAAAAGATAAGTTTATACTCACAGACTCACCACCACCCACTCCCTCCAAACAACTTACAAATTGAAAATAATGAGAAAATGATGAGCTTAATTGGAGGATATCATTTATGTAAAGGGAAATTGAAACATAATTTTATTATGTAGCTCTGGCTGTAGTAGCGGTGATGTTCTACAAGATTCTTGACTAGAAAATGAAATTTTGACAGCTGAAATAGATATTTTTATGTGGTGATATCATTCTTGTAAAATTAAAGCCTATCTGAAGGTCAGAGAATGGAGCTTGCCACTATATAACCAGAGAGGGCTTGAGGTCTGTACAGACAGACAGGACATGAGCTGACTAGTAAGAAATATGAAGTGAGATGGCTGGGCAGAGAGAGGATATAAGTGGGCAGAAACAGGAACTTGCTCTCTTGTCTGTTGAGATGCTAAAGGGGTAAAGTGTGGCTGTGCCTTTCTCCTTCTTCTCTCTGATCTCTAAGCATTTTTCTCTATATCTCACTCTGGGTTTTTGTTATTTTATTATTTAGACAAATAAAACTACCTTTCTTCCCAGTCATCTCACTTCCTGCAATAACTCCTTAAGAGGATTGGACTACTATTCTTACAACCAATCAATAATCATAAAATTTAAGATGTACTCATGCAGAATAATGATATGTGGAGAACAAACAATGTATTGAATAATAGATTATAAAGAAATCTATTTAGACTCAAGAACATGAATTGAATAATCTTGAAGACAAAGGATCTTAACTTAGTAATCAAAATATTGGACTAAGAAATTTCAGTGAGATTTCAATACTGAATGCAGGAGATTCTTGAATAAGGGTCAGGATACATATTTGTTTATTTAGTTTTTGCTTCATTCTTTCATTTTTTTATACAGGGTCTCTGTGTGTAGCACTGCTTGTACTGGAACTTGCTATGTATACCAGTCTGGCCTTGAACTCACAAAGATCTTCCTAACTCTGCCTCTTTAGTGCTGGTATTAAATGTGTATGCCTCCATGCCCAGACTGGAGACACATAGAGAACCTGACTTAGTGACAGGTATCATCTCACTAACATAATTTTTCGCTTTAAAAGAGGAATCAAAGTACTGACACTTTAGAAGAGAGATTAATGATTGATTCAAGAGAGTTTTTGAAAGGATTGACACTCCTTAAGGGAAGGGGTTCAGAGTTTAAGGTTTACCGTGTTGTTCCCGATGAAGTGAAAAGCACTATGCTGTAGCATCTATCACAGCTGTGCTATAGTGGGATGAAAATAACTTATGAGGGCTGAGATTAGTTCCTGGTAGATATTAGAATGAATTTAGGAAAACAGTATTACAGGTGGAAGGAATGAACTCTGTCAACAACTTGGATGTACTCATAATAATAATGACTACCCCTATCTTCCCAAATTTCTAATCCTTACCCTAAGTACCTTAAATATTTATTGAATTTAAGATGGAAATACAATTAAGTTTTCATAAGAAGCTTGTCTTCATCAGATACAACCACCCAAATAACCCACTTTTGAAACAGGTGTGAATTATTTGTTCTGACCTAGTGAATATGAAGAAAACTGTCTAAAGGGACATCTGACCCAGAAGGCAAAGCGACATCCACTCTTTTGACAGTTCAGTTTCTGTAACTTCAAAGTGAAATCTACTACAAACATGTGATCCAAAGATATCTTTATCTAACGGCCAATATCGAGTTACTGCCTGAGTTATGACAAGGCTGTACTGGATCAGTCAGCAAACTAGGTCATAGGAAATAGCCTTTCAGAGTCCTACTGTTAGACCACATTAGCCCAAGGTCTTAGGCAATGTGGAATCTGTTTGCAGAAAAACAAAAACAAAAAAAAATGAACTTATTTTAGGCCTTAAATTTTATAAAGTGACAATGTAATTAGAGAAATAGTCTAACATTTTGATTTTAAAGTTAATATTTATGATTAAATGACAAAGGTAGAAATCAAGAAATAAAGTTCATAACAAAGCACCCAAGGGCATCTTTAGATAGGAATCCCCAAACAATTAAGACACATAATTTACCTTCTATCAGCTTAATCATGTGAGACACAGAGAATACTCTTCTCTTAGAGTAGAAAGGTTTTACTGAAAACTTTACATATACAGGAAGGGAGGCAGCATTGTGTTTTGGAGACATCAAAATTAAAGGGAACCTGAGCACTGTCTCCAAAATACTGACACATAACGGGTCATTAAGAACTAAACTGACAGTCTGAAGACTTCTCAAATTCAAAACATAAGTGCACATGTTTGGAAGTGAAAAATTATATCATGTAACAACCTATACCTGAAAATTTAAAATGAATGATCTGTTAATGAATCATTTATTCATTTTTTGAAAATAACCTCCATGTACAGAAAGCTGAATTTGAACTAAACAGTAGAACTGAAAGGGATTTCCTGTCAATATATATATTATGTGTTATAAACACTTGTTTAAATTACTGACAGCATGATATTCATGATGATATTTACATTTATTAGTATATTTTTCACTGGAACTTAACATGCATTCCCGGCTGATCTGGAAATGGTATAGATTCATTGATTCCACCTCCATAGAGCTGTGACTGAAGGCATGGACCACCATGCTTGACCTGATTACATTTTTAGCCAGGTAGATACTTCACATCTCTAGAGCTGGAAGATGTAGGAGTTCTATTTCTGTAGAGATAGAATAAACATAGGAAGGGGGAAGAAATATGAAAATTTCAAGATGCATATTTTCTCATTTTGTTTTATTTCTGCTAATTTGACAGGTATCAACAGTGTTTGGCCTGGATCACCATTAGATAACCCCTATTAATGGAGGAAAACATAGTTAAGTCACAAATATGGATCAGAATGTTTAACCAATAATTAATTAGTATCTAGGGCAAGGCAGACAATCAACAAAACATTAGCATTATGACTTAAGATACAGACATAAAAAGAGCTATGGAAACTAAGGAAAATAATTTTGTAATCAGTAAGAAAGACTAAAAATAGAATGCACTCAATATTTATCCTAAATATTCTTTATCCTAAAGATTTACGAGAAGGCATATACAAATGCAAATGCCCTAAATTGCATCTAGTCATTAAGTGTGTGATAGAATGGATAATAGTTTTTGTCTTAGTTGATGTTTTTTTTTGCTTGTTTACTTTTCAATCACTTTGGTTAGTTTATATTACTTGTGCAAATGATTGGCTTTCATGAAGGCATTTTCATCCATGAACATAGGATTATTTGATCATATTTCTTTACCATTAACTACATACCCTCTCATGTATTCTCCAGGTGGTCATGCTGTAATATTCATTGTGGTACATCACGAATATCAAGTTGTATCTCTCCATTGGAAACTTGAATACTAGTACTTGAAAGCTAGTCCATAGAGAGAAGGCTTTCTGGTCTGTTCAAGCTCAGGGGCCTCTGGCCCTGTGCCTGAAGCACATGGTGTCTTCAGCAATGGAAACTTACTTTACACTTTTGGGTAACAATGAAAAAGAATAACAATAGCCTACAGTATTTTGGGAGACTCTTGAAGCATTGTTCTCAGACTTCCTAATGGTGTGACCCTTATATAGTTCCTTATTATGTGGTGACCACTAAGCACAAAGTTATTTTCCTTGCTAATTCATAACTATCATTTTGCTATTGTTATGAATCATAATATAAATATATGATATGTATGACATCCTATATGTGACCCCCATGAAAGGGCCATTTGACCACCAAAGGAGTCATTACCCACAGGTTGAAAACTGCTGCTCTTGAACAACTCTGACCAAATCTCGAACGTGGGTTTTTCCTGTATGATGTTGGGTTTTTGCTAGGTGGTCTTTTGCTTTGGAAAGAAGAAGGTAATATTTTGAACAGCTCTAGTTTCCAACTCAGTATTTATACTCATTTGTTTTTTCTCTTTTAAATCTGCAACACTGTCATTCAATGTATCCTGGTCCTCCATATTTTATGGGAAAGAATGAATAAAGAAAACAATGAGGTTGCACAACTAGAAAAGTTTTGACTTGTCAGTCTCATCCAATAAGTCTTAAAACCATGATTTTAAGCAGAACAGATTCTATACCATGTTGAATAAAGGAAATACAGAAGAAACAGGGATGAATGTTTGCAACCCAAGCTCTTCTAGGAAATCAAAATGAAGCACTCAGAATGAACTCAATGTAACTGAAGTAATAGTTTGACATCTTTTAAATTTATATGTAAGTCAAATGTTATGGGAATATAAGAGAGGGTGATATTAGATTAGCTGATGAGTTTGACGATAGCATCATTCAGAAAGTAATATTTAGTTTTGATTTTAGAAGATATGGGCAATTTGAAGCAGGTTTATCTCTAAGACACTTTGGGAGATACAGGTGATATTTTGTTGCTGTGGGATGAACAAATTCTCAACTGGGAATAAAGGAAGATTTTTTCTTTATGAAACAAAGAACACTTATCCACTCAAAATGAGAAATCATATACATAAGATTTGCCATTCCTGTGTATATACTAGGAGAGCATTTTGTTATCACATGCTATACTCTATTAAAGAGTACCTTAAATGCAACTTTTAAAAAATTGGCATGATTCTGATGAAATGGAATACTGCCTAGTGAGTTAATAAATGTAATGATCTTAGGAAAAATCATGTACTTTATTGAGCTCTTACAATAGAATCAATTGACAAGATCTGAATAATAGTAACTTCAGCAAAGGGAAGATGCTGCAACGACGTTAAAACACCTATACAATAATCCACGATTTTTACTCACCTTTCTCATGTTTAATGAATTTTTCTTTCCCACCTTGGCGTGATAATTATATTTCCTTTTCAAGAATACTTTAAGAAAGCACTGAATCTTCAATGTTAGTAGTCTCTTGATGCCCTTATCTGTCATGTTTGGTTAGATCTTTAGTAAGAGGATATGTAAATGGAAGCAGCCTCCCGCCCAGTCATTCGGTCTCCCAGGAAGTTTTCAGGACCTTTGGGGTTAGCTACTTTATGTGCCAATGACCTCATTGCATCCCAGTGGTGCAGTGCATCATCCAAAATGCTGACATCTCTGACAGAATACACATGTTCAGTGATCCTTTATGAAGAGCTCTCTCTTGGAAGAAAAAAAAAATCAAAAAGAAAAAAAGGGAAGAGAAAAATGAAAGGACACCCACAAGCCTGGGAAGAGGATAGAGCTATTTCCTGAAAATTCATCTTGAATTCTGTGTTATAAAATGTGAAATTTATTAAGTGCATTAACAGAATGTATAGATGTTTGATATTGTTATATTACATGACCCTATCAGTTTTATATCTCTGGCACTGAAAAACAAACTCTGAGAGACACAGCAAAGGAGATCAACTGTAAAATTGAAATAATTCAAATATGTGGTGACAGTGACCAGAATTGGACTTTATCAAGACAGTGAATGAGGGTGGAGATTTACCGAGATAGAATAAATGGTAAATAAAGTCACAACTCAGGGAAGTAGCAGAGGCTCACCAACAGCTCCAGGCTATGGCAATGCTGACTTTAAGTCTCTCAGCAAAAACAATGATTCTGAAAGCACTGAAACCAAAACAAAATAAAAAGAGCTGCAATTGTCAACAGTGAGAGAACTGTTGGTCATGGGAGATAGTTAGAGTAGACAAATCATTAGGATACATAATCTAAATGCAAGTCGGTTTTCAAAGCAAGTATCATCATGGCATGAAATAACAGTATTTGTGAAGAGTTTGAATAATTAAGTGAACACCAAGTGTACCATAACAGAAGAATGAGCATATCCATTCTGGGCATAATTGGGTGGAAATACAGTGTATTTGAAGGTGGTATCAGACACTGCAAAGGAATGGCAACGTATCCAAATCTAGCACTAAATTTGGTATTGACATGGCTTGCAAATAAAGTTTAGTTTTGTATGGCAAAAAAAGAGAAAAATCTTAGATTGTCACAGATTGTTATGTCAAGATTTCTGTGGACATTTCCTATAATCAGTGGAGAAGCATGAAATGATTTTAGCTGGAGTGTTCAAGAATCAGATTTGTATTTCAAAAGTTCTAGGTTAGCAGTAGAGTTGGTTCAGTGCTGAGCTGAGTGGGGAATACAAGAGTAAAGGGAATTTGGCTGTGAGAAAAAGGAAGAGCAGTGAGCACTTCAACGAAGGGAGGACAGGGTCCAAGAACCGGCTGCCAAATACATCCCAAGGGGCTTATTAAATAAATGAAATAAATAGTTCCTGATGGTCAATAGTAAGTGCTGAGAATTTACTGTATGTGCACAGTCAACAATCACCACTCGGGCAGAGATGCCTGCCTATCCCCACATCTGGTCTCTGACTTCCTGAGGAAGAGCACAATGTAGTTTTGATTGACAGAAGAAAAGAAAAGAAGAGCAAAACAAAACAGCAATGAAATAAAACAACTAGTCAAAGTAGTATACCTTTCTTCGGACTCAGTCACACAATGCAAGTTCAATAAATAGCTGTTGGAATAGCCAATCATTTTACTAAATCTACCTCTCTTTTCCTTGTCTCTCTGTATCTCCATCTCTGTCTCTCTCTCCATCTCTCTTTCTCTGATGTGGATTTAAAGCCAAAGAGTTTCTTGGGTGCTTGAGAGTAGCAGCATTATTGAGCATTACATGACAAATGATAATTAGATGCAATTGTTTCAAAGAGGAGTGGTATTGCTATTTTCTCTGAAATTAGACTGCCTCCAGCAGGAATGCTAGTTAAGACCCAAGAATGAACAAGAGTTGAAAAACTCATGATGTATGTCAAACCCAAATCTCAGGAACTTCTAAAACTCACAAAATCTAGACAGCATCTCCCAAACATTTTACAATCAGTAACAATTTCTGGGAGGAGAGACTCTTCTCCCAACAAGCTGACCATAAATTATGTAAAATAAGCTGGAGAAACAGCTCCTGTCTGTGTTGTAATTTAAGTTGCTTCAGCTGATTTGCAATAACACCCCACCTGTACTTCTGTAAGCAAGTGTAATGACCCATTAGTGGAATCATTTATTTGGTCGGTCATTACTACGTTTTCTATATTGGCTTGATTCTCTCATGACCTCACTCAGAGTAAGGACTTGAGAGCCAAACCCAAGAACTGCTAATGTTAGGTTTATTGAATTATGACAAAGAAGGGGGAAGAAGGAGGAGGAGGAGAAATAAGCTACTTAGCGCTATCAACAACATGTTAATTAAAATTGAAGGAAAGGGAAGGCAAATATTACAAAATAACATGTAAAACTATCAACTGGAATACTAGATAAGATTGAAGCAGCAATAGATATTATGATTTGAAAAGATGAAAGTATATGAAATTGAAGTGGAAACCTTAGCTGTAGACTAATCATTTCTTAAATTTAATATACATAAAAGCAATACAGTTGATAAATCTGTCTTGAGAGAAGGAAATGGAATAAAGGACAAATATTTAATGGAGATAGCAAACAGTTGTTACTTTTTAACCTAATGAAAAACAAGCATCAATGAAGAGAAAGAAGTAATACAGGGAGAAATGGAAATTGTTTTTAATTAAAATCTTCCCTGACATGAAAGTCAATATTTAGTAATTCTAAAGTTAATATTAGGAACATTTATTAGAAACTGGTTTTGATTCTTTACTTTGGCTCTATTTTCCAGGGTTATTTCAAAATAAATATGGAAATGTCTCACTTTTTCTCTAGTATTTTGCCATTTCTTAAATCCCTATATGGCGAATAGGTGATTAATGCCCCCATCCCCCTTTACACATTACATCACATGCTGAGGACTCATTAAGATCAGTAAATATGGAATCCAGGAATAAATTCCAATACAAAAGATCAGACTCCAAATCTGAAAAAAAATGCTGGGAGAAATGTTACAAAGTATTTCAACCTAATTTATTTCTGGTGAGCAACACTATCTCATTGTACTGATATTAAAATCTAGGCACTTAACAGTCAGAAACTTTTATATATGTGGAGAAAATTCCACTGCAATGTCTTAGCTATTTCCCCATCCAATTATCCTGTTACAAATCACAAATTTCTTCCAATACACCTTTAAATTTTTGTCTACTAAATTTGATATTGTGTGTTTTATTAATTTAATTTACTTGAAATTTTGGAGCCCAACTTGTCATATTTTCCTTATAATATTGTAATATATTTATACAATATTTTAATCATAGAGTGACAGTATGATCATTTCAGTAGACTTTTAATAAAAATTCAATTTGTTATTGATCTATATTATTATTATGTATTGTTGAAATTCACAGAGTAGACGCTTAGTAAAAGAAAATCCTTCGACTTCCATTCCTGAATTTGTTTATAAGCACTCAACATTTAATGCCAAATAATGTGACTATTGAACTGCTGTCTTGACATATTTATTTTGTAAAATAATGTATTGCTGGTAGTTGTGGCTACATAAAAGTAGAACATGTTTCACTTGGATTCATGATCATAGATGTGACAACAAATAATAGACTAGTTTCTATCACAATATATTTAACTCTCTAAGCCTGATTCGTGGAATGTGATCTTTGGAGACAATGTTACCAAATATGATCATGCAAGTAATAAGTAAAATATATTAGTAATTACTATATAATGGATCATAGTAACTGTTTAGAACGTAAGTAGATACAAAATTCAGCAAAGATGTTCAGGATTTAATTTTAATAGAGAATGAAAGTATGAATATCAAGCACTGCTACTTTAAGTAAGTGTGACAAGAACCAAAATTATGTAAATATCAATTTCTTTATCATTTTCAGTGGAATTAACTTTTTCGTAATGATATTTGAGGAGTAGTTTCATTAATATATGAAAAACATATGACTAGCCAGTGAATGATGTGTTTATGTATGTAAGTTTTTCTTTATATAGGAAAATTGCCTGTAATGTGTGTTGTACTGCAACAAACATCATGTATTCTATTTACTTATTTGTGTATATTAAACTGTACTTTGTTAAGAATCTCACACACATGGAATTCTCAAAAAGCATGGTAAATAATAGGTATATGTTTATACGCAGAACTGGAAGATAGAACTTCAGCCCAGGTAAGCTCATCCATACAGATTACTTCAATATCTGCCATATTATTATTATTGTTATTATTATTATTATTATTATTATTATTTGTTGGCTGATTGATGGTTGACTTGATGTGATGCTTTGCCTTCTCAATCAACATCCTAGAGATATCTAAGCTGGATATTTTATGTGTTTCATTTGATAATGCTTTGCTATCAGGTGCTTTATTGATCTATTCTTGCTTTTTTTTGATGTATCACTACAAGATTAATAAACTCTTCCATTTAAAATCAAAATAACAAAATTCAAACAAACAATAAAATACAAGTCACATGTGCACCATGACACTGAAAGCAAGATTTAACAGTTTTAAAAGTAAAATAATTCCCACCAATTACTTCCAAACCATAATGCTTTTTCCAGTGAAATCTTACATTATTAACAATTTAGACAATTGCCATCATAGACAACTGCCTTCATCCAGTAGCTGATGGAAGCAGAAGCAGAGATTCACAGCTAAGCACTGACCTGAACTCCTAGAATCCAGTTGTACAGAGGGAGGAGTAATGAGCAAATGCATCAAGACTATGCTGGGGAGACACAGAAAAACAGATGACCTGAGAAAGTGGGAGATCACAGGCCCCAATCTGACAGCTGGGGAATCAGCACAAATCTAAAACAGGTCTCTTGAACATGATATCAGCTGGGTGGTTTGGGTAGTCTATGGAGCATCAGGCAATGAAACCAGTATAGAGGGATACTCTCAGCCTAGATACATGGAGGAGACCTTAGTTCCTGCCCCAAATGATGTGACAGATTTTGACGATTCCCCATGGTGTAGGATGGGGGGACAGTGGGGCAGAATGGAAGGGAGGGAGAAGGAACTGGAATGAGTGTGTAAAATAAGATGTTTTTTTTTTTTGGTTTTTACGAGACAGAGTTTCTCTGTATTGTTTCAGAGGCTATCGGTCCAGCCTGGCCTCGAACGCACAAAGATCCGCCTGCCTCTGCCTCCCGAGTGCTGGGATTAAAGGCGTGCGCCACCACCGCCCGGCTAATAAGATGGTTTTTATTAAGTAATAATTAATTAATAAACCAACTGTGAAGCATAGAAAGAACACAAATGTTCGAATGTTGTTTACAAGTTTCACATTACCAAACTAGGGAGACTTAATTTAAACTTTCAATGCTTAACACAGAAGAATTCTGATATATGACCAGATTTTCAAATCAATGGAAATGAAATATTTGAAAGATTGTGGCTGCTAGCCTTTCAAAGACTGTCAAAATAGTTCAAACATAACAAGACAGCTTTGCCAGTATTGCTAGAAAAAATTACTATGCATTAAAAACATCATCTTATTATTATACCCTTCCTCAAACCATAAAAATAGCTGGATAAAGTAAATTACAAAATTTAGTGTTGCAGTTAATCACTATAATTTATTTTTAAAAGCTGCACTGATATGCACACTGAATATTCTAGCTTCTAGATTTTGTTTCCATAAGGAAAACTAATTATATTACAACAAAAGCAACCTCTATAGTTGTTCATAGCAGACAAAATGGACTAAAAGTTCATTACTGAGTCAGTGAAGAAATTGTGTTACATTATTGCTTTAGCATACTTCTTCAAAATAGTTGAAAAAGATAGTTTTATAAACACAAAACATAACAATTACACAGGTAAATCCTAAAGTGATTATTTGAGGTGATACAAGAAAACCTGTATTATTTAATACATATACAATTTCAGAGAAATTGACATTGTTGTGACAGGTTCATTCTTTGTGAGGAAAGTTTTGACTACAAGAACGTGAAGGAATTCTATATCATCAGTGGTTTCATTACTATATACATGTGCCAAATGAATTAACCATATTATTCAAGAGTAATTGAGTAATTACATGTAAATTATACATCCATAAATTCATGTATTATATGAATAAAACTTCAAAACATCTGGTAGTGGATCAGTATTTATCCCTAGTACATGAATGGACTTTGGGATCCCACTCCACACAGAGGGATAATCTCTAAGCCTAGACACAGTGGAGAGGGTCTAGGTCCTGCTGCAAATGTGACAGACTTTGAAGATCCCCCATGGAAGGCCTCATCATCCCTGGGGAGCAGAAAAAGTATGGAATAGGGGTCAATGGGGGTAGGGGAAAAGGAGCAGGAGAGGGAACCAGGATTGACATGTAAAAGAAACTTGTTCCTAGCTTAAATAAAAAGGGAAAAATAACAAAAACATTGGACATGTCAAACAACAATTTAAAATGTGTAAAAAATATTAATGAGATAGGAAACTGCTTCCAGGGAATAACTAAGAATGTAGGATAAGAAAATTAGAAATGTGAAAATAGGCTTACATGATGGCTTGGTGAGTATGCTCCTTGTTGTGCACATGTGAAGACTTGTTTTGGATTACACAGACACTGCAGCAAACATTTGTAATTCAAGTGCTCCTAAGAGAAGATAAGAAGCAGAATCAAAAGCATACATGGAATCTATACTTTATCATGTCTGGCAGATACTGTGGGAAAAACAAGAAAATCCACCTGAAAGTAATTAAAAGGTAATAATAGTTGAGATTATCGATTCAAACACAATGGCAACAATGCATTCATAAACACACTTTAACTTGCATGCCCACATGCAAATAATACCTGAAATATAAAACCCACAGTGATAAAATGGCAGTAATGAAGTACTGACTATACCTATGTGCATATGAGCATATTTGTGTATATGTGTAGGCAAATATTGAATAGAAACATACAGTTATTTATATTTTACATGTCTAACACATAGAGATATACAGATATGTATGTCAGTATATATAAATACACAGGCTATAATTTTTCATAAATAAAGAAATATATGTCTTCACATCCAAACAAAACATGATGATATGTGTAGCCCTACCAAGTTGAATCCCTAAGTAGTATGTATAGACTCAAAATACTATAAATACAATTAAACATAAAAGCAAAACAGATGAAATAAATTGCAGGATATTAAAATACACCAAGAACATTCTTCTTATAAAAACTGTCCCCAATAGGGAAGAGAGAGATAACACAGTGGTTAATAGTCTACTATTAACCTCATTAGGTGATTCAAAATCATCTTAAGCTCCAGTCTCAGGTGACCTGATGGCCTTTTATGCTTTCATCATGCACCAGTACATATAGCCGTGCTTTCCCAGAAACACACACACAAACACACACACACACACACACACACACACACAGAGAGAGAGAGAGAGAGAGAGAGAGAGAGAGAAATACAAATCAATAAAAACTAGTCTTTGAAACTACTCATAAGTCAGTTAAATGATACCCAAATGAATAAGAAGAAATATTCTCTAACTTCATTTACTACAGCCTATATTATCATATAAAAATAAAAGAGAAATATTTATATTTCAGGATGAAAATTTGAAAACTTGCTAATATTAAAACATTAAAATTAAAGGTAACAATGAAGGACCAACGGTAATAAATTATAATGTAAAGGACTTAAGTTTTCACCATTTAAAATGTTTTCTGTAAATCTGTGTATTAAAATACAAGTGTTATAGTATTCAAATTTATGGATCTGAAACTGGTATACAGGAGAGAGTTCCAGGACAGCCTCCAAAGTCACAGAGAAACCCTGTCTCAAAAAACCAAAAAACAAACCAAACAAAACAAAAAACATATTTGAAAATATAATCTGAATTAGCAAGTTATAAACAATTAATCACTGATGTATTATTGTCTGAATTTTTTTCTGTATCAAGCAATAATTACTTGTTGCATGTACAAGGTTTCCAATGAGCCAAAATTCATTGACTCAAGAGGTATGTAATAATAAAATATAAAATTCTTTGTCTTTCCTTGTGATTGCTAAGTTCTGATATTAATTTACATTGTACAGTTTTATTTCAGATAGTTATTTGAACATTTATTGAAATCGAAAGATTATGATGCATTGTTTCATAAGATTCATACAGGAACAACAGAAATTTATACTAATTTCTACACTGCTTTATTGTTGGCATTTGCTATAAATATCATGCTTCCTCCTTTTTTTTCTTTCTCTATTACTCTCATATGTTTAGTGGTATGCAAGAATGTGGCTGCCCTGTTGTGCAGGCCTGAAAGAAACCATCTGGAGACAGGTATATCACAAATTTCATTCATATCCCTAGAGTGACAAATCGTATAATACCTTTTACTTTTGGTCTTGAGAAAAAAAAATGAGTTCAAACCATTTCACCGAGTCTCTCTTCATTCAAAAAGGATGGAATAGAGTTGAAGGAGGCTGTGTTATCCACATTTAAATATAGATGCATTGACTTACACCAGCAAATATACTGACTCATTTGTAATGTTCGGCCCATGCTTCTCATATGGTTATCTTTGTGCACGTGTCAAGAGCAATTCATATCCATTTTGACAAGCTTCCAGTTCACAGCACACCATTATTAAAAAGTCAGCAAGCTGCACCTTAATATGTGTACATTATAGTACTGTACCTTTGACCAGAAAGGCTAGTTCTGTCAAGCTACTGAGAGTTGGGATAATGAAAAGCTCATCAATGGGTGAGTTTCCATGCTTTAGCAAAATGAATGTGCCACTGAGAGCCACTTGGAAACTTGACCACATCTGCTATATCAACTTAAAAGTATCAAAAACAGATGCTTTGAAACTGAGAGGTATAGTTGTTCACTGTTTTAAGTCAAGACAGAACTTTTTATAGTATTTAACAATGTTTTAGTACAGCTACCCAACTTGATGGGGGAAGTCCTGTGTATATGTCAATAAAGCACTGTTGGGCCAATAGGGAAGCAAGATAGGTGGGACTAAGAGTCCAGGAGGATTCAGGGTAGGAGAAACACAGAAAGTCCGGGCTTCCTACCCCATGGTAGGAAAGCCTGGAAATTTCTCCGGTAAGAGAAATATTTAGATTAACAATTATGGGGTAAATACTTAAGTCAGAGCTAGCCAGTAAGAAACAATTAAGGCCAACAGCTTCATAATTAGTATAGCCTCCTGTGTGTTTATTTGGGATTGACGCGGCTCTGAAACCAGGCTTGCAGGAAGGCTTTCTCTTTACACAACTTTAATTTACTTCAGTAGTGTCATTCCATAATGACAGTTACAGTTTCGAAAATTTGGATACTTGCACATAGGTAAGTAACCACTGAAAAATTGTATAAAAAGTTAATGCCAACTTATTCACCTTACAATAAAGGATTCAATGTAATGTTAAGGGGAGTGCCAGAGATGTCACTAGTAAACACAAATTGAGAATTCTTCCTCCTCCTTTGTCCCCTGGGTGACAAGAATAGGAAGCTAACAATACAAAATGAAAATCTTTATTATTAGCAGTATCTATCTGATTTAATCTAGAGTTGCAGTCACTTAGACTGATACACAGTAACATAAAATGATTGTGGAAGGACAGTGTACTGAAAACAATGTAATATAAACAAGAAGTTTAGTTGATTTACATTATTTCTAAAAATATTATTCAGGAAATAAGAAAATTATGGATCATTGTATTTTCCATTTTGCACTCTAAAACAATGCTGAAAACCATCTAAAATCAATTTTCAAATACAACTTTACAAAAAATACTTGTATAAAACAAAAAAAATAAATCAGTAATTTAAACAGATATCCCCAACTCTTCCCTCTGCCACAGAGCTCAGGGAACAAATTACTTTGCATGAAATATTCAAAGAAAAATAATAAACTCTCAAGCATCCCTCTTAGGAACTCAGGGCAGGAAAACAAGGTACTAGTTTTAATCAGTCTGCAATTCAGAAAATTAAATTGAATCTTGAAGGGAAATTTGTATACATACTGCACCAAACACTAGTTGTTTGACTACCAACTGCATCATTCATGAGGCCTGTGTTCTTGAGGTTATAGATTTACTGTATAACTGGTTCTTGATCATTATCTTGTTTCTCATTTAGATTTTGAACAGTACTTGAAAACAGAAGTTTGAGTTGCTAACTTTCTGGTTTTATTGTTTTCAGTGTCAATGTCATCCTAAAACATGAGCCCTTTCATCATACAGTATTAATGAAGTGAGGGAAAAGAGAATTTCCCTGGACAACTTTTCAGATGTCAAGCCTATTAAATTACATTAAAATTGACTTTAGGGGCCATAAACAACCTGTATATACTAAAATTATGCTGATCACAGATTTGCTCAGGTATTATTGAGAGGTGATTTCCATGTGCACTGGAGGGTGCAACTTAAGGACATTATCTCTGAAGCATGGACATTGCAAACATATCAGTTATAGTCAGGACTACACAGATGACTTAACTGGCAACACTCAGCTAAAGTCGCTGCAACTCATCATCTGTGAGTGGAGAAAACATAGAAATGGAAGAAGCCAGCAATTTCTTGATTGTTTGTTTAGCATCCATTTATTTTTGTATTTTCATTTGGATATCTAATGCTGATAAAATAATATAAATATTATTTTAAATACTATATATTCATATTTTATAATGAATAAGCATGCAATCACTATTGTTAATGACTATTTTTATAAGTAACTTGCCTTAAATATCTGTCCATATGTGTCTATGTATATATATACATATGCACTCTATCAATGAGCTTAATCTCTATGCCCACACAGACAGTATGCTACAAGAAAAGCTACTGTTAATAGTTGTATAAACTACCCATTTTCTTTTTATTATTTATTTTTGTATTTTAATTCATATTAATAGTTGATAAAAACTAAGATGCAAGAATAGGCATATTGATAACAACATAGGAATTTTGAGTTCAATGATAAATAGAGTGCTACCAAGGGGTTAATTATTACAAAGAAGTTCAGGATTGACACGGTAGATATTTTTCAGGACAGCTTATTGGTATTATTTTTACATGTATTTTGAAATTTCCATTCACAAGTACTATAAACACAATTCTCTTTACCTCCTATCCCACTCCTTGATCAAACCCTTCCTGTGTCCCCTCTGCAAAGCCACTCATTCTCAAATTCCTGACCAAGAACTCATCTTTTGATATCCTTGCTAAAAGTGTATGTATGTGCTCACAACAGTCATTCCATTTAGTGTTGTGCATATGCTTTTAGCCCAAACACTCATGTTTTATACTTGGAGAAAACTGATTCTCCCTCTCTCAGAATCCATTGATTGCCTGGAGTTTTTCCTGTAGGGTAGGAACCTTGTGAGATTTCCCTCATCTGTGTTAACTTCTCATTTGGTGAAATGATTTGTGCAAGTCTTGTTTAGCTAGCCATATTGTTGAGATTTATGGGACGAGCATCTTTGTAATATACAGAAGATACTTTGTCAGAGTAATAAGAATTGTGGTTTTCTGCTCCCACATTTCTAACCCACTTTCCCACAGTTCCTTGTTCATATCGGGCTCCCTACAGACTCATTCTCTCTGCATTGGGACCAATTATGAATTTCTATAAATTTCTTCATCAGTTACAAAAACATTTTTTGATTAAGTATGAGGAAAACACATACTTGTGCGTGTAAGGGTACATATTTACAATGCAGTCTGAAATCTGAAATCATGCAGGTTTAAGAAAGCAGCAGGGATAAGTTCTCCTCCAATGTCCATGACTTCAGTAGACATGGGGAGGTGTTTTTTGATCTACTGTATCATATATTAATTTTCTTCATGCTGAGTAGACCCTAAGCACAATTAGAGACCTTGCCTACTCAGAAGATACGAATGACATTATTGCATTATTTTGAGTATTTTACCAGAATGGTGATTGCTGTCTTTTATAAAGATTCAAGATGGATAGAACTATTATTTTCATTTCTCCTTCAGTAGCTTATATAGCAATGAACACTAGATTTCAGGGAAAAAACTTCCAGTTAAGTTCAAGCTTTAAATCCTATCTGAGGGGTATGATATCTCAACAAATATGTTCTTACATTCTACTTATGTGAGGCAACCAAGGGTGATGGAACTAACCTATATTATGGGAATTTCTGGTATTTCCTTATCCAGCAATTCAAAGGGAAGTTTCCCAAAGCCTGATGCTGTTTTTTTTTAATTTTATTTTAATTTTAAATAGCTTGTTTTACATGTCAATCCCAGTTCCCTCTCTCTCTCCTCCTCCAACACCCTCCCACCATCCCCCCGCCACCCCCCACCCTATTGCCAATTCCTTCCTCATAGGGGATATCTAGAGTCTATCATTTCACTCAGGGTAGGGTCTAGGCGCTTCCCTAAGAGTCCAGGCAGAGAGAGCAACCCTCTTTGTGTTATGGACACAGGATGTCTGTTAGTATTCGAGGGATAAACACTGATCCACTACTCAGGACCCCATAGGTAGCCCAGGTCTCCTCATTGACTCTCACATTCAGGGGTTCTGGATCGGTCCCATGCCAGCCTCCCAACTGTCGGTCTGGGATCCAAGAGCTCTCCCCTGTTCGAATCAGCTGTCTCTGCTGGTTTTGCCAGCCCATTCTTTGCCAATTTGCTCATTGCTCCTCTCTCTCTGTCACTGTGTTCCTTGGGTTCTGTTCAGTATTTAACTGTGGGTGTTTGCCTCTGCTTTCATCAGTCACTGGATGAAGGCTCCAGGATGGTTATAGACATCAAGTTCACCATCAGGAATGGGCATTCGAGGTGGTCTCTACACTATTGCTTAGCTTGACAATTGGTGTCATCACTTTAGATCACTAGAGGTCACAATGATGCCTGAGCTGTCTTCTAACCTATGATTTCATCTTCCCCCCAACCTACACCCCCAGTCAACCTTCCTGTTCCCCCATGACCTACTCTCTCTTCCTCTTCTCCCCCTCTCTATTTCACAGCTCCCCCTCCCCCCTACTCCTTGCCATGTTCCCCATCTGTTCAGAGGATCTTGCCTCATTTCTCTTCTCTTGGGTACCATGCATATCTTTTATGTTCTTTCCTGTTTCCCAGACTCTCTGTCAGTGGAAGTGCAGATTGGCATTTTCCTGATCCATGTCTAAAATCCATATATGAGTGAGTACATACCATGTTTGTCTTTTTGTGACTGGGTTACCTCATTCAGGATGGTTTCTTCCAGTGCTATCCATTTACCTGTGAATTTCAAGATTCCATTGTTTTTTTTTCTGCTGAGTAATACTCCATTGTGTAAATGTACCACATTATCTCTATCCACTGATTGAGGGGCATCTAGGCTGCTTCCTGGTTCTGGCTATTACAAATAATTCTGCTATGAACATAGTGGAACAGATGCCCTTGTTGTATGAATTTGCCTCCTTTGGATATATGCCTCAGAGTGGAATTGCTGGGTCTTGTGGTAGATTGATTCCCATTTTCCTGAATAATCTCCATACTGCTTTCCAAAGTGGCTGTATGAGTTGGCACTCTCACCAGCAGTAGAGGAGTGTTCCCCTTTTACCACATCCTCTCCAGCATAAGTTGTAGTTGGTGTTTTTGATTTTAGCCATTCTGACAGGAGTAAGATGGTATCTCAGTGTTGTTTTGATTTATATTTCCCTGATGGCTAAGGATGTTGAGCACTTTCTTAAGTGTCTCTTGGCCATTTTAGCCTCCTCTATTGAGAATTTTCTGTGTAGTTCTGTACCCTACTTTTTAATTGGATCCTTTGGTGTTTTGGAGACTTGCTTCTTGAGTTCTTTGTAAATTTTGGAGATTGATCCTGGAGTTTTAAACAGCCTATGTCTTGTTGAAAAGGGAGCCCCTGAGAAACAGCTACCTGACAAGGGTTAGCTCTTGAATCCCAGGCTGATGCCTGGGAATCCAGCATGGGACTGATCAAGACCCCCTGAATGTGGGTGTCAGTGAGGAGGCCTAGGTAATCTATTGAGCCTTTGGTAGTAGATCAGTATTTATCCCGGGTATACAAATGGACTTTGGATTCCCATCCAACAATGTGAGATGCACTCTCATCCTGAACTCTTGGGGGAGGGTCTAGTTCCTGCCCTGAATGAAATGACAGACTATGGACACCCCCAAGAAGGGCCTCACCCTCCCTGGGGAAATGAGGGTATATTGGGGGGTTGGTGGGAGGACACGGGAGGAGGGGAAGGAAATGGAGAGGGACCTGGAATTGACATGTGAAGCAACCTTGTTTCTAATTTAAATTTAAATTTGAAAACAAATAATAATAAAAAAGAAGCAAAACTCTAAAAAAGGGGAGCATTGTCTCCACAAGTAGCATGATTTCACTTTAATTGTATTCACACATGTACACAAATACATTTATTTCTATGACACATGCATTTTTAAGAAAAATGAAATACTTCCTTATAACTTGTCTATGTTTATCTGTCCTTCATCCATTTTGACTGGGAAAGGAGAGGGAGAGAAAGAAGCCTCCATGTTTCCTTCTTTCTTCTTTAAAAGTACCTGTAAACAAGAATTTTCTAAAACTATTTTATGTACTTGATAAGAGGCAGAGAGTGTCAATAAGAAGACTGCCAGAATTTCTATGAGGCAGATCTTTAAACTGTAGGTAATCTAATGTGAAAAGACTTCATAGTTAAAATGCAGTCATCAAGGCATTTAAAAAATAACATAAATATCTCATTAAAAATGAAAGATGTGGTATGTGATTTGCATATTTAATTCATGCTAACTGGAGAATTTGATGATTTCTATTTCTCTAAGGAAGACTGTACAATAGAATTAGAAGACTGTGTTTCAAAAATAAATGGACATAATGGAATATAAAAGGGAAAACTTCTAACATATTTCTCTTAATGTTGTCCTTGATTATAAATGCTCACAGACTACACGTAATAATGTCTCTCTATCATCTACCATCTATCTCTCTGTTTGTAGGCCTGCCTGCCTGTCTCTCTCTCTCTCTCTCTCTCTCTCTCTCTCTCTCTCTCTCTCTCTTTCTGTCTCTCTCTCTCTCTTCTTCTTCTGTGTGTGTGTGCGCGTGTGCTGTGTGGCAGTGTGTGCTGTGTGTGCTGTGTGTGCTGTGTGTGCTGTGTGTGCTGTGTGTGCTATGTGTGTGTTTGCATACCCCAAATAATAGAAACAAACACACAGCACACACACACACAACCAGAGGCTAGAGGAGGCTGTTGAAAGCCCTTCTATAACAATATTTCTTTACTCCATTTAATTGTGTTTCTGACTCAGCCAGTCTTTCCATGTGCACTAATGTAATGGCCAGTGATCCCTAATGATTTTCTTCTCTAAATTTATCACAGTGCTGATCCAGTCTCATTTGACATGTATTTTTTCCTGAAGTGCTGAAAATTGAACTGAGGTTCTGTGCAATAAGCACATTTACATACTGAAACATATCCCCATCCCATCATTTGATCCTATTTTATTTCATTATTAAAGAAAGCATTATCTCTTTTTTGAGAAAATTATCTGCTGTGCACTTTAATATGAACTATGGGGAACATACCTATCTATCTAAGTACTGATTTTATATCAGTGGCTGAATTCACTGAGAATTCTAAAAGATAATTTACCAAACATAGGGGGAATATGATAGTTGATATTGGATCCACCTTAAACACTAAGAATAGTAATTATACAATATTAAAGAATTGAAGTTGGACTCCTGTTGGGGCCTAGTCCCCACAGGGTTTCTGAGCTATTTGTCAGCTGATAGCCATAGGTGCATCCTGTTTTCTAGTCCTGGCTTACTGCCCTGACATAGACCCACAGACATCAACATCTAGCATGAGGAAAACATGCTTTCTTCCAACTGGGGTTTCTCTACTGTGTTGTAAGACTATATATAAGACTACTCCCTCCTAAAAATGAGAGACCTCTTAGCACTGGCAAAATAAAGACACTTCTTAGTACAAACAAAGGGGCATCTAGTCTTTCTTTTCCTGATATCTTGGATTAGCTTGTGGCACAGGAATTGCAATTGGAGATTCCACCAAGTTCTAGAGAGACTTGGAAAGACTGGGAAAGATAGGCCAGAAAGAATACCCAGGAGAGGAGAGACCCAAGAAAGAAAAGAATTAAAAACAGGTACCTCAACTTCTAATAGTAAAATTAAATGATCAAATCCCCAGGCTTTTGCTTGAGAGATCACCTTCTAAGGTAAGGTGTATTAAATTAAACTCCAGCCTTTTGCCTGATCCATTGAGTTCAGGAAAGTAAAGGGAAACTGAGAGATGGCCCTCAAAGGCTGGCCAGCAAGTAAGGCAATGAGGGTGTATTGGAAAGCGGTACCAAGTTAGGCATACCAGATTAAATTTCTAGGCCTTTGCCTGCAAGGTCAGGAAAGAATTGGAAGCCTGAGAGATTGCCCTCTGTTGGAGGGTGGATTGAGTAAATCTTAAGGCTTTTGCCTGAAAGATCATCCTCAGTTGGAGGAAAGATTGAAAATAGGTAAATTGAAAACTAGTAACACTTAGTAAATGAGGTACTGGTATTAAGTGAAAGAAAAGAAAAAGGTAAAAGTATATGGAATGGAAAATACATGGAGAGTCTGGATACTGTGTGCTGTCGAGTTGTCTTTAAACTGTTTACTTGCTAAGAAAGGAACAAACACTACTAAAAGATATTTGGTAACCAATGCTGCTGAAATAATCCAACTTACATATTTTGAAAATGATTTGACTTCTAAATTTAAATATAAGGACAGGTTACTTGGGAAAATATTTCTGCTTTTGTTTCCACAGAAAATAAAAAGCTGTGGGTTCCTTCCATAATAGTATGGTTTGATGAAACAAGACCTCCGGAAGCAGTGGCCCAAGTGATTCAACATCTAAAATAGCTAAGATGATGCATACATACAAACCCCAAAAATAAGGATTTATAAAGGTTTCAAAGGTTTGTCATGATCCCCCTATGAACAGCACCCCTTAACAGCAGGAATTAGTTTGGAAAGAATGATGCCCACATTCCCAAATATTTTTTATAAATGTTTGTTTGCATTTATACAGGGTTGGTTATTGATACAAATTTAAGGTCAATTTTGTCAGTAATCTCTAAAAACTTTTTACAAGGAGTGGGTATGGTTGTAGCACCTGAGAAAAATAGCAAAAGCCTATATAGCATAGCCTGAGAGCCAAAGAAATCTGTATAAAAGTTTCTATAGAGTAGCAAACAGTTAAAACAAAATTTCAAAAAATAAAAAAGGGGGAGATGTTGAAGCCTAGCCTCCACAAGGTCTTTGAGTTATTTGTCAGCTGATATCCACAGGTGCATACTGTTTTCTAGTCCTGGCTTACTGCCCCCACATTGCCCCACTGACATCAACATCCAGCATGAGGAAAACATGTTCTCTTCTACCTGGGGTTTTTCTACTGTGTTGTAAGACTATATGTAAGACTACTCCCTTCTACAAGAGAGAGAACTCTTAGAAATGGCAAAATAAAAACACTTCTTAGTACAAACAGCTAGTTATCTGATCTTTCTTTTCCTGATATCTTGGATTAGTTGCTTGTTGTGCGGGGGCCGAAGACTCCTAGCTATGGAATATTCAGCACTGTCTCAGATCATATTAATATAATTGATGTATGTAATAAAATAATGAATTTTATATAAATAAAAATTGAAGTCAAATGCATGTCACAAACAAAGACAAACTAAAATATAAGAATATATACATACCTGTACTCCTTTAAGTTTTATACTTGAGAAAAATACATTGCTGTTGTTGTGTGTAAGAACTCAAACTTAGAGGGAAATGATAGCCAGTAATTATTCTTGGAATTTTAACATACATTTAATCTTTTTCAAAAAGTACAATTTGCCCCCATATGTTAAGATTTAAAGTTTTTTATGTGCTAAAATTAACTAGAATACAAGAACAACAATGAAGAACCAGAAATGTAATCGAGACTTACTACTAAATATGACACAATTTATTTCATAAATGTCTTACAAATTGTTCGAAGTAATTGAAGTGACTTTTAATATTAATTGAATGTTTATAAACTGAACTGATTTATATTTTATAAATCATCTAGAATGGTCCGATGTTATATGGATTATCACAATGCTAAATATGGGGAAGAGAATTATATGGTTTACTTAGAGTAAACAGCATATTCAGCAACATTCCTGTGAATAAAATCATGCTTTATGAGACTTCTAGCCTTTTCCGTAGAAAAGGAACATGAAATACAGTTTATGAAATAACAGTAAATATGTTATCTTGAAGAAAACATTAATTATAAAAGCACCCCATATGTGTTCATTTTAGAAATATTTATTTCCTTTCTGCTTCTTTATCTTTACAAATTCGAAGTATTAAGAGCTTGAGATTCTGTTATTCTTCATCAGCAAATGCCATCATTGTTGACAGATATACAATTAGAATATAATAAGTGTGTGAGTGGAATAATTAAGCTATGAATAAATGAGTTTTCAATTTTAAAAACTTGATAAGAATTCCTATTTTCTAAGGCTTGCTTTCCATTACAACTCTTAATTTGAAGACTGGCTTGTTACACATGTGAATTAAAATTAAATAAAGGGAAACACATATAAACATTCAAACAGATTCACATGCATATTATATATATGAAGAAGAGAGAAGCATAGAAAAAGAAACTTTAATGTTAATATTGTTAAATATCCCTAACAAAACTTCTTGTTAAAAATTTCCTACTGGTATTTATAAAATGAGGCATGGTATTAGGATCTTAGATTTTGGGGAAAATAAAGCCAATTTAAAAGATTGTGACAGACTGTTATTGATTGAATAAATTCAAAAATCTAGTGAAGCTAAAAAAAACTCCCCAATATCAGAACTTTATCAACAATAAAAGTATTTATCCCCAAATAGTTTGATAGTAAGAACAAATTATAATGATTTTGCACTTGGTATAATGGTTAATTATAGGGAGATAATGTATATATGCAGAAAAGTCAAGCCTTTACTATTTATACTAAGATAAAGTAGAGTGATAAATAACAACTTTACACCAAAGCAAGGTATCATAAAATATTTTGACACTAGAAATTCTAATTTACTTACCAAGGACTTGGTTTAGTGTTTGAAGGTCCTATGGACACAAATTTCACTTGGCTGGTCTTCGTGAACACAAAAGGTCCTTTTCTCTTCAGATATTATCTTCACTGTACTTGGAATTTATAGATTACATGGAACAAAAATCACTGAGAAAAAACTCCTCAGCTGTGATAAAATTTGGATGTGTTGGAATTTTACAAAATCAATTACAGCATTATAAAATTCATAAGCACCAGAAACTCTGTGGGTATCAGATGACAAAATTTGATTTAATTTCAGGAGTACAGAAATATTCTTATCTTACTGAAATACAATGATCTCATTACAGAGTATACTGTACTGCAGAAGACAAGTTGTGTGTCAAGATAATTTCGTCAAAAAAGCAATACTAGACCAGGAAATTTTATTGTGTGTCAAACTGGGCTATTGATAGTTTCATCCATATTGACCATGTACAATTTTTAAAACAGCTATCCTTCCATTTAGGAATATGTGATTAAAATGCCAATCCTTCTTCTAATTACATTCTACCATTTAGAGGCTCACTCTATCATATATGGCACATTTCATCAGAATCTGACTTGGACACAGGTGAGGACAACCTATTCCTTTCTAAAGTTATTTTTATCTTATCTATGAACAACACTTTTCCAGTGTATATATGTATATGTGTGAGTACTCAAAAGCTGTTATATAATACATATTAAATATATTTTATTCAGTACATATGTATATGCTACATGTACATATACACATTATATGCATAAATACTCAAAATGTATTAGTTATTTTATAGATACATATTTCAAGAACAATATATTTTGAGATTTGATTATCTATTTAGCTATTTTCTTGAGATGATGAAAATAAAACCCCAAAATAATATTTAAAAAGGGTCACAGTTTGTGAGTCATATGCAAGGCTCATAATAAATAAAAGAGTGTGTACTGTCAAGGGAGAATTAAAGCAATTTTCTGTCATATAATTTTCAGGGAGAAAACTTAAATAAATATAGATAATGTCTTCAAATACGAAAAATAAAATTTTTCATCATTTTCAATGTTCTTTTAAGAATTCTGTAGAAATTTTGTGAAAATATTTTAATAAAATCACTCTTTAAATTTTTACCTTCGAACAATGTGTTCAAATTAAAAACAAATCCTCTTTTGTATTTCCTTATTTTTGAATTATAATTACTTCCCACTTCCATTTCCTCCCTGCAATGTGTATCTCCCATGGACTTACTACTTTGATCCTACAAATTCAAGGCCTTTTTTTTCTCATTTGTTGTTCAACATGACCACACACATACACACATCTAACTTAATTGTATAAATAGAAGCTTGTGAATATAATTTAATTTGTTTGTATATGTTTTCAAGATTGTTTATTTAGTGTTTGATCAAGTTTAGGTGTGCTCTTTTCTAGAGAAGATCATTTCTCCTGCTCTCAGATTTTAAATTGAAAAATGAAAAAGTAAATAGACACATAAATTAAACACAATAAGTTTTGGAGAGTCACTAAAGAATAACAATAAACTTGTATTTCTTCAGGGCCACAGCCTTGGATTCCTATGTTGTTTCTTTTAATATTGGACTGCAACCTGTCAATCAAATGAATCCTTTCCTACATAAATGTCTTTTATTCAGAGTGTTCATCATACTATCACATACCCAATTAGGAAAGAACATAATTTAAATTAATATTATGAATAGAAATTATTTTATAAGTTATAAT
Source organism: Mesocricetus auratus (assembly GCF_017639785.1). Lineage (NCBI taxonomy): Eukaryota > Metazoa > Chordata > Mammalia > Rodentia > Cricetidae > Mesocricetus > Mesocricetus auratus. The sequence goes on from NW_024429190.1 coordinate 38,988,020, forward strand.
AATTGCATCATTTCCCCTTCCCTTTCCTTCTTATAACCATTTCCATATACCACTCCTTGATCTCTTTCAAAGTCATGATCTCTCTTTCTTTGTCTATAAATCCAAACGTGTGTGTATGTGTGTGTGTGTGTGTGTGTGTGTGTGTGTGTGTGTGTGTGTGTATACCACACCTGACCATTCAGTGTAATGTTGCTTATATGTATGTTTTCATGACTGACAATTTTGTTTCAGGACTGCCCATTTGCCATTTAATATCCAAATGATGTACTGGTTTTACTCTCATTATTCCTTAGTTGCCAGTAGTTCTTTGTGTAGTGTTGAGATCCCTGAACCTTAGTTGTAGGAGGTTTATTTCAATGATATCAGTTGGGATAGGTTTATCAATGCATGTGTTTTGGAGGGTTGTATTTTTCTGTAATTGTCTCCATCTATTTATAAAGAGAAGTTTCTCTGATGAGGGATGGGGACTATTCTATTGTGTGGGTATAAGGACAAATGTTTCAATGCATTTATGGATTATACTGGCTTAATAAAGTTATGTAGATTGTCCCCAAAGGTCTATGACTTCCCCAGTCCTGGGTAGCTGGTCATGTTTTCAATATCAGGCATTATTTGCCACTGCCCAGATGTTAGTTAGCTCCAAGTTATATGTGCCACTACTATATCCTTATGTCTATTGTGCCATGACAGTCATTGTGGTTCATAGGTGTTATACTTCGGGAAATCTCTTAATTTCTTTCTCATTTGGAAACTTGCATGAATGGCAAATAACGCTGAGGATGTCTCAAAAAGTCAAAATGAATCATGTCATTAACTACGTGAAAATATATGTAATACACATAAATCATTGTAAATATTGATATGTAATCTAAATTATATAATTTCCATCTAGACTGGTAATGCTCTTTCCATGAGATACAGACTATGTAACAAAAACAATGACACCAATCATGAGAAGCAATTAGTTTCAGCTTGATGGGCTTGTCCAAAGGACTCTAAAATATTACAAACTATTCCTGTTATCTTTGTTTTCTCTGCAGAGGTAGTTATTTCTGCCAAAGACATCATGTTCTTCAATCACAGAGCCAGAGGCTTTTGAACCAAAACCACCAGAGAAATTTAATAATGTGAGTATATAAGCAAAAACTCTAGAAAAACTGAGTATTCACAGAAGAGCACAAGAACATCTTGTAATAATTTAAGAATTACAAGAACAGATGCTGTGCAAATGAGGATACAAAATGAACTTGAGCAACATCATCCAGAGCCTAAAACCAAGTAAACGACAAGAAGTTGAAGATGTACATTAATGTAGGAAGTGCTTTGATTCCACATGATACTTCAAATTTGATTTTGACAATGAAAAATCACCATTGTCCAAATTCATTATGATGCATGGAAATGGTAATTTCGATGTAAATTGTCACATATGTCTAATGTTTCCTACTATGGAAAGAAAATTTTGCCAAAAATTAGTCTCCATGTCCCAAAATACTCAGTTAAAATAGATCACATAAACTTTGTAGGATATTTTCAATACATTTTAAAATCATGAGACATATTATGACTCAAAAAATATGTCTGCATAAGTGTCCATGTTTCCATATGGCATATGTGATTAAGGACTAAATGCTTGGGATATCACTCAGGAAATGGAGGAACACACTCTCAGATTCACAGATCCTTTCCTCATCCTGTCCCTCATGAAATTCCTCCTACTCTCTCATTGTGAACTTCAACTCAAAGTGTCCACATGTAGCTATACTTCCCACAGCTGCACACCTAAGCATTGTAGTTTTGTTTTGAAATTTTTACTTACATTATCAAAGCCACATAATGGATAAACTCTGTGTGCTCCATTTATTACCTAATGTGTACATCTTGTTTTTAATTTATTCATCATTGTTATTATATGATTTTAATTTATACCCAGCAAGGTTTTATTTATTAAGCCTTCATGTTTTGTATTTGCTTAAGGTAAAAGTCTCCCACTGACTGCCAAGCTGTTGTCAAACTCATGTTATTCTCTTACTCTGCCTCCCGTGTGTTATAATAAGAGGCATGGGGCAACACGTCTGACTATCTTAAACTTTGAGAAGTCCTCTATTTGGGACATAGTAAGCATATTATTTTGAATACTGGAAATCACATATACTGGTGAATGCAGGAAACTATGTCTATGAGGAAGGAGATTCTGGGGCACAAGATGTGAATATTCAGAATTAATTGGTTAAATATGGGTATTTTTCAATAATAGCAATGTTTAATTTTTTTCAAACAGTGTAATTAGTGAGAAAAATTTTTGTCAGGAAGAGAACTCAAATATTAAAAAAAATCTCTCATTAGTATCTGGTATACATCCTGTCAACTAAAGAAGACTCATTTCTTCTTTCCATTTTACAAACTTGCTATTAAAATGTATTTATAATCATTTTCTGTTTACTAAACTTGTAATTTTATTTAACAGTAGTAATTTTTATCATACTCAAAGCTTACCTTTATTTCTTCAGAGGTAAAAATGTAGTTTGGTGAGAGATATTAACATTCACTATTGCAATTTCTACTGATAATTCTAGATTTGTTTCATATTTTTATGCAAATATTTTTGTCAGTTCTATCTCAATACCAATATGTGAAAACTTATTACATCTTCAAAATAGCCATCATATCAACTCATAATAAAATCAAGTTACAACTTACTCTTTTAAAAGACAAATTTTCATCTGACTTATCATTCTATTTTCCATTTTTAATTTTTGTGAATTTGAATGAAGATCAAACAAAGATTTTTTTTACATCTGAATGATCAGTATAAACATTTAAAGTGTAAAGGTTAGCTTGTTTCTAATAGGGCAATTTGTATTTTATTTTTCATAATGAGATGCTTAAAAGATATTTTTCTGAATTTTTGTTATCTCTATTAAAAAGAATGACTTGATAATAAAGTTTTTAAAAAATGTATTCATTATATTTGTACATTTGTGTTTATATGATTTATAAAGAAGACATCTACTGTCAGCAAAGTAAATTTGTATTAACTCAGAATGTCTTTTTTCAGAAAGCTGGGAATCAATATACCTCAATATCTATCTATCTATCTCACTCTTGGACATATAATCAAATGATGCCTCATCATTCTATAAGGACACTTTCTCAATCATATTCAAATCAACTTTATAATAGCCAGAAGCTGGAAACAATCTAAATGTCCCTCAACAGAGGAATAAATTTACAAATTGTGGTACTTTTAAAGATTGGATTATTACTCATGTATCAAAAAGCAACATCATAAAATTTTAAGGCAAATAGTGGAACTAGAAAAAAACATATTGAATGAGGTAACCCAGTTGCAGAAAGATAAATATGGTGTGTATTTGCTTATATGTTGATATCTGCCAGTAAGTAATAATTATGTCCCAGTTCACAGATCCAGAGGTTTTTGGTACAGAAGAAAGGACTATGAGTTACTACTGAATCTTCCTGAGAGGATAAAATGTAATACAACTTATGGGTGGACTTGGGGCAAGAGGCATATGAATGGGAGTGTCAGGAGAGGTGGGTAAGAGGAAACTGGATTGAAAGTGGAATGTGAGGAAATATAGCTATATTTATGGGGCAGCTGAGGAATAGTATGGATGCCTAGTGCAGTGGAAACTTGTTAACATTCATAAAGGTAATCCTAATGACATCTCCAAATAATGAGGGAGAGTGAGTTCCAGTCTTCTCACCAAATGAAGCTTCAGTACTGGGACTTTGTTATATCCAATGGAGTAGCTGGCCCAAGGAGTCTCATGAAAATCCCTAAACAACTCCGTCTATTGTCAAGACAAAAGGTTGATCCTCACAAAGTTACAGCAAGTCACCACTCATTTAACATGGAAAGCTAGTGCTGGTGTCACCTCAGTACATTCACCCTATGTTGTTCTTTACTATGGAAAGGTATTCTGTAGGTTACCAAAAGAGAAACATGCATACCGCACCAGCCACAAAACCTTTGATATACAATCTGTTCTGCCTATAATATATACCAGGATATTTGTGGCCCAAAGCTTGTTGAAGTAATCCACCAGTTTCTGATTTGACATAAAGTCCTTGCAACACTACACTGGTGACTAAAAACCAGAGACTAGATTGGCCAGAGAACTAGAACAAGTACTATTGGTAGGGAAAAAAAGTATTGATAAAATGACTCCTGATGATATTCTGCTATATTCATAGAACAATGTCATACTCAGACATCATAAGAAAAACTTCTTCCATCAGAACATGGGAACAAATATGGAGACACACAGCCAGATATTACCCAGAGAGACCTTGGAACACACAGCTCTAAACTGGATGTATCTACCAAATCTCTTACCTCAGAAAAGAAGGGAGAAAGTATGTGTCAGAGTGTTGGAGAACACCAGGAGAATAAGGCCTTCTAAATCAACTATGCAAAGCACATACAAACTTAGAGACTTGGGCAGCAAGATTAGAGTTGTCACACATCTGCACTAGGTGCTGATTAGAGTTTTCAGTTTAATAATGTGATGTCAATGAATGGGTCTCTGATTCTTGTGCCTTCTCTTGTCCTTTTCCTTCTACTGGTTTGCCTTGTCCAACTTTGAGTGATCGCTTTCAGATTATCTTATATTTTATTCTGTTAAGCTTTGATGGTTTCTCTTAAAAGCCCAATGCTTCTTATGACACAAAACAGAAAAGGAGTGGGTCTGGATATAAGGGGATGTGAGGAGGAACTGGAGGAGTAGAGTGAGGGGAATAAGAAAACTTTTGTTTAGTTTTTTTCTTTTTAGAAACAATTCCACTTCCCTATCCCTCGCGTCCTCCCATGGAGACCACCAACCCCCTCCCAGCCCACTCCCACCTACTCCCCAAGAATAGTGAGGCTTTCAACAGGGGATGATCAAATTCTGTCCCATCTTTGGAGGAGGGCCTGGGCCCTCTTTCATGTATCTGGGCTGGAATAGTGTCTCTCCATAGGGAATGTGCTCTCAAAGTCCATTTGTGCTCAAGGGATAAACACTTGCTACTTGCTCCACTGTTAGAGGTCCCATAGACTGCCCAGGACTCCAAGCTGGCACCCACATTCCGAGGGCTTAGTTCGGTCCAATACTGGTTCCCCAGCTGTATCTATCACTATGCACAAAACTTAAGTCCAAATGGATCAAAGACCTCAATGTAAATCCAGACACAAAGAACCTCTTAGAAGAGAAAGTGGGAGGTACACTTGAACAAATTGGTACAGGGGACTGCTTCCTGAACATAATACCAGTAGCACAGACATTGAGATTGACAATAAATAAATGGGACCTCCTGAAACTGAGAAGCTTCTGTAAGGCAAAGGACACAGTCAACAAGACAAAATGACAGCCCAAAGATGGGAAAAGATCTTCACCAACCACACATCTGACAGAGTGGTGATTTCCAAAATATATAATTAACACAAGAAGCTAGCCACCAAAGCACCAAATAATTCAATTAAGAAGTGAGGTACAGAACTAAACAGAGAATTCTCAAAAGAGGAATCTAAAATGGTTGAAAGACACTTAACAAAGTGCTTAGCTACCAGCAAAATGCAACTCAAAACAAGTCTGAGATACCATCTTACCCTGATCAGAATGGCTAAAATCAAAAACACCAAAGACATTCTATGCAGGAGAGGGTATGGAGAAAGAAAAAAATTCCTCCACTGCTGGTGGGAGTGCAAGCTTATACAGCTACTTCTGTAATCAGTATAGCTGTTCCTCAGAAAAATGGGTATCAGTCTTCCTCAAGATAAGGCAGTTCCATGCTTGGGCATATATCCAAAGAATGCACATTCATACAACAAGGACGTATGTCCAACTATGTTCAAAGCAGCACTGTTTGTAATAGCCAGAACCTGGAAGCAACCTAGATGTCCCTCAATGGAAGAATGGACGGAGTAAATTTAGTACATTTACACAAAGGACTATTAGTGGAAAAAAAAACAAACAAACAATGAAATCTTGAAATTCACAGGCAAATGGATGGAACTGGAAGAAGATACCCCAATCACAGAAAGACAAGCATGGTATATACTTACTCATATATGGATAAAAGAAAACATGTTTAATAAAAGGGAGAAATAAAGAGGTCAAAAAATGGCAGTGAGAGGGAGGAGAAACAAGAGAGGGTTAAATGGGGGTTAATATGATCAAAGTTATATGAAATTCTCAAATAATTAATACAAATATATTATTTAATAAAATAATTAAATTTCTGTCACAGGAGTCTCAATAAAACACTTCCAATGATATTGGGACACAGTACTGGCTCTTATTTATGTTGGTGACTGCTGTTTTTCAATAAAAAACAAAGTGTTCCTTGAATAAAAATGCAACATAATTGAGCCCAGGTGAGCCATTGTGAGCATCTTAGAAGTGCCTACTTAACAGTAAACTTAGCAAAGCAAGTAAGGTATTTTAAAATTGAAGACCCTGTATTCCAGGTTCACATCACATAGGTTGCTGGGGCTCAGTTGACACTGCCTTTGGGAAAACTGTATTACCCTGGAGAAGGAAAACCACTCAGAGATACTTGTGCTCTTAGCCCATGACTCACAGAGCTAGTGACAACTCTTCTATGGCACATATAGTTAATGTTTCTCCAGTTCTCTGCAGTATTCCAGGAGAGGTTAGAACTAAGTCTGAGTTATTTTAGAGCATATTTCTCTCCTCTATATCTGGTTAACTATCTCAATACATTAATGTCTCCTCAACCAAAGACATTGACATTGTTTAGACTCAAAGAAAATTGCCCTTATTTTGTTTGTTTTTAATATTTTCACATTTTATATTATATTATTCCTATCTATGGGCTGTGATAAATATGAAGAAAGAAGCTCATCTATCTCCTAGATTTATTAGATTAAAATTTTGAAATTCAGATCTAGTTGCTACAGGTTCTTATGAAGTATGAGTTTCTCAAAAATCTAGACCACCAGTATCCATGGAAACCTGGTAAAAGCAGAGGATTTTGTCTCAGAAAAAATACCCCATATGGAGAAAATTATATACTGTATGTATAAAACTGTATACCCACCATGGGAGAGTCAACAGAAGCTTTGGAGTTAAAGAAAATAAAACCCATCTCTTCTTTTACAAAACACGTTTAAATGGAGTGAACCTACTTCATAATATCACAAAGCAGCTGAACTAATTTGGAAATCAAGATTCAAATTTGTGGGACTTTTTAAATAAGTGAGATGATTAAAGTCATTCTTTAAAAAATAAAAAAGAGTTACAGACTTATGTTTCCTCTCTAATTATTTATTTTCCCAGTCTTTTTTTTACAATGATATATGCTCAGTACTTCAAAAATTCAGGCCTTGTCTTTTATTTGTTTATTTTTTTCAGACAGGGTTTCTTTGTATTGCTTTGGAGGTTGTCCTGAAACTCACTCTGTAGACTGGCTTTGAACACATAGAGATCCACCTGCCTCTGCCTCCCAAATTCTGGGATTAAAGGTGAGAGGCACCATGCCTGGCTTTGCCCTATTTTATGACCGAAAATATTGGGTATATAAAAAGAATGCAGCTTAGTATGTGTGTCCTTTGGTTGATTTTTCACATAGGGTGCTGGGGCTCAGTTGACACTGCCTTTGGAAAAACTGTGTTACCCTGGAGGAGGAAAACCACTCAGAGATACTTGTGCTCAGAGCCCCAGCATTGAGAATAAGTTTTCCTCGAAAAATATCATGTGTAGAAGTTTATAGGTAAATCATGTGCCAATGAACAGATCTGGGTTTCAATAATAGAAGCAGCAACTTGGGTCAGGTGTTGATGGCACATGCCTTTAATCCAAGTACTTGGGAAGCAGAGGCAGGTGGAACTCTGTGAGTTCGAGGCCAGCCTGGTCTATAGAGTGAGTTCTAGGACAGCCTCCAAAACAATACAGAGAAACCCCTGTCTTGGAAAAAAAAAAAAAAGGAACTTGGAGTTAACGCTAATGTATTTGCTTCTTTTCCTTTACATTCCAATAAACACATTATTTATTGTAAATAGAATTCAGAATATGTGAAATTAGGACAAGCATCACATACTGAAATTTTCATTACGTAAAACTTATTTTAAATTCCAATATAATTCTCTATAAACAGATACAACAGCAAAACACCCAAAGTTTGAAAATATATTAAAAACTTTATGATTTATTCCAAAAGTTACTCAACTTTTTTATCTATATGTCAATGATATAATTTATTTGAATTGAAAATAAATATTTTATTTTGAATTTTTATTGTAATATCTATGATTATTTGTAACACAATAGTGTAACATTTTAGAAAATGTAATATACAATATGGAGTACATTAAATTACATTGCCTACTTCACAAAATATAGTTTACCTAGTAAATGCCAACACACATTAAAGTTTTCCAGCCTTTAATTTGTCATCTAATCTTGTAAACAGATACAACATGTAATTGATGTCTCTCAAACAATGTGACCAGGATCACCTAGAAATCCAAACATAATTTAATGATTACACCTTTTTCAGATGTTTACATAAAGTATTAAATTATGAAGTTATCCTTGCAAATAATTATTCACAGAAATCATTTATAATAATATTCATAGCATGGCCCACAGATTATCAAATGTATGGTTCCTGTGGCCCCCAGCAGTAACTATGTCCACGAGGATAACACAGACTCTAACTGCAGCAAGACCATGGACCCAGATGTTGCCCTCGACAACAGCTCAGACCTGGAGATCATCATGGCCCCGGTACAAGCACAGCCCACTCAGATCAGTATGTCCCACCACCAGCATGGACCATGGAAACCAATATAGCTCCCCAGTGCCACTAAGATGATTGAATAGGTGTTGGAGAGGGTGGAAGGATGGAGGAAAAAAGGTTGGTGTTTTTCTGTGTTTTATGTTTAATTAATATTATTCTCTTGGGAGAAGGCTACAGGGACTTATATGAAGGGACTAGGAAATGAGCAGGATTGGGCTACGTGGTGTGAAATTCCCAAAATATCAATATAAATGTGAAAAGAAAAAAAAATAGGCAAACTAAGCAATAGTGGAGAGACTACCTGAAATGCCCCTCCCTGATAATGATTTTTACGACTATCTTATATACCATCCTACAACCTCCATCCAGTGACAGACAGAAGCGGAGGCAGACGCCCACAGCTAAACACTGAACTGAACTCCTGGAACCCAGTGACAGAGAGGGAGGAGTGATGAGCAAAGGGGTCAAGACTGGGCTGGTAAAACCCAGAAAAGCAGCTGACCTGAACAAGGGGAGCATCTTGGACCCCAAACTGATGGCTGAGGGACCAGCATGGGACTGATGCAGACTCCCTGAATGTGGGCATCAGTGAGGAGACCTAGGAAATCTGTGGGGTTTTGGGTAGTAGATCAGGATATATCTCTAGCACACAAATGGACTTTGGGCACCCATCCCACAATGAGAGATGCTCCTTAAATCTGGACACTTGTGGGATAGCCTAGGCCATCCTGTAATGAAATTACAGACTGTAGAGATCCCCCATGGAGGGCCTCAGCCTCCTCAGGGAAAGGAGTGAGCATTGAGTGGGTGTTGGCGGTGCTGGTGGGGAGAAGCAGGCATGGAGGGGAGAGAGAGGGAGCTGAAACTGACATAGGAAGCAAGCTTGTTTCTAATGTAAATATATAATGAAAAAGTATTTCCAAAAAGAAAATAATATTACTTTTAAAAGGAGAAAATTAATATTTTTATTAATTAAATATTTTCTTTTATTTTGAATACCAATCACAGTTTCTCCTCCCTCCTCCACTTCTCTCCCCCGAAACTCATATAAATCCCTCTCTCCACCTACTCTTCCTCTGTCTCCATTCAGAAAGAAGCAAGTCTCCGTTGGCACATCAAGTTAAGGCAGGACCAAGGTCCTCTCCCTGCATCAAGGCTGGGCAAGGCAATCCAGCGTTTGGAATAGGTTCCAAAAAGCCAGCTGAAGTGCCAGGAACAGGACCTGATCTCCCTGCTAGGATTCCCCACAACAGAACAAGCTTTACAATAATCACACACATGCAGAAAGCCTAGTTAGGTCTCATGTACATTCTCTAGTTACTAGTCCATTGTCTGTGAGTTCCCATGAGCTAGGTCAGCTATCTCTGTGTATTTCCTTGCCGTGGCCTTATCCCACCTGGCTAGTACAATCTTTCTTTTTTCTCTTCAATAGGTCTCTCAGGTCAGTCCTAGGCTGTGGATCTCTGCATCTGCTTCCATCAGTTGTTGGTTGAAGGCTCTCTGATTACAGTTAGGATAGCCACCAATCTAATTGCAGGAGAAGGTAGGTTCAGGCACCCTAGCCACTATGGCTTGGAATCTTAGCTGGGGTCATCCTTGTGGATTCCTAGTAGTTTCCCTGCACCAGGTTTCTCCCTAACCCTGAAATGCAAACTGCTGCATCAATATGTCCCTTTCATTACTTCTCTCTTCCCCTCCATCCTGTCCCCAACTAGCCCAACCTGATCACTCATGTTTCCAGCACTCCCATCCCCATCAGCCCAGTGTATGTAGGAATTCTCTTCTATTTCCACTTCCCAGGGAAATCCCTGAGCCCCTCATTGGGCCTTATCGGTTAACCAGACTCTCTGTGCCTGTGGATCCTACAATGATCATTCTTTGCAACTAGTATCCACCATGGCATCTTTGCCTTTCTAGGTCTGGCTTTCTCAGTCACATTTAAATCACAAAACCTTGTACATATAGAAAGACGAGTTTTATATAAGAATATTAGTTACTTGAGTACGGTTGTGAACACCTACAATCCAATAACTCTCGAGAGACATGAAAGAGAATTATGAGGTTGGAGACAGTTTGGGCTGCTTAGCATGTCGCAGGTCAGCCTGGCCTACATATAAAAGTACTCTCTGAAACAACAAAAAGGAATATTATCAAGTGTTTCATGACCACAATATTTGATTTATATTCTGATGGTGCAGGGAACACTTTCAATTCTCTGTTGACTTTATTAATTGCTTCTGTGAAATGTAAGCAGTGGCTTAATAGGTTATTACACTGCAAGGTCTTCTGCAAATGGCTCTATGCTTGTTCATCTCAATTCATCTTGAATTTGTGTTTATTATTTTAGAGTTCAGTGTATATCTCTGTCTGATTAGATTGGAATGTGTTTGGTGTTTAAACTGTTCTAGATGGTAATTGGCCTTAGCAAGAGAGCATCTAAAAATAAAATCACAAAATCAAATAAATCTCCTGATCATTATTCTAGGAAAAATGTTTGTTTAAGTTTAAAAGGAAAAGCAGATCACAACTCTCTGTAGTTTTGTGGCTTCTTTTGTCTAATTAGCCAATGTTTTAATGTTGTTTTTCTTGCTATTTAAAACATTTTTTTACAATTTCTGATTTATTTTTAAACTATTTTTGTTTATGGTAGTTCCATTGTTCATATATATTACTTTCTTTGACCTCATTTTATATTTCTTCTTTGGCAATCAGTATAATGTTTTCTTATGATGACAGAGTTTAAATTATAAAAATTATGTTAGTGACTGTTTAAAGTTTAGCAAGAATTATTCTTTTGTCAGATTGTTGAGGTTCCAATTTCAGAAATACAAGTGTTGATTATAATGTGATGCTAATCATGGTAGAGAATATAGAAAAATTTTAAAGGAATACCTTTAAGTGTTAACCAAAACCTGTTTTGGTAGGGTTTTCTTTTTTTTCTTCATCAATACAATATAATTTATTTATAAAATATGAACCCACAGCTTCAAGTATTGTTTGCATTCTTTTCAGTAAATGAATACTATACTCTCAAGGATTTGTAATTATTTCATACTCTGAAATATAATAAAAAACTCCCTTTACATAATTGAAGAATCTGTTTACATTTAGTTTGAGTTAAATTAAAATATGTTTGTGAGAATGTATGGTCACATTTTAGAGTTCTTCGAAAAAGGAAATCAATAAATGTAATTAAATGTAATTAAATGTAATTTGGTTGCATGAAAAATATTAGATTAGAGGCTGAGTATTTCGATAGAACATGTTCACAATCTAGAGAAGTAGGTATATGTCAGCTGCTTAGCCTCAGACCCCACATGCCTCAACAGTCCAATTAAGGTTCCAAAGTCCCGGAAGTTCCAGGATGTGGGGCTGGTGCTCTATTTATATAGAATGGCAATGAACTGGAGTCTAATGTCCACAGAATATGACATCACTGGAAGATACACCCAGTAAGAATAAAGGTCTTCTATGCACAGCACCTGCATTCCCCAGATTCTTTTCATCAGGCCACAAGTCCTGCTGGAAGGAATCACTTACCATCTGAAAGAGATTTTTCTCTCTATCTTCTGCAATCTATTCTTATAGCCTTGGAAGTCTCCACATCCTTAAATGCTATTGTATTATGCATCTAGTCACAATTTGTTGGTTCGTTTATTAATCTGTCTTCAAATGCAGCATGTGTGTGCCTTGTGACTTCATAATTCTCCTTTGGCTTGAGTGCTCTTTTCTCATATTATTCCTTTGTCACATCTCTTCGTGCCCATCCCTCATGCCTGATGTTATCAGATATCAAGGGTCATCTCTAGGCACTCAGTAAATTTTCTCACAAAGTGGTTTAGCTGCTCTTTAAAGAAAATCTCAACCAAACCACAACTCCCAGCTTCATCCCATCATGGATGTTCTTTTCACAATGAAAATGAACTAATCTGTCACTTACTTTAACTGTCAGAAAGTTACACAACCGAGAATATATTGCTTTGGGAATCTATGTCAAGAAAACCTAATATTAAACATTTGGGATCTCAATGTGCCATGCGATTAATGTGGTTCTATTTCTAGTAAGTTGTCATGAAAAGCATTTCAGAGATATAACAGAATTTGTAAGACTATGAGATAACCTGGAGAAAGAAATGGGGATGGATGGATGGATGGATGGATGGATGGATGGATGGATGGAGAGAGGGAGAGAAAGACAGAGAGAACAAAAGAGAACAAAAAGACTAGCAAATCTCAGTCTTCCTCCTCTCTATGATTAGCAATAGATAAAAGACTAAAGACTTTCTATACCCTTCCCATTCATGAAGTTTTATGGTACCATAACTCCAATTGTCATGTCATGCGAGTGAACTACCCAGCAAAATTTTCTTTTGAAATTTGACAGCAACTAAAGAAAAGATGAAAGGCAATGTATTAACCCTGAATCATAAGCCATACTGGCTAGCTTTCATAGTCTTCTAGACTGAATGTATACTGTCCACATGAAAACAGTATATTGAAAATCCCACTTACTGGTGGAATGGCTTAAAAATTGGGCATTTGCAAGTCAATTAGGTTTAGATGAGGTCATGATGCTAGAGGTCATAGTATGAGATCAATATTTTCATATAAAAATAAAGATGCCATTTTATATTCTCTCTATGTATCTACCTCTGCCTCTCCCTTTCTCCTTCTTCCCTTTCCTCCCACTTTTTCTCTCTCTGTCTCTCTCTCTCTCTGTCTCTTTCTGTCTCTCTCTCTCTTTCTCTCTCTCTCTCTCTCTCTCTCTCTCTCTCTCTCTCTCTCTCTCTCTCTCTCTGTGTGTGTGTGTGTGTGTCTGTGTGTGAGTATGTCCACTATGTGAGAATGTAGGATGATTAGTCATATATCTAACATAAATGAACTTTGACTGTGTGCTTGAAGCTTTGAGAAACAAATATCTCTAGGTGATTTCTTTATAAAAGCTCATGCTCTCTAAAGCAAGGAAGCAGTTTTAGAAAATCAAATAGCCTTACTCCAATAAAATTTAAGCATTGAGTTACTGACATTCGCTGAATATGGCATAGCATAACCACCCTTCTGAAAGAAAATAATATACTAGATGAAATAAATGCCAATATATCACCAACAACAAAATTACAGATGTTGTCAAGATCTTTGATGAAGAATTTTAGATAATATAAGAATTATAAATAAGCTGGTTTTGTCTGAAAGTGAAGGGGTAGAACAACTAATTCCAGATCATAGACATTGAATTTAAGTCCCAATTCCCTAGTTCTAAATTAGTGTCTATCTTTATCTGGTGCCTACATCTGACATAAAAATATAATTATAAATATTCTAAAGATGTGTTACAATGGTAAAATATTAAAATATCCCTATGGGCATGAGGAGATGGCACCCTCAGCTAAGAGTACTAGCTACATTTTCAGAGAACCAAATTTCAATTCCCAGCACCCACAGGGTAGCTCACAGCTGTCTGTAACTCCAGTTCCAGGCCCTCTGACAATAACTTCTCTCCCCCAATTGCAAAAAGTACATGCATGTAGCAGAGATGTACATGCCTGTATGGAAATGACTTCCATGTAAAAAGTTAACATTCAATTAGAGTAAAAGAACTACAAACTTCTACAAAACTTTTTCATAATGAGTGACAAACATTGGTAGTTTGTATCCAGCAGTGGGAAAATATGCTTTAATAACAATTATAAAGTATTATAAAATTATCTTGTGTTTCAAAATTTGATGGCTACAGTTAAAATATGATAAATGATCATAAAATAAATCACTTTACCTGAGTGAAAAGTAGAAAAGCTCTAACTTTCACTTTGCATCATGGGAAAGGCAGTGATATGAGCAGGGATTACTCAACTGGAACTCTGGATAGCTTTTTTTACCACAGCAGTAATAAAAAAGACCAAGGGAAAAATCCCATCTGTTCACATGACAAATCCAAAATCAGACACCTGTGAGGCAAACATGCATAGCAGTAAGTACTGCAGATGCTCTAAGTTTAGTACAAACCATATGCTGGATGATTTACTTAAATTGGTCTGGGAGGAGGATCCACTATAGAAAAAGTCTGAGGAGCAATTAAGGAACATGTTTTCCTGCTTTCATCTCATCGTCCATCCTTTAGTCCCAGATGTTGCAGCCACTTCAGAGACGTTAGTCCATTTGGTAATTTATTGTCAGATTGTTAAAGGTTTATGAAGATTTTTGACCCAGTATGTTGCGTTTGTTTTGGCAGCAAGATTAATTTAATTATAACTGTCTTGGGGACAAAAGGAACACAGTAGTATATCATCTGTTCTATTCGAATGTCTTAGTCCTTGTAGCAGACACTCCAGGCATGTGTGCATGCCTAGTCTTCAAGTGTGTGATTGCCTAGCAAGCAGAAAAATAATTCAAGGATCCAGGCAATACTTCATTTCACAGTAGTTATAAAGGGACATCTATACATTCCATGACCTTCCTATACTTCTGATTTAGTCCCATTTTTCATTGTAATACACTAATTTTATTCATGCATTTAATGTGCCTTGATAATTTATTTGCTGGTATTTTTTTGGAAATCAAAATAAAATACATCGTTTCTTCTTTCCTTTCCCTCCCTATAAACACTCCTATGTACTTTTCCCTCAAATTCATGGCTTCTGGCCTCTTTTCAATTGCTATATTCCAATATAATGTTACTTGTGTGTGTATGATTGAGGGCTGAACACTTTCTGTTGGACAACAGCCTTTACAAGTAAATCCCTAGGGAGAAATTGTGTCACTCATATCTTGGTGGCAACAAACAACTTTCTAATTGGACTTACAGCCCTCTCAAGAAGAAAGAGATTATGTCTGTTGCTGAAGAACTAGCCTATGGATAAACTCATTGGTATTACAGGTGAACTTACAACTTCTATTATTATAAATTAGCATAATTTCTAACACAATAAAAAACAAAAGTAACTCTCACCACTCAGAAAAGAAAATTTCACCTAGGGCTATGTGGTATATGTCTTTGTGGGACTGGTCATTTGATTCAGTTGGACCTTTTACAGTTCTATCCATTTTCTTGAAAATGTCATCAATTCAGTATTCATTACACCCGAATTTACACCTAAATAAAACCTCATTGTGTAAAAATAACACATTTCCCTTGCACATCTGCTTATTGTCCCCTGGGATGTTTTCCTAACTTATCTACTTTGAATGTACTAGCATAAAAGCGTTTGTGTATGTATCTTGACACTGTTGGGTGACTTGTTTTCCTCTCAATAATAAGAATTGGTATGGGTTAATTATTTGAAAGTTTGCTCTTAAATTTTGAAGCAAATTCCACGCAGATTTGAATAGTATCCTGGCAAAAGTTATATTACTAGTGAATAATGACTTATCCTTCCACTTATCGGGATCACTGTTTTCTTTTTTGTTTTCTTGATGATAGCTATTCTCAGTGGGATGAATTGCAATGCTTTTTAGTTGTTTATTCATTCTAGACATTAAACTTCTGTTTAGCAACTTACTGCAAAGCCTTTCTCCATTCTACACAAAATTTTTCCAACTTCCAGCTGCCTCTAACGATGCATATTAGACATCTATAGAATACTTTGTACAATCATATTTGTAAACACTTAAATTTTTCAAAACAATGTATTACCTTAAGAGTTTTATTCAAGTATGTATTGAATATGATCATGTATAGTTGTTATTCTGCTTTCCAAAAAAGTAGGATGTCTACCCACAGCATTTGTGTTAGGCTCATGAATGTGTGTGGAAGATGGGGCAGAAAGATTCCAACAGAAAAAGGATATGTAAGAGTGCTTTCCATGAGTAAACAAAAAGGAGTGCACATTTGAACTCATGAGGATTTTAACTGTAGACAGAGATTCTGTCCCACCTGCTCCCACAGACTTTCAGCCCCTAATAAACGCACAGATGCTCATATTAATTATAACCGTTTGGACAATGGTCTCCTAATTATTAAGTCATAACTATTAATCTATGCATTTCTACATGGCCTTATCATAACTATTAATCTATGTATTTCTACATGGCTTTATCTTTCCATGTTTCCATGGCTTTTTTTTATCCTCCCCTTTTTCTTCTTAATTTTACCTTTTTCTTTTCTCTCCCAAGCCTACATATATTTTTAAACAAACTTTAAACTGTTTAGAGGTTTTTTCTTTTTTTTCACCCTAATCTCTCTTTACTATATATCTCTATCTTTTTCTGACCACATGAGTCTTATCTGATAAACAGCATGGCTAAAATTAAAATGGTGGCTGGCCCTGCCCTACTCTTGGCTTTCTGAGAGTTGAGCTTCATTGCAGAACTATAAGTGGGAGGCATGCTTATTGCCACTAGTCTGCATAGTTTCTTGGTTCATGCCACCACCAAGGAGTGTGCTGCCAGCTGCTCATAAACACCTTTTAATTGTTTGGTGGCAAAGCCTCTTAAAAGAACTGTGCAGTTTTTGCCACTAATGCTGAATCAGGAAGACTCTCTTAGGGGAGCTGTGAGCTTCTGCATGCCTCTAGAAAATAGATCCCAAGAATAATTATGTGACACAAACTCAATCAATGGGATTTTTGTTTGGGGGGCATGAATTTGGGTGGGAAGAGAGGTGAAATAGATGTAGGAGGAATTGGCGAGTAGAGTGAATATGATGAAAATACATTATAAGAATTATCAAATAATTCATACAAATATTATTAGATAAAAGAGAAGTAGATGGCTTTCTTCTTTATAGGTTGGTGACAATTTGATCAATAATCAAATGGATATATGTGCTAATTTCTTGAATTTAGCAAAAGATATTTTTAAAAATCTACATGGTTGTTTTTACTACTTTTGTATAGAAATAAATGACAAGGAAGCTGGAACCATAACATCACAACAATGTGACAACAGCAAAAAGTAAACAAACAAAAAACTTAATGCAATGCTTACAGACGTGCTAAGGCTGAAAAGGAATTTTTACAAAGATTTACTGTTAGTATTGTGTACTTACCTGTCCTTGGGGTTCTGACAGGATACAAGCTCAGCTGTAGCCACTAAGAGCACCACCAGTGCATACTCATTCTGGTCCCTTTAAATTCACCTGCCCCTCCCATTCCTCTGTTTCTCTTTCCCTCTTTCTGTTTTGCTCTCTTTCCTCCTTCCTCTCCTTCTCTCCCTCATTCCTCTCTACTCTCTCCTGCTGCTTCTGTCTCCAAAGTCTGGTCTTCCCAGTCTTCTACCCCCTTCTTATGATCCCTTTCCCTAAGGAAACAAACTCTCTGCTAGAATCCTGTCTCATGGCATCTTTATCTCGCACACTGCTTTTCTTAAACTACAACACCTACCCCTCAACAAAGAGCTGGGGAATACTATGGATTATTGAGCAAGGAAGAATAAGTCTCTCTGAGGAATGGGGTTACTATAAGCAGTTATCCAATACAGAGTAGTTTGTCCTGAATTCATATCCACATTAGCCACACTTAATGAAACCAGAAGCCTCTATGTATTCACTCATGTGTGTATGTGTTACTTATATAAAGCAATAACAAAATGGTCATCAATTTCAGGTGAACAGTATGTCATTAGAGAATTAGTGAGTGAGGGTACCAAGGAAGAATTGGATGGAAGAAAGGGAGAAGAAAAGTGATGTAATTATATTTTAGTGTTTGCATTTCCCCAGTATATTAATGTTAATATTTTCTTTTATATTACTCATTTTGACTGACAAATGATAATTCCATCTACATCTTTTACAATGTTCATTTGAAATATAAGAAATCTTTTATTATCATATAAGGAAATGTGAATATTGACATAAAATAATTTGCATTTTCCTATACTTTCAAGTCAAATTTAAAAATTAGTAGTGTTATTGGCATTTTCTAAAGCTATACTTTTTCAAAAAAACAGTTACTATGTCAAGTTAATCATTCATATTTTCTACAAATTTTCTTCATTTGAATCCACTATAGCATTGGGCACAGAAATTGAGATATTGCAATTAATCTAACATTTTCCTTTAAGTGTGGATAGTCTGTATACAACTGAAAACATGTTAACTAACTGTTGGTTAATACATGCTTGTATTACAGTACTTGAATTCTTTACAGTGATTTAATGAGTATCAAAATATAAAAGCATAAAATTAATACTAACAAAGGTAAAGTTATAGCAGTTAAAATTATATAAGTGACATCCTATTCAAGACTGCTAAAATTTTACTGAGTTCAGGAATATGTCTTTGCTCAAGTTCAATGAGACCAACAGTGAACAGATTCCCAAAAGGTGAATCATAGGAGTCTTACATCATCTACATTTGCTAATTAGCAAGGAAAATAATATTTTCTGTGTCTTCATGACAAGAGCAAGGGATTTATCAAAATTGGTTCCTATCATTTGTAAGGAGCTTAAGGACACACTCTTCAACGATCTTTGTATTTTAAAAGAATGATCTTCAGAACCTTACAAATGCATTGCTCTTCATTGTAGTTTAAAATTAGCAAGAATCTTACATTAATTTACAAGTCAAAGAAGAAGGAAGTCTCTCTCCCTGTGTCTCTGTGTCTCTGTGTCTCTCTGACTCTGTTTCTCTGACTCTGTCTCTCTGTCTCTGTCTTTCTCTGTCTCTCTCTGTCTCTGTCTCTGTCTCTCTGTCTGTCTGTCTCTCTGTCTGTCTCTCTAAGATTTTCAAAATATCTAGCTTTCCTTTTAATTCATCTCCTGATCTCCCAATTCCCCCCATCTACCTAACTCTCATCATTTTTACCCTACCCCATTATTCACCTTTCCCTTTTCAACAACATTTATCCTATTAAATTTCCAAATTTACATCCTTGAAGCCTTATTTTCCATGTCCTGGGCTGTTTTCTAGTTTCTTGACCTCTAGCCGCACTCACCCTCACATAAATAAACACACAAATACATATATTAATGTATATGTTATATAGACTTAGAAACTGTGCTACTCATAATTATAGAAAATCATGGAATATTTCCTCTATTACCTCAAATTATATTTTTTAATTCCAACTAATTTCATAATCTTATTTCAATGTGTAGTTAAATAAATTCTGTTGTATAATTAGTATAACTTATTTTCATGATCTATTCATTTAAAATTGAAATTTAGGCTGAGACAATTTTATTTGTTTAAGGAACAAGCAACAATAAACATGGTTGTGCAAGAATATCTGTCAAAAATAGGAGTATTTTGGGTATGTGTTGAAATTGGTAAGACTGCATCAGATGGAAGCTATATTTTTATATTTTGTGAAGCTCCTCCCTTGGACTTGTTTCTCTAGTGACTACATCTCTACAGTCCTATCGCTTCCTCACCAACATTTGCTGCCTGTTGATTTCAAAAATAAATACTTAAAGGTGAAAAGTTTTAAGAACTGTCTGAATTTTTGTCAAATTGAGAGGAAAATATAAGTCCTCTTTCAGATATAGATTTGAACCAAACCTTACTATGGTTCATGAAATTTGTTAGACTGCACTTACATAAATCTAATAAAAGGGGGTAAAATATATATGCAGACTCTGATGCATTCCATAAGCTATGTTGTATTTGCTGTGAACCTTGAAGAAGAAGAGCCAGAAAGACTATAAAAGCCAGAGTGAATTGATGACACCAACTTAACATACAGAAACTGCAAACACAGGGCCCACATGGGTCTGTACCAGGTATTATATTATTGCCATCAGTTTATATTTTTATGGGACTCCTGAGTTTGTGAAGAAGAGGGTCTCTGATTTTTGAGACCTTTTGAGGGTCATTTTTCCTTCTCTTGATTTGATTTGTCCAGCTTCAATGTAATGGTTTTTGTTTTATCATATTATATTTTATTTTGACATGTGTGTTTTAATCTTTTATAAGCTGGTTCTTTTCTAATGAGAGACAGAAATGGAGCAAATCTGGATGGGAGAGGATGTGAGAAGATCTGGGAAGAGTAAAGGGAGGGGAAACTATAATCGTGTATATTGCATGAGAAAACAATTTATTTTTAATAAAAAGAAAAATTAAAATATAACAATGCACTTGATACTTTAGATTTAAGTTGTTCACATTGTGAAGTCATTTCTAGATTTGAACAATATTTATTGAATTAAAAAGCATCATTTTGGATTTTCTGATTTAGAAAGAAATCAAAATGTTCTGGGTAAGAGCAATATAGCTTAATTGGATTATAAAATTGAATAATAAGGTTGTCCCAACATATTAAAATTTTATATATGACAGCAATGTTCTGTCCTAAACTATTGGTAGAATGAGAATAACATTGAGATTACGTGGTCATATTAATTTTAAAGAAAAACCTATCTCATAAGTTTTACTCTTATTTGTTTCTAACAAGTATGTCAGCCATAGTAATTCATTGAATATAACTTGGATATGGAGTTCCTGAGTCTAGCTCTTCTTATCTACTAACAAAGGCAGGGTCAGTGACAACATGATTGGGTATTTTGTATAAAGGCTTTTCAGTGTCATAATGGACAAGACTAGTTTTTATTTTATGACATATCTCAAATTCAATTCCAATGTCTTCAAGGTTATGCATCATAGTATTAGGATACTAATATAGGCACTTCTAATTAAGATTTGGGACCTGTTAAGAGCTCACTAAATACAATTGATTTAATTGAGTTTCAAGTGCTTAGTCTATCAATAATAATTCAAATACAAAATAAAATCTCATAAAACAGCAACAAGCTGTCCAAGAATATAGAAAAAAAAGTGAAACCACCTTAGACAGTCGGTTTCATATGTCTTCAGCAGATCAACTGCAAAAGACTCACCTGGGAACTTGTTAGCTTAAAAAACCTAAGCCTTCAGTTCTGACCTAGTGAGTCAGAAACTCTAAGTGAAGATGCAAAGAATGAAACTGAAGAAACCGTCCAATTGATTTTTGATTATGTTTATGTTCAGTCTACATAAAGAAAGAATAATCTGTAATTATTTTTTTGAATCAGTCGCATTTTATTTTCTTTTTCTTTTTTGATTTTTTGTTTTAGAAATAATCTTATTTTACATACCATTTCCCCATTCCCCACCTCTCCCCTTCCATCTTCCCATGGCCCCCCACTACCTCCTAACCCACCTACACACCCATTCCCCAAAGATAATGAGGCCTTCACAGGAGGTCATCAAAGTTTTTCATACTATTTTGGGAAGTTCCTGGGCCCTCTTTCCTGTTTGGGCTGCAATAGTATCCCTCCATAGGGAGTGGGCTCCCAAAATCCATTTGTGCACTAGTAATAAACGTTGGTTCCACTACTGTTAGAGGTCCGATAGACTGCCTCCTAGCTTGCACCCACATTCAGAGGGCTTGGTTCGGTCGAATGCTGGTTCCCTAGCTTTCTGACTAGGGTCATCATGTACTCATTAGGTCAAGTAAACTCTTTCTGAGGGTTTCTCCAACACAGTCTTTGTTCTTTTGCTCATCTCTCCTCCATCTCTGCAATTGGATTCTAGGAGAATGCCTCAATGTTTAGCTGTGGGTGCCTGTTTCTGCCTTGGACAGCTACTGGATGAAGGCTCAAGGATGGCAACCAAGGTTGTCATCAATCTCATTATAGGGGAAGGGCATCAAAGGCAGCTTCATCAGTACTGTCTAGATTCTTAGTTGGGTTCATCCCTGTGGATACATGAACATTTCTCTAATGCAAGACCTCCCTCTAAACCTGTACTGGCTCCCTCTCAAGGTATCTCCTTTTTTGCTCTCCTATATTCCTCCCCTGTCTCAGTCTTCCTGATCCCTCTTGTTCCCCTCCTCTCTCTTCTTCTCCCCTTCTCTTTTTCCTACCTCCTCTCCATGCTCCCAATTTGCTGAGGGGTTCTTGTCCCTTTCCCCTTCTTCGGGGGACTATGTGTTTTTCTCTTAGGTTCCTCTTTGTTTACTGAGTGAGGTAACCCAATCACAGAAAGACAAGTATGGTGTGTTCTCAGTCATGTATACATGATAGACATAGAGCAAAGGGCTACCAGCCTATAACCCACACCACTAGTTGTAATTGTTTTTGATGGTAGACATAGATTCTCTTTTAGATGCTTGAGACTATGAGGTCATTATTGTTTTAATAAGAAACATTTACTTGCTACACATTAATGAAATAACTACACTGAAATCTCCATGAAAAATAAGAAAAGACCATTCCATAAGTTTATATGGATCATTACAGTTCAATATAGCTTTCTATAGTGACGGAAGTATTCCTTATTTCTGAGTCCCAAATATACAAGTGGTTACTGTAACAGATAATTCATATTTTAATGTCATTTAGCTATAAATAATCAAAATTTATAGATGCATATGGCTAGTGTTTACTTATTAGAGAAGTCTTTGCACACCTTGTGCCAATGGAGTCTATTCACAATTGCAAAAAGATCTTTGATATTTTATGAAATGAGGTCTTTCTAAATTAGCAGACAGTGCAATGAAAGATATTAAATCTTCCAGTAAGACACATTGGATGGGATATATGTGGCAAAAATTGAATTTCAAAAGGGAAAACTGTTGAGATTGTAGAAAAATACATACATGATAGAGAAATTAACTGAACAATTTACATTTAAAATGCAGGTGACAAAACTGAGGAAATTAAGATGAAATAAACATTGTATCTGGAATATGAAATTAGGAGTAGTATGGACCTGATTTTCCATTTTTTAAAATACCTACTAGTGTTAGGCAAAGACAAGTGTCTGAAGTGCTTCATCATTCACATGGAATTAATGACAGAAAGAAGAAAGACACAGGAGTCAGTCAATTGCAACTATAAACACCAGAACTATGCATTAAACCAGGCTTCAGTTAATTATGTGAATAATTCAGTATCTGGTATATGCCAAGAATGTGCTAATATGAGTTTCCCCGTAGTTATAAAAGAATGGGTTCAACTTTAGAAGCTGACTTCACATTTGATTGTGAGGGGGTCCAGGGAAATTAATCACAAACCCAAAGTATGTATCCCAGGATAGAGATGATATAGGGCAATTTCTGTGTTGTCAGTATAGAGCAAAACACTTTAGAAAAAAACATAATCTTTTGCACATAAACTGTGACCACAAGTATTGTGTTTTTATGAGATTCATTAGTGAGTAAATGAGTGTTCTCAGTGTCTATATCTGTTACCTGTGTCTTATCTTAGACTCTCTCTGTTCCTTCTGTTTGCATTGTTCTATTCTGGTATATTAAGTTATCTTTTATTTTATATCATGTTGTATTATATGCTTATGTTTTATTATTACCATTTGAAGCCTGCTTGCTTTATAATTTTCAAATGAGAGACTGAAAGGAGATGGATATCAGTGGGAGCTTAGATGGGGAAGAACTGGGATGAGTAGAGGAAGGGAAACCATGATAGTATATGTTATATGAAAAAGAATCTATATTAAGTTATAAAAATCTACAAAAGAACTCTGGTATTTTTAAAAGTACTTTTACCTCTTAATTATCTGTCTGGGCATTTTTTAATCTTTCGGTTCTTTGGATTATGTATCATGGTTTCTGGAATGTGAGTTTTTCTTGGATTTCTGTAAAACGTATAAATTAGTGTGTGTCTACATATTATGTGTTTGTTTTGTGTATTTTTATTTTTTACCTTATTTGATCTTATCTTCGTCAGTTATCTGTTTTTAAAATGAGTGATAACAAGAAAGTGTGTGGATTTTGTTAGGAGGTGAGGCAGATATGACCTGGGAGGAGTTCCAAAACAGCCTGTAATTTTATTTTCTGGCTGAGACCCTTTGGGCTGCCTATAGTACCAGGCATATGGGTGGTACATAGACACACATACTTTTGAGACTAATATACTTGTAAATAGTCTTTATGTTTAAATAGGTATAAAAATATTTTCTGAGTATCTGCTATGTGAATTTCTAATTTTATGGCATTATGAAAATGGCAAATAATATTAAACAGTCTCCTTTATAATTTTTCCCAATAAAATTTTTAGCTGGAGTTGTCAATTTAGGAAAGAGGACAGTGTTTCAAAGTTTATTAATGATTACAGCAGACATATCTCCAGTACATATTTACAAATTATTAGCAAAAATTACTAACTCTGAGTCTTAGGGGTGGATTTCCTGAGCTTCTCTAGCAATGTGAATTCTTCTTATTTATAGAAGACAGTTTGGGTATTAATGCTCTAGATCCTACCTATTGAAAAAGAATCCTCAAAGTAGCATTAAAAAATTTTAAAGTTTAGTATTAGTGAAGAGTATAAAATAAAAAGAACTAATTTCTCATATTGGTGCACATTTCAACTTGCTAATTACATAATCAATTACATTGAAGGCAAATGTTTTCTAGTATTTAAATGCTTTGTATTCTGTTATAACTCAAGAGATTAGGTATGTCTTTCAACTCAGTGAGGACAGGATAACGTGGTAAAGGCTCTGTACATGGCAATAATTCATAATCCTGTCTCTGGAAGAAGCAGGGGAGTTGACAGGATGGCTTCCTACCTTCTTAGCCACACTGCAATAACTTTCTCTCCTCATAAGCTTTATATACAAGATCAATGATTGAACTGGGAAACACAGACATTCTTCCAACTTCATTTTACCAGTGATGAATTCCATTCCCTTCATGCTAAAGTAGCTTCTCTAAATGTATTAGTTTTGATATATGAATAGAGAGTAATGTACACACTTTGTATAAAAAATATATATTATTACTTGGCTTCCAAAGTGCTTTCCTTTTATCTGCCACAAGCGATTAAGGGCAAAATATTAGTATTCATTGGAAAATTCTAAACACTATAAATTCTCTGTCCTCATAGTGTATAAAAGATTTTTCTACCCATAATTTAAGTCTGTTTATCAGATATTTGCATATTACTTATGCTTCTTGTGTGTGGAAAATTACGAATCCATATTCAGAATAATGTATACAACAAACATTTACTTTTCTGCATTAATTATTCATAAAATATCCTTGTCTTTAAGGAGGCTCCTCCATTTTTAATTATAAACATGGAAGAGGAAATTGCTAAATTGATGTGGGATATCCTTCTGTATGCTGCAAATATGTGGGTTTTTTTTTTGATTCGGTAAATAAACATCTTTTGGCCTATAGCAGGGCAGAATATAGCTAGATGGAAAATCCAAACAGATATACAGAGAGAAAGAAGGAGGAATCAGGAAGACACCATGTATCCATCAGTATCTTGATATGAGTTAACAGGCCACCAGCATCGTGGTAACATATAGAATAATAGACATGGGTTAATTTAATTATTAGAAGTAGTCAAAAATGTTACTGACCCATTGGCCATATAATTATAATTAATATTAAGTCTCAGAGTGGTTATGTGATATGTGACTACAGGGACTGACAGGAGAATCTGGTCCAATGGGACTGAGTGAGACAGAGAAAATAATTCCAACTACACCAAGTTATTTTCAGAATTACTTGACTCTGCATTGAAATCAATTTTAAACGTAATTCTGGTCATTCAGTGTATCTTAACTGTTTTCCCCTTATAATCCTATAGTTCAGCAATAACAACAGACAAAGCCACAAATTTTCTATTTCAAAAACAATGGGGTTATACCAACAAAAGTTTCATACTAAACAAAAAAATAAGAAAACAACAAATTGCTCATATTCCACTGACTATAAAGAATGGCTAAGTGGTCTTACCCCAGAGTTGTTTATTCGGCAGTTTAAAGTTGCCCATGGAACAGAGAATACTTTGCTTCCCTCAGTTAGCAGCTTATCAGCTGTATAAAACATGCTTTGCAATGCAACTTTCTTCATCACTCCTACTGAGTTTTTGGAAGTTGAAGTGACTTTCTTTTTAAAAGTATTTATATCAATCTTTCCCAATGTCATACACTGTTTGGGTGATAATCATCACCTATTTGAAGATGTCCCTGTAGAATACTAATGACTCATGAGCTATAACCTATAAGCTCATTAAGAGTTTATAAAAGCAGTTAGTTAGTGACTTCATTTTTAACCTCAAATAAAACTTAACACAAATGAAAGTGACATGAAATATGTTCTAAATCATATATTGCTGTACCGTAGTAATTCAGCCTAGCAGGTAAGAATTTTCTTTCCTCTTAATAACTCGAATGATGGCCATGAAGGCAAAAAGCCTGCATCAGTTTCATTTTAACTTCAGTTAGCAACCTAATGTGAGTGTGGGTAACACAGCTTGAGTTGTGCATGTTCTTTAACCACTTACTCATCTCTGCGGCTCCCACGTGATAATTTCTACACCAGGTAAAAGATGATTGGGATGATTGCAAAGATGTACACTTAAGTGAGATATATGAAAAGATAAAAATAAAAGAGTATGACAATATATTTTAAGGGACTACTATTCAAAGAAAGGGAATAAACAGTGAGCATTGAGCTCTTTGACGGATAACAATTTAGTTGAAAGGTCTCCAAAAGACTTTATCAAAAGTGTATCATATGTGGTGAGCTTACCTACACTGTGAGAATTTTGCCTTATAATGTTATTTGCTAAATGATTATGCAACTGCCATATTCTGACTAGATTGGTATCCCAACATACCATGTTAATGCTTGATGAATACTACATGTTTGTGAAGTTTATGCAGAAAGCAAGCAAGGAAAATAATTACTAGCTCAAAAGACAAAATACACCCACCTATGATATTTTAAGGGAATGATAATCAATGCTTATGTTTAAATAATCAAAATGAATTGAAATGCTTATATTTTGTGAAGGATAAATTTATAAGGAGTTTTTAACTACTTAGTCAAAAAAGTAGAGATTTTTAAAGAAAAGAAATGTCACACATTTACTTCATAATGGTGATTTTTCACGACAACAGTTTTCTTCTCTGTGGAAAAAAAGCATTCTGATGAATTCCCCAGTCAGACTTCCTTATCTTGTGTCACTTCTGTTGCAGCTTTAACCTGAATACATTTCATAAATACTTCAAAAGAGACTCAGGGAGGCCCAACGTGTCCTTTCTTTTTAGACATATGTACCCTACTCTTGAGTATTGGAATTGCATTTCATATCTGGTTTGGAACTCAGCTCATGAGAGCCAAACATAATCAGACATAATCCATTTGACTGCTTGCTTATTACTTTGAAGAGTGGGAAGAAAGGGGCCTCTATTGGGTTTACTCTTCAATCCGTGCCTCTTTAAAAGTGCAGGTGAATAATCTATATTTCAAAGAAAGATGACCTTTACTTGATTTAATGGAATCTCTCTTTCAATATCTGAAATGAGAAAGTGATTAAAGCTTTGCTTGATAGGCAAGATGTATTTTAGGAATAGATAAGCATAAAGGTCAGACACTGTCAGAAAGGATTTTAACTTTCCTTAATATTTAAGGACTTCATGTGATTCATGGTTTATGCATTAATAGTATATTTTGTAAGTTACTTTAAAATCCCTGCATATATTGTGTCATTCAAATTTGGTTTCTGACATAAGGTAGAGATATTGGGCAAAGCAGGTATATTTGTGCTGGTATTTTCATAGATGGATATATTCTGAACTTAAAAGATCATGTGAAAAATAGGAGTCATTTGACTTCAGAGAATTTGAAATTATGCTTGATATATTTTTAAATTATACATAATCTGAATTTTATATCAGAGATTTTTGCATATAATAAAGCAATTTTCTCAATGACTTACCAGACAAATAAATAACATGTATTAAGAGCTCAGTAGATGTCAACTGGATTTGCAAGTTACATTAGAAAACTTAGAATACTAAGACAAACACTTGACCTACCAGGAAGGTTTATAGCAAGAATGGAAAGAAAACTGTGGAATCAGGCAAGTCTGCTTAGGATCACCATTTTATATATAGAAGGGAACTCTGTGACAGAAATGTAAAAAGCTGATTCAAAACCATAAAGTAAGTATAGTAGATCTAGGTTCCAAAATGCGTGCTACTATGAAGACTAAACTCCTATCTATGAACCTGTGTTGCCACTTTACTTAATAGTACAGAACCTATACCATATCTGTGTAACATTCTAACTGAACAGAATGCTTTTGATCACTTTCAACATATTCCAAAAATCATCATAAGATTTATATTTTATTCATAGCTTTGATGCTCCCAAATGCACTAGTAGACTTTATACTTATTAGGTAAGTGTTTGGTTAATTGCATGGTTATAGTTTACAGTGGAATAGATATGAAACAACTGAGTAAAATTAAAATGGCATTTTTAAAGAAATTAAAGGAGAATTCATACTCTATTCTTCCTCAAGACATATGTAGCAGAGGAAGCCATTTGCTATTAGAATTCCTAAATATTTTGTTGATTAATAGTGAGGAAGAAAACCAAAAAGAGACAAGCAGGCAGGTGTCTTTAATTAAATGTAAGAATTCTCCTGGGAATTAAATATGCACTGCAATCATGAAACCTTCAGTATTCTGGGTAAAATATTGTGATATTTGCTTGTATATCTAAGTGCTATTGTTTGTTACTGGTATCTATTATAGCACTGGCTTCTTTTATTAGGCCCTATATAAAATATAGGATATCATTATTGCCTTCTCCTGAGAGAATTTTTCTTGTAGAAGTGTCAATGAAATATTTTTAACAGTAATATGTATGCTGTATAACTACACAGTGTTATGTATCTATTTATGTAAAACATCACCAAACTATAAGTATTTTATTTTATTTCTTTCTACTCATATAAATATTATTGCCATCACTGGCCATAAAATGATAACCTTGAAAATTTTCTCAGTAACATTGAAAAATACAAGATGATAAGCCACAAATAAAAACATGAGAAAGTTGACAAATAATTTTAATATTGTAAAGAATATTAGAAATTATAGCAAGAAGTATTTGAAATAATGTAACGAAAGAACATTTTCTTCAAAAATGTAAACTCAAGTATCAGTATAGTCCAACACTGAAGTTGCTGTGGTCTCTGATGCAGCTTCTATCAAGACCCCTCCACCCTTTCACCAAGGAGCATCCAATTGTGACCCACATGAATACACAAGAATACCCATCCTCTAAGTCTAGACATCATGAATAGAACTCCCTGAAGTCTTTTTCCTGCTCAAGCCATTGATCGCCAATAGACCATGGTTATTAATTAATTTATTATGATATGTAGATTTTAAGCCCTGAGAAACATGTAAATCATTTTAACTAAATCCTTAATGTTCACCTCACCAACTCTTCAGATGTGTCTATTAGAACACACACCCATCAATAAAGCTGCACCATTAACCTCAAAATTTCTTGGAGTCTGTGATCTAATCAGGCTATCCCCCACAGCACTCAGCTTCTTACAAAGTCTCAGAGTACCTAGTAGCTTTATTTTTATGAAAAATAATCTTACATTGCCTTGAAGGCTAGTGGTTATCCTTCTTTTTCTCTTCACTGTGCGAAATCATTTATACAGGACTCACAATTCTGAATCATTACTCTTAGTAACATGCGGCTTCAGAAACCCAGAAAGACTCATCTTACCATAAGAAGGTACAGCACATCTTTGCATACATATGCCATTACTTTTCTTATTACTGATAATAAAGTACCAGGTGTTGTTTGGTAAGAGTTTCTGTGAGGGATAGCTAAACAAAAATCAGTTTGTTTCCACCCAGAATCTAGAGTCTACCTTACTAAGACTCTGGCTAGCACACAGTCTTCCTTTCTCAACTCTTTCCTTTTTTTAAGCAATCTTGGTACCTCCAGAAATGTCCTTTCTGCCCCCTGCCACTTAGGCTTTTCATTTCTGTTCCTAGGCTTGTCTCCAGTTATTTAAGTAATGTCTGTAATTCCTCAGTCCTACTCCAGAACATAACTGAATCACTTCTATAATAACAGGCTCTCTGCCTGTGTACCTGTATCATTCAGGTAACTCCAAACAATACCTGATAAATTAGTTCATCATTTCTTCCTCTTCATGGGCTCACAACCCATTTGCATTCTCAATTTACTGACTGCCTGCTATCCTTCAGCAATATCACATTTGCTAATTTATAACCTACCCAACTTTGCCTGTTTCTCCTTCATCATATACCCACGGGAAACATGTAAGCTCTAACTATCTGCTGACTTCTAAATTGTATAGGCAAGTTTGCTTGTATTGCTATCATTTTCAGCTTCTAGGACCATACACAATAGAGCCTTTATTGCTGCCTCACTTCCATAACATATTTTTCTTACTCAGTCACTTAATTCTGCCTTAATAAAATACTGAATGTCTAATTCTCCCTGACAGAATGTTCAAAATTTTATATTATAGCTCCATACAAATGATGCACCCTTTTTTTCTTTACTGAGAACAGAATAAAAATACCAATATGTAACTTACCACCAGATTATACATTCGCTCTGTGTTCCCATATTTTACTTGTTATTATGATTTTCATATTAATATGATTACATTCTGTGTTTTGACTAAGGCTAACCCATCTACTTATACCTAATACGGTATATTTTCTTTTTGATATCAAGCCCAGTATTTTAGTAATGTCTACTACTTTCTTATTTTAATTTCATTGCTCTAAACTGCAATCAATTATGCAAATAGTTTTCTATCTTGAAAGCAAATCACACTAAATAGAATAGGGGTTAACATTTATAAATTTGTGCATATATGTATACATTTGTACATAAATATATGTCAAAACAAAAAAGGCAATCAATATGAGAAGGACAGAGGGAGTGTCATAGGACAGTTTGGGTGAGGGGCAGTTAAAAGAGAAGTGATATAATTATAATTACATTTAGCTTTAAAATTAACTTAAAAATGGAAAGAATTTGGCAAATAAAGCTTTCTTTTGAGTTCAATTCTTTGCAGGTACTACATGCATGTGCTGCGATGTCCTTTATAATAGCATTTATCTTTGCTGTGTTTTCATTCATAGTAGCAAGCCTCTAAAACATTCCATTTTCTTTCCTGCCTCAAATTAACTCCACTCAGTTTTGTATTTAGCACTTTATGCTGTTTTGATCAAAATAAAAATGGCCCAAATTCCTATACATAATGTCACTTCTCAGATTTCACCAAGTGGCCATACTAATACACCTGACAAAATGAGTTTACTGCCCATTGTCATAGTCTTAGCTAAATATTCTTGCTATTATAAAAATCATGACCAAAGCAATTTACAGAGGAAAAGATTTTTTGAGCATACTGCTCAATATCATAGATTATCAAGAAAGGAATTAAGGACAAAAACTCAAACAGTTCAGTAACCTGGAGGAACTAAATGATACAGAGTCAATAGCAGAGTATTGTTTACTACCTTGCTCATCATGGATTTCTCAGTCTATTTTCTTACAGAACCCAGGCCACAAATGGACTGATCCCCGCATAAACACACACAACATCAATCCCTAATTAAGAAACTCCTTGCACTTGGATATTACGGAGACATTTGCTCCATTGTAGTTTACTCACTTCAAATAAGTCTAACTTGTGTCAAGTTAACATAAAACTAGACAGTGAAGTCAAACTAGCCTTTCTTTTAATGGAGAAACTTGCCTTCCTTCATCTTCCAAATCTTTGTGATTTTTTTACAGAAAGACTACAATTTATTAGCACAATAAAGGTTTAAAAGAATTATCATTTTTCATGCATTGAAGCAGAGCTGAACTCAAGGAAAGCAGAGACAGAGAGGGAGGACTGATGAGCATAGGGGTCAAGATTGGGCTCGTTTAACCCACAGACACAGCTGACCTGAACAAGTGGGAGCTCTTGAACCCCAGACTGATAGCTGAGAGGCCAGCATGGGACTGGTACAGATCCCCTGAATGCTGGTGTCAGTGAGAAGGAGGCATAGGCAATCTATGCGGCCTTGGGTAGATCAATATTTATCCCTGGCATACAAATGAACTTTGAGTGCCCATCCCACAGTGAGAGATGCACTCCCAGCCTGGACTCTTGGCAGTGGGTCTAGGCCCTGCCCTGGATGAAATGACATACTATGAAAATCCCCCATGGAGGAAAGGAGTGGGGATTGGAGGGTTGTGGAAGGGCATGGGAGAAGAGGAGGGAAAGGGAGAGGGACCTGGGATTGACATGTGAAGCAACGTTGTTTCTAATTTAAATTAATAAAAGAAAAAAATCAGAAAAAAAGGATATATCTTCCAAATCTTGACTGCTTAGAGTTCATTCCAAATTCCTTCAGGGTTATGAATCATGACTGCTTCATAGTAACATGGGATTTCCATTTCTGTACTCCAGTACCCTCAGAGACTCATCTTGCCTTAAAAGAAAGATATAGCCCATATTTATACTCACATGACATTATTTTTCTTATAATTGATGATAAAGTGAAGGATGTTGTTAGTGTATATCTTTAGTGAAGAATATCTAAACCAATTAATTCTGTTTACCTTGAATACTGCATGTGTAAGAACTATTTTTCACTCAGTCAAATTACTTAGATAATTGCAATCTGCTACTGAAAATTGAACACGCAGATAAATTATGTAAACTATGACTTATTCCTTTACTGGATAATTATTATTAGTTGACTTTTAGAGTTTCTTTGATATTTGTCATCTATAAAACATAACTGAGAGACAGAAAGTATCATTTTTACAAGTGATGAAGTCAGACCTTGGCATTTATCCAGGTTTGAAGAATGAATTATCTCCTTTCCATATTACTCAAAGAAACTCCTTTCCAGTGCACTCTTGACTCAGACTCTGCCTCTCCATATCTTGTCATCATTCATTTAGATTCTATAAAAGGCTTCTTTTCATTTATTCTTCCAGTCCTAAGAGAAATTCACGCTGGGCATCTTCAGTGGAAAGCACATATCAATTCTTCATCTTTAGTAATAGCATCCATTAAGTCTAATATCATATCATACAGATATTTCCATCTCAATGTTCTTCATTGTTATTCAGCCAGTCACTTCAAGTAGAATTCCACAATTGGCCTCTTGGCTTTACTAACCCCCAGATCAATCACATCTAATTACTTTACATGCTTTATCAATGACATCCATTTTTCCTAACTTTTATACCTCTCCTTTTTAATTTCATAACTGCTACTGTAATTCATGTCTTGATTATTCACTTCCCAGAACATGGTAAAGGTTACTTCTAGTCTTACTGAAAAACGTATCTTCTTTATTATACTCTGTCAATCCAAGTTCTCACAGGTATTTAAAAACTAGCATCTCCATTTTTTACACAAAACAATTAAGTCACTTCTCATTATACATTAGTCTTCTAACTTTTCCACACAAACTTTTATAACATTATACTTTGAAAAAACAAAGTAAGGCATTATATTTGATAATATCTACATAGCACCTAAACTGACAAGCTAGCATTTTACAATGTGGTTAGAACAATATTTCTGTAACCCACTGTAGTTCCACGCTTGTATTTAGAGTTGCTTAGTGGGCTAGGTTAATTCCTTTACATCAAATCTGTGTCATGGTCATAGGAAAAGCTCAAATATTAGTCTGAGAATAAAGGGACAGTTTTAAATAATAAATGCAATACTACAGTTTACAAACGGATACCACATGTTCAGATGCTGAGTTACATTTAATCATATTAATTCCTATTTTTGATATTGAGAGAGTGGCAATTGCAGTGAGAGGGTTCCTTCATTTGTGGTCAAGTTTTTGGAATTCTTGTTTGTGTACATACTAAGAAATAGTTCCTACTCTTCGAGATTTTCTTTTCAATCATGACATATAGCCTTTGCTTCATTTTACATTATTAGAGGTGACATATAAATTTATATGTTTAGTTACCCATGTAATATTTGTGTCATTGTTGAGGAAAAAAAATTAAAAAGAAATCTATTTTTTTCTTTTTTTATTTAAATTAGAATCAAACATGCTTCACATGTCAATGCAAGCTCCCACTTCCTCCCATCTTATCCCACCAATCACCCCAATACCACCACCCAATCCCCACTCAGATCCTCAGGGAGGGGAAGACCTCCATGGGGGATTTCCAAAGTCTGTCATATCCAGCCCAGGGCCTAACCCCTTCTACAAGAGTCCAGGCAGACAAAGCATCCCTCCATTTGGAATGGGCTCCCCAAATCCATTTGCATCCAATAGATTGCCGAGGCCTCCTCACTGACACCCAAAATTGAAGGTCTGGATCAGTCCCAGGTTGGTCTCTCAGCCATCAGTCTGGGGTCCATGAGCTCCCGCTTGTTCAGGTCAGCTGTTTCTGTGGGTGTCACCAGTCCAGTCTTGACCACTTTGCTCATCACTCCTCCCTCTCTGCAACTGGGTTCCAGAAGTTCAGTTCAGTACTTACCTGTGGGTGTCTGCCTCTGCTTCCATCAGCAACTGGGTGAAGGCTCCTCTAGGATGGCATATAAGGTAGTTATCAATCTCATTATAGGGAACAGGCATTTAAGGTAGCCTCTCCACTATTGCTTAGATTGCAGGTAATGTCATCCTTTAAGATCTCTGAAAATCTCACTAGTGCCAAATATCTGCTCAAACATATGACTCCCTGTTTTATGGTATCTCTCATCCTGGTCTCCTCTATTCTTCCCTTGACTAAACGTTCCTGCTCCCCCATGTCCTCCTCTTCCCCTATCTTTCTCACAGCTCCCACTCCCCTCCTCCCATGCTCCCTATTAGCTCAGGAGATCTTGTCCCATTACCGTTCTCTGAGGCACCATACATTTCTCTATTAGGATCCTCCCTGTTGCCCAGCCACCCTGGTGGTGGTATTTTAGGCCGGCACTCCCCTGCTCCATGTCTAAAATGTATATAAGAGTGAATACATGCCACGTTTTTCTTTTTGTAACTGGGTTACCTCACTCAGGATGATTTCTTGTAGTGCTGTGTATTGGCCTGCAAATTTCAAGATACCATTATTTTTTTTCAGCTGAGTACTAATCCATTGTGTAAAGGTACCACATTTTCTCTATGCACTTTTCACTTGAAGGGCATCTTGGTTGCTTCCAGCTTCTGGCTACTACAAATAATGCTGCTTTGAACATAGTGGAACAGATGTCCTTTTGGTATCAGTGTGCATCTTTGGGGTATATGCCTAAGAGTGGGATTGCTGGATCTTGTGGTAGACTGACTCTCATTTTTCTGAGGGTTCTCCATACTGATTTCCATAGTGGATGTATGAGTTGGCACTCTCACCAGCTGTGGAGGAGTATTCCCCTTTCTCCACATCCTATCCAAAAGCAAACTGTCATTGTGTATTTCATTTTAGCCATTCTGACATGAGCAAGATGTTATCTCAGAATTGTTTTGATTTACATTTGCCTTATAGCTAAGGTTGGTGGGAACTTTTTTAAGTGTGTCTCACTCATTTTATACTCCTCTATTGAGAATTCACTATGTAGTTCTGTATCCCACTTTTTAATTGGATCCTTTGGTGCTTTGGAGACTTGCTTCTTGAGTCCTTTGTAAATTTTGGAGATCAGCCCTCTGTCAGATGAGGGGTTAGTGAATATCTTTTACCATTCTGTGAGCTGTCTTTTGGTCTTGCTTACTGTGTCCTTTGCCTTACAGAAGCTTCTCAATTTCAGGAGGTCCCACTTATTAACTGTCAATCTTAGTCTTTCACAGCACACTCAACCCAAGGTTTTTGATGAGATTAATTTTGACCAATAAGTTAAAATCTCAATAAATGTACTGATTTCATAATTATTATATTCCCCAATGTAATTAATAACGAATTTACATACAAATACCTTTAGAATATGTATATATCCTAATAAATACCCTCTGACTCACTAAATCCTAACTCTTCTGACCTGAATCAATGTCTTGTTTTGTTGAAAAATTTTGACTAACTCCAGTGTTTATTCTATAATTTAATTGAAATTACAGTAAAATAATTTTCTAGTAATCAATCCATTGTTAATTTGGTAAATATTTCAGATGCACATTTTCATTTTTAATAAGAAGTCAGCTCATTTTCTTATACAAACATATATTTTGACAAAGGCATATAATGAGGCTCAATATGTTTCTTCAAGTGGTTGCTCTAACTTTGATGAGTATTTCCATAGTTATATTAAACACTCACTTTTTGACATATGAAGACATTTGTATTCCTGCTATTATAACATATATCAAAC
This sequence comes from Mesocricetus auratus, assembly GCF_017639785.1. Taxonomy (NCBI): domain Eukaryota; kingdom Metazoa; phylum Chordata; class Mammalia; order Rodentia; family Cricetidae; genus Mesocricetus; species Mesocricetus auratus. The sequence continues at coordinate 39,024,785 of NW_024429190.1, forward strand.
GTGCAAATGTGTTTCATTCTGACATATGTATGCATACAAATTTTGTGCTTGGTTCATATTCACCCTTCCTTTTCTCTCATTTATTTTTCTCATTTTTTAAACATCCCTGGACCAAAGTAGTTAGGTTTCCCCTTTGGTTTGGTTTCATTGAGTGTTAATAATCCTTAGTGGCTGCCTTGATTATCAGCATGCTTTCAATTTTCTTTGTTCTAGGATATATTAATAACATACCTTGTTTCTCATAGGCTCTATGAATGAGGAAGTTGTCCAAGTTTAGGGGACTATCTCTGCCTTCTGATGATGATTCTAAGGTATCTACTAGCGTGGTAGTAACCAGATGAGATATGTGCAAGGAAAACATGAGGTGTAAGTAACATGATACTTTATTTTCATCCAGCGTCCAGTTTAATGATGACTATCTGAATAAGTTTTCAATATCCTATTAGAAAGTCTGTACAAGAAAAGTTTAATGACCATACAAACAAAATAAAACATTCAATGCTAGATATAGAGAAAATAGTCACATTGTAGATGGACATTTCCAAAATAAAATAAACCAATCTTGTTTATATTGCACAAGTACATGGCTATATACTGTAAAATGAAGAAAAAGAGAAGAGCAAAGGGATTAATACATTCTGTGTAATCATGAACATACTTTATATAAACTTTTTACTGAAACCCATATCTCATAACTTTAAACATTTCCTCTTCATCTCTTTCCCCATACATTTGCATACATTTCCACAAAAGATCTGGAAGCAATAACAAAATAGAAGATGCAGTGTCATTGATTTTTTTTAATTTTATTGAAATGAGAAATTTTCCTCCTTATGGAAATATAGTGAGTATTGGCAAATAGCTTGCAGTGACTTTTTGGGAACAGAGCATTAGATGGATTGACTTTATTGGGCTAGAAGGACAGAGAGGAAGGTTAAAGCCATATGTTGCAGATATTGCTATAAACCTCTGGGATCATGATCTATTATAGCAATGGAATACGCAGATTAACATTCCTCCTGTATCAGTTAGGAATTATAGACAAGCCCTTAGTGGTAGAAAGAATATAGTAAGGCAGTACAGAAAACAGATGCCATATGTACAGGCTGTACAGAAGCAAGATGCTAGTGCCAAACCTACAGAGCAACCAAAAGCTCTATCCTTAAAATGGCTGACAGATGAACTTGTCTGGGTGGGTCAATGGCTTATGACATCTGAGAAGTTAGAGATTTTGGAGAATTTAGTTCAGGAACAGCTAGATGCTGGACATATTGAGGAATCAACTAGTGCATGGAATTCACTTGTTGTGTGCATCCTCAGTGTATTCTTGTGTGTTTTTCCTCCTTCTAAAACTATCTGTATTCACTCATAGAATTGCCAACTGTATTTAATCCTAATCACCTCCCAAAGGCTTCACTGCTGCAGCACATTATTGTTGAATTAATTATTCACCTCTTTCATTTTCACAATGGTGATTAAAGTTCAACATAAGCTGTAGGAAACAAAATACATGCAACATAAGGAGACAGGTAGATGGCACTTCTTTAAAGCTACTTAGCATCAGAACATGCAAAAGTGTTACTAATTTCACACAACAATATAAAGTCCATGAATCCATAAATGTTTACATACAATAAAATGATGAGCCCTGGTATACACAATGAATCAATAAGATAATATGGGAGAGAAATAAACATTGTTAATTTCAACTTTTGACTGAGAAATAGATGAAATAATATAGCTAATTACCTTTACAGAAAACACATTAAATTTGATTTTCTTAAGAATCATCGATACATGAATAATCATCAGGAGGAGGATGTTTGATGAGAAACAGAATATTTGCATATTCTCAAAAGACCTCTTCTCAAATTAGATACTAATTAAAAAAGGAAGAGTAGTAATTATGAAGTGGATAAGATGTACAACATTTTAACTAACTGATCAAAATTAGCATCACCAACATATTGTATGGGGACAGCATAGGCCTCCATTTAATGTCCTCAATAGGAATAATCAGACATTGGCAAGAAAACTGATTGCATAGTATATAACCTGAATCTAATCATGAGGAAACATCGGGAAAATTCAAACTGAGCTGATGTCTATACAATAGTTGTCTTGTGTTCAATATCAGTGAAATGTATAAGTCAGACAAGTCAAAGAGAAGTTGAGGAACTGCCCCAGATAAAAGAACACTGCAAAGGCAATCTAATGTTATTTCTAAGTGAATTACACTGATTTCTATACTGACAACTCATACAGAGACCACGAATTTTTGCCAAGGATAAAATTATGCCAAAACATAAAACATGAAACTATGCTGAAATATCTTTGTCACTATAATCATAGAAGGAAAATATTCTCATTACAAGAAACTACACACTGAAATATTTAAAAGAGCAAATATAGAGAATACCCGGATTATATATTCTTGTATGTTATTAAAAACATGCAGATGCTATGTGCATGTATGCATATGAATATATCAATAAATGTAATAAACCATTAATTATTTTTAATCAAATATCAAATTTTTAGGTTTGGTTAACCAAATATTTCATTTCATTTTTTATTTCAAAACAATTTTATATATCAATCCCAGTTCCCTCTATCTCCCATCTTCCCATGCCCCCACCATCCCCGAATGCCATCTGGCATCCATTCCACAGGGAAGTTGAGGCCCTCTACAAAAGATCATCAAAGGCGTTCTCCCACGTATCTCTCCATGGGGAATGGGATCCCAAAGTCCATTTGTGTACTAGGAATAAATACCAGTTCCACTGTCACAGGTCCCATAGACTTCTCTGGCACCCTAACTGACATCCACATTCAGAAGGCTTGGTTCAATCCAGTGCTGTTTCCCCTGTTATGTTTAGGAACTATAAAACAGTTTTAAAATATTTGAGTTTAAAGATAATTTGTAGGACCAAGCCACCAGGAGCCTGCAGAGAGAGCTGCTCCACTTTGCCCCAAACCCAGGGCAGAGGGCAGAGGTGAGCAAGCTTGCCCTCTCTAGGATCCCTTGGCTTGGGAACTGCAGACAGGTCGACTCCCCCTGGAAGGATGACCAAGCTACCAGGAGCCTGCAGAGAGAGCTGGGCCACTTCTGCTCACACTCAGGACAAAGGACAGAGCCAGGTCAACTTCCCACGGAAGGATGACCAAGTTACCAGGAGCCTGCGGAGATAGCTGCTCCACTTCCACCCAAATCCAGGGCAGAGGGCAGAGAGCAGAGGCCAGAGAGTATTGAATTTGTTTGCACCCACCGAAAGGGAACCTTGGTCACCTACCCATCAAGAGAGGAAGAGGCTCTTTCTACACCCGCTGGAAGAAGTGATGGGGAAAAGGCAATATATGAATACACTCAGCAACAGAAAAACAAATATGATACCACCAGAGTCTAGACATTCTACACCAGTAAGACCTGAACACCCCAATGCAGATGAAGCAGAAGGGAATGATCTAAAAAACACCTTCATGAAAATCACAGATGCCCTAAAAGAGGATGCAAGAAAATCCCTTAAAGAAATGGAAGAAAAAACAAACCAAAAAATGCAAGAAATAGAAGAAAAAACAAACAAAAAATTCCAAAAAATGGAAGAAAGGGAGGAAAACACAAAGCAAAAATTACAAAAAAAAAAAAAAACAATTCAAACAATGCAAGGACTGAAAGCTGACATGCAAACAATAAACAAAAAACAGTTTAAAGGAAAGCAGGAAATCAAAAAACTGGGGAAATGGACAGGTACTACAGACACAAGCATAACCAACAGAATACAAATGACGGAAGAAAGAACCTCGGGGGTTGAAGACACACTAGGGGAAATAGATTGATCAATCAAAGAAAATCTGATGCACAAGAAATCCCTAACACAAAATATCCAGGAAATATGGGACACCCTGAAAAGACCAAACCTAAGAATAAAAGGTATAGAAGAAGGTTAAGAAGCCCAAGACAAAAAGACAGGCCACAGAATGGGAAAAAATATCCACTAACCCTACATCTGACAAAGGGCTAATCTCCAAAATTTACAAAGAACTCAAGAAACAAGTCTCCAAAACACCAAAGGATCCAATTAAAAGGTGGCGTACAGAGCTAAATAGAGAATTCTCAGTAGAGGAGGCTAAAATGGCCAAGAGACACTTAAGAAAGTGCTCAACATCCTTAGCCATCAGGGAAATGCAAATCAAAACAACTCTGAGATACCATCTTACTTCTGTCAGAATGGCTAGAATCAAAAACACCGAAGACAATTTATGCTGGAGAGGATGTGGAGAGAGAGGAACACTCCTCCACTGCTGGTGGGAGTGCCGACTCATACAGCCTCTTTGGAAATCAGTATGGAGATTCCTCAGGAAAATGGGAATTAATCTACCACAAGACCCAGCAATTCCACTCTTAGGAATTTATCCAAATGAGGCAGGTTCATACAACAAGGGCATCTGCTCCACTATGTTCATAGCAGCATTGTTTGTAATAGCCAGAACCTGGAAGCAACCTAGATGCCCCTCAACTGAAGAGTGGATAGAGAAAATGTGGTACATTTACACAATGGAGTATTACTCAGCAGAAAAAAACAATGGAATCTTGAAATTCGCAGGGAAATGGATAGCACTGGAAGAAACCATCCTGAGTGAGGTAACCCAGTCACAAAAAGACAAACATGGTATGTACTCACTCATATTTGGATTTTAGACATGGATCAGGATAGTGCCAGTCTGCACTTCCACAGATAGAGAGTCTGGGAAACAGGAAAGAACCTAAAAGATATGCATATATGCATAGTACCCAAGAAAAGAGGATGGAGACAAGGTCCGCTGAATGGATGGGGAACATGGCAAGGGGTGGGGGGGAGTGGGACCTGGGAAGAAGAGAGGGGGTGAAGAGGAAGGGAGTTGGTCATGGGGGAACAGGAAGTTGAGGGGGTGAGGGTAGAATAGGGGGAAGAGGGAATCATAGGTTCGAAGACAGATCAGGCACCAGAGTGACCTCGAGTGATCTAAAGGGATAACACCAATTGGCAAGCTAAGCAATAGTGGAGGGACCACCTCGAATGCCCATCCCTGATAATGAACGTGATGTCTATAAACATCCGGGAGCCTTCATCATGTGACTGATGGAAGCAGAGGCAAACACACAATTAATCACTGAACTGAACCCAAGGAACCCAGTGACAGAGAGAGAGGAGTGATGAGCAAATTGGCAAAGAATGGGCTGGCAAAACCAGCAGAGACAGCTGATCTGAGCATGGGAGAGCTCTTGGACCCCAGACCGACAGTGGGGAGGCCAGCATGGGACTTATCTGGACCCCCTGAATGTGAGTGTCAGTGAGAAGGCCTGGGCAACCTATGGGGCCCTGAGCTGTGGATCAGTGTCTATCCCTGGTATACAAACTGTCTTCGTGTGCCTATAGCACAAAGAGAGATGCTCTCTCAGCCTGGACTCTTAGGGGAGTGCCTGGACCCTACCAAGAGTAAAATGACAGACTCTTGATATCCCCTATGGGGAAGGATTTGGCAATAGGGTGGGAGGGAGGTGGGGAAGGGGAGTGCTCGAGGAGGGGAGGGAGAGGGAACTGGGATTGACATGTAAAACAAGCTATTTAAATTTGAAATAACAAATGATAAAAAAATAGAAAAAAAAAAAGAAGCCCAACTCAAAGGGACAGGAAACATATTCAAGAAAATCATAGAAGAAAATTTCCCAACCTAAAGAAAGACATGCCAATGAAGGTACAAGAAGCTTACAGAACATCAAAAAGACTGGATCACAAAAAAAGTTCCCTCGCCACATGATAATCAAGACCCTAAGAAAACAATATAAAGAAAGAATACTTAGAGCAGCTCCGGAAAAAGGTCAAATAGCATATAAGAATTACATCTGACTTCTGCATGGAAACTCTGAAAGCCAGAGGGTCCTGGATAGATATTCTATCAACACTAAGAGACCACAGATGTCAGCCCCGACTACTATACCCAGCAAAGATTTCAATCACTATAGATGGATAAAAAAAGATATTCCATGACAAAACCAGATTTAAACAATACATATCCACTAACACAGCCCTACAGAAAGCTCTGGTAGGAAAACTCCAGTCCAAAGACATTAACAACAACCAGAAAAACATAGAAAAGAGATAATCCCACTTTACAAATACTCAAAAGAAAAAAGGGGTGGAAATGGACATACAATTCCACCAAGAGCAACCATTCCAAAACAAACAAGAACCAGTAATCAAAGGGCATTAATATCTCTCAATATTAATGGTCTTAATTCACCCATAAAAGGCACAGGCTGACAGAATGGATTCGAAGACAGAACCCATCCTTTTGCTGCATACAAAAAACATGCCTCACCTTCAAAGCAGACATTACCTCAGAATTAAGCGTTGGGAAAAGATTTTCCAATCAAATGGCCCCAAGATACAAGCATGGTTAACAATCCTAATATCTAACAACCTAGATTTTAAACTGTAATCAAAAGTGATGAAGAAGGTCATTTCATATTCATCACAGGAAAAATCCACCAAGATGAAGTCTCGATTCTGAACAACTATGCTCTGAATACAAAGGCATCCACATTCGTAAAAGAAACATTACTAAAACTCAAAACATGAAAAAAATGGAGAATAGTTACAACAGAGAACTAAAGGCACAGCTGAAATTTCCAGAACACAAAGAAGCATACTCCCCTAGGAGGAGTAGATGCCAGGAAATAATCAATTGAGGGCTGAAAACAATAAAGCAGAAACTAGGAAAACAATACAAAGAATCAATGTAATAAAGAGTTTGTCCTTTGAGAAAATCAACAAGATAGAAAAACCTTTATCTAAACTCACCAAATGGCAGAATGTGAATATGCAAATTAACAAAATCAGAAATGAAAAGGGGCACATAACAACAGACACTGAGGAAATCCAGAGAATCATCAGGTCATACTTTGAAAACCTGTACTGCACAAAATTTGTAAATTTAAAGGAAATGGATGACTTCCTGGACAGACATCATCTGTCAAAATTAAATCAAGAACAGATAAGCAATTTAAGTAGACCAAACCCTAAGGAAATAGAAGCAGTCATCAAAAGTCTCCCAAGCAAAAAAAAGCTCAGGGCCAGATGGCTTCAGTGCAGAATTCTACCAGATATTCAAGGAACAGCTTATACCAATTCTCCTCAAAGTATTCCATGCAATAGAAGCAGAATGTTCTTTGCCAATCTCTTTTTATGAGGATTCAATAACATTGGTACCCAAACCACACAAAGACACAACTAAGAAAGAGAACTTCAGACCAATTTCCCTCATGCACATTGATGCAAAAATACTCAATAAAATACTGGCAAATTGGGTCCAAGAACACATCAGAAATCTCATCCACCATGATCAAGTAGGCTTCAATCCAGGGATGCAGGGTTGGTTCAACATATGAAAATCTATCAATGTAATCCACCATATAAAGAACAAAAATCATATGATCATCTCATTAGCTGCAGAAAAAGCCTTTGACGAAATCCAAAACCCCTTCATGATAAAGGTCTTGCAGAGACCTGGGATAACAGGAACATACCTAAACATGGTAAAAGCTATATCCAACAAACCAACAGCCAACATCAAACTAAATGGACAGAAACTCAATGCAATTCCTCTAAAATCAAGAACAAGATAAGGCTGTCCCCTCTTCCCATACCTCTTCAATATTGTACTAGAAGTTTGAGCTAGAGCAATAAGAAAACAAAAGGAAAACGAGGGGATACAAATTGGAAAGGAAGATGTCAAACTTTAACTATTTGCAGATGATATGATAATGTATATAAGTGACCCAAAGAACTCTTCCAGGGAACTCTTCCAGCTGATTAACACCTTCAGCAAAGTAGCAGGATACAAGATCAATTCAATAAAATCAGTAGCCCTACTATATATAGAAGATAAGAGGGCTGAGAAAGAAATCAGAGGAACAATTGCCACAAACAACATAAAATACCTTGGGGTAATGCTAACCAAACAAGTGAAAGACCTGTATGGCAAGAACTTTGAGTCTTTAAAGAAAGAAATTAAAGAAGACACCAGAAAATGGAAAGATCTCCCATGCTCTTGGATAGGTAGGATCAATGTAGTAAAATTTGCAATACTGTCAAAAACAACCTACAGACTCAATGCAATCCCCATCAAAATCCCAGCACAATTCTTCACAGACCATGAAAGAACAATTCTCAAATTTATATGGCAAAACAAAAACCCAGGATAAGCCAGAAGGTGGTGGCGCACGCCTTGAATCCCAGCACTCAGAAGGCAGAGGCAGGCAGATCTCTGTGAGTTCGAGGCCAGGATGGACCGACAGCCTCCAAAACAATACAGAGAAACCCTGTCTCGTAAAAACCAAAAAAAAAAGAAACCCAGGATAGCCAAGACAACCATGCTCAACAATGCAACATCTGGAGGCATCACCATTCTTCACTTCAAGCTCTATTATAGAGCTGTAGTCCTGAAAACTGCACATAAATAGACAGGTAGACCAGTGGAAATGAACTGAATACTCTGAGATTAACCCACAAACCCATGAACAGCTGATTTTCAACAAAATAGGTAAAATTATACAATAGAAAAAAGATAGCATCTTCAACAAATGATGCTGGCATAACTGGATATTGGCATGTAGAAGACTGCAGATCGATCCATATCTATCGCTATGCATAAAATTTAAGTCCAGCAGCCCCCAATCTCCAGCAATCCCAGCCAGCCAGGTGAGCTTGGGTCTCCGGGGGAACACTCGCCATCCTCCGCCCAACACCCATCCCCTCGATCTTCCGGGACCACGCCTGGCATCCAGAAGACCTGCCCACACAGGAAAGACATCAGTGCTTTTAGGCCCCAAACTCTGGTGATCCCAGCCAGGTGAGCTTGGGTATCCAGGGGAGCACTCCCCATCCTCTGCCCCACACCCATCCCCTCGATCTTCCAGGGCACCTCCTGGCATCCAGAAGACTCACCCACACAGGAAAGACATAAGCTCTTCCAGGCCCCAAACTCCAGCGAAACCAGCCAGGCCTCAAACTCCGGCAATCCCAGCTTCAACTTCAGGAAGGAAGGAGAACAGTGGAGCCAGAAAGACCCCACCAGCACCCATTGGAAGAAGAGATCGGAAGAAGACAGAATAAGAGCTCACTCAGCAATCAAAAGACCAATATGACTCCACCAGAATCTAGGGAACCAAAGCCAGCAAGGTATTAAAAGCACTACATAGATGAAGCAGAGGAGACAGACCTTAAAAATCACTTTATGAAGATGATAGAGACCCTCAATGAAGAAATGAGGAAATCACTTAAAGAAATAGAAGAAAAAAGAAACAAAAAAATCCATGAAATGGGGGAAAATTCAAGAAATAAAAAAATCTCTCAAAGAATCTAAAGAGTACCAAGAAAAAACAACCAAACAAATGAAGGAAACAACTCAAACAGTTGAAGGATTGAAAGCTGAAATAGAAAAAATAAAGAAAACACAGAATGAGGGGATGCTGGAAATGGAAAAACTGGGTAAACGATCAGGAACTACAGATGCAAGTATCACCAATAGGATACAAGAGACAGAAGAGAGAATGTCAGGTGTTGAAGACTCATTAGAGGATATACAGTCGTCAACAAAAGACAACCTCAAAACCAACAAATCCCTAACACAAAATATCCAGGAAATATAGGACACCGTGAAGAAGCCAAACCTGAGAATAATAGGTATAGAAAAAGGCGAAGAAATACAGCTCAAAGGCATAGAAAACATATTCAACAAAATCATAGAAGAAAACTTCCCTAACCTAAAGAAGGATATGCCTATAAAAATGTAAGAATCTTACAGAACACCAAATAGGCTGGACCAGAAAAAGAAGTCAACTCGCCATATAATAATCAAAACATCAAACCTACAGAATAAGGAGAAAATATTAAGAGCAGCTAAAGAAAAAGGCCAAGTAACATATAAAGGCAGACCTATCCAAATTACACCTGACTTCTCAATGGAAACAATGAAACCCAGAAAATCCAGGGCAGATGTCCTACAAACGCTAAGGGAACAAGGATGCCAGCCCAGACTACTATATCCAGCAAAGCTTTCAATTACCATAGATGGAGAAAACAAAATATTCTATGACAAAGCCAGATTTAAACAATACGTATCCATGAATCCAGCTCTACAGAAAATGCTAGAAGGAAAACCTAGATCCAAGGAAGATAAATACACTCACAAAGACACAGGCTATATATAATCCCACTTTACAAAACACCAAGAGAAAAAGGGAGGAGAAACTATACAAAAAAACTTCACTACCAATAAATGAAGCACAAACAAGAATCATCAATCAGTGGTAATTGATATCCCTCAATGTCAACGGCCTCAACTTGCTTATAAAAAGACACAGACTAGCAGAATGGATATGAAGACAGAACCCATCCTTCTGCTGCATACAAGAAACACATCTCAACATCAAAGATAGATGGTATCTCAAAGTAAAGGGTTGTGAAAAGATTTTCCAATCAAACGGACCCAAGAAACAAGCAGGTGTAGAAATACTAATATCTAACAAACTAGACTTCAAATTAAAATCAATCAAAAGAGATGAAGAAGGACATTTCATATTCATCAAAGGAAAAGTGCATCAAGATGAAGTCTCAATTTTAAACATCTACGCCACAAATACAAAGCCACCTACATTTGTGAAAGAAACATTACTAAAGCTCAAATTGCACATAAAAATCTCACACACTAATAACAGGAGACTTCAACACTCCACTCTCACCGCTAGACAGGACAACCAGACAGAAACTTAACAAAGAAACAAAAGAACTAATAGAAGTTATGACTCCACTGGGTTTAACAGACATTTATAGAACATTCCACCCAAACACAAAGGGATATACCTTCTTCTCGGCACCACATGGAACCTTCTCTAAAATTGACCCCATAATAGGAAACATAGCAAACCTCCACAGATACAAAAAAATTGGAATAACCCCCTGTATCTTATCAGACTACCATGCATTAAAATTGGAATTCAACAATAACACAAATTGCAGAAACCCTACACTCATGGAAATTGAACAATGCACAATTGCACCATCCCTGGGTAAAGGAAGAAATAAAAAAAATGAATTTAAAGACTTCCTGGAATTCAATGAGAATGAAGACACAACATACGCAAACTTATGGGACACATTGAAAGCAGTGCTGAGAGGAAAGTTCATAGCACTAAGTACCCATATGAAAAAACTGGAGAACTATCATGCTAGAGAATTAATAGCTCAGCTGAATGTTCTAGAACAAAAAGAAGCAAAGTCACCCAGGAGGAGCAGATGCCAGGAAATAATCAAATTGAGAGCTGAAATCAATTAAGCAGAAACCAGGAAAACATTGAGAAGAATCAGTGAAACAAAGAGTTGGTTCTTTGAGAAAATCAACAAAATAGACAAACTTCTGTCCAAACTAACCAAAAGACTGAGAAAGAGCATGCTAATTAAGAAAATCAGAAATGAAAAAGGGGACATAATAACGGACTCTGAGGAAATCCAGAGAATCATCAGGACATACTTTGAAAATCTGTACTCTACAAATTTGAAAATTTAAAGGAAATGGGCAATTTCCTGGATAGATATCACTTGCCAAAACTAAATCAAGAGCAGATAAACAATCTAAACAGACCTATAACCCTTAATGATATAGAAGTAGTTATCAAAAGTCTCCCAAACAAAAAAAAGCCCAGGCCCACAGGGCTTCAGTGCAGAATTCTACCAGAAATTCAAAGAAGAGCTAATTCCAATATTCCTCAAAGTATTCCACACAATAGAAGCAGAAGTCTCACTGCCAAACTCTTTTTACGAGGCTACAATTACCTTGATACCCAAGCCACACAAAGTTGCAACTAAGAAAGAGAACTATAGACCAATTTCCCTCATGAACATTGATGCAAAAATACTCAATAAAATACTAGCAAACTGGATTCAAGAACACAACCAAAAAATCATCCACCATGATCAAGTGTGCTTCATCCCAGGAATGCAGGGAATGTTCAACATTAGAAAATCTATCAATGTAATCCACCATATAAACAAACTGCAAAAGAAAAACCACATGATCTGCTCGCTAGATGCTGAAAAAGCCTTTGACAAAATCTAGCACCACTTCATGATAAAGGTCCTAGAGAGATCAGGGAAAACAGAAACATACGTGAACATAATAAAAGCAATATACAGTAAACCAACAGCTAACATCAAACTAAATGGAGAGAAAGTCAACGCAACTCCTCTAAAATCAGGAACAAGACAAGGCTATCTACTCTCTCCATATCTCTTCAATATTTTACTTGAAGTTCTAGCTATAGCAATAAGACAACAAAAGGAGATCAAGAGGATACAAATAGGAAAAGAAGAAGTCAAGCTTTCACTATTTGCAGATGATAAGATAGATTATATAAGTGACATAAAAAACTCCACAAGGGAACTCCTGGAGCTGATAAACACCTTCAGCAAAGGGGCAGGATACAAGGCAAACTCAAAAAAATCAGTGGCCCTATTATATACAGATGATGAAGTGACTGAGAAAGAAATCAGAGAAACATCACCCTGTACAATAGCCATAAACAGCATCAAATACCTGAGGATAATGTTAACCAAGAAAGTGAAAGACCTGTATATCAAGAACTATGAGTCTTTAAAGAAAGAAATCAAAGAGGATACCAGAAAATGGAAAGATTTCCCATGCTCTTGGATTGGTAGGATCAACATAATAAAAATGGCAATCTTTCCAAAAGCAGTCTACAGATTCAATGCAACCCCTATCAAAGTTCCAGCACAATTCTTCACAGACCCGGAAAGAACATTAATCAACTTTATATGGAAAAACAAAAGGTCCAGAATAGCCAAAACAACCCTATAAAATAAAGGAACTTCAGGAGGCATCACAATACCTGACTTCATGCTCTATTATAGACCTATAGTCCTGAAAACAGCTTGGTATTGGCACAAAAATAGGCAGGTAGACTAATGGAACCGAATTGAAACCTACACACCTATGAACACTTGATTTTTGACTAAGAAGCTAAAACTATACAACGGAAAAAAGAAAGCATCTTCAACAAATGGTGCTGGCATAACTGGGTACTGGCGTGCAGAAGACTGCAGATAGATCCATGTTTATCAACTTGTAAAAAACTTAAGTCCAAATGGATCAAAGATCTCAACATATATCCAGCCACACTGAAACTTTCAGAAGAGAAAGTGGGAGATACTCTTCAACGAGTTGGTACATGAAACCACTTCCTGAACATAACACCAGTGGCACAGACACTGAGATTGACAATTAACAAATGGGACCTCATAAAACTAAAAAGCTTCTGTAAGGCAAAGGACACAGTCAACAAGACAAAAAGGCAGTTCACAGAATGGGAAACGATATTCACTACCCCACATCTGACAGAGGGCTAATCTCCAAAATATACAAAGAACTCAAGAAGCAAGTCTCCAAAACACCAAAGGATCCAATTAAAAGGTGGGGTACAGAACTAAACAGAGAATTCTCAGTAGAGGAGGCTAATATATCCAAGAGACACTTAAGAAAGTGCTCAACATCCTTAGCCACTAGGGAAATGCAAATCAAAACAACTCTGAGATACCATCTTACTCCTGTCAGAATGGCTAAAGTCAAAAACACCAAGGCGATTTATGCTGGAGAGTATGTGGAGAGAGGGAAACACTCCTCCAGTGCTGGTGGGAGTGCCAACTCGTACAGCTACTTTGGAAATCAGTATGGAGACTCCTCAGGAATTTGGGAATCAATCTAGCACAAGACCCAGCAATTCCACTCTTAGGCATGTATCTAAAAGAGGCAAATTCATACAACAAGGTCATCTGCTCCACTATGTTCATTGCAGTATTATTTGTAATAGCCAGAACCTGGAAGCAACCTAGATGCCCCTCAACTAATCAGTGGATAGAGATAATGTAGTACATTTACACAATGGAGTATTACTCAGCAGAAAAAAATAACGGACTCTTGAAATTCACAGGTAAATGGATAGCCCTGGAAGAAACCATCCTGAGTGAGGTAACCCAGTCACAAAAAGACAAACATGGTATGTGCTCACTCATATATGGATTTTAGACATGGATCAGGAGAGTGCCAGTCTGCACTTCCAATAACTGAGAGTCTGGGAAACAGGAAAGAACCTAAAAGATATGCATGGTACCCAAGAGAAGAGAAATGAGGCAAGATCCTCTGAAAAGATGGGGAACACGGCGAGGGGTGGGGGTGTGGGGGAGATGAGAAATAGAGAGGGGGAGAAGAGGAAGAGAGAGTAGGTCATGGGGGAACAGGAAGGTAGACAGGGGGTTAGGATGGGGGGAAGAGGGAATCATAGGTTAGAAGACAGATCAGGCACCATTGTGACCTCTAGTGATCTAAAGGGATGACACCAATTGGCAAGCTACGCAATAGTGGAGAGACCACCTCGAATGCCCATTCCTGATAATGAACTTGATGTCTATAACCATCCTGGAGCCTTCATCCGGTGACTGATGGAAGCAGAGGCAAACACCCACAGTTAAACACTGAACTGAACCCAAGGAATCCAGCGACAGAGAGTAAGGAGTGATGAGCAAATTGGCAAAGAATGGGCTGGCAAAACCAGCAGAGACAGCTGATCTGAACAGGGGAGAGCTCTTGTACCCCAGACGGACAGCTGGGAGGCCAGCATGGGACTGATCCAGACCCCCTGAATGTGGGAGTCAGTGAGGAGGCCTGGGCAACCTATGGGGTCCTGAGCAGTGGATCAGTGTTTATCCCTCGAATACTAACAGACATCGTGTGTCCATAACACAAAGAGGGATGCTCTCTCAGCCTGGACTCCAAGGGGGAATGCCTGGACCCTACCCTGAGTGAAATGACAGACTCTAGATATCCCCTATGTGGAAAGAATTGGAAATAGGGTGGGAGGATGGGGGGCTGGGGGAGTGCGGGAGGAGGGGAGGGAAATGGAACTGGGATTGACATGTAAAACAAGCGATTTAAAATGAAAATAAAAAACAGAAAAAAAAAACTTAAGTCCAAATGGATCAAAGACCGCAACCTAAATCCAGCCACACGGCACCTGTTAGAAGAAAAAGTGGGAGACACCCTTGAACATATTGGTACAGGAGACTGCTTCCTGAACATAACACCAATAGCACAAACACTGAGGTCGACAATTAATAAATGGAACCTCCTGAAACTGGGTAGCTTCTGTAAGGCAAAGGACACAGTCAGCAAGACAAAAAGGCAACCCACAGATTGGGAAAATATAACCCCACATCTGACAAAGGGCTGATCTGTAAAATTTACAAAGAACTCAAGAAGCAATTCTCCAAAGCACCAAAGGACCAAATTAAAAAGTGGAGTACTGAACTAAATAGAAAATTCTCAGTAGAAGAGACTAAAATGGCTGAGAGACACTTGAGAAAGTGCTCAACATCCTTAGCCATTAGGGAAATGCAAATTAAAACAACCCTGAGATAACATCTTACTCCTGTCAGAATGTCTAAAATCAAAAACACCAATTATAGCTTATGCTGGAGAGGATGTGGAGAAAGGGGAACACTCTTCCATTGCTGGTGGGAGTGCAAATTTGTACAGCCACTTTGGAAACCAGTATGGAGATTCCTCAGGAAAATAGGAATCAGTCTACCACACGACCCAGCAATTCCACTCTTACGCATATACCCAAAAGATACCCATTCATACAACAAGGATGTCTGTTCCACTATGGTCATAACAGAATTATTTGTAATAGCTAGATTCTGTAAGCAACCTAGATGCCCCACATCTGAAAAGTAGATAGAGAAAGTGTGGTACATTTACACAATTGAGTACTACTCAGCAGAAAAACACAAAGGAATCTTGAAATTTGCTGGCAAATGGATGGCAATAGAAGACCACATCCTGTGTGAGGTAACCCAGTCACAAAAAGACAAACATGGTATGTACTCATTCATATATGGATTTCAGACATGGATCAAGGGATTGTCAGCCTATAATCCCAGGGCCAGTGAATCTGGGAAACAGGGAGATTCCCAAGAGATATGCATTATACCCCAGAGAAATGGAAAGAGGCAATATCTCCTAAGTAAATTGGGAAGATGGGGGGGAGAAGATAGGGAACCAGGAAAAAGATAGGGGGATAAGAGGGTGGTAGAAGAAGACATGGGGAAGCAGGAAGGCTAAGTCGGGGTAAGAATAGAGGAGAAAAGAATGAGTGATACCATAATAGTTGGAGTCATTATAGCTTTGAGGAGAGAGCTGACACTAGTTTAGATTCACAGAGATGTACAAGGATAACACCAACTGGAAAACTAAGTAATAGCAGAGAAACTACATTAATAACCCTTACCTGATGATCAGGTCGGTGACTACCTTATGTGACAATATAGAACTTTCATCCTGTGACTGATGGAAGCAGAGACAGATACTCACAACTAAACACTGAACTGACCCCCTGGAACCCAGTAACAGAGATGTAGGAGTGAAGAGCAAGGTGGTCAAGACTGTGCTGGTGAAACCCACGAAGATAGCTCACTAGACAATGGGGGGGGCTCTTGAACCCCAGTCTGATGACTAAGAGGCCAACAGGGGACTGATCCAGACTCCATGAATGTAGTGTTAGTGAGGAGGCCTCAGAAATCTCTGGAGCTTTGGGTAGTAGACCAATGTTCACCATGGCATACAAATGAACTTTGGGAGCCCATTCCACATGAAGGGATGCTCTCTCAGCCTGGACACATGGGGAACGTCCTAGATCCTGCCCTGGATGAAATGACAGACTCTGGAGATCCCCCAATGAGGGCCTTACCCTCCCTGGGAATGATGTGGGTATTGGGCTGGGGGTGGGTGAGTGGAGCTGGTGGAGAGAGAAGGGGAGAGCCAGGATTAATATTTGAAACATGCATGCTTCTAATTTAAATAAAACATACATAAAAATAAAGATAATTTGTATTAAAATCATGAAATTGATGGTCATTCTAGGATCCCAAGGTAAGGAAAACATTATAATAATGATTCCTATTCAGTGCTCGACACTGGGTGTTATAAATCTAACCTGTGGGAAACATGTGCTCACTGTTACAATGGTGTCATGAAGATTATGAGGAAAACTACCTACTTTACCACAAGCTTTCAGGCTGATTTCCTGAGGGATTTGTGATCGGTACCAGAATCTTGGTCTAAAATCCATGTCTAGAGAGATCATAAGCTTTTATTGTAAGGATAACTTCTTGTTATTTGGCTAAATGTTCATGCTGTCAATCTAAACATTTGTATTTACTACGAGAGATTCGTACTACTTTCTACTTCATTCAGAGAAGTTCCTTTTTGAAGAAAGTAGCAGATAATGAAGACACTGATAGATTGTCAAAGGACTGAGGATACATAACTCAGTGTGCAGCTGAGGATGAGTCAAATCTATGAACCTTCCACTGTCTAAGACCCAGTGAACTTTATGTAAGAGGCAACAGAAAGAAGTCAGAGCTGATGGGAGAGGGGAAAAGTGGAGAAGTCAATTTAGGAATCCACATATCTGTTGAAGGAATCAGTTCCCAGCAGCTGTGATTATCTATACATGACATGCACAGTAGCAAGCCAACAAAAGTCCCAGAAGGGAACAGAAGAGGCACACAAAGCTTTGATTCTTTTCTACTTGCTTTTGGTTGTGAGTATCTACTTTGAGCATGTGGTCCTTGATAGATTGCTCATGGGTCAGTGTATGACCACAACCCTATGTGTGTATGGTTAGTAGTAATGGGCATTTGTAGTTAATATTAATAAAATCACATCAAATTTGGACATCTAGTTAGTAGAAAAATGGACTAGAGATACTAGAGGACTTGGAAGGAGATAGTGGTAGATGGCTATTGTACACATTCATGGAAACTTCAAATAATATAAAACATTAAAAAAATAAAAAGCATCATCTGAGACCATTGGAATACTCACACAATATTTATCTAGTCCCTGAGAAGCAATTATGAATTTTTACTCATTAAATTACATTTGAGGATGTACCAGAGCTGTCTCAACAGTAAAATGATATAATTATAACTAAATACAATTGCATATAATTATTGTTTCATTTCCAAAACATCTAATTCATGGTATCTAAAAGGCTTACTTGGTAAATGTGTATTTGCTGGCAAACTACTTTAGCCATATCACTGAGTTCTAGGTTGCTCAAAAGATTTTCCTCAAAAACTATGATAAGAGGAGGAGGTTTCAAGAAGATGCTAAAGTCCACATCTTGCAATAACATGAATATGTATATGTATGAATACATGTGGACACACATATATACACAGAAATGTAATTCACCATTTTTATTAAATTAAGATTTCTTCCATTTTATCTGCTTTCCCCTCTTAATTTGTCATAAAATACTTAAAGCAATTGAATAGAATAGAGGACTCAGGAAATTGCTCATACAACTATAGCCACCTAATGTTTGTAGAGTTGCCAAAGCATATACTAGAGAAAAGATACTCTCATAAGCAGATGTAATTGGGGAAACAGAGTGTCTACATGTAGATCACTGATCAGAGATTGTATTTATCAGTACAAAAGTCAATTGAAATTAATCAAAAATCTTTTTGTAATCATAAATGGTGAAACCTCTAGAGGATAACAGGGAATGACTTCAAAATATAGTCACAGACAATTTTCTGCAATAAATTTTAATATATAATTCAAGGAGTTTGTAATCTAAATCATATTGTCTAAAATAAGTATTTGCAGTATTGAAGCAATCTAAAAAGTAAAGAGGTATTATGGGGAAGAACTAAAGAAAAGAACTAAAAGAAAAACTGGCACCACTCCAATTTGTAGCAAGTTTTGGGGGAAAAGCATACATATACTTTGGTAGGATTTTGATACTACACAGCTACTGTGGAAAACAGGATGGAGTTCTTTAACAAAACCAAATACGGGATAGCTGTGTGTTCCAGCTCTTCCACTGTTGAGTATTATTCCCAAGGGAATGTAAGTTAGCATACAACAGAAATTCATGTGCATCCTGTTTATTGCTAAAGCACTCACGGTAATCAATACATGTAATAAGCTCAGGTGCCCATCAACAGAAAAAAGATTAACATTTACTTCACTGAAGAATAGAGGTCAATTTCCATAAAATGAATTAATTCTTGCCAAATTTATCTCATTCATACCTTAACATGTAGGTCCAATTGGGTCCATCAATGTCTTGATAAACCAAGCTTGCTCTTTGGGCTCTTTTCTCACTATCAAGATAAATACAGAGGAAAATTATGAATAAAAAGTTTCAAAAGGTGGATCATAGTCTAAACATAGTTGGGAGCACTAGTAAGTTTCAACTTAGTGGGAAGAATTCTAGTACTCCAGACTGTAGGCGAAACTGTACTGAGCAGCCAGTGACCCACAAGCAGGGTTTGTGCATCCCTGAAACTTCTTATAATCCATATGACAGATGGCTTCAGATTTTCTTTCATCAACCTACCTCTGAGCACAGCTGAACATCAGTGATAGAAGCACGACCGCCAGAATCCTTGAATAAAGCTGGTCCAAGAGAAGCAATATTCATCATAGCGCAGTTCCACTGAGCTGCACATGTGCAGAAAATAGAAGACAGCAGGACACTCTACTGCTACTGTAAAGTGAGCTGAAATAGGGGTAATCACAAGCAGAGAGGGCAACGGGAATATGTTAACAATTCATAAAAGCATGGCTTCCTGGGAAGCAGAGTGGGGATGGGATAAGGGGTCGGTGGGAGGGGGGGCACGGGGGGGGAGTAGGGAGAGGGAACTGGGATTGACTTGTAAAACAAGCTTGTGTCTAATTTAAATTAAAAAAGAAGGAAACACATTAAAAGAAAGAAGTGTAGCATAATGCATATAAGACATGGCATGGTGCCAAGAGTCAAGGAAGAGTACTGCTCTTAAAGCATGTGATTTTGCTAACACATGACAAAGCATTGTACCTGTATGTGTTTCTTTTCTGATTTCGAATAAAAATTGGTATGGAGACAGGACTTCCTTGGCGAGTATGTTTGTGTGTGAATGTTCTTGCCTTTTTTCGCTTTCTGATTGCTAGTCACGCAACAACAGTGCATAAAACATGCGATTGTCTTCATTCCTTTTGCTTGTCTTTCCTCTGTGTTTTTCTTTTTGACACTAGATCTTCCTATCATGCACCTGGGTACCTCAGGATGTCCTTATAGTCTCCCTCGAGAAGAGATAACAGAGGCCTGGCAGCAAGTTTTAAAATCTGTCAATTTATTCAGTACTTGTGCATTTACTTTAGAGTAGCAATGGGTGTGTTTAGGAGCTCACAATAAAGCTTTTGAAATATTGTTTCATATTTCTTATAAAACTAACAACAACCTTGGAAGACAGAAAGGAATTGAAGGAGAGCAGAGAGATGAGAGTTTGTCTTTGCTTGCTTTGCACAGTATAACCACAAAGTAATGAACTTGTTATTTGCCAGTGGCTTATGGACAGCATGCTCTTTATTTCAGGCATGCATATTTACTCACGGGATTTTATTAACAGCATCAACCCAGTGTTTCATGAATAGACCACACTACTAACACCTGGTATGAAAGAGAATGACAGGATATTGATATGCATTGTGGAATCTCGACCTTCCCTTCTGCATCTGACCTCTAGGCAAGCAAAAGGAACACATCCATCTTCATGCAGATGGTGTTTTTCACTCCAGATAGCAAGAAGTACTTAGCTTGCACATACTGAATTCTGGCAAACACAGACTAAACCTTAGCACAATTTACTGAATTACAATGACTTTAGCCAAAGAGTCACTAGCTTATCATAATGATGAAAGTCTCTTTCTCAGTTGTTCCCTAGCCTAGAAGAAAATTTTATAACAAAGGTGAGCTAATTCATTAGAAAGAAAAGACAATGTGAAGAAATTAAACAGCAAGTAAACAATTAGAAGAGATAATTTCATTTAAAAGGAGGTTTTCCAAGGTCAATTCTTTAGGTACTTCAATTTCAGTGTATTTATATAAGTGATTCAATTGAGGTAATTTAAAATTTTGCAAGTAGGCTTTTTTTCACTCATGATAGAATAATGAGGTACGATTTAATTGAACAACTTGAAATTTTACTGAATTAGATTATAAGCACACAAAGACTCACGTTATGCTAGTAGAATATTATTCTTTCATGATTTCAGGTGCATTTATTATTTCTTACATGCTGTATAGTTATTACTTCACTGGGAATAGGTGTCAACTGCAACAGAAGGGTTGAGGATGAAGTGTGCTCCTTTGCCAAGTGGCTAACCCTTTGGGTAATTTATAGTATATTTGAATTAGTTGCAGAGCTTAACTCTTTCATATTCTGATGAAAGGGATTGTTTCTTTCCTAATAAACCCTCTTTCCATCTGAATGTTTGACAAGTTTTCTAAATGCTAAAAAGATCAAAGATTGAGATGATGAGTCACTATTTATTTCAGTTTCCATCATGTAGCTTTTACCGCCCAAACTGTAGTAGACATCATTCATTATCTCATAAAACTAAAGATTAGACTATTTTAAAGATATTTTAAAATGCTATTGAGATAAAAGTCTCCCTTTTACACTTTATTGCGTACTTAGTTATTTCCTTGTCTTACTAATGCTTTATTTATTGGTAAGCAAGGAAGTGGTACTGATTCTGATTAAAACCATGAATTCACTTTGATCATCTATATTTTAAATTTAATACTTAAAGACCATCTTTCATTCAAACATTTTTCTTGATTGTTTTTGTGAATGTCACTTAAAAACATAGCCATGTCCGATTGAAAAAGACAAGAGCTTGTCAGAACTATTAAATTTGTCAAATATCTGTGTTCCATCGTTCAGTGTTTTCTAGGTAAAAGCAATCCCATGACAACAAGAATTATTGTTAGGTGATCCCAGTAATTAACATTTGTACTAAGAAGCCAATGCCCTACATTGATTCATTCTTTAAGTGAAATCCAAGTTTAATTTTTCACTGCCACTCTGAAGAAACTATTTGAGAGTAAGATGATAGTTATAGTTTTATTAATGGCTCTCTTTTAGTAAGCAAGGATGAACTGTTTATTATTTTATGTATATAAATTTATTTGGACTGCTAAATTTCTATTATATAATACCTCATAGGATTTATCGACTTGTCAAATAGTAAATTATTTTCCCTTCCACTTTCAAGAGTATTTTGTATCTATATATTAACTTTTAAAAAAACAATGGAATCTTGAAATTTTCAGGCAAATGGAGAGCACTAGAAGAAACCATCCTGAGTGAGGCAGTCACAAAAAGAGAAACATGGTATGTACTCATCATATATGGATTTTAGATGACTTTTTAAATTATTATTTCATTTGCACACAATTCTTTGAGTAAAGGTGACAGAAGTGTTTCTAGAATGCTTTAGCAGATATGGTAACACATTTTCAAATATTGGAAAAATATGATTACAACCACACAGACAAAAATGAACATAAACAATAGGTTTTAGCAGATAAAGTCACTTGATGCCATGACTGCATTTTGCCTGGAACGCAGAGGAATCGGAGGGGAGGGGAACGTGGACTCATGTAGGTGTCTTCTACCCTCTATATATGTACCGTGTCATATAATTTCTACCTAATAAACACATTAGTGAAGATTCTTATTTACATTTTATGCATATGGATGTTTTGTCTGTAATTATGTCTGTGTGCCATGTGCACAGCTGGTGCCTTCACTGGCCAAAAGACCATCATGTAGCCTGGTCATGGAATTACAGGTGGTTTTGTAGTTCCATGTGATTACCAGGAATTAAATATTGGTTTTATGCTAGAGCAGTAAGAACTTTTAAAAACAGAAACTTCTCTTAAGCAATGAAACACAAGGCAATTAAAGAAATTCTTAGTGCCTGGTTGAATATCCAGTCAAGAGCATGGGTGTGCATGATAAATAAACTTAACTTAGAGACCTTAACAGATCTTGTGATCACTCCTAGCTAATATTCCTTGGCAGCATTCTGACAATCACTTGCAGAGAATACCTTTGCACAGTTTAAAATGAAGCACAAATATAGTCAGGCATATTCCAGTTATTTGTGATTGAGTTTAACTTTACCATCACAGCCATGGGATTCATCCATTGTGTTCCACGTAGCCGCAATTAGGGTTTTTATTCTTTTGTTCTTCTATTCCAGGTAAGAATAAATTCACTAGGTTATAGTTTATGATCTTTGTAGCATTACAATTAACATGAATTTAATAAAATTCTAAAAACATTTTTCACATGTTTTGGGGTGAGTTAGAACACTATTTAGAATACTCTAGTTGTAGAATTGGTGATCTAACATATATTTTAGCATATTGATTAATGCCATATAATGTCCAATGTGATTTCTCCATTATTGATATCACAAATAGCATATGCTTTCAGTTTTATGTTTTAGTAGCTATGCCAAAAGTTAAGATTTTTCAGGAGTGTAATTTTCTCAAAGTTTTAAGCACCATGTTACTTGTTAAATTAATTTACATGCTTTGCTATTAAGTGAGTCTTTTACTTAAAATCCATTTATTAATTAATGATATTTCAGATATTTTAATGTGGTAGTGAACAGAAACTACTCATAATACAGTTATGTTAATATGGCAATATGTATCTTTTTCTTACACATTTTAAGTTATTATCTAGTAATACCACTCCCTTTCCTCAGATTTGATCATCCCAATTGTTTTTTTGTATTTCACCTAGTTTTTCTTGATTTTTTTAACTTTTGAAATTAGAATATAATTACATAATTTTACATTTCCCATTCTTTCCTTCAACCCCTCCTGTGTACGGCCAATCCTGTGTGTAAAATTCATAGCCTTTGGACTTCTTTTCTTTTCTTTTGTTTATTCCATATATGTAAGTGTTATACATATGTTGAAATATTAGTCACATATACACAGATACATATAATTCCATGCCATATATTTTTCTGTAGATATATAACATTTCATTGTGATATATTTAATCAGTGTATGTGTGCATATGTTGATTATCAGAGTAGCACCACTGAAAGTGGGATTATAATTAATCATGAAATAAAGAATGCATATAAAATAATAAGAAAAGGAAGAGGAAGAAAATGTATTGATGAAATGGCAGTACCAATCAGAGTTAAAGTACAATCTTCACAATGTTATAGACCTTTTATCTCAGTTCCACAGAGTAAAGCAAGATTAAGTCAGACACTGACCACAGAAGGAAGGCTAAGCAGCTTAATTTGAACATTTATGTCTTGTTAATGCCATTAAATTTCAGAATGTTAATAACCTATGTGTTTTAAATAGGAGGATCATTTCAGTTAGGACACATTACTTTTCAATCTCTTTATATACAAAATAATTTTTATTTCTTGTTAAAGTACAATTTAGTAGGCCTAATAGTTAAATTGATAGGATTAGATATGCATTAATATCAGAATATTATTTTATATTTAGTGAATAATTGATTCTATTTGGGATGAAAAAGGAAATTTTCAGTGGAGTTCAAAATCACAAGATGACAGGATATTTCTGTGTTGTATAATTACATGGTGATTGGTTTCTGCTTTAACACACTATTAACAAGCCTGTAAGAATTAATTATTCACAAGTAGAGGCACTAGTATGTTCTTGAAGTTTCCAACAATGAATAAAGAAAATTCTGTACATCATTGTGCAGACTGTGGGAATCCCAAATGTTCAGGAATTTTAATTGGCATTAAGTGTTCTACACCAAATTTTGACTTTTTCTTTTTAAATATAAAAAGAGCAATCTTTGAAAAATGTGATGATAAAAAGTAAATTGATTTTATGTACGCTAAATGGGTTTGAAAACAGACTCTCTCAAAGTAATCTCATAATGTTATATTTATGATCCATTTATTTTAATCAGACCATCAGGACTGTAGGAAAGTGATCCATAGAGAGAAGTGATCCAAGACTGGGAAGGAGATAAGAGAGGATATGGGTGATAACGAGAGTGCATTTACACACGTGGAATTGCCAAAATAAGTTTAATAAAATATTAAGGCCACTATAAATCCTTTCCTATAAAACACAGAGAGTACCATCTTATTCAATTTTAAGTAAACTCAAACAAGTTACTACATACTCTCCTGAAGCCGTATGCTACAAGAACATACTCGCTGTTAGTGTTAGTGTCACTTACTTTATCTTTTTTTTTTACTTATGATTACTTATGTTAGATTATCCAGAATTTGATGAATCATTGCATTAGTTTATTGAATCTATGTAACTATTTGAAATTTTTTTCTTATGACACTATCCCCATAATGCAAGTAAAAGTGACAACAAACTGTAAAAGTAAATGTGATTATTAAAGAGACTTTAGCACCATCACACCCTCTAGAATCCTTTTGTCTAAAGAAAAAATAAAAACATTTAGATAATGGAAAATGTAATTTACGCAATTGTATTTTAGTACAAACAATATTGGATTTTAATTGCAAGAGAATGTGTTTGGAGAAAATATCAACACATGGAATTTATTTCTCTCAAAGATCCTTTTGTATGTTGAGTTATGCTTTCCCTGCTCCTACTTTCTCCAGGACGTTCATCATGAAAAGGTACTGTGCTAGATAAAAGCATTTTCTTTTGTCTTCTGAGATGATCATTTGATTTCTATCTTTGAGTATGGTGATTTTATATTTGATGCCAAGCAGAATACACAAACCTAGAAAAATAGCTACAGAGAAAGAAAATTCATAAAAGGAGGAATATCGTTATTTAGGGGTAAAACAAAGTAAAATAATGTGAGGTAGAAAAGCTTATGCAGAGTTAAGAACAGAAAGAGTCAGGCAACTTGAGAATGGAAAGAAGTATCAAAAACAAAGATATGGATAGCCATCTGACAACCTATATTCTCAACATCCGGTTAAAATTATGTTTGGTATAGGTAGTAGGACACACTGTTTAAAATACCAAGTGTTCTGGGAGTTGAAGGAATGAGCTACGTTCAAACACGGAAGTGGGACAGTGGAAGAGATAGCTGAAAGATTAATCAAAATGCCAGAAAAAACACGTATGTAAACCCTGTCTTTAGTATGCTAGTTAGTGGTCAGAACTAGACCCTACATGGCACAATACTGAACTTTCAGGAATGTTGCGTCTACTAGAGCAAGAGTGGCATAGGAGTTATGTTACCCAATTTCTCAGGATAATTCTGACTAGACCAAAAGTCAGAATTCATGCTTAGTACAGTAACCATGCACAAAATCCCTTGGCTGTGAAGGCTATGACTGTAGTGTGGAATTAGCTGTTGTTATTTTGATATGTGTAGCAGGACTTCCTTCTTTTCTGTATTTTATTTTAGAAGCACTCTTATCTACATGTCAATCCCCCCAACCTTGGTTGCCATTCCTCGATCCTTCATCCAGTAGCTGATCGAAGCAGAAACAGGCACCCACAGCTAAACACTCAGCCATACTCCTGGAATACTGTTGCAGAGAGGGAGGAGGGATGCGCAAAGGAGCCAATACTGTAATGAAGAAAGCCACAGAAACAGCTGAGCTGACCTCGTGAGAGCACGGAGGCCATATTCGTACAGTTGGGGAACCAGCATGGGACCTAACGATGCCCTCTGAATGTGGATACCAGCTAGGAGGTCAAGGAAGTCTATGGGACCTCTAACAGTGGAGCCTGTCTTTGTCCCTAGGACAAATGGAGTTTGGGAGCCCATTTCATATGGAGGATACTAATGCAGCCCAGATACAAGAAAGAGGGCCTAGGATCTCCCCCAAATAGTGTGAGGGATTTGATGGTCCACTGTGGAGGGCCTCACTCTCCTTGGGGAGTGGGTGGGGTTGGGTTGGGGTTGTCGCTGTGGAGCATGGGAGGATGGGAGAGTAAGGGAATGGCAGGACTTTCTACTCAACATTTATTTTTATATCTACTAAGGCTTATGTCTCAACCATAGTCAATGAAGTTTCTTACTACAGTGAAAAGTAGTCATTTTACTGTTATAACTGCTAAATGCTAAGAATAAATGACAATGAAGACTCAGTTCAAAATGGAGTATCTGTATCATACCCTCTCTACAACTTTCTGCCAAAGATCAGGGAACAAAGCAGAAGTTTAGGAATAAGGACAGTAGGAATTGAAAGGACCAGGAGTATTATATTATGCTATTTAATGGACATGACATGGCTATTACATGTTCGAGTTCACAACAGCCATGGTGACATGCATAAGACCTACACACAATCATCTAGAATTTTAGTATGGTAAGAAGATGATCTCTTGAGACCCCCATCAATTAGCTTCGAAGCTATTTGTAGTTGATAGCTACAGGGGAGAAATAATTACTGTTCTTTAGATCTGTAGCGTAGGTTGCCCATGCTCCACTAGATAGACCCAGACAATATGTGATATATATTACATATTATTACCACTGACTAGCCTAAGTATATTACTAAAAAGAGAAGAAAATATACAAAGTTAAAAGGTAGACATATTAGATAATCAAGAGAATAGAAGAGAGGATTTGTGGAGCTAATATGATAATGTTTCATTAACTGAGGGATATTTTTCAGAAATTTAGGTCAATATGGAATGTCATTTTAATGCTGCCTCTGGATGTGGAGGACAGTAATGAATAAAAGAAAATGCATTAGAAAAACTCACACACACACACACACATACATACACACACACACACATATATATATATATATTCTGATACACACACACATATATATACATATATATGTATATATATATCAAGTATTAAAATCTCATTTTGTTTAGATTTAGAGATACTTTTATGCATATCGTATTTCCAATAAATTAACTTTAACTTACGGGCTTATTCAAATATCTAAAAATGTAGAACTATAGAAGAGGTGAAAACACATGTGTATTTGGCTCACAGTTAAAAGTTCAGATAAGATTAAACAATGGAACATTATTTCTTAGAATCTTGTGCTAGGAAAAACTCGCTTCTACACATTTTAAGACACAATTTTCTTTATTTAATAATAAAGTTCAGTCTAACAGGTGCATTTATCCCAAGAGATGGTATTTGTTAGATTCAATATCAGCAGACAATGGTTCACTAAGGAATCTATAATGTTTAATGATTTAAAGTTTTGCATCTTTTTTAAATGTCTGTCTCTTTTTCTTCCTTTTTTTAAAATTTAAATTAGAAAAATGCATGTTTCACATGTAAATACCAGTTCCCTCTCTGCCCCCTCCTCCCCCTGCCCTCCCCAACAGTCCCCGCAGTCCCCAGTCTCAACTCTGATCTCCAGGCAGTGTGAGGCCCTCTTGGAAGATTGCCAGAGTCCATCATTTCACCCAGGGCAAGTCTAGGCCATCCCCAAAGAGTCTAGGCTGAGAGAGCATCCCTCATTGTAGGATGGGCAGCCAAAGTCCATTTGTATGCCATGCATAAGTAATACCCAAGGCCCCATAGATTGCCTAGGCCTCTTCACTGACATCCACATTCAGGAGATCTGGATCAGTTCCATGCTATCCATCCAGCTATCAGTCTGGGGTCCAAGAGCAACCCCTTTTTCAGGTCAACTGTTTCTGTGGGTTAAACCAGCCCACTCTTAACCCCTTTGCTCATCAGTTCTCCCTTTCTGTTGCTTGATTCCAGGAGTTCAGTACAGTGTTTTGCTGTGGGTGTCTGCCTCTGCTTCCATCAGTTGCTGGATGAAGGTTCTGTTTCCCAGACTCTCTGGCAGTAGGACTGTATGATGGCACTCCTAGCTATACTTTGCTTGACTATTAGCCAAATCATCTGTATCAGATTTGTTTATATTTTCCCCTTCATTTAATTGTCAGTGATTTTTCTATTCTGTAGGTTTTTTTTTTTACTCAAAACAAGGTGCAGGTTGTGGCTATTACAAATAGTGCTGCTATGCACATAGTTGAAAAGATACCCTTGTTGTAAGAATGTGCATCCTTTGGGTATATACCTAAGAGTGGAATAGCTGGATCTTGAGGTAGAATGATTACTATTTTCAGGTGAAACCTCCATACAGATTTCCAAACTGTAAGCAACCTATATGCCCCTCAACCAAAGAATGGATAAAGAAAATATGGTACATTTACAGAATGGAGTACTACTCAGCATAAAAACAACAACAACAACCACAAACAATGAAATCTTGAAATTCATAGGCAAATTGATGGAACTAGAAGACACCATCCTAAGTGAGATAACCCAGTCACAGAAAGACAAATATGGTATGTACTCATTCATATATGAATTTCAGACATAGGGTAAAGGATTACCAGACTACTATTCACACCTTCAGAAAAGCTAGGAAATAAGGAAGACTGTAAGAAAGACATACATGGTCCCATGGAGAAGTGGAAAGGAGCAAGAGCTGCTGAACAAATTGGCAGCATGGGGGGAGAGGAAGTGACATAGGAGAAAGAGGAGAGGAGATGAGGAGGGGGAGGAGAAATGAGGCATCAGGAAGAACAATCAGGAGATAAATAGAAGAGAAAAAGAAAAGAAAAGCATCAATAGAGGGAGCCATTATAGGTTTAAAGAGAAGTCCGGCATTAGGAAATTGTACAGAGATCCACAAGGATGACCCCAATTATGATTATAAGTGATAGTGGAGAGGCTCCCTTAAACGCCCTTCCCCTATAATGAGATTATTGACTAACTTAAATCCCATCCTAAAGCCTTCATCCAGTAGCTGATGGAAGCAGAAGCATGGATCCAGAGCTAAGCACTGAGCCAAACTCCTAGAGTCCAGTTGTAGAGAGGAAAGAGTGCTGAACAAAGGGGTCAAGACCACGCAAGGAAAACCCACAGAAACATCTGACCTGAGCAAGCAGGGACCCATGGACCTCAGTCTGACAGCTGGAGAACCAACATAGATAGTCAAACCAGGCCCCCTGAAAGTGGGTGTCACCTAGGAAGACTGGGCAATCTATGGGGCCTCTGGCAGTGTCACCTGAAATTATCCCTAGTGCAAAGACTTTGGTAACCCATTCCCCACGGAGGTTCACTCTCTTAGCCTAGATACATGGGGGAGGGCCTAAGCCCTGCCCCATATGAACAGACAAATTTTGATGTAACCTTCATGGAAGGCCCCTCATCCTCCCTGGGTGGGAAGCTGGTGGGGTGCATTGGAGGATGGGAGGGAGAGGGAACTTGGATTGATATGTAAATAAGATTGTTTCTGACTTAAATAAAATTAATTAAAAAATTACAGAAGAAGTTGAATGGAAAGATAACTGCAAAAGAGCAAGCATGCTGAGGAAAGTTTGCTGAAGTTGTTGAAGTATGACCTTCAGAATCTTTTACTTAAGCACATGATTTTTGCTGCATTTTTTATAGCATCATTATTTGCAAAATGCAAAGAAAGAACCTAGTCACATGGGCAGTTACTTAATGGCAGCTAGTGTCATTCTTCCTCTATTCACCATACTGCTTTAATATTAAAATTGTCTGATAATGACCACAATCATACAAAACTGAAAAGAGTTGATAAATCTCTATTCTTTTCTGCCAACACAAAAGAAGTTGAACCTTGGAATTAATTAATAAAACTCTTAAGTTATTTTTCCAGGACAAGGCATTTCAAGTCCACCCTGTACACATATAAATATCATTTTCCTTGAATGTATGAAGGCTTGCTGTCTAAATTACTTCATAAATTGCAAAGGATATACAATGCTATTTTGCTCTAGAAATCAATTATGAGAACAAACTTAAAGGATTTCTTTAACAAGTTAAAATTGCGCAAGAATGTACTCTATGATTACTATCATTTGCAATCACGTCTGAGATGGAACTGGTGCTAGCTAACCTCATGTTCCTCAAAAATGAAGGAAGTTATGAGCACGCCAAAACACTGTGCAGTTGATGAATGCTGCAGCTATTTACACTGACCTGACATTGAGATGAGAATAGGGAAAATAAGTTTAATTCTTAAAAGTGTAATATTCATGTTATCAATGTTAGAGTCAGGAAACATGTTAGCTCTAAGCAGTAGGAAACCCAATCTCAAAGGACTAACAAAAGATATAAGCATGATCTTGACACAGTAATGCTCTGATGGATATTGTCTAAAACCTCTGTTGTTTGAAGGAAAAATAACATATCCACAAGCAAACACTGTGTCAGTGGAGTTCAGGAACTATGTTTGCTTTATTCCCCGTGGGCAATAGGGACTACTCAATATTTTCCTTCTCCTGTGATCAGTAAAATATTTTGAAGGAAGTACATCTAGTTGGGAATGGAGGTGGAAAAGAACTATGAAGAGTAGAGAGAGAAGAAAGTGTAATCAGGATGCATCTTGTGAGGGAAAAAACTATTGTCAACAAAATATAACAAAAATCAAAACAAACAAATTAGATGGGCGGTGGTAGTTCACACCTTTAATCAGATCAGCCTGCCAGCCTGGTTTACAAGAACTAGTTCCAGAACAGTTTCCAAAGTCTGTCTCAAAAAAACAAAGAAACAAAACAAAATAAAAAATAACAAACAAACAAATGAATAAAAAAGCAAACAACAAAACAAATGTAGGGAAAATAGATCCATTGTGCCAAGTGATTTATAGCCTCTGCCTAAAACAAGTTTTTCTACATCACATGATCAAATCACATTCATAAGTCTATTTCTTGGTAATAAAAGAGAATGGAAAATATAGTATGGGAAACACACTAGTCAAGTTTCAAACTATTTGTTTTCATGACAAAGAATGTGCAAAGATGGTTAGGTTATTAGGGAAAATCAGCAGATAATGCTAGGATTTCTGCTTCAAGATTTCATTACAGAACTGCAACAAATACACAATTCCAAAGTTACAATTAAGAACAGTAAATTCTAACAATTTCAAAACAAAGAAAAATGCTAAAGTTCCTGAAAAGATGATGTGGTATTCCTTGTAGAATAGAAAAATTTTGGCCCTGTCAATGGATGCTAAGCAAAGTAGAGTCTTAGGATTTGGTGGGTACTGATACATACTCAGCAGTTTCTTTTTTGTTGTACATTTACATGCTAAGGTATATTTAGTTATGTAAATATGAGTATATATATATATATATATATATAGACCCAGAGTATTCTATTGCGATAAGTGCTATGAACAATATAGATAAGCATTTTCTTGCTAGGTTATCAAACTATATGAATTTGTTTGTAATAAGAATCATTTATTCAGCCTCCAAAAGAATACACAGAAACCCTGTCTCGTAAAAAAACAAAAAAAGAAGCATTTATTATTTTTCAAAACAGTCTGATATTTCAGGATCTCTTCATTGCACAACTCAGACTTGTACAATTGAAATTAAACTTAAATACAACTATTTACAAATTCAGCATGTAATCTGAATCTTCTAGATTTGTTCAGTAATGCAACGTAAAATTCCAGAGCAATAATATTCACTAAATAATTTGACAAAATAGTTTTCACTCAAAGTTTATGAAAATAACTTCTATTTAAAGATTGGTTATAAATTTTAGCCTTGACCATGACAGACCATAACAGAGAACATTATTTTTCCACAAAAATGTTATTTTATTAACATTAATATAAAGCTAATCTATACTGAAGGAAATAATAAAAATATAAAATACATGGCAAATACAAAATATATTTTGTGATCAATTCATAATACACTCAGTTTAATGTTCCACCACAATATCAGCTAATTTGGTTTTGATTCCCCAGAAAGTATTTTACACACATGATTACACACACACATACACACACACACACACATACACACACACACACACACACACAAACACAAACACACAATCACTTCCTAGTACAAAGTTTCACTGGAAGATAATCTAGTTTTACATAATACAAATACTTGGTATTTGTGCTGTGGTGCATTTCTACATGTTTTCTCATATCTGTTACTAAGAAAGAGTGTATTGCCTGTGTTCCTTCTGCCAACAAAGACTTTCCTTTGGCATTCTTATTTTGTATTGCCTCAGTGGAGTGTAAGCAGAGAAGTCAGTTGGTGGCTAATCTTTCACAGTGCCTCCAAATGCACATCTGTTATGAAGATGAGTAAAGGGGGTCCCAGCAAGATCTAAGGCTGACAGAAAAATACTCCCAAGAGAGTCAAGAATGAACTGAGTTAGATGTCCCTGATTAAATCTTCTGAAGTCTGAAACCAGGTGGTTTATTTTAGCCTTATTTAAGTACAGCACAATTTTTGAAAGTTTTCCAAAGACAATTAACTCAGTCCAGAGTGTACAACAAAGTTTAAGACTAGTTTCCATTGAAACTATTTGCAAACTACATATGACATCTTCCATAAAGATGGGTACTTTTGACTCAGAAATAATCCTTAAGATAAGGTTATGGGAAGAATGACTGATATAATGCCTGTGGAATCAGGATTGACCGTGCTCTAAGACAAAATAGAAGTTACCTAGGATGTTGTAAATAACAATGACATCTCTCACAATGGTGGCCTTTGTAGACGAAGAACCAACACTCAAGATTTAATGGGAAAAGTCTGGTGCAAACAAACAATAATATGGGGAATACAGGTGAAACCTGCCCTACAGATAACAAAAGATCACCAGACTGTAAACTACGACCTTTATCAGTATTTTTCCTTTAAAACAACAAGCCTGCGTGTTTGAATTTTCCTGTTTTGTCTAGTAGTTATCATTGTGCACAGGGAACTCTTGTTCATCACTACATTTGAACATTTTGGATTTATAACATCCTGATGATGATTTTTGTAGGTTATACTGAATATACTGAATTACATTGAATAGTAATGTGTCTTTGCACTAAACACTACAAATTGTATTAATAAACTTTTTCATCCAAAGTTGGGAGCAGCACAAATCTATGGATATAAATATAAATATTTAGAAGAAGTTTGACATCAGGGCTATTTACCAAAGCAACATAATTCTATATTATAATCTAACCATTCATTAGTCAAGGAATTTTTAGAACCATTACAGTACCAGAAATGAATTCCCACTGTGAAACAGCCCTGACATTCAGTCAACAGAACAATTGTTTCACACATACATATTTTAAACTTTCTTGATACTATTATACCAGTGAGTACACTTTACCTGCTAGGTTAGTAGCCAGCAAGGTCGTCAGTTATGGAAGACCATGAATGTCTTTTCTCTGTAATGACTACATAAAACCATCTGGTGTTTTAAAAGCTAGCCATTGGTTCAGTACCTGGCCAGTTCTAGACTAATTTCTCTGTGTCCTGAAAGCAAAGTGAGTGGTGTCTTTACCAGTAGTGTATTCCTGTTTAAATATAGTGGGAAAATAAGATAGTAGCCTACATTGTTTTGGGGTACCTCCATGGATGCTCTGACCAGTAAGTAAGTATTATGAAGGCATTCCTTGGGTGACATTGAGACTTTAATTTAACCTTCTTTCCTCCATATTTTGTTCCCATTGTTACTTAAATCTTTATTTGCAAGTCATATTAATTACTTGTTTTATCATATCATATATGTTCTACATATGAATTGCAGTATCACAGATGTCTATCTTTTAAGCATTTCCTTTTGATACACCTTCACCTCACCCCTCATCCTCACTTGTACCTTATTTCACTACACCTGAACGGTTATTCCACAGGTATTGCCTTTCTTTACTGTAATTTCACATATATCATAGGATCCACCTTCCCTAAATGAATCCCATGGTTCATGGTCAATCTAGTTTCCCAGATGGCCAGTTGGGACTCTGTCTGCACTGTTATTTTTAAACGTCACTAGGATCGTAGATCCATTGATAAAGACAATACCCTCACAAGTTAATTAATAGGAAGAGGTCAAGCTTGTGTCTATATAGAGACTTCACAACTATCTTGTAGTCTTTGGAACAGGAAGATACTCTGTAAGCTGTAAAAAGTGAAACATATACACCATTCCAGAGATAAAACTTTGATCTACCATGCTTACCTTCCTGCAAAATATGCTAGGATAATAATGGCTCAAAACTTTTGAGAGTAACTAACCAATGTCAGATTTGAATTAAGGCCCATTCCATATTATGGTACCCATATATGACATTGCTTGGGTGATTAAGAACAAGAAAATAGAAAGTCTAGAAACTTAGAATGAAATCATATACTACTCTTTAAAAAAGTATTGATTAAATGACTCCTATACTCAGAGATCAGTGTATTATTCAGCTATCAAGCAAAAAGCTTCCTGCAAAAGATGGGAAGAAATACAGAGACTGAGAGAGAGAGAGAGAGAGACAGAGAGAGAGAGAGAGAGAGAGAGAGAGAGAGAGAGAGAGAGAGAGAGAGAGAGAGAGAAATTTGGAAAACTCAGTTCTAAATGAGATGTCTTCAACAAATCCCTCCCCTAGTAGCCAGCAGAAGAGGAGGTGGAAAGAGCAAGCGTGTAGAAGTCAGATGTGATGGTGGACTTCAGGAGAAAAAGACTGTGCATGGATCTGAACCAATTTTCTATGTATACATTATGGTTTCTGCATAGTGTTTTCACAGGTTTCCTGAGTATGTGACTGAGTATATGTCCTATTCTTCTGTCTTCTCTTGGACTCTTTTCATTCTGTTGATTTATTTTGTCCAGCTTCAATGTGACAGTATTTGTGTTATTGTATTTTATTAGTTTAAAATTAAGTAGAACTTTTATATAACATAAGAGATCTAATTTTAAAATTTCAAGCTTGACAGAATTTCTTGATTAGTTTTTTTAAATTACCAAGCATGTGATATATTGGATAATGTCCACTTAAAGTCACATAAGCAGCCATTAGATTCAGTACAACAAAAAAGGAACACCAAACATAAGGTAAAATTTTTACCAAATTATCATGTATTTGAACTAATAGATCTAATATGTATCTTCCTGTTGATAAATTCTTCTATGTCATTTTTCTTTCAGGTTCATATGATTCCTAATACCTTTTCAATTTTGGACAAATGATAAACTCTTCTTTGCTTTATTTTTCTGAATCTGAGAAAAATATATGAACATTAAAGAAGTTGAAATCATATACACACGAATAGTATTCTACTAACTGAGAAGATTGTGCTTATATATACACACACGAATATATATATATATACATATATATTCCCACAGCTATATGTATTTTGGGAAAGCATAAATTAATTTGTATCCTCAAGACTTTTCGAGCACCTAATTGTTATCTAGCATCTCCTTCCTTGGTCTCCTCCTATATTATCTTCCTACTCTTACTGCAGTTAGATAACCCTCCTTTTTCCTTTTGTAGCTCCTGTGTCTAAATATTAACTTCTACAGTTATACTTACCACCACCTCCTGCCATAGTTCCTTTCTACTTCCACAGCTTATGTGACTTCTTCAGGTTATACACTCAAATTTAAAACTTGGAATTAGCATCCACAAGTACTGAGAATATGAAGTCTGTGTCTTGTTTGGATTGGGTTATTTAACAGAATATAATATTTTCCCATTCCATCAGTCTATGTGTAAATTTCATTAATTCTTTCTTTCTATAGAGCTGAATATAATGCAGTTGTATTTATGCATGTATGTATATATATGTCATGTATGTACATATACATAAAATGATTTCAATTCCATTGATCAATTGAAAGTTAGAAAGATAGCCTATGTGTGTATATATGTGTATGTGAATGTGCATAGACATGTAGAAATAATAATTACATAAGAGGTCACATACTTGAGAGATACTGGGAGAGTCCTGGGAGAAGATGAGGGGAAGAAATGGGTATAGAATAGATAGAAGGGGGAGAAAGCTGGCCTTGCCTCAAATTGATATACCAGGCTTTGTTGACTCCCCTTGGGAGGACTTACTCTCTCTGAGGAGTGCATAGGTGTATAAATGAGGCTGGGAGAGAAAATAGGAGGAGAGGAGGGAGGGCAAACTGAGCTGGGTATATAAAATAAAAAATGAAAATAAAAACAAATAATAAGAAATTATATAAACACAGCACTGATTTGAATTGCTAAAAAGTTAAGAAATAAAATTTTATAAGGATCTATGTATATCAACATATTATAGTAAATTCAGTTTTACCTAACTTAATTAGTAGGGTTATTTAATATATAAGAGAATCTTTCAATTGTACATTTTTTCCAAATACTTGATATTCAAGTCATAATTTTACTAAATGTACATTCAAATTATTAATTCTCAAATGCACTGTACTCTCTTTCTTAGTAATGACTGTCAGTAATAATTCATGATCTATTTCTTTTAAAAACTAATTATAATGCTAATGTAGTAATTATATCTTTCTATAAGAAAAATCCATTGTTTCCATTAGCTTTTATATTAACATAACTAATTTCTCTAGATGGTCCAAACAAACAGAAACAATAATGCCATTGCATTTAAATAAAATTGCCTGTACCTCTTCAACAAATGATGATACCCTGTGATATTTCTCTTATCTACATTGGCATGACAACTGCTGTGAGAATTTAGTAGATGTTGTTTAAGCAGCCTTGTATCAGAAGTTCCATTTTTATAGCTTTACCCTTATAGCTAGTAGGTATAATCTCATAGAAGATATTTTTTGTCTTCTGGGCTCTACATGCTTTCCAACTTCTCTATCGTAATGTTTTTTGAATCATGATTGCAACAGTTACCGCAGATGTATTAACTGGGGCTAAGTATCATATGGTGAGTTTTTACTGTATTGGATAATTGAGTTGTAGCTTTCTACAAAAGTCTTATTCTGTAAACTGGTAAACAAAAAAATCTTCATTGATCAGAGGTGAAAGTTACACTATACTGTGTGTATAAAAATCAGCATTTATAATGCATTTAGAGATTACACTGGTTTAGGAAAGTAGCATGTGTACATTCTCCTCCAGGAACATCACTTCACTAGTCATATGTAGTTGTCTTGGTTACAGTACCAGGAGTGATGTCTCTCCAATCAAACAGTTTCATTCAGGTCCAGTGCCACAAATGAGATTAGGCAATATACATCATTTTACAAATATGGAAATTATAAGCACTATAACAGTCTCAAAATTTAAGGAAAACAAAGATAGACAACTTAAAATGGTTTAAGCTAACCAAACTGTAGGAAGTACATTGCAGTGTTTGATAAACTAAGCAGGTATAACCAGTTTTGGTAAATTCTGGTATGTTGCACAATGCTTCCTTGGAACTACAGTATAATATAGAAAACACGTTTAAAAAAACAGTACCTTTCTTCCTGGAGATTGCAAGGATTCCAGGCTCTGTTGTTATGAATATGAATGCAAAGAAACAGGACCATCTAAACCACTAAAAAACAACATATATACAGGGTATCTTTCTAATCTATTCTGATCTACATGATTTGAGTAAATGTTGGTTTTGTTAGTTTTCAGTTGCTCAAGAATTCATGAACACCATTTTTTGTTTTATCAACACAATAAAATGTTCTAGGAATTGTACTATTATGTTATTTTGTCAGTGAGTTCTTAATTCAAGGTTTCTGACATCAACCTAGGTGATATACAGGTAAATCACTAACCATAGCCTCTTAACACAAGCTAGAGACTGAGTGGCACAATGTAACAGACTATACTTCTTTTCATATATATTTTCCAGTATAGTTATAAAGATTCAGTTCTTACATAATAATTAAAAAGTAAAATGTGCTTTGCATTTGAAACACAGGACTAGATGGTTCTAAGCTGGTTCTTACCAGGCGAGATTAGAAACATGATGTCCAGTTGCATTGACGATGAGAAGTGGAGAGCAGAAGAGAAGCAAAAAACAAAGAGAGGAGAAAGAGAGATGTGGTAGACAAAGAAATCAAGAGACAGACAAAGAGAAGAAAGGATGGGTGTTACGATTAACTGGATTGCAACATTTAATGACATTTAATGCTGTGAAATATCCAGAAAGATTAGCAGGCTTCTTTTTAATATGAATCACTAGGAAACTAATATGGCTCTGGGTACAATGTTTTTACAAAACCTGAATTCACAGTGGAACTACTAATATAAGAATTCCATGGGAGAGCAAAGAGTGAATGGAAAGAAAATGTTAAGAATGAAGACTCTGATAAACATCTACCAAATGCTAACTGGTAATATGCTTCTAATAGAGTAGTGTCATTTTATTTCTACTTAATACTACTTTGATTATTGGATTTTCCTGTTACAAAGGCTCCATACTAATGATGAAAGTGCATTTCAAGAAGCAAAATGATTTAAACACAGCTTTCAGAGTAAAACTTCCCAAAATATGCCTCTGAGATTCAGATTTTCCTGACTCAAGATATCTCTCTTCAAGGTTTAAAACCATTTTTATGTGTAATAGGAAAGTAAACACTATTATTACTTGTTTGATTGAATCTGCATGGATTATTTTTCATTAAATGGCAAAATCTAATTCTAGGGGAAAAACTCTCATTAATTGTTTTCACAAAGATGTGCCCCAGGGCATCCACATTTAGTTTTCACTAATGATATGTTTCAGAAATCTTTTCAATTCTGTTAAATCACTGCAAGCTTATACTATTCATTGAAAATAGG
Organism: Mesocricetus auratus; assembly: GCF_017639785.1. Taxonomy (NCBI): domain Eukaryota; kingdom Metazoa; phylum Chordata; class Mammalia; order Rodentia; family Cricetidae; genus Mesocricetus; species Mesocricetus auratus. The sequence continues at coordinate 39,064,292 of NW_024429190.1, forward strand.
CTATATGAAGTGGCTCCTTATGATGAGTATTTATTAAATGTGTTTTTACTCCCAGCTAACATCTCCTAATATCTTCTGAGTAACATATTTCTTTCTCTAAGAACAGAGAGGCAGAGCAACTAGACTCACACTGATGAAGTGTTTGCTAATTAACACTTGGCAGTTTGAAGTTCTCAACTTGATCTCAAAAGAGTTGAATCTATTGGGTACTGCTAAGTCCTAAGAGCAGTGAAGATAAATGAATGGCCTTTCCTGGTAAAACTCTAGCATTTTTGGAGACCAAATATTCTAAACACAATATATACTCCAGATTAGTACTTTAAGCACTACTATCAATTCAAACTAAAGAAGATGTGCATTACTGAGTTAATACACACAGCAAGTACAGAAAATTAGTTATTTTCTGAACTTCTGCAATCCTACAAAAATTTGTTTGTATGTGTACACATGCACACACACACACACACACACACACTACAGATGATAAGGTGAAAGGTTTCTAAGTGACCTTTACATCTCTATGCTTTCCTCTTGACTAAAGCATGTTTTTTTTTGTAGAGTTGCGTCTCTTTCATCAACTGCTCTTATATTTACTATGTTCTAGATGCTTTCTGCTGCAGGATAGATCAATCTTACTTGAGCTTACAAAATTACTCAAAAATGGACTTGATTCCTTCAACCTTCCTACTTAAAATGTCAGCAAAGCTTGCATGGCCAGAGCGGAATGTACTTTTCATTGAGTACATATTACTTGCATGCCTTATTTTGTGTCTCTTAATAGAGGAAAATTGCAAGTGGCTGGCCAGAGTGCTTTAGGAATAATAACCCAACTAGGAATTCAAGTTACTTTATCACTCTTATTAATGTCCTTCAGAAATTAAAACAAAAATATCCTGAAGTTCAGTAATTGTGCAGGTGTGGGTTACTTCTGCAATTCACAGCCAATGGTGGAGTAATATTAAAAATTATGCACTACATTAAATAAGTGGATGTTAGCAATTTTATAAACTTCTTTTAATGCTTCACTACAATAACATTTTATTAAAGAATAGCATATAAAAATCTTCCTTGTTTTAGTGATAATTGTTCTAAAGAATTATCGTGTTTGCTTTAATAAAGCTCAGCTGACTCATACATTAAATTTTCTTAACCCTAAGTGAATAAAATAAGGCACTTGTGAACTGCATATTAGAGATAAAGAATCAACCATGCCCCTCTTTTCATTCAGATTTTGAATACTTTGGAACTTTGAGGAAATTTTAACATGGTCCCATATGAGACATTGAATAAAATGAATATTTACTTTCATATAAAGCATTAGATAATTCGGTAGATTGTCTGACCAGTTTAAATAACTTAATGCTCAGCTTTCAAGCTCACCTTAACACAGCATTTTAAATGTTTCACAGAATATTCAGAATTCAATTTTTATTTATAATGAAATTATATGTATTCAACTGTTGTTATATTTTTCATGCACAAATAAAGCCTGTCTGAGGGGCAGAGAATGGAACTTGCCACTTGCTAACCAATGTAGTCACAAGTTCCATTTTCTGACCCCCAGACAGGCTTTATTTGTGAGTCCTCCATTGCTATCTAGTGGAAAGCTGCATTCTCTGACCCCCAGGCAGGCTCTATTTGTGCAAGAAACATAACACCACATTCTACAAAACTTAATTAGAATGCTGTCCTGAGTGAAATGACAGACTCTGGGTATCCCCTATGTGGATGGAAGTGGGGATAGGGTGGGAGGCTGGGGGGGATGGTGGGGCAGTACGGGAGGAGAGGAGGGAGAGGGAACTGGGATTGACACGTGAAGCAAGCTATTTAAAATTAAAGTAATTTAAAAAAGAATGATGTATTGGCATAATTATCAAAAATGTGTGTTTATAAGAAGAAGAGCCTGCCATGGTAGTTTATAAGAGAACATCACAATATTAATGTTGAATATGAGATGTCAACCAAAGGCTCATGTGTTAAAATTCAGGTCTTCACCTCTTTGTGATAGTTTTCAAAGTTTCTGGAAATGTTACAGGATAGGAGTTATCATTTAAAGTTAGCACACTAGGTGCAAGGCCTTGAACCTAATTACCCTACTTTTATCTCTCTGCTTCCAGTTTGCTTGGAGGTGAACAGCTCTTCCTCCTCCTTTCAACTGTGACTTTCAGGAATTTGCCAAAGTATATGACAACTAGTGCAATTAGGGATTATAGATATTAACAACAAATGATATACTTTCAAATTCTGGATTTCAATTAGTTAAATTTCATAGCTTACTTTCTATATACATTCCATTCCAAAGATTATAATATTCTAATTTTTAAAAGCATGTAGCAAATCTAAGAATCATAAAATTAGTTGATGGGAAAGGACTGTAGGAAAATTCTACCTTATATTAATAATAAAAATCTAGAGACAGATACTGGTGTTAAAGATCAGAGAAGAAATGTGGCCAGCCACCAGCACTTACCTCTGCCTCAGACCAAAATAGGCAATCCTGTCTCCCCAAAACCTCAGAATGCAATCTGTCTCAACCAACCCTCAGACTGCTATGTGTGCCTGCTACTTCTGCCTTATACTCCTCTCTCCACCCAGCCTTATCATTCCTTTCTCTACCTCCCTAGTGCTGGGATTAAAGGCATGTCATCACATGTGCTGGCATCAAAGGTGGGAACTCTGTTTCTCTTTTAGACTGATTCACTCTCATGTAGCCCTGGGCAGCCTTGAATTCACAAAGATCCATCTGTTTCTGTATCCTGAGTGCTGGGATTAAACCTGTGTACATAGTTACATGCTTATTCTTGCAAAGGTATATATCCTAATTCTTCTTCTCTGGATAACCCTTACATAACAAACTGACACATTTAATATGCATGCTTTCAAGTTATAAACCATGTGTTTCAGATTTCTTCTCCTGAAAAAAGTGGCATTCTCAAACAATCTTTGTAGATGTGGCATTTGTTAATGAAATAAAATTTTCCATCAAATTATTCTTGGTAGAAAAAATCAAATTGGTCCTGATAATCAAAACTTTACTTTAAAATACATTTATGCCAAACTACTTTAATATAACTATATATCTGAGATTGAAATTTGTTTTATAACAGCAATATGCATGTTTTACTTAAATACCCATAATTAAGGTATGGTTTTTCTGCAACTTTACTGTTTGACATTGTCCCAAAATGAATAGTTCTCAACGTATAGATTTAGTGACATTTTATTTCTTAAAATTCTCATTGTATTGGAATATCGCATATAAGGATTATCATTAATAAAGTAAATAATGCAGATTGCATTATAATTTTGAAATAATAAATTTACTTGCTCATTACCTATCTATTTTTTTATCTTCCTGTGTCTTCAGAGTCCTTGAATGTGTTTGCTGTGTCTGGTGATGTTTTCTAAAATTATGTTTGGGTATTTGGGGACTTTTTTCATGCATTCAGGGTTTGTGAATGCTTAGAAGACAAAACTAGTTATTTTCTCAATATTTCTGCTCAAGCTGGGCTGACTTTATGTGAAATTACAATTGTTGACATTAATGAGTAATTTTAAAAGAAAAAAATGTATCTAGACAGCTTCTACCCCTTGAGGGGGAAATTAAATAAATGAATACATCAACCATGGAATAATTGATACACTTGTTGTAAAGTCTTGAATTTTCTGGTACAGGATTAATTAAAATAATAGGCAGCAAATGAATACATGCCATTGCCTAACACTTGCTTGTTACCATATGCCTTTCTGTTTATTTGTTTGCTTTAAATTACAGACATTCAGAGCTTCAAATTGGCTCTGTACAAATGATAAAATTCTTCTTATTGAGACTTTGGCAAGTAAAACATTTATCTCAAGTATTTTGCATTAGAACCTAGCATTCAACTTAATATATATTTATGTTTTTTCAGTGGTTGTTTTCTTGTAACTTGATAATGACTAACTGTACAGGTCACGTAAGGACAAAGAGAGCAAACAAAAATTCAATGCTAGTAATTTGCATACTGCTTAATTTAAAATAATTTATTTATTTCTGAAGTAATAATGATTATATATTTTATATGCACCCCTCTTCATAAACTGCCTCCCTTCCTTAGCCACCTAATTCTGTGTCTGCCTTCTGTTTTAAGCTCATTGAGTGCATTCTGTGCTGGCCATATATTCCCAATTTGTGTTGGCATCCACTGGAGTGTGGGCAAAACCCAGGGGTTGTGCCTTTAAAGAAAACTAATATCAATTGCCAAGATTCTTGAGCTAGGGTAAGATTCTCTGTGTATACTTCCATACCTGCTTGCATTTTGTCTGTATTGACTTTGTGTTAGTCTTGTTTATGCTGACACAAGCACTGTATTCATATTTGGCAACTCTTTTCAGTTGCAGTGTTTGTAGTATTGTGTGAGCATAGTTACCTTCCATTATAGCCACCTGCATCTTCTGATTATTCCACTCCCCCAAATACGTGCTTCTATGATACATGACGATTGAAATGAGTATAGAAAATATGCAATTCTATTTAAAACTGAACACTCTTATTTTTGCACCTTAAAAAGTTAGGGGTCACTGTATTAAGCAGCATCTACTGCAAAAATAAGAGGCTTTTCTGATGAGATTTGAAAGATGAGATGTAATAATCTGTAAGCACAATGATAAATCATTAGTTAGCATCATGTCCATTTAATCAAATATAATAAGAGTTTTCTCCTAAGTCTATGACCCATCCAGACACAATTTCTTTAACTCAATAATGGTGGCATCTTATGAAGAAGGGCTTCAATTCAGTCATAAAAGGATTATTCTCATTATGTTTGTGTCCCTGCTGAGCCAGTGGGAGTATCTTGTCAAGTCAGTTTTTATTGTAACTCAGGAAGTCTACGTCTGGGTAAGATTGAAGATTATCTTTCTTTTTCAGTAATATATGTAGCAACTTCTAGAATGGTATAACATAAACAGTAGGGATGAAACTTCCAGGTGGGTGACAGTGTGATTGATAACTCACACAAATTGTGTTTGCAGCACGGGAGTCTTATTGCCATATTCTGTAGGGAAACAGTAATGGCAATGGTTTGTTATGTTATAAAGTTGGGATGTATAGGACCTTATTAGGTAACAAATTAATTTGTGTTAACGCTTTCCTGGCACTATGGTTTTGTTTGCTAGATTGTGCTCCAAGTAGGGGCATTGATGCTCCATCACAAGGTAAACACATTTCAAAGATTTTACATATGTTTGAGTATTATCTGTAAAAAGTTGCTGTGTGTTGTGTTGTTGTTAACTTTGTTGTTTTAGATGATAATTATTTTGGCTGGGGGTGGAGGGTGTGAATGACTTAGGATTGATTTCTTTTAAAAGATGAGCTGGAATGCTATTGGGTTAGCAAGACTGGGACTGTCTATTGGACCTCAAAGACAATTTCATCCCATATACTATTATTGTGGAGGCATAATCATTTTGTGTCAAAGACATGTACTGATTGTATGGAATTATTATTCTGGTTAATATTCTTCTTAAAGATTATTGATTAGTATTGTTTACAACAACTAAATAGAAAATCTTCAGAATTATGTGGAGATGAATGTTTCAAAAACAGAACAGCACATCAAAGACATGTTGCATAATTATAGTAGCAATTTGAAACTAGCCTTAATAAAGCACTCTAAAAATATGCTTTATAGGCTCTATGAAGCCTCTTTGCTTAAATATATTTGAGCCCAGGCTTCTTTGAGCACATTCTTGATCTCTTCTCGGTATTTCTCAATAAAGATATGAACAGATACTAAAATCATTTACTAATGCCCAAAGTTAGGTCTTTGAAAAACACCATACACCGTAAAATACCAGCCCAAGAAAATGCACAGTATTGTTGTGGGATATTGTTTTTGTACCCTGTGAAGACGTGTAATTTCCAAAGTACCTCCTGATTGAGTTAACAAATAGATGATTGGTCAATAGCTAGACAGGAGAGAATAGGTGAGACTTCTGGGGAGAGAGAGGAACTGGGGCTGAATCTAGTCAAGCAAGAGAAGCCAGTGAGACAACAAAGAAGTCTGGCATGTGGTACAAAAGAGAGGTAACAGAGCCATGTGTCAGATCATAGATTAATAGAAACAGGGACACTACTTATGTTATAAGAGCTAGTTGGGAAAAAGCCTAAGCTAAGGCCAAGTTTTCATAATTAATAACAAGTACCCTTTCATTTTTTGTGAGACGGTGACCCTAAGTTAAGTCTGATTATAGCAGACAAAAGAAAGTTTTGATTTTCTCCATAACAATCCATTATATCATAGCCTCTGTGGGAATGCAGCCACCTAAATACAATAAATTGGCCTTAAATTTCATTATACTCTGCTGGTCTTCAGTCCAATTAGACAACTGTCAGATGCTCCAAAGTAATAATTTTTGTATTTCCCCCAAAGTATATCCATCTTTCTGGTCATTATTGTTGATCATAGGCTTTATAGCTGGATAGGATTATTACTTTTCTTCCATGGGGTTTTCATGGCATTTCCCATTGCTATGATAGCTAGGCATCAGAGAAGAGACTTCCAGGTCATTCCTGGCTTAATTCCTCCAAGAACTGTGTTTGAAACATATGGTGCCTTTAGCAATACGGTCTTAACTTAAGTATGTAGGGGCAAACAAGGGCAATAGCACGTGAGGCTATGAAACCTAGAGAAGAACCTACTAGTTCTACTTTACGAAATCATTATAATCCTTAACTGCGTTTTAATACCTATTCTTAATAAAAATATAAAAGAGTAGCTTTCCCCTGTCATTGTAGTAGCTTCTTTTTACAGCAGATAGAGGTTATGGAACATTTCCACTACTACTCAAAAAAGCCCAAACTCAGACATAGGGGTAAATGCTGAAGCATCATAGAGACAGAGGGGCAAACCAAAGCTACTTGTTACCTCCCTAATTCCTCAGCCTGAAAAGAACTGAGCTCCTATCTCTGCCTGCCTTATATTCTCTCTGCTCTGCCATATACCTTCTTTTCTGTCTGTACAGACCACCAGGCCTCTATGGTTAGCTAGTGACTAGCTCCACCCTCTGATCTTCAGGCAAGCTTAAAAATGTACTCTTAAATAGAGTACAAACAAGATATCACTACATGCCTTGGTATGCTTCTTTAGGCTTTCCAGTTCTGCAATAAAATATCATAAGCTAAAGCAACTTAGGAAGAAAATGGTTTATTTTACCTTACAGCTTTAGTGCATTATTCATGGACATCTCAACAGGAGCTTGGACCTGGCAGGGACTAAGATATATGAGCTGATGCAGAAGCCATGGAGGAGTATTGCTTCTTGGCTTCCCACCATGGAATTCTCATTCTGCCTTATATCCATAAAGGACCACATTCTGAGGGGTGGCATCATCCGCAGTGAACTGAGCACACCCCTATCAACTGGAAATCAGGAAAATGCAATACAGGCTTGCCTGAAGGAATATTTTGTGCAGGCGTTTTCTCAATTTGGGGTCCTTTTTCCCAATTGATCTGATCCTCTGTCAAGATAACATAAAAGACCAGACAACAATTTCCATCTCTCACTGATGAATCTACAACTTTATCCATTCACCTAATCACCAGGGAACGTTAAGACAGTAAGGTTCAGAGGACCAGGACACCTATTGTTAAGTAATGTCTTCTATATAACAGAGAGGCTGCAGCAAGGAACAACACCTGCACAGTGACAACACCAACTGACAGCTCATTGTGTGTGGGGAACATTCCACAAGTTCCTAAACCAATAGCAAGAACTGCAAGGTAATTAATAGCAAGAGAGAGAGAGAGACAGAGAGAGAGAGAGAGAGAGAGAGAGAGAGAGAGGCAGAGAAAGAGAGAGACAGGGGGATGAAGGGAGGGAGGGAAGGAGGGAAAGAGACAGAGAGGGAAAGGAAGGGCCTTCTGATGGGTTATTCATAACTAAATACCATACTTAGTTATGAAAATTTCAAAAACAAATTTAAAATTAAAAATGTATGAACCCCGTAATCATTGCACCCTCTTTGGCGATATTCTCCCCCAATATGCTACTCACTTGCCGCATTCCCTTTTTCTTCCCCATCTTCAGATTTTGCTTTAAAAGATACAGTTTTGTACAAATTCACTCAGGTTCCACTCCGATCTAACTTGTGCTACACTAGAATACTCCAAATTGATATATGCCTTTCCACTTTAATAAATTTTAGCTTTTCTCATCTTTAATAAGTCTGCTGTTCCAAAACCAAATATTGTGGGAATAAAATGATTTAAAATTAATAATGTAGCGTATTAGTCACACATTTCATAGGAAAATCAGAGAAAATTAAGTCCCATAAAAGTAAAAATGAAAGGTTTACTAAATCATTGCAGAAAAAGAGGAAGAAAAGAATCAGTAAAAAATATATAAATAGCCTAACATCTAACTTCTCCAAAGATTCCCTTCATCACTCTGCTTACACAGTGAAAGAATGTGTGTTATTCTCACTGAAGTTCCAAGTCCTTGCCAGTTACTTCAAGATTGCCTCACTTCATCAAAGATTTTCTCTCTTCACGCTGACATCTTTTCTTTCTACTTGTATGACAAAGGCTAATAATGCACATTTATTTCACAGTCCCTTTTTGTCTGTCTCTTTTATATGGAATCTGGTATAGACTGAATAAAAAGTGCATGCCTATTCTCTAATACAATTCTCTATTTTTCTAATTGTGGGAATCACCCCTCAACTTTATGCAACCCACACATCTACGAAGAACACTATGCTTTGTTTACACCTCCTTCCACACTATGAAAGAACTTCCATTTCCACCTATGTTGTTTTACTTATTCTACATATATTGATTTAGATAAACATTACTTAGCATTCTAATGAAACATTTAAAAATAGTCACATTCATTTTTATGTAATTGCTCTTATTCAGTACCCTATTTCTATGTAGAATATTTATATTTGTGAATAAATGCAATACATATAAATAATATATATAACTAATATTTATATATATAATTATATTAATATATGTATCAGCTTCACAAAAATGGCAATTTCACATTTTTCATCATGACTGAAACTTTACATAACTAAATGTATTTGGAAGTATGAAAGGGCTAAAATGGTTTACTACATATTAAAGACTAATTTGAGCAAAATATTACTGCCTTACATTGGAAAGTGTTACATTATATTAATTCAAGTGTCTAGTTTTGAATTCTGCTTGTCACAATCCATCCTCCACTAACAATTTGGAGTAGGAGGGGCAGAGTAATACCAAACATTATCCCTTTATTTGTAAAAGGATTACTTTTAAAATATCTGAACTTACTCGATACATTTTATCACTGCTTCAAATCTCTCTCAATACATTTTATCACTGCTTCAAATCTCTTTAAATAATATATGTTCTGCAAATATCCCTCATCCCCACACTTCTCCTCACCCACCTCAGCATTACAAAGTAATTCATTTGAAAGTACATTCAAAAAATTATAACATCTTCATTATGCAAGAAAGCCATTTTGCTGGTGGTATTCAAGAGCTTACGTATTCAAATAAAAGAAAGCCTACATCATTTCATTGTGATGGTGTATGATGCAGACAATTAAATTCTGTTCTGAAACATTTTTGCTTTTGTTCAGTTAAATTTGGTTTTCCTTTCACTAGTAAAAATCTATTGTTTCTAATGAAAAGATTTCGGGAACGCATCAGACATAGTTTTGTACTGTTAAATAATCAAAAAAAAAAAAAGAATTGAAAGACCTCCCCCAGACACTGTTAATGTTTCTATATAGTTAAGCATATATGTGTGTATGTGTGAAGTACCATAGTTTTACAAAAGTTTCCTCCAGTGTCTGCAATTATCACTTTAAAGGTTGTTAATCAGTTATTGTCATGAAAACTGAGTATCTTATTACAAAGAGAAGAGAGGACAATGTAACCTAATTGCTGTTAAGTGATGCATTCAAGAACTGCCATTCCAGAGTTCATTTAAGAAAGGTTGAGATGGAAACGTCAAGACTCTACTTCCTAAGCTGAAAATTGGTGGTGGCTTGTGAGGCTTGCAACTTATCAAGACCTTACCTCCATCACTGAAATCGAAGATGCACTAGCTATGAAATATATAAAAATTTTAATAACAGAAATTTCATTTTAAATTTATGTTTCAAGCTTGCTTCACATGTCAATCCCAGCTCCCTCTCCCTCTCCTCCTCCCACACACCCAGACCAGCTCCCCCAGGCCCCTACCCAATCCCCACTACATTGCACAGGGTGGGTGAAACAATCTGTGGAGAATCCCCAGAGTCTACCATCTCATTCAAGGCAGGGCTCAGGTCCTTCCCGAAGAGGTCAGGCTGAGAGAACATCCCTCACTGAAGAAGGGGCACCCAAAGTCGCTATGTATGCCTGGCCCAAACACCATTCCACCACCCAAGGTCCCACAGATTGTCCAAGCCTCTTCAATGACACCCACATTCAAGGGGTCTGGATCAGTTCATGTTGGTCTCCCAGCCATCTGACAGGGGTCCAAGAGCTCCCCCTTATTCAGATCAGCTGTTTCTGTGGGTTTCACCAGCTCGGTGATCCCTTTGCTCAACATTCTTCCCTCTCTGTCACTGGGTTCCAGGAGTTCCGTTCAATGTGTAGCTGTGGGTATCTGCCTCTGCTTCCGTCAGTCAGTAGATGAAGGCTCTAGGATGGCATATATGGAAGCTATCAAAATCATTATCAGGGATGGGCATTTAAGGTGCTCTCTCCACTATTGCTTAGTTTGCCAGTTGGTGTCATCGTTATAGATCTCTGGAAATCTCACTAGTGCCAGGTCTCTTCCCAAACCAATAACGACTCCCACTATTATGGTACCTTTAAACTTGTTCTCTATTCTTCCCCCAACTTAATCTTCCTGCTCCCCCATGTCCTACTCTTCCCTCCTCCTCCCCCTTGCTCCTGTTCCCAGCTCTGTGCCTTTCCCCATGCTCCCAGTCTGCTCAGGAAATCTTGGCTCATCCCTCTTATCTTGGGTACCATGCATATCTATATTAGAGTCCTATCTGATTCCCAGACTCTTTGATTGTGGAATTGTAGGCTGGTACTCCACTGAGCCATGTCTAAAACCTGTATATGAGTGAGTACATACCATGTTTGAATTTTTAGAACTGGGTTACCTCACTCAGGATGGTTTCTTCTAGTGCCATCCATTTGACAGCCAATTTCAAGATTCCATTGTTTTTTTTTCTGCTGAATAGTACTCCATTGTGTAAATGTACCACATTTTCTCTACCCACTCTTCAGGGGCATCTAGGTTGTTTCCAGGTTCTGGCTATTAAAAATAGTCCTGCTATGAACATAGTGGAACAGATTTCCTTGTTGTATGTTTTGGGTATATGCCTAAGAGTGGAATCACTGGTTCTTGTTGTAGATTGACTCCCATCCTCCTGAGGAAACTCTATACTGCCTTCCAAAGAGGCTGTACGAGTTGGCACTCCCTCCAGCAGTGGAGGAGTGTTCCCCTTTTTCCACATCGTATCCAGCATAAATAGTCATTTGAGTTTTTTATTTTAGTCATTCTGGCAGGAGTAAGATGGTATTTCAGAGTTGTTTTGATTTGCAATTCCCTAATGGCTAAGGATGTTGAACACTTTCTCAAGTGTCTATCAGCCATGTTAGACTCCTCTATTGAGAATTCTGTATTTTCATCTGTAACCCCACTTTTGAATTGGATCCTTTGGTGCTTTAGAGACTTGCTTCTTGAGTTCTTCGTAAATATTGGAGATCAGCCCTCTGTTGGATATAGGGCATTTATCATGAAGGGGTGTTGCATTTTGTCACAGACTTTTTCAGCATCGAGTGAGATGATCATGTGGTTTTTCCTTTGGAGTTTGTTTATATAGTGACTTATGTTTATAGATTTTCTTATGTTGAAGCATCTCTGCATCCCTAGGATGAATCCTACTTGATCATGTTGGATAATTTTTCTGATGTGTTCTTGGATTCAATTTGCTAGAATTTTATTGAGTACTTTTGCATCAATGTTCATGAGGTAAATTGGTCTGTAGTTCTCTTTCTTTGCTATATCTTTGTGTGGATTGTGTACCAAGGTAATTGTAGCCTCATAAAAACAATTTGGCTATGAACTTCTTGCTTCTATTGTGTGGGACACTTTGAGGAGTATTGGAATTAACTCTTCTTTGACTTTCTGGTAGATTTCTGCACTGAAGCCATCTGGGCCTGGGCTTTATTTGGTTGGGAGATTTTGATGTGTTCTTGTATTTCATTAGGGTTTATAGATCTGTTTAGATTATTTATCTGTTCTTGATTTAATTTTGACAAGTGATACCTATCCAGAAAATTATTCATTTCCTTTACATTTTCAAATTTTGTAGAGTACAGGGAGTACACTATGACCTCATGATTCTCTGGATTTCCCCACTGTCCATTGTTATGTTCCCCTTTGTATTTGTGATTTTGTTAATTGGTATGCTCTCACCTCTACCTTTTGGTGATCTTGGATAAACATTTGTCTATTTTGTTGATTTTCTCAAAGAACAAACTCTCATTTTTATTGGTTCTTTGCAATGTTTTCCTGGTTTCTACTTTGTTGATTCCAGCCTTCAATTTGATTATTTCCTGGTGTCTACTCCTACTGGGTGAGTTTGCTTCTTTTTGTTCTAGAGATTTCAGCTGTGCTGTTAGTTCTCTAGTGTGACTATTCTCTAGTTCCTTTATGTGAGCATTTGGTGCTTTGAACTTTCCTCTTAGCACTGTTTTCAAAGTGTCCCATAGGTTTGGGTATGTTGTGTCTTCATTCTCATTGAATTCCAGGAAGTCTTTAATTTCATTTTTTATTTCTTCCTTGACTCAGGGATGGTGTAATTGCACATTGTTAAATTTCAATGAGTTTTTAGGGTTTCTGCGATTTGTGTTATTGTCGAATTCAAATTTTAAAGCATGGTGGTCTGATAATAAGATCCAGGGGTTATTCCAATTATGAGTTAATTCCATGTTTCCAATTATGTCATTTCCTGTGGAGCTGAGAAGAAGGTATATACTTTTGTGTTTGGGTGGAATGTTCTATAGATGTCTGTTAATACCAACTGGGTCATAACTTCTGTTAGTTCTTTAGATTCTCTGTTAATTTTCTGTCTTGAGGTCCTGTCTAATGGAAAGAGTGGAGTGTTGAAGTCTCCTATTACTAGTGTGTGAGATTTTATGTGCTATTTGAACTTTAGTAATGTTTCTTTTACAAATGTGGATGCCTTTGTATTTGGGGCATAGATGTTCAGAATTGAAACTTTTCCTATGATGAATATTACATGTCCTTCTTCATTTCTTTTGATTGATTTTATTTTGAAGTCTAAATTGTTCCACATTAGGATTGCTACACCAGCTTGCTTCTTGGGCCCATTTGATTAGAAAATCTTTTCCCAACCCTTTACTCTGATGTAATATCTGTCTTTGATGTTGAGATGTGTTTCTTATATGCAGCAGAAAGATGGATTCTGTCTTTGTATCCATCTGTTAGCCTGTGTCTTTTTATAGGGAAGTTGAGACCGTTGACATTGAGAGATATTAATGGCCATTGATTGTTGAGTCTTGTTTGTTTTGGATTTATTGATGTTGATGTTATTGTGTGTGGATTCCTCCCCCTTTTTCTTTTGGTATTCAGTAAAATGAGTTCATCTATTGCCTATGTTTTTGTGAGTGTATTTATCTACGTTGGTTTGAAGTTTTCCTTCCAGTACTTTCTGTAAGGCTGGATTTGTGGATATGTATTTTTTAAATCTGCTTTTGTCATGGAATATCTTGTTTCCTCCATCTATGGTAATTGAAAGCTTTGCTGGGTTACAGTAGTCTGGGCTGAATTGTAAAGTTTAGTTAGTAATGATCTTATTTGAAAAGAGTTACTGCATCTAGAATTGAGGAAATGATAATTAAAATATAGAAAAGTTCATCTCAAATAATTAACCTTTTCTCATTAATACCTAGCTAGTGATTTTGCTGTTTTGTAATTGTCACCATGAGAGATGTCACAGCTTCCATAATGTTAAGTATAATTGTAGCATTTAAAAACAGTCACCAAAAGTAAAGAGCATATTCATAAATCACAGAGTATATGAAAAAACACAAATATATTAAAGAAAAATCAATATAAATATAACATAAATGTTAAATTATGTGCAAGTAACAATTAAGAAAACCCTAAGTCATTACAATTACCAGGTAATTAAACAGCATTGCTGCTTAAATTAGAATGAATCTTTATTGTTATTTCTTGTTTTCTAGATTTAACTACAGCAAATAATGAAAATAGCTAAGTCATTTAAGGGATACTTTCAAATAAAACAATGAATGTATCCAATTCTTTTGATGGAACTAATAAATGTTAATGAAGGGATCCAGAAAATATATTCTTCTACTAGCTCTTTAATGTCTGATATTTGATATGAAGTGGCCATTTTCAAATGAAAAAATAGTCATAACATTAAAAGTATCTGTAAATTTTGATTCAATTGGGATTTGGTTCAGATAAAGCCTATAGCTATATGAGGAATGAAAGAAAGTCAGAGCCTGTTTAGTGGTCTCCACATATGTCAGAGTCTCCTTCCTCAAAATGGAAAAGATTGCATCATCCAAAGAATTTGCATTCCCTTTTTTTGATCTGAAAAGATGCATCAGCAGCTCAAGTCTCATTTCTCTTCACTATGTTATTATTAAAAATAGTTTTCTCATATCTCTGTATAATTTAATATGGTAATCATTGTGACTGAAGACAAATCTTCTGTCATGAAAATCGATTTCATATAATGATTCTCGATCTTGTTCCTCATATTATGAAAACATTGGCAACATCAGTAGATGTATATATTTGCTTTTGCTGCAATGAGTTCATTCCAGCTCTGAGAGGGGTAGCTGTGCAAGATACCCCAACCGTAACTAGGATAGTCTCTCCAATAGTTGACTACATGCAAAAGAAAGAATGGAGTCACATTGTATATAGAATAATACTCAAAGGCAGGAACGATGACCAGAAGTCTATTTCTGAAGGAATTCAATGGTATTTGGAAAGATTATTTTATTTTTTATTATAACCCTATATCTCAGTATTTTCCATGTTTTTGTTTACATTAGAAGTCTTTTGTTTGTATACTTTTAAATTTTGTGCGTTTATGAATCTATATTTTTCTCTTGTTCTAATGTGCATGTGTGTATATGTATGTATGTGCATGTATATGTATTCCATTCTTTTTCTTTGCTTGATTTTTTATTATTATTTGTGTGAATGTGTTCAACTGTATTTTTTATAAGAAAGATAGAAAGATGGGGTGGAATTGGATAGGTGAGGAGCTTAAGAGCATCTTGAAGGAGATGAATCAGAAAAAAATATGATCAAAATATATTGTCTGAAAAATTATTTTAAATAAAGCTTTTTATCAAAATATCTAATTGTCATTTTTTTCTTCTTTGTTTTTTGAAAACAGGTTATTTTATAAAATTCATCTCAAACCTCAGTATTACTTCTCTTCCTTCCTCCCTTCTTCCAGAGACCCTTCTGTTTCCCTTCAGAAAAGAGCAGGACTCCAAAAGATTACAAAGAAACAAAACCAAGCAAAGCAAATGTATACACATCAAGGATGGAAAACACAACCCAATATGAAGAAATAGTCCTTGAAGTAGACAAAAGAGTCAGGGATATAGCCCCTCTGTTTTGGCTTATTGTTTTGTTTTCCCAGACAGGGTTTCTCTGTGGCTTTGGAGGCTGTCCTGCAACTAGCTCTTGTAGACCAGGCTGGTCTCAAACTCACAGAGATCTGCCTGCTTCTACCTCCCTCTCCTGAGTTTCGGAATTAAAGGCCTGCTCTACCCCTGCCTGGCTATGCCCTTCCCACTGTTAAGAGTCCTACAAAACCACAAAACTAAGAACCAGAATGTACACACAAAGGAACTGGTACAGACCCATGCAAGTTCTTTGCTTGGGACTTCAGTCTCCATGAGTCCATATGAGCCCTGCTTAGTTGATTCATTTGGCCATGTTCTTTTGAAATTCTCCATTCCCTCTGACTCCTAAAGTCCTCTTACCCTGAGTTCCCCAATCACCTAGGGAGGAACCCCACGGAGAGCATCTATTTAGACTCTCTCTGTCTTTCTGTCTCTCTCAGTCTCTGTCTCTCTCTATCTCTCTCTCCTTCTCTCTCTCTCCCTCTCTCTCTCTCCCTCTCTTCATAATGTCTGGTTGTGGTTTCTGCAACTTCTGCTATCTACTGCTGGAGGAAGCCTCACTCATGCTGAACAGACAAGGCATAGATCTATGAGTACAGCAGAATCTCATTAGAAATCATTTAATTGATTTCTTTTTCCAGTCATGTTGCTTCTATCCTATGTTTCTGAATGATCCAGTCTGTGGTTCCCTGGCCATCCACACAGAGGAGAACCTGGGCTTCCTCTCATGGCACCGGCCTCAAATTAAACCTAAAACTGGTGGGCCATACCCTCCCATGAGTTCTGTGCACATCTTGCAGTCAGAACAGATTGTGGTTTGAGGACATTGTGGCTGGGTTGGTGTCCAGGTTTCTCTTTCTGTAGGCTGCAGAGTGTCTTCATTTGCAACACACTAGAACATAGGGGTGATAGCTCCATTCAGGCATCAGCGCACACTCTTTATATTCAATGAACTGTGTGAATATTGTCCTCAACAATAGGGCCCAGCAGTCAGATTTCAGAGAGTGTTCTTCTGCTCTAGAATCTACCTGGGTTGGTTAGGGATCACCATTGGACCTCACTGACCAACCATGCAACAAAGTAAAGCCCAGTTCCAACCACTGGAAACCTTACATGGTTACAATGATGGCCTGTTTGGGCTCTGTACCCTCCATTACTAACTGAAATCACTAGGTTCACTCTTAGAGATTCTAGGAAGTTTCAAAGAAAATCAACCCTTTCATATATCTGTATCCCATTCATTTCCCATACTTTTGCATCAGCCTTCTGCCCCTGCCACCCCCAAAATAAAGCAAAATTTAAGAGGAAAATAGGGGAAAAGGGAGGAAAAATGTTTCATCATGGACACTACAGTGTGACACAGACAGTCACACATTAAACACCTTTGTCCATACATCTTTACTTGCAAGTTTTCATTGCAAAGTGTCATTGGTCTGGTTCAAGGCCTCTGGTTTCTACTATACTATTGATGATGGGCTCTCATGAGACTCTTCTTGCATATCCTGTTTTTGCTCTATGTTATAGAGATCCTGCAGCTTGGGGTCTGCAGGTCAGGTCCCTTCACGTGCTCCAGTAGATCATAAATAGGATAGATGTTGGGGGGGGCAAGTCATAAGCCTGCTTCTGGGCATGGACTCCCATAAGGTGGTCTGCCTGACGGTTCTCCTAAGTCTTCATCACTATGGTGAGTACTCCAGCATTGCCATGGCTAATTCATGGGAGGGGTGGTGCTGGTACTTCAGCTTTCATGTCTTCAGGGTCAATCTCCAGTACCTACATCACTAAGGCCAACTCTGTTGTGTTGCCCAGGTAAGGTACTCTCCTGAGTGCTACAGCTGGTGTGAGACAGGGACAGCCCTCCTACTTTTATGACTCCAGGACTACCATCTCCTCCACATGTTTCAGGTATTTATGGGGGGGCATTGGGATGATCTCTTCTGTGCCCATAATACCTTATGTCACATGAGTAATAGGGACAGGTCTCCTGTGATCATAACATTGGAGCTGGGACACTCTCACCTCTGGCCACTTGGCAGCTCTGTTGTGTTGCCTAGGTGAGGAGCAGGGCCCCTTTCCTGAGTGCTGAAGCTGATAAAGGAGAGAGCCAGCTCTATTATCTATTGCAAGTGCAAGGAGTAAGGGGTAACAAGTAAGGCAGGCATCCCACACTGCACACAACCAATGAGTAGTGCTGACAGCTCTCCCACGCTTACAACATTGGTACTGACTCACAAACACTTCATGGTCAGCTCTATCGTGAAGCCCTGGTGAGGTGCAGGACCTGCTCTCCCAAGTGATGTAGGTCAGGGACAGCTCTCCTTCTCTTATTACTACAAGGCAGCTCTCCCACCTGCCCCAGGAGTTTAGGTATGGAAGGTTACCATCCCGGGCCTATGATGGACTGACTTCTCAACAGTTTTTTTTGAGTAATGAATCCATTTTTTTCTATTGTATCAGCAATGCCTGAGATTCTATTTCTCTTCTCTTGTATTATGTTGGTGAAGCTTTCCCTGTAAATCCTATTTGCATTAAAATTTATTTCATTTTCAGACTTCCCCTTGTTTCTGTTTTCTTTATTGCTTCTATTTTCATGTCATGAACAGTTTTATTTGCTGACTTCAGCTGCTTTTTCCTGGCTTTCTCTGAGGGGTTTATTCATTTCCTCCCAGTGTTTGTGGTTTCCCTAATTACTTTAAGGAATTCACTCATTTTCTCTTTAAGGACCTCTCCCATTTCATATATTTTGCTTTATGGAATTTTTCTTGTGCTCCAGTTGTGTTTAGATATTCAGGGTGTGTTGTGGTAGGATAGTGAGACACTGGTGGATACATATTGACTGGGCTGTTACCAATTATGGTTTTATGCTGGTGATTAGGCATCTAGGTTGCTTTGTTCCTTGCCTGTGTGTTGCCTGTTTATTGGTCTGCTCAGTGGGTATATTCAAGGGAATGCTTGCTGGTGTTGCAGGCTGGAGGAAAGGATGGCCATGTGAAGATTGATGCACTGCTAGAGACGACCCTGAGAATTGGGGCTGGGGGAACAGAGAGACTGCAAAAGGTCCATATGAAGTCCACATGGTTTTCTTGCAGGCCTGGCTTGAGGTTGAGTAAGGGGGTAATTGACCCAGTTGGGGGAAGGTATTCAGTGACAAGGTAGGGAGGGAGGACCACTGTATGGGGTTGGGATCCTCAGGAGGCATCGGCTAGGTAGGGGAAATTGCAGCTGGAGTTCTGTTTTTGAGTTGGGATGACCATGAAAATGGGTCTAAGAGTACTGAAAGAGCAGAGAAGGCCCTGAGGTAGCCCACCTTGTCCTTCAATAAAATTTTAAACAAGAATCTACATTATAGAACAAAGTATTTTTAAAAGAGAGAAAATGATTTTCTGTACAACTTTTCCTGGTTTTTATCTTCACATCTCCTTTCTGAGTTGCCTGAATATTAGGAATATAGGTTGAAGCTATCATTCCTTGCTATATGTAATTATTAGCAGGAAATATATCATTTTATGGAAATTCCTGTATGAAAAATAAAATTATATGATCATTTTTCATGCCACTGTAAGACACTCATCACTAGGGGACTGGACACTTACCTTTGTGAGTAAAGTAAATCAGGAAAGAGAAATCAGAGACTGGAATCCTCAGAACCCATAGAAAGGCCTGGTAGACATGGCAGCAAGCTTGCATTCCTAGCACTCACAAGGCTGACACATGACACAAGCTATCAAAATCAGCTGGACTACACACATCAGCAAGCTATGAGTTGAAGGAGAGATCTTGCCGCAAGAAATATAGTGTAGCTAATTGAGGAAGATATCCAGTGTCACCCTCTGGATTCTACATGCACACCCAAATACCTGCTTTTCTCACAAGAATATGTACTTACATGTAGTGGTATATTGTGTATGATTTATCAAAGCCACTGTAAATCAAAGTAGCAAAACAGCTCTACTAGCTAGCCATTCAAACCACCTGTAATGACACGACTCAGGAGACAAAGGAAGATGGATATCTCTGAATTCAAGGCTATGAAGGGCTACGTGAGCTTGAATTGCTCTAAAAGAGTAACAGAGCTCATGCCTTTAATTCCAGGACTCATGAGATATATTTAAGACAGGAACAGGGCCTCCGAGCTGGTATTCATTCTCCAGCCACAGTAGAGAGAGGCAGGATTCATTCTCCAGTCATTCTGAGGAGAGGCAGCAGTCTGAGACTTGGTGAGAGCTCATAGAGACAGGATCAGCTCTTTCAGCCTGAGGTAGAGGTATGCTCTTTTGGCTTGACTGCTTTGGCTCTCCAGTATTCAGCTTGAAGTTTGAACCCCAATATCAGTCTCTGGGTTTTTATTTTTCATGTTACATTTACACAATTATACAAAGATACATATACCACATACATAGAAACAAACAAGGAATCCGACTTTAAATATTAAATGTCCTGTGTCCAGAATTTCATAAATGAATCTTATAGAGACAAAATAAAGAGGCACAAAATCACCTTCTTTTTGTAAGTAGCATAACCAAATCAATTTCCATGACATTTCCAGTGTTTCCACAGTTTCTGAGTTCTTGGCTCTTTGTTCTGTGTTCGAATAATTTGATAGCAATCTTTGTTACAATTAAAGATTTCATCTATGGCATTTTTTCCATTTAATCTTTTAGACAACTATAGGGAATACATGTTTCTCCCCTTTGTGATATAAATTAAGTACCTTGATCTGAAGATCGCTTATCTAATAACCCCTAAAATTCACCTTACATATTAAGTAGTGGTAACGTTGACTCTTGAGACTGAGACTTGGACAATGTTGGAGACTATTCCTCTACTACCTCCTAGACCTGCAAATTATACTCTCATTGCCTATTTAAAACAGCCCAATGAATTAAGATTTCCTCTTACTGTTTCATACTTGAACAGAATTTGCTAAAAGATAGTAAAATGCAGCTTTCTTGTTTTTCTTTACATGCCACATTACTGTTTTCACTTGAATCCTTCTGTCTTTCATAATAGACATTAAGACATGCAATGATGATTCTGTACATCAGTCCGGTCACTGTATTTTCTAGGCTCACTGTGTATTAGGATAATGGAATGTAAAATTCAGATCTATACATCAAATGATCATTTCTTCCCTTGCTCAGACTGTAGTATCTCAGATCAGTCTTACTGAACCTGCTGGTGAACTGTATGCTTGGCTTGAAGCTACTGTTGCCACCAGGACTTTCAGAAGCACAGGCTTTCTTTTGTAGCAACTTCCTAGTTTCTGTTTCTGGTGGCCTCTTTTTTTTAAGGCACCCTCTGTCTTTCACCTTTTCCCTAGACTTTTCTGTGGCAAAGCCACTTTAAATTTGCTAGTTCAGTAACTCCAGGAGCTGTTGAAAGATCAGTTTCTGCTGAGCCCTCTGGTGGTAGCCACGGGGCAAAACAGACCTTTGAAACAAATTGCTCAGGACTGCCTAGATTAAGAGCCCTTTGAGGGGACTTCTGCAGCCAGGCAACAGCTCTGTGTGACTGTAACATTAAGTGCAGTATAAGCCATAGAACCTGGAATCCATGAGAATGATTTAACATGATTTCCCCATCAATTACCTTGCACAATAGTGTGCAAAACTAATTATGCAAAAAGTTCTTTTTTAGATGACCACTGTCCATCATTCCCTAAATTCAACACCCTGCTTAATCTGTGAAAATAATGTGGAGTTTATTTTTATTTGTATATTTACATCATATATATGCATACACATTGTGAAATAGCTCCTTGTGTGATACCATTAACATCAACTAAGCTGCATATAGCTGAACTATTCCTGTATTTTACATCAGCTTTGTAGGTGATCTCTTCTTGTTTTCTTTAAAAACTGCCCTAAACACAGGCTATCAAAGCTTTAGCCCTCTGACTAATATGAAACTCTATGAATCATAAGACGACTAGTACAAACCATACATTATTCATGTACAGGTCATATATAATTCGTGAAATGTGACAGAAGTTAAACCGTAATTGGCTAACTTAAAGAGACATTCAGTCAAACTGTAGTTAACTGAGGTCAAGGCCTTATGTGAACTCTACTGGGGAATGTAAAGCAGCATCTGGGATTTCTTTCTGACTTCACATCTTTCTTAGTGATAGACATCATAAGAGTCCTTAGATTTCTATATTTCCACTTATTTGTATTCAGGCTTTAACTTTTATTAACCGTTCTGCATTTACATGATGTTGATACTTCTCACACAAATCTATGTCCAGCCTAGGGCTAGCACTAAAATTAGTGAAAATATATTAGGAAGCAAACCAAAAATATTTTAAACCAAGAAATAAATATTGATCTTTCTCACCCCATGAAAAGACTAAAAAGAAAGAAGAAGAAACACACAAACAAAACAATAAATAAACAAGCAAATAAATGAATAAATAAATAAACAAACATAATGTGAATTGCCAAGGACGCAAGCCAGCAAATGAGCAAAACCACCTAATTCTGCTTTCTTCGTGTTCACTGGAATCGCTCCTTGAGAACCATGCTGGCCAAATGAGGCCTCATGCAGATCCCATTACAGGCATTCACTGATTACTTGGTTCAGTCTACTTGAGGCACAAGAATCTGCCACATGTTACTTGGTTGATTAGTCAGGTAGCTTTCTTTAATAATACCACAGGGAGTTGTGGCTTTGGCAAGAATAGAGCTAATTCTAGCTTAATCACCACGTAATGTTTTCCCCAAAGCACAGTAGCCACTGACCTTACACTCCTGCCTGTGACACATTTATTCACATCTCTCCTGAGTAAAATAACACGCCCTGCATTTGCTGTTTTACAGTTTTAGCCCATGGTAGATGGTTCTGCCACTACTGCCATGTTACCTTTCCTGAGGTGAGAAAAATAAAGGTCATGAGTATATGCCTGAGACCTCTGAACACCATTTGTTCTTTGTCAAACAACCTTTAGTAGGCAGTGTCATTCATCTTGTACAAAATGCAGATTTGTAGAGCAAATCAATTCAAGGTCTCTGAGTATTCACAGTCCCCTCTCCATTTAATGAACTATTTTCTTTGCTATCTAAAACAGGATCCCAGATCCATTAGCCATTGTTCCCTTAATACAAGTTGTTTGGTATACAAGATAACACCTGTTTCATATTAATCCCCTAGTTACAAACCAAAGTTTCTTTACCTCATTGTTTTAATAATCATGTGGCAGAGGAAGTCATACAAGTTACATCAAAATACTTCTGCAGTGGATGGCAAATTCAAGAGAACAACACTCAATTTTGAACAATAATTTCTAATTTTCAACCCATCAGAAAAAGTCAGTCAAAATTGAAAACTAGTGTTTCTTTTTAATAGAGAAAATTAAATAAAAATTCAAATATCTGGCTTTCCTGTGCTATGTGTTTTAATCTCCTCTTATACAAAGTCCAGGGTGTTTATTGTTAGTTTTACAGAAAAAAAGGCCTAAACTGTAGGCTCAGATACAGCAGCTTTCCATGTGTTCTCACAACTAGTGAACTATTTGCTCAAATTTTTTCTAAAAGACACAACAGAAATTGATTCCTAGTAACTCATTACTTCAAATACTGTGGGTACTTTCTGTATTAGCGTAGCCCATTGAGAGTGGAAAATGCTATTATGAAAAGAAAAGGGACGCATTTTAAAGAAATGAAGAACAAGTTGAAAGCACTAAAAAGTTTCATAGGTCCCATATTTTCCAAAGAAAACTTCATAAGAGTGAAATATCAAGACATAGAATGAGTGTATATACGTTGAACAAAATACCTCCTACCTGTTTTCTATTACTCTACAAAGAGTATTGTCTTAATTCACAGGAGACTTTAAACTTGGGGTACCTTGCTTACCTTTGATAAAGTGAGGAGGTGCTTGGTCCTGCCTCAACTTGGTATGCCAGCCTTTGTTGACTCCCAAAGAATGACCTTACTCACTTTGAGGAGTGAATGGGGGGCAGGAAAGAGGGCAGAAGAAGGGAAGGGAGCAGAAACTGGGTTTGGTATGTAAAATGAAAAATGATTTTTTTAAATTAAAAAAATGACATGCACATGCAAAAAAGAAGAGCAATATCTAAAGTGCACAAGAAGCATACA
This sequence comes from Mesocricetus auratus, assembly GCF_017639785.1. NCBI lineage: Eukaryota > Metazoa > Chordata > Mammalia > Rodentia > Cricetidae > Mesocricetus > Mesocricetus auratus. The sequence continues at coordinate 39,088,078 of NW_024429190.1, forward strand.
CTTGGTATTCTATACTCTTTCACTTCAGGAACTCTTAATCTGTACAAAGCCATGTAGGGAGTATAACAATCACATAATCACATCGAGATTTGAGAATACTGTTCAGATAAGCAATTCAAAACCAATTGAAATTATTATTTATTAATATCTCATACTTAGTCATAAAGTTTTAAAGTATACAGATGTACAGGATACATATATGTGGGTCATTGAATTTTCAGTCATAATCTCACTCAATCATCATCTTCTAAACCCTGTTACATTTTATTGCATTATTTGTTGAGCAGTTGAAGTAAAAATTCTTATCAATTCTAAAGATTGATACTGTATTATTTAAGAGTATTATGTTTTGTTCACTTTGAATGCAAGATAGATGTATTTACAGAGTGGTATTTACATATTTGATTAATTAAAATCATCAGCACACAATATAACATACCTTAATTTAATTCAATTTCATACTCAATTTGTTCTTTCTTTAAAAATTAATGCAGTTAAATGTGACCACAACGTAATCTAATAACTTCAAGTAAGAAAAAAGTAATTTATTTTTAAAACTACAGAATATGCATGTCTATACACAAAAGTATATTAACAGTTATCATACATTTAACATTAGATATTTTTCTTCAACTTCAGATTCTTTCAATTACATACACAGTATATTAGTTTGAAATGAACTTTCATAGAATATTCAAAAATTTTTAAACTAAAGTAAAATAGTCAAGCCTCTGCCAGTTAAAAAAACTTATTTACATTTTTTCTCTTTGAATAACTGTTTTATTTCAGGAATTAAAAGGGGACCAAGCTTTGATATTAGATAACTTACAGATAAATCAAAATACAGACTGTCATTTAACAGCAACCCTCTTTTGTTGCATAGTAAGAATTCGCTGATATAATTAGTAGGTTTCTGTAACAGTTTAAATGGACAAGATACAGAATACAGTTATATTGTGTTTCCTGGTACATTAATTGCACAAGAAATATGTATGCACGATGACTGCCTCAGAAGAATTGTGGTTATTGTATTTAATCTTTAACATATATGATTAATTGCATATAAAATTAATATATTTTGGGATAACAGAAATCTAAAATATTTAGAGTGTAGTCAATGTGTATAAATAATAGTTGAGATGTTTTAATGGAAGCATATTGCCTGGAGAAACTCTTAACTAACTCTGTGGCTCTCTGTCTATTTTATTTTGAAAGGAAAAACCTGTGAGTTTTTCTTTCATCCTAATCACTTTGCCTAATTCCTAAATAGCTATTTTTGTTTTCCTACTTCAGATTAGTTTTTATCAGGGATCAATTTTTGAATATGATAATTTTACCTTAACTCTGATGAGAAATAAATTCTCTGGATCTTGGCATATGCATTTATTTCATAAATAAGACAATATCCTCTCCTTCAAAATTTATTCATAATTAAATTAGCTAATGTTGAACAATGAATTTTCTATTCTCTTCGGCAGGAACATTAAGCCATATGTATATTTTCTGCTTCATGGTATATGCATATATGAATTTTTTTTGTCTGAATTAATTCTCATTTTGTGATGACTCCCAGAAATTCATCCTATGTAGCTTAAAATAGATTTTCTTGGGAAACAGGAAAAAATAAAATTAGTATTCTGGCAACAGAAGTACCTTGGTTTAAAATTGTACATCCATATGGAATTAGGTCACTAGCTATAACAGAGTAGTTGAACATTTCAGGAAGTTGCATACCCTGGATTTAAGCAGCAAAGTAAAAATCTTGGAAGCATATTTATATTAGCTAAAATTATGGAAACCATAACAAAATCAAATAAGATAAAAATCATTTCTTGAAGTATAAAATTCACTTTAGATTTGGATTCTGATGTGGAACACAGCATAATTAGTAACTTTTCTTTTCTTTATATTTTTATTTTTTCTAAAAGGGTTTTTGGTGTGGGAAGTCCTGTGATTATGTCTATAAAGCACTGTTGGGCCAATAGGAATCTAGATAGGTAGGACTAGGAGTCCAGGAGGATTCTGGGAAGGATAAACACAGAGAGTCAAGATGTAACGCCATGGGGTAGAATGCCCGGAACTATTCTCCGGTAAGAGAAATACTTACGTTAACAATTATGGGGTAATTACTTAAGTCAGAGCTAGCAAGTAAGAAACAAGCAAGGCCAATAGCTTCATAATTAATATAGTCTCCTGTGTGTTTATTTGGGACTGATGCGGCTCTAGAACCAGGCTGGTGGGAAGGCTTCTCTCAAGGAAAAAGCTTCTCTTTACAGGTCTTAAATTGAAATAAAATTATTTGAATTTCTCCCTCCCTATCTCCAACACAGAGTTTTCCAGATACCCTCCCTCCAACCCCTCCTGTGCCTTGTCTTTCAGTTGTGATTGTAATATAAATGACCCTTAATTTTTTGTAAGTTGATTTATTATTGCTTTATTTTATATTGATATCTTTCTTTTATTTACCTTTTGATTTTATCATAGTATATTCATGTTTTCTTTGTTTGATCACACTTCAACCAGTCTTTTGTATTCATTATTTTGAATACAAAAGAATGGTTTGGATTAAGTGGCAGTACTAGGGTTAATAATTTATAGAAGGACACAAAGAGTTTCCTAGTCCATAGGTAATCTTAAGTAGGGGCAGCCAGGCTTTCTGACTTAAGTAGAAGGAGGTCATGTTGGCTGCATTCTTGAAGCAACACTTTTTCAAACTGTAAGAGTCTTTCAAGGTGTTAGGTCTAGTAGCAGGGATTGCCTCCCAGATAGTTTAGGCAGGCATTAGCTGGGGAAGCTGTAGGCAAAATATCATGTGACCTGATACTCTGATTAGGAATGCTTTTGGGTGGAATAAGTAGGCCTAAGCCAGGGAAACTATGATCTACAATGATGAGCACAAATAACAATCTATATTATCAGGAATACTGTTTGCTGTTTTCAATATAAGAAATGTTAGCTTACTGTAATTGAACAAATTACTGGGTTTCAGGCTAACTCTCTCACACATTTACAAGATCCTTTGATTACATATCCCTGTATTACCTTAACTGCAACCCCAAAATTGCTTGGGTTTATTATTTCAAAACCTGGCTGTCCATTAGAAATGGGCTCCCCAAATCTGCATTTTTATTGATTGTGAAATTTTTATGTCAGTGGTCTCTTTATTTTACAAAGAAATTTCTCCTTAATAAAAGGTAAAGCATGCATTTATCTGTGGATATAAAGACAGACCTTTAAATTTTCCTTAGGTATTGTGTGGATTCAGCAAATTATTGGTTGTATGTTCACCTCCAATTTCCATGACTTATCTAGTACTGAGCTGTTGGCTAGGCTTCCAGCACCAAATATGGTTTCCATCTTGTTGGGCATGTTTTAAGTCACACCAGAGTACTATTGGTTAGGTAACAATAGATATTCTAAATTGGACAGGGAAACCCCACAAGCCTCAGCTTTCCACAGGAACTACAGGAAATGAAGGAATTCTAAGCAATGGAAGAGATAGCCTTCCAAAGTGGAAAGCATGAAAATTGCTTACCCTATACCAAACGGTTATCCCTGAAAACATATACAAATAACATCATACATACTGAAAAGGTAATATTTAGAAATAAATATGTATGCATATTTATATGCCCATGAAATTCAATTAATTAAAAAATATACTGTGAATTTAAAAGAGAGAAAAATGGGTATACTAAAGGAAAGGAAAAGAAGAAATTCATTTATATTGTAACATCAATACAAAAAAGTAAAAAAATAAAGCTAATTGTATTTTAAAAACTAAAAAGAATTCACCTATAGCAGGTAGTTTTTAAGGGCTTGAAGACAGCAAATATATAAAACATGTGAAGAATTACCATCATCGTAATTATAAGCTCCATAATCTACATATTTTGATGATATCTTGAAGCCATCTTCTTAGTGTGAAAATAAACCCAAAGTACAACTAATATATCAACCTATTTAGAAACCAGAAAATTTGATCTCATTACAATGGTTAATTTAATTGGAAAAAAAGCTGTCCTTAGGTAATTTAGCAAACCCAGGAGATACAAGCACTTTATCAGTTCAATAAAGTTAGTGGTCAGAAACTGGCTTGTTCATGGTGGTTTATTACTTCCCTGTATAAGAATGTATTTAACCAACCAGCAGGGCACTTTATCACACCTTCCTTCTCCCCTGAGCATTTCCTGGTCACAGCAGCAACTATTCCTGGTAAACTCTGAACTGTTAAACTAGTTCCTTTAATTGTGGACCTTTATTAGTTTCTCTGGTATAAATGAGTTACTAACATACATAATGCAGTCTATTTTGATGAATCTCTTATACTCTGTATTCTTAGTATGTGTTACAAAACTGCAGTGCACCAATGTCCATTAATATACTGTATATATTGACAAAAGGCTAGAGAGGTGAGGCAGCAGTTAAGATTACTGGTTGCTCTTACAGAGGATACTGGTTCAATTTCAAGTATCAAAAGGCAGCTCACAACTGTCTCTAATTCAGTTCCAGCGAATCTGACACCCTCACACCAATACTCATAATATTATTCAATTAATTAAAAAATAAAGATCTCTCTATTTCCTGGGTGGTAGTGACACACACCTTTAATCCCAGCACTTGAGAAGCAGCAGCACATGGATCTAAATGAATTCCAGGCCAGCCCAGTCTTCAGAGCAAGTTCCAGGACAGCCAGGATTTTACACAGAGAAACCCTGTCTCAAAAGCCAAATAATAGCAAAAGCCAATAGCAAATAAAGAACAAAAATTTAATGATATGTGCAAATAGTAATTCTTAGTGTTCAAATGACCAAAACATGTATTTCTTTCAATATCTATTTTGTCTCCATTATGCATTACATTAGCTATAAATGTGAAATGGCTACTTTCTGAACTCTCATGTACCTTTGATAAAAGGTAAAATGTTTTATGTCCAATAATAAGAACAGCCAGTACCAAAATGTCTTTTCAACTTCTCTAATATTCTAGAAATTAGATGTATGAAACTTTTCTTTTTTTCCATATATTTTTATTTAACTTTTTATGCATGTCACTTTCAGTTGCCTCTCTGTCCCCTTGTCCCCCACTCCCCAATCCTCCCAACCCATCACCCCCACTCTCCCCCATCTCTGCTCCCCAGGGAGGGCAAGGTCCTCCATGAAGGATTTTCAGGTTCAGTCACATCATCCCAGGAAGGGTCCTGGTTCTTCCTCATGTGTACAGGCTGAGAGAGCATCCCTCCACGTGGTATGGGTTCCCAGAGTCATTCTGTATGTCAGGAATAAATACTGCTCCACTCTCCCAGGTCCCACAGATTGCCAAGGCCTCCTCTCTCTAACTTAGAAGTTACATTTGCTGAAATAGAAGTTTGACATTTTTGTGAGCCGGAATATCATAAAGGTATGTAAAATATTTAATAAATTTTCCTTTATATCTCACCGATATGCTTGATGCTCTTTAATAAAGTATGTGTTTACAAAACACAAAAACAAATGTCCCTTTAGTGGCAATGTAACTTTATTATATTGGCTTTGACTGGCAAAACTAACGCCTTCTGAGTTTTATTTGAAATTGAAAATAGAGGGAATAAAACAAAGAAAATGAGATGAAAATAAAGAGTCATACTTCATGCATACCATCTTCTCTTACCTAGTCTAGGTCAGGAAAATCATGAAAAGTCAACAATCTTTGAAAGAATCACTATCAAAATATTTACTGGTAATTTTTTCAGCATAATTCCACACTGCTTTTAATTGATTGTATGATTTTTTGTGATGGTCATTTGTTCAGTAAAGGCATTCACTTACCGGTATTACATTGGATGGGAACTCATTCTGGATAAGTATTTGAGAATTAGTAAAATATATATCCGTTCAACACTTTCTTCTGTCGTCACCAACTAAAGAATATTGTTGTGTTTTACTTCAAATATAAGTTATAGGTTGGGAGACAAAATACTCAGGGCAGAAGCATAAATGGTCATGATTTGCAGCTTCTAGTGACCTAGATTTGCCATCCAGGCTCCCATCCTAATGGTTTTACAACTTTGAAACAGGGTCATATCTTAGTAGTATACTAAGGCATTCAATACATGAGCTTTTAGGAGACATTTCACATTCAAATTATAAATTTGCTTTCCTAGACTCCACAAGGTCATGACCTCTCATAATGAAAAAATGATTATGTTCATAGTCTAACCATCCTGGACACTGTTTAAAACTTCACGGTGTCTTGGGTTTCAAGGCAATGTTTTCATTGTTAATTTCAGCAAAATCTATAGCCAGTGCATACTTCCAATATACAAAGTACTAGTTTATATATTAACTAGTCCAAACAGGAGGACAGTAAGAAAGGAGCAGACTCAATTAACACAAAAGCCTAATATTAAATTCTCAAAATCTTGCCCTGGTTTCCAATGTATGTGGTTACAATAATTGAATTTCCAAAGTCTTTGGTATCTCTGCTGGCAACAGGTCTGCTTCAGAAAACACATAAGGACTTTCTCTTGAGCCAGATTCAATCTTTTCTTTCAGCTTTCCAGATCACATGTTCTTTATTCCTGGAACTCCATACTACAAGGATTCTGATACTACTACACATTTTCTAAATATCTTACATACTTGAGGAATGTTTTTAATTTATTGTGTTTTGTTCTCTAAAGCCTTAGCCAAACTCTCATAATGCTATATACCTGGTATTTTCATGGCCAAAAGATCATCACCATGTAGGTGTTGCAACAATTTTGTGTAGGGTAGAAATGTAACCTGGGTACTGGTATAATATCCTCTAAATGATTTCCTAGCTTAACCTTGGTAACGATGTCCTAAGACAATCCTGTTAGAACAGGTTGCCCTGAAGAGGGGAATGTCCAGAGATCTACATGGATGACCCCAACTAAGAATCTAAGCAATAGTGGAGATGCTTCCTTAAATGCCCTTCCCCTCAAATGAGATTGATTACCACCTTGTATGCCATCCAAGTGCCTTCATCCAGTAGCTGATGGAAGCAGACGCAGACACCCACAGCTGAACACTGAGCTGAACTCCTAGAATCCTGTTGCAGAGAGGGAAGAGTAATGAGTAAAGAGGTCAAGAACATGCTGGAATAAAACCCACAGAAACAGCTGACCTGAACAAAGGAGAGTTCATGGACACCAAATGATAACTGGGTATCAGTTAGGATACCTGGGCAGTGTATGAGGCCTCTGGTATTGGAACAGTATTTATCCCTAATGTACGAATGAACTTTGGGAGCCCATTCCACATAGAGGGATACTCTCTCAGCCTAAACACATGTGTGAGGGCCTAGACCCTGCTCCAAATTATGTGACAGACCTTGAAGAGCACCCATGGAAGGCCTCACCCTCCCTCTGAAGCAGAAAGTGAATGGGATAGGGGGTGAGTGTGGGGCAGGGGAGGAGGGGAGCATGAGGGAACTGGAATTAATATGTAAAACAAGTGTTTCTAATTTAAATTTAAAAATATAGAAGTTTAAAAAAGAAATCTCAAGTAATCTCTTTTTAAAGGAAAAGGTACATGGGTTTGCTTTGTTATATAATGATTGTTTAATGGACACAGACTTTTAGTAAACACATTTTTCCCTATCGTAGAAGGAAGAAATATAAAACATGCTACTACTTTCGAAAGTCTCTAACCTCTTTAGCAGTTACAAAAACCTCCTTCTCCAACCTATCTTGTTGTCACATTCCTGTGTTACTAAATTTCATGCTTATCACATCCTTTACCCCCTCTTTTATATGAACTCTCACTATACACCCAACTAAAAGAAACTTTGCATCATTATGGCATACCCAGGATGTCATGAATCTTCTTTTCCCCAACAAATTATTCTGTTACTGCTGTATTTATCCTCCTGAAAATTTCAGAAGATGGTTAAAATATAGTTATATTCTACACCAGAGTACAACACAAATGACCTGGAGTTCAGTTTTCACTGGAGGAAAGACCCATCTGAAATGACATAAAACATAGTCTTTTCTCTTTTTCTGTTTTTGTCAGCAATTATCTTGTTCTTGTAGTCTTCTGCAATCCAGTAGAATAGTCCATTGATCTCTGCTTACTGTCATCTATAACATCATTAATCCACAGTTGTGAAAGCTTCCATTTCTCCTGCAAACAATTTTGAAGTTCTACAATATGCATCATCAGGATTAAAATACCAGTGACCCCATTTGCTGGTACTAGTTTTCCATAGTTACTTATGTTTCTGCTGAAGAGATTTAATGGAGCAGAGCACTTAGATAAAAGATTCACAGGGCATCTAGTCCATCATGGTAGGATGGCAGGACAAAGCAGCTCCTGGGGAGCCCAGAGTGTAACTGAGGACTGACTATATCATAGCTATGGATGCAGAAGCAGAAATACCAGATCAGAGCCAGGTGTGAATACAACTTTGAGGCTCAGCTCTACTGACCCATCTCTGGAAGGTTGTCCCATATGGCAAAAAGTATACAGTTTTCAATAGCAATTTAACAAGCTGGGGAGCCATGTGTTCAGACACATGAGCTTTCCAGGAATATTTTATATATAAGTAACCACAGCATTCTTGATAGAATATTACTGTGCAACACTGTATTCTTGTTCCTAAGTAAAACACTTCACAAGTATGTCTAGAGCTGCTGCATTTTGCAGCGCTGAAAATCTAGATCAGTGCGTTAGAACTAAGTTCAACTTTGGTTTCTAACATAATCATAAGAGTAAATCCAACCAACTTCCTAATTCTAGCCATGTTTTAAGAAATGGTCATCATGGGTGCTTCTTTGAATCCTGATTAAAGCAATAAAAAAACACAGTGCATATTCTTGTTGCTATTGCAGAGAACAAGAGTTCAGTTTCCAGAACTGACTTCAGGTAGCTCATATCTGCCTGCCACTCCAGCCACAGTGAGTCTGATGAGCTTATTTGTCCCTGAAGTCATGCACATAAACAATTATAAACATTCACATGGATATACATGCATACAGAAACATCAACAGGTATTAAATGTATTTTAATAATTTATTTTTTGTGTGCATGTGTACCTGTGGATGCCACAGCCTGTGTGTATAAGTCATGGGGAAACTTGAGGCAATTATTTTTGTCCTTCCACATTGTGGGTCCCAGAGAATGAACTCAGATTTCCAGGATTGCAAATTAATGCATTTATCCACTTTAATATTTGCCAACCATGACATTTTTGTCACAACTATTTTATAAGGGATGAAATGTAAATCATAGACTCTAATGAACCTATTTCCTTGTTTTATTAGTGAAAAACCATATTAAAATGAAGCCAGATTCCAAATATATTAGGTCTTACTTTACACAGTTTTTTTGTTATAAACCATTTATTGTTACTGATAGGGTTGCTTGTGCTATGAGCAACATGAAATAAATAAGCTTTAATACATACCAACTCTGAGTTGAAAATAATAATAGTATTAAAATAGAAATATTGTCCAGGATAGGATGAAATTATTACTTTTATCTCTGAGGCAAGGAAGAAACAAAGTTTTGGAGGTCACAAAAATGACTTTCAATTTGGACCTCTCACCATCCAGAGTGATCCATCTCTCTTTAGAAGGATCTGTAGTTACTAGAGCTATGTAAATTAGGCATTTCCATTTGCTAAACACCTAGCAACCTGTTGTGAGCTATTCAGTTTCTAAGCAAGTGCCTTCATTTTTGCATCAGGAGTGAAACTCAGGATTCCTCAGATACCCTTCACCTACCCACTGCCCATGATGCTTGGCTTCTAGAAAAGGATGTGCATGTTCCTGTCTTATCATTTTCCAAAGATGACCATTACAGTGGAGCATCATTAGCATAACACCAAGTAAATGAGGTGTCACATGCAGATCCTTAGAGATATTCAAATAGTGTCAGACAATATAACCCCTGCTTCAGGTTGATAATGTTTAATAAAAATCTTTTACCTCTGGCATTTTTCTGCTAAGTGAAAGAAATTTACATCTCATAAACTAGTTGGACTTAATACATCGCTTGCAAAATCGTGGACAAGGAATCTCATTGGTAGTCCTTGGAGTAATTCTGCCTAGTTAGGATTTTGAAAAATATGGATCATGCAATGCTGATTTCTGTACATTGGTTAAAGAGAAAGAATGCTATATACCAAGCCCTTAGCTGTTGAGACATTGGGATGTCTTAGTCAGGGAGTTTTCCTCTTCCCACTGAGACCTATTTCCCATCAATATTTTCCAAAATTTAAATGTGTCTATTTTTAATTTGTCATTTAAGGAGCTATGTGGATGTAAGGTAGTGGCACATGCCTTTAATCCCAGCACTTGGGAGGCAAAGGCAGATGAATCTCTGTGAGTTCAAGACCAGTCTGGTCTATAAGAGTTAGTTCCAAGACAGCCTCCAAAGTCACAAAGAAACCCTGTCTCGAAAAAAAAAAGGAGCTATGTAATCTTGTTTTCATAATTATTATGGTATTAATTTTCACTTTCATAGATGTAGACATTTGTATTTTTCTGAGTATATTGTTCCTCAAGGAAGACTTTTTTTCATTCTAAGTGGAATCACAAATCCCTAAGTTTTGTTACCCCTTAGAAGAGAAAGTGGGAAGTACAAATTTGTACAGAAGCCCAGTTTTTTAACATAACACCAGCAGCACAGACACTGAGATTGACAATAAATGGGACCTCCTGAAACTGAGAAGCTTCTGTAAGGCAAAGGACACAGTCAACAAGATAAAACATCAACGAATAGAATGGGAAAGGTTATTCACCAACCGCACATCTGTCAAAGGGCTGATCTCCAACAATTACAAAGAACTAAAGAAGCAAGTCTCCAAAACACCAAATAATCCAATTGAAAACTTGGGTACAGAACGAAAGAGAGAATTCTCAATAGTCTAAAATGGCTGAGATCCACTAAGAAATAAGAAGGACTCTAAGAGAGACATACATTTTACGCCAGTGAAAGGGAAATGTACAAGATCTCCTGAGCAAACTGGGAGCATAGGATGAGGGGAGAAGGGACTGGGTGAAAGAGGAGGGGAGAGGAGTACATGAGGGAACAGGAAGGTTGATTCAAGGGAAGAATAGAGGAGAACAAGAGAACAGATACCACAATAGAGGAAGACATTCTAGGTATAAAGAGAATTCTAGCACTATGGACGTTTCCTGAGATCTACAAGGATGACACCAACTAACTAAGGTAGTGGAGAGGCTACCTTAAATGCCCTCTCCCGACAATGAGATTGATGACTACCTTATATGCCATCCTAGAGCCTTCATCCAGTTGCTGATGGAAGGAGAAGCAGTCATGCACAGCTAAACACTGAGCTGAATTCTGGGAATCCAGTTGCAGAGAGGGAGGAGTGATGAGCAAAAGAGTCAAGACCAGGCTCGTGAAATCCACGGAAACAACTGTCCTGAGCAAGGTTGAGCTCATTGTCACCAGACTGATAGCTGGGAAACGAGCATAGGACTGATCCAGTCCCCCTGAACGCTGTTGTCAGTGAGGCAGCCTTGGCAATTTATGGGGCCTCTGGTAGTGGATCAGTATTTTTCCCTAGCCAAAGAAAGGACGTTGAGAACCCATTCCACATAGAGGGATACTCTCTAAGCCAAGACACTTGGGGGGAGGGGCTAGACCCTGATGCAAATCAAATGACAGGCTTTGAAGATCCCCCGTGGAAAGCCTCACCCTCCCTGCAGAGCAGAAAGGGGATGAGATAGTTGGTTAGTGGGGGGCAGGAGAGGAAGGGAGGGAGAGGTAACTGGGATTGACATGTAAAAAAAGCTTGTTTCTAATTTAAATAAAAAGAAGTTGCTTAAAAATATGTAATACTTTATGTTTCCTTGTCACATGACAGGAATTTGAACTTTCCCTGACTACTCAAAAATATAAACAAAGCTGTCTTTCCTGAAAATCACTTTATTTGAATATTTGATTGAATTAATTTCATTCCGTTTAATATGCAGTTATGTATTATTCTATGTCCACATAAACATACTTGTTTCTCACAACAGAAATAACAACAACAATAGTTTCTCTATACTTTTCATTTAAAAGGTTAGAAGAAAATAGAAACAGAAAACTTCTCCAACAGTAAAACCCTTATAGATACTTATAACCCAAATAAATACTTAATTCCTGGGTACACAATTACTTCTTTGTATATAAATTTACTTCTAAATGGACATATGACATAATGCAATTCATTTAATCCTTCTGGAAATTGATTCCTCACTTAAAAATTAGGTAAGTTTACCAGGATATCAGGAGGTTTGATGTGTCCAAGGATATGAAGACATTATCCGTATAGTATAGAAAATTAGTATCGCCCTGAAAGATTTTCTTACAAGCTAAGAAAAGTTTCTGCATTTAAAACTACTGTGTCCCTCTCAGACTACAGTGTCCTCTACTCAAGTAAATTCATAGAAAGTGAGGGGGGCAAGATCTTCATGGAACATCAACTGTACCATGTCTTGCTCTATTTTTTTTTAATCCTGCTTAGTTTTTTCTCATAAGTGTAGTTAGAGTAACTATTTCTACTAGTATATTTATACCACTTATTTGTTACATGCTGTACTTTCTAAGTCATTTATACATTTTATGTAAATGCATTTTATTAAAGTATATATTCGATCAAATCAATGTGAAGCCATGTTGTATCGCTGTATTTAGTGGAAAAAGAACACTAGATCCCATCATTAGTCAAGAAGCTGTTTCCATTTGGCATCAGTTTGAAAAGGAAAATATTAGGTTTCACCTTGAAAGTTTTACTGGATACATTAACCACACTTAAACATGGCCCACATGTTCGGCAGTACATAGCTGACACACAAATATGTGCTTATTGAATAATACAACATAGAAAGAAACCCAAATGCCTCTCTTTAGCAGTGATATGCTGTATACTAGAAATGATTCAGGGTCTTCCATGTTCTTCTTTCATCACAAACAGTGACACTGTCATACTTATCCCATGAATTCATGAAGGGGAGGTAAGATATTCCAGAGACTCTGACTCTGTGAGCACAGACTTTATCACCACATCCCCTTACTTCTCTAATAACTTGCTATTCTTTCACTACTTGTAATTTACCTATGAACAAAATAAAACCTTTGATGATATTTGCAAAATTGATAGTTGAGAGTTTTAATGTATAAAATGCATATGAATCCCTTTCTCAATGTATTGTTACAAGGAAAACTAGTTTTATAGTATGATAGATAGCATCCCTAAATCATAGTTGAGCAACACATTATGCAATGAAATTCCAAAGTAAATAGTTAAATAGTCACTAAAATGTGTGAGTAGCTACTCAGAAGCAAGTTCTAATGATATTCATGAATTCTTTTTCAATAAGATTGTGTCTAATGTGAACTTTTAGTGGAAATCTTAAGAGAACACAATGTTTTAGAAAATTAACTTAAAAGAGTGTTGATGGAATTTTATAAGATCAAGCCCTTTCACATTTTTATTAGGATGAGTTTTCCTTAATGGAAAATATGTTGCATCTCCTAGTTGCTTATATAAAAAATTAGGAATATGTCAATATTTGGTGTTCTTAATTCACTATATTCTTTTCACTTGTGTCCATCCCAAATCTCTTTCTACAGGATACTTCTCAGATAAGATTTCATGAGAATGTATGATTATACCCCTCTTAGGCTGTAACTCTATTATAAAAAGTAGGGAATCATGTGTTCTGGAATCATTATTCATAGGTAGCTATCCTTGGCTCAATATTTTAAATGTTTACCTACTGCTAGGCTTCTGGACAATATAGATTTTGTCACATAAATCAACCTAAAATATAATTCTTTTTATTATTCTTTTAATATTTTTCTGTTTTTTGTAGTGTTTCTATTTAAATTATAAACATGAATGCTTCATATGTCAATCCCAGCTCCCTCTCCCACCCCTTCTCCCTTGTCCCTCCACCAGCCCTGTAAGCTCCCCACCCAATCCCTACATCATTCCCCAGAGAGGGTGAGGCCCTCCTTGGGGGCATCTCCAGAGTCTGTCATTTCATTCAGGGCAGGACCTAGGCCCTTCCCCATGTGACCAGGCTGAGAGAGCATCCCTCTATTTGGAATGAGCTCCCAAAGATCATTCATAAACCATGGTAAACACTGATCTACTACCCAAGGCCCCAGTGATTTCTGTGGCCTCCTCAGTAAGACTACATTCATGGAGTCAGGATCAGTCCCCTGTTGGCCTCTCAGGCATCAGTCTGGAATTCAAGAGCTCCCTATTATCCAGTCAGCTGTCTTTGTGGGTTTTACCATCATGGCCTTGACCCCTTTGCTCATCACTCCTCCATCTCTGTCACTAGGTTCCAGGAGTTCAGTTCAGTGTTTAGTTGTGGTTATCTGTCTCTGCTTCCATCAGTCACTGAATGAAGGTTCTAGGATAGCATACAAGGTAGTCATCAACCTTACCATCAAGGAAGGGCAAGAGGAATTCACTTTCTTTTTTCCAAGAAAGGGTTTCTGTGTGTTGTTTTGGAGCCTGTCCTGGAACCCTCTCTGTAGAGGGTGGTCTCAAACTCACAGAGATATGCCTGCCTCTGTCTCTGCCTCTGCCTCCCGAGGGCTGAGATTAAGGGGTGCACCACCAATGCCCGGCCTAAATTATAATTCTTAACAGAATGAGCTGTTTAACAGTAAATATATATAAGAAGCTATCTTCACATATTTGCACTCAGAATTTTTCCAATAATAGTTTCTGTACAATTCATGTAACAATTCCACAGAACTCTTCTGTCTCTGCATATATGATGACATTAAACATCTTGATTCCTTTCTTTTTTCCTACTCCCTAATTTCCAATAAATCCAAGTCCTATTATTTTCCATTCCCAGTGTAGAATGATTCTTGTCAGTTTCACACTTTCATCTCATTATGTTGAATTCGTGTGACGCTAGAACATAATACTCATATCAGTATTAATGCTATATCAAATCCTGTTGCCATTGTGTTCTTTCCTCTGACTGTACATTAAAGATAGACTACACCTTCACTGTGTCTTGTGTCCCTGTGATATTCAAGTATATGAAAACTTGTAACTGTTCTCACTGAAGTGTGTGAACATCAGGGAATCAAAACTTGCATTAGCATACTTGCCAAATCACAAAATACATTTCGTGTTGTAATCTGCCTACTCCTCAGGACAATGCACATCAATTTTTATTTATTCCACCTGGGATTTTCCCCAATGTGTAGCAAAAGGTAAAGGAGTCAGGAGAGGTAGTTTTAAAGGATTCCCTGATTGAAAAAAGGTGCTGTTGATTAAAAAATGGGTAGCATTTAACCTAGTCTTTTGGTACAATGTGGCTGCAAGTGACCTAGCCAGTTGCATTGCTCTCTGCTTCTGAATCCCATGCCCAGAGCTGCACAGCAGTCATCTGAACTAGCAAATAGACACATTTTCTCAAACTGTCGAAATTGAGGATTTCAAGGCTGCACACCAATTTCCCTTTGCAAGGTGTTTCGCTCATTATGTTCACTGACCTTATTTCCACTGTGTTAGTTTATATTGCTCTCTGCTTGAGTTGTTTAATGAGTGCTGAATCCACTGGGCCTTCTGATTACAATATTCCTGCATACGTGCAACTTTCAGGAGAAAACAGATTACCATGTTTCTAAAAAAAAGTATTTTATTGGGGTCTTCTATATGAATTTTGTAGCCTTTGTTTGGTTATGGATTTCTCAGTCCAAATTATGTTTGTGGCAAATAATCTGTGATGCAGAGAACAAGTCCATGTACTCCAAGCCAGAAGTGAAAATAACCAGAAATTTTGAGTTACGAACTAGTTCCTCCTCTAGTCTTTATATTTTATTTGACATTAGGAAAGTCACAAAACACTTTACCCTCCAGTCCTTCTGCTAAATGTGGATTCTAATTAGATACAGATAACTGTCAGTATCAAGAGAGTGAATAGATGTAAATGTGTCTTTTTATATTCAAGGATGTATATAAACTTCACAACATAAAATTACATATGCGCATTGTCATCACTCCTGTTAAATCCTCTTCAGGTGTTGACCTGCTGACTTTGAAAACAGCCTCAGAATTTAATTAAGCTCATCTGACATCTCGTTCTGCTTCCTTTGCAAGGAGCCCTTGCAGGTGACATTGGAGAGCTCACAGTAACCTCAATGGATTCTGCTTCTTATGTTCTGGGAAGCAACTATGCTTCAGGGTAACTTGGTGGATGCATGCTGTTTTCCTTTTATCACTCATAGTTTTATTTTGACTTGGTTTGATTTCATCTTTCACTCTATTGTCAATGATCTTTTACTACTGTCTATGATCTATTGTTTGTCATTTGCTGAAGAATCTATCATTACCTTTATAACATTCAATTGGAAAACTAGCAAAAAAGCTGAGCCAATCCTAAGCTATGAAATAAAGAGTCTTGCAGTCCAATACAAGGACCATTCACCTATGTGCCAGACATTCCAAAATTGATTCATCATTTATCCAAAAGTCTCTGCTCCAGCAAAGAGCACAAGTAACCAACTGCCCACAACAATTTATCCTTCTGCTGTACACATGTGAATCTGGGTGATGGATAAAAATGAAATACCATCCTTCTCAAACCTTGGTATTATATAGCACATCTATTATCTCTTCAGTTAGCAACATCACATAGCTATTTGGTGAGCCATAAACATGGAGTCAGCTTCCATGTTAAGTACATGCTATTCTTATCTCAGCAATTTCTTTATACTTTTTGTAATCTCTCTGACTTCTGGTCCTTTGTAGCTTTGTTATTTGATTTTTTCTTGGAGAGAAAGGTTTATTTCATTTTGTAGTATATAGCTCATCATAAAGGGAAATGAGAGCAAAATTTCAACATAGGGATCATGTTTGTATTGTGATCTTACCACCAGCGGTCACAGAGACCAGGTTTGTGTTGTGGTCCTACTGCCAGGAGCCCCCTTGGCTAATCCAGAAATGTCTCCCATATATGGAGGGCCTTGTTTGATCCTCTGGAGTCTCCACAGTTGTAGGTCTAGAGTTCATAAGTTTCTATGAGCCTAATCCAGCTGTTTGTAGATTTCTCCATCAGGATTTTGATCTCCCTTGCTTGTTATTCTCTATTTCCTCTCTTCCACTTGATTCCCATGGAGATGGGAGAGTACATCAGATTCCCTGGAACTGAAATTACAGTCAATTGTGAGCTTTCCTGCATATGTGTGGGTACTCTAAATTGAACTCTGGTCCTCCATATGGGTAGCTAGTACTCTTAGCCACTGGGACAACTTTCTAGCTCCTCCATCATTGCAACCTTCACCAAATAACACTTTTATTTTTGAGGTTTCATGATGGTAAACCAATGAGACACATTCCTATTTAGTGATTCAAACAAAAGAGCAAAACTCACTATGGACCGTGCCAACCCTGTGCAAATAGCCCTGGATTATGTAAGAAAACCATGAGTAACAAGCCAGTAAGCTTTGCCTTCTGCTTCAGTTCTTGCCTCTGGGTTCCTGCCATGACTTCCCTAAATGATGGATGGAGTGTCACCTGAAATTTGTAAGATGATATAACCATTTTCTTGCTCAACTTGCTTTTGGTCATGATGACTTTTCACAATAATAAAAACCTAAGGTACACACATTTCAACCAAGAAAAATACTTTTCAAATGAAATTTAGATTCCAGTAAACAAACAATAAACCGTACTTACAGGATATTCAACTCAATGCTGATACAGTTGCCAGTCATAAAAATGGATCTCAGAAAAATAGAGAAAATTACTATGTCCTAAGAATGACCAAACTGAACTCCTGGAACTCAATTGCAAAGAGGAGTAATGAGCAAAGGAATCAAGATCAGGCTGGTGAAGACACAGAGGCAGCCAACCTAAACAAGGAGGAATGCATGGAGCCCAGACTGATGACTGTGAGACCAGCATGGGACGACTGATCCAGACACCCCCACCACCACCACTCAGAATTATAACAATATTTGAAGATTACTGGCAGAGTCATTAGGTGTTGGGGAAGTCCTGTGTATTTGTCAATAAAGCACTGTTGGCCAATAGGGAACCAAGATAGTTGGGACTAGGACTCCAGGAGGACTCTGGGAAGGAGAAACACAGGAAGTCAAGATGTAGCTACCATAGGGGTCAGAAGTCCAGACCCCTTTCTCCGGTAAGAGAAATACTTAGATGGGTTAAATACTTAAGTCAGAGCTAGCCAGTAAGAAACAAGCAAGGCCAACAGCTTCATAATTAATACAGCATCTTGTGCATTATTTGGAGACTACAATGTGGCAGAGCCCAAGTGGCTGGCAGGGAAAAAACCTTTACATAATGGTGATCAGGAGTGGGATGATGAATTTCCACGTAGAATGACAAAAGCTTTAAAGGAATTTTAGAAACAGAAGAACGGAGAGAAGCACAGATTTTTGGTAGCAGTATTTTCTCAGGTGGGCTCTGTTTTGCTAGCAACAAGCAGGGACTCATGCGATTCCCTTAAGGGAGTCTTTCTGACACAGCATAAGCAAGCAAAAACAAAACAAAACAAAAAACCCAGCAAGGTTGTTTTAAGAGGCTCTGCTAAGGATTGAAAGGTGTGTACTTATGGCTGGAAGTGTCAGTGACCACATCTCCAAGCCAGCAGCTTTTGTTGAATGTCAGCATAGACTGAGACAATGAGCTGGAATCACGCTTACACCCGCCATGTTGCAAAAACTGCAGTTTAAACAGCCGCGGTTTTAACAGATAAGACACGTGGCCAGAAAAACATAAAGATTTACAGTAAAGTCAGACTTCGATGAAGAAAAACCTCTAAAGGTTTACAGTGTGTTTTAAAATATGTATTAGATTGAGAGAGAAAAAGAAACGGCGTGGTAAATAAATAGAGAAGCTGGCTGTGGTGGCACACGCAGTTAGGAATTGCTCCAGAGGCAGAGGCAGGCAGATTTCCAAAGAGAAACCGTGTCTCAGAGAAACATAAATAAAAATAAAAGAAATAAAGTAATAATAGATAAATAAATAAGCCATGTAAAGATGGAAAATACACAGAAAATCTGGATACTGTATGCTCTTGTTTTTTTCAGTTTTCTGATTGACAGGAAGGAACAACTGCTAAAGTACACTTGATTATAAATGCTGATAAATTAATTCAACTTATATCTTTTGAAAATTCCTTGACTTCAAAATTTAAGTATAAAGATATGTTACTTGGGAAAGGAGTTTTTGTTTCTGTTTCTACAGAAAATGAAAAGCTGTGGATTCCTTCTAGGCTTCTGTGTTTTGATAAACCAAGACTCCCAGAAGCAATGGCCCAAGTGATTCAACATCTAAAACAGCTAAGATGATGCAGTCTTACAGACCCTGAAACTAAGGACTTATACAGATTTCTGAGTTTTGTTATGATCCCCATGGTATGAACAGTGCCCCCTTCCAGCATGAAGCAGTTTGGAATGAACGACATCCTAATTCCCATCTTGTTTATAAACCTTTGTTTTTATTTAAATGGGACTGTTTATAATTGGTTAATGATCACAACCAATCTCTTTTTAATGGTAAAAAGGGGAATTATGGTATGGGTATGGTTTTTCATTTATTGATACAAATTCAAGGTCAATTTTGTGATGTGTATATTTCTCCTCTTGATTAAGTATTGTGCTTATACTTATCTTTTAAAACATGATGCATAATTTAATACAGACTATAGATAGTTACTTATAATAGTCAGAACTTATAGTTAGGTAAGTTATGTTTTCTAGATATACAGAAATATATTTGAGATAGATAGTCTTCAAACCTTTCAAAGACCTTCAGAAAATGGCATTTAAAATGGTTTAGGGTTTTTCTTGACAATGAAAAATGTCTGCTCCTGGCATCACCAATTACGTTTGAGAGGAAGATGGGCATTGAAGAAACTCATTATGGAGTTTGCTTTCAACATAGAAAGATTAGCCATTTGGGCAACAAACTGCTCTTGCCTAGACTGCTTAACTGTTGCTGTATAAACTGGATATGCAGGACCCACAGGAAAATGACTGCTGAACTCAAATAGTCCTTCAGGGTTCCTGCTTCATGGAAGAGTCTATGAGACTTTCTGAGGACACAGAGAAATGACTGACAGACTGCTAATGTAGATGGACAGTTTTGAAATTTCCTGCTTTGCTGAGAAATCTTCTGGACACATTGTGGTATAGGCTGAAGATGGATGCCCCAACATTACAGAGGAACTTTGGGTGACTGTCCAGGTAGCAAGATGTCTCTGTCAATCCTAGTGTTTATATATTATCCTTCTGTGGTCTTTGATGGAGTTGAAGACAGATAATTATAGTTTTCCTTAGTTATGATAAAAGATAAGCTACATATAGAACTTTGGACTCACAAGAATGGGATGGATGATATTTTCTTTAAATCTTGCTAAATATTGTTACTATGTTCTTACTTGATAACTGTTCTGTTATATATAATTTGGCTATGTTATAGTCAGTTAAGACCTTTCTTTTTGTTTAAACAGAAAAGAGGAGATGTTGGGGAAGTCCTATGTATTTGTCATTAAAGCACTGTTGGCCAATAGGAATCTAGATAGGTGGGCCTAGGAGTCCAGGAGGACTCTGGGAAGGAGAAACACAGGAAGTCAAGATGTAGTTACTATAGGGGTCAGAAGTCTGGACCCCGTTCTCCGGTAAGAGAAATACTTAGATGGGTTAAATACTTAAGTCAGAGCTAGCCAGTAAGAAACAAGCAAGGCCAACAGCTTCATAATTGATACTGGAGATCTGGAGATTCTATACTTACCTCATTGATTTTTTTAAACAGGACAATACACAATTCCAGTGTATTTTATCTTGTGTGATCATTGCAGCTTTAAGGAAAACACACTTATCTTGTCCCAAACAATTCTGGGGCAGCATGGCTATTTTAATTGGCCTGCATTTTCCATCCTCTGTTCCTATAGTTCTTAGTCCTCAGTTCACAGTAAAATCATGGAGATCTCTTAATCAAATCAAATATATAACACACAGAAATGTTTTAAGCCGCAAAAATCCTAATTTTAAGACAAATAAACATATAAAGAGAACAGGTTGATATCATCTGCTTTCACAAATCAAATAAGAAATTTTCTATTCTGCAACGGTGAATATATTAATTATGACTTATTAAAGCATGCCTGAGAATTCAGAAAGCAATGTCAGCCACAAGCATAGAAGCCAGGCACACACCTTTAATTCCAGCAACAAGAAGCAAGGCGGTGGTGGTACACACCTTTAATCCTAGGATTCAGGTTTAAGAGGTATACAGATCTCTGTGAATTCAAGGCCATCCAAATCTACACAAGATTGATACAGTCCTAAAAAGAAGCAGCTCACACAAAAATGATCTCAGCGCCTGGGATCAAATGCCTGTAATCCCAGCTCTAGAGGGCAAAAAAGATAGGAGCAGGGTCTTCAGTAGTCAGTATCAGACGTTCATTCTCCAGCCACACTGAGGATACGAAGACATTCAGTCTCAGGATTCTATATTCACACTGAAGAAAGTCAGCAGGATCAGCCCATTCAGTGTGAGGTAAGAGCTAGTGGCCTGCCACTTTTGCTCTTCTAATCTTCAGCTTGAAGTTTGAAACCCAATGCCAGTCTTGGGATCATTTATATCTCATGTTACATGCATCCTTCAAATTACTAGCTCAAGAAAAGTGGGCTGTAGTAGTAGGGTAATTTGCTTGTCATGGCAGCCCTTTTAACTTGTTAATTTAAATATTTGTTTTCTAGCACATGAAGCTTGGTTTAAATCTCAAGGCTTGAATGGTCACTACTAAGTGCTAAAAAGTCTCTTTTATGTGCCTATCACCCTATGTCTGAGATTTTGAGAGACCATTCATGTTTTCTAAGACTGAGTCACTGGTAAAGGTTTTCAAGTAAACTCCTGGAATACAGTTGTAGAGAGGGAGGAGAGAGGAGCAAAGAGGTCAAGGTAGTTCTGAGAGCACAGGGACCCCAGTCATAAAGTTGCAGAACCAGCATTGGACCAAACCAAGCCCTCTGAATGTGGGTGGCAGTTAGGAGGCCTGGGCAGTCTATGGGACCTCTGACAGTGGAACCAGTATTTTTCCCTAGTGCACAAATGGACTTTGGGAGCCCATTTCCCATAGAATGATATTCTCTCTGCTCAGATACACAGCAGAGGGCTTAGGACCTCATCAAAATGATGTGACAGACTTTGATAATCCCCCATGAAAGGCCTCACCCTCCCTAGGTAGTGGATGAGGGATCAATGGGGTGTATGGGAGATGGGAGAGGGAACTGGGATTGATATGTAAAGTAAAATTGTTCCTAAATAACTAACTAAATAAATAATATTAAAAACGAAAGTGACACACACACATAAAAAAGAAAGATCAGAGACAAACCTTTATGCAATCTGAAAGTGTACTCATTCTAACAGTCATACCAATTTTACTGTTGAAAGAATAATTTGAATGGAGGTAAATCTGTGGTGGTACACTCCTTTGACACCAGAACCCATATATAGAGGGAGGTAGATCTCTGATTTTCAGGCCGTTCTGGCTTGCAAAATTACTTCTAGGATAGCCAGGGGTATACAGAGAAACTTTTTCTTGAGGGAAAAATGAATGAATTACTCAAAGTATAGGTTGAAATAAGTAAAACAACGACAGAAGGAAATTAAATGTTACAGAATGACCAAGCCAACAAAATTGTCTTTGAGAGACCATAGTTGAAAAATCATGCCCTGCTGTTTTCTGGCAATCACTAGGGAGCACATGTATTAGGCAAATATTTCCTAATGATTAAAGCTCTTAAGGTTTTACAAACAGGCCTCTCCAGAAGTGTTTCTAGCAAGTTTGCCTTACAAGATTTCTGTAGCCCTGCAAGCTTAAGGTCTTCTGTAGCTGACAAGATTGTGACAGGGACAATTTTAAATTGTTAAAAGACTTTCTTGTACCAGACCTCTCATTGCTGATTTCGGCAAAAGAGGGGGAAATGTTCATTATGTCAAGCAGAATGTAAAATATAAAATAGGAAGCCAGTTTCAGGGACTTTATCATCCAAATATTCTCCTACCAAATAATAAGAACATGTCAAAATCAGAGAGAAGGTGGGGAAATCAAATGTTTCTTGATTTCAAAGTAAGAAAATACTTACTGTTACCAAGTTTTGCCATCTCACACGCTCTCCTTTATGTATAATGATGTACATGATTTTGCGTTAGCCACAAAGATGACAGGAAAAGGAGAAATTTTCACTACAAAGAAATAACCTCTTCTTAGATGAGGCAGGTTTTTAATTTTTTGGTTTTCTGATTGATTCTGTGTCCAATGTAATGGAAGCAATGTAGCAAACAGAATGTATTTCTACTGCACAATCATTTGTGGGATTTTTTTCTCCTTGAATAATGATAGGTGATTTTAGTAATTCACAGATGATATTAGGCACTAAATATTTAACTACTGTTTTATTAATAATGACAGAATAGACAGGTTAAAATAGCTAGTTTCTTTAAGATAGAATAAAAGAAAAAATTAATAAAACCTACCCTCTAAAGAATATTCAAAATAGGCAATAGGAAACAAATGGTGAGAAAAAATATATTAACTCCAGCTAGGTAGGACGTTTTCCATTTCTTTACCTTTTATTATTTTTTTTCCAAGACAGGGTTTCTCTGTATTGTTTTGGAGGCTGACATGGAACTGACTCTATTGACCAGGCTGGCCTCGAATCACAGAGATCCACCTGCCTCTGCCTCCAGAGTGCTGGGATTAAAGGCGTGTGCCACCACCACCCAGCTTCCATTTCCTTACCTTTTAATGAACTGACTAAAATGCTTAATTATTGCAAAACACCAAAACAATTTCATACTGGGAAATTTTTGCCTTGTAATTTTGTCATTTTTTCCATAAAGCCTGATGTTTAATGAAAAGAGCAATCACATTATAATGTATAATGACAAGTATTATTGACAGATAAGCAATTGCTCAAAACAGTCTTTAGTAGAATTGGTGTATTTATAACATTTATCTATCAGTTGATATTTACTAAAGATTTTATTTTCTTAAATAATTTTAGATAATCAAGTGGAAATATTATGTCCTATAGCTATTAGCTTATATAAAGATGAGTTTTTGCCTAACAATGGTGTGTATTATTTATATAATGTTAATACCAAAGGCTTCTACTGAGTTATATATGTCATACAGTGTCAGAGAAAAATACATTGCAAATTGACAGCACCCCAAAGAACTTTCTAGTTCAGCAGCTATTAACATGGTGAGCAGAAGGTAAGAGAGCTTATGTTGAACATTCAAAGTCTTGAGTTCAACCCTAAAAATTTCTTTGAAAAATCATTT
Organism: Mesocricetus auratus; assembly: GCF_017639785.1. Lineage (NCBI taxonomy): Eukaryota > Metazoa > Chordata > Mammalia > Rodentia > Cricetidae > Mesocricetus > Mesocricetus auratus. The sequence goes on from NW_024429190.1 coordinate 39,112,400, forward strand.
CCAATGACTCCCTACTATGTTACTTATAAGTAGAGATCTGATTTATTTTAGTTTATTTCAGCATTCAGTTGCACATTTAAAATTTTAGCTCTCAGTGGTCTGGGGAAGTAATGGCTGTTCCTGATTGAGTCAAAACAACAAAGGAAATGATTATGTGCAGATACTTCAGAAGGCACAAGCTAACCATGCTTATGAAGTAGTTTCCTACTTTGTCTTCTAAATTTTCAATGAAACAGTTATGTGTAAAGAGAAGCTTTTTCCTTGAGAGGAGCCTTCCTGCCTGCCTGGTTCCAGATCGGCGTCAGTCCCAAATAAACACACAGGAGGCTTGAATAATTATGAAGCTGTTGGCCTTGCTTGTTTCTTACTGGCTACCTCTGACTTAAGTAATTACCCCATAATTGTTAATCTAAGTCTGTCTCTTACCTGAGAGGTTTCCGGGCTTCCTACCCCAATGGCGTTACATCTCGACTCTCTATGTTTCTCCTTCCCAGAATCCTCCTGGACTCCTAGTCCCTCCTATCTAGATTCCCTATTGGCCAGACAGTGCTTTATTGGCATAAGACTTCCCCAACAGTTATGCCTCTGTAAGTAAGAATGTGGAAATCTGAGTCACAGAGAATCTCAATAAGTCATTCATTATTAACTGGTGAAGTGGAGGCTGAATTACTATTTAAAGAAACTTTCTCCAAATTCTAATTTTTTAGTATACTATGTGTTCTCCTTAACACTTAGGAGATGTGAAATGCTTCATTTAGTGACAAGTGAAACTTCTTTTCCTGTTACAGTGCTCTCATCACTTTAAAGTCAATAAAAGGATGAACAGATTCTGCATGTTTTATTAAGTGGAAAGAACATCTCCCAACCCTCCTGTCCATAGGGATTCATCACACAACCTTTAGCTGATAAGGCACCTGAGCACTATCAACAGCAACATAAATAACATAAAATGGTTTAAACAGTACTATTTAAGCTTCTTTATATAGTCAGGAGGGCAGCTGTTTCTGTGATGGCCAGATTCTCTGGGGAAAACCTTGGTTGGGACTGACCATATGATTATTATTTCAACCTTCAGTTTGGCAGAGAGGAATCATAATCTGATGAGGACATGTGAAGAATGGAGGGTCATGCATTCAGTGTACTGGTGAATTGAAAATTTTCAGAGCTGGACGAACCCTTAAAGGTTAATGTCCTACATGCCAACAGTGTCTGGCTCAATGCCAGAAAATCATTGGTATCTCCATCACAGTTGAAAGAGAAGTAAGGGCAATTTCAGTGAATTGTTCAGATTATTTATTGTGTTAACTGTAATGCCAGTCTTTCTTTTGTAGTCTAAGTTGAAAGGATCTTGCAAATGTTGAAAGAACAATTGCATAGGTAGGTGTAACTGGTTTTGATACTGGTAGAGGATGAGAGATTAATTGCAGATGGAACTGGGTCTGACTTGTTCTTTACTTAAATGTTGATAAATATTGTCTTCTTAATGAGTCTAATATGGATTCCTACTCAATTACTGATAAAATTGGCAGTAATATTTTGAGTTCCTCATTGTTGCTAATATATAAAGATAAAATTGACAGCAACATTTTGAGATTGTCATATTATTTTTCCAGTTGCCTATAGTCTAACAGCATCATAGTTTTGCCATTAATAAATTCCAGTCATTGACTAGTGACTTCTGTTCTTTCAGCTTCTTTTAGTTTCCTGAACTGAGTTTAGTCTGGCTTCCAATAGCCTATGTGACTTCTTTTACAGCAATGTTAAGTTTATGATATTTTGGACAAAGGCACAAACAAATTAGTTCTTCTAGAAGGTAAACTTCAGTTTTACATACTCCAGTCATTCTTACTGTTAAATTTAACTTAGAAAGGCTCATTATCTCCTGGTTATCTAATTTAATTTAATTTGTTATGCCTGCAATCATATTGCACTTGCCGCATGTCCATGGAGAACTAGACAAAATGGAGCAAGAGGTCATCTTGATGAATGACTTAATGTTCATCTGTTTTTGATGTCTTTCATAAAGGAAAGTTATTCTCCTGCACCTAATACGGTACCTCTATTCATCACTTCTTATTTCAGACTGTTCCCTGGTTGTAACTTTCCAAAATAGAAGAGAAGCAATTCCTTCTTAATCTTCTTTACCATGGAGTGCTTGCTTTAAACCTTCTTTGCAGAATAAAAAAATGAGGGTTCAACCAATAAAACATGTCATACTAAAATGCACAGAATTTCTACAGCAATATATCTTTAATTTTTAAATGTTTCTAAAATCTTTTCAATAATATTTTTATATTCTAAGGAATATCCTTAATCTTATCAGCTAAGAGGATATAATAGATGTCTTCATAGTCTCTGAACACAATCTGTTACACAGACCTCAATCTATTTAGAAATAAAACTGGCATCTGAAAATTTTTGCAATGGCTTTACCTTGCTTTTCCATCATTTTTCCATCCTTCTATGTGCACTTAAAGAAATGAACTGTCTTTAAATAGCTTAATGACTTTTTGAGGCACTCCAATAAAACAGCAGTCCCTTTCAGTTATTTGATGTACTAAATTTTTTCAGCTCCAGTAGTTTAATTTTGTGTGTTACCTTTCTCCTAAATTGTTTTTATATTTGCATATATAACTTTATAGCTATCACTAAAGTATATTTTGTACAATTAAAGAAATGGTTCAGAATTAGTTTGAGGAGACCTTTAGACATGTTTTACTATTTTACCATTTTTCTTCTAAGTCAAACTTTGCATTCCCCCTTAATAACATTTATTTGTATCACTTGTCTTGCCTGCTTGTATCAATTAGACTCAGCCATTCCCTAATGCACTTATTATTATAGATAATATTTACTCAGAAATACTTGCTTAAGTATCTTGTGAAAAACAACTCAAGGACCAAGAATTGCTCATAGTGCTAAATACTCTGAACATTTGCCTTGCCTTCCATCACTATCTCCCTCTCTCTCTGCCTGCACTTGGTTTTCATAATTTAAGTTCCAGGTACATCAAACTTGGGACTCTCCTGAAGATACAAATCCTGGTTTTCAGGGAATATCTGACACCATAGGACACAAATGTTACTGACTTGCTTAAGGGGAAGGGAAGCATCTATAGAAAATGATGACAGACTAGTTTTCTCACACTTAACTGGAGATATTGGTATAGTTGGGTTGCTGACAGATCATTTCTAGGTAGACCAGCTCAAGACCTTGAGAACCTTCAGCTGGAGGTCACCTGGCAAGAAAATGAATTATGTTGTTTGTGCCAGGCCACAACACAGAGATATCTCATTCCCTCAGGAAGATGCTTTCTAATATATCTTTCTTAGAGAGGTATGAGTTAGGCAGTTCCTTATCTGTCTTCTGTCTAGCATCATATCTAGTTTCCTAGCCAATGTTATATCCTGTTCTAGTCCTTCTGTCTGAGACTTACTCCATAGATATTCCTTAATAGCTTCTGCTCAGATTTCCAGGTTACACTAATACCCTTCCAAACTTGGTTAATTTATCTGATGATGCTTAGCTTATTTGTTGCCCATTTTATGTGCTACATACTTGAGTAAATTTGATGATGCTTATATGAGAACTGTGGTGTTTCACAAGAATCGATGGAATTTAGGATAGCAAATAAAGTTAGCAAGGTTAAGGAGAATATGTAGAGCCTGTACCTTGATGAGAGGCAAGATAGTTTGAAAAGATTTTGGGACACTCAGAAACCATATCCCATACCCTCTGCCCATACTGGAAGCTGATAATACCCAGGTTCTAAAATTATTTGTCAATTAGTATTTTATACCTATTCTGGTATTATTCCCATACTCAATATCATCACCCAAAAAATAATTACCATTTACCTTTGATAAAATGCTAAGCAACGTATTTTCGTGTTTTTTATTTTTACTTTTAAAAATTAATGTATAATTATGTAAATTTACCATTTCATTCCCTATTCTAACCTATCTTATATTTGTCCTTTGATCTTGCTCATCGATGGCACCTGGCTTCTTTTTATTTAATTATTGAACACACACACATACACACATATAAGAAATGTTATTTGTATATATGTTTTCACAGCACACCACTTAATATTGGGTAACTAATTACACAGCTCTTCCTTTGTGAAATCTACTTTTGACACTTGGTTCATTTTTTAGTGTCATGTGGTTCTTTGGCTAATGATGGGGCCTCAATGAGATTTCTGGCAAGTCTGTTAGTCTTGTTTTTGTAGAGGTCTTGTACAGGTAGTCATAGTTGGGACTTTATGAATGTAGTCTCCCTGACATTTCTAGGGTATGTGGTTTCACTTCAGATATCCTGATTCTCTAGTTATTTCAATCTATCTGTTGCCTGTTTAACGTGTATCCTGACGTTTAGGTACATACATTGTGTTCTAGATAAATAAGGTAGAGCTGGGTACAATAGAATCACATGTTCTCTGAATTTTCATCTGCTGTAATTTTCTGATTCTCTTGCTAAGAGAAGTGTCTATGTTGAGTGAGACATATAGATATAAGAATAAATGTTCAGCTTCCAAGTGATGGAAGCAACCAGTAGTCCCACATGACTGACGTGGAAAGTAACCCAAAGTGTCCAATAATGGCACTCATATCTTGCTATTAATCAAAAGCTTCAGAGTTAGACTTAAGGCTAACAAAAGGGTAATTATCTCTAACTTTTGAAACCTAGCCAACTACCCATGTTAGTGAACTTAATGATATTGAAGGAGAACATACAAACACCATTTTTCCAAGTTGCTATGATTCCGAACTGCATTCTAAATGTGTATGTTTATAATAACATTTTCTTATCAAATAACGTTCAAAGAAACAGAAATGTATTTGGAAATGGAAGGAACCAGACCTTCTGATTTCATTAGCTGGTAGATTCCAGACTGACATTTCTTTGGGAGCTGATACTATGAACACTTGAAGCAGTAGAATGGTGGTAGACTATCTAGGGTTTAGGTCTAATTAGAAGAAGATGAATGTGAAAAACAGAGCCTTATATCTTACTTATTTACAAAGTAAAACATTCCTCTGCAGGTAAAACTCCAGAATCTGTTGGATTCTACTGTCACACCTGAGAGACACTCAGCATGACTATATTTTATTTAAATGTCTGGAATATATTTAGCATTTTAGTTAGAGCTAAGGTTAGAAAACAAGAAACATAGAAAATGGCTTTCATTCTGTTTTCATTAGAGGACTTTCACAGGAAAAGCATTATCAGTTTGTAAGAAGGTACCAAGGGGCCCATCAATCTAGTTTCATTCACCATTCTACTATGCCAATGAATATGGATGGCTAAGATCCAAAAAAATATATTCTTGCAACCTGAGTGCATCAGAAAGAGATTATATGAGCTTCAGATTTAGTATAGGAAAAATTAGGACATTAGGGAGGATATATCTGTAATTAAGCACTGCTGCTCAAACTGGCCTCATCACTGCGAATTTCTGGATCTGCAAGTCCAACAAAAGTTAGAGTTGTTAGATCTTAAGATGCTTGATCTGGTAGTTGCAAAAATGTTCATTTATGTTCCAGAGTATCACTAACATAAACGTCCCTACTGATTTGAATTGTCTCCTGTGAGGTTTTGCTTCTTGAAACTCAGAGGAACTACAGCCTTTGAACACCAACAAATTTCTGTGGCTTCAACAAAAGTAAAGCTACAGTAAGAAGTTGAATGAATGACATGCCATCAGGCTTTCACTTAAGGGCAGGCCCAAATAAAGCCCCTGAAGCATTTTTTAGTGAAAGGAACTTTTGCATATTTGTTTGGATTTTGATGCAGCTCTACAAGCCCTAATAGAGGACAGGATGAAATGTAATGTTTGGTGGCGAAACTTATGCCAACTGGCTGCATGAGCTTAATTTTTTCTATGTTTGATTCCAGCTGTTCTATCCAATGTCTTATTGCAAGATGTAGACCTTAGTCATTTTATGATCAACAGAAATATTTATGAGATATTTTTATCACCTGATTTTCTCTCTTACACTTTTCTTGTGTATTACAACCTCATACTTTCACTTTGAATCCCAACAGCCAAGTTTGCATTCTAGATATTACTTTGATTTTCTAATTCTTTCTCCATTCATTCACCCATTATGGTTTCATGTAAGCAAAGTTAAAAAGCAACATCCCTTTTCCAGTTACTAATTCATTAATCACTATATCTAGATAATTATACTATTTACTTTTCCACCTACTTTTTCTATGACACTCCATAAATTGGTTATCATTTTTCTAAGCAAGCTACAAGCTATACACATTATTTAAATAAGTCCATAAACGAACTCAACTAGATATCACTTATGAAAGTATGAACATAAAAATAGATTCATGTGCTATAAAAGTAAACATATCACCCATCTGGATTGCTAATAAATGGCTTAGCTGGAACTTCAACATTATGAATTGCAATCTGATTCTCTTAAACACTTCAATATAGTGTTTCCAGGGAGCCATGTGGAGGTTTCTACAGCATTCTCAATGCTGAATATAATCACCATGGAGACATTCTAGGGAACTACCTAAGAGTAAATGGTGTCACCCTTAAGTTTAGGAATTGAAAAGGAGACTTTTCAAATGGTGAGGGATTCAGTCTGAAAAGGTCGCCTTGATAATAGTACCAAACAGAGGAATAAGACATCCCAGGATGGCAAGACAGAATAAAAGGAGACATGAAGCATAGTATAGAGCAAGAACTGCCTTAATAATAGCACTACTTGAACATAAAATGTCAAATCATATTCTATTCATGTGGTAGACGCTTGAAAATTGAGAGTAATTTCCATCAGAGTTCTACTGCAAACTCAAATGTCCTGGATTTCATTAAGAAGTTTAGACCTGTGAATATGAGTATGGAAGAGAGTGAGATGAATATGAAGAGAGCTAGGACAAAGGAGACAGCATATAAATTCACATGGTAGGTGAACGGGCTCCAAATTTACAGAGAGATTAGAACAAGAAAATAAGTGCATGCCTCTTTGCCTTTGCCATCCAAGAGGAAGGAACATTCAAGAACTGTTCTGTCAATCACTGCATAAAGTTGGTCACCTGCATAAAGTTGGTTTTTTTTGGAAGGAAATGAGTGCTAAGATTAAGTGTTGAGAACAAATGAGCATAGAATAATAAATAATAAAATATGGGTAAATTTCCAAGTGTTTCTAGAATGTTTAAGTATATCTTAAAAGTACAGTCCTCCAGCTTCATGCATATCTATGGACAAAAACCCAGGCATATCCTACTATGTAATTGTGTCCTGATTGCCTTTAATTTAATTGCCACTACCATTGTTGACTGAATTAATGCATTATTTTATTTGCACTTTCATAATAAAAATGTAAAAAATATGTACTAAACAAAGAATATCTTATTGAAAACATGTGACATGTATTAGACACAAACATCTTGAATTGCAATAGCTAATTCAAAGAATTTTGTGATTCTTTATAGATCAGGAAGATGGAAAAATAATTAATAAACCAAAGGAAACTCAATGTACAGAAACATATTTTTCTGGATAATAACTTGTACAGGAATCTTCTTGATAAAAACAGCCTCTAAGAATGCTTGTGAATGAGATATAAATATTATCCCTTAATGATGATAGCCAATGCTATAGGGGATTCAATATATTTATTTACCAGAGAGAGAGTCACGCAAGCTAGGAATTAGAAGCATGGCTGGCTTCCAAAAGGGGAGGTTCTTTTTCCTTTCACTTCCTTTTATCTCCACCTGTGCTAATTTACTTGTCCCCACCCTCATGGGCAGATAGCTTTGTGGGGTTCACTCCTACAATTCCTCTTTTAGTCTAAATAGAAGATTTAAATTTGAAACAAACTCAAACATATGCAACATATATACAGAGGGTGATAATTACGCTATAATCTACTTATGCTAAGCTAAACATATCTATTCCACCTAAATTCTAAACTTATCTGAAAAGGGATGCCTAAGTCTTAACACCTCCTTCCAATCCCAACCCTAAAATAATTGGAAATTAGCACTAACAGGTGTAAAATATCCTCTAATATCAATAGTAGGAAAAGGAACATGGAATTCTCAAATTTACTTCCTGTTGAAGTGGGGAGATGACAATCATGGGGACCTGTGGGAAGAAATTGCTAGTGTAACAAGAGTGTTAAGTAGGTTAATTAGTCTCTGTTTGGGAGGAGATGCTTGACTGAAGTTCTTGGTTGGAGTTCTAATTTTGATTGAAGCTCTTATCTGAAGCTCTGGTCAGATTGTAAAGATGCACTGTATCAGTTCCTTGGTTTGGAGATGTGTTGAGTGATGTAGTTCCAAGCTGGTTTCAGGATGGTGTTTCTCAGGTGGCGTCGATGATGTGGTGCAGTTCAGATGCATCAGGAAGTGAATCCCCATTCTCTTTCTGAAGCAGTTGAAGATTGTTGTCAGAAAATCCCTTTTTCTCTGGAAAACTCAAACATTAATGTTAGCACAGAAATTTTTAACTTATATATATATGCATACTGGGAAAGAGAAACCTTAGGAAGATAATAAACATGAAGGAGATTAGAATTTTAGAAAAAGAACCAAGTATACACAGATGACAGTCCCTACTTTTGTTTTTTCTGTCTTACATCAATGGTTCTTTGATATAATACAGAAATTCTGAATTGTGTTTTAACAATATGCTTGGGTTTAAAGCAGAAGAGCCAATCCAACTCTAAAGCCAGCATTAATTAGATGAATTGGGACTAAGGCATATTAAGAAGCAAAGAAAATAGAAGTTACAATAACGAAATAGAGAGATTTAGACATTGACACCATGTTGTATTATTGCATGTTTGATGGTCCTCTGGGTAGCTATCCTTTATTCTTTAGGTAGCCATATGCCTAGTATTTTTTCGCTGTTCAGAACTAAGTTTTCCTGTAAAGACAAAAACAGAATACTTCTCTTTCCTTTTATGAGGTCTCCTTACACATAGTAGTACATGGTAGAATATGACCTTGTAGATGACGTGTAAATTTTCCTCCTCCTGAGACGTCTTCTTTTCTGATCGAAACTTAATTAATTTCAATGGGACCAAAAGTTTTTCTTCTCCTGTGGAAAAAAAAGCATAACCCCTTCCCCAACGTAACACATATCCTGTTTTCCAGACTGAGGTCATAACATCCTTAAAATACACTGGTTGGTTCAGTTCAGAAGTCTTCTCTGTAGTCCAGTGTCTTTCTGCTGCAGGTTTTCCTTTTTTTAATCAGCATTAAGAAAATTCAATGTTAGTAAAGCATTATGTAACAGGTGTTTCAGAGTCTTTGTTCTCCCTGGCTGTTTATGAAATATCTCTTGTAAGGTTTGATTAGGTCTTTCAACCACTGCTTGTCCTGTGGGATTGTAAGGTATACCAGTTACATGTTTTATATTATAATATTTGAAAATTGTTCCAATTTATTGGAGACGTATGCTGGCGCATTGTCAGTTTTTTTTTGAAATTATTTTTTTATTTTAATTTTAAATAGCTTGTTTTACATGTCAATCCCAGTTCCCTCTCCCTCCCCCCTTCCCGCACTCCCCGTCCCCCCCCTTCCTCCCACCCTATTGCCAAATCCTTCCACATAGGGGATATCTAGAGTCTGTCATTTTACTCTTGGTAGGGTCAAGGCACTCCCCTAAGAGTCCAGGCTGAGAGAGCATCTCTCTTTGTGCTATAGGCACATGAAGACAGTTTGTATACCAGGGATAGACACTGATCAACAGCTCAGGGCCCCATAGGTTGCCCAGGCTTTCTCACTGACACTCACATTTGGGGGGGTCCAGATCAGTCCCATGCTGGCCTCCCCACTGTCGGTCTGGGGTCCAAGAGCACTCCCCTGTTCAGATCAGCTGTCTCTGCTGTTTTTGCCAGCCCATTCTTTGCCAATTTGCTCATCACTCCTCTCTCTCTGTCACTGGGTTCCTTGGGTTCAGTTCAGTGATTAATTGTGTGTTTGCCTCTGCTTCCATCAGTCACAGATGAAGGCTCCCGGATGGTTATAGACATCAAGTTCATTATCAGGAATGGGCATTCGAGGTGGTCCCTCCACTATTGCTTAGCTTGCCAATTGATGTTATACCTTTAGATCACTCGAGGTCACTCTGGTGCCTGATCTGTCTTCGATCCTATGATTCCCTCTTCCCCCTATTCTACCCCCTCCCCTCAACTTCCTGTTCCCCCATGACCAACTCCCTTCCTCTTCACCCCCTCTCTTCTTCCCAGGTCCCACTCCCCCATACCCCTCGCCGTGTTCCCCATCCATTCAGAGGATCTTGTCTCCATCCTCTTCTCTTGGGTACTATGCATATATGCATATCTTTTAGGGTCTTTCTTGTTTCCCAGACTCTCTATCGGTGGACGTGCAGACTGGCACTATCCTGATCCATATCTAAAATCCATATATGAGTGAGTACATACCATGTTTGTCTTTTTGCGACTGGGTTACCTCACTCAGGATGGTTTCTTCCAGTGCTATACATTTCCCTGCAAATTTCAAGATTCCACTGTTTTTTTCTGCTGAGTAATACTCCATTGTGTAAATGTACCACATTTTCTCTATCCACTCTTCAGTTGAGGGGCATCTAGGTTGCTTCCAGGTTCTGGCTATTACAAACAATGCTGCTATGAACATAGTGGAGCAGATGCCCTTGTTGTATGAACCTGCCTCATTTGGATAAATGCCTGAGAGTGGAATTGCTGGGTCTAGTGGTAGATTAATTCCCATTTTCCTGAGGAATCTCCATACTGATTTCCAAAGAGGCTGTATGAGTCGGCATTCCCACCAGCAGTGGAGGAGTGTTCCTCTCTCTCCACATCCTATCCAGCATAAATTGTTTTTGACTCTAGCCATTCTGACAGGAGTAAGATGGTATCTCAGAGTTGTTTTGATTTGCATTTCCCTGATGGCTAAGGATGTTGAGCACTTTCTTAAGTGTCTCTTGGCCATTTTAGCCTCCTCTACTGAGAATTCTCTATTTAGTTCTGTACCCCACCTTTCAAGTGGATCCTTTGGTGTTTTGGAGACTTGCTTCTTGAGTTCTTTGTAAATTTTGGAGATTAACCCTCTGTCAGATGTAGGGTTAGTGAATATCTTTTCCCATTCTGTGGCCTGCCTTTTTGTCTTTTTGACTGTGTCCTTTGCCTTACAGAAGCATTTTAGTTTCAGAAGGTCCCATTTGTTAATTGTCGATCTCAGTGCCTGTGGCACTGGTGTTATGTTCAGGAAGTGGTCTCCTGTACCATCTCGTTGAAGAGTATCTCCCACTTTCTCTTCTAAAAGTTTCATTGTGGCTGGATGTATGTTGAGATCTTTGATCCATTTGGACTTAAGTTTTGTACAAGGTGATAAACATGGATCTATCTGCAGTCTTCTGCATACCAGTACCCAGTTATGCCAGCACCATTTGCTGAAGATGCTTTCTTTTTTCCACTGCACAGTTTTAGCTTCTTTGTCAAAAATCAGGTGTTCATAGGTGTGTGGGTTAAAATTAGGGCTTTCGATTCGGTTCCATTGGTCTACCTGCCTATTTTTGTGCCAATACCAAGCTGTTTTCAGGACTATAGCTCTATAATAGAGCTTGAAGTCAGGTATGGTGATGCCTCCTGAAGTTCCTTTATTGTATAGGGATGTTTTGGCTATCCTGGGCCTTTTGTTTTTACATATAAAGTTGATTAATGTTCTTTCCAGGTCCAGGTTTGTCTATTTTGTTGATTTTCTCAAAGAACCAACTCTTTGTTTCATTGATTCTTCTCAGTGTTTTCCTGGTTTCTACTTGATTGATTTCAGCCCTCAATTTGATTATTTCCTGGCGTCTGCTCCTCCTGGGGGAGTTTGCTTCTTTTTGTTCTAGAACATTCAGCTGTGCTATTAATTCTCTAGTATGACTGTTCTCTAGTTTTTTCATGTGGGCACTTAGTGCTATAAACTTTCCTCTCAGCACTGCTTTCAAAGTGTCCCATAAGATTGTGTATGTTGTGTCTTCATTCTCATTGAAATCGAGGAAGTCTTTAATTTCTTTTTTTATTTTTTCCTTTACCCAGGGATGGTGCAATTGTGCATTGTTCAATCTCCATGAGTTTGTAGGGTTTCTGTGATTTGTGTTATTGTTGAATTCTAATGTTAATGCATGGTGGTCTGATAAGATGCAGGGGGTTATTCCAATTTTTTTGTATCTGTGGAGATTTGCTATGTTTCCTATTATGTGGTCAATTTTAGAGCAGGTTCCATGTGGTGCCAAGAAGAAGGTATATCCCTTTGTATTTGGGTGGAGTGTTCTATAGATGTCTGTTAAACCCAGTTGGGTCATAACTTCTATTAATTCTTTTGTTTCTTTGTTAAGTTTCTGTCTGGAGGTCCTGTCTAGCGGTGAGAGCGGAGTGTTGAAGTCTCCTACTATTAGTGTGTGAGATTTTATGTGCATTTTGAGCTTTAGTAATGTTTCTTTCACGAATGTAGGTGCCTTTGTATTTGGGGCTTAGATGTTTAAAATCGAGACTTCGTCTTGATGTATTTTTTCTTTGATGAATATGAAGTGCCCTTCTTCATCTCTTTTGATTGATTTTAATTTGAAGTCTAATTTGTTAGATATTAGGATTGCTACGCCCGCTTGTTTCTTGGGGCCATTTGATTGGAAGATCTTTTCCCAGCCCTTTACTCTGAGATAACGTCTGTCTTTGGTGTTGAGATGTGTTTCTTGTATGCAGCAGAAGGAAGGGTTCTGTCTTCGTATCCATTCTGCTAGTCTGTGTCTTTTTATAGGTAAGTTGAGGCCGTTGACATTGAGGGATATTAATGACCATTGATTGATGATTCTTGTTTGCGCTTGATTTATTGTTAGGGAAGTTATTTTGTGTAGTTTCTCCTCCCTTTTTCTTTTGGTGTTTTGTAAAGTATGATTATATATTGCCTGTGTCTTTGTGAATGTAGTTATCTTCCTTGGCTCTAGGTTTTTCTTCTAGCATTTTCTGTAGAGCTGGATTCATGGATACGTATTGTTTAAATCTGGCTTTGTCATGGAATATTTTGTTTTCTCCATCTATGGTAATTGAGAGCTTTGCTGGATATAGTAGTCTGGGCTGGCATCCTTGTTCCCTTAGCGTTTGTAGGACATCTGACCAGGATCTTCTGGCTTTCATCGTTTCCATTGAGAAGTCAGGTGTAATTAATATAGGTCTGCCTTTGTATGTTACTTGGCCTTTTTCTTTAGCTGCTCTTAATATTTTCTCTTTACTCTGTAGGTTTGATGTTTTGATTATTATATGGCGAGGTGACTTCTTTTTCTGGTCAAGCATATTTGGTGTTCTGTAAGATTCTTGTACTTTCATAGGCATATCTTTCTTTAGGTTAGGGAAGTTTTCTTCTATGATTTTGTTGAATATGTTTTCTGTACCTTTTTTTAAATTTTATTTTCCATTTTAAATTTAGATAAGAAACAAGGTTGCTTCACAAGTCAGTTCTAGGTCCCTCTCCCATTCCCTCCCTTCCTCCCGAGCCTTCCCCCCCCTCTGTTATCCCCTCATTTCCCCAGGGAGGGTGAGGCCCTCCATGGGGGTGTGCATAGTCTGTCATTTCATATAGGGCAGGGCCTAGACCCTTCCCCAAGTGTTCGGGGTGAGAGTGCACCTCACATTGTTCTATGGGAGTCCAAAGTCCATGTGTATACTTGGGATGGGTACTGATCTGCTGCCCAAGGCTCAATAGATTCCCTAGGCCTCCTCACTGACACCCAGATTCAGGGGGTCTTGATCAGTCCCATGCTGGCTTCCCAGGCTTATGCCTGGGATTCAAGAGTTAACCTTTGTCTGGTCAGCTGCTTCTGGGGATTAAACCAGCCCAGTCTTAATCCCTTTGATCATCAGTCCTCCCTCTCTGTTACTGGCTTTCTTGAGTTCAGCTAAGTACTTAACCAAGGGAGTCTGCCTCTTCTTCGATCAGCCACTAAATAAAGTTTCTGTTTCCCTGACTCTCTGGCCATAGGATTGTAGGCTGGCACTCCCCAGATCTATGTCTAAAATCCATATATGAGAGAGTACATGCTATGTTTCTCTTTTTGTGACTGGGTTACCTCACTCTGTTTTCTGTACCTTTAAGTTGAAGTTCTTCACCTTCTTCTATACCTATTATTCTCAGGTTTGGCTTCTTCACGGTGTCCCATATTTCCTGGATATTTTGTGTTAAGGATTTGTTGGTTTTGAGATTTTCTTTGGTTGACGACTCTATATCCTCTAATGAGTCTTCAACACCTGAGATTCTCTCTTCTATCTCTTGTATTCTATTGGTGATACTTGCATCTGTAGTTCCAGACCATTTACCGAGCTTTTCTATTTCCATCATCCCTTCATTCTGTGTTTTCTTTATCGTTTCTATTTCAGCTTTCAATCCTTCAACTGTTTGAGCTGTTTCCTTAATTTTCTTGGTTGTTTTTTTTTTTTTTGGTGCTCTTTAGATTCTTTGAGAGATTTGTTTATTTCTTGAAATTTTCCCCATTTCATGGATTTTTTTGTTTGTTTTTTCTTCTATTTCTTTAAGGGATTTCCTCGTTTCTTCTTTGAGGGTCTCCATCATCTTCATGAAATAATTTTTAAGGTCTGTCTCCTCTTCTTCATCTATGTAGTGCTTTTCGGGTCTTGCTGGTGTTGGATCCCTGGATTCTGGTGGTGTCATGTTGGTGTTTCTATTGCTGAGTGATCTCTTATTCTGTCTTCTTCCCATCTCTTCTTCCAGTGGGTGCTGGTGGGGTCTTTCCATCTCCACTGGTCTCCTTCCTTACTGCAGCTGAAGCTGGGGATGCTGAAGCTGGACTCGCTGGGGTTGGGGTCTTGGAGGGGCTGATCTCTTTCCTGAAGCTGGACTCCCTGTGGTTGGGGTCTTGGAGGGGCTGATGTCTTTCCTGTGTGGGCAGCTCTTCTGGAAGCCGGGAGCGGCCCCGAAGATGGAGGGGGATGGGTGATGGGCGGGCGGTCCCTTCTGGAGACCCAATCTCACCTGAAGCTGGGCTCCCTGGGGTTGGGGTCTTGGAGGGGCTGATCTCTTTCCTGTGTGGGCGGGTCTTCTGGATGCCAGGAGCAGCCCAGAAGATCGCAGGGGGGATGGGTGATGGGCGGGCGGTCCCTGCTGGAGACCCAATCTCACCTGAAGCTGGACTTGCTGGGGTTGGGGTCTTGGAGGGGCTGATGTCTTTCCTGTGTGGGCGGCTCTTCTGGAAGCCAGGAGCGGCCCCGAAGATGGAGGGGGATGGGTGATGGGCGGGCGGTCCCAGCCGGAGACCCAATCTCACCTGAAGCTGGACTCGCTCGCATTGTCAGTTTTTATTGTTTTCGTATACCCATTACAGCCATCACCTCTAAGAGGTGTGTAATAACAGAATCAGCCTTTTCAGAGCTCATTGGAAGCCTGAGGATGTGTCTATGGTATGGTGCATATATTTCAAACTGCCAAATTCTCGGAAGTGAAATACATCCATTTGCAAAAGTTCATTTCTGTGAATACCTTTAGGATTACAGCCTGCTGGTAACAGAGTTTTATTGTAGAATGATCAAGTGGGGCAATTTCTTACTATTTCTTTGGTTTGTTGCCAAGTGATACAAAAATCCTTCTTTAAACCTTTGCTGTTAACATGGTGTTTCTTACGAAATTCTGAAGCTTCCAACACATTACCTATTAATAAACGATCAATTTCATCATTGCCTTGTGCAAGAGGACCTGGAAGACATGTATGGGATCTGATGTGTGTTATATATATGATGAGTCCTGTTTGTGATGGTTTCCTATAATTAGGCATCACTCAACAATCCCTAAGGTGTCCAAGCAAATTGCAGAGCTTACGGTTTTGTCACTGTTTTTTCACATTTATCTAACTATTGAAAAATACAGAGATGAAATAATGTTTTGTATATCTCTCATGGGTACCAGGAACTAGTGGGAAAAATTAAGAATAGCATATAACTGACAGCTAAGAAAGACATAGTATAAACATAAAATTTACCAATCAGATTACCTAAACTGTGTACTGTTGAACAATTTAGAGTAATCTCTACACAGGAAAAAAAGGAACATTTTTGGTTTTCATGATGACACTTATCGTGTCAAATCTAAACAAGTCATCTATATCAGTCTGGTAGATGAGAGGAGAAATTGATAAGCAAATCTGACTACCACATCAGTAGAAAATTGGAGGATTTTGAGTTAAATGTTGCTTTTTTTTACAAATTAGTTGAAATGTAATTTGACAATAGAAAGAATATTTCATAAAGTGCAATATTTTGAAAATATTTAATATATGGATGACTATCAGTAAACAATGTTCATATTTGCCTTATTAAATGAAAGTGTTATGTCAAATATAAACATAAAATAATATAAAGAAACACAAAATTATAAAGAGTAATAAAGCTTGATATATGCTGATTCATTTATGACTTCTGTCTCAAGCCCTCTGTACCACTGAGCAATGAATTTGCATACCTTGTAAATGTATACTTGCATATTTATTTGAATTGACACACGTGTACAGGTCAATATAGGTGTATATCTGTGTGAGCATATGGATTTTTTCCGTTATTCCTAGTTGTAGACAAGCAAATGGTATCATAGGATGAATTATGTATTTGCCTTCAAATCCTTTAAATACTTTCTATAGTACCATGTGTTCTAGTTATGGACTGAATTCAGGTTCCTGCCTTATGTTTAGGAACCAATAAAATACACTGATCATATAGATGGTATAAAGGTTATCACTAGGACTCTGCAAATGTGAAAAATGGATATAGAAAACTTATATCACAGTATTGAACCAGGTGCGACTCAACTGGCTTCTGCTGGCTTTGAAGAAAGATTGTGGCTATGAGCAGGATGGTGTTAGCATCTTGTTACCTCAGCAAGAAAAATTTTCAATGTACAAAATTCTTAACATTAAATAATACACTCACAATTTTATTTTACCAATTTTGCATTATCTGATATGCTACCAAAAGGACGGTAACACAGAAATAGAAAAAAATGTTCAGCTAAATTACACTTGAGAATATAAGTTTCCACTAGTTATTTTGTAACCATTTATACTCTATAATGAAGAAAAACAATAACAAGTATAGCATCTACAGTCACAATAATAACTTTGAAAGAAAACTTGAATAAGTGGGTAAATAGGGGAGTTAGTCTCTCAATATACACTTTAGATAATTTTTAATGATTATTTTATTACTTGTGGAACGAAACAATATTTGCCTGGAAAAATCACTTATTTTGTTAGGTCATACACATCTTCACACCACAAACAGCTTTGTATGGAAAACACAAAAGCACATTGATTGTTAGATCCTGAAATGATGCACAATGGAGCTGCCTGCTGCCGAAAACAGAGGGCACACTGCATTTTGTTACCAAGGAGAAATAGTTAAAGTTCAGAAACTCATCTTTTCTTTTTGGTTTACAAGTCAATATCATATCCAACTGTGATGAGTTTTGATACTGTTAACATAATGCTCCAAGAGAATTAACATTTCCAGGAACAATGATATTGTCACAAGAGAAGAGGGAGGAAAAAGAGGGTCTGTGAGCAACAATGGGCTTTGGCACCATCTGACAGTTGTTAATAGCTGCTTCTATAGTAGCAGCAGGTTTGTCAAGAAAATCAAGCATTTGGACGATTCACCTTTGTATCAGCTGTTGCCTTTCAAATTTTACTTTTGCTCATTATCTATATTAGGTAAAGGCATTGAAAATCATGTTGTATATTCAAAGAAATTACTGAAGAAAAAACTTGCCACAATATCTGCACACAAAATTTCAGAGACCATAAATGTGTTGTCAAAAGCAGAAGAATGGAGATTATGAAATATCGGTGTATGTTTATTTGGCTACAGTTTAGAACTACTTTAGATTTTGGAAATAATATATTTTGTATATGAAAATTGTCTCTAAAATAAATTTATTAATTGACAGAACTCACATGTATATTTATGGTTAAAAGTAATGAAATTCAATATTTTATTCTTTGTTTTCAGCACCTACCTATCCATCATGGATATTCTTTAATAATTTGAATTTTACATTTATACAGAATTAAATACAAATAAGTCTTGCAGTTTTTGCTATTATGTCTGTCTCAAGCTGCCAGCTCTCTGATCTTCATGATTTAAACAAAGGTCTCATATGGAAGCTTATTTAAAGATTATTGGTTCTGTGAGATTGTACTGGAATAAAAGATATGAAAATGTATGTGAATGTATTTGAAAATATATTCTCAATTATCTCATTTTATCTTTTATCAAGAAAAGGACAGTCCCAATCTTGTATTCTTATTTAACATTTTTCTCAATAGATTCGACATTTTTAATTTTTCATTCACTGACCTCTGAAGCATAAAATTGTGACCATAACTTCAGTTAAATGGTTGCTCTTGAGTGGGAGATTTTTATTACTATGAAATATGGTAGACTCTTAAAAAATCATCAAGTGAGTAAATGATATGTTGAATAAATGGAAGTCAAAATAAACTTGTCTTTGGATGACGGTTCCCAGATGGTTATAAAGATCAAGTTCATTATCAGGAAGGGGCATTCGAGGTGGTCTCTCCACTATTGCTTAGCTTGCCAATTGGTGTCATCCCTTTAGGTCACTAGAGGTCACACTGGTGCCAGATCTGTCTTCTAACCTATGATTCCCTCTTCCCCCATTCTACCACCCCCACTCAACCTTCATGTTCCCCCATGACCTACTCTCTCTTCCTCTTCTCCCCCTCTCTTCTTCCTAGTTCCCACTCCCCCCCACCCCTCGCCATGTTCCCCATCTGTTCAAAGGATCTTGACTCATTCCTCTTCTCTTGGGTACTATGCATATCTTTTAGGTTCTTTCCTGTTTCCCAGACTCTCTGCAGACTGGCACTATCCTGATCCATGTCTAAAATCCATATGTGAGTGAATACATACCATGTTTGTCTTTTTGCGACTGGATTACCTCACTCAGGATGGTTTCTTCCAGTGCTATCAATTTACCTGTGAATTTCAAGATTCCATTGTTTATTTTTCTGCTGAGTAGTACTCCATTGTGTAAGTGTACCACATTTTCTCTATCAACTCTTCAGACGAGGGGCATCTAGGTTGCTTCCAGGTTCTTGCTATTACAAATAATGCTGCTATGAACATATTGGAGCAGATGCCCTTGTTGTATGAATTTGCCTCTTTTAGATATATTCCTAAGAGTGGAATTGCTGGGTCTTTTGGTAGATTGATTCCCATTTTCCTGAGGAATCTCCACATTGATTTCCAAAGTGGCTATATGAGTTGGCACTCCCACCAGCAGTGGAGGAGTGTTCCCCTCTCTCCACATCCTCTCCAGCATAAATTGTCTTTGGTGTTTTTGATTTTAGCCATTCTGACAGTATTAAGTTGATATCACAAAGTTGTTTTGATTTTCATTTCCCTGATGGCTAAGGATGTAGAGCACTTTCTTAAGTGTCTCTTGGCCATTTTAGCCTCCTCTATTGAGAATTCTCTATATAGTTCTGTACCCCACCTTTTAATTGGATCCTTTGGTGTTTTGGAGACTTGCTTCTTGAGTTCTTTGTAAATTTTGGAAATAAGCCCTCTGTCAGATGTGGCGTCAGTGAATATCTTTTCCCATTCTGTGGGCTGCCTTTCTGTCTTGTTGACTATGTCCTTTGCCTTATAGAAGCTTTTTAGTTTCATGAGGTCCCATTTGTTAATTGTCGATCTCAGTGTTTGTGCCACTGGTGTTATGTTCAGGAAGTGGTCTCCTGTACCAACTAGTTGAAGAGTATCTACCAGTTTCTCTTCTAAAAGTTTCAGTGTGTCTGGATTTATGTTGAGATCTTTGATTCATTTAGACTTATGTTTTGTACAAGGCGATAAACATGTATCCATCTGCAGTCTTCTGCATACCAGTACCCAGTTATGCCATCACCATTTGTTGAAGATGCTTTCTTTTTTCCATTGTATAGTTTTAGCTTCTTTGTCAAAAATCAAGTGTTCATAGGACTGATGGAAGCAGAGACAAACACCCACAGCTAAACACTGAACTGAACCCAAGGAACCCAGTTACAGAGAGGAGTGCTGAGCAAATTGGCAAAGAATGGGCTGGCAAAACCAGCAGAGACAGCTGATCTGAACAAGGGAGAGCTCTTAGACCCCAGACCCACAGCTGGGAGGCAAGCATGGGACCGATCCGGACCCCACGAATGTGTGTGTCAGTGTGGGGACCTGGGCAACCTATGGGGCCCTGGGCAGTGGATCAGTGTTTATCCCTGGAATACAAACAGACATCATGTGTCCATAGCACAAACAGGGATGCTCTCTCAGCCTGGACTCTTAGGGGAGTACCTGGACCCTACCCTGAGTGAAAGGACAGACTCTAGATATCCCCTATATGGAAGGAATTGGCAATAGGGTGGGAGGCTGGGGGGCATTGATGGGGGGGATGCCGGAGGAAGGGAGGGAGAGGGAACTGAGACTGACATGTAAAACAAGCTACTTAAAATTAAAGTAATAAAAAATATATATACTTGTCTTTAGATACTACTAAATTGTCTTTTTTTTTTTAGTTTTATGAGACAGGGTTTCTCTGTATTGTTTTGGAGGCTATCGGTCCAGCCTGGCCTCAAACTCTCAGAGATCTGCCTGCCTCTGCCTCCTGAGTTCTGGGATTAAAGTCATGCGCCACTACCGCCCAGCCTAAATTGTCTTAAACAATGAAGAACAACCAAGTTAAATGGACGTTCAAAACAGAAGAAAAATGTACTATTTTATGAGGGAACTTATCAATTTCTAGTGGCCTCTGAGATGTCTAGTATTTAAACTCCAAGTTACTAAACAGTTGACATAAATAAAGAATGTATCACCTGTGACCCTTAATTCTGATTCCAAAAGGAAGTAATTATGTGTTATCTGGGTTGGATGCTTCTATAGTGTGAATCTAAGAAATCTAAATGTGTTTAACTTTTGCATCTCTATTTGATACTAATTTCATCAGAGAAGTACCTTTTTCGTCTTTAAAGGAGCAAGGAACATATTTCTAAATGAAAAAAATTAAACCAGTAGAAAGTACTATATACATGTTTAGCATCAAAAATATAAAACTTTGAAATCCAAAATGAATTTTGCAGCATTTGAGCTACTGAATAACTTCTGTGAAATGATTATACAATTTGAATGATCCCTCACATTGTTGCTTCAGTAACAAGCATTTCTGATAAGTTATTTTGAACTCTCACATGTTCAAATGCATGTACCAACACAAGAAAGCTTGTAAAATTAGTAATGAATTTTCGTGTATTTTCTGGCCATACTTAATTAAAGAGATATGAGCACAACAACAAAACAGAAGGAAGTTTACTGTCTCACATATGTGTCTATAATCTAATACATTCTCTGTTATTCAAAATTTTTATTCAAACAGGCCACACAAAAATGCAGCGGTCAAACGTTTTACATTCTATACTACTCCTGATCTATAAGATTTTTATTAATAATGTAGTCTCTTACCAGGTGTTGGTGGTGCATGCCTTTAATCCTAGCACTTGGGAGTCAGAGGCAGGCAGATCTCTGTGAGTTCAGGCCAACCTTGTCTACAGAGTGAGTTCCAGGACAGCCACCAAAACAATACCGAGAAACCTTGTCTCGAAAAATCAAAAAAAAAATTAACGTAGTCTCTTAGCTATAGTAATTAATGAGCTATGTATGTGTGACAACAATGGTCATTCATATTATACATTCAGACACAATGGATAGCTATGAATCCAAAGCATTCTGACAAACAACTCTTTTAAAATTGCTGGACTGCCTAGAACATCTAGAAGTTAGGCCAGGGAAATGACAGTTTTTTTTTAGTACTAAAAATCTGTATAATTTCTGTGCAATTAATAGCATAAGTAAAGCACATACATAAACGTATATGGAAATATATAATAAATTGCCTATACATATATCAATATGCACATAAATATTGATATATACTTAGACATTAATGCATACATACATTATATTAATTTTTATTTTTGCTTACCTATGAATGTGTCCAAACAAAAGACCAAAAGCAGGTAAAGTCTTCATACAAGCAATCGCTATCTTCTTTTAGTATATTTATTCCATTGGTTCACTTGAACAATACCACATTTTTGTTTGGTTTTGCTTTAGCCATAGGATCACATTAAGCTTCTGTGTCACTACGCTTCTATAATGATGCACTTGAAGCTCTTGTACTTTGCTATTTTAGGCTCTTAGCTCTCTGGGTTTCCTTCTAAAGGGATTATTAAACAGTGATTCATGAAACCATTCTGTGCCTATGAAAACCTCAACAAGGACACACAGGAGAGTGAATTGTGGGTTTTGCAGTGTATGTGTGTCTCATGTCATATATCTCTCTAAAAGAAGTCTCTTATCTCTTAGGTTCTTAAGATCTTTTCTTCTCCCCTCTTATGGAAACTGAGTAATGTTCTCTAGTTGCTGATACCTGGTGAGACTCTGTCATCTCTTAGGTTGTTGTTAAGAATTATCAGATGAGTCTGGGGTCCATGAGCAATGCCTCATTCTGGTCAGCTGTTTCTGTGGGTTTCTTCAGCCTCGTCTTGACTGGTTTGCTCATAACACCTCCCTCTCTGCAACTGGATTCCAGAGTTCAGTTCAGTGATTTCCTGTGGTGTTTGCTTCTGCTTCCATCAGCTACTGGATGAAGGCTCTAGGATGAAGTCTCTAAGGTAGTCATCAATCTCATTATCTGAGAAGGGCATTTAAAGTAGCCTCTCCACTATTGCTTAGAATATTAGTTGGGGTCAGTCTTGTAGATCTCTGGAAATTTCCCAAGTGAGAGCCAGATTTCTCTTTAAACCTATAATGGCTCCCTCTATTATGGGATCTCTTTTCTTGTTCTCCACTATTCTTCCCCTGACTGAATCTTCATGGTCTCTCATATCCTTCACCTCCCCTTCTCTTCTCCCCCTCTTTTTCTTCTAACTCCATCTCCCCTCCCACCATGTTCCCAATTAGCTCAGGAGATCTTGTCCCTTTCCCCTTCTCTGGGGACCAGGTATGTCTGTCTCTCTTAGGATCCTCCTTGTTTCCTAACTTCTCTGGGGGTGTGCTTTGTAGGCAGATACTCCTTTCATCTCTGTCTAAAAACCATCATAGGATTGCTCCAGACATCCTGAACAGATGTCAGTTTGGAGGTATGGTTAATCTATGGGACTTCTGGTAGTGGATCAGTATTTATCTCTAGTACACAAAAGGATTTGAGAGCCCACTCCACATAGAGGGATACTCTCTCAGCCTAGACACATGGGGGAGGGCCTAGGCCCTGACTCAAATGACATGACAGACTTTGAAGATCCTCCATGGAAGGCCTCACACTTTCTGGGGAGCAAAAAGGGGATGGGATATTTGGTCATTGGGGGAAAGGGAAGAGGGGAGGGAGAGGGAACATGATTGACATGTAAGAGAAGCTGGTTTCTAATTTAAATAGAAAAATGAAAAAAAAGAATTATAAGATGAGGTCAGAACTTATTCTATTAAAGTAAGACTATTGTTTGCAAAGTACATACAGATGCTTTTAATACTAAAGGAGATCTCTGTCTTGGATGCAATGTTTATTGTTAAAACATTTCAAGATTTACCAATGGTTGAAAAACTTGTTTTATGTTTATAAGTCAATAGTTCTTATCAAATAATGGACCGTGTTGCCTCATGACATATGTAAGGCTATAACAAGGAAGAATTAAGTCACACATATAAGATACATATTGTTTAAATATGTAGTACTCCAAGGAAACTGGATTTCCCATCATGGGACATGCAGAATTAGATGGTAACTAGATAATTAGCAATAGAAGAGATCATCAACAGCAAAGCAAAGAAACTAACAAATGAACAAAAATATGGCTTATTTTACATACCAATCCCAATTTAATCTCCCTCTGTCCCCCCATTTCCTCTACTGTTTCCCCATCCCACCCTCCAACCACTTCTCAGAGAGGGTGATTAAATGTCCTTTTAGTTAAAATATTTTTACATACTCAGGGTCCCCAAAATGTGTCTATCCAAGGTTTTACATTCATTATCATGACTTCACGTAGAATATTTGCTGCCTTTGATGAATAGCCTTCTCTTTTTTCTGTTTATTCAGTTGTTCCTTGATTATACCACTTCCAACCTTTAGCAATTCACTGTGTTGATCACACAAAATTACCTGAAAAATTAAAATTGAAAGCTTTATTACATAGCATAGAGGGGATAAGGGAATAGAGAATATACTAAGGTTTTCTTCTAAAATGCCATCATGAAATCTGCTGGCTTGTATGATTTAAATTTTAATTACATAAAATATAGTAGAATTTTGGGCTTGAAGTACTTTTACTCTTAGCTATCACTAAAATTTTGAGGATGCCTTCATGAATCAGCTATATTCAAATATTCCCTAAGCCTATCCCTATGTTTCTATCTTTAAATTGGGAGAAAAAAGAAATGTAAGAAAATAGGAAGAAACAAAGGAAGGAAGGAAGGAAGGAAGGAAGGAAGGAAGGAAGGGAGAGAGAGAGAGATACTATTAACAACCATACGCCCAGCTTTGTAGTTTCCTGGAAGGCATTATTGAAACATGAAATGCTGAAGAACTGAAGTCACACTTTCTTCCAGCTGAGTTATCAATCAATGGGGAGATACATGTGTCATCTTTACTTCTCGGTAAAAGGTTACTGATTCTAACCTCAGAACCAGGAAGCCTTATTGATCAATCCATGTACAAGGAAGTGATCTCAGGTAGTCTCACAATGGCAAATGTCTTGTGAAACAACCAAAGTATTATTTATGTGGTATAAGGACACTCTGTACAATGCAAAGTGCAGAATGAGCTGCACAAATTCATACTCTGATAACATAACATTCCGTCCTGAGGCTTCACGGCTTCCTTTCAGGGATCAGTAGGAAGAGCAAAGTTACTATTTGATAGTGTTGTGAATGATTTCCAAATTACCATTGTTAAAATTTTGATGGCAGCATGAATGTCTAAACTCAGATGCTCTTGAAATTGAAAAAAAATCAAATCACACTACTTTCTTCAACAACTAATATCAATGTACTTGTTTTAAATGATACTCTATGCTAAATCACATCCTAAATCTAATGTGAATATGTGATGTACAGCAGAGGCTTTTAGGCAGAAAGTATTGAGGGGAAAGAAAGAGAGAAATAGTACTTAAATTTTCAAATTCAAATGATGTATCAGTAAAATAGATGAAGAAACAAAATCATGGAAAAGAACAAAGAGGAGAAGAAAACTGAAATTCCAATATAAGTGCACATTATTTTACTCCCAACACTAGCGAGCCTGGTGCAGCTAAGTCTGACAATGTGAGTTCAAGCCCCAGGACTCACAAACTAGAGCGATCTGGGGGTTTCAGTAAACTGCCCACGGATCTCTATATGTATGTCCTGGCATACATAAATCAACATAATAAAAACATTGTAACTTCTAGCAACAATTCAAGAGGTACTCCCCCCACCATTGACTGAGATGAATAGTATTATGTTACAAATCACATATCAGAGTGTTTGCATTCCATAGTACTACCTGAATAAATCGTCAATGAGCTATAGGAAATACAACAGGAAAACAAGGAAATCTATCACTGCCCTGTACCATATAATTAAATCCTGAGTAACCTTAAAATACAAGTAACGATTTATCTGTATGTTCAAATCTGCCAAGAGGAAAAAGGGAATTAGTAAAAATTGTGCGTTTTTCTGCACCTCTGTGCACCTTCTGTCAGCAGCTTGCTAGTAAAAAGAATCATCAGAATTGCAATTGTGGTTCAACAAAGAATAATTACCTAGAAAATACATTAAATGATTTTGTTCCCCCTGAAAATGCTTTTCTTTTCAAGGCAAGCTATTTTTTTCATCCTTGATTGAGAATTTTAGCAATTGTCTTTGAAAGCTTTGCAATCCTAATAGTGCCATTGAAATAAATCACTGCACATCTGGCTATGATCTGTTGATTCCTTTATAATAATCTTAGGTCTCATATTCAAATGGCCACATTACCGGGATATAAGTTCTAAAGGAATACACAGTACAATACTCTCATCAAATGCAATGCAACATGATTGAGCATGAATTATTGATAATGAGGTCATCCTTCAGTTTTCACAAGTTGTACTTTCATAGAATGAAAAGACATAAGTGAATTTATTATAGTTAGGAGCATAAATAAAATCACTGTGAATTGTTACATGGGAAAATTGAAAAAATATATCATCAGCTAAAATAATTTGTTGTCTATATTATCATAATGTCACCATAATCATGAAAAATTTACTTAGATAGCAACCTTTAGCAGTAGGTAAGCAGGCCAATAATCGACACAACTGATTTTTGTTTTTTTTTTTGTAGAAGCCATGCACATAATGACAGATTTATGAAATCTCCTTGTAGTTGTGGTATTATACTACGCATTTGTGATGCCTAGTAACAGTTTATATGAAAGTATTATGAATACTATTTATTCAATAATTATTTTTAGACAAATATAAATTAGTACATTGAATATTATCTCAGTATTGTTTTAACTGCAATTTTTAAGATAAAATGTATTTTATTTTATGTTGATGGCTAACTTTATATTTAAAAGTTTAAAATTACTCTACTTAGGAGAACTATAAAGGAAAAATGGACTTCCAATGTTAGGCGCTGCAATTGCCTAATCTTGTTTTATTTAAACAAAACTGTTGTTTGTGAAGGGTAACAGGTCACAAGGTCAGCTGCTGTTTCTTCTTCTTTAAACAAAATCTTATTTTGCAGTACAGGACAATCTGCTTGCAGAGAGACCAATGTAACTTTGTTCTTTGAATTTACAAACCCCTGAGTGAGATGGTTGGGTATGACATATGGAATGCCAAGTCCAGGGTGCAGACTTGACACAGCATAATACGAAAAACCACTTATTTTTAAACTTTATTCATTGTGACAATGGCGAATCTCAGCATGACCCAAGGCCTAGGTTGAGAACCTCTGACATAGACTCTAACTAGCTTTCGTTTTGTTTCAATGAGGTTCACTCTTTTCTCACCATTTCTCTATAATTTGTATCATGAATAAAGTCTTATTTACTCAGTGTTTTTACCAGGATTATGTAATAGTTCCTTAACTGGAAATGAAATTCATCCTGCATATATTAAATACTAAGGAAAAATAAACAAACAACAAAAAAGTGTGATTCTCAACCTAGGAGTCGAATGACCCTTTCATAGGAGTCAACTATGACTACCAGAAAACACAGATATTTATACTAAGATTCATAACAGTAGTCAAATTACAGTTATGAAGTAGCAAGAAAAATAATTGTATAGTTGGGGTCAACACAACATGAGGAGCTATATTAAAGAGTGACAGCATTAGGAAGGTTGAGAAATACTGACCTGAGTGAACTATCACCAAAAATACTGCAGGGCATTCAGAGGTAGTGCTAGCAAGTGTGGTTACACAATTTGTGCTTGCTTCTTAAAGCTGATGTGAACTACATTCATATTCTCCCATATGATTGGCAGTAGCATCGTCCATGTTGCTAGGTCTCTTTGAAAATGATGGCATGAAAATCCTGGAGAAAGACATTCCTGTACTGCATATAAACAAGTCTATATAAATGCCAAAAGACCAAAGACATAATTTATAATCACTAATTTTCCAAAGTAAATGTTCTATGTAAATAGAGCAGGAACTTCTAGATTCAGGCAAAATGCCTGTCTAAAACTGAAGTAACAAATTAGAGCAGCCATTCTGGGCCCTTAAAATTTCCAAGTATGAAGGAAGCAAAGGGAGGAAAAGTAAAGCTGGAGTATAAAACTATTATTTAAATAATTCTCTAGAAGTATATTATAGTCTTCTTTGAATATAGATTTGTCTGGCAATGAAACAAAGAAACTATAACAAAAGCCACTATTCACAGACAAGACCTCATATGGGATACCATGATATGACTTCCCCCGACTGCAAATCACGATGTCTTACAACTCAGAGCATTGTAAAAGAAGGGAGGGAGAGAAAATTCATGGATGATTGTTTCTTAATCAAGACTAAAGCAAAATAAAAATCTTGAAACCACAAGAAAAGCTTGGATTAGATTAAAAGATTCAAAGAAAAACTTATTTTGTTGTTTTCTTTTTAATGGGTTGCTATTTATATAAAATATGCATCCTGGCCCAATACAAACAGTGTTTTATGGCTTTATACATGCCTGTCAGCTCTCTCTATGAATTCATGGTCATGTCTAGGAGCTTCTTGGCAGATAAGGAACAAGCCCATGAAAATGCATTTTTAAGTCACAAGACCACGTAATGTTTCCTCAAGGAAAGTTGCAACAAATCAAGTAGGAGTTTTTGTTTCCAGTTTTTTCTTCACAGATGAAACTGCTATTGTTTTATAATAATCAATGTTCAAAATTACTAAGAAATGATTTGGTTTTTTATTAACTAGCTAAGCTCTCTGGAGACAGAGGCAGATAGATCTCAAAGACTTCAAGTCATCCTGATTTGATTAACAAATTCCAACAAAGCTAGAGTGACACATTGTGACCCTGTCTCAATAGCAAACTAGCACATATTCACATACTCGTTGAACATGGCAATAACTTTATTATGCAACTAATTAAATGTGATTAACTTTATTCAATATCTGAAGAAAGAACAATTTCATTGACTGTAATACAACGTAAATATTGTTGTGGACAGCACTATCAAAGACAGTAGGTGGAAAAGGCTCCTTAGATACTACACAAGGGACAGACAGAGACAGAGTAATGTCAGATCCAGATACAACATATTGGAAAAAATATTGATAAACAGGATCAGAATCTTCTTGGAGATATAAAACAAATGAAACAATGGAACCCTTCCTGAAGTGATGACAATGCTTGAATTATTTATGTATGTCACAGGTGGGTAACTAATGTTTTCGGTATTGCCTAAGAACCTATCTGTACTTGATTATAATGTTAATGCTGAAGCAGGCCTTGGTCTCGTTACCACATTTAGAACAAAATGTTTGGACCTTAATTATTTTGGATGAAAGGACCCCAAAGCTACATAATACAATCATGAATATTTACCTGCTGGATTTACATACCCATTAGTTCTTTGTATCTTGAGTCAGATATTTGTGTTGTTTGATTTGTTGTTTGTCAGTTGGCATTAGATCTCCTAAATCATTTTATAGCCCAGGATAGCCTCAAAGTGGTGATCCCCTTCACTTTAGCTTCTGGCTGATGAAATTACAGGTGAATGAAATGGAGTTATCATAGTCTTTGTAATCTCCACTGAAAGAATTCAGTAAAGCATACATGCTTCTAAAGTGTGAGAGACTATTCTATTCTGAAAATGCATAAGTCTACATATATTGATCTATCTCCCTACAAAGGACATTTTGCTTCATCCTTTTTACTTTATTTTTAACATTTCAAATTAAGGTCCATGTATTAATTTTAAAATCAACCATAAAAGTAAGTGTAAAAACAAAGTGACAATCAAAACATTGCAGCATATTCAATTCAAACGAACTGAATCTCAGTAGTACTGGGTAAGTGAAAAGTGTATGCGTGTTTATAGCACACTGCGAAATGTCACTTATGTTGTATGTTTAAAGCAGAGATAAGTTGTTAATCCTAAGCAACTAAAATAGAAAGAGTAAGAATAAATAGACACTGCTGATATTATGGACGTAAGGTTTCTTAGATGCCTTTTCATAGCACACAAACAAAACCAGTTAAAATGAACCACATAGCATTTTAATATTTTTATGATAAAGGAAAATCTCCTTACTTTTTGTATTTTTCTTCTAAATAAGTATATCTTAAGTTATTGTTCTGGATTCTGTAACTTCAGATATAAGAATATGTATAATCTTATATAAATTATATACATATTATATGTGACAGATATAACTTATATTCAAATAGATACAAAAATAATCACCAGGTGGAATTAAATAAGACAACATAAAGAGTTTTTTAACTTTTTTCCATATATTTTTATTTAACTTTTTTTATATTTTATTTTCCAGTTTAAATTTAGATAAGAAACGAGGTTGCTTCACAAGTCAGTTCCAGGTCCCTCTCCCATTCCCTCCCCTCCTCTCGTGCCCTCCCCCCAACCCTCCCCCCATTATCCCCTCATTCCCCCAGGGAGGGTGAGGCCCTCCATGGGGGTGTCCATAGTCTGTCATTTCATATAGGGCAGGGCCTAGACCCTTCCCCAAGAGTTCAGGGTGAGAGTGCACCTCACATTGTTCTATGGGAGTCCAAGGTCTGTGTGTATACTTTGGATGGGTACTGATCTGCTGCCCAAGGCTCAATAGATTCCCTATGCCTCCTCACTGACACCCAGATTCAGGGGGTCTTGATCAGTCCCATGCTGGATTCCCAGGGTGATGCCTGGGATTCAAGAGTAAACCTTCGTCTGGTCAGCTGTTTCTGGGGGTTAAACCAGCCCAGTCTTAATCCCTTTGATCATCAGTCCTCCCTCTCTGTTACTGGCTTTCTTGAGTTCAGCTCAGTACTTAACCAAGGGAGTCTGCCTCTTCTTCGATCAGCCACTAAATGAAGTTTCTGTTTCCCAGACTCTCTGGCCATAGGATTGTAGGCTGGCACTCCAAAGATCTATGTCTAAAATCCATATGTGAGAGAGTACATGCCATGTTTCTCTTTTTGTGACTGGGTTACCTCACTCAGGATGGTTTCTTCTAGTGTCATCCATTTGCCTGCGAATCTCATGATTCCATTATTTTTTTCTGCTGAATAGTACTCCATTGTGTAGATGTACCACATTTTCTCTATCCACTCTTCGGATGAGGGACATCTAGGTTGCTTCCAAGTTCTGGCTATTACAAATAAAGCTGCTATGAACATAGTGGAGCAGACATCTTTGTTGTATGAATGGGCATTTTTGGATATATGCCTAAGAGTGGAGTTGCTGGGTCTTGTGGTAGGTTTATTCCCATTTTTCTGAGGAATCTCCATACTGATTTGCAAAGTGGCTGAACCAGTTGGCACTCCCACCAGCAATGGAGGAGTGTCCCCCTTTCACCACATCCTCTCCAGCATAAATTGTCATTGGTGTTTTTGATTTTAGCCATTCTAACAGGAGTGAGATGGTATCTCAGAGTTGGTTTGATTTGCATTTCCCGGATGGCTAAGGATGTTGAGCACTTTCTCAAGTGCCTCTCAGCCATTTTAGACTTCTCTATTGAAAATTCTCTATTTGGTTCTGCAGCCCACTTTTTAATAGGGTCCTTTGGTGTTTTGGATACTTGCTTCTTGAGTTCTTTGTAAATTTTGGAGATCAACCCTCTGTCAGATGTGGGATTAGTGAATATTTTTTCCCATTCTGTGGGCTGCCTTTTTGTCTTGCTGACTGTGTCCTTTGCCTTACAGAAGCTTCTCAGTTTCAGTAGGTCCCACTTATTAATTATTGTCCTCACTGTCTGTGCTACTGGTGTTATGTTCAGGAAGCTGTCCCTTGTACCAATTCGTTCAAGGGTACCACCCACTTTGTCTTCTAAGAGGTTCAGTGTGGCTGGATTTATGTTGAGGTCTTTGATCCATTTGGACTTAAGTTTTGTGCATGGCGATAAGCATGGATCGATCTGCATTCTTCTATATGCCAGTCTCCAATTATGCCAGCACCATTTGTTGAAGATGCTTTCTTTATTCCATTGTATATTTTTAGCTTCTTTGTCAAAGATCAGATGTTCGTACGTGTGTGGGTTAATACCCGGGTTTTCAATTCGATTCCATTGGTCTACCTGTCTATTTTTGTGCCAAAACCAAGCTGTTTTCAGGACTATAGCTCTGTAATAGAGCTTGAGGTCAGGGATGGTGATGCCTCCGGATGTTGCCTTGTTGAACAGGGTTGTTTTGGCTATCCTGGGTCTTTTGTTTTTCCATACAAAATTGATTATTGTTCTTTCAAGGTCTGTGAAGAATTGTGCTGGGATTTTAATGGGGATTGCATTGAATCTGTAGATTTCTTTTGGCAGGATTGCCATTTTTACTACATTGATCCTACCTATCCAAGAGCATGGGAGATCTTTCCATTTTCTGAGGGCTTCTTTAATTTCTTTCTTTAAAGATTCAAAGTTCTTACGATACAGGTCTTTCACTTGTTTGGTTAGTGTTACCCCAAGGTATTTTATGTTGCTTGTGGCAATTGTAAAGGGTGATGTTTCTCTGATTTCTCTTTCAGCCCCTTTATCATCTGTATAAAGTAGGGCTACTGATTTTCTTGAGTTGATCTTGTAGCCTGCCACTTTGCTGAAGGTGTTAGTCAGCTGTAAGTGTTCCCTGGTAGAGTTCTTTGGGTCATTGATGTAAACTATCATATCATCTGCAAACAGTGAAAGTTTGACCTCTTCCTTCCCAATTTGTATCCCCTTGATCCCCCTTTGTTGTCGTATGGCAATAGCTAGAACTTCAAGTACCATGTTGAAAAGGTATGGAGAGAGTGGACAGCCTTGTTTTGTTCCTGATTTTAGAGGAGTTGCGTTGAGTTTCTGTCCATTTAGTTTGATGTTGGCTGTTGGTTTAATGTATATAGCTTTTATTATGTTTAAGTATGTCCCTCTTATCCCAGCTCTCTCAAAGACCTGTATCATGAAGGGGTGTTGGATTTTGTCAAAGGCTTTTTCAGCATCTAGTGAGTTGATCATGTGATTTTGTTTTTCAGCTTGTTTATATGGTGGATTACGTTGATGGATTTTCGTATGTTGAACCATCCCTGCATCCCTGGGATGAAACCTACTTGATCGTGGTGAATGACCGTTTTGATGTGTCCTTGGATCCGATTTGCCAGTATATTATTGAGTATTTTTGCATCAATGTCCATGAGGGATATTGGTATGAAGTTCCTTTCTTAGTTGTATCTTTGTGTGGCTTGGGGATCAAGGTTATTGAAGCCTCATAGAAAGAGTTTGGCAAAGACCCTTCTGCTTCTATTGTGTGGAGCACTTTGAGAAGAATTGGTGTAAGCTGTTCTTTGAATTTCTGGTAGAATTTTGCACTGAGGCCATCTGGACCTGGACTTTTTTTGGTTGGGAGACTTTTGATGACAGCTTCTATTTCCATAGGGATTATAGGTCTATTTAAATTGCTTATCTGTTCTTGATTTAGTTTTGGCAAATGATAGCTGTCCAGGAAGTCATCCATTTCCTTTAAATTTTCGAATTTTGTAGAGTACAGGTTTTCAAAGTATGACCTAATGATTCTCTGGATTTCCTCAGAGTCAGTTGTTATGCCCCCCTTTTCATTTCTGATTTTGTTTATTTGCGTGTTCACTCTCTGCTGTTTGGTAAGTTCTTAATATTCTTTCTTTATTCTGTATGTTTGGGGTCTTGATTATTATGTGGCGAGGGGAATTTTTTTTTTGTGGTCCACTCTATTTGGTGTTTTGTAGGCTTCTTGTACCTTCATTGGCATGTCTTTCTTAAGTTTGGGAAATTTTCTTCTATGATTTTGTTGAATATGCCTTCTGCCCCTTTGAGGTGGATTTCTTCTCCTTCTTCTATACCTATTATTCTTAGGTTTGGTTTTTTCATGGTGTCCCATATATCCTGGATGTTTTGTGTTAAGGATTTGTTGGATTTAAGGTTTTCTTTGGTTGATAAATCCATTTCTCCTAGTGTACCTTCAACACTTGAGATTCTCTCTTCCATCTCTTCTATTCTGTTGGTAATGCTTGTATCGGTAGTGCCTGACTGTCCAGCTTTTCTATTTTCTGCCTTTCTTCAGATTGTGATTTTTTAATGTCTCTATTTCAGTTTTCAACCCTTGCAGTGTTTGCATTGCTTCTTGCAATTTTCTGTTTATCTTTTCGTCTGTTTGTTGCCTTTTATGAATTTTTTGGTTTGTTCTTTCTTCCATTTCTTGCATTTTTTGGTTTGCTTTTTGTTCCATTTCTCACATTTTGCGTTTTGTTTCTTCTTCCATTTCCTGCCTTTTTTGGTTTGTTTCTTCTTCCATTTTTTTCATTTTTTGCTTTGTTTTTTCTACCATTTTTTGCATTTTGTGTTTTGTTTCTTCTTCCATTTCCTGCCTTTTTTGGTATGTTTCTTCTTCCAATTCTTGCATTTTTTGCTTTGTTTTTTCTTCCATTTCTTGCATTTTTTGCTTCATTTCTTCTTCGATTTCCTGCCTTTTTTGGTTTGTTTTTTCATCCAATTCTTGCATTGTTTGGTTTGTTTTTTCTTCCATTTCTTGCATTTTTTGGTTTGTTTTTTCTTCCATTTCTTGCATTTTTTGGTTTGTTTTTTTCTTCCATTTCTTTGAGGGATTTTCCTATATCCTTTTTTAGGGCCTCTATCATTTTCATGAAAGTGCTTTTAAGGTTGTTCTCTTCTGCTTCGTTTGCATTGGAATGTTGGGGTCTTGCTGGTGTGGAGTCTCTAGAATCTGGTGGTGTCATATTTGTTTTGGTCCCGTGGGTGGAGAAGAAGAACAGGAATCTGGGGCTTAGCCTCCTACCTGGTCTCCTGGACCCTTGCTGGGTCCTGTTGTACCTGATCCGGAACAGCTACTCCCCTGGTCTCCCAGCCTCCTCTGGTATCCTGGTCTCCTTGTTGGGAGAGAAGATCTGGAGTCTGGGGTGCTTGGCTCCCACCAGGATTGGGAGCTCTGTGCAGGTCCCAGGCGATCTGCAGGCACTGGAACACAGGCCAGGAAGCCGGCCTTTTTACCTGATGCTGCCAGAGGAACAACTGCTACCCTGGACTCCCAGCCTCCTCTCGTTTCCTGGTCTCGTTGGTGGGAGAGAAGATCTGGAGTCTGGGGTGCTTGGCTCCCGCCAGGATTGGGAGCTCTGTGCAGTTCCCAGGCGATTTGCAGGCACTGGAACACAGGCCGGGAAGCTGGCCTGTTTACCTGATGCTGCCTGAGGAACAGCTCTTATTTAACTTTTTATGCATGTCATTTTCAGTTCCCTCTCTGGCCCCTACTACCTGAACTCCCAACCCTCCCAACCCATCACCCAC
Organism: Mesocricetus auratus; assembly: GCF_017639785.1. Classification (NCBI taxonomy): domain Eukaryota; kingdom Metazoa; phylum Chordata; class Mammalia; order Rodentia; family Cricetidae; genus Mesocricetus; species Mesocricetus auratus. Next base: position 39,147,421 of record NW_024429190.1, read on the forward strand.
ACTCCACTGTCCCTCCACTCCCCAGGGAGGGCAAGGGCCTCCATGAGGGATTTTCAGGGTCTGTCACATCATCCCGGGAAGGGACCAGGTTCTTCCTCATGAGTCCAGGCTGAGAGAGCATCCCTCCACAAGGTATGGTTTCCCAGAGTCCTTCTGTATGTCAGGAATAAATACTTCTCCACTCTCCCAGGTCCCACAGATTGCCAAGGCCTCCTCTCCATCACCCAGGTTCGATGGGAGGGTGTCTGGATCAGTCCCATGCTGGCCTCTCAGTCAGCAGTCTGGGGTCCACATGTTCCCCCAAGTATAGGTCAGCTGCCTCTGTGTGTTTTGCCAGCCTGATCTTGCTTCCTTTGGTCATCACTCTTCTTTGCAACTGGGTTCCAGGAGTTCAATTCAGTTCACAGTTGTTTGTGTCTGTCTCTGCCTCCATTAGCCACTGAGTGAGAGTTCTAGAATGACATGTAAGGTAGCCATCATTATCATTATCATGGGAGGGCATTTAAAATAGTCTTTTACCACTCTGCCCTTTATTATTCCAGTCACCTTGAAGTTGCCCTGTCCTTGACTCTTGTGATATAACATTGACATTTTCTTCTACCTAATTCTTCTCTTCTTCATCTCCCTCTTCTCCTTCTTCTTCTGCTTCTTATCCTACCTGCTAAATTCTTATTGATCATACTTACTACTCACTGGAAAGTAAGCTAAGATCAATATCTTTTTGCTATGTTGTAAAATAATAAAGAACCTTCACAGGCAAGCAGAAGCATTTGAGACCTCTGGTGGAATAGTTGATTACAATGTGTGAAGGTGTGCTGCTGTGGTTGGTATCTTCAAAATCTGAAAGGCCGATAACTATGTAAGCAGGAGTTGTAGGTAGGATTTTATGAGAGAGAACAGAAGAGGAAGAAAAGAAACCAGAAAATACGGAGAGGAAACAGAAGGGGAAAAATGAAAGAGAGATAGTATCATGAGTTAAAAATGTGTTAATTTAAGTTATAAGAGCTAGTCAGAATCAAGAATAAGCTAAGGTCGAGATTTCATGAATAATTATTTGTCTCCACATCGATTGTCTCATAAAATCCTCCTTTAGACACATTATTTTCCATTCTATTTTAATTGTAATACGTCTTATATGACTAAACAGACTTGCATAAAGAATTGGGCACACAGTATATGTGTAATGGTAACTCTCAAATTTGTATTTCTTATTATTAAATACATATGAAAATGAAGACAGAACAAGAAAAAGTATTTGCATTCTCAAGAGAGATTTTTACATATACTTCCTCTTATGAGAAATATTTATGGCTAAATAGGCATGATGCAAACTTCTAAAAGCTCTCCAGAATAAATTATTCTCAAATGGGTACATTAATGATTCAAATACAAAGCCTGCTATAAAAGAAGGAATACCAATTTGTAAACTATTTTTCAAAGGTAGAAACATCCTTCTTAATATAGAGAATATTAAATTTTAAAGCCCTTATTAAATATTTAAAAGTCATAAAGTGAAAAGAATTCTCTAACTCTTTTAGCATATCAAAGAGCTATCACAGATAACTGGAGGAATCAAGTAAATTGAGAAATTATAAGGTGTTAAATAATTCATAAATATTATAGATTATAAAAAATTATAAATTATCATAATACATTATTTAATGAATTTTCATGAATCCTGTGTACATTCAAAAGCCTGTGAAATTAATTAGAAGAAACATATTACAAAACAGAACTGCCTTATATTTCATAGGAAAAATTATGAAATAAAAAATATACATATTGTAGTGCTTAGAATACAATATCCACATAGGTTGAGATATGTGAATGGCCAGTATTTGGTCATTAGTGCTGTTTAGGGATGTTATAAAGTCTTGCTGAAAGAAATACATCACTAGGAGGAGGCTTTGATAGCCCACAGCGTTGCCCCTATTTAAGTCTAATCTCTGTGCTTCATATTAATGGTTTAAGATTTGATCTATCAGTTTGTTGCTCCAAATACTGTGCTTGCTGTTTGCTGTCATGAAATATATCCCCCCAGTGATGGATTCTCATCTTTTAGGAATGTTAAGCCAAAGTAAACTCATCCTTAAGTTACTTTTGTCTGTTGTTTTTTAACAAAACAACAGAAAATAACAAATAAGGACACATTCGAAAAATCACTTCATTGCCTCATTTATGACACGAGTGTGCATTGTAATAAGTCTCCTTAACAAATTCATCCACAACATTAAATTTGCAACATGCATCAAACAATATCCCACAAATGAATGTCAAGATGGTAGCAGCCAGGATGATAAAATGATCACAGTGAATTTCAGCAAAATACTATTGTAGAATAATTGGTAGGTGTAATTTTTCAGAAACAAAGTAACCATTAGAAATATAGAACTCATCATTTTTAAATACGTGTTTCTTTATCTAAGGAATTAGGAGATTCTGTCACTGTGTGTGCTCATGCTTATACAAACATGAACATATTTTCATGTGTTAGTGTGGAGACAAGAGGAAAACCTTAGGTGTTGTTCCTGGGGAGACAACCAAGATAAATGAACACACAAACAGACACCCTCCCATCCACCCACACACACATACACACACACACACACACACAAACACACACACACACACACACACACACACACACACGCACACACACAAGATAGAGAGAAAGCGAGAAGATCTCTTGTGAGCCTGGGGTTTGGGGCTTTGATAGTTTGGTTTGGTTTGTGACTAATTATTCCCAAGGAATCTCTCTGTTTCTTCCTTCTCAGCACTGGGATTAAAAGTGCATGCTACTCTACTTTTTATTTGATTTTTTTCTGTGCTTTCTGGAGAAGGCTCAATTCTTACAAAAACAACTTTATTGACAAATATTTGATTTGTCTTTACAGTTATGGAAATACTAATTTTTAATGACCTCACATGATAAATAACATTTAAATTAAAGAATTTTTTAAAGGTCATCTGCAATTCAAGGTTGCTCTTCTTTCAATAATATATATAATTTGTGTGTGTTTGAAAGAAATAATGGAAATGTTTTTTGTGTGAAGGAAAGTCAAGAAAAATGTGTTTAACTTAAACAGTGTTAAAATTACAGATAATAGAAGTAACAGTGAAAAAATAATAATATAGTGATAGAATAAAAAATATTGTGGTAGAATAAATCAGCAGACCCATGTCCAAAAAACATTCTCTACCACTTTCTTTAGAGGTTACTTTAGTCAATTTGACATTTTTAAGGGATGATGAGAAAATCTAATAATAAAAAAATAGAAAACTTCTAGCACAGATCATAATATTGTGCTTTTTCCTTAAATATGAAGTGTAACGAGAATTAAAACATAATATAGATGTTGGCATATATGACTTAATCACTTTTCAAATTTTGATGTGTTTTTTCTATTGTATATGCAGGATAAATATGCAATGTAAACCTTTACTCTAGTCTTAACCCTGCAACACTTCTATGTACAATTATTGAGTATTCTTAGACATTTAATAATATCTTCATTTTTTACAAATATTTGCGGCTGATCTTGAACCACACACCTGGTCCTATGATTAGCTGTGCATATATGGGGTAGTCTTACAAGGAGATCTTCAGAGTAAGCATGTGACTTCCAAAAGTTCTCTTACTTTGTGGCAACAGTATCCCAGTCAGAAGTAACTTCCATGTCTGATTTTAGGGGCAAATCTTGCATGGAAAATAATGGTATCCAAGGTTGCCTAATAATCCCTGACAGCACACTATTGTTTGTGAATTAAGACTTGCTCCTTTCTCTTGTCTAAAAGCATTTTTCTTTTTAATTAATTTATGGTAGCATCCACAGAGGTTTCCATTAGAGTTAGAGCATTTGTTTTTTGTTGATGTTGTTGTTGTTTGTTTTTTTTTGAATCTATGCAATCTGGCTTAAAATAAATTTATTTATTATCTTCATTTTTATTAAAACTAGAAACAAGTTTGTTTTCCATGTCAATCCCAGTTCCCTACCACTTCCCTCCCCGCCTATCGCCCACAAACCCTCTATCACATCCCTTTTTGCTCCACAGGGATGGTGAGGCCTGCCATGGGGGATCTTCAAAGACTGTCATGTCATTTGGCACAGGAATGAAGTTCTTACCCATGTGTCTAGGCTGAAAGAGTATTCCTCTATGTGGAAAGGGCTGCCAAAGTACATTTATACACTAGTGATAAATACTTATCCACTGGTAGATGTCCCATAGATTACCCAGGTTGCCTAACTGACACATACATTCAGGAGGACGGGGTTGGTTCTATATTGGTTTCCCAGCTACCATTCTGGTGTTCATGAGCTCCCCCTTGTTCAGATCAGCTGTTTCTGTGGGTTTCTCCTGCCTTGTCATTATCTTTTCACTCATCACTCCTCCCTCTCTGCAACTGGATTCCAGGATATCAGCTCAGTGCTTAGCTGTGGTTGTCTGCTACTGCTTCCATCAGCTACTGAATGAAGGCTCTAGGATGGCATATAATGTAGTCATCAATCTCATTATTGGGGAAGGGCATCTAAAATAGCCTCTCTACTATTGCTTAGATTGCCATTTGGTATCATCCTTGTAGATCTCTGGACATTTCCCTAGTTCCAGATTTCTCTTTAAACCTAAAATGGCTCCCTCTATTATGGTATCTCTTTTCTTGCTCTCCTCTATTCTTTCTCTGACTCAATCTTCCCTGCTCTCCCCTCAAAGTCCTGCTCTCTCCTCCTCTTCTCTCCTTCTTTTTCTCTTAACTCCCTCTCTCCCACCATGTTCCCAATTTACTCAGGAGATCTTGTCCTCTTGTCAGTTTCCCCTTCTCCCAGAGACCATGTATGTCTCTCTTAGGGCCCTCCTTGTTTCCTAGCTTCTCTGGAGGTGTGGATTGTAGGCTGGAAATCCTTTGCCCTATGTCTAAAATCCATATATGAGTTAGTACATACCATGTTTATCTTTTTTGTGACTGGATTACCTCACTCAGGATGGTTTTTCTAGTGCCATTCATTTTCCTGGGAATTTCAAGATGTTGTCTTTTTTTCTGATGAGTAGTACTCCCTTGTGTAAATGTTTCACATTTTCTATATTCATTCTTCAGTTGAGGGTCATATAGGTTGCTTCTAGTTTCTGGCTATAAAAATAATGCTGCTATGAACATAGTTGAACAGATCAGAGAAACATCATCATTTACAATTGCCACAAACAACATAAAATATCTTGGGGTAATGCTAACCAAACAAGTGGAAAACTTCTATAGCAATAACTTTAACTCTTTAAAGAAAGAAATTAAAGAAGATGCCAGAAAATGGAAAGATCTGCCATTCTCTTGGATAGGTAAGATCAGCATAGTAAAAGAGGCAATCTTGCCAACAGCAATCTACAGATTTAATGCTATTCCCATCAAAATACCGGCACAATTCTTCTTGAAAGACTAACACTCAATTTTATTTAAAAAAACAAAAGGCCCAGGATAGTCAAAACAACACTGTTCAACAAAGCAATGTCCAGACGCATCACCATCCCTGACTTGAAGTTCTATTATGGACCTATACTCCTGAAAACAGCTTGGTATTGGCACAAAAATAGACAGGCAGACTAACAGAATTTAATTGAACACCCCAATATTAACCCATACACATATGAATACCTGATCTTTGACAAAGAAGCTAAAATTATACCGACGAAAAAAGAAAGTACCTTGAACAAATGGTGGCGACAAAACTGGATGTTGGCGTGTAGAAGACTGCAGATAGATCTATGTCTATTGCTATGCACAAAACTTAAGTTCAAATGTATCAAAGACCTGAACATAAATCCAGCCACACTAAATCTCTTAGAAGAGAAAGTGGGAGGTACCCTTGAACAAATCCATACAGGAAACCGTTTCCTGAACATAACTCTAGTAGCACAGACACTGAGATTGGTAATTACTAAATGGGACCTCCTGAAACTCAGAAGCTTTAGTAAGGCAAAGAACACAATTAACAATACAAAAATGCAGCACACAGAATGGGAAAAGATCTTCACCAACCCCACATCTTACAGAGGACTGATCTCCAAAATATACAAAGAGCTCAAGAAGCTAGTCACCAAAACACCAAAAAAAAAAACCAATTAAAAATTAAGGTACAGAAGTAAATAGAGAATTCTCAAGGGAGGAATCAAAATGGCTGAAAGACACTTAAGACATTGTTCAACATCCTTAGGCATCAGAGAAATGCAAATTAAAACAACTCTGAGATACCATCTTACTCCTGTCAGAATGGCTAAAATCAAAACACCAATGACAGTTTATGCTGAACAGAATGTGGAGAAAGGGGAACACTCCTCCACTGCTGGTGGGAGTGCCAACTCGTACAGCCACTTTGGTAATCAGAATTGTGTTTCCTCAGGAAAAACGAGAATCAGTCTACCACAATATCCAGCAATTCCACTCTTAAGCATATTCATACAACAAAATAGTATTTCTAATCTCAACAATATTTGAAATATTCATGATTTTCTTTTCTTTACATATGAATGAACTTACCATTGTATAATATCACCATTTTATTATCAATCTAACTTTTTAGCCTATAAGCAGTTTTCACAAATATCAAAAACTATGCAAGAATGTCAGTCCTAGGATGGCAAGACTACTGGGTATGTGCCCAAGACTGCTGTACATGAGTCACCTGGTAACTGTGATTTTATTTTTATTTTTTGGTAAGTCTCTACAATGATTTGTTAATGAATTCACTATTTTTTCTCACTCTCCAACCACAGTTAAGGGTTAATTTTCTTTTAGCACACATTTACCAACATTGATTTTCTTGGTTATAAAGAAAATAATGATCAGCAGTTCTGCTACTTTTCATAAAAATAGTTAAAAATTCCATCATACTAATCCTTCTTATTTGTCCTGTATCCTAATAGTACCTTGATGCTATTAGTTAGTTGTAGTGGAGGAATGGCAGAAGAGGTTCTAAGTCTGATCACCTCATAGAATTCAAAGCAACTTCTGCTTAGCAAAATGTCTTATTTCCAGAGTAGACTGGCTTCAAGGGATACTCTTCGGCTCAGGCTTAATATACAAACTTCAAGCTGAGGTTAAGTTTTAGAAAGAAGACCTAGTAATCTTCACACTGAAGTACTTTCCTGTCCAGTGAGAAAGGCAAACATACCAACCAAGACACAGAATTTCTGAAGTAAAGATAGTGACCAGTCAGCAGCAGTGGTTTGAAAGAAATGTTTGGAAATACAGAAATCGCCATCATTTCCTGATGTCTACTTCTATCCATAGAGAAAATATAAAACTGGCTTTAAAGCAAAGATTTTTTTATCTGCAAATATTGGAAATGATCTAATATAGATTATATACTATTATAGCTAACATAATTAACACTAAAAGTATTTCTTCTGATTTGGAGACATTTATGATATCGAGTAATACTAATTGTCTTATTTAGCTTTTCAACAATAATATGTATTTTTTGAATCTATTATAAGTAACACCGTGATGGGTGATGAATTTTCATTGTAATTATAATTACCAGTAATAAACTTTTTTATTACTATTGTATTCTTCTTCCCTCTTTCCTTATTTCTACCCAATGGAATACATACCTTTTAAAAAAAAGTAGAAACTTTGCAGGGTGTCAATTTTTTTTACAAGGATCCTCATAGTTCAGCTTCAGCAATCTTCTATGTGAATAGCTCCTGAAATACCAACCACTTGCCTATCAGATTATTTTATACTCTGCTGTTTGAAACCATGCCCTTTTATACCTTTGTATTTTACACATGGATTATTTTCTCTTTATATCTTTCTTTCTTCCTAGTCAATGTTAGTTCTATCAAATCCTTATTTAAAAACTTAAAAAACACTTCTAATTGATTATGATAAAATTGATAAGATTCATAACTACCTTGTGTCAATCATATTATTGAAAGAATGTCCATTTGACCCAATATTGCCTAGCAGTCTGGATCCTACATGAAGAGCCTTTCAAGCTTGCTATAGGAGAGCATGATCTATGTATCTTTTATGCTTATGCAAAAGAATGTTGTGTGTCACACGATGAGATAAATGCATTGGATGCACAGGAAATTATTCTGAATAGTCAAGAAATGCATTTATTTATAAGAATGTATTTGAAAAGTAAGAAATATGCTTCACAGCATGAAGTCGATTTTTAATGAAAGCATGGGGAAACAAAACATTTATTTTAATTTGCTGATATACTAAATACACCTGCGTAAGTACCTCCAGTAAGAAGAGCGGCAGAAGAATGGGAATGTTGGATTCCATTTCTAATGCTGAAGAAGGTTATTTTCTTCATTTTTATTTCTGCTTTCATAGTATTTTGTCTGGATTGCATATATTAGCTAGTATTTTAGCTGGCTGCTTGTGCTTCTGGAAGGAAAATTCTGAGATTGGGCAATTTATTTAAAAAGGAAATTTGTTTCCTCCCAGTGCTGGGAGCTAATGAGGCCAAGTTTAAGGTACAAGTAGATTTATAACATAAAAATAATCACAGTAGCTGCTTTCAAGGTCATCTGGAATGAATGTCTTATCAGGGCAGGAAACCAGAGGAAATTAACCTAATTCTCTCTAATACATGCTTTAAGGCACAGATCTATACATTAAGACAATATTTTCAAGACATAATCATTTCTTATTAGTTCCTACTTCTCAAACTGGGTTTAGAGTTTCAAGATATGTTTTGATCAGGAAATGTCAAACCATAATAATTTTGAGCTTGTGGTCTGGAGAGTTGGATTAGCAGTTAAGAATATTTGCAATTAATCGAGAGGACCCTGGTTGGATTACTTGATCTCATGAGGCAGGCAGCTCACATTCCTCTGCAACTCAAGTTCTAGCAGGTATAGCATCCCTACTGGCCTGAGGGGGGAAACAAGCATTCACAGGGTGAACACACATATATGCAAGCAAAACACCCATACACATTAAAAAAAAGTGAGATCAATGTTTTTCAAGAAGTCATCTTCAAATAGCCCTATCACCATTCTTTTTTTTAGAAAAAAATATGTCTGAGAGGTCTAATGATACACCTTAATATTAAAACACTTGACTAGTACATACATGTCTCTGGGTTTGAACCTGATAGAAAATATGTAAAATACATAAAATTAACAAGTGACTTTGGAGTAGATGTCTTTATGAGCTAAGATTTTCTTGATGTGGTAAACATATAGGTGGTGAATGTAGGAAGATTAGATGCTCCAGCCAATCACAGCTATGCAATGAGTTCAAGGTCAAAGACTGAATGAGCCTCTGTTTCCAAAATATCAAAAATATAACAAGTTCAGTAACATCTGGGAAAGCCTGCTTCTGACTTGTTGGGCATGAAAGTCCCAGAGGCAGCCAAAACAATAGTCTTTCGAGACTTGTTCTAGTTTGATTTAAGTTGTTGTGGTAAAACAAAGAACAGGAGACATAGGATTTGTTTGACTTATACTTCCATGTCACAATCCATCATTGACAGAAGAGAAGCAGAGAGGGAAGTCAAACAATTGAAAAAGAAACCACTAAGAAATGCTGCTTACTAACTTGTTCATTATTTTACATTTAGCAGGTTTTGTTATACATTCCAAGACCACTTTTCTAGGAATGGTCCTGATCTTAGTGGACTGGGTCCTCCTATGTCAGTGTGCAAAAAAACAATGGCCCCTGCTGAACAAAGGCCAATCTTATTAAAGCAATTATTTTTCTATGCTTCTTACTTCTCAGGTGACTCTAGGTTGTACAATTTGATAATGAAACTACCCAAACAAGTATTCTTGGGTTTTTCACCAGAGACAAGACTATTGCTGATGACCCTATATATTTTCTTTGAAAGACATAGAGAAATCAACTAGGAACTGAGTAAGAAATGTGTTCTCCTGTAACCATAGGAGTCGTCACCATTCCAGAGGATGATATACAGGCTACTAGGGAAGAAAAGTTATCAATGACCTTAATCTGTTGTAAACACTATGGAATGCAATGCTAATCATGATGTGCCCTCTGATTCACTGGTGACATGGTTACTACTGAGGAAACCAACTGGACTGGGATAAGATTTGTGGATTACTACAAGAGGGATTTGAGGCCTGATACTTCAAATCCAGACAAAAACAAATAAACACAAAACCAAAGAAATAGCTGATGAGAATTTAAGCCCTAAGAACAAACTTACTATTGTTCGTATGACTACAATTAAATGATCTCAAAATACATTATAAATATTTATGTTTATATGCACAGATAAATGCTTCTCTTAATTAATTAGAGAAGTTTCTCTTTGCAATAAAGTTCAGTGATTGAATAGGCTTCCAGTTGTTCTAGGTGCTGGAAATAAATGACGGCTAACTGCTTAGGTTTAAACAAAACATGTATGCCCTACCTTTATGGCTCAAGCAATAGTGTGTAAGAAGAAATAATGAAAACAAGAAAATATGGCGAAAAGATGCAAGTACAATTTTCTGGCTATCAAACAGCCATTGTGATCGTGATCCCACAGCTGATGTTACTATGTGATTACAGGCCTTGCATGAGACTTGGCCTGTGAACAGATAGTCATGGATCCGGGGTAGGCTCACAGGGCCCTACACTTCCTTACTTTTTGCTACTACTAGATTATGAAGAAGCCCCAATTATTGCCTTTAGTTCTATACCTATAATTGACCCCAACAGGCTCTTATAGACAGTTACAAATCATGTTTTACAGATGGATGGCAAGGATTAAACTCAGTCACAAAATAAAATAAAGAGACATGAATGTGTTAAAGGGGCATATAGGGAGGTTTGAGTACTGACAGTTTTGCAGGGCACTAGCAGAGAGTGGTATGAACCCTATTATGTAATGGTAATCATGGTAAAAAAAATAGATCTAGCCTAAATTGCACACTACTGGATTAGAGTCTACTGAAATAAAGTAAGGTTTCAGGAAGTGACTTTCTTTTTTATTATATTTTATTGCATTTTTTAAGAAAAAAGCTTGCTTCTCATGTCAATCCCAGCTCCCTTTCCTTTCTTAAACCATTGTGTTAAAATGTGAAGTCAAAGACATCTAGCAAGCACTGACTCCTTATGAACAGACAATGGACAGTTAACATTGAAGAAACCTACATTCATTATTCAATGTAACAGTGAATTTTTATTTAAAGAATGATGGGATCAAAGTCAATATCTCAAAGATAAATATGCTACATTATTCTAAGCTTTAAATTCAAAAATTAAACTGTAAAAGATCACCCCATAAGCGCGCACACAAACTCGCACACACACACAAACACACACACACACACACACACACACACACACACACACAAGGAAGGGGGGTGTTTTGCAGTTTATAACAAAAGGAACCAAACACTCACTTTGATCCTAAGCAGAGATTTTATGTGCTGATTACATGTTCAAATTTGCATTCATTTTAGTATCCCCATTATAGAAGGATTTTTAGTTTGCATTTTGAGTATGATTTAGAGAAATTTTGTAACCATAATCTATTCATGACTATATATGTTATTGTCGGTTAAGAATTACCCCAGTTCAGGAAATTTCAAAATATTCTTGATTTCACATAACTGTGATGTTTTAAACTATGGGGCATGCTGGGATTTGCCATTTTGACTGCTACCACAATTACTCCTATCAGGATCTATGCACAGATGCTGAATGCTGGTAACCATTACTGGCAGGTTATACTGGCAGCTCACACAAATGATCATTGGCTCATGATCACCTCGACTCCCTAGATCATTGGAATGGCCCAGCTGGACAAGTCTGAAATCTAGCTAACAAGGAGGATCTTTGTGTGTTTATGTGGTTTTGTTGTTTTTCTGGATAGCTATGATACAAAATACACAGCATTTCCTACAACTGTTATTTTAAAAAAGTGTTTTCTAAACTTATTAAATTTATTTAAATCTTTGCTCTTATCTGCCTAATCAAAATATGATGGTGCTATTCCCAGAGCATGCAAGTACACCATTCAGTGTAGAATTTAGTACTTGGAAACCTGTGCTTAAAGGGAGCACTGCATTCTCCCACGATATGCTGTACTACTGCTAATGAATAGCATCAGTCCAGCTGCTTACTGTGAAATTGCCACTCTTGTAACATGCCTGCAATAAACTAAGGAACACAAAGACTGTCATTAAAGCTGAACAGAAATTCTATTTTTGATTGATCCAATCTATCTAATAGCAGCTATGTAACAAAGTAAACATCATTAGTGAGCTTTTCAGACTATATTTACGTTTTGCTACCTTTCCCCCACCCTGTTTCACAGAGTTTCTAAGGACGAGAGTTTACTCTTATATTTAAATTGTCAATCTATAATTCACTGGGCCATTAGCATCAAAAGCACACATACATGGCACTTAGCAATTGCTATTGCACTCTAAAATCATAGTGAGAGAAAAATGGGAAAGGGGATGGTACCATCAGAAGGAATGATGCAATATACTTAGATAATGGAAGAGAGAAGCCACTAGGAATTAACATGCATGTATCCATTTGAATTAAGCACCAGAAAGCCAAAATATTAGACCAAATTTCCCCAGTGGGCTTCAAAATCTGACCATCTGACCAATGAGTTTGCTTTAAGGACAATTGTTTTTGTTTTGAAGTGGACCGAAAAATATAATGCAAGAACTCTCTTAATGCCTTTAATATGTAGAATGGCAGGTATCCTGTTTATTCATTGGGAGAATTTCCTGAGGTTGTTTGTTCCACAATTTCTGTTCTTCATAACTGTTATTTCACTGTTCAAAACTATCAATTTATGGTTTTATTTTCCCATTTCTACATATGGTTGTATGCATAGGTTTCTAAGATAAGGCAGTACACAAGGTGCATGCACAATGGGGTGCAAGTGTGTATATATATGTGCACATGTATGTGGGCATGTTCATGTTTGGGTGTGTGAGTGCAGGTGCAGTTGTCTGTGTTGCAAGTGTAGGAAGGTAAGGGGATAAACTCAACTGTCAGTTCTTGCCTTCTTCTGACATGGCCACCTTGTTGTAGGATTGTTCCCAGCGCTGAATGACCTCAAAGCTTCCAGTGATTCTCCCATCTCTACCTCCCATCTCATAATAGGAGCGTTTCAGTTGCTGAGACTTGCTTCTATGCCTGGGTTTTGGATGGGTTCTGGGGATTCTAGCTATGCCTCAGGCTTATGTGGCAAGGACCCTATTTACTTAACAGTCTTACCTATTATTCTACTGTTTTGTAATTTATATCCACCACAGCTATTGATAATGTCCTATTGCTGGTTTTTACATTTCAGACTCAATTTTCTCTGTCCATCTCTTGTCCTATTACTTCATACATTTGCCCAGATAATAACTTTAATATATTTTATTAATTTAGACTTCAACATAACAATTTTGATTTATATCTTTAGCCTTTTAATTTTAGTTTTAAATAGCTAATTCAGAACCCATAAACAAATTTTACATACACACAAAAACACACACACACACACACCTTTTTTGTTCTCTCATTCATTTAGAAAACTGTTATGCATCCAGGACTGTAAGTAAACCTTGCACATATTATTGATTCCCCGTTTCTCCATCCTCTCAATCTTCATGCCAAGTCAGTCATTAAATCAATTAGAATCTTCTGTTTTACTCCATACAATCCAAAAAATCTATGTATCCCTCAACCATGTAAAATATCAGGAACTATTTAGTGCATTATGACAACAGAAGAGCTAACCTGCCTGCCTTGATCCTGGCAGGCCACAAGTCAAGCCCCTATGTGCACTCAAAGCTCTCCTCTTTCTCTGATATTGGTATGTTATGGCAGTGATTCAATGTCTTTTTATTGCCAAATTCTGTTAGGATGTTATTCTCACACATTCTTGTGGATTGACAAGGCCTACCCTGATTTACCTTCTAATCTAATGTTAATTCTATTTTTATGAATCACAACTCAGCCATAATTTAAATTCTTTCAGAAAACCATTCATCCTATGTCCCTGGCATTTGAGATGCTAATATAGTCAAATGAAGTAGGGGTTTCTATCTTTCATTTTTCTTCATGTTTACTAACTCTTTGAGTAAACAAACACCTACCTCAAAACCATAGTAAGTTACAGGGACTAAAATGAGTATGTTTCCTATAGAACCGTTTCCCTAGCATGTAAATTTTCAATTTTTACATGCACCATATTTTCTGAAATATTATGTAAGTATATGCCAGTAAATATATGCCAACATGAAGACTTGCCTGCAGAAATATGTGTCTGCCTATACACATGAACAGTGGCATTTGTTCAATAAATATAATTTGAGTTTGTAACTTTCTGTGTGGATTATGTTTTTATAAGCAATATACCTTAATATTTTTGATTATTTTCTTCTGCCCCAATCCTAGTTATCCCACATCCAAAGCTTGTCCTCATACAACTGTTTTATCACACACACACACATACACTTATGTACATATATAGTATATAATATGAATATGTAGTATTATATATGATATATAGTAATATACATAGAACACTTATATGAAGATAATATATGCACATATAATGTGCAGCATATATATCTATATATAAATATAATTTAAAATAAAAAAATTCACTTTTGCTTTCTGTCAAGATATAAATATATAATGATATATTGCTTTTGAAAATCCTACTTATCCCATAGATAATGTAATTAGGTTAAATTGGCATGATTTTATCAACTTTAACATTATCTTAATAGAAAAAATAGTCTCACAGGAAATGCTTTTGTTGTTTTTAGTATATAATGACTATATTGAAACAAAGGGTAAAATATTAAAACATGACATTATCTGCATGTAAGATTAATTTCCAGAGCTAACAGGTTAACATCTTTTGCAGAAATAGATGAACATATATTGATTTAGAATGGGTTAAAGTTTGAGTCAACTTTGTTTCTTGAGGGAAGTAATTATTTGATTCCCTTCAATGTATTTTGATACACAAAAATCCAGTTCTGTATGGAATAATCCTAATTATCATATATAGAATTTTTTCTATGAAATTTAGAATATAAGATTATTTTTATATTCTAGATCAGTCATCACATATATGATGATTATAATCGGTCACATATGTTTGGGACAATAGTTTCAGTCTGGGTTATACTGAACTTCTATAAACTTTAGAAAGAATATGGTAACATCATTCCCCATGAGTAACTTCATAATACATATTGCCAATCTACAAGTGTTTCGGAGATAAAAACTAGGATACTTTTATAAACACTAGTGAAACTATCACTAAGCAGTTGACAAAATGAACATTTATCATGACAATCACTCATTGTTGTTTGTTCAACACTTTATTTGGTTTTCAATACAGTAGTGTTTGCCCTTAGGAGAAGGTTGAACAGAATTTTAGTATATTTTGATATTTCACAAGCATTGAAAAAGATAGTTGTGTGATTTCATATGCATAGACCAAGTATGTACAGAAATATCCTTAGTTTAAAGGATATCCCTCAAAACAGAGAACTATCAAACTCCAAATACCAGTCTTGCCATGCTAATGATATATCAGCTCATTTAGACTTCAGAGCTGAAAAATAGGGGCCATATTTATCAAATGCTTCAAGTATATTCTTTTATAATTAAGTGTCTGTGGATAATTCTATGGTGTTTCTTGTCATGGGACTACCCCTTTTTATATTTATTCACCAAATGCCTACCCTATCTATGTATAATTTTGTGTCACCGTACCAATCTTAGAAAAGATTTTCTTATAGCCGGGCATTGGTGGTGCATACTTTTAATCCCAGCACCTGAGAGGCAGAGGAATGTGCATTTCTGTGAGTTCGAAGCCAGCCTTGTCTAGAGAGGGAGTTCCAGGACAGTCTTCAAAGCAATACAGAGAAACCCTGCTTCAAAAAAAAATCAAAAATAAATAAGAAACTAAAAGGAAAGATTTCTTTGTTTCTATAGGTACTCTAACTGCAATTTTCACATATGATACATAATATGTAGAAAAGGGATTCCTATCTTCATAACATCATGGAATATCACATTAAAACAGAGAAATCTTATTTATTGTAATTATTTCCATCTTTAAGTTATTGATGCTACATGTTTTTTTAATTCCATTGAACAGTAATGAGTATAGATTATTGAGGATAGTAAAACTCTTGTTTAAATTCACTGATTTGAGGAACATGGAAGCCTTCAGTTTCAATTGCTAACATCTTTCAGCATCCCCTGAAAAGAAGAATGAAATAAATGTGATAATAATAGAATCCAGTCAAGAAATCTACAGCTGAATGAGGAAGACTCTCAATTCTTCAGTGAAGATGAAACACCATTTTACATAATTTTGGAAAATATTTACTTCCTAGGTATGGCAGAAGTAGACTGAATTTATTCCTAAACTGAAACTATTTAGTAAGAATAGTGATATAACTCAATTCAGAGCAAAATTCACTAGACTCAGGGGATTTGATTCCTTGCCCAAATCTTACCATGTTTGGTCAGGTGACTCTAAGTGACTGAGTAGCTGAGCCTTTTTTTAAATCATTATTTTTTGTTTGATTATTTTTTGGTGTTTTTTATTTCATATTGTATTGATTTTTCATTTTTGGTTGTCCGCTGTTAGAATATAGATAACAATAGTTATCCAATACACCTCATTTACTTGCTCCAGATAGTTACTTCAATTGAAATATTTGAATTTTTTATATTGTACAATACTGAAAAACAACATGAAAACAAATAGTATGTCATTGATGAAACACATAAGTTATAATACTTTCTGTTTCTTAAAATATGAATAATGTAACCATTAAAAACCATTAATTAAATATGGCAGTGGATACAATCCATCAGTCACTGGATGAAGGCTCCCTGATGGTTATAGATATCAACATCATTATTAGGAATGGGCATTCAAAGTGGTCTCACCACTATTGCTTAGCTTGCCAATTGGTGTCATCCCTTTAGATCACTAGAGGTCAGACAGGTGCTTGATGGGTCTTCTAACCTATGATTCACTCTTCCCCCTATTCTACCTCCCGCATTCAAACTTCCTGTTCCCCCATGACCTACTCTCTCTTCCTCTTCTCCCCCTCTCTTTTTCCGAGTGGAGCAAATGCCCTTGTTGTATTAATTTGCCTCATTTGGATACATGCCTAAGAGTGGAATTACTGGGTCTTGTGGTAGATTGATTCCCATTTTCCTGAGGCATCTCCATACTAATTTCCAAAGTGGCTGTACCAGTTGACACTCCCACCAGCAGTGGAGGAGTGTTCCCCTCTCTCCATATCCTTTCCAGCATAAATTGTGTTCAGTGTTTTTAATTATAGCCATTCTGACAGGAGTAAGATGGTATCTCAGAGTTGTTTTGATTTGCATTTTCCTGATGGCTAAGGATGTTGAGCATTTTCTTAAGTATCTCTTGGCCATTTTAGCCTCCTCTAGTGAGAATTCTCTATTTAGTTCTGTACCCCACCTTTTAATTGTTTCCTTTGGTGTTTTGGAGACTTGCTTCTTGAGTTCTTTGTACATTTTGGAGATTAGCCCTCTGTCAGATTGGTGAATATCTTTTCCCATTGTGTGGACTGACTTTTTGTCTTGTTGACTGTTTCCTTTGCCTTACAGAAGCATTTTAGTTTCAGGAGGTCCCATTTGTTAATTGTCGATCTCAGTGTCTGTGCCACTGGTGTTATGTTCAGGAAGTGGTCTCTTGTACCAACTCGTTGAAGAGTATCTCCCACTTTCATTTCTAAAAGTTTCAGTGTGGCTGGATTTATGTTGAGATCTTTGATCCATTTGGACTTAAGTTTTTTACAAGTTGATAAACATGGATCTATCTGCAGTCTTCTGCATACCAGTACCCAGTTATGCCAGCACCATTTGTTGAAGATGCTTTCTTTATTCCATTGTATAGTTGTAGCTTCTTTGTCAAAAAACAAATGTTCATAGGTGTGTGAGTTAAAATCTGGGTTTTCAATTCGGTTCCATTGGTCAACCTGCCTATTTTTGTGCCAATACCAAGCTGTTTTCAGGACTATAGCTCTATAATAGAGCTTGAAGTCAGGTATGGTGATGCCTCCTGAAGTTCCTTTATTGTATATGTTTGTTTCGGCTATCATGGGCCTTTTGTTTTTCCGTATATAGTTGATTATTGTTCTTTCCAGGTCCTTGAAGAATTGTTATGGAATTTTGCATTAAATCTGTAGACTGCTTTTGGCAAGATTTCCATTTTTATTATGTTGATCCTACCAATCCAAGACCATGGGAGATCTTTCCAATTTCTGGTACCCTCTTTGATTTCTTTCTTTAAAGACTCAAAGTTCTTGATATACAAGTCTTTCACTTGCTTGGTTAACATTATCCCCAGATATTTGATGCTATTTATGGCTATTGCAAAGGGTGATGTTTCTCTGATTTCTTTCTCAGTCACTTCATCATCTGTATATAATAGAGCCACTGTTTTTTTTTTTGAGTTTACCTAGTATTCTGCCACATTACTGAAGGTATTTATCAGCTCTAGGTCACTTATGTAAACTATCATATCATCTGCAAATAGTGAAAGTTTGACTTCTTCTTTTCCTATTTGTATCCCCTTTATCTCCTTTTGTTGTCTTATTGCTGTAGCTAGAACTTCAAGTACAATATTGAAGAGATATAAAGAGAGTGGACAGCCTTGTCTTGGTCCTGATTTTAGAGGAATTGCTTTGAGTTTCTCTCTATTTAGTTTGATGTTAGCTGTTGGTTTACTGTATATTACTTTTATTATATTCAGTTATGTTCCTGTTATCCCTCATCTCTCTAGGACCTTTATCATTAATGGGTGCTGGATTTTGTCAAAGGCTTTTTCAGCATCTAGTGATATGATCATGTGGTTTTTCTTTCCCATTTAGTTTATATGGTGGATTACATTGATAGATTTTCTAATGCTGAACCATCCCTGCATTCCTGGGATGAAGCCTACTTGATCATGGTGGATGACTATTCTGATGTGTTCTTGAATCCGGTTTGCGAGTATTTTACTGAGTATTTTTGCATCGATGTTCATATGTTCATGAGGGAAATTGGTCTATAGTTCTCTGTCTTTGTTGTGTCTTTGTGTGGCTTGGGTATCAAGGTAATTGTAGCCTCCTAAAAGGCGTTTGGCAGTGAGCCTCCTGCTTCTATTGTGTGGATTACTTTGAGGAGTATTGGAATTAGATCTTTTTTGAATTTCTGTTAGAATTCTGCACTGAAGCCATCTGGGCCAGGGCTTTTTTGTTTGGGACTCTTTTGATGACTTCTTTTTCATTAGGGTTTATAGGTCTGTTTAGATTGTTTATCTCCTCTTGATTTAGTCTTGGCAAGTGATATCTATTCAGGAAATTATCCATTTCCTTTAAATTTTTGAGATTTGTGGAGTACAGATTTCCAAAGTATGCCCTGATGATTCTCTGGATTTCCTCAGAGTCCATTGTTATGTCCCCTTTTTCATTTCTGATTTTGTTAATTAGCATGCTCTCTATGTTTCTTTTGGTTTGTTTGGACAGAGGTTTGTGTCTTTTGTTGATTTTCTCAAAGAACCAACTCTTTGTTTCATTGATTCCTCTCAGTGTTTTCCTGGATTCTACTTGATTGATTTCAGCACTCAATCTGATTATTTCCTGGCGTCTGCTCCTCCTGGGTGAGTTTGCTTCTTTTTGTTCTATAACATTCAGCTGTGCTATTAATTCTCTGGTATGACTGTTCTCCAGTTTCTTCATGTGGGATCTTAGTGCTATAAACCTTTCTCTCATCACTGCCTTCAAATTGTCCCTTAGGTTTGTGTATGTTGTCTGTTCATTCTCATTGAATTCCAGGAAGTCTTTAATTTTTTTGATTTCTTCCTTTACCCAGGGATGGTGCAATTTAGCATTGTTCAGTTTCCATGAAGTTGTAGGGTTTCTGCCATTTGTGTTATTGTTGAATTCTAATTTTAATTCATGGTGGTCTGATAAGATACAGGGGGTTATTCCAAATTTTTGTATCTGCAGATTTGCTATGTTTCCTATTACATGGTTAATTTTAGAGAAGGTTCCATGTGGTGCTGAGAAGAAGGTATATCCCTTTGTGTTTGGGGGGAATCTTCTATAGATATCTGTTAAAAATCAGTTGGGTCATAACTTCTTTTAGTTCTTTTGTTTCTTTGTTAAGTCTGTCTGGAGGTCCTATCTAGCAGTGAGAGTGGAGTGTTGATGTCTCCTAGTAATAGTGTGTGAGATTTTATGTGCATTTTGAGCATTAGTAATGTTTCTTTCACGATTGTAGGTGCCTTTGTATTTAGGGCGTAGATGTTTAAAATTGAGACTTCATCTTGAAGTACTTTTCCTTTGATGAATATGAAGTGTCCTTCTTCATCTCTGTTGATTGATTTTACTTTGAAGTCTAGTTTATTAGATACTAAGATTGCTACACCCGCTTGTTTCTTGGGACCGTTTGATTGGAAATTCTTTTCCCAACCCTTTACTCTGAGATAGCGTCTGTCTTTGATGTTGAGATGTGTTTCTTGTATGCAGCAGAAGGAAGGGTTCTGTCTTCGTATCCATTCTGCTAGTCTGTGTCTTTTTATAGGCACATTGAGGCCATTGACATTGAGGGATATTAATGACCATTGACTGATGATTCTTGTTTGTGCTTGATTTATTGGTAGTGAAGTTACTTTGTGTAGTTTCTCCTCCCTTTTTCTTTTGGTGTTTTGTAAAGTGGGATTATATATTGCCTGTGTCTTTGTGAGTGTAGTTATCTTCCTTGGATCTAGCTTTTCCTTCTAGCACTTTCTTTAGAGCTGGATTCATATATACATATTGTTTAAATCTGGCTTTGTCATAGAATATTTTGTTTTCTCCAGCTATGGTAATTGAAAGCTTTGCTGGATTTAGTAGTCTGGGCTGGCATCCTTGTTCCTTTAGCATTTGTAGGACATCTATCCAGGATCTTCTGGCATTCATCATTTGCACTGAGAAGTCAGGTGTAATTCAGATAGGTTTGCCTTTGTATGTTACTTGGCCTTTTCCTTTAGCTGCTCTCAATGTTTTCTCTTTATTCTGTAGGTTTGATGTTTTGAATATTATATGGTGTGGTGACTTCTTTTTCTGGTCTAGCCGATTTGGTGTTCTGTAAGGTTCTTCTATTTTCATAGGCATATCTTTCTTTAGGTTAGGGAAGTGTTCTTCTATCATTTTGTTGAATATATTTTCTGTACGTTTGAGTTGTATTTCTTCGCCTTCTTTTGTACTTATTATTCTCAGGTTTGGCTTCTTCACGGTGTCCCATATTTCCTGGATATTTTGTGTTAAGGATTTGTTGGTTTTGAGATTTTCCTTGGTTGACGACTCTATATCCTCTAATGAGTCTTCAACACCTGAGATTCTCTCTTCTATCTCTTGTATTCTATTGGTGATACTGATACTTGCATCTGTAGTTCCTGATCGTTTACCCAGCTTTTCTTTTTGCAGCATCCCCTCGTTCTGAATTTTCTTTATCGTTTCTATTTCAGCTTTCAATCCTTCAACTCTTTGCGTTGTTTCCTTAAATTTTTGGTTGTTTTTTCTTGGTACTCTTTAGATTCTTTTAGAGATTTGTTTATTTCTTGAATTGTTCCTCCATTTCATGGATTTTTTTTTGTTTATTTTTTCTTCTATTTCTTTAAGGGATTTCCTCGTTTCTTCTTTGAGGGTCTCTATCAACTTCATAAAATAATTTTTAAGGTCTGTCTCCTCTGCTTCATCGATGTAGTGCTTTTCAGGTCTTGCTGGTGTTGGTTCCCTAGATTCTGGTGGAGCCATGTTGGTCTTTCTATTGCTGAGTGATCTCTTATTCTGTCTTCTTCCCATCTTTTCTTCCAGTGGGTGCTGGTGGGGTCTTTCTGTCTCCACTGGTCTCCTTCCTTCCTGAAGCTGAAGCTGGGGATGCTGACACTGAAGCTTAAGCTGAAACTGGGGTTCCCGGAGGTTGGGGCCTGAAGGGCTGGTGTCTTTCCTGAAGCTGGGCTCGCCGGAGTTTGAGGCCTGGAAGGGCTGATGTCTTTCCTGTGTGGGTAGGTCTTCTTGATGCCTGGATTGCCCTGGAAGATTGAGGGGATGGATGTTGGGAAGGGGATGGGGGTGTCCCCGCTGGAGACCCAATCTCACCTGAAGCTCGAGAGCTTAGATTTCTAGTTCAAAGTAGTTTAGGTTATAATTTAAAAAATCAGTATATATATTCTGGTGAAAGTGCAGCAGTTCATGATAAAAATATTATCAAGATCCAAAATAATAATATTTTATAATATTTAAATTCAAAAGAAAAAATAAAATTTAATTTAACTTTAAAGAATTTATGGATATGACAAATATGAGTTTTATAACTCCTTATTATTTAACATAGGCTATTTTTCAAATTCTGATCAGTAATTTTTATGACAGCATCTTCTTAGCCCAGGTTGGACACAAACTCTAGATTTTCCTGCTTCTGCTTGCTGTATACTGAGAGTGCAGTGCCACCATATCCAACTCTTAAATATTGAGTTCTGATCTCTCTCCAGAGAGGTGATATGCAGTTCAGTTCTCTCTTAGGGATTCATGCCTGCAAAAGTGATCCACAGTTTACCATCAGCCACACAAGCAAGAGGGGGCAACCTGAAAAGCACAGCATTGTGTTCCTTAGAAGGTTACCTAGGTTGGATACATTTGGAGTGTTTTCAACTTGCTTCATTCTTATTTTCCAATAGAGTTGTGAGGAGCCACTATCATAAAATCAAGAGATATATAAATGCAACTAAAAGTCTTCTGTGAAGAGAAATGAGGTGTCTATAACTGAATAGTGCCTCAAAAGAATACTATACTTAAGTAACTAAAAGAAATTCAATAAATACACTGGTATCAATATTTTTGTAACACATTTCATTTTTTGAAATCTCCAACAATTTGCAGTCAAGGGATCTCTGCTCTTTCCTTTTTTGCCCTTGGCAAAGGAAGAAAAACTTTACAGATTTCTTGTTTGTATGCTTGATGGTCTTCACAAGGGCCTGAAGCAGGAGGTAGAGTTTGGAGTAGGATTTCAAAATCCTTTTATTAAATGCAATGCTTTTCCAAATGTATCCCAAGTCCCTTATGATTGTAACTGCTCAGTAAACTTATACTTTTGTTCCTTCCTCCCTCTCCCATGGAAACAATGCAAAGGCTCATTGAAGCTTGCTCTTAGAAACCCAAAACTTTGATTTCTCACTTTAGTTTTGAAGACTTTGCCAAATATGTTTTATAAAAACCTGAAGAACCTGCAGAAATGTATGTGTGAATTCACATTTTTTTCTTAGAGCAGTCCAAATATAAAATGCAGTTATTCACCTTACAATTTCTCTGGATTAACTCATTATCCTTGGTATACCTTACACACAGATATCAAATTACAGAGAGTTTATCATCTCAAAGAAATCTTATTGCCTTATGGATGTAGTCAAGAAATCTAAAAATAAGGCAAATGGATAGATTATTATTTTTTAAAATCTATGTCACTTGGAATAAATATGTAATAGGGAAAAGGGTGGCTTTTCTTATATGCTCTGAAATTAATGTTTGCAATGAAATATACTAAATTATATATTGCAATAAAATGATTTTAGTATTTTATTAAACATGCATTTATACATCATTTTTGTTTTTTTCTTTAAAAAATGAGATCAGATAAGATTGGACACAGAGTTGAGAGAAGGTTACATACACTTTTGTCAAGTATTTATTCCTTTTTGTTTGGTTTTGCTTGCTTTAAAACCTTATAAAACCTTATAAATGTAATTAATATTCAAACCAGTATACCATATATGAATAGATGGCTGGTGAATGGAGCCCTAGGGCCACACTGTGATAATTCTTCACTTAGAAGCTGCAAAGAGCTTAATATAAGCATTCTCAGATTGACAATATAGAAGAATTGAGATATTAGGGAGATATCAATTTCCATTTATTTTTTTCTATATTGAAAAGAACAGTATTTGTTGTAGGTACTTACATTTTCTGAAGTTAAAATAATATACCAAAAATGTGAATGTGTTTATATATACTAATTATTAAGTGCCTAACATTGTCCTCAATTATAATTTGCAGCCCAATATTTAAATTCAGTGGTTATCTCCTGGATAACCTTTCCTGGAATGTGGACTGGGTTTACTATTCCCTTCCAAATCATATATAGGCCAAAAAGACAGATGCACATTTTGAAATTAAGCTACAAAGAAAATGAAAGTGGATTCTGTTGTAGATATTTTCTGTTTTCACTGTGAATTGGTAGAAACCAACTGCCAAGCTCTACAAAACACACATGCAAATATTAGAGAGAGGCTTGTAAAGCGAAACTACATCCCAGCTAAAAGTTAACTGTAGATAGACATTACTAGATGGAGGGTTATATAGTAGAACTATATGCCCAGCTAAAAGTTAATTGTAGACAAACACAAGAGAGAGGACTGTGTAGTAGAATTTTATCTCCAGCCAAAAGTTAATTGCAGACACACACTAGAGGAAGGCCTGTTTAGTAGGACTGTATCCCTGGCTAAAAGTTAATTGTAGACACACATGAGAGAGAGGACTGTGTAGTAGAATTTTATCTCCAGCTAAATGTTAACAAAGTTTTGCTTTGCCAGAATGTCTTACTGGGTACTTGGCAGTAACTCTTTTCCTTCCAGACTACAGCTGAAATGGCTACAACACTTTGATGGTTAATTTCATATGTTGACTTAACTGGTCCATGATACCTCTATGTAGTCAAACATCATTCTGGACAATTCTGAGAACAATTGTGCTCCCTTTGGTTTGTTTATTTGGCACCTTATACAAACCATGCTAACATTTAAATCAATTGACTATGAGAAAAGAAGATTACTCAGTCTTTTAATTAAAGGCCTGAAAAGAATAACCTCTGTTTTCCTGAAGTAAGAAGGGATTCTCTCAATATTAAAAATTGGTAAATTACTTAGCTCATGCTTGTCCGTTTCAAAACATCAAGGGCGTCTCTTTCTGTTTGCATGCATACACATATGGTTGACACACCATGGTTGTATATTCTAAAAACCTTCAACAACAAAAAAATGCAATCAGACCCACAGTGTTTGCATCATTGATGAACATGAGATCTCTGCGTGACCTTCTGTGAGATGTCAGGTTCAGTAGTGAATATCATACAATTGGTAAATCAAATAATTACACAACATTTATATTTCTTGAATGGCATATGACAAGTAATCTATAAATGATAACTGTAGGATATGTTAGGATATATGTAAAGAGAACAAAGTATAAACTCCATAGGTTTGAATAAATTTGGAAGAATTTTAGGAAGAGTTCCAAATAGATACGACACCTACTCACCTGTCCACTACCACCCCCCCACAATTGTTTATGTTGTTTTTAATTTCTCTGAAGAATCTTAGTTAAAGAAGTATGAAATTTTAGCAGTCAGGGAAGTTTCACCTGGATTTCTCATCCAAAGAAAATGTTATATCCAAGTGTTTTCAGTTTTATCTGCCAATTTCTATAGTAATGTGTTACATGAAGGTAGATACTTAACGCATTTACTTTATATCAATGCAATGATTTAGCTTACTTTCATGTTTATTGTTTTTATTATTTTGAAAAAAATAAATGTAATTGCATTTCCATCCTTCCCTAACTTCGTTCCAACCTTTAGGATTCCTTAGTGTGTGTGAGTGTGTTTGTCCTACTAGGAGATCAAGATTTCATTTCGCACTGAAGCAGCATGCACAGGGATGGCACAAGTTTGTACCAAATTCTCTGTGTATATATTATAGCTGCCAGTTTACTGCTTTTAAGGAATTCCTGATTGAGTGTAAAAGAGGATATTTTCTTCTTGGGCTTTTCCTTGGGCTATTTTTTCTGTTGGTTTCTCTTATCCAACTATAAAGTGACAGTTTTGTTTTGTCTTATTTAATTTTTTCTGTATTTATGAATAACAAATAATGAATCCCTAGCACTAGAGTAAATGTTAATTGAACTACCACTTATACTTCTGGGAGAGGAAAACTCAGTTTTCTTCAATTGAATGATACTTGGTATATCAGCTTGAGGGATAGCCTCATTTTCATGAGTAGTTTGCCAACATATAATAACTTCACAGTGATTTATGTGTATTTATTTTGTTAAAATTTGGTTGGATTTTTTTTGTCGGGAGGCATGATATTGTTTTGGTTTCTTGGTTTGGGGTGTTTTGTTATTGTATATTAGATTTTTGTTTAATGTTAGGTATGTAGGAAATGTAAGAGAATTTGGAAGGACTTGAGGGAAGAGAAGAATATGATCCAAACATATTTAAATTAAAATTGTTTGAAATAATTAAAATGTAAACAGTTATTTTTTCCTTAAAGGTATAATACATCTATCAAAAAAAATGAAAATGTAACCAAAAAAGTCCTCCTCGGTGATTTGAGCTCAGCAATTCCTTTATCATGTGCCATAATAAACATAACACTCTGAAAACACTAGAGCAATGAAAATATTTTGTATGTGAGTTGCCATGCTCATGGTGTTTGCTCACAGAAATAGAAAAGTAATTAATACAGAAGTTAATCTAAGAGCAGGATATTACTATGACAGAACTGATCATGTTGTTTTGGAGGAATGAGAAAGATCTTGAGAATTTGGACTAGAAAAGTGTTTGAACACTCTGAGTTTGGTTTTATGGGCCATTCTAGCAGGAACTTGGAAGGCAACAATGCTCAGAACCCTGTGGGCTATGGAGGCCTGTATCAAGAAGTGTTATAGGGCAAAAATCTTAACAAATTAGATAGATATGCTTGTGATACTCTTTCAAAGAAAAAAATGTGGTTTCCTTATTCTCATATCCTGTGAATTTTCCTGAGGCAGAATTGAAAGTAATAGACTAGAACTGTGGCAGAGAACTTTTCAAAACAGCCCACTACTGACACATTCAGAATGTTATCAGTCATTCTTATAGAGGTATACCATGAAAACAGCAAGTTGGCAATAAAAAAGAATAAATAGTACATTTTTAAAAAGAGTATTAGAGAGCCGGGAATTGGTGGTGCATGCCTTTAATCCCAGCACACGGGAGGCAGAGGCAGGCAGATCTCTGTGAATTTGAGGCCAGCCTGGACTAAAAAGAGAGTTCCAGGACAGCTTCCAAAACAATACAGAGAAACGCTGTCTCAAAAAACAAAAAGCAAACAAACAAAAACATAGTATTAGAAAATGAAATGTTGGAGTCCACCCTTGTGATGAAAGAGATAGAGGGATAAAAACAGAAGTTAGAACCTGGCATAGCTGGTGCATGCCTTTAATGCCAACACTCAGAAGGCAGAGGCAGATGATTCAGTTCGAGGCCAGCCTGGTGTACAGAGCAAACGCTAGGATAGGCTCCAAAGTTACACAGAGAAACCCTGCCTGGAAAAAAAATGGATCAGAGCAGAAACAAAATAAAGAATAAAGCAATGATTGCCTTCTGGACAAGAATCCACCCAGCTAAGATTGCAAATTGTGAAAGGAAAAGTCTCAGGAATTTCCTCCTCCTCCCCTCAAAAATAAAAATCCTCTCCTAAAAAGTCTCAGGAGTTTGCAACAATAAAGTTAAGCTCCTTCTTTAAATGTTGCTAAATTGAACATGTTCCATTCTCAAGTAGGTGGATGAACTTAGCAATGCCATGTATGTAGTCCTTCCTTTAGAGTGATGAAGCATAATTGAGTAAAGGGTCTGTGGGATTCTCCTTTGTGGTTAAGGAGAGCAGTCTCCTCCCGCTTTATATTTCTCACTTTCCCCAGTGATATTACTCTAATCTCCACCTCCCCAGTGTCAGGATTAAAGGCATGAGCCCTATTTCCTGTTTTAGACTTACTCATTCTCAAGGTGGCCTTGAACCCATAGAGATCTATCTGCCTCTGTCTCCTGAGTCCTGGGAACAAAGGTGTGTGTTACCACTACCTCACCTCTATGGCTGTGGTTAGCTTTCCATTATGATTTCCATTATGATCTCCAGGCAAGCATTATTAGATCATAAACAATATATCACCACACAGAAGGCTGGAGCCATCTAAGCCGTTATATCTGACATGGTCTACAAGATTTGCATTTTGTCTTGTTGTGTTTCAATCTTGTATTGGTCCTGTATTTTCTCTGTATGCCTCAGCTTATTTCTTTTGGAATGGCAGTGTATGTTTCATGCCATGGTGTGTTAAAAGTTTCTGGGATCTCTGAAACCACCACATCCAATAGAACAATGCTATGCAAAAGGAAAGAAGAAAGTTTAGTTCATCACAGCAGAGTAGACAGTGTTGCTTCTAACTTTGAGAGTATGACCCAGAGTCATTTATTTTAGCATATTTTAGCACAGCACAATTTGATAAAAACTCCCTGGTAAAAATTAATTCCATTTTGTGTGTAAAAAAAGGCTTATGAAATAGCTTCATCATTCTTTGTAAAGTACTCACGTTTATAGTAAGGATACAGTTTATGAACTATAGAATAAAGTGATACCAGCTGTCTTTTAGATTTGGCTTTTGAGAATTGATTCCTTCATAGCACTGTGCTCACACCACTGTGGTACAAATCAAAGTCCTTACTCTATGACCAGAAAAATTATCAGCCTCAAGCAAAGCAGCTAAACTCATAAAGAAGTCTCAGACTCACCTCTTATATGTTTGTACATTCATTCAGTCAATATTTTTGTACAGACTCAATAGTTTTAAGTATAGAAGTATAATAAATTACTTAAAAGTATTTGAGGCATTCTTCATACATTTAAGCATTCCATACTTTAAAATAGTGTCAGATATGAGCTACAGGGTGTTTAGTAAGACTTTCCCTATGTCCTTAGAAATCTTGAATAGTTTCAAGTGAGAACACATGCTGTTTGATATTCTTTACAAACAGTCATTGATTTACAATGACTGTTCTACTTCAACACTACAGTGAAACAAAAATATTATATATCAAGTAATATTTGCCATTTGATTTTTGAACAGGGAGGTGACATGATGTAAGCCAATCTCTTGACTGCTGGGCAGTGTCAATGAGCAACTAATGCTCCCAGAGACCCAAAGGTATCAAGAATGCAAAGGAAGTAATTGCTTGAATAATATTGCTAAGCAATTATTTTCAATGGGTTAAATATATTAACTGAATATGTAAAAACACATTTTCAATTTATGATACTTATTGGTTTGTCATTCTATTGGAAGGACATGAGACTATATATTCTAAATTTGCTAGGAATTGAATCTAGAAGTTACCTTTCAGACTGACTTAGAAGGAGTTTAACTTTTCAATCCCTATAATTTATAATGTTGTTATTGATGCATAAAAATAACCAATGAGGAGTGGAATAGAGAAATCTGTAGAGATCTTTGTAGGTAAGTCTCATAGAGACTAAAACTCTATACTCAAACCTTCACCAGAAAACAAAATTAGCAAAATGAAAACAAAACAATGATAAAGCTGAAATTCTCAAAGACACTAATATGACTAATACTATCAAGAGAAAGCCAACCTTTTTCAATCCTTGATATGTTCTGAAAATCAAAGCATAGTAAAACTTTATATAGAGATGTGTTTGAACACAAAATCCTATGATGGACATTTTACAGCTAAACTATAACACTTGTGAAGTTCCGGTTCTCTGTGTTGTGTTCTGTAGTTCATCATTTGCCACTCTCCTTGGTCAATACACAGAGGCATATCTTCCAGTCTCTTCTTTTATGTTTTATGCATCAAATGCTTTAGAACCCAAGCAGAGAAACAGATATTGTGTACAAACATCATGTCAGAAAGACATAATCTGCATGGATGCTATGTAATGTGGGTGTCAGTTCTACTTTCTTTGTTTCCTTTATGCTCTGTATTTCACAGATCCTTTTAGTTTGTGCTTGTTAAGGACTTTGCCTGTTTTAATTTTCTGGTGCAGGAATGGCCTATGTTTCAAAATGTGTGGCAGCTGAGTCTGGTATTCCTGGGATTCTGAAAGATTATATTTGTCAAGAATTGGATCATTCTACCTGATAACTAATACCAAAAGAGATATACCATACCTTTGGCAACCATTGAATCATCACCAATATTAGGATAGAGTAACCCCAATCACCTTTCGATTAAAAGATTTAGTGAACTATCGTATTTCTCATTGTTTAGCAAATGAGATCTTCTAAGTAAGACACCTAAATTATTACTTTAGAACATATCAGTTTTGTGCTTTTGAAAACTTTAGATGAATTAAATTCATTACATTTGAGAAAATAGATTATTCAAGGATATATTACACTCCAAACCCCACTAAAAGTACAGAGAGCAGGTAATGCTGATATGTAGAAAGAATTGCAATAAGAATTGATACACAGAAATACCTTTTTTTTGTTATATCCTGAGCTGTTTGCAATTCATTACTGACTGAAAGCCTGCCAATCAACCACTTTTCTAGCTAGTTTAATATCATCTTGACACAAGTTAGAGTCATCTGAGAGTAGGGAATTTCAATTAAGAAAATCCACTATAAAGTCAGCCTGTAGTCAGATTAATCGAACATTTTCTTAATCGGTGACTGAAGAGTGTGAGATCAGAAAACTAACTCATCTTGCACAGGGCCAGGCCTAGGCTGGTAGTTCTAGGTCATATAAGAAAGCAGGCTGAAGAAGCCCTGAGGACTAAGCCAGTAAGCAGCACCATTCCACTGTCTTTGCATCAACTCCTGCCTCCATGTTCTCTCCCTGCTTGAGTTTCTGCCCTCACCGCTTTTAAAGATAAACTGTTATATGGAAGTGTGAGTAAAATAAAACCCCTCCTTCCCATGTTGCTCTTAGTCATTATGTTTCATCATAGCAATGTTAATCCTACCTAAGACAATCAAGTATCACAAGAATATATTCTTGAGGTTGAAGAGATAGCTCAGCAATTGGGTATTTGTTGTGTTGTTACAAGATTGGGAGTTGTCAGCATGTATGAAAATAGTTCCTGAAAATGTCTGTAAATACATCTCTTGGGGTTACAGTACCCTGTACTCTCTTCTAGGCATGCCCAGTAATGCACATATTTGAGCAGATACAAACTCTGTCTCTTCACAACACATGGTCTCACACACATACACACACACACACACACACACACACACACACACAGAGAGAGAGAGAGAGAGAGAGAGAGACAGAGAGAGAGAGAGAGCCAGCCCTAAATACCTAAATAAAACTTAAAACTGAACTAAAAATTTCAGAAAATATTTTCAGATAGATTTCAGGCTACATTTAATTACAGTTTTCAAACCTGCTTTAGGTCAAATTTAATTTAACAGTTAAAATTAGAGTGAGACACATCAATTTATCCATGCAAAAGAAATTAACTCACTGTATTCTGTACACACAATAATTCAGACAAACTCACATATGTAGAATTTTGATATAAAATTTATTTACGCCTTGATGAAGCACACAGAACTAGATGTCTGGCCTGTGCTGTTAGCAGTAAAATGAAGTACTGTCCAAAACATATCTTTATATTTGTCTATTATCTATCTATCATTCAACTATCCAACTATGCTTATACATAGAAATATACACATACACATAGTATGTCAAGTCCCATACATACTGATGGAGACTTACCTATAAAAGATTGATTTGTGGCATTATCATATATAAATAACTTTGTCTTAGAGAAAGGACACCTTTAAACTGTGTCCTATGGTCTTGAATTCATGGTGCTTCTGACTCATCCTCCCAAAATAGGGATTAAGAAGCTGAGCTATAATATCCAGTTGACATTTCATTCTAATATGTACTTTATATGCAGTATTCTCTTCTCCTTTCTTGCCCTGAGCCAGTCTGCTTACCTTCACAAAGTCAATCTCCCATTTATTACCCTATTCTCTTCAGCTTAGGAGTATACTGTGCATCCCCAGATAGCACCAGAACAATGAAAGATGCAACAAAAAGCCTCAGGTTGATTTCCACACAGTTGGGACTGGAATTCTGACTGTGATATGTGACCCTCAATCTAATCATAACCCAAAGACATGTGCTGTCAAACTGTTAAGCTTGCTCTAAAATTTATACTGCTATTAAGGCCAACTTTAATGCATTAGGGGCAAATGTTAGGACTTAGGACTGAGGAAATGATCATCTTAAGAATTAGTTATATATCATCTCAGCTTTCATTCTCTCTTCTGTTCATATAACTAGAGGCACTCACCAATATCAGTTGCTGAGTTTCATCATATAGTTTCCTTTTGATTTTTTTCTCAGTAATGGATAAGGGCTACATAATCAAGGGAACAGCATATGGGTGCCAGCAACCTCAAAAAGTAAGCATGTGCCTCAGACAATACAATTAAAAGTTATATTGTTCTGAGAACTCCACATACATTATTACTGTGTTTTATTGCCTATCTCTATTTTTCTTATTAATGCATGAAATAAATGCAAACTGAATTTCCCAGGAATGGCATAGTTATGTAGTAAATATATTTATAGTTATTCATTCATTTGTGCATTCATTCAGGTAGTGTCTTTTTAACTCCCATTTGAACTTGCAAATGATAATGAACTCCAAAATGGTGGATTAGTATGCATACTCAACTATTATATAGCCATATTAACTCAATTGTATCTGCAAAGACATTACATCTTTATATTCTAACATGCAATAATTATGGATGAACATGGATTTTTGTAGGGTCCTTTTCAATGTACTAGAAATGGTATGTACGAACATGGAGACATACTAGAATACTCAGTGACAATTTAATATTTTTAGTACTTCCAATATCTGTTATAAAATTGGAGTCCTGGAAGATGAGAATTTTTCAAACATTACCAAAATGTCTTGGATTAACATCTGATAACCATAGTGTGTTTCTTGGACCCATATCCTTAAAATTACTCCAGGCAGGAAAAAGTACTTCGACAAGGTTTGACAAGAGAATATTACTGTCACATGGCAAGAGAGGAGAAGAAAATGACTGTTTTACTATGGTGGCATGGCAGTTCTGAAACTTATAGAACACCAAATAGGCTGGACCAGAAAAATAAGTCACCTCACCACATAATAATCAAAACTACAGAATAAAGAGAAAATATTAAGAGCAGAAAAAGAAAAAGGTCAAGTAACATATAAAGGCCGACCTATCTGAATTACACCTGACTTCTCAATGGAAAATATGAAAGCCAGAAGATCCTGGACAGATATCCTACAAACACTAAGGGAACAAGGATGTCAGCCCAGACTACTATATCCAGCAAAGCTTTCAATTACCATAGATGGAGAAGACAAAATATTCCATGACAAAGCCAGATTTAAACAATACGTATCCATGAATCCAGCTCTACAGAAAGTGGTGGAAGAAAAACCTAGACCCAACAAAGATGACTACACTCACAAAGACATAGGCAATAGATAATCCCACTTTACCAAACACCAAAAGAAAAAGGGAGGAGAACCTACACACAATAACTCCACCACCAATAAATCAAGCACAAACAAGAATCATAAACCAATGGTCATTATATCCCTCAATGTCAACAGTCTCACCTTGCCTATAAAAAGAAACAGACTAGCAGAATGTATATGAAGACAGAACCCATCCTCCTGCTACATACAAGAAACACGTCTCAACATCAAAGATGGACATTACCTCAGAGTAAATGGTAGGGAAAAGATTTCCCAAGCAAACACACCCAAGAAATAAGCGGGTGTGGCAATCCTAATATCTAACAAATTAGACTTCAAATTAAAATCAATCAAAAGAGATGAAGAAGGACATTTCATATTTACCAAAGGAAAAGTCCTTCAAGATGAAGTCTCAATTTTGAACATCTATGCCCCAAATACAAAGGCACCCACATCCATGAAAATAACATTACTAAAGCTCAAATCGCACATAAAATCTCACACACTAGTAGTAGGAGACTTCAACACTCTGCTTTCACCACTAGACAGTACCTCTAGTCAGAAACTTAACAAAGAAACAAAAGAGCTCATAGAAGTTATGACCCAACTGGGTTTAACAGACATCTGTAGAACATTCCACGCAAATGCTAAGGGATATACCTTGTTCTTGGTGTCACATGGAACCTTCTCTAAAATTCACCACATAATAGGAAACATAGCAAACCTCCACAGATACAAAAAAAATGGAATAACCCCCTTACCTTATCAGACCACCATGCATTAAAATCAGAATTCAACAACAACACAAATTACAGAAAACCTACAAAATCATAAAAATTGAAAAATAATTGCAACATCGCTGGGTAAAGGAAGAAATAAAAAAGAAATTAAAGACTTCCTGGAATTCAATGAAAATGAAGACACAACATACCCAAACTTATGGGAGACTCTGAAAGCAGTGCTGAGTGTAAAGTTCATAACATTAAGTACCCACATGTAGAAAGTGGAGAACAGTCACAGTAGAGAATTAATAGCACAGCTGAATGCTTTAGAACAAAAAAAAAAAAAAGCAAACTCCCCCAGGAGGAGCAGACGCCAGGAAATAATCAAATTGAGGGCTGAAATCAATCAAGTAGAATCCAGGAAAACATTGAGAAAAATCAATGAAACAAAGAGTTGTTTTTTTGAGAAACTCAACAAAATAAACAAACCTTTGTCCAAGCTAATCAAACGGCAAAGAGAGAACATGGTAATTAATGAAATCAGAAATGAAAAGTGGGACATAACAACAGACACTAAGGAAGTCCAGAGAATCATCAGGGCATTCTTTGAAAATCTGTACTGCACAAAATGTGAAATTTTAAAGGAAATTGGCAATTCCTGGATAGATATCACTTTCCAAAACTAAACCAAGAGCACATAAACAATCTAAACAGACCTATAACACTTAATGAAATAGAAGCAGTCTTCAAAAGTTTCCCAACAAAAAAAAAAGCCCAGGCCCAAATGGCTTCAGTGCAGAATTCTACCAGAAATTCAAAGAACAGATAATTCCAATACTCTACAAATTATTCCACACAATAGAAGCAGGAGGCTTACTGCCAAAGTCTTTTTATGAGGCTACAATTACCTTGATACCCAAGCCACACAAAGACACAACTAAGAAAGAGAATTATAGACCAATTTCCCTCATGAACATCGATGCAAAAATGCTAGCAAATCAGATTCAAGAATTACATCAGAAAATTCATCCACCATGATCAAGTAGGCTTCATCCCAGGAATGCAGGGATGGTTCAACATTAGAAAATTTATCAATGTAATCCACCATATAAACAAACTGCAAAAGAAAACCACATGATCATCTCACTAGATGCTGAAAAAGCCTTTGACAAAATCTAGCACTCTGTCATTGTAAAGGTCCTAGAAACATCAGGGATAACAGGAACATACCTGAACATAATAAAAGAAATATACAGTAAACCAACAGCTAACATCAAACTAAATGGAGAGAAACTCAACGCAATTTCTCTAAAGTCAGGAACAAGACAACGTTGTCCACTCCATATCTCTTCAATATTGTACTTGAAGTTCTAGCTACAGCAATAAGACAAAAAAAGGAGATGAAGGGGATACAAATAGGAAAAGAAAAAGTCAAGCTTTCGCTATTTGCAGATGATATGATGGTTTACATAAGTGACCAGAAAAACTCTGTAAGGGAACTCCTAGAGCTGATAAAAAAAAACCTTCAGCAAGGTGACACGATACTAGGTTAATTCTGGATCTTTTGGTGTTTTGGACACTTGCTTCTTGAGTTTTTTTGTGAATTTTGTAAATAATCCCTCTGTCAGATGTGGCGTTAGTGAATAGCTTTTCCCAATCTATGGGATGCCTTTTTGTCTTGTTGACTGTGTTTGTTGTCTTACAGAAGCTTCTCAGTTTAAGGTGGTACCATTTATTAATTCTTAATCTCAGTGTCTGTGCTACTGATGCTATGTTCAGGAAGTGGTCTTCTGTACCAATTTTTAAAGGGTACCTTCCACTTTCTTTTCTAAGACTTCAGTGTGGCTGGATTTATGTTGAGGTCTTTGATCCTTTTGGACTTAATTTTTTTGCATGGCAATAGACATGGATTTATCTGTAGTCTTCTACATGCCAGCATCCAGTTATGCCAGTACTATTTCTTGAAGATGCTTTCATTTTTCTATTGTATAATTTAGCTAGTTTGTCAAAAATCATGTGCTTATAGGTGTGTAGGTTAATTTCAAGGTTTTCAATTTAATTCCATTGTTCTACCTGTGTGTTTTTGTGTCAATACCAAGCTGATTTCTGTAATATAGCTCTATAGTAGAGCTTGAAGTCAGGGATGGTGATGCCTCCAGAAGTTCCTTTATTGTCCAAGGTTGTTTTGGCTATCCTGGGTCTTCCACATTCATACAAGAAGGACATCTATCATACTATGTTCATAGCAGCATCATTTGTAATAGCCAGAACCCAGAAGCAACCTAGATACCCTTCATCTGAAGAGTCGGTAGAGAAAATGCGGAACATTTACATAAATGAGTACTACTCAGAAGAAAAAAAATGTAATATTGAAATTTGCAGGTAAATTGATGGCACTAAAAGAAACCATCCTGAGTGAGGTAATCCAGTCACAAAAAGACAAACATGGTATGTACTCACTCATATATGTATTTTAGACATGGATCAGTGGAGTGCCAACCTACAATCTCACTGCCTGAGAGTCAGGAAAACATGGAGGTTCCTAAGAGAGATATGCATGGTACCCCGGAGAAGGGGAATGGAGCAAGATCTCCTGAGTGGATTGGGAGCATGGGTGGAGGGTAGAGGGAACTGAGAAAAAGAGTGGGCAAGGACAGGAGGGGAGGGAAGGACATGGGGGAGCAAGAAGTTTGAGTGGTGGGGGATGTAATATAGAGGTGAGTAGGATGAGAGATGCCATAATAGAGGGAGTCATTATAGGTTTGAAGAGAGAGCCGACACTAGTGAGACTTACAGAGATATAAATGGATGACACCAAGTTGCAAACTAAGCAATAGTGGGGCGGCTACCTTAAAAGCCCTTCCTTGATAATGAATTTGATGACTACCTTATATGACATCCCAGAAACTTCATCCAGTGTGGCTGATGGAAGCAGAGCCAGACACCCACAGGTAAACACTCAACTGAACTCCTGGAACCCAGTGGCAGAGAGGGAGGAGTGATGAGCAAGGCAGTCAAGACTGGGCTGGTGAAACCCACAGATACTGCTGACCTGAATAAGGGGGGAGCTTATGGACCACAGACTAATGGCTGAGAGTCCAGCATGGAACTTATCCAGACTCCTAATTCTGGGTGTCAATGAGGAGGCCTCTGAAACCTATGGGGTCTCGGGTAATAAGTCAGTATTTATCCCTGGCATACAAATAGACTTTGGGAGCCCATTCCACATTGAGGGATTCTTTCAGCCTGAACACATGCGGGGGGTCTAGGGCCTGTCCCAGATGATATGACAGCCTTTGGAGATCCCCCATGGAGGGAGCAGAGTGGGGATTGGTGGGGTTGTGGAGGCTGGTGGGGGACAAGGGGAGTATGGGAGGTAGAGGGAACTGGGATTGACATGTGAAGCTAGCTTGTTTCTAATTTAAACTTAAAAAACAAGGAAAAAAGTATTTATCTATTTGAACATACCCAAAACCTTAGACATATGATTTGTCTCCTTTAACATACATCTTATATATATTTCTCTGAAGAGTTCTGTCTTTGAAATTTGATTGGTATGATATGAATTATCTGTCTTTTTCTAAAAATAGTAACAAAAATGCAAATGATGAAAGTTTCTGACCCCAACATAGACAGAATCTTTAAGAAGTGGATTTCAGAAGTAAAATACTAGAGATATACTGATGGGTTAATTCTAGAAATTTGTAAGGGATTGTGGAGAGTGGGATTTAAGGAAACTGGGATAGAGTGCAATTAGTAAGAAGGTGTAACAGGGAATATAGAGCTGAAAACCTTGAGAATGTTAATCCCCACGATTTTATTGCAATACTAGCAATCTATGGCTTTAGTTTTCCTCTCTGTTCCTCTGGCCCTATACATTTGACCTATCTTGCAGTCTGTCTTACCTGAGATAAATTTCTAATCCCTACAAAAGTGAATGAACATTAACCTCCAGGGGAGGCCAATATGGAGAGAGAGAGAGAGAGAGAGAGAGAGAGAGAGAGAGAGAGAGAGAGAGAGAGAGAGAGAGAGAGAGAGAGAGAGAGAGAGAGAGAGAGAGAGAGAATACACGGGGTTGTTAAAAAGAAACATCTGTGGTGGTTGTGGCCTGAAAGCAAACCCAGTTTGTCTAAAAGGGTTAAATCCTGTAGCATTTGGAGCCCACATGCTTCTTCCCACCTGGGCAGGACGCTGTCAGGAGCCCTAAGCATAACTACAGCCTAGTTGGTGTGCATGGAGAAAACAACAAAATCAAGCCAGCTGGGCAGGGACTCAGGTGGGAGCTTCATCTGCAGCTCATGCCTGGGCCTGGGCCAGTGGCTTCAAAGTCACAGGCAGGCAGCTTTTTGGGGGGAATTCATGCCTTTAAAGTTAGATGTCAGTTCGTAACACAAATAGTAGAATCCCAGAGACGGATATTAGGGTTCAAGATGAAGATCAGGAAAGCATAACAGCCAGTCAGTAACTCTTACTTCTACCTAGCGGAAATGGAGATCTTGTCTTCCCTGTGATAAAACTAAAGCTCACATAAGATGCTTCAGTTCTTCCTTATATACTTCTCTAGTGCTGGGATTATAGGTATGGGCTCTGAACGCTTTTAGACTGATTCACTGTCCTGAAGCCCAGGGTGGTCTTGGACTCACACAGATCCATCCTGCTCTTGTCTTCTGAGTCCTGGGTTTAAAGTTATGTGCCAGTGACACCTGGTTTCTAAGGCTCATTATTGTGGCTGCTTTGCATTCTGATCCAATTCAAGCTTTATTAAATCATAAACGACATATCATCACAGGTCAAAATAACAGTTGCTACTTAAAAGCTAGTGGAAGAATTCTAACCACTCTGCTAAGAAAGAATCTTTCAAAAATTCATAATCATGATTGTGAATATCATCTTGCTTTTATTGTGCAAATTAATTCTATTTATCTCCATGAAGGGATTACACAAGAATATGACTCATTGATAATCACCTTTGTGTATATCTGTCATGCAAGGATAAAAGAAAGCATTTACTAAAGTTGTCAGGTAGGCAAGAATACTTGTACACAAAAGTTAAAAATTGTGTCAAACAATTGAAAGTCATAAATCTACTTCAGATGTTAATATTAGCAATTTAGTAAATCTGCCATTGTTATGTATTTAAAACAATGTCTCTAAAGTAAGGGATGTTGTATCAGTCAAGGTTAGGGTTTCTCAGGACAGAAATGTTTATATTTAAAAATAAATCCAAAAGGTGTGGGCTGGGAAATCGAAAAGGGGACAGAAGAAAGGAGACTGCTGATGCAGAGAGATGGTGAGATAGATACAGACAGACAGACAGACAGACAGACAGACAGACAGATAGATAGATGATACATAGATAGATGATAGGTAGATAGAAGAGAGAAATAGATTAACTCTAGTTTGAAGGCAGTTTTCAAGGAGTCCTAACTTTCCTATTTATATCTTCAGTGAATTTAATGACATTCACCTATACTATGATAAGAATTGAGATGTCAATCACAACTAACAAACACTTTCACAGCAATATCTCCCTTGATACTTGATCAAAACCTAGGAAGCATCAGGTTGATCCTTAAAATTAATAATCATCAAAGTTGTTAAGGAAAATCCTCCCTCATGTATGCACATGTCTGGATAGGCTAGCTAGCATCATAGTCTATGTTACACAGAGAAGAAGCAAAGAAATGGAACTGTTGGCTAACCTAGTAAATGGAAAACAATTTGTGCTAACCTTTCTGTCATTACTGCTTCACACAGATTTGGGTGGTTATGTGTTTATACTATTGAATGATCTCCAGGTTATAGCTTTCCTTTTGTCAACCAAGATGCAAAATTCTTTGACTGAAATTATTTAAAGTTCATAAGCAGGAAAAAATAGTGGTGAAATATAGATACATCAAGGACTGATGGCAAAATATACTGGTTACCACAGACACGTCTTTATTATTTTAACACTGTTGTCAATGTAAAATTATTTTTTATCAAGTAACTGTTTCCTGAGAGCATTAATGAGTTTCATTTTCATCTATTCAAAGAAAATTTAATGTAACAGGATACTATAAAAATCCATAATTATAATACTAACCTGCATTTTGTATATGAGTATATGTAATACTCACTATAAAAATCTTAAAAATTCTCCTGGAGTTTCAGTCTTTAGTACATCAGTGATCTAAAAACAATTGCAGCAATTTCTCTATAAAGTCTGAGTTTTTAATTGTTACTTTGCAAAATTTCTACAATTGTAACAAAATTTAGCTTTGTATTTCCATGAGGTATGTACAGCTATATGCATATATATGTATATGACACATATGTTCACTTATATCTTAAGTATATAAATTTTAGTTAAGGTATTATGTCGTTTCCCACACCATCTCACATTAGAATATATGAAATTCTATGATAAAAATGAATTTTCTTCTTTGCCATAAAAATCACTACCTATATACCTTGCAAGAATAAAAAACAATAGGAAGAAGTTAAAACGAAAAATTCAAAAGAGACAAAAATACAGACATTAAAATAGATTATTTGGTCAATAATCACTTAATTTGAGCAAATTGATTATTGTTGCTTTATTTCCTAAACTTAAATAGAATATACAATGTATAAAAGACAGTAGGCCTAAGTAATTATTCTTTATGAAGTCTCATTACATATGTTTTCTGAGAATGAGTTGTCATTATGCACATCAAACCCTGAAACACATGTAACTTGCATTCAAAAGAAGCAACCGGATATCCATAGCATCTGACACAGATTCAGCCTGTGATATTTTGACTGGGCTATTCAGTTCTGCCTAACTATCCACACAGAAATATAATCTGTGCTAAAGGAAAGATGAGAGTTTAAGAACTAGGAATACCACTATTTCATCCTTAAGCTGTAAAGTCAAAGGGAAGCAAATGATTTTTCCCGGGAAACATTTGAAAGGCATATTTCATATAGAAATACCTTCTTGCAAAGTTGAGAAATTATAAAACAAAAATTTTCAATGGTTTGAAGACCACATTATAAATGAAATACATAGTGAAAAAGAAAGTTATTAGATAATAATTGGCTCCAGCATCATATGAGTTACAGAAAGCTTAACCATGATTTTACTGGAAAAAAAACAGGGAGCAGTAGTATTCCTGTAAGGCAAAGTAATGCATGGGCACTATAAAATAATATAGGTAATGAGAATTCTCAGGGTATGTAAAAGTTGATACTAATTGTGGATTACTACACTGTTAAAAGGACGTTAGAAGAGAGACATTCATATATGAGGATAGTAATATGACTGAGCCATGGCTAGACATTTACAACTAATATTAAACCTCTGAGTGTATATTTAGGAACTGAGAGTTGAGAGACAAACCTGCATTTACAATATGGTGAATGGAAGATGTCCTGAATGAATATCATTGACATAAGCATGGCCTCATGGAGAACTCCAATATTTCACACACTTGTCAACTTTCAAAACCTTACAGAGGTCAGGCTTAGGGAATTCATAAAGTCTTCCCCTGGTTCATTTACAGATAGTGATAGTGCCTGCAATAACTAGCAGCAGCAGCAGCAGCTTCCTCCTCCAGGATGGCAACCTTAGACCACTCTCTTATATAGACCATCCACCAAAACTAGTTAACCTGCCTTGTGCCATAGAAAACGGACAGTAAGTGTCCTCCATCACAGCAGGTACAACCAACCTAATCCCAGCCTTTCTATAGGTGTGTCTGGTTTTCTTTTAGTGTATGTTCGTTATTTATCTCCTTACTGCCTCAAACTAGGTCAATTCCAAAGGTTTTTAGGATACATTAAAAACCTACCAACCAATGAAACAAACAAACAAAAGTTTCCTGTTGTAATCGTTGTCAAATTCTAAAAATATTGCCAGACTGTGTAATATGAGGAAGTGTGTTCAATTAGACTTCAAAAGAACACAAATATATCACTCTAAAAGTTAATTATCATAATGGATAATTCATATATGCCATGGTTCCTTAAGTATTTTTTTGTCTGTTTTCCTCAAAATTCTCAACACACCCCTTATTGGCAGAAAAATAATCTGAATTTTTGAGTATATAATATACTGAGTATATTGGTCCAGTCATGAATAGAAATGTGATTAAAATTGAGAATATATAGGACTGGAGAGATGGCTCAGTTTTTAAGAGTGCCAACTTCTCTTCCAGAGGACCCAGGTTCAAATCCTAGCACCCACATGGAAGCTCTTGGTTGTTTCTAACTCATGTTCCAGGGTATTCAACATTCTCACACAGACATAAATGCAGGCAAAACACGAACTCAAA
Source organism: Mesocricetus auratus (assembly GCF_017639785.1). Classification (NCBI taxonomy): domain Eukaryota; kingdom Metazoa; phylum Chordata; class Mammalia; order Rodentia; family Cricetidae; genus Mesocricetus; species Mesocricetus auratus. The sequence continues at coordinate 39,189,792 of NW_024429190.1, forward strand.
AAAATTTTTAAAAAAGAGAAAGAAATCCAAAAACTGAGAATATGCAAAAGTGAGTTTTTTACAAGTGAGAACCTGAACTCATTCAGAGATTTCTTTATTTATTTTTGTTTGTTTTCCTCTTACTATGATCAGATGCCAGTGTGCTTAGTTATACAGAACTGAGTCTTGGTTTATTCAATTTAAAATTCCTATAATGTTATCGCTTATTTTTGGCTGTATGTACTTCTGATTATGCACTCCACAGACTATGGTTATTCTTTCTTTTTTCATAAGATTTTCCCTGGGAAACATGCCATTCTGCTGGAAGAAACAACCATGGATCCAAAACACTCCCCTAAAAAATCACACTACTGAAGATGGAAATAACACTCACCCCAAATGCTACCTCATTTTTCTTATACAATATTTATTCCATATATATGTTTTACATTTGAGGTAGAGGTGGGGGTGCTCCCAAACCTTTGAATTTTCTTTCAAGGTTATTAAAGGCAAGTTGGACATCATCACTCCTCATCCATGTCCACCAATAGACAATTGCTTATGCAAATTGAGAGCAAAGAAGGTATAAAAGAGCCTTAAAACCAGCAATGCCAGGGAACCAGAGACTGGAATATTTTAGATGTTTTTTTCTTCTTTGCGTGTTCAAGGAATAGTTTCTACTGTAGCCATAGCTGTTCTGAAACTACAATGTAGACCAGACTGCCCTGAAATTCACAAATATCTGCCTGCCTCTTTCTCCCTAGTGCTGGGATTAAAGGAGTATGCCACCATCACCAGCATCTTGGACTTTTACATTATCTGAACTAAAGAACGTGTTCTGTGCTTATGATAAAGTGGGTAGTAGTATCTCATTAAAAGCACTGAGTGTTGTAATGCTACTTCTTGCTATACTGACAAATGCTAAATTAGGGCCTGGTTCTTTCTTCCTACTGGTATAGTTTTGAAAGGTATTTTGAATTTCATTTCTGCTTGCCATAGCTATTTGTAACTAATTTGTCAAGTGTAATGCATACCTAGCAAAGTTTATCTGTTTTTTACATGGAGGAAATGAAAGACAAGCAAAAGTTGGGGAGTGATTCTTAGTATGGGTAGAAAGACACAATTTAAAAATAGAGATTTATAAGATAACATACCTGATGTATTTTCTGAATGTGAAAATATCCACAAAAATAAAGTTACAAGTAGTTATCAGCCAATGGAAGAGATCTGAATACTGGTACATGGAAGAAAATATATATTAAGGCAACACATGTCATGAATACTCAAATATATATGCAATTCGAGAAACTAAAAGGGCCTTTGACTTTCTGTTCAGAGAGGTTATATGGCTTCAGGTGTTGGATTTACGCTTCAGCAAGCCAGATGTATTATTTGTTTAGGAATGAAAACTATATTTTAATTAGTCAGAATTAAAACTATATAGTATACCCTTTTTATCTATGTTGCTTTCTGGGATCTGTCCCTTGCAAACATGCCAATGGTGAATGCCTTACTTTCTGATTTTACAAAGCAGTGCCTCACCTACACAGCATCTCCTGCTGGAGAGTTAATGAATGAATCAGGTTGCCTTACATGCTCAGAGTGCATCGGGCTGTGAAGCATGTTTTGTCAGTGGTTTCGCTGGACTGAGAACAATTTTCTAAGTCCTAGTACGTGTGAGATGGATGAGTGAGTACATCAGGGAGATGTGAAAAGGTATATAAAAAAGAGAACTAAGAACTAAATATATCAACTTCCCACTTGCCTCTCCCTACCCCATCCCTGCATTCTTTTGACAAGGCAGATGGGAGAGGAATGCAGTTCTGGACCCAGTGCACTTTTTAACTGACATGCTTCTTTAACTACATCAAATAGTGACAGAAAGCAAGAAACTACAAATAGACTTCAAGAGACTCTTTTTCACTACTATAGACATCTTAAATTTCTACTATAAATCTTATTATACATATCAGCACCCTAAGGGAAAGAAAAAACTAAATTAGACCTAAAATATTTCAGAATATATCCAAAAATTCACCTGGCAAATGAACACATAATCGCTATTTTATCAATTTCTTTGTAGTGTGAGAAGACACAGAGGAAAACAAATCTGATTTTTAATCCTTCTGTAGGAGAACCACAAAGTTGCATTTTTTTCTTATTTCGAAAAATGTATTTTACTTCTTTAATTCTGTAACTTCAAATCGATTTAAAAAACTAAATGATTCATTTAAATGACATTTATTAAGGATATGTTGCATACCAGCCCTGGGCTAGGCATTATTCGAGAGTAGTTACAATTAAGTTCCTAAGGTTGATGTGGAACAAAACAAAATCTAGATAATCTAAGACAAGGAAATAATTATTCAACCAACAAACTTTATTCTTGATTGTGTATTTAATAGTGTTAATTTAGATAGTATAATGCAAGTCTGATTTGGCAATAATAACCATTTAGTTTTACATAAAATATTAAATTATTTTAATAAGGCAATGTGTCTGGGAAATAATTTATCAGTGAGATGCATTTTAGAATATTTTACTTGGTTTTGCTCTTCATGTTAGGGAGGCTATCATCATGGTATTGCCATAGACCAAGTTTTATAAATTTTCTCTTTTATCCCACTCTACTCCACCCAACTGAAAACTATACATGTGAAATAAAATAAACAAACAACTTTATTTCTGTGTATGTTTTACTCTGGTAGAATAATGTATAAAGACCCTCATTACCATGTGTGGAGACTTGTAAAAAGAATAATTGACCAGCATTCACATCAACACTGGAAGGTGGTTACTGTTTGATACATGATGCTCTAGAGATATTCACTGAAGCCTCCGGCTCATTACCCTACAATTGAACTATGGAGAAGCACATAGCTGGTACTAGACTTTTTTATCTCCAAGATTATTATAATATCTCTAAATGTTTTTCTGTATGAAAGTACCATTATTTCTTATAATTTTTGTAAAGATTTATTTTTCATTTAATAAACATTTAATTGGGGTCACTCACTTTCAGTGTTAGAGGTTTAGTGCATTATCATCATGGTGTTGAACATGTGGCTTGCAGGTACCCAAGCAGGAATCATAGCCAAAAGTACTACATCTTTCTGGCAATAGAAAGTTGACTGAAAGTTGTTATGAGAGATTTTCTGCCCAGGTCCTCAGCCACCTTGCCCCAAATGAACACACAAGACTTATATTAATTTTAAAGCTGCTGGCCATTGGCTGTGGTTTCTTATAGACTAGCTCTGAGTTTGTTATAAACCCATAACTATTAATCTATATATAACTACATGGTCTTGGCTTTCCAGTCTGCAACACTTTTGACTACTTCCTGATTATGATGGTTCAGTGATTCTGAAGAGAAGAGAAGAGACGAGACGAGAAGAGAAGAGAGAGATTTCCTGTTTGTCCCTGCTTATAGTCTGATTCTGTCCAGCTATGTTACTTCCTGCCTGTCTGTGCAGACCTCCAGACCTCTATGGTTAGCTAGTATCAGTTTTTGCACATCTAAATCACTTCCTGGGATGACGATTCCTCTCTGCCTACACTTCCCAGAATCCTCAGAATCCTCCTCATATCCTAGTTCCTCCTAGCTTGGTGCCCTATTGGCAAACAGTGTGTTATTCATCAACTAATGAGACAAACATATACACAGAAAAACATTCCCCATTAGAAAGTCACATTACAGCAAACTTGAAAAGAAACAGAACTCAAAGCCCATCCCCAGAGTGAAACAGTTCCTCCGACATGACCACACACCTTCTGATAATAACACTCATTTTGGGGGGTATTCTTTTCAAATAACAACATTCCTATTCTTCTTTTGGGCTGTCCTTGTTATGTAGCCTCCCTTGGATTGTGGGTTATAGCATGACTATTCTTTACTTCACAGTAAATATGAATGTATGAATGAGTACATACTGTATTTCCTCATTTTAGGTTGCTTTAGTAAGGCTTAATTCAAGTGGAGGAGCTTAGACTTTCCTCAACCTGATATTCCATGCTTTTTTTTTACACCAATGGCAGTCCTGCCTCTTTCTGAATAGAAACAGAGGAACAATAGTTTGGGGGGTGCAGTGTGGGTGGGGGAAGATGATGGGAGGAGAAAACAGAGAGGAAATTTTGTTTGGGATGTAACACAAATGAATGAATTAAAGTAATAAATAAAGAGAAAGAATTGATTAAGCATATACTTTTGAAAACTCTAGGTATTAATAAAATAACTGGGCCATCAAGTACCTCCTATGTAGTGAAAAAAAGTTAACATGCAGCTAGACAAATGCAATGTATATGACATATATTCATTAAGTCATATATACTTTCTGTAGCCAAAGAGTAAAGTTGTTTTTAGAGCTTGAGTTGTGGAAGGAAACTAGTGACATTAAAAGAATACAGATGGTATATGAGAGTACTGAGGAATAACACCTAGACTGAGTCAGTTGTGCTACAATAGTGCTAAGATGATACAGTAGTATGGTAAGAAGGTATTATAGGAGCAAGGACGTGGTGAAGTGATGACAAAATTCACTCATTCTTTTGACACACACACACACACATATATATATATATATATATATATATATATATATATATATTCAAACATAAAACCTGGAAATAAATCAGGCATAATTAAAACTTCTAAAATATACATTATATATTCTGTAATATATAGAAAAATACTGAAGGAAATACATATAATGTATAGTAAAGTAATTCTGAAACTAAAGTTTGTCGTAGTCTTGTGATGGCCTACTATACTCAGGCTCCTGAGTTTCATTACTTGGGGACTGCAGACTATTATTTTCATGAGCAATAAATATTCTCTAGTATGGATACTGTTACCATCATGGCTATTATACATTGAGAACTCCAAACAGTAAATTAAATAACAGTGACTTCCACAGAGATAGCAACTCAAGATACTTGAACAAAATTTAACACTCAATGGCATGGCCACCTAGTATTCTTCTGAATCTGTCTGTAGGAGAAATTGACTCAGCTATGAGGACAATATGAATGGTGGTATACAAAGTAAATGTGAATATTCTCTTTAAACACGGTAGCTTTAGATACTTTATTATGAGCTCAATTTGATCTTGCTTATATAAGCATGGAGAACAAGGAACTGGACAAATGTCTGGAATTCTGAACAAAAATCTGTCTTGTAGGATAGACTTAAAAGATCAGTGTAGCCAGTTGTTCATTAAAGGAATATAGACTTGATCTGAGAGCATAGATCCCAGATGTTAAGAGGATAACATGATCAGAAGGAGACAACTTAAGAGCAAAGGCAGTCAAAGCTGGTAATTTATGCAGAACACAGAAGCAGATACTGTCCTGGAACCAAATCATGTGACTCAACACCAAGAGTGAAAACAGGCATATGTATGTATAGGATAAGGATATGCAAAAAAATAAAAATAAGTCTAATGTCAGAGTCGGTCTTAGACTTGATGTGGGAAAGAATAAGAAAGAATACTCTAAAATGGTGTGTACAGGTATTACCTCTTGAAGGAAGGAAACCAAAGACTGCTTTGAGATTCCCTTCAGAAACCATCTGCCTGTGCTTCTAAAGGAAAATCTCTTTAGCTCTGTGAATATTATTAATATTATGCCCAGAAAGAACATAATGCTTTGAATACAGGTGCTAAACAGAACTAGAGGAAATAGCTTATTATCTGCGATAAGTGGAATAATTATAGACACCTTTTTTAACAAATGTAAAAGCCAGTTCCACCACTGATTCTTGAAAACAACTATGTAGTTAGCTTTTTTTTGAAAATGAAGAAAATGATGCACTTGCAAGCCGACCTCAAAATTATCTTTCTTTAATGGAAAGTCATTATGGAGCTCCCCATAATGCTAGAGCAAATGCTGACTGACATTTCCAACTGGGAAAAGTTAAATAGTATCCTATCAACTGGCATGTAGCAAGTGATTCTTGCTGATGAAAACAATTATGGCATATTATCTATAATGTGTCCATCTTTAGAGAAAGCTACTTTACTTGAGTCTGTCACAAGTGAAGTACATTTGATGATACAAAGACAACTCTCTTGAGATGACTGCTACACCACAATATTAAGTTTGCATTTGTTGTAAGCAGTAAAGCAGATAACTAAAAGAAATATTTCATCAAGTTTGTAAGGTAAGTTACCTTACTGAATGAAATACCTCCTTCTCATCACAGGAAGGAGCAAAGAGTGAGAAGTAAACATAACCAGGCTGAGATTTTTCAGGATCGATTCTTTGGAGGGGTTTCAGACACTACTTATTTTAATGTATCCCTACAGCTAACCAAAAAGGCACACATCCAGAGGTATTTCTTGAGCCTCGATTATGTTGAGGCATCATTTCTGTTGTTGCATGAAGAGAGAGAGCAATGGACAGAATTTTGACACCGGAATTCTAGCTATGTAAATTTAATGCCTGCACTTAAATTCTTTCGACACCAAGTATTTATTATATGCTAATTCTATTTTTAGAAATACTAATATGAATAATATATACAGACAGAAACATAAACTGGACACTTCTAAATAAATCTCTGAAATATGGATGATATTAATATTTAATAGTTGAAAGCTATTGAATAAAATGACTGGCCACTGTAATATCTATCATGTTTTATTTTGCCCTGAATCTGTAAGAACTTTTAACAAGGTTTATGAACTATTTTACTATTTTATAGCAATCATTAGAGATGAAAGGTGTTATTTTTTGTACTTCAATATATCATTCCTCTTATTCACTTTTTATTGTCAAAATGCTTCTCAATGAAAATATTTGTATTAATCCTAATTGACAAATGTAACAGCTGAAAATTGCAAATGATAATTATCTTAACGGAGTGTAATCTAGTGATATAATCTTATTTTAATACTTCCATTTGACTTCATTCCTTTATTTTATCTTCTGTTACACACATGAATAAAATGAGCAGGTGAAGTAGAGTAAGAAGCTTTTAATGCAGATATTTTAGCAGGAAGTCAAAATAACAGTTCATTTGATATGACTGTAGACTGTGAAGTTGCCTAGTTCTTTTAGGGAATGATTGACAGTGTAATTATAGGTTTACTAGTATTCTCTGAATTAAATGATAGGAATTGTATGCAGATGTTGTTAAGTTAATATTCTGAATCAGTAAATTAGTTTTCAGCCTTAGATGTTTCCATGGATGTTAAGTATTTTAGGTGATCCCTTTACTACAGGTTTAGCAGTAGCAAATACATGTACAAATGTGTATGGGTAAATAATAGGAATACAGAGAGACTACCAGTCAACTACAATCATCAATACTTAATGCAGGCATCTCCCCATTCTCTGAAATTGTTTCATTTGTTATAAAATGCAGACTTGAAAACTGAATGTTTACAAGCCAATGATGTTGCCTAGGGTTGGGGGATGGTGCTTCCATGTTTACAGTGCAACAGATAGGTAGTTTCTACAGTAAAGAACTGACCTAAATATCAGTTGCATTATCAAACTCTGCACATATATCATGCATCTGCAATAAATAAGGACTCTAGTCTTCTTAGCAATGTATTTGAAAGGCTTGCAGAATGAAGAAGACATGCTTATTCCACATGGATGGAGAAAGCCTAATACTGTATGAGGAGACATGATTTTTAAACTCTAAAGTCTGAGTAATTGAACAAAAATACGTTCATTTAAATTATCATATATTAACTTTAAGAACTATGTTTCATACAATTCTTCCAAAAAAACATAACATTTCCCTACTCTTTGTTCAGATCTTCCTTTAATAACTCTATCAGTTTTATATTAATGTAAATTGAAACCGTGTAGCTGAAGTGATGGTTAAAAGTATTAGCTAATTTCCCAAAGAACCCAAGTTCAATCATCAATAGCTACATAGTGGATCACAACAGTTTGCAACTCCAGTTCCAAGGGATCTCATGGCTTCTCTAGGTCTCCGTGGTCACTGAACAGTCATACATGACAGCAAAATATCTATACATATAAAATAAAATTTAAAAAATTAAGGTATTTTTCCCTGATAACTCAAGCAGCATTATAACTGCTATGTCTGCTTACTTCCTACCTCAGAGGAAAATCTCACTCATTTATTCTATTTCAATTTTTATATTTGTTCCAATATGCTATGTCTAGTAGAGCTTTTATTTTCTACCCATTGTTCTTCCTTCTTGCTAACATAACCTTATTTTGTAAATGTGACCCTATGTGTTCCAAGCTCATCTTAACAGTGTCATTTCACTTCACAATTTATTAGCTTTTCTTTCCAATGCCATGCTTATTTACATAGCCAGTTCTGATTAATCTCACTTAATGGCATTGCTGGAATAGTCCCTGAACAGTTTACTGAATTCCCAGAATAACCTGGCAGGGATGCAGGGGAAACTCTGTCCTTCTGTCTTCCTAGATCAACAGTGATGGGTAAAGACCAGTTAGGCACATTGGTGCATACAGGATGAGCCAGGTCCTTGCATTACAGAGCCACTGAATGGGAGCTTGAGTCCACTTGAGAGACTCTTATGTAAGAAGAACTCTCCATTTACTCAATACATGTTTTCTAGTCTTGTAACAAGAATTATTGACCATTTGTCTCTATTCTTCATGTCTTTAGTACACTCTCCATATCCTTTCCACCCAAATGTGCAACTCTTTAATCATTCCACCCTCTATCTCTTGTTCCCATCAATACAGTTTTACTTTGTTTTAAATTTTTAATGAAAATAGGCTTTATGAAATCCTTAAGCCCTGTATATTTCAGTCTTGCATTCTGCATAATAGACTGACCATTTTAGAAGAACTAATACAATGCACCTTTTTCTTTATACTTACTGTTAAATATCATTTCTAAAAATGTACATAGCCTCCAAACGATCCTTGCAAATGGCATGTATTACGTGAACAACAAATTTCCTTGCAAAGGCATCAATAAAACAATTGTATTGTGAAGAATGAAAAGAAATTTCAATTCCTTTCATTTTGAATTCCCCTTCAAAACTGTTTTTCTAAAATTTATCATGTCATCATTTCTTTAGACATCTCCAAATTATATAACAATACTTAGGTGATTGGGAAGACACTTTCAGAATGCCACTGGTAAATGTGAACCATTCTCTCAGATCCAAAATAGAATAACAAGTCTAGCTCCCTCCTGTTGTGCAGCTTACTAATTCAAGAATCTTGCAAACTCTCACAGATGCTGAGATTCCCACTGGGATGGAACCAAACTGCTACCTTTTTACTTGTGGTATCTCACATTATTAAGAAAATTACAGTTACACACAGTTCTCCAAGACAGGGAGCAGAAATTCCACCTGGATACTTTCCAAAGTTAAATGGCCAGTGTCTCTCTCCAAGCTTTGCTCTTTTACCCCTAGTTTTTTTCTTTATCTTTTTCTTTTGCCTAGTTAAGATACTTGAAGAAAATGTACAGGCATTAAGTGTTTTAGTATTGGTGAACATATTAGCCAGAGAAGATTTACTTAATATATGCCTGATCCTCTTTGACTCTTTTATTTGGAAATATATGGTAATAATCATGTTAACATATGCTAATTAAGGTGAACTTTATGATGTAAATGGAATAAAGATGACAATTTCCTCAAAGCTGGATATATATGACATATAAGGTATTTCATGTGTTTAACCATGAATAAGGTTTAAGGCTTATTTCTCAACACACATACACACACAGCTACACATAGGCTTGTACATCAAAACACAAAAATAAAAACCGAAAAATGTAACATATTTCATTCATGCATAAAAGCTCTCATCTTTAAAATAAGACAAATTAAGGCCCCCAGTATTAAAAATACTGAAGCCCATACACTATGTGTCATCTTTCTTTGATTCTTACTTGCTCACAAGTTCCTCCATTTTTTTTGTACTTCCATTTCAGCATTCAGTTTATTAGATCCAAGCAATTAGATTTGTGACAGACAATCCTTAATATCTATGCTTAAATCAGTGTTTACAAGGGCTGGTCTCAAGTCAGCTACATTTCCATTTCAATAGCCAATCACTTACATTTCAAAAGCTTTAGAAATGTATTTAATTGTTTCTGACCCTAGGAGAATACATGTCCCATGCGATGTGACTGTATTAGGAGTTATGCAGTCTTTACCTACCAGAGAACTCTGAGCTGTGTTTGGTGACTGGAATGGCAGGTATCTGTTATTTCTAAGAAAACCTATGGTTATCATGCTTTATAACTGGGGGAAAATCATGAACATTCTATTGACCTATCTGTAGTCATCAGACTCTCATCCTCCATCCCTTCAAATACTTCAGCTTTATGTCATCAATCATTCCTGTCATACACACATCTCTACAAACACTGCCTAACACAAGTAGCATAAGTAACTATTTTTGTTCCATAACTTATTCGTTGATGTACAAGAAGGAAAACAAAATCAATAACCCCCAAATATGCTTCCTTGGAGTTCAAACTAAGGAGCGTTTGAGAACAGCAAACACAGGGACGGTCTGTGCTCTGCTGTTTTTCTTATTTACCTAAGAACCTGACCTGCCCAAAGACAGCACTCTTTCTATGTCCTTCTTGTTAATAAAATGTCATCATCCATAGAAGAATAAACATATCACTTGGGATTGAAAGTCAAATATCACAAAAACAATAATGTCTTGGTGAATCTGTTTCCCAGGCAGTAGTCTGTTCTTCCTTGTTCATCTTCCCGAAGAGTCCTTTATTGTCTCTCTCACCCTGTCTACATTCTGATTTCCTTTCCTTCTGGAGATAGTATTCAACATTTACCTTTTGTTTATTGAGCTTGTGATTTTGCATAATACCTGTGAACTTAGATAACTGTGCGAGTTTATGTGTATGCTTTCCTGTTAATATTTCCACTGTCAATTTGTGTTATCCATGTGTTATAGACAGCTGGACCCACAGAAAGTTACTTTTGCCCTCACATAAGAAAATCATTTTACAGAAACAATAGTATTTAGTTAATTAATAAATCTTATGATTAAAATTTCCAAAGAAAACTGAGGTACTTAGAATATATATAGTGTTTGTTTGTTTGTTTATTTGTTTGTATGTGTGTGTGTTTATTTGTATAGTAGAGACATGGCCGTTTTTCAGTTACATGCCAAAATGATAATAAAGATCTGTCAAATCTTTGAATAAGTCATTCTTTCTCTATGAGATAAAAACATTATACACATTACAGTAATGTTCCTTAGAGCAGAAGAAAGACTTACAGAGTGTCTCACTTTTATGATTCCAATTGCAGCTGGAGCAATGGTGTAAAAACCAATGCCCAGGGAAGCAGTGGAGGCACTGAGTGCATTAATTTACAAAAATACAGAATAATAAAACATATTTTGGCACCATAAAAATTTTAACATAATGGGTGTGTGTACAATACAATGAGCATTCAGCTCACATTCAAAACAGTATGGGGTATTTCGATTCATTTCTCTAGCCAGTGGCATGATAACTGTTCTAAGTGCGAGAGTATTTCATTCATTTCTGCCTCTTATAAGGAAATGAAAAGGGCCACATTTAATTGGGTAGTATAAATCACTTTAAATGGAATCAACCACATTGTATGTAGAAAGATTGTTTTCTAACAAAGATCATTTCATATTTCATAACGCATCATCAGATATTTTTATATATTATACCTATTTATAATGTGTAGTAATTTTATCATCTTCCTCATGGAGGTAAACAGCAATATTTTAGACATATACCACAATTCTGTATTGTCCTTGTTATAGAAGAAGACTTTTTAAATTTAAAAAAAATCACTTAAATTTCATTTTCCATTTTATATGGTGATTTAAACTTAATATTTGTTGATATAATTGTTTTTAAGGGGGCATATTATATAATTTTATAGGACATTAATAATACTGTGTTTTCTATTATAAACTAAACTTTGTAAATATAATATTGTTAAGACAAGCTTTGTAAATATATCAATGAGTAGTTTGGTGAATGTTTTTTATTTTTTAATTACATTAAATAATTCATTGTTAGGTTAATAGATCTGTATAAAACTTTTTAAAGACTTTCTGCTTTCACTTTTGTAGAGAGAAGACTTTTCCTTGTCTTCCGCTTTGGTTTTTCCCCACCAGTCGACTGGGCTCTGCCGCTTTGTAGTCCCCAAATAACACACAAGATGCTGTATTAATTATGAAGCTGTTGGCCTTGCTTGTTTCTTACTGGCTAGCTCTGACTTCAATATTTATCCCATAATTGTTAATCTAAGTATTTCTCTTACCAGAGAAAAGTTCCAGACATCTTATTTCTCTGGTAGGCTACATCGTGACTCCCTGTGTTTCTCCTACCCAGAGTCCTCCTGGACACCTAGTCCCACCTATCTTGCTTCCCTATTGGCCAACAGTGTTTTATTGACATATACACAGGACTTCCCCCATCACACTTTATTTGAGCAGAATATGAAGCCTGCGTCTAATAAAGAAATTAAGAATTGACCACATATTCAGGAGTTTGCTGCAATTAACGTTCTTCTTTTATAAAAGTTTATCCCTGTGATTCATCCCAACTATGAAACCAACCTTGTAAAGGACTGTTTCAAAGATATTCATGTAATAAATATTTAATATTCTCAGAATATCATATTTAATTTTTAAATAAAATATTTTCTCTCTCTCTTTTTAAAAAATTCTGGGGATCCATTCATTTCTGTGGTCAAGATTTCCATCTTCACCTTCTCTTCTATTTCTTCTATTTCATATTTCTTTTTTTTTTTTGCTTTAGTGCTTCAAGGCTTCCTGGACTCTTTTAAGAAAAATCCAACAGTAATGTCTCCATTTATATATAGCCACTGAGTTTTGATGAAGATAATAAAAATACACAAAGGTGGCAAAATAGAATCTTTGACAATAGTTTCAAGGAAACTAGACACCTATCTGTAAAAGAATAAAACTTAATATCTCTCTTTCCCTGAGTACAAACCAACTCCAAATGGTGTCTGTTAATCTGACTGTTAGTATGAGTGTCTATTAATTCTGTGACCATAGTTAAGGATATGCTGCTCTTTGTGTACACTATTTGTGTTATAAGACATGTATATTATAAGATTATAAGACCTGCGATTTTAAAATTATAGACCTTATATTCTGTTCTATTATTAGTACAGTAACTATAATTATAACATTTTTTTCAAACTTTTTATACATGAGAAAATAACTAAAGACACAATAATGAGATGATTTTATATACATTTTAGATAGAAATTGATAGTAAAAATTGACAGCTTAATTGAATTTACGGGATATTAAAATTTCTTATTAAAAAGGACAGTGTTATATGACTATAACTATAATCTTCCAGACTAGGAATATGTATATCATTGGGTACACCTTTAGTCTAATTCCTAGTTGGAGCTTCTATGAAGTTTCTGTTTTATTTTTCACCTTTATTTAGTCAAGTATTATTCAAATATTATTCATATCAAGTAATATTTTATCAAAATTAGGAAAATGTATTTTACAGGGAAACCCACACTATATCATTTTAACAGTAAATTAAATGTATGCAACTTATGTTCCTTCATCTTTGTCACATGCAGGGATTTTTCAGTAACCTTGGCCCAAGGACATGTTCCCCTGAGGTGGTAGTAATTGCAGAGTACTGCTGGAGACTATAAAACTATCTTTTTTCTGTAATCTTTTCCATGTGGTATTCACACAAAGACTTTAGTGTTCAGAGACAGAGTCCTTTGCCTACACTAGAGCAGTCTATGCCTCTCTCTTACAGGTTACCTTCATCCTGGATGTCTTTGATCAAAAGTCCTACTGCTTTCAGAGTGCCTCAGGCAAGGTGAGTCTGACAGCCACCAATGTTTCCCTAACACTTCTCTTCTCCTATCCCTTTTTTGTTCCCTAACTTATTGTGTCTGTATAGTAAGCTCCTTTTGTCTGCCCTCTCCTTCTTTTGGTCTGCACTCCTTTGCCTGAGCCACACAGCGAACAAGAATGTAGCATTTAGCATCGGGAAGAGCGCCAGCATTATTCTGCCATTTTCATCCTGCTGAGGTGAGACTGGCCTATCAAATAGGATGTGTGGTGAATCACAACAGCAGCAGAGTAAAGTCCCAGGCAAGGATCAGAAAGTGGGGTGCAGTTTCTGTTTGGGGTGACAGGATTTTAGGAGCTCTTAATGTTGTTGCAAAACAGCATCTTACTAGAGACACTAGCCTACTGCTAATTTGCACTAATAATTAAAGTTAAGTGGTCTCATGACAGAGACCGATGAGCGACATCCTTAGACTCACTTGAAAAGAATTTTGACTGCTTCCTTACAAACTTACGTTTCATTATAGCCGTTAGTTTTAAAAAGAGCATTGTATTTCACAAGGATTATATGACTGAAATGCACAGAACACTGTTCTGTTATTTCATATTCATTGTCTTATTGACTCTTGCAATAAAAGGTTTTTTTATCCTTTTTTATTTAAACTAGAAACACGTTTCTTTTACATGTCAATCCCAGTTCCCTCTTCCTCCCTTCCTCCACTGGTCCCCACTCACCCTTATCCCATATCCTTTCTGCTCCCCAGGGAGGGTGAGGCCTTCCATGTGGGATCTTCAAAGTCTGCCATATCATTTGGAGCAGGGCCTAGAACTTCCCCCATGTGTCTAGGCTGAGAGAGTATTCCTCCATGTGGAGTGGTCACCCAAAGTGCATTCTTTGGCTTGGGATAAATACTGATCCACTACCAGAGGCCCCATAGATTAACCAGACCTCCAAACTGACATCCTTGTTCAGGGGATCTGGATAAGTCCTATGCTGGTTTACAGAGCTATAATTCTGGGGTCCATACACTCTCCCTTGTTCAGGTTAGCTGTTTCTATGGGTTTCTCCAGCTGGTCTTGACCCATTTGCTCATCACTCCTCCCTCTCTGCAACTGGATTCTAGAGTTTAGTTCACTGTTTAGTTGTGGTTATCTGCTTTTGCTGCCATCAGTTACTGGATGAAGGCTCTAGGATGGCATATAAGGTAGTGATCAATTGCATTATCAGAGAAGGGCATTTAAGGTAACCTATGTACTATTGTTTAGATTGTTAGTTGGGGGTCAAACTTGTAGGTCTCTGAACAGTTACCTAGCGCCAGATTTCTCTTTAAATCTACAATGGCTCCCTCTTTGGAAATCAGTATGGTGGTTCCTCAGGAAAATGGAAATAAGTCTATCACAAGATCCAGCAATTCCACTCTTAGGCATATACCCAAAGGATGCATATTCATATGTCAAGAATATTTTTTAACTATATTCAAAGCAGCATTATTGTAATCCCCAGAACTTGGAAGCAACCTAGATGCCCTGCAACTGAAGAATGGATAAAGAAAATGTGGTATATTTACATAATGGATCACTACTCAGTAGAAAAAAAAATAAGATCTTGAAATTAGCAGGCAAATGTATGACTTAGAAGAAACCATCCTGAGTGAGGTAACCCTATCATAGAAAGGCAAACATGGTATGTACTGACTCATATATGGATATTAGACACAGAGCAATGGATTGACAACCTACCAGTCTATAACCCATACCTCCTGCGAAGACAGGAAACAAGGTAGATCCTAAGAGAGACACACATGGTTCCCAGGAGAAAGTGAAAGGTACAACAGCTTCTGAAAAAAATTGGGACATGGGGGAGTAAAGGGGGAGGCAGGAGAAAGAGCAGGGGAGAAGATGAGTGGGAAGAGAGCGTGAGCGTTCAGGAAGATTGATTAGGGAGAGTAATAGAGGAAAGCAAGAAAAGACAAACTTTAATGGAGGGAGCCATTATAGATTGAAAGAGAAATCTAGCACTAGGGAAATGTCCAGAGATCCATAAGGATAACCTCAGCTAAGTATTTAAGCAATAGTGGAGAGGCTATCTTATATGCCCTTCACCTATAATGAGAATTGTGACTACCTTAAATGCCACCTTAGAGCCTTCATCCAGTAGCTGAAAGAAGCAGAAACTGAGCTCCACAGCTAAACACTGAGTTGAAATCCTGGAATACAGTTGTAGAGAGGGAGAAGTGGTGAACAAAGGGTGAAGATCATGCAGGGGAAACCCGCAGAAACAGCTGACCTGAATAAGTACGAGCTCGCGGATACCAATCTGAGAGCTGGGAAACCAATATAGGACCTAACCATTTCCCCTGAACGTGGGTGTCACCTAGGAGGCCTGGGCAGTGTATAGGACCTCTGGCAGTGGAACCAGTAATTATCTCTAGTGCAGGAATGGAATTCGGGAGCATATTCCCCACGGAGAGATAAGCTCTTAGTCTAGATACATGGGGGATGGCCTAGGCCCTGCCCCAAATGACTTGACAGATTTTGATGATCCTTCATGGAAGGCCTCACCCTCCCTTGGGAGTGGATGGGTAATGGGATGGGGATCCGATGGGGTCATGGGAGGATGGGAGGGAGAGGGAACTTTGATGAGTACATAAAATATTCTAATTTATGTAAAATTTATTTGAAATAAGATTTAAAATCTGTTCAACAAGAGGGAAATCATAATTGTATTATAAACCTAACCAATTAGAAAGTTCTAGTGATGTCACAATCTTGGGATAGAACCTACAAACCACCAGTTTAAAAAGAAAAATAAAAGGAATACCATACTGCACTCTAAATATTTGTCCTTATACCCACAGATACATGTAGTCATCAACTAACATCAAGGAAGCTTCTCTCTGAAATAGATGGGGTCCATTACAGAAATCCACTGTTAACCTTTCTTCTTTAAATTCTTTTTGGTTGAATATACAAATTATGAGACCACAGGAGAGGAGGTGATATTATTTTGGAAGAAAATAACAAACAAACAAACCTAATATTCCTTTGTTTATTACTTTGCAAATAGAAAGCATTTTATAATGAGTCAGGTTCAAAAACTAGGCCAAGGCCCTGGCTTTAGGATATTAAAGTCAAAATCTGAGTAAAACATCCAATGTCCTATATCTCTTTTTTTCTGTCACTGCAGTAAGGCATGACTTCAAACTTGAGGGTTAAACAATAGAAATTAAATCACTCAGGTTTGTTGCTAGAAACCAAAATTTGGGAAAGTTTATTCACCCTTTGAAACTCTTTACGGAATCTTTCCTCATCCATTCCAAGCTCAGCTGGTGGTCTGCCATCTTTGGCATGCCTTTCCTTGCAGCTGCATCTATGTCGTTGTTGGCATGTTTTATATTTGTATTTCTGCTCATATCTATTTCCTTGATTGAGGGTTGTCCCTACTCCATGTCACTACTAATTTTGACTCTAATTCTGAAGAGAGTTACATTAAGACTTACTGAGAGTAGTGGTTGCAACAGATGCATTTGGGACCAAGGAATACAGAATTCAACTCAAGTCATTACCATAGATCTGAATCATAGTATCATAAAATATATAAATCTTGCATTTTGGTTTAACTTGTTCACTCTTTGCTGTTTATTAGAAAATAAAACAAGCATGCTTCATAGTTATGACACCTTACATTCTGAAATATATCACATTTATTAACATATTTCTAATAAGTAGATAATTAGTTTTGGTTCACACTTTTATTAGGTTTATATTGTATAAAAGCAATTTTCTCATAATTGATAATATAAGATATGTATTTACTGACTCACAGCTTATCAAGTAAAAAAATCTCTGTACGCCTGTATATTATGACTAACTTTTTTCCAAATCATTTTTATACCATCTTATGTAATACTTCTATGGCAACTTCCTATCAGCCTCAGCATATCATTTAAGATTTTAGAAAGAAATAAATGATGATCTTCTAAGGTTGCTACATAAAGAAGATACCATGTTTATGTGTAGATTATACGTAGGTTTCCTATATTCATCACTTGAACAATAATAAAACTATCAAGCAGAGCTCAAACAGGGAAATATTATCCCAGTGTTAGAGAATATTAAATTCCCCCCAAAATAAAAAGAAATGAAATAAATTACATAAGTGTCAATAATTGTGATGTTACTTTTATTCACATTGTTAGCATCCCATCATGTTAACTGTTCTGGATAATTTAGTTCCTGTCCTATAAAATAATTTTTAAACTACACATGAAAAAGTATTTAAATTTATAAATAAAAATGGCACCTCTGAATAGCTTTTAATCCTTAGGCATTTCTTAATATTTTTCATTACTTTATCTGCTGTAATACATGTGCTAAATAATAGTAAGTACAACTGACATTGCCTCAAACTTCCTATAGGCAATAATCAGTTCCTATATATGTACTTAAAGTTGCATTCTGATTGAAAGTTACTTCAAGAAATACTATTTTATAGATGAAACTATACTAATTTAATATTCCAGATATATTTACATCTTCCTAAATGCAACTTCTGTATACTTTGGTTTAGAATTCTTTAAAACCATAGGTTTCAGATCATATGATTTGTCAGATTTTAATTGTTAGCCATGATCAAGATAATAAGCCTAGTAAGAAGCAATAGAATAATTTTTCCTTCCTAGATTATATGCTAATTGGGAGAAATAGGTAATCAAAATGAAAACAATAAGCAATATAAAGTAATATAAACACAATGAATATGGAAAATAAATATTCAAGATTGGTTTTTCAATTACCAATAAATACTCAGTAGCTTCTTATAGCAAAATGCATAGAGATTTGTAGTCTCCATATTTTCTCTATAACAATATGTAAAAGAAAATGCTATTTACTAATATTGCATAAAACAATTCTCTTATTTGTAAATATTTAATTAATCCTAAAGAAAACAGGACACCGCCAGGTGTTGGTGGCGCACGCCTTTAATCCCAGCACTCTTTAATCCCAGCACTCGGGAGGCAGAGGCAGGCGGATCTCTGTGAGTTCGAGGCCAGCCTGGTCTACAGAGCGAGTTCCAGGACAGCCTCCAAAGCCACAGAGAAACCCTGTCTCGAAAAACCAAAAAAAAAAAAAAATAGGACACCAGCATTTGAAAATATACATTGCTGGCTTGTTTTGAAAACCATGTATCCCCATTTTTATGGTTACTTAATAACATGCAGAAAGAAGATTATATTCCAGTGTTTCTTAATGAATATGCATTGTGTTCTGTTGAAATGAGCATGTACTCATTTGTTCAGTGCACTAAAATATCTAGGACCTCATCAGCCAAGGGAAGTTCACTAAGTGTTTATAGTACATGGCATGAATTCTCTCCTATTAAGTGTACCTTGAATATAATTAAACGACTGTTGTTTTTCACCAATAAAAGTTCCACTCTTTGATGTTCATGCATGCTTTACCTGTATTATCTCATTCATTATTTTTTAATGATATAGAACTATTATTACCATTTCTATTAACAAAGTAAAAGATAGTCATTAAAGGTGTTCCATTCATTCAAATTGGTACATGAAAAGAAGGATCTCCAACTTAGTAATTATACACACCATAGTTTCATAGTTTCTCTTACTAACAAAGCATAAGATAGCAGATAAGGGAGCAGAGTTTATAACTATATGTAGTAGTTAGCTATTAATCAAACATTTTCTTATTTTCCCTAATATTTTTGTTTCAGTATCCTGCTGACATTTATTGTCTCAAGAATGCCAAAGTCCATCAAATGCAAGGCTTGTTCATTTTGTAATCCTTTCAATAAGTGCTTTACACATTTATTCAGTAGCTGGAGCATTTTCGTTCTCAAATAGAATCTATGTCATTATTGATTTCTTTCTCCTGTCTTAAGAGGAAATCAACTTTCCCACTTGTGTTTATTTTTAGAGGTTAATAATCAGATTGAGTGGTTAACAGGATGTTTGCTTCTTGTGGTTTCTGTGCACAGGGCTGAAGCTTCCGGCCATTCAGGGAGGCATCAGATGTTAGGGCATGCTATTCCCATTCTGAGGTTAAGAAATGAGCACACAAGTAATAAGAATATAAGTAATCTGAGAATATTTATAGCAGCTACAATGTTCAATTTTGACCTAAGACATTTCCCAGAACAGCAGCTCAATCTCACACTGAAGATTTATAAAGGTTCAGATTGGTCTCTTGCAGCCACAGATCTGTCATACATGTATTTAATTTCCTTTTGCTCTATCCTAGGCCAACAATGTCATTATCAAGTAGCTACTCATAACAGGGACAGCAAAGAATGTGAGAACTTTCACCAGCCCTAAAACTATTATCAGAGGCACACTCTTGATCCAATCATAATTCCAGGTATTTTCTTTAAATGAAGGCTTTTGTCTTCTAATCTTGTAATGGGAAAGATCTCTTAAAATTCAAACTGGAACACAATTCAAATTTAATCCTTTGAGACACAATGGACTTTGATTAATTAATAAGCCACCTAGCCGCAATCTTTTTTCTTCACTTTGACAATCAACCCAGGGATTTCTCACTTTGATTTGAATGGCTTTTCACATAAATATGCCAATTTTGTGGTTATCATTTTTTGATTTAGAATTGCCCTGTTTTATGCATTTTCCTTCTCAATGTCTCATATTCCTTCATGAGGTTTAGGAGCATTAACATGAACTTTAATTCTCAGAGTCAATACTTTCTTTGCTTTATCTAAATTATTATTTCTCATCAGTATTACTCTGTATTTGTTTTAATTAGAATAAAAAGGTATTTAATGGTGTCCCAATTTGGGGGATGATATACTTGTTTTGTTCTTTTTGACAAAGTCTTGTCCCTAGAATGACCTCAGTTCTCAAACCTCAGCTGTTTAAGTGCTAAGAATAAAAGTGTGAACCACCACACCTGAATCATAGGAAAGTTTAGAAACAATAATTTCACAAGTTTTCTAAGATAACTATACTGTATTTTTCTCTTTTCTATGTGAATGTAATATGAAGATGACAATGTATTACTCCTGTGATGATATTACTCCTATAAAATTTATGTTTCCATCACTTTGAATTGATTTATTGAAATTCTGTCTCCTAAGGAGCTACTGCTATCACCAGCTTGCAAGATGCATTCAAGAGGATCAGTGATGTGCCAGCAAGAAATAGCTCCTGAAACATCATATATGCTGGCATCCAAATCATGAACTTCTCTGGCTATAGAACACAGACAAGTGAATTCATATTATTTGCAAGCCATGTTTGCAATCCACCCAGCCTGTGCAGCTTGGCTGCAGTAGCCTGAACAGACTAAGACAGCCCCCAAC
Source organism: Mesocricetus auratus (assembly GCF_017639785.1). Classification (NCBI taxonomy): domain Eukaryota; kingdom Metazoa; phylum Chordata; class Mammalia; order Rodentia; family Cricetidae; genus Mesocricetus; species Mesocricetus auratus. The sequence continues at coordinate 39,210,904 of NW_024429190.1, forward strand.
AATTGGCAAAGAGATTTGAAAACATAATTCATGTCTACAATTGATTGACCTCAGGCTGGAGGGATTGCGTGGGTGCCCTTAACCTTTAAATTTGGCTGCAAGGTTTCCAAGGGAGAGGGACATGGAAATTGAAGGCACAGGAATGATTTGAAATGCTTTCGCTGACTTGAAGTAATATGTTGCAAATAATGCAGGCTGCTTCAGAGCTAAGAAGGCCTGGCTGAACATCAGGAAGAAAATGATGACCACACAGTTTTCTCACTTCAATAATTCAATTTTGCCAACAAGTAAATGTTTTTATTGAAAATTACCTCAAGAAGATCTGATAAGAGATCAACCAGAGTGACAGCTTGATAATTGCCTGTTGATAGAGGTGAAGAGATGAAAACTCAGTCACAGATTTTGGACTTCTGAACTAAAGAATTTTGAGAGAGTATTTCAAATTGCTAAGTTCTTTATAAATTATCACATGTCAATAGAAATCTAATGAATCATTGTTATACTGGGCTTAGTGAATTTTTGTGTCATTTCCTTTCAACGAATACTGATACTTGTTTAGTATTTATTTGGAAATTTAATTATTTAAAATAAACCAAATAAATATGAAACCATTTTCATTGTTAAACAAATTTTTATCAATAAGTCAAAAATACTTATCAGAAGGATCCATTAATAGTCTAGTATATACCTTTATTTTAAAAAACCACATGTTCCTGTTCATTTTATTCTCTAATGATTGAAGGCAGAATATACAGGATGACAAACTGACAAATGGTAATATAATAAAAGTTTTCAGCATATGTGGACTCTATTACTATGCATAATAAAAGGTAGCATGAGGTAATGTGTTTTCTGTAACCCTTTAACCAAGAGATTAAAAATGACCAGCAGGAGGCCTGGTAACAAATGGAAATTTTAAGCAATCCCTTTTGAATAAGGACTCTGTCAGAGTGATTCTTGTCCTAAGGTGTAAACCTTTGTTATTTTAGTCCTTGAGATTCTAAAGGGGCCTGTCAACAGAGTGTGAATTACTCTCTTCACACTGAGTATTTGCTCCTTCTCCAGTGTTCTTCACTTTAGTTCAAAAGAGGCTCCAGAGAAAAATGACCAACCTCAGAATTAGCTAAAAGTCAAACCAGAGCCAGACTGAATTACATTACTTTATGGAGAGATAGCAAAACTCAAAAGTGATGATAAGATTCCAGAAGGATATAGGTACCTTTTTCTAGTTTGACTCTGTTGCTGTGATAAAACACTATGACCAAAAAAAATTTTATTTTACCTTCCCTCATCAATGAGGTAAGTTGGGTCAAGAACCATGCCCAATACTTCCTGTTGGCTGACTCCCTTTCTTACTCTCTGGTAAACGTAAAACTTATGGTTAACTAGCTTTCTAATTGCACAGAATGTACTGCCTAGGGATGGCACTACTCACTGTGGCCTGAGCCCTCTTTCATCACTTATTTACCAAAACAATAACTCCAAGCCATGTATACAGGCCAATCTAAACTAGGCAATTATCAAATGGAGGGTTACCTCTTAAATGAATTTAGCCTGTGTCAAGTTGGCAAATAACATTAAATGTAACTGAGTCAGATTGGATTGTTTGCTTTTGACCAATTGTAGCAAAATTAATAACATAATAAAAAATACTGTCACTGATATAATTGTAACAGTATGTAACAAATACTGTTACAATATGTTCATGTTGTAAACATAAAATGTCAGATATGTCCCATAAAATGTCTAAAGACAGGCTACTTCATGATGCTGGGTAGATTGTTCAGTGGTTAAGAACAGTGGTTGCTCTTCCACAGGACCTAGTTTAGATTCCCAGATTCCACATGGTAGCAAACAACCATCAGCAGTAATTCCAGTTTCCAGTAACCTTGTACCCTTTCTAGCTTTTACTGTTAGGAGACATATGAGGGGTACACAGACAAACTTACAGACAAAATATCCATAAAATAAGTAAACATTTAACAGTAACAACAAAAACACTAGTTCATGCACAGTGAATTGCACTAAAAATTCAACTGTAAAGATTTTGAAGAAGGAATCATTTAGGATATTCAACAAGGAAATGGGAACTTAAAAGCTGTGATGAGGTACAAGTATGTGTAAATAGAGGACAACTTGATGAATTAGCCCAAGAACTTGTGAATGAAAATACCTGAACAGAAGCTGCATCTGGTTGTGAAGGAAAACTGAAAGGAAGAAAGGATTTTGTACCTGCAAAGAATGAATTGCTGATTAGAATATCAGTACTGTAGAGAGGTTGGAATTTTGCAGGTGAAGAGGCTAATTTCCTTATTGGGGCTACATTCTGGTCCTCCAGAATAGCCATTCTTTGCCCTGCTCTGTGTTAGAACTAACATCATCTGACAATAGATAAAAAAAAAACACCTTTTAGAGTCTATTAACTTAGCGAGACAAGTAGCCTCTACCAATGCAAAAGCTAAGAATGTAATCAGAATGGTCAAAATCATGGTATTAAAGGAGAAGTACTAAGATTTTAGTTTCCAAGTAACAGGAGATTCACAAGTTATTGGATAATGACAATATTTGAGTGGATTTTTCTGTCATCAGATACCATCTGAAGCCAATAGAAAACTTTCTTCCATCTTATTGTACCTGCCTTTCTGATGTACCAACCAATGCATTTTTAACTAGCCTTGATTTATGACTTTAAAAATTCTGAAAAGTTATAAAAAATGTGAAACTGCTTCCACGTTGTGGAATTTGTGGTACCCTAACTCTGTGTTCCCCAGGCATAACAACTCAAAATGATTTCAGAATAAACTATATCTTATTCCCTCTAAATGATTTTTTTCTCAACTATTAATTCTGAGATTTTTCCAGAAGAAAATCAGTTCCACCACTCTGGGATGAAATAAAGAAAGTTTTATTTAAAAAATTGTATACTGATCAAGATAGAATTTGGTCAGGACCACTCCCTGGAAACTTCCATCTGAGTGAACCTGAGACACTTGTTGTTGGGATTTAAAAACACAAAACTCATGGACCACAGTGTGTTCCATAAGGCTTTGTTGTTATTTTTAAGAACTACATTGCTCATTGTCTCAGAAAGTTAACTAGTCCTTGGACAGGTGGGACTTACAAGGATATCTTTGTGTTTAACCCAACGCATTTACAAAGTCATGGAGCCTGATAAAGAATATGAACTATGAATTAGAGAATAAGAGTATCTTTCAGAGTTTGGAACAGAGGTAGACCATGGAAAGAGTGGATCTTTAATCTTATGACTGGTGATGTCTTGTTAGTAGCCTCTATTACTGTCTACTACCAAGTATGTACATTTTTCCTTTGTTGAATAATCTTGTCGAACTGAGGAGTGTTGTTACTGCAGATAAAAAGTATCTGAATGTCAGTTGACATTTGGTCATGTACTATACAAATAAGTGATTTTGTTTGCCATTTTTGTTATATGGGATATTTGGAGCTCTTGTTATTATAGTGTAATGTTTACTTGTCCATGGACTTTATGTTCCACATACATTCCTGATGCCCATGGAAATTGGAAGAGTTAATTGTATCCATTGAATGTGGTGTTGGGAATTGCCAAAAACTAACATGTGGGTCATAAGCATCACACCTGAGTCTTATGCAAGAGCATCAAGGGCTCTCTGAGACCTTTCGCCACTTTGCTATTTACTCAGACCACTTTTTATGGTTTTCAAAAGTCCAATAATACCGTTTCAGCACTGGACTGAATACAGGTATTAGTAAAACAGAATGTTGGCAGTAAAGGATTCTTTATATGTTCTGGAAGGAGAGAAAACATGTAAGCCAATATTCCTAATAGAATATTGTGAAGCTCTAAGGGTGGACAGAAAGTAATTTTAGGAAAACAAACTTTATTAAGCAGAAACTTATTTAATTTAAATTGCATTCCTTTTAGAGATCCAATTTCATGATATAATTTAAAACCAATTTTTGTTAGATTCTATCCTTATATATTCTGCTTTATTTATGATGCCTGGAGGTATAAAACTCATTTATTGCTTTTATACATATACAGTAAACTATATTTTCAGAATAGTTCAAAACAGAAATAAACGTACTCTTCTATGTTCTATAAAAGCTGTAACCAATCAATTAACCTTGTTTGCTTCTATAACTCCATTTGTGGAATTTGGACAAAGTTCTCTAACGTTTAGGAAAAGTTTTTTTACCACATAGTATTTATTATACTACATTCCATTAATTTAAAAATTTTATGTTATTTCTAGTTGTTCAATTTGTGCATAACTCTCAGCATTGTTGACTGTAAACACTGTGTGTGGTTGGCTTCATTTTACTTTCCTTAAATGATATAATTATTAAATAAAACATTTTTAAAATATGGGTGGATGATTTTTCATTAATATTTACAATTATAATAAATAATATAAATGAGATTTGAGGTTTACATTCTTAAATATAAAACACATTATGTGTATGTGTGTTTATGATCTTATAACTATTACATGTAAGTCAGCAATGAATAGATATCACTATCCTATAGGAAGTCATTAACAAGGATATAATCTGAAGTATATTCTGGTGAATCACTGCTATGGAAATTGTTTTGTGTTACACATGAGTGCACCTTACACATTCACACTTGCAGTGGGAAAAAAGACTTGAACTTTTACAGAATTAGAGTATCACTTGTCTTTAACATCATCTTTCTATAGTTTAATTCCCATAAGAGGTTCTTAAGAAGAATAGCAAATAGCTTATATTTGAAGAGTAAAAGATAAATCATGGCTTGTTTCTAAAATATTTTATATGTTATAATTAGAACTACTCCTGGCTCATAACCAATATCTGACAAATATTAATAAGGGCAGGATAAATAAATGAGGCGACTAAAAGGCATTTTGTGAAACTGACAAAGTAATGGTTTGAACATAACTATTTGAAAGTCTTGTGAAACTGATTAGGTCAATGTAAAGTCATTTCTCTATCCCATCCAGGACATGCTGTCTGCTACCTGGGAGGAATGTATATACCTCTTCAACAATATATAACTGGAATGCAAATTTTATTTTTTGGGGGGCAGAGATAGCAACCATGCAGTTGTACATTGTTTGCTAGTGGAATTTAACTTTATAAGACTGAAAATACATTTAGACATACGACAAAGCAAAACTGATGGCCATGTTGGCTAAGCATCTGACTCTATCCATTAAGCATTGTGTATTCCTGGGAATATTAACACAGTTACATTTTCTTCCACATATGGGTGTTTTGAGGGTATATAAGGAAATTTATATTAAGTACCAGGAGTATTAGGGTCTCATGACTGAATATTTCATTTGCTCTTGGACCTTTTGTTAGCTTGTGATGTCAATCAATGTGCTTCTAAACTATTTTATGACAAATATTGAAAGATGGATATTAGATCATGTTATTGATAATTACAGGTAAAAGTAAAATAGGAATAACTTTAAAATTACAGAAGAAATGTTTAGAAAAGCAAAAGTTACTTGAAGATATTTTTTTTTCAATTGTGTCAAGATATGGTTTTAATTTTTGGCTAACATTTGGTAGGTTCATTTCAGTGTTTAATGGAAAACTTTTATATGAGAATTTAAGCCATGCATATAATATTATTTGTTTAAACCATCCCCTCATTCTTTCACACCATCTTAGCTAATGTTCTTATTGCTATAATGTGGCACCATGCCCAAAACAACTTGAGGAGGAAAGGGTTTATTTAGTTTTCACTTCCATATCTCATTTCATCATCAAAGGAATTGATGGCAGGGGACTCAAGTGGGGTAGGAACCCAGAGGCAGGTGTTGATGCAGAGACCACTGAGGAGTGCTGCTTCCTGACTTGCTCCTATGGCTGCTTAACCTGCTTTCTTATAGAAATCAGGGATGGTACCACACACAATGGGCTAGGACCTCCCCCATAAAACTGGAATTCAGAAAATACCCAACAGACTTGCCTACTGTTCAGTCTCATGGAAGCATTTTCTTAATTGTAGTTCCCTACTCATAGATAACTTTAGTTTGTGTTGAGTTGGCAAAAGAACACCAAATACATCCAAGTCTATTCCATCCCTCTGCTAACATTTCTCCTTAGAATTTTATGTGCTTGTTTTGAAATTTAATGACTTCACTTAATGCTATCAATATATGCATGGATGTAGGATCATCTAATTGAGCATGCTAAGACTATAAGGGGTCAAGGGCACAGTGTCACTCCACCAAGATTATGTCTGATCAGGCATTTTACATATATAGCAAATGAATAGTGAGAGAATGTGAAGCATGTAGCTTTCAAGCCAATGGGTGAGATTTTTATTTATGGAAAGCTATGGATTATAGTTTCCATTGTAGAAAAGTCTTCAGTGGAATAACAGCAAGGTAGTTGGTTTTACAGAAAAAAAGAGGAAGAAGAGGGATAAAAAGAGGGAAAAGAGAAAAAGAAATTTGGTATAGGTAGATCAGTGACTTGAGATATGCACAGATCCTAACCCATTCCAAAGATGATCAATTGGTAATACATGAGGTCAATTGTAAATGAAATATGATTAAAGAATCCATAATCCTGAAGTAACCTCAATAATATGTTAAAATGATTTACGTCCTTCTTAAGATTGACAGGGTATAAGGTATGTCTTTTGAGGAGATAAGTAGTATACACTTCAGTCTATATAATTTCACAATATCTAATATCTGGAGTATATTGAAGAACTGAGAAATAGTTAAAGTCAGAAAATATCAGCTATAATCAAGAAAATATACATGCATTAAGTTTTAATGGCCCAAGTCTTCTAGTTTTTCTAAATATTTACACTTTCTAATAGTCACTCGGTGCAAACATATATCCTCAGTTCTTTGATCTGTTACTATTTCTGTGAAATAACTAAAATCATCCAGTAGTCTATAGATCCAACTCAATAGCTGACTGTGAATTAAATCTTGCCAAAATTGTAGGGAGTGAATCCAGAAACAACGTTTCACCCAGCCAGCATTGCCAACAGAGAAGTTCTCAGAACAGGCATTGCCTAGTTAAAACTCTTATAAAGCAGAATTACTACCTAAACTTGATCTATATAAGCATGTGACATTAAATATTTTTTTCTAAATGGATGATAAATTTAGTGATGATTTGTTATGCAGGAACAGAGTAAAGTATATCAGAAATGGACACTCGAACAGTAAACATGAATGCAATATGTAAAAGTGAGGGAGGTTGAGACCATATTAGAATTTCAGCAGATTATTTGAAAACCTGACAGCCAAAAGATTCAGATAGAAAAACCATTTTATTACATTAGTTTCTTTTAAGCACTTCTCATCTGATATCGTTACGTCTTCTCTGAGGTCTGGAAGAAAATTAATTTTTCAATAGCCTCCATACTATTGCCATGTAAATTGTGATGAAAACAAATTCAAATTCATCTTCAGAAAGGCAAAATAAAGCAGTAGATATTTTTCTAGTGTTGGATGTTTATTGTCTATGTCTGATTGAAATTGGTGATGGACCTACTTCTCAATTTCTGCTATGTTTATACTTCATTATTTTAATAAGTTTAATAATGCTAACATCTGTATTTTGATGACATTTTTATTTATCAAGTGAACATAGTCTAAAATCACCTGGGAAGAGAGAATAAATAGGGAATTGTCTACATTGCTTTGACCTGTGGACATGTGTGTAGTACATTAATTAAGCTAATTGATGTGGGGGAATCAGGTCCACTGTGGGCAACACCATTCCTATGCAGGTTGTCAGAGCTGTATAAGAGCAATGGTACCAAGTGGAGTGCAAACCAACAAGAAAATAGATGTCCACATTTATTTCTTTCTGTGCTTAGAAAATTTTCAGTAGTGCCAATGCCCTTAAAAATATGTAAACATTTAACTTAAGCAATGCCACACTCCTGCTGGGGAATTTCCCACAGCTTCGCTACATCCCAGCCTTTATTATATTAATTTCTCTGCCTTACCTAACAAATCTGATAGTGAGGCTCAGCTTATCACAGAAATATATTGCTTCCTTTCTTGACTAATTTACATTGCTGTATCTTTTGTTAAATCTCCTGAAACATCTCTGTATTTTTATTGAAAAATGAAAATTGAATACAATTTTGCAAAATGTGCTTTACTCTCTTTTTATCTCTATCAATTTATCATCTATGTATCTGTCTATCTGTGGGTATATGTGTTCACGTAACAGTATTTATATGTATATTTAATGTGGCTGTCTTTACAAAGTATGTATGTATTTTTGGGTGTAGGAGGTTGTGGGTGTGCTTGTTTTGTTGGATAGCCATGAACTAGAGGAAATATGGATGTCACAAGACAACTTCCAACAATCTTCTCTTCCAATATTTTGATCCTGGTGATAATACTCAGACCATAGGAACTTGAGAAATGCCCATTTGCCTGGTGTGAGTGTTTGGCTGCTGCTTAACTTTTAAAATTATTTTTATGGAGATCCTAAAGTTCTTGACGATTAATAGTAAAGTATATTTCATATATGGGGGATTACCATAAATTTGCTAGGTTTTTTTAATTAGATGGTATCCTAGCAAAATTGATATTAACCTATAGTCAGTATTTCATACATAAAAGTAACAAAGAAAATTATTTGAAATAGTACCCATCAAGGTAAGGACTAGATGAATATGATGGTGCATGCCTACAATTATAGCAGTCGAGAAAAGGAGTTCCCAAGAATTCGGGTTCATCTTTAATTATGTAATGAATTTGATGTTCACATTTAAACAGACTCTATAAAAATGTCAAGATAAAACAAAAGAAAAAATCTTAATTATAAGAGGGAAAAGGATAAGCTGAAGAAGGAGAAGGCAACAATGATGACGATGACAATATTTAGTGGGGTGAACTGCATAACTTCTTTTTCCAATAAATTCTACATGTCTTAAATTAGACACTGTTCAGCAAGAACATGTAGAGATAGTTCCTTGTAATCAAGAAGAGCAGAAAAAAAGGCAGAGGTTGGTCCAGTCAGGACGAGGGATGTTATTAATGCAGATCAGATCTATTGACAAATGATTCCTCTACTAGCCAGAAGCTTTCCAGAAAGCATACAAAAGTGAGGACAGAAAGTTTCTTATAGGCGCTGACTACACACTTCTTTAAAACTGGATAGTATCCTGGACTGGATTATTCTTCTTTTCTTATTTTTGTATAATGGAATAAATATTTTACAAATGTTCCCCAAATTATTCCATTTCTGCTCTCTGAGTGATGGTTTTCATGATTATTGTCATTTTGTTATTCATATTTAGGATGCCCAGTTTAAACTAATTCTAGCTCAGCACTCAATTAACAATGAACTTTCAGCAACTCTGTTCATATCAACATCCAACATTATGTGCTAGGTTAAAATTGTGACTCATTCCTTAACATCATATTCACAAATGAAAACCAGCTAAAGGCAAGAAGAGAAAGCACATTGCACTTTCAATGCAAACTAAATATTTTTCACCTATAGGAAGCCATCCTATTTCTTGCTTGAGGGAATTGAATACACTGTAATATAATGCAATCTTTAGAAGCATAATGGCACAGAGTTGTCTAGGAATACAATGTGCCAATTTTGACATTGACAAATTGCACAAGAGTTGATGGAATATAAATGGGACCAACAAAACTTCCATTCCCACTGACATTTAGGTTCCTTGGAAATCAAAGTGTTTAAGTCATTTTCATGCAAGTACTTATGAATGATTCTTAAACTTTTTAAAAAAGAAACTTAAAAGCACAGACTCTTGAATGGTTTTGATACAAACTAAAAGATTTGTGCTAATAATAACCACTATGTGTGAGAGAAGTGATCTGTATAAAAGAGCAGCCCCATCCATTATTCCAAGAAACAAAAACAATTGCCAGCCAGCATTGTGAATTCCTGTTTCTCCCTTCAGGACATTTACTCTGCCTTTGAGTTTCTGAACCCTTTTTTGCTTTCCTTGTACTTTACTGGTTTCTTTACTGAATGATTATTGCTTCTTGTTTATATAAAATGGGTTTAAATTAATTCATTATTTCTTTGAGAATATAAACGATGCATTGTAAACATATTTATGTCCTTAATTCTTTGTTTACTATTCTTTGAACACTCTCATCCCTCATCACCTAAATGGGAAGTTACTTTTTTTCTATTCACATTTTTTTTGCTTTTCTGCTTCTTTTACTTAAAGCAGAAATTATTTTTAATATCCACTTGAGTTGTTTTTATACCAAACAACTAAAATCTTTCCCATACAAACTTACATCTATATTTAGACAATTCTGTCAGAAAATTCATATTGACCAATAAATGTTATAGTTTTTCCACAAAAGGCTCAATTAGGGAAAATTGTATAAAAATTTTGGAATATCAAAAAATATGAAGGTTTCAGTAACCTGGATGGGTTTTCATAAACGTTTGCAGCATCAAGAAGTAAAGAAGTCAAAAAACTATGCACAGATGAACTCTGACTTATATTGTTCTACACTCTTGAACTTGTGTCCCACTCCATTGGAGGAAACAAATATTGGTTTGTAACAGAAATCAATTTGAAGTAGATTCTCGGTTTATGATGGGATGTTGTACCTATTTCCTTTTCTTCACATTGGGACTGTGTTTGCCTTCATCTTGGACAGGCTTTGTGCCTTTTGTCAGAGTCTCTAAAAATTTAGTTGTGAATCAGCCTGTCTTTCCTAAAAGACACTGTTTCCTTATATCATCATTCCACCGCTGGCTCTTACAGTATTGTCCATCTAGATTAAATATGAATATAATCTAGGAGAAAGCTTATTTTTATAAAGTCACCAAAACAAAAAAGGCACACGATATGTGCATAGCAATGGAAATTAGAGTTCTTGACACCTGCGAATAGTATTTTCCTAGAGAAGGAAATACTAGACTTATAGAAATATAAAAGAAGCTTTTTTTTACAGAAGAAAAGGCACAACACTGTGAACATGTCAATTCTTCGTTGATAAATTTAAGGCTTCAATACTCCTAAGATCAAAACTTCCTCAAACATGTTTTTAAACTTGTCAAGAAACCTTTCAAAGTTTGTCATGAATCAAATATGTCTAAGAACCAACAGTAGATCTGGGGTATAATTGGCAAAAGCAAGATCTACTGTGTTGTTCATGTTTGAATGTTTATTTTGGAATTATAAAATATAAAAAAGACATAAAAAGACACATTGAAAAATTGGCTATACAATAATTTACCAAGAGAGGCAAATATACTCACCTAGAAAAGTACAATAGGTGCTGATCAAACAGGATGGCTGCATTTAGAATACTATAAATCTACATCCATTTATCCTGTACAAGACTAAATCGCAAGTAGATCAAGGAGTACATGATAAAACTGGATACCCTAAAAATTAAATAAGAGAAAGTGTGAAATAGGTTTTAATTCACTGCCACAGAAAATGACTATTTAAGCAGGACACTTGTAGGAAGATAAAACCTATACGGTCGTGAGATTAGCCAAACTGGAGTTTGCCTGGCCCTGTCAGAGGTCCTTATTGAGCCTAGGCAAAAATGGATGACCACGTGTTGCTGTCTGAGGGCCTACCATCAGACCCAATCAGAGGTCCTGATCCTGCCTAGTCAATGAGTGTCGACCATGAGATATCAATGGATCAGAGTGACTGGGTGCTGGTAGGGTATACAACATTTTCCCTATTTCTAAATATACGAGTCTGCTGTTTCCTTTTCACCTGACTCTTGCTGTCTGTGCTGCTGATGCTTCACCTTCTCAAACCCTCCCCAGAGGGAACTGTTAGAGGCCACCAACAGATGCTGGTAACACAGATATTAAGATAAACAAACAACAAATTGTTCCAAAATGCTAGGTAGACTGCATATGTCATTTAAGGATTTAAATGACAGAGGGCTAGTTATTACAATATACAAAGAACTGAAAAAAAACTAAACATTAAGGTTAAAAATATCTAAATTAAAAAAATGTGGTATAGAAATAAACGTTTTCAAAATATCAATCACAAATGACTTACAAACACTGAAAAAAGTTCAACATCCTTAACTGTCATGGAAATAAGATTTAAAGCTACTTTGACGTTTTGTCTTTCCCCAGTCATGTTGGCAAGGAATAATAAAACAAATGAAATACGACATATTTTATTTGATAAATGACATATGATAAATACATGATAGAAGTTCAATTTTGTACATTCATAGTGGTAATGCACATGCAGGTTCCTTAAAAGGTCACAAGGTACAGGTATACCACTCACGAGTATATAACCAAAGCACTCTTCATTTTATTACAAAGATACTTACTCATCTATGTATATTGGTGCTCTTTTATGAATGTCAAAATATTGGAAACAGCTCAGATGACCACCTGGAAAAGTGAAATTTGCAGTCGTTTGGATGGAACTTGGAAAAAAATCATCTTGAGTGAAGTAACACAGACCCAGATAGAAAGACATCACGTGTATTATTTTATAAGTGAATGTTAGCTTTTATGATTTAGATGTGCATTTCATCCAGAATATCTGCATAGGTTAAGTAGCTAGTACTGGACTAAGAGGGAGGAGATATTCCATGTAATAGGAAAAAGAAAATAGGATCATAAAGTGATAAAAGGGAATCATAACAAAAGTGTTAAAAATGGAGGTAGATGGAAAGGTAGAATGAAGAAGAAACACAGACAGGGATAATTACAATCAATGCCACTGAAAATGTCATATGGAAACCAACCATTGTAGAACATTGCTAAAATACATATCCAAATGAAGTGATTTTAAATGGAATTGCCATATAATTGGGAAGAAAATAACCTTCTTATATATTATAATCTGACAAATAAAACAAATAGTACCAAGAACAGGATACATCTTTCTTAAAATTTTGGCTAAAGAGGTCAAATGCTCCAGCCTATTATCAATGGTATGTGATACCTCCACAAAGTGATGGAAAGAACCTATTGACAAAGATACTACATATGTATGTCACTGAACATGAAGAAATTGAGCTGATGCTCAACTGGACACCTATCTCTAGTTGACTAATGTTCACAATGCTTATAGGTACTATAAATATGGTATCAAAGGAGAAGAGAAATCATCACTCTTTCTCAGCTACACATAATATGAACTATAATACTGACCTTCCTGGATATTATACTAACTTGTACAATAGAGACAAACATATTACTGAAGTAAACAAGCACCTTGAAATTGGATTTAAGTTCTGATCTATCAGATGATACCCATCACTGAGACCAAGAACCTGATATTACAAAAGTAATAGGCCTATGAGAAAACCTATTAGTATTATTTGGGGAATGAACATAACATTTAAATGACCCCTAGTGACATTTTGAGATAACCGTTGCTTATTGCATTACTCATAATAGAATCTTCTTCTTGTAGTAAATAGTATTTAAAATAGAAACCCACAGACAGAAAACACACAGAATGAAAGATCTTGCTAGTTCAGACTGAAATGGTATGTCTCTATCACATCTATACTCTAATGCTTCTGGAATCTATGAGGAAGATGAGACAGAAAGATTTTAAGAGCCAGAGTTGTTAGATGACTTCAAGAAAATATTGTGCAAACATGGTATAGCAGATGCACAGATAAGCTCACAGAAACTATGACATTATGCACAAATATGCATGCACTCAGAAAAAACAAAGTTAAGCATATTGAAGAACGAGCGGACACAAATTCTGACACTAGCCAAGAAACTATTAACATGTCATAGCTGTGGAGGGAAAGCAGGTCAGTTTTCTCCAGTGGAGTGACACTTGATATGTATCATTGACACACCTTGGAAAACCTTCTGTTCAGGAGTATTTGCCAGAAAAAACCCAAACTCTGTGGTTTGCTTTATTTCATTTTTGTTCTATTTTTTAAGAGCAAAGAGTATAAAGTTGAATGGAGTGGCAGCTGGTAAATCTTAGCAGAGTTAGAAGAGATGAAAGAATATGATCAAATATATTGTATAAAATATTCGGAAAAAACATGCAAAATTAAGACGACCCAAAGTCTTCTAAATAAAAGTATACCCTCTGACAAATTGATTCATAGATATTTAGTTATTATTGCTTCTCTCTATATAGATAAGAATATTCACAATAGCAAAGTTTCTACTAAATTCTAGATATCAATTTTTATCTCAGAACATGCATCAGAAGTAGTATGTCCTAGTTCAGCAACTCTTTTCACTATACAATTTTTTCTCCGATGTTCCCTATCAGAGATAATATCACTACAATCCTTCAAGTTGTCAAAATCTTAAAATATTTTTGATGTTTGACAAATATAGTTTGTCTATGTTGGCACAATATTTTTCTCTTTAACATATTATTTATATATCCACAAATGAGAATTCTACCTAAGTATAAAACTCAAATCATGAGATGGTCAAATATTTGTGATTGACAGTAGAGGTAAACTCTTTTGATTCTGTTTAAAATTGTTTACAAAAATGTCAGTTGCAGATTTAAAACTGTCCACAGAAGTTGATGGAATTACTAAGATATTTTTCCAATGCAAATTTCCCTGGTAATTTTGGAATTGATGATATCTTGTCTTTGCCACCTTCTTTGAATGAATTTCTTCAAAATATCGGATTGCATTCAACTGGTTTTAAGACAATTGCTTGAAGAAAATTAGTTCATTCAAAACCCATTGTCTTGTTTTGAAGCGTTCAGTATATTTATTTTTCTGCCTTCAATACAATTATTGCATGAAGATATTTTAATGCTGGCAATCTAACGCTTGTGTAGTAAGCACTGTTTGGGGTTTGTTTTTAATAAAATCTGGTTTTAAAAGTAAAATAAAATAATCCTTAAGATTTTTGAGGAACACTATTTTGATGTATTGACATGGTAGATTATATGCCCTTTTAATTCTGAAGTAACACTAACAATTGTAGGAAAAGCCCAGGAGGCCTACACCATACCCAAAACACCCACATGCAAGTAATGAATGACGACAGTGAGAACAATAGTCTTCACCAGAGATGAGAACACTGATGTTACAGAATTTCAAATATCAGCCCTGAAAAAATATTTAAAAGTAACAGCATACACACTGAGAAGGATTTATGTATGTATGTATGCATGTACATGTGCTTTTTAATCATAAAATATTTTTTTGTTAATTTACCCTAAATCTCAGCTAGACTCACTCCATGTACTTCTTTTCTGGTGATCTTGATCTTGTGAAATGCCCCATTTTCTTATGTCCTCAGTCTGTAACTCCTACTATATTATGATTTCTTCACCAAAAATCTCAGAAATATTCAGATTTAATGTTTTATTTAGATATTTATTGTCTTTTGCAACAATGAAGGCCTATCCATAAAAATCAATAAGTAGCCTACAACAAGAATTTATACCATGTTGTTCAATTTTGCATGTTAAGAGTACAAAAATATTCTTGGATGATGTTACTATGCAACAAATGCATTGAATATTTTTTAATGTTTGCCAATTGACTGTTCAATTGTAAATTTCATCATTATAAAATTGTGGACCCAGATCCAGTCTATAAATCTTAAAACATTATATTTAAGTTTCCCAATAATGATACAATAAGCTTTAAATTAATAACATGCATAAGGGATGCATAAGGTTGACCCCAACTAACAATCTAAGCAATAGTGGAGAAGCTACCTTAAATGCCCTTCCCCTGTAACAAGGTTAATGACTACCTTAAATGCTATCCTAGAGCCTTCATCTGGTAGCTGATGGAAGCAGAAGCAGAGACCCACATCCCTGAACTCCATTCTTGGAATCCAGCTATAGAAAAGGAAGAGTGATGAGCAAAGGGGTCAAGACCACACTGGAGAAACCCACAGAAACAGTTGACTTTGGCAAGTGGAAGATCATGGACCCCAGTATGACAGCTGGGGAACTAGAATAGGACCAATTCAGGCCCCGTGAATATGGGTGGCAGTTGGGAGACCTGGGCAATCTATGTGACCTCTGGCAGTGGAACCAGTATTTATCCCTATTTCAAAAATTAGTTTTAGGAGCCCATTCCCTATGGAGGGTTACTCTGTGAGCCTCAATACGCCCTGACCCAAATGCTGTAAGAGTCTTTGATTATATATACCTCATGGGAGACTTCATCCTCCCTGAGGAGTCGATGGGGGTTGAAATGGGGCATTGTTGGGGGGTATATGAGGATGGAAAGGACAGGCAATTAGGATCGGTATGTAAAATAAGATTGTTTTAAATTTAATTAAAATTAAAAAAAAATTCAAGCCGGGCAGTCGTGGCGCACGCCTTTAATCCCAGCACTCGGGAGGCAGAGGCAGGAGGATCTCCGTGAGTTCGAGGCTGGGCTGGACCAATAGCCTCCAAAACAATACAGAGAAACCCTGTCTCGTAAAAACAAACAAAAATAATTTTAAAAAATTCAAAGACAGACACACATATTAAAATTAAGTAACCCATCCTCCAGGAACCAAGAGATCAAGGAGAAAATTAGGGATACATTTGCATCTTTTATAAAGTAAAAATAAATATGAAGTTTAGCTAATACAGGAAACTGTTTACAGAACCATGTTTGAAAGAAAACATAGTAAAAATGATGTGTAAAAAGTACTCAGTAGATGGAAGCAGAGGCAGTGTTCCACATCCAATCTTTGTGCTGAGATCCCCGACTTCAGTTCAAGAGAGGGAGGAGAGATCAAAGGAGCAAAACGAGGTCAATATTATGATGAGGAAAACCTCAGAGACAACAGGGCCGAGGTAAAGGGAGCTAATGACAGGTGGGGTACCTGAACTAGCCGGAACTAGGCCCTATGAATGTGGGCAACGTGATGTGCCTTGATCTGTTTTTGTTTTTGTTTTTGTTTTGTTTTTTTCCTGGGGCAGGTACCTGGCCTGGGTACAAGGACCTATCCTGAGTACATGAACTGGCTTTTTGTAGCACAATATGTATTGTGGGCTAACTTGCCCAGCCTGATTCAGGAGCCAGGGACTTTATCTTGCCTCAACTTTGTATCATAGACTTTGGGGACACCCCAAGAGAGACTTTAATCACCTCTGAGGAGCAAATGATTGGTGGGATGGGGGAGCTGGGGAGGAGGAAGGGAGGGATAACTGGGGTTGGAATGAAAACATAATAAAAGTAGTAGTTAATTGTTTATTGTTTTTAAGCTTGTTTTTTTTTTAAACAAAACCGTTGTGTATATGTCTTCCTGGGCCAACACAATCTCACATCAATTCATCTTCAAGAGAATAATGACGTCATACCACAGGAATGAGTGAAGTCAAGTATTGCTCAATAAGGTGAGTTTCTTGTTTTGTTGGTTTTTTTTTTTTTTTTTTTGGTTTTACGAGACAGGGTTTCTCTGCATTGTTTTGGAGGATGTCGGTCCAGCCTGGCCTCGAACTCACAGAAATCTGCCTGCCTCTGCCTCCTGAGTGCTGGGATTAAAGGCCTGTGCCACCACCTCCCGGCTTGTTGGTGTTATTTACTGACGCGTAATTGAAACAATATTCAAAGGAGAGTGGATGTCTAAAAAGTAGCTATGACACAGAAATGTAGACCACAAGTAGAATGATGACTTATGATAGCTGTGACGCTAGAGTTCTTATTGTAGTCTGTAGGAATGTCGTCCTAGTCAGATTTCATGAGTTTTGTAGGAATTTTTTTAATGCTTTTATATCCTTGTGCACAGGTCTCTTGAATCATCCCACTTCCTGAGCTTTGTAAGTTTCATTTACACCCTATGTCTTAAAAGATGAATTTCTCCTTCCAGAAGGGAGTTTTTGAAATCAGAAGAAATAGCTTGGCAACAAGATTATATATAACTAAAAATTGAGATTTTTAAAGAATAATAATCTGATGTGATGAATGCAAAATCAAAGACTACATTGTGACAATCACAGAAAGAGACAACTGATGGGCAAAGGAGTCAAGAGTGGGCTGGTTTAACCCACAGAAACAGTTGACCTGATCTAGGGGAGCTCTTCGACTCCATGTTGATGGCTGTGTGGAAAGCATGGGACTGACCAAGACCCCCTGAATGTGGGTGTCAGTAAGGAGGCCTAGGTAATCTGTGGGGCCTTGGGTAGCATTTATCCCTGGCTTACAAACAGACTTTGAGTGCCCATGACACAATATGGGAGGCTTTCTCAGTTGGGACTCTTGGGGGAGGGCCTAGGCCTGCCCTGAATGAAATGACAGTTACTGGAGATCCACCATGGAGGGTCTCACCCTCCCTGAGGATCAGAATGGAGATTGGGTGGGGGACTAGGGGACCTGGTGGGGAGGGTTGGGGAAGAGGGGAGGGAGAGGGAGCTGGGATTGACATGTGAAACAAGATTGTTTCTATCCTAAATAAAAAAAATTAAAAAAGAACTATACATTGCAAACAAGGTAAGTCAGAATGTACTGAAAGAATTCACACATGAAAATATTTTATAAACATTTCTGCATTAACATTTAAGCTTGCACCAAGTGCCTATACAGATGGTTACATGATCATTCTTTTTTTCATAAAATATGTAAATTAGTTAAATGTGAGCTTTATTTTCTCTTTATCTCAGTGAGTATAGTAATTGTCATACAAACCTTCATAAATATCTTGCAATGTAAGATGGGTGTATCTATAGCACAACTCTGATAGTAATCTATTAATAATTAATTTTCTCCACACCTCTGGGTGTGACATAAGCTTTTAATATATGTTCTAGTTCACTCTCTGTGGTGTGTTTTGCACTAAATCCATGACGCAGAGTAATAGACCTGAGAGGATAAAATAGTGTGTTCATTTGTTGAATAGTTCAAGTAAGGAATTATTGAACCATTTTTCTTTTTAAGACTGGGATGGATTTGGTTCACACAGTTCTACATTTTTATTTTAACAAGTAAGACTTGCCTCCTATTTGAAAGTCTCTCTCTCTCTCTTTTTCCATATGTGTGTATTTGTGTTAGTGTGTGTGTGTGTGTGTGTGTAATTTATGAGAATGCCCAAGGGGAGAGGTATTAATTTTATTTAGGGAAAAAGTACATGAAACAATTTACATTTCTTTAGCAAATATCTAATCCTATGAGAATCATTACAACTGTTCATGTCTTGCTGAAAACCCATATTTTTCATTAATCCTTCCTTCTATGAGGACCTATTTCACATCAATTTCCATACCTAATGGAGCTGTGAAATTACTTCCCATCATGCCTTAGTCCTTAGAGGGGAGAATTATAGAGAGTTAGTAGCTATTTATCTTTTTTAGGATCAGGTAAAAATAATGTTTGTTTCTATTCTTTGGGCTGATTAGTCTCCTATTCCTCATGTGTCTTTTTTTTGTTCCAAATCTGCTTTTTTAAAATACTGCTTTTAACCCTTTATAGCCCCATGTTATAAAGAACAGTAAGCTACAAGAAAAGTGTTTGGTGTTATCAATCATTAATTAATTTTTGATAAAGAAAAATAATGAGAGTTTATAAAGGAAACTCTATATCAGGATTACATGGTGGGCTTTGAAGTAGAATGTAGGAAACCAAAATCAGAATATCAAAAGAAACAAAAATAAAGAATATTGTACCACAGTTGGCAAGGCAGGAAGTGAAGAAATATTGTGTTAGATTTCTCGGGCTGAAGTTAAGATAAAAAGAAAATTCCAAGAAACATTTTAAGGTCATTTAAATTCTATACATACTGTGTCAGCTGGCAGGAGACTTATTCCAGTTCAAGTCAAAGAAAATCCCATCATTGAAGGAAGGAAAGTTGTCATGATATCCTGGCACCTTTAGCTGAGGAGCTATTGATAATACTTATCTGTTGAGAGAGGAGTAGTTTAATTTCCTTAAGGGTGTGGACCCTGATAAATAGAACATGTATCAGTGGACAGCCACACACCTCCAAGTGTACATTCAACATTAGCTGGACATGATAGACTTAAAAACAAATGAAAACACCATGTTGGGTGGTCATAGAATCAGGAGCATTTTTTGTAGGAGTTGGGAAAGAAGATTATTACAGGATTTTTGCCTGGGTCCTGTTACCACTTTAGCCCCCAAAATAACACACAGAGACTCTATTTGTTACAATGCTGTTGGCCAATGTTTATCATTGGCTAGTTCTGTTTTAAGTATTAACCCATACCTACTAACATATATTTCTCTAAGGTCTTATCTTACTGAGAATGCCAGGCTCGTGTGTCCTCTCCTCCTGGGATCACAAGGTGATTTCCCACTCTTGACTACATTTTCCAGAATCCTCCTCGATTCCTAGTCCCACCTATCTTGCTTCCCTATTGGCCAACAGTGCTTTATTTATCAGCAAATAAGACAAGTATGTGTAAAGAAAGACTTTCCCCATCAGAACATGAATATTATCAAATTACAATTTGTGCGTTTCTCAAAGAATTAATAGGACTATGTATAAAAGTTCTTATAAAGTCAGAATTTTCTTTATGTTTCTCTAAATCTATAAAAATTCTGCCCATTTTTATAGCATTTTAAGAAACTTGTTCCAATTGTTCACACAAAATTCAATAATTTTCAAAGAATTTTTCTTAAAAGGATCTCTTTATGATATGCTTATCCTTTTTGTAGTTTGCTTATTCATTTGAAAATGTTTTTTATTTCGAGGCCAGCCTGGTCTACAAAGTGAGTTCCAGGACAGCCTCCAAAGCCACAGAGAAACCCTGTCTCGAAAAACCAAAAAAAAATGTTTTTTATTAGGCAATAAATAATATATATATATGTATATATATATATATATTAGGATCAAATTACCAACTTACACATGATAATCAACTTTGCAGGAAGAAATTCTACAGGTTAACTTATAGATGATTTGGGGATATTTTGAACTTTGGGTTAACTTGACATTCCTAGGAAATAAATCAGATTATACATGAATGCTATATTAAATCTCCCAAGAATTTTGGCCTATACATGAAGTCAAACATAGAAACTTTCACTTGAAAGGAACAATCAATTAGTTGTCTAATTGAGTTTGAGCTGGAATAAAGAGAGAAAAGGGAAACCTGAGAGCAATTAAATAAATAGCCTATAGATAGCCAAGATACTATCGGAACCTGCTCTAGAATGGTTTATTTTAAAAACTGGAGGAAACCTATGAGCTAGATGCAAATCTACCTTTACACTACCTGCAGGAATGACTTGGAAATTTACAGGAAAGAAAAAGATCCAGTATTCCAGGAATTTGTTATCCACTAAACCAACTTACGAATGTAATACTTAAAAATATTTTTCTAGCTCAATTACAATTTTCCTTCCCTCCCTTCTCTGTACCATTTCCCTACTGCTAAACTTAGCTATTTCCCCCATTCTCTCCTCCTCATTTCTCTTCAGAAAACATATATTAACCAGCAAAAGCATATGAAGTTGATACGTAGTTTTCATATATTATTCTTCTATTTAACTTTGAAATTTTAATATTTAGTTCAAGTGGCAAACGCCTCTACCACCATTAATTTCAAAATTCTTAAATGGGCTCAAAGGTTACATTGTCTTAATTCTCACTTGTCTTCTGCTGATGTTGTGAGAGTTTATCTCTGTTTTGGGAAAGTAACTAAAGATATGGAAAGAAACAACCACATGCTGGGATAAAATTTCCCTTTTCAGATAATTAACTGATAATTGAATTCCTAAATTTCTGTGTTGATGAAACAGACACAAACATTTTTATTTTAGGTTAACCTATAACTTGCCACTCTAACTTGAAAATAATTAGAAGAGATTTATCTTCAGGAAATAGACGAGTCATATTTTATAAGAAATGTTATTAATAATATCCTGCTTTTAAGGTAATTCCAGTGTTATTTTCATTGAATCAATGAATAAAACACAGTAAAAAATAATGTTACTTATCTGTCAAAGTGAGTGAAGTACACTTAAATGTAATAATGAGAAATATCCCAATTAAATAATGGCCGAAGGAATGCCATCCATTATTGAAAAGAAAACAAACATCTGATGAATATGTGAAAATATGTTTCTTAGAGTTTTAGCAAAATCTGTGACAAAATACTCCAGATAATCAGAATCTGTGAAAGGAACAGGGTTATTTTTGTTTGGTTTTGGTTCATATTTGCCAGTTTCAGTCCATGTTTCTTTGGTTGTTTGGCAGCCATGCACTTAGACGTTTTACAGTAGAACATCACATAAGAAGTATGGTCAGAGAAGAAAGAGAAATGGCTAAGGAAACCCTAGATTTCATAAGTGTATAAACTAACTTATAACTTTCACCAGATCATACAACCACAACATTCTATTGCACCTCACTGACACACAGGATAAATATAAAACTTTTAATATATGAGTCTTTGGAGAGCATACCTCAGCACCTAACTGTTAAGATGCTCAAAATTGTCACCATGGAAGTACAAAATAAAACAATGAAATAAATAAAGCACCAGTAATTGTATGCTAAGTCCAACAGCAAATACTACTCTCTCCTGTGCTAGCATCAACCAGAAGTGATCACTCTCAATATTAAAAACCACCAAGACATCCTTGGATGGGATAAGTAAAAACAACAACAAAGACTTTTGGAATATACACAATAATAACTTTTCCTAATAAAACAATTAATTACCTACAATCCACAAAATTGGAAGTGACATTAATTGCATATGGCCAAGTGAAAAAAAAAATCAAATCTGAAAAGTGCTGACCTCTGACTCTAGAGCTTCATGGTATTCTGGACATGTTGAATTGTGAACAGAAAAGAGTTAGTGTTTAGTAGAATTTCTATAGTGAAAACAAAAGAGATGAATGGGTGGAGTAAGGTGAACTTGTAGGTCAATGAAGTAATTTTGTATGACTCTGTAATGACTACATCATTATACACATAAATAAAGACAATAAATGTACAACACAGAGACTGGAAAACTAAATTATCAATGAAATGTAGTTGACAATCACATATTAGTATTTTTCTCATTAGTCAACATTAGGTCTACATTGTGCCACGATGATAATAGGGAAAACTACCAAGACAGGGGTGATAAGATATGTGTGTGTACTCTATACTTCACAGTCAGAGTTTCTATAAACATTTAACAAAATGTTTTTAATTAACAAAAAAATTACAAAACTCATGTCTTTCCCTTAGAAATTAGTATGCCTTTTTTCTAGTGATGCTTCAAATTGTAATAATTTTAATCCACAAAAAATATTAGGATCTGAATATATCAGTGGTTTAAAATGGTTATTAGGTTAAAAGAATAAAATAAAGTAAAATACTACTCAGGAGGTTGGTAGCCACCCACAGGCCAGCCTGGAACCTCAAGGCCTGGGCTTCTGGGAAGACATCCACTCTGCTCAGGAGGATGAGTCTCATTAAGATGAGCAGATATGTGATGGAGAGATGGGAGAGAAAGAGAAGTGGGAAGAGACAGACAGAGCTGAAGATGTGGGGGCAGTGAGGAACAGGCTGATGTGGACAGCTGCTTGCCACCTCGGGCCATGGTGACTAATGATCCCAGGCTGCTGCCAAGGACCATGTATAGTTCTATGGTTCTACAAGAGCCAGCGTCTGTGTTCACATCCATTTCCCATGGTGCCACCAAACTCTACAAGGTTGCCAAGTGTCTGGGTTGTCGTGTGTCCAGGAAGGTGTTAAAGGGCCATGCTACTGCTTGTGTCTTGCTGCACTCAGTGACATGTGCTACCACTCGGGGCCATGTGTACTCTGGACAAGGCTGCTTCTGAGGGGCCATGTCAGGTTTCTCTGCCCGATGGAAGCCAGAGTCTGAGTCAACATCTGTGGCCCCTGCTGCAACTGAGAGCTGTGTGGTTGCCTGGGTTCTGATCAGCCACCTAGAACTATCTTAGCACCCAAGGGCCATGCTGCAGCTGAGGTCATATGGATTTGTGTGGAAGCTGCTACTGCTCAGTGTCTTGGTAAACTATGGCCCAGGACCTACTACACCCTGTATCCGTGTTGATGGCCCTGGTTCCTGTTGCCATTGAGGACCATTTGGATTCCCAGGGTTTGAGGACATATTAATGTCCAAGAGTCACACTAAAGCTCAGGCTGTGCCAATCTAAGTGGCCTACAATGCCTGTGGCAATGATGTCATCCCAACACAGATGCTTCTGTAGACCATATTTGGGTCTGTGATCCAGCTTCAATGGTGTTTTGTGTTGATTTCTGTGGCCTGTGTCAATCACAGAACCATACAAACCATGTCGTGATGAAATCAGAGGAACATGCTGAGCAAGTCTGTCCTTGATGGCCCTGGGAAAGCTGGTCCTGGCCCTCAATGAACACTGTGTCAAGAGAGCTGAGCTCAACCACAACAGGAGAGCTGTCATGACCCACTGACCACCAACCTTCCCTTTTGAGACACATGGCCGCACCCCTCACCATCATATAAGAAAAGCTGACTCTGATGGCATGAGCAAGCATAGGAGACATGGCTCTCTCACTTCACCTGAGTGGGGCAACCCCAGTGACCTGAATGATAAGCTCAGCTACCATCTAGGTTCACCTCTGGACATTGGAATGGCCCACCGTAACAGCAATCCATCTAAGACCTGCTTAAGCTCATGAAGCAACTAGTCCTGTGGAATGATACCAGCAGGATCTCCATGATTTGGGAGGGACTTGGGATATCCCAGAGGAGTTTCAGTGAGGATTCCACAGAACATGTTACAGCAAAAAACCAGAGGTCTTGAACCAGATCAGTGATTCATTGAAATGAACATTTACTAGAAAAGCTGATTGAACAAAGTGTGTAACTCTATGTGATACACTCACTGCTGCTCCCAATGTCACCAATAGTTGTGGAGAGGTGTTGGAGAGACAGGAAAGACGAACAAATAAAGAGGATTTCTTTGTTTGTTTGCTTGCTTTTTTGCTTAGTTTTGGTTATATTTTTTAATATAAGCAGTTTATTAAATTTTTTAGTTTGGGGGGCACTGCAAGGGTAAGAGGAGGGAATGGGAGGACTGGTAGGTGAGTGGGGTTAGCATGTATTATGTGAAATTCCCAAAGAATCAGTAAAGAAATTGTGATAAATTAAAACAAGCTTTTATTAGTAATTAAGTTGAGCACACTTGACTCATCTTGGATGTTGTGTATGTGCAAATGGGAAGGACCTTTGAGTTATAGTCAATCCAGTTGACCTGTCATGGAGAATATCAGATTTTTATAAATACGGATATATAAAATATTGAAACTGATGAAAAAGGTAAATAAAATTTGTAATGCATAAAATACATATGTAAAATATAATATATAAATGTTATTATGAAATTGTATATTGCTATAAGTTTAAATCTAAAATATCAAAATCTATATCACATTCCAGTCAGAAGTAATATGTATAGATATCTATAAATATATGTGCATGTAATATGTACTCTTAAATGCTGAAAACAATTCTGTAAATATACACATGCCATTTCATATTTAATTATTACCATTGTTAGGCTTTCTTTTTAATAGTTTCATAATCTTAATGTGAGATCCTCGGCTTCTGCCTCAGTTATTATAGATTTTGTAATTGGATTTATGCAATGCAGCTGTTCCCTATGACCAGATGGAAATCTTGTGGAGTCTCCAGTAATTTACTCAATATAGATATTACTAACATCCCCATACTTTCCTGCATAATCTGTAATTCAACTCTTCTCCATATTTCAGTTTTCCAACAATATTCTTTGGAGTAACTGAGGTCAACATTATAAACTGATGAAACAACAAGTAAATTCTATTGCAACTATTCATTAACCTTAATTGCCCGAATTAAGGCATTGTTTTCTGATAATTTGCAAAAATGTCTTTTAACTTCTAATTTTGACAAGATCTTGAATAAAACCCTTTATTATACTGAGCTTTAAACATCAGCGTGCTCTCATGTATTTAGCCTTATAAACTGTCCGTAAACTCTATGTTTTATTGATTGTAATATGTCAAGAAGTTCTTGTTGGCCTATCATGATTACAGTAACACAATTGCATACTTATTTTAAATTAAGCATTCACTGAAAATTGTTTAAATGATAACTGTGAACAACATGTATGTGTAACCTCATAGGTTTAGAGGAAAAATAATATATGCAAAGAACATTGTATCGCCCTGCCAGAATCCTGCTATAAAAGAGTATATTCACAAACATTTTGTTGTATAAATTGTAATTATTACCAAAATGCAATTAATTGCCTTAGTGTGATTTATAGCAAGGCATTTCTCATCCTGTTTGATAGAAGTCCAGGGCTTTCCACAATCTCCAGAATACTATTTGATCACAGCCACCATCACTCAAACCTGACACATATTGATATTCATGTATCAAGAACTTTTAGTTCTCACATATTGACGAATTATTTCTAACTTTAACAGGATTCTGTGAAGGAAAGCAGTATCTTAGATGTCTATGACAAAAATATTATTATGGCAGAGGTGGATCAGTAACATTTTCTCTGAAACAATTCCTTCTTGCCTAAGCCAAGAGAAAAATAACAATCTAAAGGCAGAAAAAACATCCTCTCATTGGGTCTCTCTAATATTGCACATTGTTCCCGTGGGGGTTCAAAGAATAACAGAGTAATTCTAGAATTCACTGAGGCAGCAAAACAATACAAAACCAAACAAAAGTTATATTACTGGTCATTTTCTGGGCAAATAACATTAATTTCAGGAAAAAAGGTGCAAATAATTTCGAGTCATTTTTATCTATACTTTTGATGGACCAACTCTATTTAAAAAGCTGATTCTTTTTGCTGTGAATTAGTCAGACATTGACACTTGGTTTTAAGAAATAAGGGCAGGGGAGGAGGGGAGCAAGAGGGATCTGGGATTGACATGTGAAACAACATTGTTTCTAACCTAAATAAAAAAAGTTAAAAAAGAGAAATATCCAGAAGTTATACTTGCTAGTTGCTCTCCATGCACTGAGTATCTTCTAGAGAGCTGTGGAAGGTATACCACCTTCATCCTGTAGCTATGAGAATTGATATTTACTTCAAGTAAGAAAAATGTATGTACTAGTTTATTCTTTCTCTTTCATACATTTATATAAATGTTCATTCATGCCCACAGTCAATTTATCTATTGCTATGATTTTTAAAATATTTGTTTGTGTACGAGTGTTATTATTTGAATATATGTATGTACACAATGTTAGTGCCTCATACCCAAGTAAGTCAGAAGAGGGAAACTGGTCCTTATCTGGTGTTGTGGGTGGTTTTGCACTGTCATGTGGATTCTGTTTACAGCAACTTTGTGAAAGCGAGTATTGCTATTACATACTATGCCATTTCTTCAGTCAGTATCATCAGTCTCTCCAATGTTTAGTTGATATCAATAAGATACATACTTTGCAAAAATCATTGATTTAAACTTTGGAATTCTATACAACAATATAGAAGGTAACAAAATCATGTTTACCTTCTGCTAAATCATAAAGTGCATGTATGTGAATGGCTAATATTAAATACAAATAGTCCCAGTACTTGGGAGGCAGAGGCAGGCAGGTCTCTGTGATTTTGTGATCAAAGGGGTCTACAAGAGCTAGCTCCAGTATAGTCTCCAATGTCACTAAGAATCCCTGTCTCAAAAAGTCAAATAAATTAATAAATGAATACAAATAGAATTTCCCTAATAATTAAAATCATTATGCTCATTTCCAAAAATTATTATTTTCAAAGTATATTTGAAGAAATAGAATTTGTAGTCTTCATTTAATTTCACAGAAATTTCCCTTATAAAATGAAAAATACGAGGCCCCAAACTCCAAGCCAGGTGAGCTTGGGTCTTCAGGGAGACACTCCCCATCCTCCTCCCAACACCCATCCCTCCATCTTCCTGGGCTGCTCCTGAGATCCAGAAGACCCGCCCACACAGGAAAGACATCAGCCCTTCCAGGCCCCAAACTCCAGTGATGCCAGCCAGGCCTCAAACTCCTGCAATCCCAGCTTCAGCTTCAGAAAGGAAGGAGACCAGTGGAGACAGAAAGACCCCACCAGTACCTGCTGAAAGAAGAGATGGGAAGAAGACAGAATAAGAGCTGACTCAGCAATCAAAAGACCAACATGACTCCACCAGAATCAAGGGAACCAATGCCAGGAAGACCTGAAAAGCACTACATAGATGAAGCAGAGGAGACAGACGTTAAAAATCACTTTATGAAGATGATAGAAACCCTCAAAGAAGAAACGAGGAAATCACTTAAAGAAATAGAAGAAAAAAGAAACAAAAAAATCCATGAAATGGGGGAAAAATTTAAGAAATAAACAAATCTCTCAAAGAAACTAAAGAGCCATCCTTTTTCTGCATACAAGAAACACATCTCAACATCAAAGACAGATGTTATCTCCGAGAAAAGGATTGGGAAAACATTTTCCAATCAAACGGGCCCAAGACCCAAGAAACAAGCGGGTGTAGCAATCCTAATATCTAACAGACCAGACTTCAAATTAAAATCAATCAAAAGAGATGAACAAGGACACTTCATATTCATGAAAGGAAAGGTACATCAAGATGAAGTCTCAATTTTAAACATCTACAGCCCAAATACAAAGGCACCTACATTTGTGAAAGAAACATAAAATCTCACACACTAATAGAAGGAGACTTCAACACTCCACTCTCACTGCTAGACAGTACCTCCAGACAGAAACCTAACAAAGAAACAAAAGAACTAATAAAAGTTATGACCCAACTGGGTTTAACAGACATCTATAGAACATTCCACCCAAACACAAAAGGATATACCTTCTTCTCAGCACCACATGGAACCTTCTCTGAAATTGACCATATAATAGGAAACAGCAAATCTCGACAGATACAAAAAAAATTGGAATAATCCCCTGTATCTTATCAGACCACCATGCATTAAAATTCGAATTCAACAATAACACAAATCACAGAAACCCTACAAAATCATGGAAATTGAACAATGCTCAATTGCACCATCCCTTGGTAAAAGAAGAAAAGAAAAAAGAAATCAAAGACTTCCTAGAATTCAATGAGAATGAAGACACAGCATACGCAAACCTAAGGGACACTTTCTAAGCAGTGCTGAGAGGAAAGTTCATAGCAGTAAGTGCCCACATGAAGAAACTGGAGAACAGTCATACTAGAGAATTAATAGCACAGCTAAATGTTCTTGAACAAAAAAAGCAAACTCACACAGGAGGAGCATACACCAGGAAATAATCAAAGTGAGGGCAGAAATCAATTAAGTAGAAACCAGGAAAACATTGAGAAGGATCAATAAAACAAAGAGTTGATTCTTTGAGAAAATGAACAAAACAGACAAACCTCTGTCCAAACTAACCAAAAGACAGAGAGAGAGCATGCTAATTAAGAAAATCAGAAGTGAAAAAGGGGACATAACAATGGACTGTGAGGAAATCCAGAGAATCATCAGTGCATATTTTGAAAATCTGTACTCCACAAAATTTGAAAATTTAAAGGAAATGGACAATTTCCTGGATAGATATCACTTGCCAAAACTAAATCAAGAGCAGATAAACAATCTAAACAGACCTATATAACCTAATGAAATAGAAGCAGTCATCAAAAGTCTCCCAAAAATAAAAAAGCCCTGGCCCAGATGGCTTCAGTGCAGAATTCTAACAGATATTCAAAGAAGAGCTAATTCCAATACTCCTTAAAGTATTCCACACAATGAAGCAGGAGGCTCACTGCCAAACACCTTTTACGAGGCTACAATTACCTTGGTACCCAATCCACACAAAGACACAACTAAGAAAGAGAACTATAGACCAATTTCCCTCATGAACATCGGTGCAAAAATATTCAACAAAATACTAGCAAACCAGATTCAAGAACACATCAGAAAAGTCTTCCACCATGATCAAGTAGGCTTCATCCCAGGAATGCAGGGATGGTTTAACATTAAAAAAATCTATCAATGTAATCCACCATGAAAACAAACTGCAAAGGAAAAACCACATGATCATCTCACTAGATGCTGAAAAAGCCTTTGACAAAATCCAGCACCCCTCATCATAAAGGTCCTAGAGAGATCAGGGAAAACAGGAACATACCTGAATATAATAAAAGCAATAAATAGTAAACCAACTGCTAACATCAAACTAAATTGAGAGAAACTCAACACAATTCTTCTAAAATCAGGAACAAGACAAGGCTGTCCACTCTCTCCATATATCTTCAATATTGTACTTGAAGTTCTAGCTACAGCAATAAGACAACAAACAGAGATAAGGAGATACAAATAGGAAAAGAAGAAGTCAATCTTTCACTATTTGCATATGATACGATAGTTTACATAAGTGACCCTAAAAACTTCACAAGGGAACTCCTAGAGCTGATAAACACCTTCAGCAAAGTGACAGGATACAAGGTAAACTCAAAAAATCTGAGCCCTTATTATATACAGACTATGAAGTGACTGAGAAAGAAATCAGAGAAACCTCACCCTTTACAATAGCTATAAACAGCATCAAATATCTGGGGATAATGTTAACCTAGGAAGTGAAAGACCTGTATATCAAGAACTTTGAGTCTTTAAAGAAAGTATTAAAAGAGGATACTAGAAAATGGAAAGATCTCCCATGCTCTTGGATTGGTAGGATCAACATAATAAAAATGGCAATCTTGCCAAAAGCAATCTACAGATTCAGTGCAATCCCTCTCAAAATTCTGGCACAATTCTTCAAGGACCTGTAAAGAAGAATAATCAACTTTATATAGAAAAACAAAAGGTCCAGGGTAGACTAAACAAACCTATATGATAAAGGAACTTCAGGAGGCATCACCATGTCTGACTTCAAGCTCTATTACAGAGCTATAGTCCTGAAAACAGCTTGATATAGGATCAAAAATAGGCAGGTATACCAATGGAACTGAATTGAAAACCCTGATTTTAACCCACAGACCTATGAACACTTGATTTTTGGCAAAGAAGATAAGACTATACTAAGGAAAAAGAAAGCATCTTCAACTAATGGTGCTAGCATAACAGGGTGCTGGTCTGCAGAAGTCTGCAGATAGATCCAGGTTTATTGCCTTGTACAAAACTTAAGTCCAAATGGATCAAAGATCTCAACATAAATCCAGCCACACTGGAACTTTTAGAAGAGAAAGTGGGAGATACTCTTCAATGAGTTGGTACAGGAGACCACTTCCTGAATATAACACCAGTGGCACAGACACTGCGATCGACAATTAACAGTGAGATCAACAATTAATAAATGGGACCTACTGAAACTGAGAAGCTTCTGTAAGGCAAAGGACACAGTCAGCAAGACAAAAAGGCAGCCCACAGAATGGGAAAAAATATTCACTAATCCCACATTTGACAGAGGGTTGATCTCCAAAATTTACAAAGAACTCAAGAAGCAAGTCTCCAAAACACCAAAGGACCCTATTAAAAAGTGGGCTGCAGAACTAAATAGAGAGTTTTCAATAGAGGAGTCTAAAATGGCTGAGAGGCACTTGAGAAAGTGCTCAACATCCTTAGCCATCCGGGAAATGCAAATCAAAACAACTCTGAGATACCATCTCACTCCTGTCAGAATGGCTAAAATCAAAAACACCAATGACAATTTATGCTGGAGAGGATGTGGTGAAAGGGGGACACTCCTCCATTGCTGGTGGGAGTGCCAACTGGTTCAGCCACTTTGGAAATCAGTAAGGAGATTCCTCAGAAAAATGGGAATAAACCTACTTCAAGACCCAGCAACTCCACTCTTAGGCATATATCCAAAAGATGCCCATTCATACAACAAAGATGTCTGTTCCACTATGTTCATAGCAGCTTTATTTGTAATAGCCAGAACTTGGAAGCAACCCAGTTGTCCCTCACCCGAAGAGTGGATAGAGAAAATGTGGTACACCTACACAATGGAGTACTCTTCAGCAGAAAAAAATAATGGAATCATGAGATTCGCAGGCAAATGGATGACACTAGAAGAAACCATGCTGAGTGAGGTTACCCAGTCACAAAAAGAGAAACATGGCATGTACTCTCTCATATATGGATTTTAGACATAGATCTGGGGAGTGCCAGCCTACAATCCTATGGCCAGAAAATCTGGGAAACAGAAACTTCATTTAGTGGCTGATCGAAGAAGAGGCAGACTCCCTTGGTTAAGTCCTGAGCTGAACTCAAGAAAGCCAGTAACAGAGAGGGAGGACTGATGATCAAAGGGATTAAGACTGGGCTGGTTTAACCCCCAGAAACAGCTGACAAGACAAAGGTTAACTCTTGATTCCTAGGCATCAGCCTGGGAATTCAGCATGGGACTGATCAAGACCCCCTGAATCTGGGTGTCAGTGAGGAGGCCTAGGGAATCTATTGAGCCTTGGGCAGCAGATCAGTACCCATCCCAAGTATACACACGGATTTTGGACTCCCATAGAACAATGTGAGGTGCACTCTCACCCTGAACTCTTGGGGAAGGGTCTAGGCCCTGCCCTATATGAAATGACAGACTATGGACATCCCCTTGGAGGGCCTCACCCTCCCTGGGTGTATGAGGGGATAACGCGGGGGTGGTTAGGAGGAGGGCACGGGAGGAGGGGAGGGAATGGGGGAGGGACCTGGAACTGACTTGTGAAGCAACCTCGTTTCTTATCTAAATATAAACTGGAAAATAAAATATAAAAAAAGGTGGGGTACAGAGCTAAATAGAGAATTCTCAATAGAGGAGGCTAAAATAGCCAGGAGACATTTAAGAAAGTGCTCAACATCCTTAGCCATCAGGGAAATGCAAGTCAAAACAACTCTGAGATATCATCTTACTCGTGTCAAAATGGCTAAAATCAAAAACACCGAAGACAATTTATGCTGTAGAGGATGTGGAAAGATGGGAACACTTCTCCACTGCTGGTGGGAGTGCCAACTTGTACAGCCAATTTGGAAAGCAGTATGGAGATTCCTCAGGAAAATGGGAATCAATCTATCACAAGACCCAGCAATTCCACTCTTAGGCATATATCCAAAAGAGGCAAATTCATACAACAAGGGCATGTGCTCCACTATGTTCATAGCAGTGAATAGAGAAAATGTGGTACATTTACACAATGGAGTATTACTCAGCAGAAAAAACAATGGAATCTTTAAATTCACAGGTAAATGGATAGCACTGGAAGAAAACATCCTGAGTTAGGTAACCAAGTCACAAAAAGACAAACATGGTATGTACTCACTCATATATGGATTTTAGACATGGATCAGGATAGTGCCAATCTGCACTTCCACTGACAGAGAGTCTGGGAAACAGGAAAGAACCTAAAAGATATGCATTTGTACCCAAGAGAAGAAGAATGAGGCAAGATCCTCTGAACAGATGGGGAACATGTAGAGTGCTGGGGGTGGGTGGGGACTGGGAAGAAGAGAGGGGGAGAAGAGGAAGAGAGAGTAGATCATGGGGGAACAGGAAGGCTGAGTAGGGGGAGGGGGTAGAATATGGCGAAGAGGGAATCATAGGCTAGAAGACAGATCAGGCACCAGTGTGACCTCTAGTGATATAAAGGGATGACACCAATTGGCAAGCTAAGCAATAGTGGAGAGACCACCTCAAATGCCCATTCCTGATAATGATCTTGATGTCTATAACCATGATGGAGCCTTCATCCAGTGACTGATGGAAGCAGAGGCAAACACCCACAGTTAAATACTGAGGTGAACCCAAGGAACCCAGTGACAGAGAGGGAGGAGCAATGAGCAAATTGGCAAAGAATGGGCTGGCAAAACCTGCAGAGACAGCAGATCTGAACAGGGGAGAGCTCTTGGATCTCAGACCGACAGCTGGGTGGCCAGCATGGGACTGATGCAGACCCCCCGAATGTGAGTATCAGTGAGGAGGCCTGGGCAACCTATGGGGCCCTGAGCAGTGGATCAGTGTTTATCCCTGGAATACAAACAGACATTGTTTGTCCATAACACAAAGAAGGATGCTCTGTCAGTCTGGACTCTTAGGGGAATGCCTGGACCCTGCCCTGAGTGAAATGACAGAGTCTAGATATCCCCTATGTGGAAGGAATTGGCAATAGTGTGGGAGGCTGGAGGAGATGGTGGAGGGTTGCAGGAGGAGGGGAGGGAGACAGAACTAGGATTATCTTGTAAAACAAACTATTTAAAATTAAAATAATTAATAAAAAAGAAAAGAATAAAAGAAAAGTAAAAAAAATCAGAAGCAGCACATGAAGTTGGGAGGGAAAGTGGTGGGGATAAATTGGAAGGGAGGAAATTGGATGTAGATTTAATCAAAATACATTATATGCATGTATAAAATTCTCAGACAATAAAAACCAGAAGACCAGCAAAAAAAATTCTGTGTTCGTATGTGTGTGCTAGTATCAGTGTTTTCAATTTAATTACATTGGTGTATCTCTCTATTTTTCTGCCAATACCAAACTGTTTTCAGTACTATAGCTCTATAATAGGGCATGAGGTTAGTAACAGTGATGCCTCAGGATGTTCCTTTTTTTGTACAGGGTTGCTGTGACTATCCTGAGTCTTGTTTTTCCATTCAAAATTAAGAATTGTTCTTTCAGGGTCTGCGAAGTAGTTTGCCAGGATTTTGAAGGGGATTGCATTGAATCTGTAGATTGCTTTTGGCAAGATTACCATTTTTACTATATTGATCCCACCTATCTCAGAGCATGGGAGTTCTTTCCATTTTCTGGTGTCTTCTTTAATTTCCTCCTTTAAAGACTCAAAGTTTATTGGGAGCATGGTGGCAGGGAAGATGGAGTTAGGAGAAATATAAGGGGAGAAGAGGAAGGGAGCAGAGGACATGAGGGAGCAGGAAGATGGAGTCAGGGGAAGAATAGAGGAGAGTAAGAAAAGAGACACCATAATAGAGGGAGCCATTATAGTTTTAAAGAGAAATCTGACACTAGGGAAATGTCCAGAGATCTAGAAGCTTGGCCCCAGTTAACATGCTAAGCCATAGTAGAGACGCTACCTTAAATACCCTTTCTCAGATAATCAGATTGATGACTACCTTATATGCAATATTAGATCCTTCATGCAGTAGCTGATGGAAGCAGAAGCAGATACCCAAAGCTAAACACTGACCTGAACTCTGAAATCCAGTTGCAGAGAGGGAGGAGCGATGAAAAGGGGCTGAAGACCAGGTTGGAGAAACCCGCAGAAACAGCTGACATGAACGAGGGAGAGTTCAATAACCACAGACTGATAGCTGGGAAACCAGCATAGGACTGTTTCTGACCTCCTGAACTTGGATGACAGTTGTGAATTACGGTTATCCTATGTGCCTCTGGTACTGGATCAGTATTTATCCCCAGTTCACGAATGAACTCTGGGACCCCATTCCATGTAGAGGCATACTCTCTCAGCCTAAACACATGAGGAGGGCTTTGCCCCTGCTCCAAGTGATATGACAGACTTTTAAGATCTCCATGGAATGCTTCCCCCTCACTGGGGAGCAGAAAGGGAATGGGATAGGATGAAGGTAGGGGAAAGGGGAGGAGGGGAGTTAGAAGGAGCTGGGATTGACATGCAAAACAAGCTTGTTCCTAATTTAAATGTAAAGAATGGGAAAAATTTTAAAAACCTACTTTCTACTTAGAAGAGGCAATTTGAGAAAGATTGATTTTTGGTGGTGGTGGGTTAGCAAGTAATTCAACTTGAATTTTTTTTACAATGCTGATATAAGTCTAAGAGTTTTCACTCAAGAATGTTCAATTAGTTCAGCCGACTTATTGATTAAGGTAAGTGAGTCATCATCAATGACTGTATCTTATGAAATCAATGGGCAGTCCCTTGTCTTCTGTCTATTCAAGTAATGAACTGCATTTCCAGTTACTGAACATAACCACGCCTGTTGAGTGTTAGCTTCAACTGAGGTATTATGGTTGTGTAGTTTCTGCCTATACTGCTTCATGAATTTTTAAAGAATCTTCTGTATTATCTGATGTATATATTGAAACATTCTTTTGTCTTGGATGACTTTCCAAAGACCAAATTTGAACATTTTGCCAGTTTTAAAGGGTACATAAATGATTTTCAGTTTTTGCTACATACACATGTAAAAAATATCCTCTACATTTCTTCATTTAAAATGGTTCTAATTTCTAATTTATTTATTCATCTATTCATCCATGTCTCCTGAGGTTCTAATGCAAAATTCTGAGTACTCCACTAAGTGTATTCACATAAACTTGAAAAACAATATTATTAGCATGTGATAGAGGACTGTTTGACTAATGTGTGTTGTTTGAGGCCCAAGACTTAGTGATTATAAAATCAAAGACCAACAAAATAAAGTCAACTTAAGAATCACCACTTTCCGATTAGTGAGTATCCTTTACCACATCAGTGCTCAACCCTCAGATGTGTTCCTAACTACTTCGGCCACAAATCTAGGATTACCTTCCCTTCACTCATTGACATTACATATTTAGTTAACAAATAAGGTCTATTGGCACAGTGTCTACAATATCTTGAATCCCCCCTCTTATTTCGCTCAGTGTTTGACTCTGTTCAATCTGCCATTATCTGCTCCATCAACACAAAGCTCTGTACTGACACTTTTACCACATTATTGCTTCACAATCTTCAAATTCCCTAAACCAGATGAATCAAATTTTTACTACTCATAGTTAAATGGCCTTCAATACCTACTTAAAGCACTAACATTTATTGCAGGGACTTTAACCCCACCCTTTTATACTTGTCAACTTAAAAAAATTCTTAACCAGCATATAATATTTATCTTTCTATAAATATACCATCTATATTGAGATTGATTATTTTAATTAAAAGCACTTTGACTTCTGTATCTGAAATAGATTCTATCTTAAAGACAAACAGAATGGTAAATAAATAACTGTACTTTGTTTCAAACATTACATTAGCCCTGTAGGAGAAAAATAACTTTGATTCTAGGAAGGCAATATTCATTTTGCTTATTAATATTTCATAATGAAAAGCTGCATCACAAGGTATCCTACCCTTAGAGATTTACACTGTAAATGGCAGAATCCTAGTAATTAAAATACCTATATCCAAACAACTTGAGAAATATTGAGAAAATAATTTCACTTAGAGTTCTACCCTGTTAAGGGTCGTCATATGATTTAAATGTCCTTTGTTCCTTCATGGTGAGTCTCTCATTATGTTTAGATGATGCTAGGTTCCAACCCTGAACAGTTCTAACATGCAGTATACACTCAGAACAATTTTTTATAGCAAAGAATTTAAATTAAATACACGTTATATTTTCTTCCAGGATAAACATTTAGAAGAAATTTATTTGGTGATTTGGATCCTAATTTTAGGAAATCAGGTTCATTAAAAATATATTTATTAAATATAATATATTTATTACTACTAAGGAAAATAATAAATCTCCAGATTTATGCATAAACCAAAATTATCTAGGAAAATATATCCTTGTACATTTATCTCATGGGATATGCTGAAGTACTCTTTCTTTTTTTAAAGATGTGAGTACAGTCCAGGTGTGTTAGTGTCAGTGTAATTTGATCCAAGTATGGCAACAAAAATAGTTAGATATATTTTTCCTTTTTTCTGTGAGTTATCTCAATGCCAAATATAGTTGGATGTCTCAATTCCAACATTTTCTGAATAGTGGAGATTAATTCATTTAGAAATAAATCATAACCATAAAGAAGAATTGTTTTCCTTTGTTTCTGCCAAGAATGACCAAATTCCCTGTCCACATCACTTATTCCAAAGATGTATTTAATGAAGTTCATTTGTAGGTCATATGTCTTCACTTAGATGGAATAAAGATTCATTTCAGAATGTTGGGTTTGCCCGGGGAGAGTTAGCCATTATGAATGTTTAGTCCTTCTTTGGATATTTTATTTATTTTCATTAATAAACTGCCCATGACAAAGATATTATCAATACAGATCCAAAACCAAACTAGACCTTCAAAGTTGTGATCCTCTCCTTTCTTTTCATGCACTCTTCTTCCTGTAATAACTTTTCCTAAATTCTTTGTTTCTTTACTTATAACAGTTACTTCCCATAGAATATTTTAAAATCTCAATTTGTTATAGTTGTTCTATCTTTACAAGGCTCATCTGAATTAGTTCCTTGGGAGCAGGTCTGTGGATCACCTTTGCCTTTTGGAGAAACAGAGAATGCCTGTTTCTTTCCAGTTCTGTAGCTTGTCTACATTTTATAGCAGCTAAGTCATTTTCATATGGTTTTATTTAATTTTCTTTTTGAATTATGTATCTTGCTGTGAAATCTAAGGTTCCCTAAAATTATTACTGCTCAGACCTTGTCTAAATATTACAAATTCTCTTCCCTAGTCCTCGTATTATAGATGTCTTCACCATGTTAGACCTATTATGCTGTGTCACTCATGTCACTCTGGGATGAAGACGCCCAACTACTACAAGCCAGTATAAACCTAAGTATGTTTCAGGAACTCATACAGGATTTAATGAGTTTATTATCCAGTAAATGAATCAATAAATTGAGTAATTAGGAATATAAATACTGTCTGTATCTCCCTGATTTGTAACTTACAGTCCAGTCTTCACATATTCCCACCATACTTAGAAACAATAAGAAAAAGTCTGTTCTTGGTGACAACTTTATTTTTTTTTAATTAAAAAGTGCTTGCTGACAACTTTTTATTAAGTTTTCTAGGAACAAAGAACAACAAATTAACATTACTGAAGTTTTGTGTTATGAGAGTCTTTTAGGTTTACTGGCATCTAGTGTTTGTTCTTGATTTCTGTACACCTCTTGGTGGTATTACTAGACCATTCTAAAGTTGTGAATTTGTCTTTCCTTAAGCAGAAGTTTTCAGTGTTTCCCCTGTTCATACTACAGAAAATCCAAATTGCAGAGTCCATTTATAACAGCATTGAAAAGCATGGCCAATATCAATATTTGCAGTTTAATTGGCTGTTAATTTTGCTTTCAACAACTCAGCTTTATTCTAGTATTAATTATTAATCTCTGAAGCTCACACTCCTATTTATAATCATTATGGTTGTGATATCTTCCTATAACAAACACCCTCAAAATATGCTTATTCTACTTATTTAACATACTTATTATGCTTACACTCATCTAAACATAAAGTATAACTTTCATGAGATTTTTCCCCTGTAATTTATTTCTCATTCTATAGGAAAAAGCAGATTTTCTAGCTCACAATAATTATTTGAAAAAAAGATGAACAAATATATGAACGTGAAAAACAACTCTAGTGTCCCAATATACCTTAAACAATCATACAAATGCACCTATATAAAGAAACTGTCATGCTACTTTTTGGCATATTTTGCATTAAATAATTACACTTTCCTATTTGTAAATGTTCTTCCTTCTCATATTTATTGGTATTCAATTGCTTTATATTCAATTTATGTGACTATTTTTGCTTTTTAAAGATAAGCTAAAAGCGTATAAGGACAGGAGTTATGTCTTGCATTTTATTTCTATCCTACCAATTCGAACAAAATAATTCATATAATTATAGAACTGAGCAAACATTTAGAGATAATCAGCTCTGATCTACTTTATGTAGGCTTTTGGTGGCATATACCCAGTTCCATATATACAAAATTGTTTCTTGCTGAATTAGATGTTGTGTGAGATATTAGGGGTCATTTTAAAGTATAAGGATGAAAGATTACAATAGCTAGAGTTTTGGAATGAGTATAGAAAAGTAATTTGCCAGACATGACAAGACTATTTTACACAGAGACTCATAGCAACTGGCACTGTAGGTATATGACATGTGCAATATTCAGCCAACAAAGTCATCAGCATGAATGGTGCAGAGTAAGGGGTGTTCAGAAGTCCTACCCCATCTGAAGAGCTACTTGCAATTGATAGCTGCTAGGAGAGGCAAAGTCAGTTTTATTTGAGGGTATGGGCTCTGTGAGTCTTCCCATGATCCAGTCGATTTTTTAATACTCATGAACCTACAATCACCATTAAGTGGACTCCAAGGTTGGATAGAAAGGGAGTGCATGAAGTTTGGTAAAACAGTGTTAGGTGAAGGAGATAGAGGAGAAATTGGAAGACCAGAAATGGAGGTGGATTTAATCAATCATATTGTACGATGCTATGAATGGGAAGCAAATAGCAGAAGAGACATAGAATGGAGTGTTACTAATTAACCATGCCCAAAGTCATCGGCTTCCTTAACCACTCTTCAAAATTGACTTTTGACATAGACATAACCCCAAACTATTTTCTTTCACTTTGATTCCAACTAACATGGGTTGAGAACAATTTTTAGAATAACTTTTTGTATTGTCATATAAAAATGGATTGATTGGTTTTTTATCTTTGTCTCTATTTCCATCTCTCTTGGTAGTATGTGATTAATTTATTTTAATCTGTCTTTTTCTAGGCAGGTGAAAGTTATGATATCAGGAGAATGTACCTCATGTAAAGTTACTACCTGGCAATTCAGTATGTGTATGTCAGGAAAACTTAGAATAATTTACACTGGAACCATCAAATGTTGCTATGTAATTTTTCTAACTT
Organism: Mesocricetus auratus; assembly: GCF_017639785.1. Classification (NCBI taxonomy): domain Eukaryota; kingdom Metazoa; phylum Chordata; class Mammalia; order Rodentia; family Cricetidae; genus Mesocricetus; species Mesocricetus auratus. The sequence continues at coordinate 39,251,336 of NW_024429190.1, forward strand.
TAATTGCATGAAAGATAATTCAATAGTTGATTTATTTTGGCTTAAGAAAGAGGAACTTGAAGAAAATGCTCATGTTAAAAAGTTCTCTCTCAGAAAATTACTATATAACCTATGAAGAATGAAAAAAGTAGAGCATGAAATATCTAAATGTAAAGATATAAAGGCTCATATATATTTCTTTTCCTATTAGAATAAGTGTTTACAACATGCATGTGTAAAAATAAAACAAATAAAACAGATTGTACAATATACATATAACATGTGAAATTATGATAATTACTATATGTCACACAAAGAGGGGGAAGGATGAAGAAAAGCAGCCACAGAAGAAAGAAGAGGAAGAGAAGGAAAGACAGGTACTACCAGAGTTGTGAGGGTGAGGAATTGAAGAGATGTGGTTGGAAAGAGTAAACATCTAATTTTGTATCACATATCTTACTGACCATGGTTTATAAAATTGCATTTGCAAAAGAATTCTATAGACAATATTTAGTCTTCTCATCAAGCAGTGATAATTATTTGATGGATACACACACCAATTACCCTCATTAAATCATTAAATTTACTTAAATGTTTCAAAGTACATATTGTAGTCATGAAGCCATACAACTATTATAAACTAATTAAAATGTATATAAATTTATATATACTTAGAAATGTAGAAAAAGAGCTCTAATTATGACAAGCTGAGTCAGAGTACCTCAATGCCACTTACCGGCATAAATTGATGGATGCTAAATATCCTAGGATTATTTTATTTTCCAAAGTTTCTGCATCACACATCTGTTGTCTCATGGCATTAATTCATGTCAAATAACTACTTAATTTCAAGACATTTCTATAATAAATTCTAGACAATTGAAATTACTAAAAAGAGAAATGAAATGACCATTTGGATCGACAGACTTGTTCTCAAAATGAAAAAAGTTTCATGATGTTTTTATAATCCCTAATAGCTTATTTCCTGTTTGTGGAAGTTATCTTCAACATATTTAGATCTAGAAATATTCAAATACATAAATAACAAAAAAATTTTCCATAATACTTATGTAAAGTGGTTTAGGTGATAGCTTAGTGCATTAGAACACATACTACTCAAGAATAAGGATCTGACCTTATTGCCAATTCCTTCCACATAGGGGATATGTAGAGTCTGTTATTTCACTCAGGGTAGGGTCCAGGCACTCCCCTAAGAGTCCAGGCTGAGAGAGCATCCCTCTTTGTGTTATGGGCACACGATGACTGTTTGTTTTCCAGGGATAGACACTGATCCACTGCTCAGGGCCCCATAGGTTGCCCAGGCCCAGAGGGAACTGGAATTGACATGTAAAAAAAACAGTTTAAAATTAAAATAAAAATTTTTAGAAAAGAAAATAAAGTAACCCTAAAAAAAGAAAAAGAATAAGGATCTGATTATGAATTCCCCACACCCATATAAAAAGCTATGCATCTCATGTACCTTTATGCTAGTATTGTGGAAATACACATGTGTAGTCTAAGAAGTTTCTGGATAGCCAGCTCAATGGAAATTGTCCTTTTCAACATTGGTCACCTATTGGTCCATCAATGACGTGTAACAATACTATGAAACTATAAATTGCAATCCTCAACACTATATTTTGACATGAGATTAAGGATTTGTGTAGAGTGTGTGTCAATCATCTTGCTGTCAATTATCTTGAAGTATTCCATTATGGGAAAGGAAATTAGCGTGTGAGCAATAATTAAAAACAGAAAACACTCTCTTTTATATAGCAATGAAATCTGAATACCGAATAGGAGAAGCTTATACAATATGTTCAAAGAGAAAAGTTCAAACTCAACTTGAAGGCAAAAAAGACCCCATTAAGGCAGAGGATGGCTATGTGACAACATTGAAAAATATAAGGGTTACACACAAATACATGTACCTCCAAAGTTAAAATGATGTATTTTATTTTCATAAAATAATCTTAAAAATACTTCTGCCTGTAGTTGTCATCAAATTGAAATATTTCTTATGCTTTTATCTTTCTTGAACTACATGTTGATCTTCACTTATAGATAATATCATTTATAAGCTTGGGCTATTTATAAAAATTATGGATGTTTAACATAGTCAATTCTACATCCATTTAAACAGTTCATACACACAACTACAAACTTCTAAGCTCCAATGTTAATTACTATTTATGAGTCTTCCTTCACATATATTGTCTAAGCAGAAACAAATAAAGCTTTATTTCACTGCATTTGTGGCCATTCATATATGAAGCTACTGGCACTTTCTAGCACCTTCCTGATGTAACTGCATGTGTTGTTACCTTTAGGATTCTTTACTTTATTCAGTAGTACTCATGGTTTTATGAATCTGTCTTAATTTTAACCCACAAAATTCAAAATGCAGCATGAGGATACAAGTGCAGGGTAGAGGAGGGAGGACAGTAAGGGAAAATTCACTTGGAGAAAAAAATGTGGATACCTCCCATTGTGGAAGATTTCTAGAGTTCATACATGTGCAAAACATAATAAAAAGTTTTACACAGGGTTAACCCACAATGGGGAGACAATGCGCCTGTGAGACAATGTAGTCAATCAGATTTAAACTCCCACAAGCAGACTGTGTTACCTCTTTGGATCTGTTGCTAAGTGAGGTCCTGCGAATAGCTAAACATTGAAGAGTACTGCCACTGCTCTTTGTTGATAGTGAGGTCCTTTTGCAGAAGCCCCCACCGATCTGAGACATGGAATATAGGTAAAACAATTGAGCACTAAGCTGGAAGACTCACAGTAACTATATTTCATAGTACTCTGGTACCATGAATTTTCCAGATGAGAAAAGTAATCAGCAATTTCAGTAAGCTATAACTAAAAGTTATCATCAATTATAACAAGCTGTGTTTATATGATTCATACTGATGACTGATGTGGAAGGATATATGCAATAGCTAAACAAGAGCATTAATATTATAGGAGTAAGAGATCACTTCCTGACAAGGTCTGGGACCCACAGCACATGACAAAATTCATACATGGCACCAATATTGGGGGCAAGAAACTTTTGCCAATCAGGTAACAGTCCTTAGGAAACAATATAATATTGTTATTCTGCCACCTGTCCACATTGCTAAAATGACTTCTAAGGCCACAAGGTCATACTCCTTGAAGTCTCTTCAGTCTCTCCAGAGAAGCATCTTTTAGCAGAAGTCATTTAATAGGAAAATCCACCAGTGGTCAATGTGTAGAGAATAAGTAATTGTAGCTCACTTGGCCTTAAATGAGACATTTCTTTAATACCCTTTCATGCCTTGTCTCGTCAATCATCAGAGAAGAGGGCACAGACAGACTATTAAAATCCAGATGTTAGACCACTACAATCAGTGTCTTTGGATACAACAGAGCAATTACATACTCAAATTCACAGAGGTTTTGAAAGGATGCATGAAACACATGCCATGTAAAATCAAATTTTCTTCTTGGAGGGAAGAGAAAATCATGAATTCTCACTCATAACTGAGGAGCTCTTGACAAATGATAGCTTACACGAGGGACAAGAAAAAGTGAGTTTTCTTCAAGAATGCATCACCGAGAGGCTGTTCTTTCTTCAGTGGATGCCCCTAGACACAAACAAATACTGGCTCTGAGCAGTGGACTTGCTGGCAAGACAAAACAAAACATAAAGCTGAGAAGGAATTGGAGTAAGGGTGTGTGGTGGAATTGGAGCAAAGGAAATAAAGGGGGTGGTAAATTTGAAACAGTTCATGCATGTATTTAGTTCTCAAACACTAAAATAATAAAAAGCTACATTCAAAGCTTATTCCACCCTAATAAATATTGAGAAGTGTAAAATTTGAAATAGTATCAGGAACTAAACTTTGATTATCTCCACCTGTTACAATTTTCTAGACAGGTTTTTTTTGTATGCTTTAAAAGTCAGTTTTCTATATTTCCAACAAAGTTTGGGCCATACTTCTTAATAAAATTCAATTTTAAAATTATTTTTGTTTAATTGTAACTTTTCTGTGTTTGTATGCATGTGACTGTGTTTCTCCATATGGAGGTTTATGCTTTCCATGTGTATGTGGAAGTCAAACTTTATATCACATATCTTTATTGTTCTACACATTATTTTTAAGAGACAAACATTTACTGAACTTTGTAATCAAGTGGAGAATCTGGATGACCAGCAGTCTTGTGAGTGAACCACCCTCTGTTTTCTGGTGCTGCAATAACAGTTGCCTGCATCCTTACTTGGCTATTTATGTTGACTCAGGATCTTCCAGCTTATAATATAAGTAATAAACTCTTCCTGATTGTCCTCAATCATGTAGGCACCTTAATAACTTATCTGCAAGCACATTAGTATCACAAATTTGTTTTCTAAGAAAGTTATTAGATCATTTATTTGCTAGTAATTTCAATAAGTAATTTAATTTGAAAGCAATCCATCCTAATGCATACTGAGACTTTGAACTGAAAGATACGTTTTATTTATAGAAAAATGACTCATGTTTATCTCTGTAGATACGGAGAGATATATTTATCCATTCTGGAGGCACCACATCAACCCAGATTCTAGTCTGAATAATACTTAAATTAGACATGCGGGTGATTATATTTGTATACATAATACTTATTTTATCAGTATATGTCTTACAGCTGATGTGCCTTCATTAATCCATTATATCATTGACAATCAAATACCTTGCTAATTTATTCTTCTTTATCTTTTTCTTGTTCTCTATCTCAGGCTCTATATCCATCTCGGTCTGTCTCACCCCATCCCCCCCTGCTAGCCCTCTTCAGTGCTAGAGACTGAATAAGAGGCAATCATTTTAGAACATTTTAAGTGTATCTAAACCAGTAAGTTAAGGTAGTGAAAATGCTCAAAGCTTTTTGTTGTGCATCATATACATGAAGACTGCAGTGATGAAAATAATACCAAGTAGGGGGCATTGCCTTTGAAAAACATCAAGAACATACACAATCTTCAGTATAGCATTAGCAAAGGTTTAGGTTTATAGGAGACTAAAATTGTTAGGGATGTTGCTAAGAGAGGGGTAACAAAACAGGAAGGGAGATTGTAAAGTACCTCATGTGTGTTCAAAGAATCTTTTACATTTTTAAAAAAATAGCATTGAAGCATTTTTAAGACAATATGTAAGATTGCAACTACTTTAATATGATCCAATTAGCAATGGATTCAAAATCAACAAAGACGCTTGACAGAGTGATAAACAGCATCGATAGCCTGTCATTTTCCAATAGTCAATAATTCGCATTTACCTACTTACTGAGAAGAACAAAATGGATTCTTCCATTACATATAATGTTATCTAATCCTTTGAGGCTTTGGGGGAATATATATACTTAGATCTCATTCTTCCTTCATTAGAATTATCTTTGAGTAACAGAAAAATTATTTTAAGGAAATAGTTTAATATGCATTAAAAATCTTCAAAGTAACTTAATATTATCTAAATCATGTTAAGGAATGGGGTCAGGCAGAGAACTCAACCTGTGAACATTCCTACTGGTGGCCCTGGGGTGTATAACCCATGTGATTACATTTATATCTACCTAAAATAAAATTAATTCAGTGATCTTACTTCCAAAAACAAGCACAGAAAGGACATTTAACACAATAGAAAACCTCTTTGAACCTTCTACTGTGGAGCTGACTTCTGATTTCTATATAACTTCCGTTTCCAGCAGTTCTTAATAAGATTAGCTGCAGGATTTACTAGTAAAGGGCAAAGTCTGTTCAATAATGTCCAACTGTTCACAGTGAATGTGAAATGGGCCTAGATTGAAACATCTATTCTGTCTTCTTAAAAATACTTCCTCCATGTAACAATGTTTATTCTTGCAGCTTTTCAAAAGATGCCACTGAGTTTAAAGAGCATGTGATCTTTTGACAGCTCTTATTATATCTACATTTCTACATTTATTTCTTTCAGAAAGTTCCATGGTATTAAGTAAAAAAAGGTGGTACTTTTTTGTTAAAGTACTGTAAGATTTGTTTTTTATGCCAGTTCTTTTTTCTACTTTCTCCAAAGACCTGAAGGTAAACGAGATTCAAGAAGATAACTCAAGGAGAAAATTAAAGACTGTAATAAATTTTAATTTGTTCTTCAGAACTGCAAATGTTCAGTCAGCATGTAAGTTCTGTTTGTTGAAATTGCATTTTAATATTGGCACACCACACCATTAGTAATGACTTTTTGAAAGCCTAGATTTAAAATATTCCAGCTACAGTAGGCTAAATAAAGACATGTAAATTTTGCCCTTGGGCCACTCATTCTTTGTGTAATTCATGCATTAAAGAAAGTAAAGTACATAAAAAGTTTTAAGTAAGCCACAATTTCCCCCAATAAACATAAGCTACAAGGCTTATGTTTTAAATGAAAAGCATTATTGTGATGAGCAAAACTATAGAAAATGCAGTTTTACAAAGACATGTATCTGTACCACATGCATAAATCACATAGGCAAGCAGGGTACTATGAGGGAGAAATGAAGGAAGCCTTAATTTGTTTCATAGGAAGGGAGTGCTATTTCAATAATCAAAAGTCTAGAAAGTATCATTCATTGACATCAGGAAATACGTGTTAAAATTACATACAAGGTGAGGAGGGGTGTGGAATCTAACGTTGCACAGTTAACAAATGATAGTCAGAGGCAAGCTGAACATTAACTTCATTTATCAAAATAAAGAGTACATGAGGTATGAGTTGTACTCTTCATTGACTGAGTCAAATACCTTGAAGTCAGTGATTTCACTAGAAACTGGAAATGTGGAAATGAGTTAAATAGGAATAAGTGAGATAACCTGTGCAAAAATCACACTTCATTAAATCTGTTAATAGTGTTGTAAGTCCTATAGCCTGTTGACCAAGAGCAACCTGGTACCTGGGAGAAGACAATGTAAAGCAGAATATGGCATTTAAATTCAAATGGCTACATGAAATCATGACACAAGTTACTGTCTGAGAGGTTGTTTTATGCTGTAGCCTTGACATATGTTAAACATTGGACAAAGCCTTCCTCCAGAAGGACCAAACTATTTTTACTTATTAGGTCCCTCCTTTAGCACGGAAAAAAGACAATTTGGGGGTTGAAATACACTATACCATGGAGATGGAGAAGCCATTAATTTATGGGCAAATACAGCTCCCAATCAGAGGACCTGTAGCGTCTGGGCAACCTGACTTTCCTAAATTGTCTTAATAAAGACTGGGTTGTTGTAGCCTTCAAACTAGTGGACAGGACAGACATTAAAGAAACATATATTAATGAACTGGAGGGTCAACGGTGGAGAGTGTAACGAAAATACACAGTGGTCATTAATTTAATAACAGAGGGCATGTAGGAAGAATGTCTTGACAGAACAGCACTGTTGCAGCAATGTGGAGAAAGGCTAGATTTTCAGGCAGAAAGAGTGGACTTTGAACATAAGTACTTTAGAAGGATTTCCAAATAGAAAACTCTGGAGTGAGAGGGACCCAAAATACAAGACCAGCAACTGGAGGCAACAGAATGTCAGCGTTGACCTTGAATTATATATTCCACACAGACTTATTTTTCCTGTACAGAAAAAAGTACGAAAGACAGAGGGAACAAATGATTACACAGTGAATCAATTATCCAAGAAAATATCCACAGAGGCCCACTAAAGGATAATATAGCATACACATATTGATAAATTGAGTGAACTTTGCTTTAGTTTTCATTTTTTGTTGACAGTACACTTTAATATATTGAAATCTTTCAAAGGCCAAATAATCTTTTGAACATTTTGATTAGGTCCATTTACAGGAGTGGAGAATCAGATTTTAAAGCATATAATCAGTTTTTGATTCATGTTCATTGTGTATGTTTTTGTTATTCACTGTAATTTTTATTAAAAACACTGATTTGGAATGGTCAAAACACACATAACTACCTTTTTAGTCAAGTATTTTACTGTGACTAAGACTACAAATTGTTGTATATAACATATTCTTTTAATAACTCCAGTATAAACTTTAGGTTTATACCTCTTTATTCTAATGCATAGTGTAGTGTATGTTGCCATGCAAACACAGAGGAGAAAGGGACAAGCAGAACTCTCATTGACATCAGAGAGGCAAATTAAGCAACCTATAAAACAGTATCTAGTGTTCAATGCTTACTAGCCATGCTTGGCCCTTTGTATTTGTTTTTTACAAGTATGTTCCTGAATTCTTTGACTAATGTTCCCTCATCATCTCTTCATAATCAAGAGCACAGCAGTGTAACAGGATATTCTGACAGGGACAGTGGATATTGAAACTGCCAGAGAGTAACTTTATTTGTACCAGCACTGGTTCAAAAGATTCCCATCTGAAAGCTGAGCCCTGAGTGGAGCAAGATTTTGCCTTATATATAAGTTTACCTTCTGTGTTCCCCTATATGTAGCAGAGACTTTCATTTGGATATTTTGTGGCTACTTGGCTGGCTTTAGAGGCTACATGACTGAGATAGTGTTTCTGTCACACTGAAGACTGACAGTGATTAAACTGTGCTATTTATCATTTGTTCTAAGAAGGCTCTCACCACAGTAAGCTTCAAGAAACTGAGAACAGAGTAAGCGTGTGACAATACACATGTGTGGGCACAATATCCACCACACAATACATTTTACCACTTGAAAACTACTACACTTCCTTTGGAAATATTTATTTTCCTGTGGGATAATAATTCCAACCATCCAACTCAAAGATCTGCATTTCATATCTTTAAATATATATTTTCATAGCACTGTTTTCTCATTTGCACAAATCAGTAATTTCTCTTTCTATTTTTTTTATTTGTGAATCTCTCATACACTAAATCCAAACCACATTTCCCCACCCCTAATTTTCCCATCACCCCCCCCACTCAAAATCAATTCCTCCTCTGTTTCTCTTCAGATATGAGCAGGCCTCCCTAGGATATCTACCAAACACAAACCCTCTTAATTCTCGCTGGGCAAGGAAACCAACGAGGAAAAAAAAGAGTCCCAAGAGAGGGCAAAAGAGTCAGTGACACTCACTGTTAGGATTCTCTTAAAGTCACCAAGCTAACATATGGAGAGGTGCAAGCAGAAATCCATACAAGTTCTAATAGTGACTATAGTCTCTGTGAGCCCCTATGAGCCCTGCTTACTTTATTGTGTGGGCCATATCCTTATGGTGTTATCTATCCCTCTAGATTTTAGATTCCTTTCTCTCTCATCCCTGCAATTCTCCTAGTCCCACCTAATGCTTGATTGAGGGTTGCTGTATCTTTCAGTCTTTCCTCACTGCTTCCATGGGGTTCACCTAGTTACACTTAATGTCTGGCTGTGGATCTGCATCTGCTCTCTTTAGTTACTGGGTGAATCCCTTTTGATGACAACTGGACTAAGAACTGATCTGTGAGCATAGCAGAATATCTTGAGGAACTTTGTGTGTGTGTGTGCGTGTGCGTGTGCGTGTGCGTGTGTGTGTGTGTGTGTGTGTGTGTGTGTGGCTTGTCATGTTTGATTCTATCCTAACTCTCTGAGATATCTAGCCTCTTGTTTCTGGCCATCCAAATAGTGTTAAGGGTAGGCTCTGTTTTGTGGCCTAGGCCAAGTAAGATTAGTCATTGCTTGGCAACTCCCACATATTTTGCACTACCATTACTCCCATACATCCTTCAGCAAGGACAAACCATAGGTCAAAGCTTTTGTGGTAGGGTTGCTGTCCAAGCCACATCACTGGAAACTGCCTGGCTACAGAAGTTTTTTAAGGCTCTGTATCCCCCGATTTTACAGTCTTTGCCAGGATCACATTCATAGGTTCCACAGAGTTTCAATTGCATTAGGTTCCCACATGCTTGCTGCCCCAAAGATGCTCCCCAGTTGTAATTGTCTCTCTGTACTTTCTCCCTCAATCCCTCCCCACCCATGCCACGCCTCCTTTTCTTATGCCCACCCCATCTTTTTAACGGTCAACCTTTGCCCCTAATGAGTATGCTGCAAGAATGCAGGCTCTGTAATTATCTAACTGCCTCCATATTCCAAAAAATATAGTGAAATATCTTTCTTGATCATAAGTAATTTAACCAATGAAATATTTTAAATACAGTCCAAGCAGATATCTCCGACTACAAGACAGGTTTTAATAACGACTACCAACATTCTGAACAACAAAAGGTATAATTCAAAGGTATTTTTATGTTTTGTTTTTTATAGATTCTTCAAATATCTCAGAATGCTAACTTCACCAGTCATTTTGAAGTCTTACTCTTGGAAAGAAGTATTTGATTTGCACAACAATGGATACAATGTAGTAGGGTTCTCCCACTGGCTGTAGGCTAACTTCCTGGATATGTTTTAGTTTCCCTTGTTTTGGTTGATTTTTTGTTTCCCATTGAGATCTTGGAGACAAGAAGTTCAGAAGGGTTTGGAATTTGCGTTTCCTTTTTCCAGGTTCAGTTAGTATTTGTTAAAACTCCCCTAGGATTCCTACTTAATTAGGAGGGTTTTTTTTAAAATATAGATCTTATCAGAGTAGAATGCATTGTTCTGCTCTTATCTCAATTAAAAAAAAGTGTTTCTGCATTTTGCCTAGTGTGGGAATTAACAGAGAGCCGTAAGGTATAATACCCATGAAAGATTCTAAAGTGTCCCCATTTCTGAATTTGGTTTCTTGCATTGTCCCATCCAGCATATTTCTTCACGTTTTTTAGATATTTGTCTGTACACAGAGCCTCCTGCAATTTGTCTATGACTATCTAGGTTTTCCAAATTTGATTTGGTACTCCATGAAATTTCTGGACATAGGTTTTTCTCAGCCAATTGGATCTCTGTATATACAGGCTTTCACAACCCTGAGGGCAGAGGCTTGAAATGGCATCATCACAGTAGTGAAGTTAGCAAGAGTTGGTGTTATTCAGTTTATCCATGTTCATTTTTTGTAGTAGATATAAGTGGTAATTGTTAAACATTCCAGATGCCATTGTTTTGTTTTATTTTACCTTACTTATGCCATTATTTTATTAAAATATGGTCAACTCATTGCCTGCTTTGCTATTTCACTTGGCTTACTTCAACCTGTTTTAACTAAACTTAGTTTGACTTCTTAGGGATGTTTCTAGGCTCTTACATTTGTGTATTTACAGACAAAAATTGGAAAAAAACAACCACATATAACAAAGAGTAACAAGGAATGAATTGCCAAAAGAAGAGAAAGTGGAGATCAAAATGAAACTATTCTGTTCAATGAAAAAATCATTATAGTAAATCTATGAGAAAAGAGGATTACAAATAATCTGTGGAATAGATAGACACAGAAACACATGCAGCAAATGTATTTTAATCAATCGATATGACATAAATCCCAATCAGATAAGGCAAAGATTTAGAAAAATGCATTCTCAGTTCCACATTTCCAAACAGTTAATATCATTTCATTAGGATCTAAAAACTTAGAAAACTCACATTACCTCTCTGAGCAAAATGTTTTACAGAAAATTTTATTTCAGAAACAAGAATCTGCTCCTAAACATCACTATTAATTTTTAGGGATTTCCTTTAAAATCTTTTTAATTAAAAGAATTGACTGTTGTTCAAGTTCTGCAATACTATTATAGTTAGATATAAAAAGAAAAATATTCATTAAATGATTTAAGGACATAGAGCCTTCAGGGAGAGTTTAATATAATATACCAAGCCAAATGCAAATATTATCCCACAAAATTTCATTCATCAATTTTTATTATTTTAGAATTAAATTCTTAATTTGTTATTCTGTATTTACAATTGTTCAATAAATTTTAATCTGAATTATTTTCTCTATCTTAAATATTTTCAATTTCTTTATGTTATGTGTGAAAGTGTTTTGATATTCTAAGTATATTTTCCCTGCATACATTTTACAATATAATATATTTTAAATTAAAACTTAGTATAAGGCAATAGCCTCCATTTCAAGAAATGTTTTGAAAGGGAAAATAACTAACTGAGGGCATTTAAAATAAAAATGTAATGCCACAGTAAAAGCTGAATATCGATGTGATTTCTTAGTATACATAATAAGTAAAATGTATTACTAGAAAATGTAATATGTTGTTATTTGATGGAAGCAATCTTCAATCTTAGCAATTCCATCCAATTTCCTGTGAGGATACAAACACCATCAATTTGTATGGGCAATGGCTATGTTTTTTTAAAATCAATATGTATACTGGGAAATGCATTCACAAATAGACTAAAGTGGTGAAATGATTTTTCTTCCCTAAATGGTCAGTTGCTTGGTTACTTGGAAGCATTCTGCCAACTCTGCTTTGGAAGAAAGTGTTTCTTTTAGCTTCTAGCAATAGGTTGGTATATGTAATAATGGGAGAAGTGTAGAGCCATGACTGGGAGAGCTAGTCACATGGTAAAGGCTTCTGTTCAGCCAATTTCTTCATTTTATTAAATTGAGAATCACAGCCCATGTGATTGTATCTCCCACCTTCAGGGTTGGTATGTCCTCCACAGTTAAACTTTTCTGGAAACTCCTAGATATGCCCAGAAGTGTTTCCAAGGAAATTCTAGATGTCATAAAGTTGACAATGAAGCCCATCCATCAAGCTCTGACTCTTATGCTTGATGAAGGTCATCGAGTATGCACTGGGGGTGCAGTGAAGAGATATCTGACCTGGCCACCAGAGAGGGACCTAGGATGAGTTGTGGAAAGGGTGTTTCAATCAATGTTATAAGTATCTTCAAAAACAAGGGAAATTTGAGCTTCTACTGGATAGGAAAATATATATAGAAGGATGTAGCTAGTGAAATTTTGATAGGCTATAGGGAAGTATGCCATCAGACAATTAGCCTGGACCATTCTGGACCAGAGCCTGCCTTATTCTTAGCTCTTTCTGGAAGTAAATTGGCCTCTGATTTCTAATTGAAATATATTTTTAGTTGAAAATTTTACATATCAGTATTAACATTTTTAGTCATTTTTAAATAGTCCATTAAAAATGTGCAAAAGCTGTTCTCATGAATCTGCCCAGTCTTGCTAGTAAATGAAATATATGCTACTTCATGTTTGCACTGGTGAGCAATGTTTGGACTGTATGGTTGAGGACATGGGAGATTAGCTTACAAAATTAAGCCATGCAAATGAAAGACTAAGTGAATATGCCCAGAACCAGACAGTTGATTCTCCTTCTCAACCAGAATACTAGCTTCTTTGTTTCTTCATTACTCCACTTTGCTTGACACATACATGGACCATCTTCATAAGTGTAGTTCTTGGCAAAGACATGTTAGTGATACCGTAAGAGGAGGCATTATTTTACCTTTAGATTCCTGTTGTTGTATCATCATTTTATTGAAGAATAGTGAAAATATTCTTCAGTGATGTGACACAGGAATTAATTTTCCTTTTAAGGAAACACAAATAGACTATTTTTACAAAAAGAAATGAACAATAAAAGCAAATGAAGATATAGAGATGTGCCAAGTCTATTGTGTTTCAGCTTATTTCTTCTTAATGAAAGCAATACATATTCATAAGAAATTCAAAGTTTGATTCTTCTCACTGCCAGAAACACTGTGCAGTGTATTCAAGATGTCACAGGAGAGAAATGGCAACTGTCTTCAGAGCAAGAGATTGATAAACAAAGATGACCTCTAGGCTCCTTGTGGGAAGTGCATTCCATGTTTAGGATATTTTAAAACCACAGTAGGTTTTCTGTGATTTAAAGACATGAATATAATTTTTCTCCAGCTTCTTTCTTGGAATCATTAATAAAATCATGAAACCATCTAAGCCTAATCTCCTCCCCACGACTACACCTCGAAATATCATTAATGCCTGAACTTGGCATTACCACGGGGATGAGAAAATTTCTCAAGCCATTTCAGAGACATGAAAATCTCAAGTAAACATACAATCTACATGCAATCCAGTGCATCCACAAATTTACTACTTTCATAGTTTTCATCTATCATACACTGCAGTGGAAACACTTGTTCCTGTCCTCTAGGATTTGAGAATACAATGTCATGCAGCCTCTCTTCCAATCTTATGTACAAAAGGTTCCTGTGGAAAGACTATTTTTCCCCTGCCCTTGTAAAATGGGTAGCCAAGTCATTCAAATGTAATGGAGATCGGGGAGATTTTTAATTGTTAACAAGTCTTAATGATAGTATATGTACTGTCCATAGGAGTATGAAATATTTTAGTTAATATGTAATGTATTCCTCCATTATTCTTCTGCCAATTCAGGAAGGAAAAATAATTTTTTAAAAGTGTTTGCATTGCAAGTACAGCTTTTCAACAATAATCTCATATTCTCTTTTGGCTCTCTAATTACCACTCAGGAAGTAGATTATGTTCCATTGTGTTCTAAAGTAGCTTTAACTTGCTGTATTGCTTATCAATATAACCAGCTGTTCAGTGGTAGATCTAGTGATGATGACGTTTTTAATTGCTTTTTTTCATTTGGCTAAGTAAGTTCAGATGGTCACTAATTAGTTCTGTCATGGAGAGATAGTTTTGTTATGAACAATGCAATCAGTGTTTCATTGAAAAGGCAACTGTCCTAAGATCGGCACTGCTTAATTATCCCTATGAATTCATCTTCAGTTTCTTTATTTGTTGGAGCTGTCATGTGTAAGGTGACAGGAATTAAACAAAGCTGCAACTTAAAAGGATGCTTCCTCCAATGCATAAAACGAGTCCTCGATTTTGCTTGCTTAGAATCATTCAATTGAAATGAGGCATAAAGACTTGTCTATTAAAGTTTATGCAATGCTTTGGGGCACCTCAAATTATACTAAATTATGAGATATTGAAGTTAAAATATTTCAGCTTAACATTGCATCATAAATCTTGTGTAAACACATGAATCTCCCTTCAAGTAATTTTCTTTGAGAAAGTAAAGATTTTCCCCTAGCTAAACAGGAAATGGTATTTTTTAAAACAAAGTTTGATAAACAAATAATTGAAATAATAAGACAACACGAATCAAAATGATGTATATTGTATGTTTGACCACAATTTTTTATTCTTCACTTATTTGCATTTGATAGCACTGTGTTGCTACCTAAAGAGTATAGACTAACTCAGAAACAAAAGAAACATCTTGTCCTGTGTGGAATGCTACAAGATACTGTTCTATATTTGCTGACTCTTTGTTCTCCTGGAAAAAAGTCCATACTGTCACAGGAAAACCAAATCTTTTTATGGATAAATTTATTTTATAAATTTTAAAATGATTTAATTATTATACATCTTACCATCAGTAAGAAACAGTCATAAATGTCCTGCATTGTATACTTTTTCCAATATTCCAATATTCCTCTCTCCTTTACTTTGTCAAGTTGCCTCCTCAAGAATCATATGTAGCACATAATTTATTTCACAAATCTTTATGAATTATGAAGCCTTAGCTAACAGTATGGAAAATGTAAATTTTATATCTGATAAAAATACATTTATTATAGAGTCACAATCAAAGACTTTATTTTACAAAATTAAAATATATATTTGAATTAAAAATACAGTTGCCATTTTCCTTTGATAAGGTGTTCTAGTTTCACATCTGTTGTTGTGATAAAATATCCCCACAAAAAAGCAACACTTGGGGTAAAGAGATTCAGTTGAGTCACAACTCAAGTTACAGTCCATCAACACACACACAGAAACAAGGCAACAGAAGTCTGAAGTTGCTCACTAAGCTGCATCAACAACCAGGAGGCAGAGAATGATGAATGCATCATGTAGATTTGCTTGTTTATAGTTAGCAACATTCCTATACTCTTTTGTAGTCCAAAACTCATGACAGACAAGTGGTGCACCATTATTCAGAAGCAATTCAGGCTATGGAAGAATGCCTTTGAAAGGATTGTTGATCTTTAACACTCACTGTCTTTGGTGCCAAGTCTCCAGCACAAGCCAAAAGTAAGGGGGTAAGGTAACCATCAAGAACCATGAAATCTGTAACTTGAACAACTTTTCTGCCTTATAATTAGGGCACCTCAGGTATTTTGCAAATTTTTACATAAACATGACCAATGTAAAATCCTTAAAGATTATCAAAATAAAATTTCACATTCAAAGAATATGAAACTAATTTGACCTCAATAATTATGATACTAAGCAAACACCTCAAAATAAAATATTGCTAAGTTATAAAGGAGGTTAAAGTAAATTAATAGGACAAAACATGAGAAGGAATGTGTAAAGGATAGTAGTGAAGCAAAATAGAACATTAAAAGTTTATGAACACTAGTACGCCATGAATAAAATATTGTGCATGCATATCAGGTGAATGATAAAAGCTTCATAAAAGTTTAAAGGTAATGACAAAATAGTGAGCAAACAATTAAGCATATTTCATTCTATATAAAGTTAACATTAAACCAAAAAAGAAGCAAGGTATTTAGAGTAAAATGGGCAACCATAAAGCAAAGTGGAGCATATGTATCAATAGTGGCATGTTAACTATTTCATGGATTGTGAACCATTTCATTACAAAGATTATTGTGACATGCTGAAATCGCAGAATTTCTTTGGGATATCTAAGGTAATATGAGACATGTGCATAAACTCTTTAGGACTTATGAGTAGTTAAACAGTATAAAAGATAAATAAGAGCAAACACTTTATACTCCCTTTTTATTTTTATTTTTAAACTTAAATTTAAATTAGAAACAAGGTTGCTTCACATGTCAATCCCAGGTCCCTCTCCCTTTCCCTCTCTTCTTCCCATGCCCTTCAACCCCCCCCCCCGAGTACCCCTCATTTCCCAAGGGAGGGTGAGGCCTGGCATGGGGGTGTCCTTAGTCTGTCATTTCATCCAGGGCAGGGCCTAGACCCTTCCCCCAAGAGTCCAGGGTTTAAGTGCATCTCTCATTGTTGGATGGGCACCCAAACTCCATTTGTATGCCAGGGATGAATACTGATCTACTACCCAAGGCCCCATAGATTGCCTATGCCTCCTCACTGACACCCACGTTCAAGGGGTCTTGATCAGTCCCATTCTGGATTCCCAGCCATCAGTCTGGGATTCAAGAGCTAACCCTTGCCAGGTCAGCTGTTTTAGGGGGTTAAACCAGTCCAGTCTTAACCCCTTTGTTTATCAATCCTCTCTTTCTGTCACTGGGCTCCTTGAGTTCAACTCAGTGTTTAGCTGTGGGAGTCTGCCTCTGCTTCCATCAGCCATTGGATGAAGGTTCTGTTCCCCAGACTCTCTGACCATGGGTTTGTAGGCTGGCACTCCCCAGATCTATGGCTAAAATTCATGTATGAGAGAGTATATACCATGTTTGTCTTTTTGTGAGTGGGTTACCTCACTCAGGATGGTTCTTCTAGTGCTATCCATTTGCCTGCAAACTTCAGGATTCCATTGTTTTTTCCTGCTCAATAGTACTCCATTGTGTAAATGTACCACATTTTCTCTATCCATTCTTCAGTTGAGGAGCATCCAGGTTGCTTCCAAGTTCTGGCTATTGCAAATAATTCTGCTATGGTCACAGAGGAACAGATGTCTTTGTATGGAAAAAAATGAAGAACACTGTATATCCTTCCTTTAAAGATGTAACTACATTCACACAGTCATAGAGTTGTTGTTGTATATAACATTCACTTATGTACTCTTATATATCAATGAAAATAACCTTTCCATAAGTGGCATTTTTTATGTTAGTGTCACTTTTATATCTCAAAAGACAGGGCATGCATTAGGTAATAGGAGGATATCTGATTGTAAAAGGAAACAAGAAAGACTTTCAGTGGGCAAAGTTTTATTATGGGACAACCATTGAGAATTTGCAATAATGTAAAGCTTCTCCCAGGGGTTTCTGCTGATCTATTGGAATGGGAAGATAAATGTCTCTATGATTTATAACATTTGGCATCAAAATTGAATAACATTTCAGGACACTGGAGCTGAATAAATACTCAGGCTTTCATCTGGTGACATTTTCTACCTTGAGAAAGGGAACTCTCATATTTTATTTTACCCATAAGTATGGATTTTTCTAATCAAAATAATGGAAAGTAAGAACTTCTGGATGGTTTGTTATGAGATATCATTTAGAAGTTAAGGATAGCATAGAGACAAGCCAATTCCCAGATCTACTGTGTGGAGTAATGCCAAAACAGATAAATATAGTGGATGAACAATGCTAGATTTGGAAAGAGGGAGTCAGAATACAAACAATTTGGACAATTGAGAGTGTATCTGGTAATATTACCAGCAGAGGGAAAGTCACAAGGGATGGTCATTCTACTATATGAAGGTCATTGTTCCTGCTGTCATCAATTAAAGATATTTTAAGAATGTAATGTGTTCTAAATGTGACAAAGAACAATTAAACTAACACATGTCTATTTGGCTTCCAATTAAACACATCATGGAGCTTTCTTTAGAGATTTCATAAATATTTCATATTTAGAACACTGTCAGTTTGCTCCTTCAAAATCATTCTAAAATATCTTTAAAATCAAACTCTAAATAAAAAAATCAGTGATTTAATGTGACTTAATTTTATATTTATACACTAAATGCACTGACTGTAATGTATACTTATATAGTTCAAAATAATTATCCAATGTATGTGTTACAATATATTGGATAATGTAAACATTGAAGATACTGAGTAATATGCTTTATGATGACCATGGAGTAATACAAAACTCATCTAAAATATAAGCACTCACATGCAATATCATGGCACACTTAAAATAATTTTAATATTTTCAGAATATGAAGTAATGCTTAGAGTCTTTGATTCAGTATTTCAAATTCACTACATAATTTGAAATCAATCAGATACATTTATATTTCTAAGAAGTATCCACAGTTGATAAAAAGAATTATTAATTCATGCATAAATAAATGATGCTTACCACATGACAATAATTAAGTTTATGTGAAGTGACTTCTATGGTGTATAAGATTTCCTTGAAAGCAAGTGTTCCTGCACAGAAGAATAAATGCACAAGGTCTCAGACCCTTCAGTTATTGCTGTATTAGTAATACCTTCTGCTTTAAGACAGGAGTACATTAAGCCATTACATGGCTGCTAGTCAGTAGATAACTTCATAATAACCTCACCATCAGAAAAGTTTTTTTTCTTTTTCTTGATAGAACACTACCCTTCAGTATCATGATGATGATATAACCATGAAAATTTGAATGTCTCAAGCCTCATAATAGAATAACTGAGAAATTGGAGACTTTCTGGTAAGCACATCCTTATTTCTCAGTATGATATTTTTGAAGGCTATTCATTGACTTTTATAATATTACTATATTACTTAAAATGAATAATATTCATACTGCAATAAATACTTTCCGGTATGTGACTTGTTTATGCTGTATTTGTTTAACTCTGTGAAGCTGTGTGACTTACTGTGCCTGTCTAAATTACCTGATGGTCCTAGTAACAGCTGAATGGCCAATAATGAGGCAGGAGCAAGAGTATGCAGGACTGGGACAAGGAGAAGCAAGGGAGGAGGGACAATGAGAGAATGAGAAGAGGATGTTAGGAGGCAGCCACCCACTCCCCCAGCCAGCCACGTGGTAAGAAGGAAGGAAAAATATACAGAAGTAAGAAAGATAAAAAGCCAGAGGAAAAAATGTAGACAGGTCATTTTATGAAAAGCTTACAACCAATAACCAATCTAAGACTGGCATTTATAACTAATAATAAGACTCCATGTGTCATTAACTTGGGACCTGGGTAGTGGGTCCCCAAAATGACCAAAAGAGTAAAACCTCACACAAACATGAGTGAAGTAGAGATTAATTAGAATATATACTTTCAGAATGTTGATAATGCTTCTTAGGCAAGTATTTTAATAAGAACATTTACTGAGGATGAACTGTTTGCTATAACTTAACCTTTTAAGTAACCCAAACTGAATATTGATGAGAAGTGAGGACTCTTAAATTACTTAGATTTGAGTTCTGCCCCCAAAAGTGAATAGATCAGTGCTAGTGAAGCACAGTTATTAGAGAGCAGACTTTTGTGAGTAATTCATTAAACCAGCATGATCTTTAACAGCAATCTGTAGATGTTTGTCCTTCTACCCGCAGATACGTCTTCACCCCTTATCAACAAAACTTCTCTTTCAAATAGATAAAGAAATTTACAGAAAAACATAGCCAATCAAAGTTGTGAAAACCAGGATCAATGATACATCGACAAAACTGTCTGGCATCTAAAGTTCATGGAACATTGCAGAAGAGGTGATGGAAAGATTATAACAGCCACAAGATCAGGGGGCCCTCTATGAGAATGCATCCAATAGCAAAGTTAGAAGTTACTCCCCTTACACCCATTAATTCTCACCAAATGAATAAGGACAAAACCAGTGGACACACCAGACTGGATAGGGGAAAATACATGAGGCCTTAACACTCTACAAAGAACTATAGACAAATGAGAAGTGGAAATGGGTAGGATGTTGCTCCCCAAGGAAGAACACTCTAATTTTTGTCCAGTGCCCAAAAGTCAGCCATGAATACACAAACATAATTAACACAATTAATAATGTATATTGC
The DNA here is from genome assembly GCF_017639785.1 of Mesocricetus auratus. Taxonomy (NCBI): domain Eukaryota; kingdom Metazoa; phylum Chordata; class Mammalia; order Rodentia; family Cricetidae; genus Mesocricetus; species Mesocricetus auratus. The sequence continues at coordinate 39,271,850 of NW_024429190.1, forward strand.
AGGTTCAATTAAAGAATATATATGTATATATACATACATACATAAGCGCATACACATGTATGTACATATGTACATATCATATACTTACACACACAATATATATATACATATGTATATATAAACATATATATGATAACAAATAATTAAAAGAGGCCATGATTTTGGAATTTGGAAGAGAGTAAGAAAGTTATATGGTAGCATTTGTAGGAGGGAAGATGAGTAAGAAAATAATAAACCTTAAAACAGTTAAGAACCATGTCAATAGCATAGGCTCTACTTAAATAAAATGCTTAATGACAAAAGGGATTATTTTCAAATTTACTAATGAAGTGCATATTTCTGCTTCTGTCTAGTTTGTGAACTAACTTACAAAATAAAGAAATGTATTTCTTACATTTATGCACACTAGATAATCCCAGTCAATGCATCCACAGGTGCAGTTAACTTAATGTCAAAAGGGATGAACTCTACTTCATATAGCGAAATTATGAAACTGTCACATTTTTGTGAGAGTGAAGCCTTTTTCATGAGTATTGCTCTCATTTACATAACATGAAACCTCATATTCTAGTTACCAAATAAGAATTAAAATGATTTTGGAGAGAGATTGAAGATTACCTATACTAAAGAGTTATCTAAATACGTGTAATCTATAGTATACATGTGTAATGTACAACCCTTTCTTTTGTAATGTATACTAAATCAAAATGTCTGTTACAACAATATAATTAATCACAATTTAAGAATATGAAAGATTGTATTGCTATTAACTTCTAGAAAGTAGTATTTGCCGTTTGATCCAATAAATTAATTTAAAATTTGAGATTTAAACTTTTTATCATGCTAAAACCCAGGTTTAAATGTTAGAGTTTTGAGGAAACGAATGGATTTATTTCTTTGAATAGTGATGCATTTATTTTCTTAAAAAGAATTTTTTCAATGGTATAGTTCATTAGTGCAACATGAATGAAAATAATATTCTTTCCAGATGGTGGACTGATTTGAAAATTCAAAACATGTCCATAAAGCAGATAGCCTGATATTTAACGAGCTTAGGTATTTGTTTAAGTACTCATTTCCTCACTGAATGTGATAATAATAAAGCAACTTCACACTGATACTGTGAAGCAATGGAGACTGAGCTTGATTTCACCTAAGAAAATATACAGCAAGCATTGTGACTGCTTAGTTGCAAGTTTAATTAGAATATACGTAATTTTTCTTTTTTTATTATTTTAATTTTAAATAGCTTGTTTTACATGTAAATCCCAGTTCCTCTGCCTATCCTCCTCCTACACCCCCCACCATCCCCCCATCCTCCCGCCCTATTGCCAATTCCTTCCACATAGGGGATATCAAGAGTCTGTCATTTCACTCAGGGTAGGGTTCAGGCACTCCCATAAGAGTCCAGACTGAGAGAGCATCCCTCTTTCTGTTATGGAAACGCGATGTCCTTTGTATTCCAGGGACAAACACTGATCCACTGCTCAGGACCCCATAGGTTGCCCAGGCCTCCTCACTGAATACCACACTCAGGGGATCTGGATCAATCCCATGCTGGCCTCCAAGCTGTCGGTCTGGTGTCCAAGAGCTCTTGCCTGTTAGGATCAGCTGTCTGTGCTGTTTTTGCCAGCCCATTCTTTGCCAATTTGCTCATCGCTCCTCTCTCTCTGTCTCTGGGTTCCTTGGGTTCAGTTCAGTGTTTAACTGTGGGTGTTTGCCTCTGCTTCCATCAGTCACTGGAGGAAGGCTCCCTGATGGTTATAGACATCAAGTTCATTATCAAGAATGAATTTCAGGGTGATCTCTATACTATTGCTTAGCTTGCCAATTGGTGTCATCCCTTTAGAACACTAGAGGTCATACTGGTGGCTGATCTGTCTTCAAACCTATGACTCCCTCTTTCCCCTATCCTGCACCTCCAGTCAACCTTCCTGTTTCCCCATGACCTACTCTCTCTTCCTCTTCTCCCTCTCTCTATTTCCCAGCACCTCCTAACCCCCACCCATTGCCGTGTTCCCCATCTATTCAGAGGATCTTGCCTCATTTCTCTTCTCTTGGGTACCATGCATCTATCTTAGGTTTTTCCTGTTTCCCAGACTCTCTATCAGTGGAAGTGCAGACTGGCTCTATCCTGATCCATGTCTAAGATCCATATATGATTGAGCACATACCATGTTTGTCTTTTTGTGACTGGGTTACCTCACTCAGGATGGTTTCTTCCAGTGCTATCCATTTACCTGCTATTTCAAGATTCCATTGTTTTTTTCTGCTGAGTAATTCTCCATTGTGTAAATGTACCACATTTTCTCTATCCACTCTTCAGTTGAGGGGCATCTAGGTTGCTTCCAGGTTCTGGCTATTACAAATAATGCTTCTATGAACATAGTGGAGCACATGCCCTTGTTGTATAAATTTGCCTCTTTTGGATATGTGCCTAAGAGTGGAATTGCTGGGTCTTGTGGTAGATTGATTCCCATTTTCCTGAGGCATCTCCATACTGCTTTCCAAAGTGGCTGTACGAGTTGGCACTCCCACCAGCGGTGGAGGAGTGTTCCCCTCTCTCCACATCCTCTACAGCATAAATTGTCTTTGGTGTTATTGATTTTCGCAGTTCTGACAGGAGTAAGGTGGTATCTCAAAGTTGTTTAGATTTGCATTTCCCTGATGGCTAAGGATATTGAACACTTTATTAAGTATCTCTTGGTCATTTTATACTCCTCTATTGAGAATTCTCTGTTTAGTTCTGTACCCCACATTTAATTGGATCCTTTGGTGTTTTGGAGACTTGCTTCTTGAGTTCTTTGTAAATTTTGGAGATTAGCCCTCTGTCAGATGTGGGGTTAGTGAGTATCTTTTCCCATTCTGTGGCCTGCCTTTTTGTCTTTTTGACTGTGTCCTTTGCCTTACAGAAGCCTTTAAGTTTCAGGAGGTCCCATTTGTTAATTGTCGATCTCAGTGTCTTTGCCACTTGTGATATGTTCAGGAAGTGGTCTCCTATACCAACTCTTTGAAGTGTATCTCCCACTTTCTCTTCTAAACGTTCCAGTGTGGCTGGATTTATGTTGAGATCATTGATGCATTTGTACTTAAGTTTTGTACAAGGCGATAAACATGGATCTATCTGCAGTCTTCTGCATACCAGTACCCTCTTATGCTAGCACCATTTGTTGAAGATGCTTTCTTTTTTCCACTGTACAGTTTTAGCTGCTTTGTCAAAAATCAAGTGTTCATAGGTGTGTGGGTTAAAATTATGGTTTTCAATTCGGTTCCATTTGTCAACTTGCCTATTTTTGTGCCAATACCAAGCTGTTTTCAGGACTATAGCTCTATAATAGAGCTTGAAGTCAGGTATGGTGATGCCTCCTGAAGTTCCTTTATTGTATGGGGTTGTATTAGCTATCCTGGGACTTTTTATTCCATATAAACTTGGTTAATGTTCTTACCAGGTTTGTGAAAGATTGTGCCGGAATATTGATAGGGATTGCATTGAATCTGTAGACTGCTTTTGGCAAGATTGCCATTTTTATTATGTTGATCCTACCAATCCAAGAGCATGGGAGATCTTTCCATTTTCTGGTATCCTTTTTGATTTCTTTCTTTAAAGACTCAAAGTTCTTGATATACAGGTCTTCCACTTCCTTGGTTAACATTATTCCCATATATTTGATACTATTTGTGGCTATTGTAAAGCGTGAGGTTTCTCTGATTTCTTTCTCAGTCACTTCATCGTCTGTCTATATTAGGGGCACTGATTTTTTGAGTTTACCTTGTATCCTGCCACTTTGCTGAAGGTGTTTATCAGCTCTAGGAGTTCTCTTGCGGAGTTTTTTGGATCACTTATACAAACTATCATATCATCTGCAAATAGTGAAAGCTTGACTTCTTCTTTTCATATTTGTATTCCCCTAGATCTCCTTTGGTTGTCTTATTGTTGTAGCTAGAACTTCAAGTACAATACTGAAGAGATATGGAGAGAGTGGACAGCCTTGTCTTGTTCCTGATTTTAGAGGAATTGCATTGAGTTTCTCTCCATTTAGTTTGATGTTAGCTGTTGGTTTACTGTATATTGCCTTTATTGTATTTAGGTATGTTCCTGTTATCCCTGATCTCTCTAGGACCTTTATCATGAAGGGTTGCTGGATTTTGTCAAAGGCTTTTTCAGCATCTAATGAGATGATCATGTGGTTTTTCCTTCACAGTTGGTTTATATGGTGGATTACATTGATAAATTTTCTAATGTTGAACCATCCCTGCATTCCTGGGATGAAGCCTACTTGATCATGGTGGATGAATTTTCTGATGCGTTCTTGAATCCGGTTTGCTAGTATTTTGAGTATTTTTGCATCAATGTTCATGAGGGAAATTGGTCTATAGTACTCTTTCTTAGTTGTGTCTTTGTGTGGCTTGGGTATCAAGGTAATTTTAGCCTCATAAAAAGAATTTGGCAGTGAGCCTCCTGCTTCTATTGTGTGGAATACTTTGAGGAGTATTGGAATTAGCTCTTCTTTGAATTTCTGGTGGAATTCTGCACTGAAGCCATCTGGGCCTGGGCTTTTTTTGGTTGGGAGACTTTTGATGACTGCTTCTATTTCATTATGGGCTATAGGTCTGTTTAGATTGTTTATCTGCTCTTGATTTAGTTTTGGCAAGTGATATCTATCCAGGAAATTGTCCATTTCCTTTAGATTTTCAAATTTTGCGGAGTACAGATTTTCAAAGTATGCCCTGATGATTCTCTGGATTTCCTCAGAGTCCGTTGTTATGTCCCCTTTTTCATTTCTGATTTTGTTAATTAGCATGCTCTCTCTCTGTCTTTTGGTTAGTTTGGACAGAGGTTTGTCTCTTTTGTTGTTTTTCTCAAAGAGCCAGGTCTTTGTTTCATTGATGCTTCTCAATTTTTTCCTGGTTTCTACTTGATTGATTTCAGCCCTCAATTTGATTATTTCCTGGCGTGTGCTCCTCCTGGGTGAGTTTGCTTCTTTTTGTTCTTGAACGTTCAGCTGTGCTATTAATTCTCTAGTATGACAGTTCTCCAGTTTCTTCATGTGGACACTTAGTGCTATGAACTTTCCTCTCAGCACTTCTTTCAATGTGTCCCATAAGTTTGCATATGTTGTGTCTTCATTCTCATTGAATTCCACGAAGTCTTTCATTTCTTTTTTTTATTTCTCCCTTTACCCAGGGATGGTGCAATTGTTCATTGTTCAATTTCCATGAGTTTGTAGAGTTTCTGTGATTTGTGTTATTTTTGAATTCTAATTTTAATGCATGGTGGTCTGATAAGATACAGGGGTTTATTCCAATTTTTTTTAATCTGTGAAGGTTTGCTATGTTTCCTATTATGTGGTCAATTTTAGAGAAGGTTCCATGTGGTGCCGAGAAGATCGTATATCCCTTTGTGTTTGGGTGGAATATTCTATAGATGTCTGTTACCCAGTTTGTCATAACTTCTATTAGTTCTTTTGTTTCTTTGTTAAGTTTCTGTCTGGAGGTGAGAGTGGAGTGTTGAAGTCTCCTTCTATTAGTGTGTGGGATTTTATGTGCAATTTGAGCTTTAGTAATGTTCCTTTCACAAATGTAGGTGCCTTTGTATTTTGGGTGTAGATGTTTACCATTGAGACTTCATCTTGATGGACTTTTCCTTTGATGAATATGAATAGTCCTTCTTCATCTCTTTTGATTGATTTTAATTTGAAGTCTAGTTTGTTAGATATTAGGATTGCTACACCTGCTTGTTGGTCCCGTTTGACTGGAAAATCTTTTCCCAACCCTTTACTTTGAGATACCATCTGTCTTTGATGTGGAGATGTGTTTCTTGTATGCAGAAGAAGGATGGCTTCTGTCTTCGTATCCATTCTGCTAGTCTGTGTCTTTTTATAGGCAAGTTGAGGCCCTTGATATTGAGGGATATCAATGACCATTGATTGATGTTTCTTGTTTGTGCTTGATTTATTGGTAGTGACATTATTTTGTGTAGTTTCTCCTCCCTTTTTCTTTTGGTGTTTTGTAAAGTGGGATTATATATTGCCTGTGTCTCTGTGAGTGTAGTTATATTCCTTGGATCTAGGTTTTCCTTCTAGCACTTTCTGTAGCTGGATTCATGGATACATATTGTTTAAATCTGGCTTTGTCATGGAATATTTTGTTTTCTCCATCTATGGTAATTGAAAGCTTTGCTGGATATAGTAGACTGGGCTGGCATCCGTGTTCCCTTAGCATTTGTATGACATCTATCCAGGATCTTCTGGCTTTCATCGTTTCCAATGAAAAGTCAGGTGAAATTTGGATAGGTCTGCCTTTATATGTTACTTGGCCTTTTTCTTTAGCTGCTCTTAATATTTTCTCTTTATTCTGTAGGTTTGATGTTTTGATTATTATATGGCAAGGTGACTTCTTTTTCTGGTCCAGCCTATTTGGTGTTCTGTAAGATTCTTTTATTTTTATAGGCATATCCTTCTTTAGGTTAGGGAAATTTTCTTCTATGGTTTTGTTGAATATGTTTTCTGTATCTTTGAGCTGTATTCCTTCACCTTCTTCTATACCTATTATTCTCATGTTTGGCTTCTTCTCGGTGTCCCCTTGTTCAGGTCAACTGTTTCTCAGGGTTAAAGCAGCCCAGTCTTACCCCGTTTGCTCATCATTTCTTTTTTTAAAACATTTTTAAATATAAATTAGAAACAGGTTTGCTTCTCATGTAAATCCCATTTCCCTCTTCCTCCCCTAATCCCGGACCCTTCTACCAGCCTGTATCACAAACCATCCCTGACCTCAAGCTCTATTACAAGACTATAGCTCTATAATAGAGCTTGATGTCAGGGATGGTGATGCCTCCAGACATTGCCTTGTTGGACAGGGTTGTTTTGGCTATCCTGGGTCTTTTTTTTCCATACAAAATTGATTTTTGTTCTTTAAAGGTCTGTGAAGAATTGTGCTGGGATTTTAATGGGGATTGCATTGAATCTGTAGATTGCTTTTGGCACGACTGCCATTTTTACTACATTGATCCTACCTATCCAAGAGCATGGGAGGTCTTGCCATTTTCTGAGGGCTTCTTTAATTTCTTTCTTAAAAGATTCAAAGTTCTTGTGATACAGGTCTTTCACTTGTTTGGTTAGCATTACCCCAAGGTATTTTATGTTGTTTGTGGCAATTGTAAAGGGTGATGTTTCTCTGATTTCTTTTTCAGCCCTTTTATCATCTGTATATAGTAGGGCTACTGATTTTCTTGAGTTGATCTTGTAGCCTGCCACTTTGCTGAAGGTGTTAATCAGCTGTAAGTGTTCCCTGGTAGAGTTCTTTGTGTCATTGATGTTAACTATCATATCATCTGCAAACAGTGAAAGTTTGACCTCTTCTTCCCAATTTGTATCCCCTTGATCCCCCTTTGTTGTCATATGGCAATGGCTAGAACTTCAAGTACCATGTTGAAAAGGTATGGAGTGTGTGGACAGCCTTGTTTTGTTCCTGATTTTAGAGGAATTGCATTGAGTTTCTGTCCATTTAGTTTGATATTGGCTGTTGGTTTACTGTATATAGCTTTTATTATATTTAAGTATGTCCCTGTTATCCCAGATCTCTTCAAGACCTTTATCATGAAGGGGTGTTGGATTTTGTCAAAGGCTTTTTCAGCATCTAGTGAGATGATCATATGCTTTTTGTTTTTCAGCTTGTTCATATGGTGGATTACCTTTTTGGATTTTCATATGTTGAACCATCTCTGCATCCCTGGGATGAAACCTACTTGATCGTGGTGAATGATATTTTTGATGTGTTCTTGAATCTGATTTGCCAGTATTTTATTGAGTATTTTTGCATCAATGTTCATGAGGGATATTGGTCTGAAGTTCTCTTTCTTATTTGTGTCTTTGTGTGGCTTGGGGATTAAGGTTATTGAAGCCTCATAGAAAGAGTTTGGCAAAGACCCTTCTGCTGCTATGGTTTGGAATATTTTGAGAAGAATTGGTATAAGCTGTTCTTTGAATTTCTGGTAGAATTCTGCACTGAGGTCATCTGGACCTGGACTTTTTTGGTTGGGAGAACAATGCCTCTATCAGTTTTATTGTGAGAAGTCTGAGTAAGGAGCATTCTTCCTGACATCCTGGTCCCATAGCTACATCAGTCCCAAATGAACACTCAGAATGCTACATTAACTATGAAACTGTTGGCCATTTGCTATAGTTTCTTCTTGGCTAGCTCTGACTTAATTATTATCCCATAAATGTTAATCTGAATTTTTCCAGGTGATCTTCTCTTACCTGAGAATGTTTCCAGACCTCTTATTCCTCTTGAGTCCTACATGGTGACTGACTGTGCCTCCACTTCCCAGAATCATCCACTTGTCCTAGTGTCACATATTTTTCTTCCCTATTGGCCAATGATGCTTTATTTATCAATCAAAAAACAAACATATACACAGAAGGACTTCCCCCAATAATCTGTGAAGAAATTTCTTGATTAATTATGGGTAAGGGAGGACAAGACTACTTTGAACTGTGTCACCCTTAGCTTCTGGTCCTGAATTGTATAATTAAGTAGGCTAAACAAGCCTCAAGATTCAAGTAAGGAAACAAAATCCCTCCATAGACTCTGCTTCAGCTCTTGTCTCCAGATATTTGCCCTGGTCCCCCCTCATGGAATGTGGTCAGGTAGGTGTTTTGGTATAGTGCTCTGATTTGTCCAATACTGGCTGCCTTCTAATGGGAAGATGAGGAATCCAGTAGCAATTAACTCTATAAGATTGGATGTATCATCAGTCTTTATCTGGTGCTGCTGTCCCAGGAATTCTTACAGAATGCTGCTCTTCACTCTATGTTAAAATGATGAAGAAATAAGTTCTAATAGTAGTTACAGAAGCCATTGGGTACAGGAAGCATAAACTTGCCACTGAGACTAAGGGCAATCAGGCAAAAAGCAAAACCATCCTCTTCCATGTCTTTTATATGGACTGCTAGAAAAAGGTATGAGTCACATTATGCTTTATTTTCCAGACTCCACTATTCCAGAATTTAGAGTGGGCTTTCCAGTCTCAAGTGATTAGATCAACATAATTCCTTAATGGGTTAACCAGTTGCTTGAATTTTTGTTAATTGTGGATATAGTCAAATTGACAACCAATATTAGCCAACACACCCAGTATAAGTAAGTAAAGTAAAACATCTTCCCAAGATGCTTTTGGTCAAGGTGTTTTATCCCACCAATAGAAAATGACCAAATACATCTATATTCCCCAGATGTTTCAGATCACAGCACCTACAACAGAAATAGAAATCAAACTAAAAAAATTTCCAGAAATGAAGTATTTGTGGGATAGATGAGCATTTTTTTCCAAAGGATTTTGCAGCCTTGGAAAGGAAAAGCCATTGTTTGCTCACAGTTTAATGAGTTGCTGTGGGAACTTGGAAAGACAATGTTGAGAACAGTGCAGTCAAGGCAGGCTTGACTTTTTAACTTTTACCTTACTGGTACAATTGATGTAAACTGACTTGGACTGAGAAATCAGTTGTTATAAAAAAGAGACCAACATCTGATGTGAAATTGGCAAGTATTTCTTCAGAATCTGCACGTAGAAGATACGGTCCATAGGTTACCATGATTGCATTCACAACAAGAACAAACTTGATGTCTTACCTGCTGTTATATTAGTGATAAGAGTACTATGATCAAAACATTTAAATGAGAGCTTGGATATGGTATCTGAGAGTTAGTATACTGTCATCCTGGAAGGGAGCATGGTGACAGGCAGACAGGCTTTACAATGTTGAAGTATAAAGATAGAGATAGAGAGAGAGAGACAGCGAGAGAGAGAGAGACAGACAGACAGACAGACAGAGACAGAGACAGAAAGAGACACACAAACAGAGAGAGACAGAAAGAGACAGAGAGAAAAACAGAGACAGACAGAGAGAGAGACAGAAAGAGACAGAGAGAGAGAGAGACTTCAATTTGCTTGGGCTTTTGCAATCTCATAGTTCACTACCTGTTACATACATGCTTCAAAAATGCCATGCATCCATTTAAGCCACATCTCCTAAACAAGTTGTTCTCAACCTATGGATCACAACCCCTTAAGGGCCACATATTAGATATTCTGAACATCAGATAATAATATCATAATTCTTAACAGCTGCAAAACTACAGTTATGAAGTAGCAATGAACTAATTTTATGGTTGGGGGTCACCTTAACATCAGGAACTGTATTAAAAGGTCAGAACATAAAGAAGGTTGTGAGTTCATGTTTCTTATACCTCACCTACACTGTTCTGCTACTGAAAGAACCATCCTTCATCATCTCAGGAATTGAGGGGGAGCCATGAAGGCCATGAACTAATAACTCAATTTCACTTTTCTCTCTGTGGACAGAGAAAAATTTAACTTTCTGGGGCTGGCAAAAAAGAGAAATGCACACACATGCCTTTAGTGTCTACCAACTCTCTCATCTCTTTATTTCTTTTCTTACCTCTATCCAGATGCATTCCTTCTGTATCTTCTTTATTCCCCTACAACTTAGATATTCCAGCAAAATGTTTCAAGCCGTATAAAAACTAGAATGTGGTTACATTCTATGTTTCAAGTGAATGATTTCAATGAATACAAGCAAAAATCATTCTTCCATTCTCTGACGTGATTAAATTTTTTTCCATATTACAGGTGAAAAACAAATTATCTCTAGAACCTGCATACACTCATGTCTAAGCAACTTGTTAGAGATGAACAGAGTATAATCAACCAATGTACTATTCTCAGCTAGTTCTTTGACCTGCAAGGCTGCATTTTGTGGTTACAAGGAAAGAATCCATAACTTTATTATTTATTTTAAAAGGTAGTCTTATACAAATCTTAAAAAGAATTTTCCTTAATCATTAACCTAAGCAAGAGTCTATAGGTCTCCTCAAGAGAAAATTTTATGTCCTGACAACATGACACTTCCTTATTCTTGCCTTATTCTTGTTTTCTATCATTTGAACCCATATTTTATGAGGGGGAAGGACAAAACCATATCCTACCTTTACCTATATTAAGTTGCCCACTAAATTATTCTCTACTATAATCCTTTACTACAGTTGTCAAAATCCTTAAATTTCAAAATTCTATTGAAATTTATACTACTAATATATAAAATCATTATGAAAACAGCATAGCTTAATACTAAATCACCTTTATAATAATCCATAGCCCAAAAATGCCAAGTAGAACATCATATTTCCATGAGATCCTCACTTTGCATTAAAGCCAGTGGGGAATCCCCCAATACCCTTCCCACCATGCCAGGAACCAGAGAAAATTGACAGTGGCACACATGTAAAAGCCACGAATGTAGCAAGACACATTCTGGAGATGAAACCCCATGGGCCTTGTCAATTGAAGACTCATGCATCTGTTCATTGCTTCCTGGTGAACTGATTTCCCACAGCTCATTTGTCACATGTGTCTCCTCTGACATGGTCACTGATATTGTTCCATTGTTTGAAATGTATCATAGGGTATAAAGGCCATTCTCATTCAAAGAACAATACTTGAAATTGTGTGAAAATCTTGAAGTGACACTGGTTTTGATGGCATCAAATCTGCATGATTGTAAGGGTCATGGAGGGAAACTGAACCTTGGTACTGTGACAGTTTAGGTGGGGCCAATGCTGTGAAAGTTCTGTAGCTGAAAAAGCAATGAAGAAAAGCTGAGGCATAGTTTCATGTGTTGGTTGTTGTTTTAAAGAGAGGCCAAGAAGTCACTGGCAAAGATGCAAGCTCTGGTGCCCTAGGCACAGTGAAAACACTGGAACAAACAAAAATGCCAGCATGTATGGAGGGAAGCTGGTCTGAACCTAATAGGCAAGACACAAATCTTGCTTTAGGAATTATTTCTCTGCATCAACTAGAGACATGGCACTACCTGCACTACCTAATCCTTTTAAAACCCAGAAGATGACTGAGATGTACACAGTCAAAACTAAGTCATTTAAACTGATGTCATTTTATTTTGCTTTAATTAGATTGTGATTGTGCCCTGATTCTTCCTTCTTGCATTTAATTGTTTGTGTTGCTATTATTATGTATTGCTATTATCTTACATGCTTTAAAGGAACACACAGTAAAGAGACTTCAAGCTTCAAAAAAAAGACATTGAATTGTAAAGAAAAGTTGCTCATTGAAACCACAGTTCTCCCTTCCACCCCTCCTCCCACACCCCCTCTTCTCCTCCCATCACTTCAGCTCACCCTCAGCCCACTCCTCCTCATGAGTAAGGGCCATGTGAGTCAATATAATTGTGCACAGTAGTTTGGGGCAGGGCCAGACCCCTCTCCCAAGCATTAAGCCTGAGCTTGGCATCCTACCCTAGGGAATGTGCTCCAAAAAGATAGCTCATGCACCAGGTTTCTGTAGTGATCCTACTGTCATGGGCCCCTCTGTTAGTCCAAGCTTCACAAATGTTTCCCCCATAAGGAGGGCCTAGTTGAGTCCCCTAGAATCTCCAAAGCTGTTGGTCTACAGTCCATGAGTTTCCTGGAGCTTGGTTCAGCTATCTATGTAGATTTTTCCATTATGACCTTGACCTCCCTTGCTCATATGTTCCCTCTTCACTCTCTTTGCCTTGATTCCCAGACTTGGACCTGATTGTTGGCTGTGGATCTCTGTGTCTGGTTCCATCAATTACAAGACAAGGACTCTATGACGATAGGATATTCATCAATCTCATTACAAGGTTAGGCCAGTTAAGGCATCCTCTCTACTATTGCCAGGAATATTAGTTGGGGTCCTCATTAGTTGTGGATTCTTAGAAGTTACCCTAGAACCAGGTTTCACCCTAAGCCCATAGTGACTGTCTCTATTAACATTTTGAAGTGTGGTGATTTTTAAAGACTTCGGGGAATTTAAAGTTGTCCTTTATCATGATATGGATGATGCTTTTGTGGATAAGTAATAAGGGAATACCTATGATTTCACAATGCTGCTTTTGTGTATCGAGCTGATATGGGGTCATTTGTGCTGGATAGTTTTTTGCCAACTTGACCCAGCCTAGGGACATTGGACCAACAGGAACCTCACCTGAGAAAAGTTTTCTATCACAGTGGCTTATGAGACAGTGTTGTCATTGATGATTGATTAAGACTGCCTATCCACTCTATCATGCTACTGCCGGTTTGTATAAGAAAGCAATGCAAATGAGCAATTGGAGCACCATAGCATGCAGGGTTGCTCCATGGTCTCTGCTGTAGTTCCTGCCTCACAGCATTTGTATCTACACTGACTTCTTTCAGTGATTAACTGTGACTTAGAACTGTAAGATAAAATAAAGTATTTTCTCCCCAATTGTCTTTCTTGTGATGGTGTTTGTTACAGCAATCAAAAGAAAAATTATGTTACATAATCTCAGATATAATTGATCTTAAAATAACTTTTAGGAATTCACTTATTATTAACAACTGTTATATGATTCAGTGAGTGATGATTGTGAATATGGGTTGAAAATATGAAATCTGCTAAACAAGTGAATTAGAAGTAATAGAGTACACATTTGATACATAGGCCTAATATATTCAGACTTACAAAAACCTGTAGTAAGAGAAAAACAAGTTCAATTACAATGACTTTTTTTGGTTATTCACTCAATTAAAATAATTCTTAAACTAGCGTGATGGGGGAAGTCCTTCTGTATATATGTTGTCCTATTGGTTGATAAATAAAGCACTGCTGGCCAACAGAGAAGCAAGATAGGTAGAATTTGGAGGGTAGAATTCTGGGAAATGTAGTAAAAAGTAAGAGTCACCAGGTGATCCCAGGATAGAGGGACACATACCACTGCATCCTTGGTAAATAAGACCTTATAAATATATATTTATATTAGTATTTCTGGGTTACTACATAAGACAGAACTAGCCAAAGAGAAGCCCTGGACATTGGCCCACAGCATTGTAACTAATAGAGTCTCTGTGTGTCCTTTGGTACTGACATGGCTCTGGGATCAGGCTGGTGCGATAATGCACATTATACCAGAGGTACCATTACTTGACAGATGTGGAAAACCAAAAGTGTAGTTCTCAGAAGGATAATATAAAGAACTACTATATTACTTTAGTATTTGTTCTTTGATTACTGCTTTCAAGAAAATAGTTTAATAACTATGCTGTTTTAATTGTTAATGCCAAGGGAACAGAACATGATAGTTTTGTACCAATCACATGTTAGATTTCATCGTAGACTATGATAATTTTTTTGAGATATACTCTTCTTATGCTTGTGAGAAAATAGAGATCTGAACATTGGAATCTTGTTCCAGGTGTCAGGCACCACTGCCTTTGACATTCTCTGTCTGTGCAACTGGGAATTCTGTTACAGTGACCCAGTCCTCTAGACTGCCATTATCAAATGAGGAATCTCAGTTTTCCATGTCTCAGTAACCTTACACCACTCAAGAAATCTCACTCAACATGCCCAGCCCACATAGTTCCTGTACCAGTTCCCACCTACTCTGTTTCAGGAAACTTACTCTATTCATGATACAGTAGCTGACACAGAAAAAGAGACACTGGTCCTTCAGGCCAGAGGAAGAAGAGATCCCAAAACTACTTAGTCCCCTCTTGAACATTTTGAAAGATGTTTTTTAACTAAAAGGATATTAAAGAAGAAAAAAGAAAAGAAAAATAGAATGAATCAATCAATTTACTCTAGATGTACAACTCACAACACTGAAACAATAATAGTACCAAAAGACAGCATAACTCCTCTAAGAATTACTAAACTTAGAACAACATAAAAATATCCAAATTTAATTTAAAAAGAAGGAATTCATAACTCTACGCATATGTATGAATGTAAACATTCAGAACTTTTAACAGGGTCATAAAACATGGTTAAGTTTATAGTTTCAGGGGAGAATTCAATTCTCAATGTTTGCTTAATTGTCAAATTATCACATTTCTTTAGATGACAAGCAATTGGTAAGTTTTATGTTAGTCAATAAGGCCTTGTGGATGATTCCACATGCATAGACATATCAATAACACTAATTGGACTGAGTAGGTTACATGATGAGATAAAGATAAATAAGATGACATAAGATGGAGAAGAGAGTGTCTTGAGGGAGTAGTTCAAAGATAAATTGCACAGTAGTAATAGGAAGAGAAGGATATGATCAAGACTAATTATATACATGAATCAATTTAAAAAAAAAATACTTATAAAGTTAAAAAATACATACGAAGTTTTAATCCCCACAATCTAGAGGCAGAGGCAGATATATCTTTGTGAGTTCAAGTCCAGTCTGATCTACAAAGAGAATTCCATTCCAGGACACCCAGGGCTGTTATACAGAGACACCCTGTCTGAACAAAACAGGATATATATATATATATATATATATATATATATATATATAATTTTTGAAAAGATTTGAAAATCTTAAGTCAACAGCTGCTATTTTAATGCAGTGTGTGTGTGCGTGTGTGTGTGCATGTGTGCGTGTGTGTGTGTGTGTGTGTGAGAGAGAATTTTCTGTAAGTAACATAATATAAGGAATTTTAAAAACATAAAATTCTTTCCTAAACACTTAAATATGACCCACATAACAATATTCCTCATATTGTAAGTAATGTATTGAAGGAAAAATGAGCCAAATTAAAAATTTAAATTAAAATGTCTAAGAATAATAAATTTTTGCCTAATAAAATTCATATATGATGACAGAAATTATCAGATTAGCTACTTACCCTTTTATAATTATGTCAGATTCTCAGAATATCTGGATGTGTACATGAAATAATTATGAAATTAATTTATCATAACTTAGTATAGCATACTCTGGCATTAGTTATTGTCATTTTGATGAAAATTGTATTTTGTGTGTAATGAGTTTTGAAATGTATAATGCATATCAAATATTTGATCCTAAAATTCAAGTGTTTGTAGGAGATAAATTTGATAAGATACCATGTAAATATGTATGCACAGAGCTTCCTTAAGCTTTATCCTTTATACTGTTACATATTTATACTTACTTTGCTGCACTTTGAGAATTCATTTCGAAGATTAACGTTTATGACTTTATAGTTTGCTGCATTTTATGAATTGGTTCATATCCTAAATCATGGAAAAAATGCCTGGCTACAAACCTTGAAGGCTTGTTCCACTTTATAGAACAAAACTATTTACCTGCCTCTAGAACACTATATTACTTTGCATTTTTATTCAACATTGAGAATTTTATTCAAAATTTTGAGAGCATTTTAAAGTGTTTCAATACAGTTATTCCCCATACAACTAGCCAAGTGCAAAGTATGAAAGGTATTTTCACAAATTAAGAAATTTTGTCTGTCACAAAACTAAATTTACTGTATTTATTTTCTAGTAAGAGAGATATGCAAAATGAAAATATATTTTTATAGAAGAAATAGTGTACCAAAATGAGACATTGACTTTTCAAATTAATTTAACTTTTGAATTCTTAACGTGTACATAATTTTTATTTTACTTACTTGAATTAATGTCACATATTTCATTAAGTTTTTATAACACACACATACACACAGTCAAATTAGTGAAGATGACAACAATCACAGCAAAGGGACAAAGCACAGCTAAAGTATTTTCATGCATGAAATTTGGCATCCATTTTCATGGCAGCCCAGTGACACAACCATAATAGTTAACAGATAGCCAAGGCAGTTAACACACTCTGATAGAGAGGAATACCATGGGATAAGACAGATTGAGTCATATAAGATAGACTATCAAATGCATAATCAACAACTATGCTTAACAAAAATTGCAAAACTCCACCTTTAAAACTTATATTCCCAATTATGCATTTTGCATAACAATGAAAGTATTCAGTATTTTAGTCAACTTTAAATGAATCAAAACTTCCCTCAATGAGGTTTTTAGTTAAATTTATATATTTTTTCTAATTTATTTTTCAGTTTAAATTTAGATAAGAAACAAGGTTGCTTCACAAGTCATTTCCAGGTCCCTCTCCCTTTCCCTCCCCTCCTCCCGTGCCCTCCTCCCACCCCCCCATTATATCCTCATTTCCCCAGGGAGGGTGAGACCCTCCATGGGGGTGTCCACAGTCTGTCATTTCATATAGGGCAGGGCCTAGGCCCTTCCCCAAGAATTCAGGGTGAGAGTGCACCTCACATTGTTGGATGGGAGTCCAAAGTCCGTGTGTATACTTGGGATGGCTACTGATCTGCTGCCCAAGGCTCAATAGATTACTTAGGCCTCCTCACTGACACTCACATTCAGGGGGTTTTGATCAGTCCCATGCTGGATTCCCAGGCTGATGCCTGGGATTCAAGTGTTAACCTTTGTCAGCTCAGCTGTTTCTGGGGGTTAAACCAGCCCAGTCTTAATCCCTTTGGTCATCTGTCCTCCCTCTCTGTTACTGGCTTTCTTGAGCTCAGCTCAGTACTTAACCAAGGGAGTCTGCCTTTTCTTCGATCAGCCACTAAATGAAGTTTCTGTTTCCCAGACTCAATGGCCATGGGATTGTAGGCTGGCCCTCCCCAGATCTATATCTAAAATCCATATATGAGAGAGTACATGCCATGTTTTTCTTTTTGTGACTGGGTTACCTCACTCAGGATGGTTTCTTCTAGTGTCATCCATTTGCCTGCGAATCTCAGGATTCCATTGGTTTTTTTTTTTCTGCTGAATAGTACTCCATTGTGTAAATGTACCACATTTTCTCTATCCACTCTTTGGTTGAGGGACATCTAGGTTGCTTCCAAGTTCTGGCTATTAGAAATAATGCTGCTGTGAACATAGTGAAACAGACATCTTTGTTGTATGAATGGGCATCTTTGGATATATGCCTAAGAGTGGAGTTGCTGGGTCTTGTGGTAGGTTTATTCCCATTTTTCTGAGGAATTTCCATACTGATTTCCAAAGTGGCTGAACCAGTTGGCACTCCCACCAGCAATGGAGGAGTGTCCCCCTTTCACCACATCCTCTCCAGCATAAATTGTCTTTGGTGTTTTTGATTTTAGCCATTCTGAGAGGAGTGAGATGGTATCTCAGAGTTGTTTTGATTTGCATTTCCCGGATGTCTAGGGATGTTGAGCACTTTCTCAAGTGCCTCTCTGCCATTTTAGACTCCTCTATTGAAAATTCTCTATTTAGTTCTGCAGCCCACTTTTAAATTGGGTCCTTTGATGTTTTGGAGACTTGCTTCTTGAGTTCTTTGTAAATTTTGGAGATCAACCCTCTGTCAGATGTGGGATTAGTGAATATTTTTCCCATTCTGTGGGCTGCCTTTTTGTCTTGCTGACTGTGTCCTTTGCCTTACAGAAGCTTCTCACTTTCAGGAGGTCCCATTTATTAATTGTTGATCTCACTGTCTGTGCCAGTGATGTTATGTTCAGGGAGCTGTCTTCTGTACCAATTATTTCAAGGGTACCACCCACTTTCTCTTCTAAGAGGTTCAGTGTGGCTGGATTTATGTTGAGGTCTTTCATCCATTTGGACTTAAGTTTTGTGCATGGCAATAAACATGGATCGATCCGCATTCTTCTACATGCCAGCCTCCAGTTATGCCAGCACCATTTGTTGTAGATGCTTTCTTTATTCCATTGTATATTTTTAGCTTCTTTGTCAAAGATCAGATGTTCATATGTGTGTGGGTTAATATCAGGGTTTTCAATCACATTCCATTGGTCTACCTGTGTATTTTTGTGCAAATACCAAGCTGTTTTCAGGACTATAGCTCTATAATAGAGCTTGAGGTCAGGGATGGTGATACCTCTGGACATTGCCTTGTTGATCAGAGTTGTTTTGGCTATCCTGGGTCTTTTGTTTTTCCATACAAAATTGATTATTGTTCTTTCAACGTCTGTGAAGAATTGTGCTGGGAATTTAATGGGGATTGCATTGAATCTGTAGATTGCTTTTGGCAGGATTGCCATTTTTACTACATTGTTCCTACCTACCCAAGAGCATGGGAGGTCTTTCCATTTTCTGAGGGCTTCTTTAATATCTTTCTTTAAAGATTCAAAGTTCTTGCGATACAGGTCTTTTACTTGTTTGGTTAGCATTACCCCAAGGTATCTTATGTTCTTTGTGACAATTGTAAAGGGTGATGTTTCTCTGATTTCTTTTTCAGCGCTTTTATCATCTGTATATAGTAGGGCTAGTGATTTTCTTGAGTTGATCTTGTAGTCTGCCACTTTGCTGAAGGTGTTAATCAGCTGTAAGAGTTCCCTGGTAGAGTTCCTTGGGTCATTGATATAAACTATAATATCATCTGCAAACAGTGAATGTTTGACCTCTTCCTTCCCAATTTCTATCCCCTTGGTCCCCCTTTATTGTCATATGGCAATGGCTAGAACTTCAAGTACCATGTTGAAAAGGTATGGAGAGTGTGGACAGCCTGGTTTTGTTCCTGATTTTAGAGGAATTGCATTGAGTTTCTGTCCATTTAGTTTGATGTTGGCTGTTGGTTTGCAGTATATAGCTTTTATTATATTTAAGTATATCCCTGTTACCCCAGATCTCTCCAAGGCCTTTATCATGAAGGGTTGTTGGACTTTGTCAAAGGCTTTTTCAGCAGCTATTGAGATGATCATGTGATTTTTGTTTTTCAGCTTGTTTATATGGTGGATTACATTGATGGATTTTCGTATGTTGAACCATCCCTGCATCCCTGGGATGAAACCTACTTGATCGTGGTGAATGATATTTTTGATGTGTTTTTGAATCTGATTTGCCAGTATTTTATTGAGTATTTTTGCATCAATGTTCATGAGGGATATTGGTCTGAAGTTCTCTTTCTTAGTTGTATCTTTGTGTGGCTTGGGGATCAAGGTTAATGAAGCCTCATAGAAAGAGTTTGGCAAAGACCCTTCGGCTTCTATGGTGTGGAATACTTTGAGAAGAATTGGTATAAGCTGTTCTTTGAATTTCTGGTAGAATTCTGCACTGAGGTCATCTGGACCTGGACTTTTTTTGGTTGGGAGACTTTTGATGACTGCTTCTTTTTCCATCTGTTCTTGATTTAGTTTTGGCAAGTGATAGCTATCCAGGAAGTCGTCCATTTCCTTTAAATTTTCGAATTTTGTGGAATACATGTTTTTAAAGAATGACCTGATGATTCTCTGGATTTCCCCAGAATCCGTTGTTATGTTCCCCTTTTCATTTCTGATTTTGTTAATTTGCATGTTCACTCTCTGCTGTTTGGTAAGTTTGGACAAAGGTTTGCCTATCTTGTTTATTTTCTCAAAGAACCAGATCTTCGTTGCATTGATTCTTTGTATTGTTTTCCTAGTTTCTACTGTATTGATTTCAGCCCTCAACTTGATTATTTCCTGACATCTACTCTTCCTGGGGGAGTTTGCTTCTTTGTGTTCTAGAGCTTTCAGCTGTGCTGTTAATTCTCCAGCATAACTGTTCTCCAGTTTCTTCATGTGGGCACTTAGTGCTATGAACTTCCCCCGTAGCACTGCTTTCAAAGTGTCCCATAGGTTTGGGTATGTTGTGTCTTCATTCTCATTGAATTCGAGGAAGTCTTAAATTTCTTTTTTTATTTCTTCTTTTACCCAGGGATGGTGTAGTTGAGCATTATTCAATTTCCATGAGTTTGTAGGTTTTCTGCAATTTGTGTTGTTGTTGAATTCTAATTTTGAAGCATGATGGTCTTATAAGATGCATGGAGTTATTCCAATTTTTTTGTAGCTGCTGAGGTTTGATATGTTGCCACGTATGTGGTCGATTTTTGAGAAGGTTCCATGTAGTGGTGGGAAGAATGTATATTCTTTCTTATGTGGATGAAATGTTCTATAGATGTCTGTTAATCCCAGTTGGGTCATTACTTCTATTAGACCCTTTGCTTCTTTTTTGAGTTTCTGTCTGGTATTCCTGTCTAGTGCTGAGAGTGTGTGTTGAAATCTCCCACTATAACTGTATGGGGCTTTAGATGTGATTTAAGTTCTAATATTGTTTCTTTTATGAATGTGGATGCCTTTGTATTTGAGGCATAGATGTTCAGGATAAACACTTCATCTTGGTGGGTTTCAGCTGTGATGAGTATGTAATGACCTCCTTCATCTCTTTTGATTGATTTTATTTTAAAGTCTAGTTTGTTAGATATTAGAATTGCTACCCCTGCTTGTTTTTTGGGGCCTTTTGATTGAAAAAAAATTTTCCCAACCTTTAACTCTCAGGTAATATCTGTCTTTGAGGGTGAGGAGTGTTTCTTGTATGCAGCAGAGGGAAGGGTTCTGTCTTTGAATCCATTCTGCTAGCCTGTGTCTTTTTATGGGTGAGTTAAGGCCATTAATGTTGAGGGATATTAATGACCATTGATTGCTCCTCCTTCTTCGATTTGCAATGGTTTTTATTGTTGTAATTATGTGTGGAATTTCAGCCCTTTGTTCTTTTGGCTGTTGGTAGAGAGGGATTCTCTAATGCCTATGTTTTTCTCATTGTAGTTAGCTTCTGTGGGTTGGAGTTTTCCTTCCAAAGTTTTCTGTAGGGCTGGCTTAGGGGATACGTATTGCTTGAATCTAGTTTTGTCATGGAATATCTTGTTGTTTCCATCTATAGTGATTGAGAACTTTGCTGGCTTTAGTAGTCTGGGCTGGCATCCATGGTCTCTTAGTATTGGTAGAATATCTATCCAGGACCTTCTGGATTTCAGAGTTTCCATGGAGAAGTCAGGTGTAATTCTGATAGGTCTGCCTTCATATGTTACTTGACCTTTTTCCTTAGATGCTCTTAATATTCTTTCTTTATTCTGTATATTTGGGGTCTTGATTATTATGTGGCGAGGGGATTTTTTTGTGGCCCACTCTATTTGGTGTTCTGTAGGATTCTTGTACCTTCATTGGCATGTCTTTCTTAAGTTTGGGAAAGTTTTCTTCTATGATTTTGTTGAATATGTCTTCTGCCCATTTGAGGTGGTTTTCTTCTCCTTCTTCTATACCTTTTATTCTTAGGTTTGGTCTTTTCATGGTGTCCCATATTTCCTGGATGTTTTGTATTAAGGATTTGTTGGACTTATAGTTTTCTTTGGTTGATGAATCCATTTCTCCTAGTGTATCTTCAACACTTGAGATTCTCTTTTCCATCTCTTCTGTTCTGTTGGAAATGCTTGCATTGATAGTACCTGACTGTTTGCCCAATTTTTCTATTTCCTGTCTTTCTTCAGATTGTGTTTTTTTTATTGTCTCTATTTCAGTTTTTCAACCCTCTCAGTGTTTGCATTGCTTCTTGCAATTTTCAGGTTTATCTTTTTGTCCATTTGTTTCCTTTTATGAATTTTTTGGTTTGTTCTTTCTTCCATTTCTTGCATTTCTTGGTTTGCTTTTTGTTCCATTTCTTGCATTTTTTGCTTCGTTTCTTCTTCCATTTCCTGCCTTTTTTGGTTTGTTTTTTCTTCCAAATCTTGCATTTTTTGGTTTGTTTTTACTTCCATTTCTTGCCTTTTTTGGTTTGTTTTTTCTTCCATTTCTTTGAGGGATTTTCCTATATCCTCTTTTAGGCCCTCTATCATTTTCATGAAAATGGTTTTAAGGTTGTTCTCTTCTGCTTCGTTCACATTGGAATGTTGGAGTCTTGCTGGTGTGGAGTCTCTAGAATCTGGTGGTGTCATATTTGTTTTTCTGTTGCTGAGTGTGTTTTTATATTGTCTCTTTCCCATCTCTTCTTCTAGTGGGTGCAGAAAGAGCCCCTTACTGGTCTGGGGACCAGAGTTCCCTTTAGATGGGTGCTAGCAAGTCCAATAATCTAGTGGTTCTTCTATTCCTTGTCCTTGTTCTGGTTCCTCGGGATGGAGAAGAAGAACAGGAATCTGGGGCGCTTAGCCTCCTACTTGGACCCCTGGACCCTATGCTGGATCCTGTTGTACCTGATCCTGCGGCCGGAACAGCTGCTCCCCTGGTCTCCCTGGCTCCTCTGGTTTCCTGGTCTCGTTGTTGGGAGAGAAAACCTTGTGTCTGGGGTGCTTGGCTTCTGTCGGGATTGGAAGCTCTGTGCAGTTCCCAGGTGATCTGCAGGCACTGGAACACAGGCCGGGAAGCCTGCCTGTTTACCTGATGCTGACACAGGAACAGCTGCTTCCCTGGACTTCCTGGCTCTTCTGGTTTCCTGGTCTCGTTGGTGGGAGAGAAGACCTGGAGTCTGGGGTACTTGACTCCCGTTGGGATTGGAAGCTCTGTGCAGTTCCCAGGCGATCCGCAGACACTGGTGCTGCTACCGGAACAGCTGCTTCCCTGGACTCCCTGGGTCCTCTCTAAATTTATATTATAAATATGAGTGCCATTGAAATTTTGGGTTTCAATGTAACTACACAAACACACACTCATACACTCACACACACATATATATAGAAATATAGAAAATGTGTTTTCTTATAAATCTAAAACTTGTTCTAAAGGTCATTTAAATATACTCATATGCATAAACATGATTAAATCAAATTTCTTCTTAACCATATTCACTTGGAGAATTTCTATGAATTCTAAATGAAACAACAAGATCATGGCAAAATATCTAGGAATATAATTTTTATCTTTTAAAACTTCATTTTATTTTAAGATTCTGTATAATTACATGATTTTCTTCTTCCTTTTCTTCACTCTAAACATTCCTATATAGATTTCTTTGCTCTTTTTGGTATTCATTTTTTCTTCATTAATTGTTTTTTTCATACTGACATGAGTATGTGTGTAATATGCATGCGTAAAGCCTGACCAGGCATCAATATAATGTTACTTGTGTGTCTCTTGGTGGATTACCTACAACAATTTCCTTAAATTGCTTTTTGTGATGTTAACACACAGTTTATGGTATTTGTTACCGAAGTCCTACTGAACTATTTGCTTCCCTTTACTAATTAAGAGTTTCTCTTTATTTCTTTCATTGATCTTTGCATAAATCTTTTCTCCTACTCCAACATTAGACATAAAGTCAATGGGATAAATAAATAACTGTAGGAAGGACTAAATATGTGATATCTGGTAAAGGAATCCAATGATTATTTCTGTTGATTTCATTTGTTAGAAAGTCCAAGAGAGCCTGTTATGTTAAGAGAAAAATTTTATGTAGGCAAATGAGAGATGATTATTACTGTAAATGCATACACAAATGTTCAAAACTCAGTGGCTTTTTTCAATTTTACTTTAAAATCATGTGACTCATCACAATTTCTGTTTTAGAGTTACTTCCTCAAGAGTGTTTGATTGAAACTCTTGTTTGAGAATATCTTCCTTAGCCATTGACACCCATCCAATTTCCTGTTTCTAATTTTCTAAGCGAGCATTTATGACAAATGCTATGCAACCTCTGTCTCTCAACACATTGATTAAAATTCTCTACTATTCCCTTTCAGTTTATAAGATTTTCTATTTACTGAGATACTAGAATCATGTTATAACTATGCTCTTTTTCTTTTTACCATTAATTTTAAGAAAATTAATATCTTTTGTTCTGACTTCACTGTGAATTCCAACTAAAGAAAAGCAAAATTAAAAACAAAATGCATATATTTTAAGAGATCAAGAACAAACTGTTATTAAGAAACATAAATGTAGCATTATGACATAGAGATATTTAGGAGAAGTAAAGAGGCATTAAATGAAACATCTCTGTACTGTATTTTCTTGTATCACACGTTATAACTTTCAGATTGCTGCTATTTGTGGGAAATTGTGCAAAATTATTTTCAAGGGAAAGTTTTATGTCATCAGAGAGCAGTGAAAATGAATTATATTGCACTTAGGTAAATCATGAACAAGATGACTGCTTGGGACAATTTCAATCCTGGAAACACTGGTATGCTTAAGCCTTACAACTTCCATTGCACTCAGTAAAATACTATGTAAGGATTTGAAGTCAAATCCTTTACTGATTATAAAGAATATATTTTTCCAGTAATCTGGCAAATATGTACTTGGAATACTAAGAAACTATGGAAAATTGCTAGAATCTATGGAACGTGGGAATAATGGTCATTGTCATTTATTTCTAAATAAAGAGGGATTGAGTGAATATAGTATGTGTCTTTAAAAATTTAGCATGTATGCAGTATATTCTTTTCTGGCATGAAATAGATTCTTCATAGTCTAGGTTAAAATTCTTTGTCACTAAAAGTATTTGGCAAATAGTTTAACTACTATGATCTTTTCATTTTTATGAGTTTCTATGTCAGGAGCTGCTTGTGACCATAAGAGGTACATCAATAGGTTTAATAGGTGTCTTAAACAATCCTTTGCTGAAGTTATATTTTGAGAAATTAAATAGTTGTCCTGTCAAATATATAACATTTCTTGACAGTTATTGCAACTTGTTACATATATGAGAGTTATATTTTTATAAAAAATTATTTCTGAAGATAAACTCCATGTTCTTTTTTTTTTTTTTTTTGGTTTTTTACGAGACAGGGTTTCTCTGTATTGTTTTCGAGGCTGTAGGTCCAGCCCGGCCTTGAACTCACAGAGATCCGCCTGCCTCTGCCTGGGATTAAAGACATATGCCACCATTGCCTGGCAAAGTCAATGTTCTTAATACCATGCATGAGTTTAAAATTATGCATATAACATTTATGAAAAAAGTGTATTATATAATTAATGGAGCTCTAGTTTATTAAATTCCACATTAACCTATGATTTAATTTTTTTTACTTAAGCCAAAAATCTAAGAATATATCATCATTCTTTGGTAATTTTGAAATTTAGCCATGGAATATACACATATAATTTCTAAGACAATAGAAAGAGTTGCGTAAATGAGTAATCACATAAAATGATAATTACATATAAAATCAAACAATTGTTTGATTATTTAACTTTTTATTAGTAGTATGCTGTACTCTATTAATTTATGGTATTTAAATTGCCTTTTGAGAAGAAGCAAGACTCTGCTGGGTTAAATTGAATGTATCTTTGATAAAAAGCATTTCTCATACACATGATATAGTTGTTAAAAAGAATGTTTAATACAGCATGTATAGTATATTGCACAGCTACCTAACTGAACACATAACCATTTGGCACCTATTTCCTAGTGGAACATGCTCACCAAGTTGGAAACAGGCAAACTGCCATCCTAACAGATGGTTGTCAAGTATATGTAGCCAAAAGACCATGAATGAACATGAAATGTGTTTGGTGAGGCCACAAGTCGCAATAAAAGACACCCAAACAGCTCTTAGGCCTAAGGTTAGGTACCTGAGTTGAACACATCTGCCTTTCCTTATCCATCTCTTGGTGAAATTTCCTGTATGTTTCCTTTCATAACCAATGAAAATAATCTTTATGTGTGTAACTATCAGTATATGTTTATATGTATAGTAGTGTTTAACTTGTAAATATATTCATATTGTTGATATCTTGCATTTATGCCCAAAGGAAATATCACTTGTATACTCAAATCTGACATCTGTTGATTTGGACTGTGATCATTTCTATAATTATTATCTATGGTTTCAAAATGTCTATAGTTCTAAAAGATCTATAATGTAGAGCAGCCAATGGAACAATAGCCACCTTCAATTTTCTACATAAGCCAAGACTAAAACTAATCTTTTCTCATCTAGACATATTTCTTCCCTTTATGAAATTTACTACATAAAATGATAACCATGACAATGTTTGTGAGAAGTTGTATGTAATCAGTTTCATGTATTACAGATACCATATTTTCTTTAGAAAATTACACTGAAGAGGATCATGCTTTTCAAATTTTATTTTCTGGCTGATTATTGTGTTGTAGTAGTTACACTACAGACATTAATGAAAATAAATACAGAAAACTTGTTAATATGAAAGTATATCAAATGGTAATGTCATACAAATATTAAGAAATATCTAAAATTATACAAATTACCATCTTCAGAAAATTCATGATATTTGTTCAAAATCTAAATTTTGTTTATAATCATGCAATTATTTCTCAGGAGGGCACATTTGAATTTGTTTAAGTTTTCAGACCTGATATATTATAACATGTTACATTCTTCCAAAAGCAAAAAAAGAGCTCAATCCCATATTAATATTATTCTAATTTAGTTGACAAAACACTATGGAAAATGTAAATTTTGGAGTAGGTATGGATCCCAAATTTTATCTTTTTTGTATTTTTAGGGACAAGGTTTTCTGAGTAGTCCTGGCTATCCTAGAACTTACACTTTGGGTCAGAATGACCTCAAACTCAGAGATGTGTCTGGCTCTACCTCACAGGTTTTAGGATTATGGGTGTGCACTATCTTTTCAAAATTCAAGAAAACCACATAAAAATGTCATACCTATACTTTAAATCTAAACACAATATTTAACTCTTAGAAAATTAATGTTATATATTTCAGTGTGTTCCCAAATTGAAACAGAAATATTTAATAAAAAGGCAAGACTTTAAATATCAACTCTCTCTAACTTAAGTTTTGTGTAGAAGAAATATTAATTTGTGTATAATTTTAAATATTAAATAGTTAAAAATTTGAGAATCAGTTAGTGAAAAAACAGTATATACATAATCGCATTCTTTGGTTGCCACAAATTAAATGTGTCATATTAGACTAGGAACTGTTTTAATAATAATAGAGGAGGTTAAGTAAGTGAAACCATCAGCCACCTGTGAAAGGAATTATTGTAATGACAAAGAACATGCTTGAAAGCAATGAAAAATTTGTTTTACTAACTAACTAGGTTAGTACAAATCAAGAAATTGTTGGGTAACTTCTTTTACAACAATTTAATTGTGAATTCCTCAAGGAATAATTAAAATGCTGCAAGGCACACATTTTTACTTATAATTTAAAAATGACTAAGACATCATTGCACATAGCTTGGAAACCTTCAAAAATCTTCAAAAAATTCTTCTATTACTTAACATTAACATTTATAAATTATAGTTATAAATTCATTCAACACATAATAGCATTTGGATCAAAATATTCATATTTAGGATGTTAGTAGATAAAACCTTAATTGCACTTGAAATTTTTGTAATAAATTGTCATCATAGCTAGCTTAATATTGTAAGACCCTACATTATGGCTGATATTAGTAATTCTGTTTAAATCAGACCTACAACTCTGCCAAAATATAGAATACTGTAGAATATAGAAAACAATGGTATATTGGTATTAATAATAACTGAGTATGCTACTGGTTTATGTCTTTATTATAGTTGTGTATATCCCTATCCTCATCAATTTAGCTTATATTCTATCTTCTTTTACAAATAAAGTGTTGACTATAAATACTATGCTGTGTTACCCTAACAAAATCCTCATGCATTTCATGTTTATGGCCTGCTTACTGTATCTGTTAGGCTCTGTCCAGAGAAAAACCTCACTATACTGTCTAGATTTGACACTATGGAGTTTCTATTTTAAAAAATACTGTGGTGATATGGTATTTATGATTATTGAGGCTTCCTGAGGTTACAGAAAGCAAAGATAGTCACAAGGCACAGAGCCAGGCAGTGATGATAACTTACCTTTAATACCATAAGCCATACTAGCAAGCTATAGAATCAGGCAGCAGTGGCAGGCACCTATACCTTTAATCCCAGGACACAGGAGGCAGAGACAGTTGGATCTCTATTAGTTTAAGGCCATGAAATATATCCAGTCTAAAAGAGAAAGAGCTCTCATAAAAATGATTTCAGCACTTGGAATCACATGTCTTTAATCCCAGAATTGTGGAGGCATAAAAGGAAGAATCAAAGGGTGTCATGTGGAGGTTAATCTCCAGACAAATTCAGGAGAGGCAGCACTCTGAGTCTTGGTGGAGAGTGCATGGAGATAGGAGAATCCCTTTTTGTCTCAGGCAGAGGTAAGAGATAATGGTTGCCTGCTTTGTTTATCGAAAACTCAACTTGATCCCCGTTGGCTGTCTCTGGGTTTTTATATTTTTGTGTTAAAAACCCTCTGTCTTTGCATTTCCCAAGGTGAATTTTGATGTTTAGTTAACAAATGACTGTATTCAGTTCCCGGGCAGCAAAAAAATCTTTGTAAAAATTACAATTCTCATATCATTTAACAGTAGTTTCTATAAGCAACAGTTATATACAGTCATTCAACACATAATAATATTTAATATAATAAGACTTGGTAATCATGTTTGTAAAGCCTTCAGTATCCATCTGTCACATTGCTAGGTTCTTTCCTGTATCATCATGACTTCAAACATTCAACTGGATATTGAGAAATCTAGGAGATGTAATTTGAAATATCACATATGCAATAAACGCATGCAGACCTAAAAAGAAGCTATGTTAATTATACTCACATTTTATACACTCACCACAGGCACTCTTTTCCCTCAGCATGATTCAAAGTTTGGTGAGGATATTAACCTTCCCTGAGAGCTGTGTCTCAACTCCTCTAAGAAAGGGAGCATTATTCATCACTATTATTCAAAAGACAATTGTGAAGAAGACATACAATAATCTTTCAGTCAACATTCTAGCATGAAGAGAGAATGGAATATAGAATGCTCTGTTCCTAACTGAGGAATTATCGGCAGGTGAGGACCACTGGGTGAAGGGGAGAGTCACCTTTCTTCAGCATCAAAATCCATGGTAGGTTTCCCATGCTTCGTGGGACTTAGACCTTATGCATGTGGGTCCACTACTGGATTATAAAAATAATTATTGAAAAGACATGAAGTTGATGGAGTTGGGAAAGCAATCTGATGTGAGGTTTGGAAGAATTTTGGAATTATATTGAGGTGGATAAGATCTAAATGCATTTTATCCATGTTAGAATTTAGCAAGAATTAAAAATAAGCTATTTATTTTAAAGCATGCATGTAGACATAGATGCCAAGAATTAGAAAGGAGCAAGATTCTTATTTCAAACCACAAGGGTAGACACAGACATGTTATAATTTGAAAATCAAATAAAAAATGACAGTGGAAATTATTCAAGTATAAATGATAAAACAAATTTACAAAAACAGACATTAAAAGTATGAATTACGAAAAGATCATAGCACACATAAAAGCTATCAAATAATGTCTTATAAGAGGAAATTTTATGCTCTCTGATGAAATATTTTTAATTGGCAAATATTTTTATGCCAAAAATTGATAAAAGAGTTATAAAG
Organism: Mesocricetus auratus; assembly: GCF_017639785.1. Lineage (NCBI taxonomy): Eukaryota > Metazoa > Chordata > Mammalia > Rodentia > Cricetidae > Mesocricetus > Mesocricetus auratus. The sequence goes on from NW_024429190.1 coordinate 39,301,889, forward strand.
TTTCTATATTCTCATACCCATATTGGCATGAATAAAGGCAGACAGAAAGATACAGAGAGACACAGTGACAGAGAGATGTTTCAGAGCCATTGAACAGTGTTTGTCAAAAGAGAAGGGGGGAAGCTAAAAGAGATCCTTGGCGTTAATTATTTTGTTTTTTATCATTTATTTTTTTAAGGTGTGTGGGTTGAAATTGTAATTTAACAAGTGTACTTTCCCTACATTAAATGAGTTCAGAGGAGCTCCACAAACTTTTGAAAGTGTTATTGTTTTAAATGTATTATTAAATTTATCCGATTTAATTGGATATTTCTCATATCTCACTTTTTAAAATATAGTATTAACTAAAAAGATGCAAATAGAACACAGATTGCATAACACATCTAGCAAGACCTTTTGTATCTTTAAATTATGACTATATATTGTTAATATTCAAGATAATTCTGATTCTAAATCAGAATTACAATACCATGATACTTGTCCCAATTAATACAAATGTTGTATCTATATGTGTTTATAATTTGATTGTTTCTATAGTTTTTCTTTTTCATTCAAAGTTACTGTGTAAGCAGTTTATTTTCATGTGTTATAGGGTTGCTACCCATCTCATTTATACTCTTAAAGAATGACAGAAATAATTACACTTTTATTCTCTACTTTATGGATAAGGATTCTGAGTATCAGGCAGTGTGTAGTACATTTAAACTACAGAGCCATATGCTATTTATTAAAGATTATCTAGCCATAAATTATTTGAATGATTCTTTATGAACAGCATAGATAATGGAAGTGGCTAGTTTTCTCCACAATTAGGGAAAATGAGAGCAAGAATCCCTAATCAAAAAACAATTTATGAAATGGTAGCAACATAATATTTTATTAGATAAACATTTTAGGATAGTTTGGATTGTGACATAGATTTGCTCATTTAAAATATAATGAATGAAAGCAGAATTTGTGATATAAAATCAAGAGTAATATTTAATGTTAAATGTTTTAATACTTTAATATGTAATATAAAAGAATATATCACAGTCAAGGTTAATTTTGATAGCAAAACAAGAACTACTTGTTTCATCTTTTGACAAGAAAGAATACTACATTTGACTATTTCTACTGTCTGGCGGTCAATTATTAAAATTCTTCTTAGATCAAATATGAGCTCACCTGAAAAGTATCATTCCACATTGGATTTTTCCAATATCTGAACAACAGTTAGGGAGTAGGTAGATGATGGGGGAAACAAAGAAAATTTTCAGTGGATATGCTACAATATTGGCAAAGGTCTGGGGTCATAAATATTATGTTACCTCGAAGTATTTATGAGGGTTGAATCTACTTGCCTTACAGATCAGATAATATGTGACACTTTCAGGGTTGTATGACAAGAGACAAAGTTACTTACTCTGTAGTACATTTTTTCTATATGATTTACATCTGTTATTATACTTTATTTTCTTTACCACAAATAGGAATTTGCCTTAATCATGATTTGGACTAAGAAAACTGTACATGATGGTATTGAATTGATTGTACATCTACGTTCACCTCATTCTTTATTTTTAATCCTTGCAAAGTTTTAAATGCATTTTAAGGTATTTTGATCAAACCTATACCCCAAGTTTCTCCCGTATATTTTTACCCATTTTATGCCAAAAATATCCTTCTGATTTGATGTGATCTTTTCTTTTAACTTAGAATCCACTTAGTCTTGCCTATATGCACATTATGTAGAGTCATCTACTGTTGTGTAAGTACCACTTAGTGTCAACAACCCTGCAATTGAAGGACCCAGACACTTACCCAACTCCTTGCTATGACAGTTATGACTGACTGTAGAACAGACCCAGCAAGATGTAGGCCCAGACTCAGCAGATGTGCTGATCCCATTGACCTTGCCTGAACTTGCCAAAAGTACTGGAAAGAAACTGCTTGATACCCTCCATGTGGTAAGGAACCAATCTGAACTAAGCTGGTTGGCTTTGGATGTACTTTACTGATAATAGTGGAATGTTGTAAGTAGCAATTGCCATTGGATGTGCAATTATGAGATTCTCAGAGTGTTTAATTATAAAATAAGCAGGAAATGAGTTGAATTATCTAGAATTTTAATTTATATTGAGATATGTATACAGACAAGTAGTGTATTCTTGAAGCTTTAGAGATGTAATGCAGATGACAATTTTATTTATGTAAAAGGCTAAATTCAGAAGCCATTGAACCCCTAAGTGTGTTTTGTCCTTTACATTCTATCACAGTTTTTGTTTTGCTTTATAATGTTTCATGGTAGATATATAAAACATTTGTCCAGGATTTCTTCTGCGTTGCACTCACAGCTATAGGATACTTCTCCATTTTTGAATCTCTGCTTCATTATTAGTTCATTGTGGACAACAGAACCTTAGTGAGTGTTCTAAACAGCATGAAACTTGTCAGTCCAATAGTGTCTCTTCTTCTGGTAATCAAGTAGATCAAAACAGAACCCTAAGCTGGTGGAGATCCCATGCACATTACCATACATTCCAACCATCTCACTGGACTGTAGCAAATATGCAAATGAAAGAAGGAATTATCAGAGTGATAAGCTGACAGCTCATGTTGATTGCCCAACCACAGACATGCAGATGAAATACAGTGTGCGGTAATTTAATGCACCAAGTATTAGGGTATTTTGTTCTAATTAATTCCTGCCTGATAGTATATTTAGTGTTTTTGCCACTTTCGTTTTTACATGGTTATATTTTTCTATTCTTTTATTTATGTTTCACGTTAAAAATATCACCCAATAAATAAAATAACCATGACACATTAAATAAAATGAAATTTTAAAGAATAATGTGTCATTTTTGGTTTTTAAAGGGATCAGCCTGCTGTTTTAGCAGCCATGACAAGCTGCAGAAAAGACACATAGGCCTCTGCAGCACATGTCTGACCTTTCTGGGCCTGCCATCATCACTAGGAGACCAGATGCCCTCCTTGTGGCAAGGAACCAATCAGAAGTTAGCTGCCAGGGCTGTGCTTTACAGTTCTGGGTGTACTTTAAGAAAAAATGCACAACAACAACTTGCAGAACATAGCAACTGCCCTGGGAGGGCCTACAGGCCATAACAACTAGCTGACCAATCAACAAAGGATAGGTTGCCCAAGCCCAGAAGTGCACCAGTCATGAGACTGTTGGGTAACCCTATATATTCCCCTTATGCTATCCAATATATGCCTGGCCCGGTGGTTTCTCTGAGTCTTTCTCCAGCTCAGTGAATGAATAAATGGGGTTAGCTCATTAAACAACTATAATAAAAGGCTCTGTACTTTAGCTTCGAGATGGGTCTTGGTGATTTGTGGGATTCAGAATATGGGCATAACAGTTTTATTATTGTACGTGTATAGAATGAGTGCCTCTGTGAGTATGTGTTTCCATGTCCAGGTGTATATACATGCCACAGCATTAATATAGAGGTGAGAAACTACTTTCAGGAATCTGTACTCTCCTACTGAGTGTCTGGACTGAACTCAGTTCATGAGCATTACATAGCAAGTAATTTTTCTTGCTGAGTCACCACACAGATTAATTATTGTGTCTTCAAAATTGGTATTTATCTTTGTTTTGAAAGCTAAAACTTTAAAGATTATTGTTCTTTAGCATACCTGGAATATATGGGACATAAATTACTTCTTATAATTAGTTACATAGAATACAAATATCTTTTTATATTATTTTTAAACATATTATCTTGGTTTCCTTAACACTTTATAGCATTAAGGTGGTGTGAAAATTTTCTGTAACTGATTTTCTAATCACTTATCAATCCTCTTTAAAAGTTCGACTCACTTATGTTATAGTGAAAATTGGAGATGAAAAAGAGGCTCATTGTTCAAGCTAGAGAAGCAGGAAGTGACCTTGACTCTTAAAGTTAAGCAGATATGACTCAAAATTTGCCTAATATCTACTAACCATGGAAATATGAGAGAACACAGCATTGTGAACAGTATATTTGGTGATTTCCTCAGGAAATTGAGATAAATTCATTTGTTTTATTTAAAAATATACTAATGAACACATCCTGATGATGTTCCTTAAATAATTTAGGAAAATTTTCTTTTCTTTTTTTTTTCTTGGTTTTTACGAGACAGGGTTTCTCTGTATTGTTTTCAAGGTTGTCGGTCCAGCCCAGCCTCGGACTCACAGAGATCCTCCTGCCTCTGCCTCCCGAGTGCTGGGATTAAAGGCGTACGCCACCACCACCCGGCTTAGGAAAATTTTCTTTAAGTGAATTTTATATGTAAATTGTTCAATCCTATTATGTTAGACAAACATTATGTCTAAAGTCTCTCTTAATTATAAAAATTGTGTGGAGTGCTAGTAACTGTGTAAAATTCACAGTCAATAAATGAGTGCATGTAGAAATTATTCAAAGTGAAAGATATAAACATTTTTCACAAATTTTCTGCGCTATAATTATACAAACTAATTTTAGTAAATATAAAGATTTGTGATTTTGTATATTTTTATATAACTTCAAAATTTGTTGCATGTATCATTTGTAGTCAAAACTTGTATATTAGTTTTAAGATGTTTATTGAAATTCAGCAATATGCAAATTAAATTAATCATACTCAGTTATTATTCTTACTTTATACAATAAATTTTTTCAGTAGGTTGATACCAGGTATATCAACCATACCCAGATAAGTCTCATGGTCTGAGATAGATAGCCTGACATCTGACTCTGTATTTATTTATTTATTTACTTATTGCTTTATGTTTTTTTCTTTTTATTTTAGGGGATGAGTCTCAAAACATGAACAACAATTTTATAATGTTTGAAACTGTACCTAGTAAGTCAGACTATACTATATCTAAAGTAGGTAAGTTATAATAGATTCTAATGAGGGTTTTTATTCCCAAGTTTTCAAGTGATGAAACAGAGGTTGACAGATATCAGGGCATCCTCAAGTAGAGGAATAGAAGCTATAACTCCATATCTTTTGCAAAAATATATTTTTTACAATTATAGTACATAGCATTCTATAGTATATAACATTTTTAAAGTCACCTGAAATTTCTAATTCCTATGGATTACTGGATTTAAAACTAAAATATGAATTACCATATCAATATATTGTAATGCTACATAAAAGCTAATCTACTAAGATTTCTTTTCAAGCTTAAATTCTTAGAGAATGCTTTTCTCTAAAAAAATCAACAAAATTGATTGCATAATGTAATGCAATATGTACAATACAATATTTACATAAAGTAAATTTGTACAAATAACTGAAAGTATCAGTTTTGACCCATGAAAATATTATATGTATCTTCAGATAATTCACATATCATCCATAGTTGATAACTGGTTGAAGACATAATAATAAATTCAATGTATTGTGTCCGTAGTTCAGATATACTGAAGACATAACAATAGAGATAGTATCTTAATCTAGAAATGAGCAGAGAATTGATGGTATAACTCAGTGTAAGAATGGTTGCCTACTGTGTACAATGGTTCAGTGTTATACTTAGCTTTACAAAATAAAGTGAATGAACATGGAGGAGAATGTTAACATTTTACACATTGTATATGATGGTTTTCAAGGGATTTTTCATAGTTAACGTATCAAATTTGCAGTACATCAATTAATTGGTGTATTATCTAGTGTTCTTCAAATTATAGAACAAAATAGTAATTTTTAATTCCTATGTAGTAAAACTATTTTACTACTTTAGAACTCTGAGAGTCTTCACCAAAATTTATAACACACTCAGTTAGTATAGAAATAGAGTTATTTTGTAACCAAAATGTAAATAGACACAAGCTACTATTAAGTAAACACATTAACTCATAAAACTCCCATTGACTAACATAAAGATACTCCAAATTTTCAATCTGAAGCAAGAGGTGGTAAAATTCCCTGAAGTTTACATCTACTTCTAAAATGCTAAAATTAGTGATTTATTATAGCATGTGTATCTTTTAATGAACCTCTTAAATCTGTTATCTAGCATTCTTTGTTAACCACCAATCAGAATATATGCTTTATTCTGTAAAATTCAAATTTTGTAAACTGTGATTCACTTAGAATTATACATTTAAACTTCAATTTATTTTGATATGGAGACTTATTTAGTATTAAAATGAGGAGACTTACTTAGATTTATACTTTTTAACTTTTTACAAATTTTTGCATCCATGTAATATTTTTCATTAAAGATAACAATCTGTCATCTCCTTCCACATCCTGCCAAATCACTTCTAAAATACCCCTCTTGTATTGTGGTTTTACTTTGGGTACACTCTGCATCCCTTTGTTCTCAACACATTTAATTCATTATGTACTCGAGATTCACTTAAAACTTTTAAAATCCATGACTAAGTTACCCCAGTCTAAGATGCCCACTGTGTAATACCACTTTAACCTTAATGTATCTTCTTTTCATTCAAACTATTATCTATCATATCATAGCAGCTAAGACTGACATTAAAGATAAGGACAAAATGAGTCTGGAAATTACTGACATGTACTTATGACAATCAATTCAAGACCAAAGATTTTAATACAAAAAAAAACACTTGTTCTTCCAAGAGAAATTTCCAAGATTCATATCAAGTCACCAACTGTTAAACCATAAGTTATCCAACACTTTATATTTTAAATAATCTAGATAATTTATATCTCACTAAAAGTCCACTTGAGTCTATTTAATTTCCTGTGCTTTGGTTATATTAGCAAAGGGATTTTTCTTGCATTTGGGTTTTAAATTTGAATAAAACTTAAGTTAATCTTTTGGGTAATTCTGAAACTCAAGAATGTATCCTGACTGCCATTTCAAGAAGAGCTTTTCTTTAATTCATCAGTTCAACAATAAAAATTTAATGCAAGGGTATTTCATTCTATTTAGATGCTTCTGCTTTATAGCAAAGGCATTTTTTGCCAACAGCTATCATTTACAAAAAGCCTAGATCCTGTGTGTATCTGAGCACCTATATTCATCGGCTAAATGTCAAAGGGTGTAATCAGAGCTCTGTAATTTTTCCCAACCTTCATTAAGAGACACCATATTAAGCTGACAGAAAGCCTTGCTTAATCAGGCTTTCCTATAATCACTCAGGTAGGTCATCAAAATGAAAGAGTGGGGATGCTGGAAAGAGCCTGAGGGACAAGAGACCCTACTGACATCCATCTTCCTGACACTAGACCCAGGTACACTGATCTAGATATTTAAGAAAGAAAAGTTCAGGTTAACTATTTGATTTTATATTTAATTCCATTGTTTCCAAATCTTGAAAATGAAGAATACATAGGTTGTTTAATAAGGTGATTTTGGTAATGTTATCCTAGTTCTTCAAATATAGCTGTGAGCTTTCTTTATCATTACTTAAAATGGCTAATCCTATTTGGATTTATGTACACCACATATTTATGGCACTAATCCTTCAAAGTAGAGATATGTGAGACATGACTGAGTACATAAATTAAAATACAGATTTTACATTATTGATATATAGCTATCCATCAATTTCTTAATTCCACCAAGTTGTATTCCATCTTTTCTGAATATTATGAAACAAAAATAAAAATAAGGTATCATCTAAATGTTAGCTGCTTTAATGTAACTGTTTTGCTACATATGTTATACTTATTTGAAAGCATTTTGATCAACAAGAAATGTATGCATGTGTACATCTGACTTATACGTATGTACAATGGAAAAATAATGCTGTAAAGCAGCATTAATTCAATAAAAAATAAAAGCTGTTTCATTGTCATACCAAAAAGTTACTCAATAAAATAATACAAAAACTATACAATATGCCAAATCACAATTGTCCCTTAAATTGTCGTACTCTTAATGTAACTAAACATGTAGCTAAAAGCAGGCAAAAGGAAATGAATCATTTTACTGTTAAAAATTTTTATAGAGTTGCAAGGATAGGATCAGTTAGGTTTGGATGGCAGACTAACATTTTATGGTATCATTTGCATGTCAAGAGCTGTTGGAGAAAACATTCTTTAAAACAATGTAATGGTTTCAGGCATCCATCGTTCCTTATGTATAAACGATATTCTTCTTTTGAGTCAAAATATTTCTAACATGGACAGGCAGGATATAAGCATGACTGCCTTAATCTCCCACCTATTTGATATTAAAATCGTGCACTTACAAACATGTTGAAAGCTGATATGTCAGTCATTTAATATTGCATATATTGGGCGGAGAAATGAATCAGCTGTCAAAGGCTAGGCCGACAACCAAAACTATAAGAATACATATTCTACTTATGAATAAGTTCATAATAATTCTTGTTAGAGCACAATTTTTAAAAAAGCAGGATGACATGATTTCTATATAGTTTATTAACTCCAGATTCTTCTGTTACAGGGATAATGGAACAGAGATGAAGAAAATGGGATGGATTAGGATAGTGTTAATAACTTGACCTATGCTACCATTAAAATCAGCTCATGCATTCTATTGGTAATCAGGAAATAAGACATTTAATTTGGAAGTTGAAGGTAAATACTTGACCAAAACCACAGGAATATAATCACTCTACTTGATCATATTTTGAGAGTTTTCTATTATTCCACTACTGGTATGGTTGTTTTTCCTTTTGTCTTTTATCTGTTGTGTAACTGATATTATATTTCTGAAGGAGAAATATAATTCTGTATAAAGATGTTGGGGGTAACAAAAAAGCCTGTAAGATTGAATTATGGTACTTTGTTCACAGAAATATTTTTAAGTTATATCCCATACTTAATATCACCTGCATTCAATTACTAAGGATTCTGTATCTGGTGTTAGAAAAAGATTGTTAGTTTCTCCAAATCCAGCGACCTCTTTTTCAAATTACATTCATATTGTAGTTTGATATTATTTTATACTTGTACTTTTTTTTGCTTTTTAAAATGTCGTGATGTTGGTCCATCAACACTATACTCATCTGCTTGCCTTCACTAATTAACAGTCTAAAAAGCAATTACTAAACTGAAACTAATACTCATTTTTAAATTACATGAAACTGTTTATGAAGTTTGTAGAGAAATATTCTTAGTCACAAAGTTAAGTGCAAAGATAAGGTTTGATATTGTGTCGATGTATCAAAATAACACGTTTCATGCTGTGTGAAAAAATTTTCACCACTGTCAAACACAGAAAAATAATATTTTAGCAGGTTTACAAGAAGGCAAACATAATTCATTATCACTTTGAATATTTCATGAGATCAAAGCAAGTACGTTCTTCTTTTTGGAAGAATCCATCTTACAGCTGAGAAAATTTGTTTAGATTTTAAAAGGTCAACATTTCTGAGATAAATGTCATATATTCACTTAAAAAACAGGACTTCTCTTTATGCAGAGTGAAAACCTACAATCTAGTATTTATAACAACATATTTATAGATATTTCCTTATAATAAGTATCTTTTGACTAAAAAGGCTTTGGATAGTTTTTTAAACATGGGTAACAAAAATTAACGTTATAACATAAGATTTATTGTCATCAATACATAGTCTGTTTAAACTACTGGAGAATTACTCAAACATGATTGAATGAAGGGCCACCTCATCAGTCTCAAATTCCTTGGTCTTGATACTAACTGGCTAGGAATTTCATAAAAATGTTACTGGGTTGGTAACTTAAGGGAAGAAACCCATTTTCTAAAAGTGACAGTTCCTCGAGTGCAAGAACAAAGGGCAACAGAGTTTGATTCTACTTGAGTTTTCTTATTTCAAGAATGCAAACTTCCCATTCTATCCTCACACAGATTTTCCTTTTTTTCTATTTGATTTCATTTTTTATTCTAACCATAGTTCTCCCCCGAAACCTCCTTCCACAACCCCTCACCTCGTCCTAGCCTACCCCCAGTTCATTCCTTGATTTTCTTTATTGTTTCTGTTACCATTCACTCTCTCTTCCTCTGTCTTCCTCCCCCAGAAACTCTCCATTTCTCCCTCTCTGTCTCCCTTCTCTTCCCTTTGATATAACTTCTTCTTGTATAGAATTCATTCAGATTTTATTAAAAGACACTTGTAACCTCAGTTTTACTTGTCTCTTACTATCTTTATGTCCAAATACATGAATATTCTAAGACACTAGGGTTAGGGCTTAGTCATGGGGTTATAAAAAACGTGAAAAGTCTTTTTAAAAGAAGGCCCTAAAGGAAGCACCTGAAAATGAATCAGATTGATCCAGAAATTGAATAGAAATGAAACAAGCTTCGAAAACAACTAGATAACATGATAAAGCCTTTTTAAACCATAATTATGATGAACAGTTTATGTGATAATGAGCAGTGAAATTTTTATGCTTTCATTTTAATTCTAATAACAAAAATATCTTTGACTCCAAATATATTTAAAGACAATAGCACTGAATATTATTATGTTGAAAAATTTCACCATTATGTATTACAAATATTACCAAACTCATTTTCTAGTAGTTGACAGGAATAATTTCATTTGGTTTTCACTTGATTGACAACTGAATAGTTCCTTACTTTATATGTAATTGACTTTATAAAAATTACATTTGGCTAGTACAGGAGAGAAATGGGTTGCTATTGCATTGTCATGATTAAATGAATGCTAACAGATATAACACAAGTATAAGTACTAGACTTGTTAAAATAAAATAAATAAATATAGTTTTATGGTGATGAAAATACAACTCCACCTGATTGCCAGTAGAATATTAAATAATTATTTTACAGAAATTTTCATTAAGTATTAAAGAACTTGCTAAATATATTTACATAGACCTATCTTCTTTGCTGATGCAATGCATTTTGTACTCATCAATTGACAGTTATAATTTATATATGCTATAACTTTTTAAAAATCTTGAGTAGTAAAAGAGACAATGAAGCGAGGACATTGATATGTTGGTGTTTAATACTGTCAGTGGAGACAAAAGTCATTTCCTTACAGAGAAATATAGTCTTCATATTGTGTTCATTGTGTTTCAGATAAGAATGTGTGGTATAGGATATGTGAACCAAATTTTCAATAAATAATTAAATATAATATTGCAAATGTGTTTTAAAAAAGATAATAGTCAACATATGCATGAATTTAATAAGATGCCATTATATTTAAAGTTATCTAGCAAAACAAATAACCATATTAACAAATGTTGCAATGATTCAAATGATTTTTTTGGATATTGAGTATTAAAATGAAATGAATTACTGTGTTGTGGGATGTTTGTTCACTATGTGTAAATGTATTGCTCTGTTTGCGACAATAAAAAGATGAACAGTAAATAGCAAAAGGTACAGGTGGGATTTTCAGGCAGAGCGAGAACTCTGGGAAGAAGATGGTGAAGTCACCAGCCAGAAACAGAGGAGGCAGCATGGGTAATATGGAGAGATGAGGTAAGGAGCCATACAAAAGAACATAGATTAAAATAAATGGGTAAATGTAAGTTATCACATGTTACAGTACAAGTGAGCACAAAGATAAACAAGAGATGGATACCTGAAGATTATCTGAAAAAGAAAATATACATATTTTCACTTCTTACACATCCAGATCTTTTGGAAAACAAATGTTTTCTTTTCTTACAAGATCTAGAAACTTTACATGCAAAAACAAAGTTGCAGAGAAATCTTGATTGTACGTCCTTGTGTTACCTTCTCAAATAGTAAACTGTACAGTTCATTTAGTTGGCAAATACTTTGGAAAAAATAGGATAGATATAGTCAATCTTTAAATGGAAAGCTGAACAAGAAATGAAGAAATATTATCTATATTATGCTCTTCTTTCATATATTGAATAATATTAATGAGATAAATAAACACTAAAGACGAATATATTTCCCTATCAAAATTCCAATATGTGTGTGTGGACATGAATATTTATGACATGTTTATTTTAACTCATCATGACATAGATAAATTCTCTAAATCACATAAGAAATATGTATACATTTTTAAAATGTTTAGCTATATTTCATTCTGCAAAAAATAAAAATAATACTGTTAGAGCATCATATGTCCCTAAATTGGAAAATGTGCACACACACACACACACAAACACACACACACACAAACACACACCCATACAATGATCTGAAATGTGGCTAAGCTGTAAAAGCAGCAGCTAACAATACAGAATTGTAATGTGGTAGTTTTATGTACTCAGGCATGTGATGCTGAATTCATTAAAGGAATCAAGAATATCCATTTTAAGTTATTTTTCTGTGCTAAGAACTAAAGGTTCTTCCAATGTATTGTCTTCCAACCAAATATTCGGCACACTAAAATGGAAACCCTGTCAATTATTGACCATTTGTACATTATTGTAAAATGCTGTTTTAAATGGATGAATTTAGGTATCAACAACTGATTTTGTTTTGTATTTTTTCTCATAAAGTATACTTATATATATTAAACTACAATAAAAGCAAATATAGTGATAATAATACTTTTTCCCTTTCCTAAGCTCAAACATTTATTATATGTTATCCCAAGGATCTTTGTAACTCTCCCTCTGATCCAAAGCTGCAGGAAGATTATGAACATCTATTTGAGGATAATGAGGATCAAATGGAAACAAAGCAATGGAACAATTCTTCTTTGTCCTTCCTCTACTTAGAATGAATGAATCTTCTCATACCATGGCACTTAACGTGATATATGAGGGTCCAGGGTGCCTAGTAGCTACCCAAACCCTCCCCTGGGGGTGTGAATGTAGAGTCCTGTCTTAACAATATCATTTACTCATAGTGGCACTTATCTTTGCATTCTTACAAACATTAGGAGTTTTGGGCTTAAATGCACAATTTAAAAAATGTTCTTAGTCATAATGTGATCATGTGTTTATTCTGAGACTTAACAATGATGTCACTGGTTATAGAAAATGGTGTGTGAATATGCTCTTGTGTTTTTCTTTTCCTATGTATTTCTGTGTGCTTATCTTTTAAACTCTATTGTTGGCCATAAATCAAAATGCATCCAACCAAAAAGAACATCTACCATGTATGCCTTCCTAGAACCTTCATCCAGTGACTGATGGAAGTAGAGGAAGACACCAAAAGTTAAACACTGAACTGAATTACTGGCCCAGTGACAGGGAGGGAAGAGTGATGAGCAAAGGGGTCAAGACCTTGCAGGTGAAACCCACAAAGACAGCTGACCTGACAAAGGGGAACGTTTGGATCCCAGACTGATAGCTTAAAAGCCAGCAGGGGACAGATCCAGACCTCCTGCATGTAATGTCAGTAAGGAGGCCCCAGCAATCTCTGGGGCCTTGGGGAGTAGATCAGTGTTTACTGTGGCTTACAAATGAACCCATTCCACATAGAGGGATGCTCTCTTAGCCTGGATACATGGGGAGAGCCTTGGTCCTGCCCTGGATGAAATGACAGACTCTGGAGAATCCCCATGGAGGGTCTCATCCTCCCTGGGGAATGTGTGGGGATTGGGTAGGGGGGCTGAGGGGGCTAGAGGAGGGGCAATGGAGGAGGGGTGGGAGAGGAAGCTGGGATTGACATGTGAAGCAAGCACGTTTCTTATTTAAATAAAAATATATTTGAAAAAAAGAATATCAAATTTTGTCCAGACCTTTAATCACCAACCAATCCATTAACCCCACAAGCAGTCCATTTACCCCAACTTGCCCAGCATATCAAAGAATTATTCATTAGACAATGTAATTGCCCTTTAGAGAAAGCTTACCAGATGTTTGGATTTTCCTAAAATGTATAGCAGCTCATGGAAAAATTTTTGACATTTTCCCTTTTAATAAAAGACCCTGCATAAAAAAGAAAAATAAGCACTAAGCACTAATAGTTACAGTGAGATGAAAAATTGAATGAATTGATGACTCTTTCAAGAAGTTCAATACAAATTTTAGAATAATATCAGCATTAAAAAGAATCAACTTACACTACAACCCTAAAATATGGATTTGTATGTGAAAACCATCTTAAACGTTTCTATAAATTTTATAACTCTATAAAACTCTATTTTAATTTATATATATTATATTTATGACTGTTATGCTAAAGCATATTTAAACATCAGATGAATACTACAACATAAATACTTTAAATTATAGAAAATAAAAAGACTTAAGGATGATACATTTAGTTAACAATGTAGGCTATAACCAGGCATTGGCAGTACATACCTTTAGTACCAGCAATTGGGAGGCAGAGGCAGGCACATCTCTCAGTTTGGGGCCAGCTTGGTATACAAAGCAAGTTCCAGGACAGACTGCAAAACAGTAGAGAGAAACCCTTTCTCAAAAAACCCTAAAACCAAAACCAAAAACAAAACCAAACACACAAAAAACAATGTAGACTATAAAGAATTTTCATTGTCAAAATTAGGAAACAAGCATATAACTTCTATTACAACATCAGTGACCCTCATATAAAACAAGTAGCTTATAAATGGCAGCCATTTTAAATTTTACTACTATTTTTCTATAATATAAGTATAATGTAGATTTTTGTTATCACATTTATGACCTTTACAACAATTCTATTCAACAGTTAAATCTCATAGACTAGTGTTCTGTAGAAATTTGTTTGTCACAGCTTATAGTTAAACAGCAACTTCTTTCATGTACAATTTCTTCATATGCTTTCAATACCTGAGAAATATAGTATTTTGAAAACTGAAAAATAGTTGGGATTCATAGATGATATTGCTTAAATGTGCCTTGACCATGAAAAACACAACTTAATTTTTAAGTAATAGGTACAAAACAGTTTCTGTTATAACATTGTGTCAGAGCTTGTTTTTTTCATTATACCATTTACAACATACCATCTTACCCACATTACATACATGGGTCATATTAGGACTTTGTATCTATAATACTTTAAAAGACTGTGAGACTCGGCTATAGTGTTCTGTAATACACATTAAAAACATGTTTGAAGAACAAATCCACACAAATTTTAGGAATGAAATTTAACTTTACAACAGCAAATGTTTATCTCTGATGCATGTTGCTTTAAAAATTAGAGTATCTTTGTGACAGGGTTACCTCACTCATGATGGTTTCTTCAAGTGCTGTCCTTTGCTTGCAAATTTCAAGATACCATTGTTGTTTGGTTTTTTCCTGTTGAACAGTACTCCATTGTGTGAATGTATCACATTTTCTCTATCCACTCTTCAATTGAGGGTCATCTAGGTTGCTTCCGGATATTACAAATAATGCTGCTATGAATACAGTGGAACATACATCATTTTCGTATGAATATGCATCTTTTGGGTATATGCCTAAGAGTGGAAGTGCTGGATCTTGTGGTAGGCTAATTCCCACTTTCCTGAGGAATCTCCACACTGATTTCCAAAGTGGCTGTACAAGTTGTCACTTCCACCAGCAGTGTAGGAGTGTTCCCCTTTTTCCACATCCCGTCCAGCATAAAATGTCATTGGTATGTATTCACTCATATAAATTTTAGACTTGAATCACAGGAGAGCCAGCCCACAATCCCACTGCCAGAGAGTCAGGGAAACAGACCCTTTAACCAATGACTGATAGAAGCAGAGGCAGACACCTACAGCTAAACACTGAGCTGAACTCAAGTAACCTGGTGACAGAGAGGGAGGACTGATGAGCACAGGGGTCAAGACTGTGTGTGGTGCCTGAGCCACAAGCAAGTCCAAGTTATCAGGAAAAGAAAGACAATATGTCCAGCTTTTTGTACTAAGAGAATGCATGTCCTGCCTTTAATGTCAGGAGAATGTGTGTGTGTGTGTGTGTGTGTGTGTGTATGTGTGTGTGTGTGTGTGTGTGTCTTCATTGCAAGTGTTAAGAGGTCTTTCTCTTATAGGAGGGAGCAGTCTTATATATAGTCTTGCAACACAGTGGAAATCCCCAGGTGGAAGAGCGTGTTTTCCTTGTGATAGATGTTGATGTCAGTGGGGCGATGCAGGGGCAGTAAGCCAGGACTAGAAAACAGGATGCACCTCTGGCTATCAGATATCAAACAAGTCAGAGATCCTGTGGGGGCTAGGCCCCAACATCTCCCTCTTTTTTATTTTTTGAAATTTTGTTTGAACTGTTTGCTACTCTATAGAATCTTCCATACCAATTTCTTTGGCTCTCATGCCATGTTGTAGGATTTTGGTATTTTTCCATTGACTGGCTCTGAGGACTCAAATCGGCAACCTTTCCTGTTATGACATTGACTGGCTGGTTGCTTCCTTTGGCTATATCCAAAGCAATTTAGGTAGCTTTTTAACTATCTCCAAAGCAACCTAAGTATCCTTTTAATCATATCCAAGGCAATTTAAGCAGTTCACATTCACACATTCACAATCACATTTCATATATACCAGTGTGGCCACACCATACTTTCAGAACATACATGCATCTTTCAGTCATCCTTTTTCCCTAGGTCATAATTAGTTTGTTGAAATGAAACTTCCTTAATTGAAATCTCTATGACAGAACAACTCCAGCCAATCCTTGAATTAAAACAAAGTTTTGAAAAAGTCCTGTGTGCCCCCCATCATCCCTCCATTTGAGAAGTTCTGAGCTACACTCAGGGGCTACAGCCCTACCCACTCCTTGTAAAAAGTTTTTAGAGATGACTCACAAAATTGATCTTAAGTTTGTATCAATAACCATCCCTGGAAAAATGCAAACAAACATTTAAAAACAATATTTGGGAATGTGGGCCTTGTTCTTTCCAAACTACTTCCTGCTGTTAAGGGGTGCTGAAACACCATGGGGATCATGACAAAAAAAAGCAAACAAACCAAAAAACAAAACGCAGAAACCTGTTGAAGTCCTTGTTTTTGTGGTCTGCAAGTCTGCATCATCTCTGCTCTGTTAGATGTTGGATCACCTGGGCCACTGCTTCAGTTGGTCTTGCTTCATCAAACCATACTAGCCTGTCCTTATATTTAAATTTAGAAGTCAAAGCATTTTCAAAATACATAAGTTGGATTCATTCAGCAGCATTGATAATCAAAGACTTTTAGCAGTTTTTGTTCCCTTCTTAGCAATTAAACAATTTAAATACAACACAACAGCACACAGTATCCACTCTGTGTATTTTCCATTCCATATACTTTTATCTTTTCCTTTTCTTTAACTTAATACAAGTACCTCATTTACTAACTGTTACCCATTTTCTTTTTTTTTTCTTTTTTTTTTTTTTTTGGTTTTTCGAGACAGGGTTTCTCTGTATTGTTTTGGAGGCTATCGGTCCAGCCCAGCCTCGAACTCACAGAGATCCGCCTGCCTCTGCCTCCTGAGTGCTGATGTTACCCATTTTCAATTCACCCATTTTCAGTCCATTCTCCAACTGAGGATGATCCCTCAGGTTCCCTTCCTTTCCCAAACTTGGTGTTGGGCAAATGCCTGGAGATTTAATCTGGTACCCCTAACCTGGTACCCCTTCCCAACACACCCTCATAGCCTTTCTTGCTGGCCAAGATTTGAGGGCGATCTGTCAGTTCCCCTTTACTTTCCTGACCTAAATGGATCAGGCGAAAGGCTGGAGATTAATTCGATACACCCTTCACCTGAGGGCAATCTCTCAGTTTTCCCCTTACTTTCCCAACCTCAATGATCAGGCTAATGCTGGAGATTAATTCAATACACCTTCTCCTTAGATGGTGATCTCTCAAGAAAAAGCCTGGAGATTTGACCATTCAATTTTACTGTTATAAGTTGAGGTACCTGTTTTCAAATCTTTCTCGAGTCTCTCCGGTTCTGAGTCTTCTCTCTGGCCTATCTTCCCCATTCTTTCCAAGTCTCTCTGGATCTTGGTGAGACCTCCAATTGCGGTGCCCATGCCACAAGCAAGTCCAAGTTATCAGTAAAAGAAAGACAAAATGTCCAGCTGTTTGTACTAAGAGAATGCATGTGCCGCCTGTATTGCCAGGGGAGAGAGAGAGAGAGAGAGAGAGAGAGAGAGAGAGAGAGAGAGAGAGAGACAGGGAGAGACAGGGAGAGACAGAGAGAGACAGAGACAGAGAGAGACAGAGAGAGACAGAGAGAGAATGAGTGTGTGTATCTTTATTGCAAGTGCTAAGAGGTCTCTCTCTTATAGGAGGGAGCAGTCTTATATATATATATATATATATATATATATATATATATATATATATATATATAGTCTTACAACACAGTGGAAAAACCCCAGGTGGAAGAGAGCTTGCCTTTCTCCTGCTAGATGTTGATGTCAGTGGGGCAATGCAGGGGCAGTAAGCCAGGACTAGAAAACAGGATGCACCTGTGGCTACCAGCTGACAAACAAGTCAGAGACCCTGTGGGGGCTAGGCCCCAACAGACTGGGCATTTTTAACAGACAGAAACAGCTGACCTGAACAAGGGGGAGCGCTTGAACCCCAGACTGATGGTTGGGAATCCAGCATGCGACTGATCCTGACTACCTGAATATGGGTGTCAGTGAGGAGGCAATCAATGGGGTCTTGGGTAATAGATCAGTATTTAACCTTGGCATACACATGGACATTGGGTGCCCATTCCAAAATGAGAGATGATCTCTCAGCCTGGACTCGTGGGGGAGGGCCTAGGCCCTGCCCTGGATGAAATGACAGACTATGGATAACTCCCATGGAGGGCTTCACCCTTTTTGGGCAAAGGAGTGGGGACTGGGGAGGGGGATAGGGTTTTGGTAGAAGGGCATGGGAGGAGGGGAGGGAGAGGGAGCTGGTATTGACATGTGAAGCAACCTTGTTTCTAATTTAAATTTAAAAAGAAAATGAAAGAAAAAAATAGAGTATTATCCTTTCAGTTTCAAGTGTTAACTTGAAAGCCAATTTTTCTAGCACACTGAGAATATTTTATTATGCGTGGTGAGATACTACCTATTATATTTGGAGTAGACAACAGATGGAGTGGAAAGTAAACAGAATAAACTAGTACCAAGAAATCATATTATATTCTTACTCTGACAGATATTTTACTTTTTACAAAACATTCTTCATAAATTTAAAATTATTAATTAATGAGAAAACTTCAAAGAAATGAAAAACCAGATTAAAAATTAAATTTGAATGTGAACAGAGAATTCTCAAAGTAGAAAATATGAATCCTAATAAATACTAATAAATATGTTCAGCATCATTAGCCATGAGGAATAAGGAAAAAAACAAACTAAAATGACTGTGAGACCATCTATATATAGTGAGTTGATAAGAATGTGTGGGAAGAGGAACACCTTTGACTGATGATGGAGAGAAATCTAGCATTGTCTACTATGAAAGCCAGTTTGGGAGATATGTCAGAGGATGCAAGTTTGCTGTTTTAACATTGATAGATTGCAGAGAAAAACAATATGATGTGCATAAATCATCCTTTTTCTCCTGGGGTTTTCAAAAAGAGTAAATCTTAATTATTCTTCATCGATATGAAGAGGTTATTACATGTTTTAGTTGCGCTGACTGCAATAATCTGAAGCAGGCAGATGTGGAGAATACTCCTCACATAATGGAAACAAAAGGAGAGAACACATGTAACCAAACAGCCACACTATAATCTTCTAAAGCCTACACTAGTCACATAATAACTTTTTACTGCCCCAAAATATTTTGAGGAACTTGGTAACACCATGTATTACCTTCCAGTGGAACAACTTTGAAAGTAATTTGTTCCTAATGTACTAAAAACATGACGTAAGCTGTCTATCCAATCACAGGGTCACATTTAATAATGATGAAAACATCCATAGTTATAAAAAAAATTTTGTTAAAATTCCCTCAATAGGAGAGGAGGACATGACAGACCAGGGAGATGGAGTCAGAGGAAGAAAAGAGGAAAGTAGGAAAAGAGATACCATAATAGAGGGAGCCATTATAGGTTTAAAGAAAACTCTTGCACTAGGGAAATTGCCAGAGATCAGCAAGGTTGACCCCAACTAACAATCTAAGCAATAGTCAAGAGGGTACCTTAAATGTCCTTCCCCAATAATGAGACTGATGACTAACTTATATGTTATCCTAGAGCCTTCATCCAGTAGCTGATGGAAGCAAAATC
Organism: Mesocricetus auratus; assembly: GCF_017639785.1. Lineage (NCBI taxonomy): Eukaryota > Metazoa > Chordata > Mammalia > Rodentia > Cricetidae > Mesocricetus > Mesocricetus auratus. Next base: position 39,321,866 of record NW_024429190.1, read on the forward strand.
AGACACCCACTGATAAAATCTGAGCTGAACACTGGTATCCAGTTGCAGAGAGGAGAGAAGAGTGATGAGGAAAGGGGTCAAGACTAGGCTGGGGAAACCCACAGAAACAGCTGACCTGAACAAGGGTGAGCACATAGACCCCAGACTGATAGTTGAGAAACCAGCATAAGACTGTTCCAGTTGCCTGAAAGAGGATGCCAGTTTGGAGGTCTGGTCAACCTATGGAGCCTCTGGTAATGGATCAGTATTTATCCCTAGTGCATGAATGGACTTTGGGAGTCCACTCCACGTAGAGGGATACTCTCTCAGCCTAGACACATGGGGGAAGGTCTAGGCCCTACTCCACATGACATAACAGCCTTTGAAGATCCCCAATTGAAGGCTTCCCCCTTCCTTGGGTAGATGAAAGGGGATGGGATAATGGGTTGGTGGGGAGCAGGGGAGGAGGGGAGGGAGAGGGAACATGTAAAACAAGCTTGTTTGGAATTTAAATTTTTAAAAAGGGAAAAATATTCCCTCAATAAATGATTTTAATACAAAAATCACATGATATTTTCTTAATTGTTTTAACAGAGGCTTGAATACTTGTGGATTTGCTATATAATAACATATTCACTTAATTACATAAATTATATATTTCATGTTTTATTCTTATGATACACATTAATTGTATTTATTATGTTTACTACATTATTAAAATACTCATTTATTCTGATAATTATATTATTTTTTAATTAAAAAAAGCACTCTGAATGTGGGTGACAATAATGTGAGTTGACCGGTTGGGAGGGCTCCTGCCAGTGGCACCAGATCCTATCCCAAGGCATTAACTGGCTTTTGGGAGCTCACTCCCTGTGATAGGATACCTTGTTCAGCCTTGATATGGTGGGAGGAACTAAATCCTGACTCCACTTAGTATGCTGGACTTTTTTGACTTCCAAGAAGGAGCTTGCCCCCTGTGGAGTGGATGGGGGCTGGGAAGGGTGGGAGGTGGGAGAGGAGCAGAAGTAGGGAAGTAGAGGGAACCCAGATTGGTATGTAAACTGAAAATAAAATTTTAATATTAAAATACAAAAAAGAATTCATTCAAAAATATGTGCCATATTTCACAATCATTTTGTGCATATATCTAATGTGTGATAGTCTTTCCCTATGATAATCTTACAAAAATTTATACCAACTCTTGCCATCAAAATGAAGGATACCTTAAACTGAGATTTTCCTTACTAAACTTCAATTAAGGCTTTGGAAGCTCTTTGACCACAGTGGAAGGGAATGCTGGAACTTCTGCTTCTGTCCTTACCAGAGCTGCATCATACTATTTAGTACAGTGAGTTTATAAAAAGCATATCCCTTCCCCCTGACCTTGTCATTTGCGCATGCCTGGGGCCAAATCAGGCTATCCAAACACTATATTCTGCTTTGAGTTAGAATTGTTTAGTTTACTGAAAACTTTCCCTATCCAAGTTACTCCATGTTTAAGATGCCCACACATTCTGTAATTTTAAATAGCCAAGCTTAACATTAAGGAGATTTATTTTCAAAAATGAAGGAGGAGGAGGAGAAGAGAAGAAGAAGGAGTAGAAGGAGGAGGAGAAGAAAGGAAGGAAGGAACATAGGAAGGAAGGAATTGATTGCATTATTCTTTTACTAAACATTTTCTCTTTCCAACCACATGAAAATGTAAAGCCGTGTAGAAGAGAGACGCTGTTGTGGATTTTCACACATAGTGCTTTGTCTAGCTGTCAGATGACATTCAATTTTCTTTCATTGAATGTATAAAAGAATATACTTATAAGCTGCATGTTTTCCTATTGCTTTACCTTTGCTTATATTTTCTAATTGAAACTCCATACTGAGCCAGCCAGTTTGCTATAATCAGTTTTTCCATACTATTTCCTTAAGGTAAATATGTGCATGCGTGTGTGTCTGTGTGTGTATTTGCATGCCTATGCAGGATGTCAGGATGTCATGATACATATATGTAATCTACTATGCAGCACTTTCCTCCAACACTGAAACATCCTGTCCCATCCTGCAAGGAAGTGCCCTAAAATAGGAAGCAAACAGTACAAAATCACTTCATATAATTCCTAAAACTGACAGAGTTACTAAAACCTACCCATTTAAAGAGTATTTAAACAGTAAAGATTGCTGAGAGTCACTTTCAGATGTGGTAAACTTCAAGAAGACTTTCAGAAAAACCCAGCTGTCTGGAAAAAGGCCAGCCTCATAGCCACATAGAAGCAGAGACAAGTCAAACTGCTTACATGAAACAAATACCAGCTTTGAAACCTGTGAAAAGCTCAGACTAAGTGAGCCAGCTGAAAAGGACACTGTATCTCTGTGCGTTGTCTCCAGGCTGGAAATTGTGCTACGTATTTTCAGCTTTCAAGAACTAATATATATATATTGGTGTAGTATCTATTGATATAGCTGTCATTGAGTCATTTCTTATCCTCTAAGTTACCCCTCACCCATATTCCAGTAACACCAGTAAAACCCATTGATTCAGCAAATATTCAATGAATATTTTCAGCCTATCTCAAAATTTACATCATTTTCTATCGTTACCCATCTATTTATTTTGTTGGTATGGCTTTTAAGTTTTCTAAAAGAAGGAATTTACTTTGAGAGTACAGGATCAAAGCCACATACAGAAGTTACATTACTTTTCCTATAAATTTGCATTTTCATTTTTTAACATATATTCTACCTTTATTATGTCATTCATTACCGTTTTTTAAGGATATGAGTTTTCCATTAACAGATACAACCTTTATGTGTTTGTTATTTCTTCATCTAACTATGAATTTTACTTATAAATTATATGTATCTTCTAGTTTGCTTTTTGAAAATACTTAAAAACTTAGCATAAAGAAAATAATTATTTCTTTTAAATTTATTCCAAAAAATTTCATATAAACATATAAGACTCACCATGTAGCATATTCACTAAATATAAACAAGGGGTCAACACATACACATATATTGCTTTACTTACTATATTACTATATTTTTAACCATTCTCTTTTTCATATAATTTTACAAACATGTACCAAATGTGTCATATTACAAACATATAATCAAATTTACATTTTGTTTTCCAATGCCACTCAACATGGATGCTGGGAACTGATCGCAGGTCCTCTGGAGGGGCAACTAGTGCTGTTAATAGCAGAGGCATTTCTCCAATTAATCTGATTCACTTTAGTAATTAATTTTAAGTAGTTTTCATTTTAATGTATTTTCCATTTAACCTGCCATGTACTGATAATTAGAAAATAGTATTTTTATCATTCATAGGTTGATATTGATTAACTTTCATATTCAAGAATGAACTATTTATGCTTGTGTAATTTATTTTTATGAAGTATATAACTGCATTTAGATTTTTTACAAGTTGAAATTTTGTTTTACTTTATCTTGCTGCTTGAATCAATTATCTATACAATGCCATATCTTTTGTAATACTTGATTTCTGTACATGATATATTCTAAACTAATGATTTTAAAATAGGGCATCTAAGACATTTTATAGTGTTATATATTTGGGGCAAATTTCTCTTTTTTCTGTCATTTTGATAACTGTTACAAGTAGTTATGTTCAGTACATTTTATTTGGTACTATAAAGGAAAATATGTTTTCCATTTGCAGATGACAAAACTAGTGTTTATGGTCCTGGGAATTCTTCTTTCAATTTGTTTGTCCTTCTTGTCTAAGATGCTATATGCTATAATCTGTTAATAAGTAGAATATGAACTTTCAATTTCTTTTTATGCCTCATGCCTGGAAATCAAAATATCAACCATCATATAATATTCTACAGCCAGAATATGAAATGAATCTCCTCTGTATGGTGAAAGGTGGCTATGCTAATAATTAAAGTATTTTTAAAGTCTTTCTCCTCTGTATTTCCTAATTATTCTTCTTCCTGCTATATTCACATGGTATATCACAACTGTGGAAATATTTCATACTAATTCACAGGCTGTTTGGAATAGGCAAGTTCATACACATTGCTATCTATTCATCTATTGGGTTTCTAAATTTTGAATCATGTAATTCCACATAAGAATATGTGCCCCAAAGCAGTAGAGAAATCCAAAACAAATGAGAAAAATGAAATGAATACACTAAACATTAACTTTTCTCTCAAAAACGATATATTTAACTATTACTAAAGTTGACTTTCATATTTAAAATGAAATTTTGCATTTAAACTTTTGTAGTTAACTTTTATCTTTGGTCATTCATTTTGTCTTTAATTCATTAGAATGCTATATTATCTTTAAATAGTTAGAAAAAAATAAATAAATAAAATATCCAACCAATCTGCTAATTATTTATTGAAAGCATCATGTCTGAGGAATTCAAGTTCCAGAGCTAACGTGACAACTCACGGATGCCTGTTTTCTGTTGCTGAATAATGCTGTATACTATAGTCAAAATGAAGTAAGTTGTGAGATGGGAGATTGGCAAGTGGCAGTTTTCTCCATTAATTTTTATTCTTCATTTCACTCTATGTTACTCCCTTAGGCTGGAATCCCAATATGAGGCTTGTCACAGTCTGTACTTGTCACCACAAATGAATGAACACCTTTCCAATACATTTCTGACAGCAGGACTTCAACCATGTGAGAAGACTGAAGAGTTGCTTCTTGATTGGCACTTGAAAAATCTCTCATCATCTCCAAATTAATTCCAATTCTGCTGAAGAACTCAAGTGTTCCAAGGTGGGGAAGTTTTAACTATTATTTGGTTGGTTGTTCTTATATATGGTTTGGAAAAATTAGTTTGTGAAGTGCTTAATTAAATAATGTAAAGGATTAAATTTTTTCATTTCTATCATCTTAATTTATAATTGCTTCCCTTAAGATATGTACTATCTAACACTTAGACAAGAGAGAATTAACTTGAAGATGTCCCACAGCTGAGGATCTTCAGGGGTTTATTAAGTAAGCTTCTACATACATATCATTACAAACAATAAGGTACAGAGAAAAACCAAGTGGAAATCAATTGCCTTCCTTTCTCTTATTGTTCTGATTATTTATAGTCATATCAATGTAGTGAACTTCTAATTAGTAAGGGACTTAGTGCTTTATTTTTTGATATACTTAATACAGAGTAAGTTTTGTAATATAATCTAGAAATTTATATATCTAAATATGGTTCTGATTTATCCTTTTATGTTGACTCTAGTATCTTCACTAACAGTTACTTTATAATAATGAGTGAGAAAACTAAGAATTGAAATTGCTCAGATTATCTTCAAGACCTGTGGCTAGCCTGATCTAAGAATCTCAGGGAAAACTGAATACAACATAACTTTAGACCAACTCTAAGGCCCTATCATCTTACCTATAAATTGAAGTCTTTTTCAGCCCTCATCAGAAGAGCATCATTCTTCAGCAGATGATCTAAACAGATCCTCACAAATGGCCAGTGTACAAACAGTAGAATATTCAGCCATAAATGGCAAATACATACCACACTCCAAGCCTCAGAAATGATTGTGGCAAAGGTGGTGGGAATAATGTCAATTTTTTAAAGTGGTGGATGACTTAAAGGAAGCACTCTCTTTCGTACAAACTGAAACAGCTACACATAAGAACTCACAGTGGTTGTGACACCATTACTTCACTCTGTATAAGAATAAACATGACCAACTGCCAGCATGAAGATGAAATAGGTGAACAGAGTTCCCTTTATAGACAGGAGCTACTGCTAATTCCAAGAGGAGTAGAATGGCCACTTTTCTCTAAAAATATTGTTCCTAGTAAGTTGACCATAGGTCACAAATCCAAGAAAAGATTTCCTTGATAAACCAAAAAAGAACACAAAGTTGAGTGGGATGTTGTGGATGTCGACCCGAAAAGAGTTGGAGAAGGAGAATAAATAATCCTCAACACATTGTAAAAAATTCCCAAAAAAAACTAAGAGAAGTAATGGAAAACTAAAAAGAAAGTTTAATAGTTGCCATGACAAACATATGGATGGGATTGAATGCTCTTGAAACATTATTCACATAGTCTTGATATATCTTCTAAAGTAGGATTTAAAATAGACCTGCATCAACATGTAATCAAAGAGTGACTCTGGTATTTAGTAACTGTAATAGGTCACTGATATGAATACTGTGATGCACAGATAAACATAATAAATATAGTATCAAGAAGTTTATAAGTAAAGCTTTATAATCTGTATCTGCATGACTTTTGAAATTGGTCAACAAATTAAATTTTCAAAGAAATATGTTTATATCACAGTCACTAAAAGTAATATGATATGGATTAGAGAGAACATATTTTGTTTTTTTAGGCTAAAATAAAAATAAGAGGGATAAAATTTATTTTATAAATTACTTACTATAAAACATGAATAAGAGTGAGGTTTTTAATGTAAAATAGTTTGAAAACTAAAAATTGAACTTGGAGATAATAAAACAATATATTTAATTTTCATGATGTCAATAAAATGTGATATATAGAATAATAAATTCACTGAGAGAATCAAGTTATCATAGGAAGGAGTGTCCAGGAGTGGTTATAGCAAAGGTGTACCAAATCTCGCTGAGTCATTTTTTATTCATTATTTATTTATTACAATAAAGTTATAGAGAATGGCAATGCATGTATATTTTGAAATATTTTAACGACTATGATATAAAAGAAATGCTCTAGTTCTTCCTCAAAATATTCTTATATGTTACCCTCAGTAAAATATCAATAAATACAAAGAATATTTCACTCAAGTGTTTCTTCTATTACACATTAATAAGAGATCCCATTTGCTATAAAATTACTTTTGAAATTTCATATCAGAAAATCTCTTCATAAATCAAGCTAAATCTTTGTTTATTCATTCTCATATTCCTTACTTTGAAAAAACTTTGCCCTTTATGTTATAGACAGTGTTGTTTAAAGTCTCAGAAATCAAGTTTTCCAAAGTCTTGTAAATAACACAAATGCAAATGATATTGCAAAGAAACAACTTTACATTATCACCATTTTAAGGATTATGGAGAAGGAAAAAAGTCAATTTACATGTACTTACCACTTCTATAGTAATTGACAGGTAGAAAGTTCCAGAAAGGCAGGCAAATAAACATTTAGAAATATGTAATACAAGCTTTGCTTTTCTTCTTGATTCCATTTGGAATAATCTGTTTTCAGACAATCTGACCAGAACCACTGGAAGCCAAAAGACTCTAGACCAACAGCTAGGGAGCCTGAATGGGACTTAACTGGGACCTCTGCATGTGGGCGACAGTTGTGTAGCATGCATGGTCTGTTTGTGGGACCCCTGTCAGTGGGACCAGGACTATCCTGGGAACCCTGGCAATGGGACTATCCCTGATAAAGCAGCTGGGTTTTATTTTTTGGAGCCCTGTCCATATTGTGGGTTGTCTTGTTCAGCCTCAAAGAATGGGGGAGGTGCATGGCTGTGCCTCAATCGAATGTGCCAGGCTTTGTTGACTCCCCATGGGATAGGGAGGGTGGGCTGTGGGAGGGGCCACAAGGAGGGAGAACTGGAATTGGTTTGTAAATGAATAAAAATTTTGAAAATCTCATGTCATATTTTAGACATTATTTATTGAGACAAACTACCACTATATTTTAAAGTGGTATATGATATTCAATTATATATTCTAAAATAAGGAATCAATGATGAAAGTACCACATGAAAACATGTCAATATAGCATATTATTATTATTTTTTTTGGTTTTTACGAGACAGGGTTTCTCTGTATTGTTTTGGAGGCTGTCTGTCCAGCCTGGCCTCGAACTCACAGAGATCCGCCTGCCTCTGCCTCCTGAGCGCTGGGATTAAAGGCGTGCGCCACCACCGCCCGGCGCATATTATTTTTTAATGAACATCCTCAATGGATTGAAGCCTCATTTTTCATACTCAGTATTTACAACAGTCGTGTAAAATGTAGGAATATGTCTGGAGTCCTATCAATAGATGATCAGATGACTCAGAGGTATAGGACATGGTTTCTGTAAATAAGATCAGAAAAATGACCTCTTCTGAACTGTTTCAGCTAAGAAGTGAAAGAACTGAAACATCTAACACAAAAACTGATTTTAGTCACAGCCCACTCACCAAAAAAAAATCATTCCCTGAAACTGAGACATGTTAAAAATGCTCTTTATATTATCAGTTTAAAACTCAAAATGAAATTTACTCCTTTAAACCAGCAAAATAAAATAAAAATAACAACATGTCCCAATCATTCAGGATTCTACTCTCCTTTCACTTTGAAAACCCTCAGCTCATATCATACAGGAGTATAGTGTGAAACTGGACAGTATACATCTCACTGTGATATGCATTTGACAGTTTCTTTCATTTGTCTACACTTGAAGTATCTATTTTAAATGGTCCAGTAATGCTTTTATATTTATGAAATTATATAAAGCAACTGGGTTTTAATATGACCAAGCATATAGTTTGCATATGTTTCATATGTCAAAGCCTACAAAGTAGAGATACATACTTTTATTTTATATAATTAGTAAACATTTTCTTTAAAAGAATGCTTATTCGATAACTAGTTCTTTGAAAACGGTGTTGGTATGCATTTGTAAAAGTGATGATTGGAACAAAGTGATCATAAGCCTGAGATTAAAGCATGAGGAAGGTTGGAGGGAAAGAAGACAGTAAACAGTGAAGGAAATTAAGGAAGAAAAATGCAGCCTCAAAGAGAAAGGGAACACCCTCACAAGGGCCACTGATTGATTTATTTTAGGTGATGTGTGAATTTACCCGATGACAGGAAATATAAAACAAGTTTTGTTGAACAATTAAAGACAGATTTATTTAGAGTTATTTAAAGACAATGATAACAGTATAATGTTACTACAGGTTTGCCCATTTTTTTCAGAAAAACTTGATCAATTGGAAACCCTCTAGAAATATGCAATGCTGCATGGACATTCAGTCAGCCATGGTCCAAAGAAAAGTTTGAAAGGATCAAAAAGTTGAGTCTACGAAAGCAGAAAAACTGACCAAACTAAATAAGGTTATTTTCTTTTGAAGGCCTGTTATCTGTGTATTGAGAAGCTCTGAACTTGTGTAATGATCACCACAATGGTCAGCTTGGCAAGATATTCTGAAGGGTACAGTAGTGACACTTCAATTTTGAGAGCAACAAACAGCAACAGCTGTTGAATTGGATCCGTGCCTTATTTTTATTGATAAAAGGAACATTTATTTTTTCTACTCACATAGAACATTTCCAATAGTATTTGTAAATGCACAATATGAATTTAGTATTTATATGAAAGATCGATAAATGCATTTTGTTATTATGATTGTGAGACTTTATTTTCAAACTTATTTTTCTATGATACTAGTGGGTATTTAAAACTAGGATTACTTTATCAGAAGCTGAATAATTTGTAAAGACAGAAGTATAAGTTTTGGTCATGCATCTGGAAGTCTTAGACCATGGGACAGCATATGGAAATGACTTTATTGTAGTAGATTCCAAGAATGATCCCAGGTCTCCAAAGTAAAGCACCAGACATAAAGAATGCTTTGAAAATTGTATTTTCTGTTCTCCTTCCCTGTCATACGTTTACTGTTATTCAGTCACAAGGGTTCTATTCTGATAATATTATCTAATATTTAAGAGCTTTGAAAAGCCTTACCACTATCCACCTTAAAGTGACTTTCTTTTTTTTTCTTTTTTTGTGTTATTTTATTTTTTATATGATTTTTATTTTAATTTTAAATAGCTTGTTTTACATGTCAATCCCAGTTCCCTCTCCCTCCCCTCCTCCCGCACTCCCCTTGCCCCCCAGCCTCCTTCCCCCCCAGCCTCCCACCCTATTGCCAATTCCTTCCACATTGGGGATATCTAGAGTCTGTCATTTCACTCTGGGTAGGGTCTAGGCATTCCCCTAAGAGTCCAGGCTGAGAGAGCATCCCTCTCTGTGCTATGGGCACACAATGACTGTTTGTATTCCAGGGATAGACACTGATCCACTGCTCAAGGCCCCTTAGGTTGCCCAGGCCTTCTCACTGACACTCATATTTGGGGGGGGTCCAGATCAGTCCCATGTTAGCCTCCCCGCTGTCAGTCTGGGGTCCAAGAGCTCTCCCCTGTTCAGATCAGCTGTCTCTGCTGGTTTTGCCAGCCCATTATTTGCCAATTTGCTCATCACTCCTCTCTCTCTGCCACTGGGTTCCTTGGGTTCAGTTCAGTGTTTAACTGTGTGTTTGCCTCTGCTTCCATCAGCCACTGGATGAAGGCTCCCAGATGGTTATAGACATCTAGTTCACTATCAGGAATGGGCATTCGAGGTGGTCTCTCCACTATTACTTGTCTTGCCAATTGGTGTTATCCCTTTAGATCACTGGAGGTCACTCTGGTTCCTGATACTTTCAGGGATCATTTCTATAGTTCGTTAAAGTGACTTTCTAACATAGTCCATATTGGGGATCAAATTATAATGCAATAAACTTAGAGAGGACACATTAAAATCTTATTTAAATAAGATTAACTATGCTATATAGAATTAATAAGAAAACTTATCATTTCAAAGATGTGAACAATTTATCAAGTATTATGTATAGCATCCTAGTTGTGTATTAAAACAACATAATATGTGTATTATACAAATTATTTTAATACCTCAAAAGTACAATATACAAAATGAAACTGAGAATAAGATACTTTGTTTTGAAAAAGAGCTTCATTGAATGGCCATCTTGAAGTCTTGTTTTTGGATTAATTAGAAATAATGAGCTTTGTATGGAAACTTTTTTTACTGAGTCTCAAAAGAATTGTAAATAATAGAAATCTAAAGAGGTAATAAGAAATTAAAAATGTATTACATTACGTAGAGAAACACTAAAGAACAATTGAGATTTTTTTTCCAATTATGAACCAGCACTCAAAGGAAAAAGAAGACACTGTCACACATCCTCCTTCAATTACAATAATATAAAACATGGCACTTTAGTTCATTAATTGCTGTCCTTGTCCAAAGAAAAGTTGTTTAACATAAGCCAATGTGGTCTTTCCATAAAACAACAACAAAAACTTGTGCTGAGATCCTTGGCTACCTCATTAACTCAATTTAAAAAGAGTGACTCTTAAGGACATCGAAGTGATTTCACAAGCATATCAAAGCCAGAGGTCATGTTTTCAAAGCTCCAATTATAGAGCATAACTGTGAAAATTATCAGAGGTGAAGAAAAATAGCATAATCCCTTTCTCATTGAAGTCAGCCTTCAAAGACGGAAGTTTTTTTTTTCTTTTTGGAAATAAAAGTAATCCCTTTCACCCATATTCAAAAGGAATCAGGAAACACAATATGAAAATGAAAACATCACCTTTGTGTTATAAATTCTGCTTTCCATCAATAATTCACTACACCTATTTTTCATCATATTTGTGATTCCAAAAATTTGTTGATGATACATACTAAAAAATCTTTTTTCTGTATTTACTTATCATACTTTTTAAAAAGGCATTATAGGAGGAAAAAATGAAGGCAAGGCAAATGAGATAGCAATTCCTCTGGGGTATGTTTGAAAAGAACACACGCCTAGAATTTCAAAGGAAACTTAAATGAATATCAAGAATCACTCCCAAGATTTCCAGGGGAGAAGACGTATGAAAAGCAAGCATCCAGTGATGCACTGATGTAGAGTAACCAAAACAACAAATAACAGAATCTCTTCCACAGAGAGAAAATATTGAAGAACGTCAAAACTAGGGAACAGTTCACTATGACATTTGAAACGCACAAAGCATTTTGAGTTGGGGAGCAATATATTATTTCATTCGAAAGTCAAGAGGGGACAGTAGGTACAGAAGCCAGTTCCTAAGAATAAGCCAAGTGACCCCATGGAAAAGAGATTGTAAATTCTACCCACGGGGACAATCGCAATTCTATGAAGGCTTAAATTCATTTGATAAAACAGTAACTCCTCATGCTTGACAGAGCAACAATTGAGAGCAGGTCTATTTTGTGACTCCTCAAGCCTCAGTAGGATGAGCATGGACTTTGTCTTTAAAGAGAAACTGAAAATAGACAGATAGTGGGAACCAACTATGGGACAATATTGAGTTAGGCAGCCTTAGGTCATCCTGTCATCGCCAAAAGGTGGGGTATTTTCAGATGTGGTTTCTGAAGAATATTATGGCAATAGTGGGCATATGAAGAAGTGTGGGCCAGAGAAACTCAGCTTTATTAGTGAAGGGGAAGGGGAGATAATTACTAGGGTCATTGTCTCAAAAAAGTAGCTACTGTCAGAAGATATGTAGAATTTGACAAACTCAAGGCTAATATCAGTAGATGAAAATAACTGGAGCCTCCAATCTGATACACAGCTCATGGTTGGCAGAAAAGAGGATGCAGAAACTCAAATGAATGTTTGATTTCAACAGGTTCATCACTCAATAGACTATTAGATGCTTAGTGGTATTTGGAACCATAATGACCTGTCATGTTTTATAGAAGTCAGTGTTAAGTGCACTGTGAGATACCTACAGATAGAGTGCTACACCACAGTGTAGAAACTAGGGAATCCGGAGAGTATGAGAGATTCTTCTTGCCTCACTATAATGGTACATACAGCAAGCAGAACCTCAATGTATGCAAAGAAAAAACATTAAAAGAGAGGGCAGCAGTGGTAATATTTAAAACTAAATTGCTTTAGGTAAAAAACCAACTTTTTATTACTTTTCCTTTACTACTTGTATGAAAAATTGAGTCATTCAGAGTAGGTTTCACAGGAAGATAGCAGAATAAGACTGTACAAGATACCCAAGCCAACAGATGTGTCAAATGCAACACAGAAACATGAAAAGACAAAACAACACAAAACTCCAAAAGACCCTACCTTATCCTCCTTTCTTAATCCAACATCATGAATATGATAAAGAATTTCAGAGTCCTTGCAGAAAGAGCTGTTTTTATAACAATAACACAAAATTCAAAGAAAAAACAAACTACCAAACTCCCTCTATGAAGCTATTATTAGCCTGATAAAATGTATACAGCTATGTGAACACACACACACACACACACTCACACACACACAAACACTCAAACACAAACACAATCACTGACAGATTTTGCTCATGAATGACATTCAAAAACTTTAAATACAGTGCTTTGTAAAGGCTGTGATACCTGCTTCAGCCCCTATCCAGGGTTCCAAAGGTGAACTGCTTTTGAGAACTGACGGAGGGGATAAAAGATTTCTGTAGAAACTTCACACATAATCTGAGAGTCATGGTCTTTATTTCATGTGCTCTTTATTGTTCTGTTTCTACTCTAATAATCCTGCCATACTTCTTACTTTACCATGCCTCTTTTTCTAGCTTCTTCTTCTATCCTGAAAAAGTCTTCTCCTTCAGAAGTCTTTAAGTGATAACGAAATATCTCTCACTGACAAAAGCACATTCCTAGAGCAAGCACTGAGGAGCTCAGTTGTTTACCATGGCAGCACAAGGTTCCAACGTCATAGGAGCATGGCCAGAAAAGGAGAGGGCATAGTGCTCAACGATAATTTTAAGACACAGATATATTGGTAATACACTGACAAATGAAGAATAGGCATGCTTTAAGGTTAATATGAGGTTAGCTTGTGACACTGTTTTGTTATCTGCTGGAAGAGTGAATACTGGATACTTTTGTTCACTATCTCTCTGAGAGTTATGGCTCAACAACTTCAGAAATGCTATACTTCTTGTTCTTGAGCATTTGTGAATATTTCAATTGAGTTCTCTTTGCCTAGACACTAACACTGCCCAACTTTCTGCCAAGGAAGACAATTCAGGGGGTCATGTTTTTAACTTTATACAAAGACTTTATTGGAAGACCAAAGGTAATGACTATGATTGCTTTCTTGCTAGAATCACACATTGCTGGGGAGAGTTACTCAATATACTAATACACAGGGGAATATGTGTTCTGCAATGGATTAATACACTGCTATAGCTTGGGTGATGAATCCCACTATAGAAATGTATAACGCTATATGATAAATCTATAGCCAACACCATACTAAATGGGGAAAACCACAATGGAAGCATTTGGTGTATAAACAGCAAGTGGATTACTACAATTGGTAAAGCAATAATGCCTATGTACTTACATTGTACAGATTCAGCAAAATCCCAATCAAAATTATTGGAGCATTCTCCCTTGGCAAGAACATACAATCTTAAAGTTCATCAACAATTCAAAAGACCTATGAAAGTCAAGGATTTCTAAAAGGATAGACCAATGTTATAGATGCCATAATACTTGATTTCTAACTACACTGGAGAGCCATATTTTAAAGAACAATATTGTCAGAAAACTGTACACATAGCTTCACGGAATAGAAAAGAGTAACCAGAAATAACAACAGAATACTACAACCACTTCATTTTTTCATAATATTTTCCAAAAATGCATTGAAGAAAAGACAGTCTCTTCAACAGTGTTATAAGAAAGTAGATATCTATTTGTATAAGAATGAAGGTAGATTGCTTTCTCTCAGACCAAAGAAAAGTCAATTTAATATAGATGAAAGACGTTAATGTAAAACCTGAACTTGGAATGAGCTAGAGGAAAACATGTGTTCATAGGCCAGTATTTCTTAGAAATTGTCCAATAACTCAGCAAACAGAAGCAAGAATTGAAAAACAGTATTAAGTGAAATTAAAATACACTGCTCTGCAAAGGAAATAATTTGTAAAGTGAAAAGGCAAACTAAAAATGTTAAGAAATCTTAGCCAAGTATATGTGGCAGGAGATTACTATCCAGTGTTCATGACAAGCTAAGAAACTTTCAAACAACCCACAAAGCTTCCAATGTTTGCTTCACCATTGGAGGGGAAACTTGAAATGACAAAATAGAAATGATAATGTATAAAATTGTTCAATACTCTTCACTAGGAGAAATGCAAATGAAATCTACTTTGAGCTTCCATCTCAGAGCAGTCAAAAAGTTTATCATTAAGGATGTTGTCACATGAAAAACGGTCTTGTAAGCATGAGTCCTTGTATGAACCTCTGTTCTCTTCTACCACCTTACTTACTTACTACCACATATGGAGGGTGGTGCCAGGTAAAACTAAGATTTGAGTGCATTATGTACTCAATATGACTAACTGAATGTAAAGTCTAAATTATGTTTTCCCCTTGGGAGCATTTATTTTTATGTAAATATATCATTATAATAACACAAAATTGATTCATTCATAAACACATAAGTGATTAAATAGTGACATTATGAACAGCTACATACCAATGATGCATTACTTGTATGACAGCAAATCTCCTGGTTTTTTTTACTTCTTTTATTGTTTTCGTAAAAAAATAAAACTTGGGAGTTACATATTAAGGGACAAACCTGAGAGATCCACAGAACCCTGTAGAAAGAGTCACCTGTTCTCTTCTCCACCTCCCTGATCAAAAAGCACATCCATCTCTCTTTGCCTCTTCTTGTTCCTCTTGTGTGTCCCTTTGTCTGTCACTCAATTTCTGAGAAAACACCATCTTCCACTCTAGCCAATTGAATGTGGACTCCACCCTCCTAACCACGGTCCATCTCCATTGGCATTCTCAGAGTGACAACACAACAAACCTCCCACAACATTTCCATTTTGTCTAAAGAAAAAGGAATTTTTTTAAAAACTCTAACATAGTAAAACCATATAAATTAAAATAATTATCAGGTGTTGTCTATTTAAAAAGGAAAATGAAATTATATACAATAGGAACATTTACCAAGTAAGAATTACATTCACAATATCCAGTCCATTTGTATTTGTTAAATTCAGAGAAATACTGAATTATTTATCCCATCTTTGTGAGGCCAAAATTTTATACCTAGTTTAGATTCCATTATGACTAGAGAAACTGTAACTCTAACTATCTAGTCTTCAACCCCATGAGAGAACAAAGAGGAATATATTACTACCTGGGTAAGAAATGGCAGAGACAACTGGCTGTCTGGAGAGTTACTCTAATTTTCCTCTGCCATGTTAGGCATCCATCATTGGCATGCAGGCCTGGAATATCTGACAGTATTTAAGTGAAGACTGGACATTTGAAGGACTGTTCTACCTTGACGTCATAAATTTTGGCAGTCTCCTTCTAAGTAGAAACAAATGTACCACATAACAAAAATAACCTTTAATTGATGACATTAAATTTGTTTCTGCATAAAAATCAATACCAAAGTACAATATTTGACACTGGAATGTTTTCTTAGCTTAAAAGTAGAATGCATCATCTACCCCTTTATCCTATCATTTCTACATCATCCGTTTTTCTATGCTTAGTTTTATCCCTGACCATGATGAATAAAAACTGATTACCAATTCCCCTAAATATTTGCTGACTAACATTCATGGAATAATAAAAAACTCACAGAACCCATCTCTTGGGATTGTGGGTGTCATGTTCTTAAAGTTAGTTCCTGTTGTCTGGGGGTGAAAATTGAGATAAAGATCAAGTCCTGGGAAAGCTACCCGTTGTCCAATCTTGGTGTGATGGCAAAGTATAGGCCTTATCTCAAGCCTGACTGGGGTAGTATAGAAGGTTGGACCATGTTATCTAGCCACTTTGAAGTTGTCCTGAGCAGTTTGTAGTCCAAAGATGATCATTGGGTAGGTTACTTTAGTGGCATTACCACAATCCAGGTTGGTTCATCCTTGTGGGGCCCCATCATTCTTTTGGTGACTTCTGTTAGGAGCAGTTACAGATTACTGAAGAAAACTTAAACATTTTAAATGCCATATGTAGAATATCTGTGGGAGGTTATAAGACCATAGTCTACTGAATACATCTGAGATACACAAGCTTAATTTAATTACCTGCTTCAGACTCAAGTCCAAAAATGTGCGAGAATCTAAATGAAGCCCATTTTTTGAATTATTTAATGCTCTATATGACCATTAATATCATGACAGACAGTTTAAATATACTTATAGCTTTGAGATAATGCTTACAGCTTAAGAAAAGCTTTAATGGGTCAAAATACAACGAAAAGATTATGATATTAGTGACAATAGAATATTCCTTAATTTTAGTTTCTTTTGCATCATACAAGGTGGCTCTTCTGACATGAGCCAGAGACTTTGGAATATCCTTTTGCAAGCATTATTGGGTTTAGAGATAGAGAGAATCATGCTCCAACTCCAAAGCTAATTTTAGTTTTTAGTTGAGTTTGGACTACAAAAAGAGGTCCAGCTCCCAATATTGCTTCAGCTAAAATCTCTTCAGTTCTATCATTTCTATAGGATCCCAGTGATCGTCTAATAGCCTTGGGGTACCTATCATCCAGTGGTCAATTTTGTATGGTAACTGAATAAACCAAACTTCATTTTCTAATAATCTTGGGTCACTCCACTTTCATAACAAATGTTGTGGTATTTTCTGCTGTAATTTTCTCTGTCTGTATCTGAATACTTTTCTTATTTTCTTTAGTAGGTCTTCCTAAGGCTTGTATTTTATTAATGAAATTTTATTACTTTCATTAATAATTTTTTCTAAGTCTTTTAACACATCAGTAGTCTTTCTTAAGGTTGCATCTTAGCAATAGTAACAATTTCTAACATTTGTATTTTGTCAATCAGATTTTCATATTAGAAGTTATCAAACCACATTTTAACGATAAAATATGAATTACTCAACTGCTAATGATTACAGTTGGCTGGGTTGGTTATCACTTAATTTAATTATTCCATTTCAATGCACCCATTGTAGAACCAGACAGAGGTCTAAATTTCTGAACCATAATATCATTCCCCATTCTTAAGTTGGGAAAGATCTCTCTCTCTCTCTGTCTCTCTCTCTCTCTGTCTCTCTGTCTCTGTCTCTGTCTCTCTTTCTTGATTAAAAAAACACCTAGTTACCCCTTTAAAAATTCCCAGGTGTCTCACTATATCTGCTGTTGATGACAGCATAGGTGGAGCTGTGCAGGGTAATCAGCTGCAGTGAAGATGTTCAACTGTGCCATCAGGGAGGATGTGTGTGTTTGTGTGTGTGTGGGGGGGTGCTGTAGGCTGTGCTAGCTGTGACTACTCACTTGTAGTGTGGGTAAGGTGTGGAGGGGGGATCCACCTGAAGAGCTATGTACGGAATCTGTAGGAAAAACCCAGAGAACTGGTACAAATGCTGCCAACCATGAGAGACTTAGGGGAGCTTCCCAGTTAGTGCAAAAATACCGCCATCGGCTGTTGCCAGGAGGGGTGGCAGCTCTGTGCAGCTTTTGTGTGGATACCAGATCTTTAGATTTATTTTATTGTTTCATTAGAAAATAAAACTCAGGAGCTAAACATTAGAGAGTAAACCTGTATCTGCGTAGAAATGATCACCTGCTTTCTCTATTGAAAAGGGCCTCACATTTCTTTGTGTCCTTCCTTATTCCTCCTGCATATCCCTCTATCATCCTCTGACTCACCGAAAAATGGTACACTATGGTACACTCTAGCCAGCTGAATGTAGACTCTACCCTCCAAACCAACCTTCGACTCCACTGGCAGTCTCAGAGTGGCAACATTCCTATTTTGTTTTCACATGGAGGAAGGACTTTTGCGGCCCTACATTCCTTGCTCCATTTCCTAAATATTTAACATAGTCAGAAAAATCTTCAATATATGAAACTCAGTACAGAGTACAAAATTTCCTGTAAAAATTTACTTAATTTATATTTGTACTATTGAGTTAGTATAGTAAAATATATGTGTCCATAAGGAGGTACAAAATCTGTGCCAGGAATGTAAAACAAGCACTATTTTCTATATTAATAAATTATAATTTACATATATCCCAACACCCTACAACCAAATTTGATTAAATTACCCAGAGTGTATATGTTTTATTTTCTGCCAGAGTTGATTTGCAATCTAGTGAAGGCTTCCAATATCTTTAGGGACCAATTATGAACACTTGCAGACCAGTCTCTTTGAGTAGTTCTAATTAAGACAAGAACATCAGGGCAGAATTCAGAGGACATTTTGGCAATGATACATTTACTTCCACTTACCTAGCACTGAAATATTTCTGGAAAAATTTTAAATACAATTTTAATAAAAATACCTGGAAAATTCTAGGAATTGTTAATTTCCATTTGATCTTGCTTTTAATAGAAACAAAAACAAACCTTTTCAAAGACAACTAATTACTCTTCTTGTTAGTCATCAAAAAATACTATGCAAACACATGAAAGGAGAAATTTGAAGTGACTCATACCTTTATAGTACATAATAGACTCAATTACTTGCTGTTTAATAACTTAAGAATTCATGAGATTCATCTCACAAATATTGCCAAGTGAAAATATCATTGTCTGATAGCTTGTTAATATTTTTTTTTATTTTAGTGATACCACACAGAGAAAAGTTTTATATGATTGATGTATTACAAAAATATTTTACTACTTTTGTGATCTAGTGATAGAAAATTAAATCATCACTGTTACACAAAATAAATGGTTCCAGAATAAATTAGATAGCATGGCTTTACTTATTAATTAACCAATCTGTTGAGAATAAACAAACAAAAATCAGCACAATATTTAAGAATTGTTAAAACTTGGAATATTTGGACACAATTCCAATGTTTCCATCTACACCAATTAAATGTCATGAGCAAGAGAAGTCTTCCATCAAATACCTTTCAGCTGTTGTACATAGGCATAAAAACTCTTATATCTGGGGTGGTGTTTTAGAATCATTTCAGTTATTGTGCTAAAAATTCAGGCAAAAAGGAACAACAACAACAAAAATTTTGAGGATAAAATTGTGGTCACTGTTCACGTTTATATTTCCTTATAATTAGGAAATTACAACCACAAGATCTAAAGTTTTCTTGTAGTTTTGCATAGTCATGAAATAAGAGCAATGAATGCATGCTGATACTCAGCTTTATTTCTGCAGTTTGAAAGTCCTGGAACTCAGTCAGGAAATGATGCCATTTACAGTAGATGGATTATTTCATATCAATGAAAGGTAGTACTCCACTGCCATGATCAGGATTATAGATCCTGTGTACTTGACAGTACTATCCATCAGAGATGGCTAATGTTGTCTAACAAATGCAAATCACTAATAGGTTTGCTTCATTGTATGTGTTATATGTACATAAACATATGCAATCTGATTTATGTAAGTATTCCTTCAGGGAATACATAATTGATTATTCTAGGAATAATGCTAAGTATTTGTAAAAGAAACATAATATGGATTCTAAAGGAAGCTGACAATAGAGTTTATATTAAAATTTCATGAAGTAATTGAAATGGTTATTTTAATGCCAATAAAAATAAGGGCAGGAAAATAGACCCATGACTAATAGAATTTTCCATAACCCTGGAGACCTGAATTTCAGCTCTGGAATCCACATGGTATAAGAGAGAACTCACTCCTTCAGGTTTTACTCTGATCTTCATATTATATGTGTCACAGTAAACACACATGTATATGCACTCTCACACACAGTTATACACATGCATGCATAAACACTGAATAAATCAACAAACAAACAAATAAATAAATAAATACAATAACAGTTTAAAAATCATTGGACAATTGATTTGCTAAAATAAATTTTGTCAAGTATAATTTTTGCCTTGAAAAACATGTGTAGCTATGTTCCATCGAGATGTATCAATTTCATACAAATTGGAAGTTTTATGCTGATCTTTCTGTTTGCCTTTGAAAGCTGTGTCTGTATGAATCTTATAGAACATCGCCTGTTTTGCATAGTTTTGCTTATGCATATCAGAGACTGAAGATAAGCAGAAGAGTAAAGAGATAGATGAGGCAAATATCCCCTTGGTCCTTAGAATTTCACATCACTCTTATCTCCCAAAGAACATAAAATAATGTGCTTTTTGCTGTTCCTGGTTAGTAATTAACAAAATCAGAACACTCAAAGGCGTGGAAATGAGTGACTGCAAATTAGTTTATGCAAAGATTTAAGGATGTAATTTATTTATAAACTAATGAATTAATTCATGACAATCTGGATGTGGTTAGAGGATTTAAGCCTGTTCTCCATGCAATCTTTGCTTAGAAAACATATAGTTTATAGGTTTTAACCAGCTAGAAATTGAGAACATTAGACGAAAGCTAGGCAGGTTTTCTTTTTTATACTCAGAATTACCCTGAAGTCAAGAATGAGGACAGCATTTTACCTGTCATAATTGATATGCTGTTTAAGAAAAAATATGACATGTGGGAAATATTTCAGTTTTCTTCAAAGAAACTTGCTGTTGAGTTTTCAAGAAATCGGTTTCCTTACTAAGTAATGAATAATATGAACATAAACATATGCCTAAAGAAAAATATCTTGCAATGTATCGGTCAATTGAGGGGATTCAAAACATAGTTTTCTGTAATTAATAATAGAAATTGAACTTGTAAGCATAAGCCAATGCTGCAGAAGATAATCATTCAAATAAGACTGAAGCTACTAAAATTCTTCTTTGAATGTCTTACAGCATTATTTTTATTGTTAAAAGTACTGTGTTGAGGAATTGTAAGAAAAAAATCTCAAAAGTACCGGACCCTAGAATGGGTTGTCTTTCATAATCTATGTGGTGAGAAAGAGAAGCTTTAGAAAGAAGGCGTACATCTTAAAATGGCTCATGATGTCTTCTTCACTTGTGCCTCAGTGTGGACTTTTGATTTTCCCACAGGTCCCTAGGTAGAAGGCTCTTCCTGAGATGGCACTGATGAAAAGAAGTGCTGCTTTTCAGAGGAAGGGACAGAGAGAAATCTTTTGGTTACTGGGGTTATGCCCTTGCTTTTCTCCTCTGCTTCATTATATAATTGAAAAACCTGTCATTGAATAACCTCTACAGAAGGCCTAAACGAAAAACAATGGGTGCCTCACCCCCATCTAGGACATGCACCTTCAAAACTATAAATCAGTATAAAGCATTTGCTTCATTGTTGATTTTTAGGTGACATTTTAAAGAGAGCTATTGAAGAAATCATAGATAAGTTAATGACTTACAGTGTTTGAATTCTCAAGCTAATATCCACAATAACCTTCACTTGATATAATTCTTTATTAATAAGCTATGGACTCAGAAAGCTAAGGTTTCAAATTCAGCATGAATAAGAGGACTCTGACATTATTAAATATAATTAAACAATTAACCAAGGGTTAAAATTCAAATGTTCTTGTCTTTTATACTGTAAAGAAGAAATGAGAAGTGCCCTTGAATATACAGGTACTAGAAACCACTTCCTAAATGTAAAACCAGTAACCCAGACTTTAAGAGCGAAAATCAATAAATGGGACTTCCTGAAACTGAGAAGCTTCTGTAATGCAAAGGACATGGTCAATAAGACAAAATGGCAATCTAGGGAATGTGAAAAGATCTTTAGCAGTCCCACATCTGACAAGGGGCATGATCTACAAAATACATAAAGAACTCAAGAAACTAGACTTCAAATACTAAATAATCCAAGTTTTAAAAAATGGGGTACAGATTTAAACAGAATTCTCAACATAAAATCAAATGACTAAAAGGCATTCAAGGAATTGGTCAACATCCTTAAACACCAGGAATATGCAACTCAAAATGACTCTGATGCAGGTAGAATCTTATACATGTCAGAATGCCTGAGATCAAAAACATTGATGAGATCTTATTCTGGAGAGGATGTGTTGGTGGAAGTGAAAACTTGTACAGCTACTTTCAAAATCAGTATAGTGGTTTCTCAGGAATATGGGAATCTGTCTACATCAAACCCAGCAATACCACTCCTGAGCATATACCCAAAAGATGAATAATCACACCAGAAGGACATTTGCTCAGCTATATTAACAGCAACATTATTCATAATAGCCAGAACCTGGAAGCAACCTAGATGCTCATCACATAAGAATGGAAAAAGAAAATGTGGTACATTTACACAATGGAGAATTATTCAGTGGTTTAAAAAATTACATCTTGAAATCTTCAGGCAAATGGATAGAACTAGAAAAAAATCCTGAGTGAGGTAACCCAGACCCAGAAAGACAAACATAGCATGTACTCACTCATAAGTATATATTAGCTGTAAAGCAAAGGATAACCATGCAATGTAATGACCAGCCTCCCTGTTTTAGCAGCCATGACAAGCTACCATGTACTTGCATGACATTGTGGCTTCCATCCTGGTTACTAGGAAGTCAGATTCACTCCTCATGGCAAGGAACCAATCAGAAGTGTGTTTTACAGCTCTGGGTGTGCCTTATGGACAGTGTACAGGACAGTACACAATAATGATAAGCATAGCATAGCAACCACCTTGGGAGGGCCTATGGGCCATAACAATCAGTTGACCAACACAGGGCTGGTCACCCGAACCTGGAAGCCCATCAATACTGAGACTGTTTCATACCACTAAACACTCCGCTTATGCTGCCCTTTAAGATCCCTGCCTTGAGGTTGCTAGGGGTCTTTTCTCCAGCCATCTGCCATGGTGGCAGAGTGAAGGACCCCAGCTAATGAGTTTAGCTCATTATACAACTTTAATAAAAGACTCTTTGCTTTTGCATTGAAATGGACCTATTGATTATTTGGGGGTTCATAATTTGGGCACAACATTTGGGGGCTTGCCCAGGATCCTTGAACTCCACCATGACACCCCATTTCACTGAGTCACATGGTGCCATGTCAGGTAATTTTCTGCTTCTGCCTGGGTACTGTCTCTGGCTGTTGAAACTTTGGTCTTTGTTTCTGGTTGTTTATGCTCTGGGTTCTGTGAAGCCTGTACTCTGCTGGTGGTTCAGAAGACCCAATAGATTAGAATTGGGTTACCAGAGGGAGAGGCTGAATGGGTTGTGCGTTTCCTCTCCAGCTGGTTGGGAGACCTACCAGCCTAGCAGGCTTGTTATAACAATAAGGCTTCTTATCGTGCACAGACTTGTTATCTGATTTGCTGTAATCCTCAGCCTGCAGGCTTGGCATGTCCTGAGCACTACTTTTTATTTCAGTTTTTGTATGATTTTGTGTTTCTGTTGGGTATGCTAGCAAGATCTATAAGTAAGCCTACAAGGATTTAGGGAACAGAGGATTAAGGGGGGATGCCCCAATGCCTTGTTCAGGGCAGAGGTCTGGGTGGTAGCCAGGCTCTGCAGTCTGTAGAAAGATAACTCAATCATGGGATTGATTTGCCCAGGGGACTTGGTCAGGGGACCTGAATCACCCCATTTGGCTGGCCATCTGAATTAAGGTTTGGAAGATTGTGTATATTCCAAAGAGGGCCCTAGTCTGTTTGTAATGTGCTATGTGTTGGTAAGTCTTTGTCCTGAGTCTGGCATTCAGGAGTTCAAATGGAACAGCTGCTGCTCTGGACTCCAGCTGGGTTCTTTTCTGATAAATTGGTCCAGCCATGGTGGGCCTTGGCTGAGCCCAGTTAGAAGCTGACCCATCTTATCTCCCACTCGGTCCTTACCTGCCCCTGCATGTTGCATGTGTCAAGGGTCTTTTCTTGCTGCCCAGAGCATATGGCTTGCAGGGCAGAAGACCCTCTCACCATGTACCATAGGTTAGTGCATGCAGTGAGGTGGCTGACCTGAACTCCAACTACTGCTACAGCCCTCACAGCTGAGCCTGCTCTTTCCTCACCTGCCTAGCTGTGAGGTTTGCAGGATGTGAGGATGGTAGTCTCTCTCTTTCTCTCTGCACCCATGCAAATGGTGTGCTGGTAAAGGAAACATCTGCCAGCTTTCCCCTCCATCTGAGCTCCCTGCCTAAGCACACAGAGCTGGGGCAGGTAAGCCATTTGGCCAGATCTGGTATTTCCACAGAAATAGAAAAGCCTTAAAGTTATCATAACCACACGAGGAAAGGGAAAATGTAAACTGTTCGCTGTGGTGTTTCATGTCTACAAATGCTAAATTTTAAAAATTGGTAATATAAGTTAAATTTTATATCATTAAGTTAATTCTGTTTTAAAAGTTCTGCTTATTTCTCAAATATCTATCTATATATATATATATATATATACTTGTTTTGTTACAAAGTTCTATTTGTGTTTTCTGGCATAATCTAAGTTTTGTTAAGAACAGCTTTTAAGATGTTTAAATTTATAAGGTTATAAGGTATTTATACTTTAAAATGTTTTCATTGTTGATGCTTGTACTTATAGAGCTTCAATCTAAAGTAATTGATTTTTTCAGCTAAATCTGACAGTGTAAAGTTCTAGTTTTATAAAAGCTGCTAACTTAATATAAGATGTTAAAAAAGACAAGTTAATGGAGTGTATGTTTTTAACAGTTAGGCTTAATGCAGATAAACCTCTATGCTACAGAGACCTGCAGAACATGACATTTAAAATGTTAACTTTAAATTTTATAGTATCAGACAGACTGCCAGATCCTGACAGTGACACAAAGTCTCCAAAGAAGATTATGAGGCACCGTTGTTCCTGCACCAGGATTATGATGATGCTGACCATTGACCAAGATGCTCAAAGGTGACACCTGCTGCTGGCCAGGACCTGGCCGCGACTGTGGACAAAGCTACTGGAAACTGGAATCCACAAGGATGAGCCCAGCTAAAGCTGCCAATGATAGTGGTGAGGTGTCAGAATGGGCCTTTTCCTTTAATCACATTAGTGACTACCCTAATTGTCATCGTAGAGCCTACAGGCAGTAACTGATTGAAGCAAGATAAAGTGATCCATGGCTAAGAACAGGGCTAGGCTCCTGGAGTTCAGTTGAAGAGAGGGAGGAGGGATCATATAAACAAGGGGATCAAGAGCCTGATGGGAGAAATCACAGAGACAGCTGACCTGAACCATAGGGATCCCATGGATTATGGAATAACAGCTGGTGAACCTGCAAGGCATGAACTACGCATTCTCAATGTGTGTGACAATTATGTGATTTGATCTGTTAAGGGGGGTGGTAGTGACACCAGGACTTATCCCACATCCATGAACTGAATTTTTGAAGCCCATTCCCTATAAAGAGATACCTTGCTCAGTCTTGATCAGGGAAGAGGAGCTTGGTCCTGTCTCAACTTTCTGTACCACAACTTGTTGACTCCCCAAGGAATGCCTACTCCCTCTGAGAAGTGGATGGTGAGTGGAAGCAGAGAAGTGGGGGATGGAGAATGGGAGGGAAGGGGCAGTGTGGTTGGCATGTAAAAAGAAAAGTAATTTTTAAAGGAAAAAAAGAGCCTCCATTATAATTCTAAATTTTAATTAAAGCAGACTTGTTTTTTCTAATTCTGCAGAATGTCTGCTGTTCTTTTTAGCAGATAAATTTCCCATAGATGTTATGAGAAATATTTATTAGCACATGAGGTTCACAAATTAAGTCAGTCAGATTAATATATGACGAAGTGTATCAGTTCTTTATCTGCCCCAAATGCAAACTACTAAATATGACTCTACATTAGCATTTTATGATTGAGTGAATAAAGATATTAAGCAATAGAATAGTCAGGAAGTATGGACCTTCTGTAAGCCTCCTACATCGTTGCTACCCCTGTTGATATAGGAAATGCAGGAGCCTTTTTACTTTATTTTATTTTTAGAAAAACAGAATGTTTGGTAAACATTGCCTGTGGTCATTTAGCTCAGCTTGTTTGAGCCTGATAAAGGCAAAACCAGGGCTTCAGTTGCCTGGGGGGAGGCTACTGAGGTTCTAAGCATGATTAGAGAGAAGTTTAGTAGGAAGGAAGAGAGATGGAATTTATTTTGAGATGTTTATCCTTGAACTCGGTTATGAAAATGGATTTTTTTTGTTTTTTTTCGAGACAGGGTTTCTCTGTATTGTTTTGGAGGCCTGGCCTCGAACTCACAGGGATCCGCCTGCCTCTGCCTCCCGAGTGCTGGGATTAAAGGCGTGCGCCACCACTGCCCGGCTGAAAACGGATTTTTAAATGGCAAAAATCACCCAATTCATATTATGGTACTGATAATAAAAGTAATATGTATTATTTATTTGTTAATCATTAATCACTACTGCCCAAGAAAATACAAAGAACGCAACTTTATTTTGCTCCTGTTGAAATGAATAGGGGAATATGATAGTTTCCAAAATCATGTGCTTTTCTTTGTGATATACACAGCCTCTTTGGACTGTGGTGATATGCCTAGGGTGAAGAACAAAGATTACGGATTTGGGATGATTCAATTCTGTCAGTATCAGGTGAGTAACAAAATCAGCACACAGTTTTCTAGAGTGGGGACAGCACATAAACAGGACTCAGGGTTAGTGTTGGGGCAGGGCAATCTAGCTAGCTTTCCTGTAGTCTATGGCGGGTGAGGAGACTTGTGTTAGCCCAAATTATGAACATTAAAGGACAAATGCATGCTTGGCACAACTCCAAGTGTGTGCAATACATTCTGCATCTCTCTTCTCATCAGGTCAGGACTCTCAGCATAACAAAATATTAATCATAAACACAGCAGAGACTATCCAGGGACTTACTTTCCTCTGTGAGGAATAAAAATGTGCCCTTCTTCCCTTATTAGAATGGAAGTTTCCATGTATGCTCAATAATTAAATTATTCAAAGACAGCCACAATTTTTATTTCTGTTAGTTTGGTAAATATTTCTGCATTACTTAACATAGTGCACAAAATTATTGAACTAATTTCATAGACCAGGGAGGGAATATTTGGAGGTATCCCTCCATTTCTAATAATACATTGATATCTTTGAGCATTGATTTTGTAAATTATGAAATATTAGCATCTTCTAAACTATTGATCTTTAAATTGTACACCATCTTACATATCATTTTGGAAAAACCCTATCAATATTTTCTTCTCAGGTAATTCATATTTAAATGACACAAGCATTCAGCTGACTATATCGCCTTTCCTAGGAAAACACTCCATTGTCTTCTTCTGATTATCTTTAATTTTTTACCCTAGGTGTGTTCTTTTATGATTTTAATATAAGTTAAATTAATATGTAACCAAGTTGGCAAATATAAACCATATTTTACTCTTATATATCAACTAACAGTGTTTTGTTTCCTTCCTGTTAGGCTATTGAAAGGTCAAAATTGAGTAGTTCATTAAATTTACACATTTTTGTAAAAGAATTTTCAGCCAAAGTATTTTTCACTATATCCAAGGATCCATGCTGGCAGGAAATAATACCATTTAACAAAGGACTTGAAGTATGAATTCTAGTGAACACTTATTCCACTGCCAAACATGAGCTTAAGTAGTAAGAAGCAGGCTGCTGGGTGTCTTTCAATCAGGAATTAATGAATATGTACAGCAACAGTATTTTTGTGATGAAGAAACACAGTCAAGGCCTCCTGTACATAGTATGTCATTATTTATCTCCACAGGCACATATAATACATAAGACTATGATACTCATTTGATACTTGAAAGCACTAATGCATACAATGTCTTGAGAGCCTCCGCTAACAAACAACATTAAGAGATGGAGACTTGCTGTGGATCATTGGGTAAATCTGACTTTGTTGTATCATTGTTAAATCTGTATCAAACTTGAAAAAAATCATGTGTGATAATCAAGCATATGTGCATTACCTGTGTTTTATTTCTAGATAAAACATTAATGCAAACTTTCCAATCATTGCGAACAGTAATTCAATTCAAATATTCCCAGTAATGTTGTTATCTAGCCTAAAAGAAAATAAATATTTCCTCATTTTACTGTTCTACGCAAACTGATTTCATTTTTTATTTTATAAAGTTACTTGTAGCTCTTTTCTTCACTGCCTTTTACATTCCATCACATGAAATACAACAGTAAATTTGACTCTAACTAGTATACTTTCAAGAAAATCATTACTATATTGTCAATAGCTTTCAGGCATCCAAGCTGGGTAGGGTTGAAATTAT
The DNA here is from genome assembly GCF_017639785.1 of Mesocricetus auratus. Lineage (NCBI taxonomy): Eukaryota > Metazoa > Chordata > Mammalia > Rodentia > Cricetidae > Mesocricetus > Mesocricetus auratus. The sequence continues at coordinate 39,350,680 of NW_024429190.1, forward strand.
TTCCTTATTTTATACAAATTTCAAGACTAAATACCTTCACAAGTTATCTGAATACTTCATGACATATTTGGTCATTTTAAGTTAAAGAAATGATCTCTTTTTTGCAGCTTAAGTCCTGTTCTCATATGCCAGATATAGTTGAACTGTAATTGCTGTTTCTGTTCTGGATATCATCTAATATTTCTCAGCTTTTTGTTTATAAAATATTACACACAGAAGTGACAGAGTTGCTTTCTGCATATAACTTCCATCTGAGAAATTGAGGTTTTTGAGTTAAAATTCATTAACATAAAGTCAAAAGTATTCTCCAATGTAGAAATGATGAATGGAAGAAACTCAATAAATGCAGGGAAACAGCAGTCCCTTCTCTTGAAATGAAACTAATCAACAAAGAATTATTTCAGTTTGAGCTCATTCTGAATTCAAAATACCTCAGAGAATTAACTCCCTGTGGAGTTAACTCTCCTGCCAGGAAAACACACACTGTCTTATTTAGGCTGACATCCCCTCCGTTTCTCAGGCTGAATTCTCTTTGATTGGTCTTAGGCCAACCTTTCATCCTTCAGGAGGCCACCCTTGAAACATTGATCAGATAACAATACCTGTGGGCAAAATAATCCCCATCTCTCCCAGGATCCCATTGAGGCCTTTCTTAGTCTTCTTTTATAATATCAATAAGGTGGATTCCTGATAACAGGCAAAAGAGTCAAATTGCCCAGAATTGCCTTGACACCCCAGGTGTCTTTGGTTTTCATCATAGAAAGTGAGAGCCATCAAGATGTATTAAAAAGAAAAACCACTCCGGAATGATTTTAAGGAGCAGTTAAATCTCAAATGGTCTCAAATCCATTTTTGGAAAGGTCAGACAGAAGATGCAGCACAGAAGACCAAAGGCTCTTTCCTTAGCAGTAAGCTCAGAAGATTTAAACATACTTGCCCAAGGCAACTTAACCTGTGCAAAAAAGAGCCTGAAGTGCAGACTAAATTTTTGGTGTTAAAATAGAGAGATATTTCTTTCAGCACAGTGACTTCAGATGAGTGTGTAGTGACCAGTCTCCCCATTTTAGCAGCCATGACAGGCTTATGTGCTTGCATGACCTTGCAGCTCCTGTCCTGGTCACTAGGAGGTCAGATGCCCTCCTCATGGCAAAGAACCAATCAGAAGTTAGCTGGTGGGGATGTGCTTTATAGCTCTGGGTGTGCTTTATGGACAGTGCACAACAGTGGCAAGCCGAACATAGCAACTACAATGGGAGGGCCTATGAGCCATAACAACCAGCGACCAGTCAACACAGGGCAGGTCTTCCGAACTTAGAAGCACACCAATCCTGAGATTGTTTCATTTCCCTAGACACTTCCCTTATGCTGCGCTTTAAGATCCCTGCTTCAAGGTTGCTTAGGGTCATTCTCCAGCCATCTGCCATGGTGGCAGGTGAGGAGCCTGAGCAAATGTGTTAGCTTGTTAAATAACTTTAATAAAAGACTCTTTGCTTTTGCATTGAAGTGGGCCTCTTAGTGATTTTGGGGTTCAGAATTTGGGCAAAACAAGTGTGGAAGAGATCTGGTGGAACCAAATAAGGAATGTTACTTAATTGTGCTCATCTGTAGTTTTTGCATCATCTTTATAAAACAAAACTAGTCCCTACAACAAGGATAGAGTTATACCTACTTATAATAGCTTTTTTTATATTATTCCCAATACAAAAACCCTATCCACGTTGCTATATTCCTTAATGCGTTCTTAAGTCTTTGTTGAAATACCTCTTATCACTAAGACCCTCCATGTCCAATCCAACTGAAAATGATAGATCAAGCAGTAAAAGATAAAAAGGGCTTCTGTTTCTCTATGTATCTCTTATCATAATCTTACAGATGCTGTATGAATATTTATTTTGTCTATATCATGATTCAGGAGTCAGTTGCACTGAGGAAGATATTGGGGACTGTCAGCAGTAAGAGTATTGCAAGGCACAAAGTAGATGTTGAATTATCATTTATAGAATGAGTAAACATAACATAGTCTCAGAAAACAAGTCATATTCATAAATTCATAAAATCTGCAATATAAAGCAGAATGTGACAAATTAGTAAAGCAAAGCAAACTATGAGAATTTACTTTTTGTTCTAGTATTATATAAACAAATTATCATGGCATTCATTAAGCAATGGTAGTATCTAGCACAATATAAGAAATCATATACACAATTATATAAAAACTGAAAAATGAAGACAGTTATTTCTGAAGCAGAAGATTCAAAGATTGAAAGCACAAATAAAAAAGTATATCTGGGGTTCGGGTACTGAATCATCCTTTTGTTTGTTGTGTTATCTCTCTACATGAACAATCCTGTAAAACAGGAAAGGCATTTCGTTTGCGTTGTTAGTTAATGAGTTTGTGAAATTTAAATTGGATAATTCAGGTAAGTGCCTGACCTATGAAAAATGATTAATTAATATTTAGTTCTTTTGTTTTGTTTTAAAGCTTTAATGTACAATCATTTATCTTGACCCAGATATGAAGGCAACCATTTAACAATGTCTCAGTATCATGTTTCATGCTAATCATGCAAAGATTAATTTGCAAATAACTTCATGATGATCAATTCCTATTAGTAGTTAAGACTACTAAAGATCAGACAGTATACAATATCAGGGATATTATATCATTGTTAATTATGAATATTTGCAGCAAGTGTACTTAAACTTGTTATATTGATTATAGGAATCTTCTTTTTGAACTCATAGACTTGTTTATGTAACATAAGAGGCATTGTATAGTACTTTTTGCATAAGAGTTAATGTAGATCTATGTATACTTTAATCTCTTGAGACACAAAATTTCTGATAGTGTTGGAGGTATCAAAACTTCATTTTTGTTGCCAAGTATACATGAGTTAGACATCTTCAGAAGAGCTTGAGATGGTTTCCAAAATCTTATGTTGGTATATCAATCATGATTTCTCAATCATTTCTTACTATATACTTGAAAATGCTGAAAACATGCTTATGGAGAATAATTTAAAGTTTGAAATTTTTCTCTTGTCTCACATGTATGTCTTTAGATAATAATCATCATTATATATAAAAGTCATTCTTTTTGAAGTCTTGTTTCTTAGTAAATACTCAGTCAGCAGATATTATAAATCAGAGTCTCTCTCGTATTTTTAAATATAATTCTTGGAGATGGGGAAACAGAACCAACACAGGTTTTTAGCATTTAATAATAGTTAAATTTTCACTAGAGAAAATCAGATTGTAAAGTAAATAAAACTTTCTCTAACAGGTAGTAAGATTTTTACCTTGCTAAACAGGATTAACATTATGTTTCTAAATAGATTTTTGATTGTGACATTATTCTCTCATGTAGCAGGGGGTCAGCAGTGGAGGAAGGGAAAATTTGGATGATATATAATGACACATATGATGAAAACACCATATTGAAACCCATTACTTTGTTTTGTTTTTTTTTTTTTGGTTTTTTGAGACAGGGTTTCTCTGTGGCTTTGGAAGCTGTCCTGGAACTCACTTTGTAGACCAGGCTGGTCTCGAACTCACAGAGATCCACCTGCCTCTGCCTCCCAAGTGCTGGGATTAAAGGCATGTGCCACCAACGCCCGGCAAAACCCATTAATTTGTGCATTAAAGCTTTCTGATGTTATATGTATTTTGCCTTCTTTTCATTTTAGGGATTAAGAATGTTTTTGTGTCCTCTATTATGCAAATAGGAAATCTGAATGATGTCAATTGTGGCAGACATAAATTATGTAGTTGCATTTGTTTTTATATCACTGGCATTTTCTATACAAGAATAAAATAATTTATTCAAGAAATGTCAGATATTTCACTAAATATCATCTTAACTTCTGGAAAACTCACCCGCCAGTTTTTCTGTAATACTTCTCCTTTATTTCACGTGGAAACAAATGAAATGATATTAAAATTACCTCCCATATTGTAGGCTGAATCGAAATAATAATGTGTATATTGTGTGTGTAGTATGTGTATTGTGTTTCTGTGTGTGTCTTGTATATTCTGTGTATGTCTGTACATGTGAATTTTTAAACTAAAAGTTGGAAAATGAGAGGGGAGTAAGATAGTGTAAAGAAAGCAATACGGAGTATATACTGCATGGAAGTAGAATGGGATACTGTATTAGGGAAGAGTAAAAATCAACCACAGAAATTTGGGAATCAGGGAGAGTAGTGGTAGAGAGACATGGATTACAATAAATTATAGTGGCATTTAAATATGAAAATGTCATAAAATTTTATTTTTAAAGCTACCATGATATACTTATATATATGCACACACACACACATCCCCTTTGTAACAGAGGAAATATAACAGCAATCAAAATAATATATGCACATGTTTGATAAACAGCAAAATGCAGTATAAAACCATCATTGTCTCACATAATACTCTACTTGGTAGTCAGAGTTCTCTAGAGCAGCAGAACTTACTGAATTTTGATAAATGTATTAAAGTAATTTCCAGGATAAGATACAACTAATCCAACAATGGCAGGTTATGCACTGAAAGTCCACAAATCCAGAAGCTGCTCAGTCCAAAAGGCTGAATGTCTCAGCTGGACTTCAGTAGTCATAGGAATGCAGAAGAAGTGGGCTCTAATGCCAGAGAAGGATTAGACTTTTTAGCAATATATGAACAATCAGGCAAAAGCAAAAACTTACATCCTCACTGTACTTATATTGATTTCAAGCAGAATGTATAGCCCAAATTAAAGGTGTGTCTTCATGACTCATGATGCAAAATAATGAATTGTGGCTTCCAATCTCAAAGGTTTGGACTAGAAGTGGATTTGCCTCATTCAAACCAAGCAAAAATATCTCTCACAGGGGTGCCCTCCATTTCTGAAATTTAGTTCATGCCAAATGTAGTCATTTGACAACCAAACATGAGCATCTCTGTGTTGAAGATACACAGATGAATATTACCTAAGAAAGAAACATAAAATATTAGACCTGGAAAGGTAGATAGATTGTGCATGGACAATCCTATATAATGCTACAAGTTTTACATCTTCAATATGTTGACACATTGCTTTCAAGAAAAAAATCTTAAATAATGTTAAAGATGTTCTATCTTCAATTTGTTGAGATATTACTTTCAAGAAAAAGTAGGTATAATTTAGTAACTGATTTTCTTCTAATCTTTTAATTATTTCAGTTTTTAAACAGAATAAATTGGCTAGGGCATTGATGAATGTCCAATATTCTATTTTTATATACTTTCCTATAAGCAAGAATGTACTTATAATAAAAAGTAATGAAATTCATTATTTTTATAACTTTTTGTACATTTGTTCACTGACATAATTCAGAAAATAGTTGTAAGTAAGCTGAAATCGGTTTCAAGAGCCTTTTATATTAGCATGAAATTTATGGTGTCAATGTTGGAATGAACTTCACTTGATAAGTTCTGGACAGAACTAGTACTCTGCATTTTACTATAGAGAGCAAAATTATTTTCCCCTGGACCATTTGCAAGAGGCAGAGCTTGGAGAGTAAAGTGTCTCTGCAGGCTATTGAAAGGAAACACACTGATCTCATGCTCAGAGCTGCACAGCTGGTGCTATGGGAGAAGACAGTAAGATACATTCTAATGGAAAAACGAAGTCAGATCAGGCTTGCCTTTTTCCTTTACAAAATATAATTATGTAAGCTACAAAGCTCCATTATAGACAGTGTTTATAATTAGTACCATTTTCCTCTTAATTTTAAATAAAGCATGTTAGTAGTGAATGCCATGCCAACACATTTCCTACAGATGCCATAAACAATGAACAATCAGATATCCATTTGGGGTGTTTTTGTGGTTATTATTTCAAATTGTGAAAACTCATAATAAAAATCAATGTAATGAACAAACACCATTATATGATGATAAACATCACACTCTTTCAATTTCAGACAAAGCAAATGAATATTAATCAGTGTGGACTGTAAACTGATGACATAAAATGGGATTTCCAATATCTATTAGGTTTCTCCTCACAATTCAGCTCTAAAAGAACCCTCACACAGTTGTTTTATTGCATTCATGACTCAAAGTTTTCAGAATATCACTACCATATTTATAAATTGCAAAAATACAAAATATCAATTGATAATAAATTGGCTTGATATTAAGAGCTGGATAGGCCTCAGGTAACAACTTAATCTTTCATAATCTCATTACATGAAGATCCATATTTCCTTCTCTTTCAGGGTTGTAGAAATTATGATAAGGAATTAGATGATGCAAGCTAAGAAGTGAATTATAGCTCTGTAAATGCTGGTTTACATTTAGATTCCAAGTTATTAGAACTGTAGTTTGTTTGTAGAAACACTTTCCATTCAGATGGTACCAACACCACTATCATTTTCTTGGGTTTACTATTCATTAAGAAATTACAAACACTCATAGAAAGAGTATGGCAAAGACCCTTCTGCTTCTATTGTGTGGAACACTTTGAGAAGAATTGGTACAAGCTGTTCTTTGAATTTCTGGTAGAATTCTGCACTGAGGCCATCTGGACCTGGACTTTTTTTGGTTGGGAGACTTTTGATGACTGCCTCTATTTCCATAGGGGTTATAGGTCTATTTAAATTGCTTATCTGTTCTTGATTTAGTTTTGGCAAGTGATAGCTATCCAGGAAGTCATCCATTTCCTTTAAATTTTCGAATTTTGTGGAGTACAGGTTTTCAAAGTATGACCTAATGATTCTCTGGATTTCCTCAGAGTCTGTTGTTATGTCCCCCTTTTCATTTCTGATTTTGTGAATTTGCGTGTTCACTCTCTGCTGTTTGGTAAGTTTGGACAAAGGTTTGTCTATCTTGTTGATTTTCTCAAAGAACTAACTCTTCGTCGCATTGATTCTTTGTATTGTTTTCCTGGTTTCTACTTTATTGATTTCAGCCCCCAATTTGATTATTTCCTGGCATCTACTCCTCCTGGGGGAGTTTGCTTCTTTGTGTTCTAGAGCTTTCAGCTGTGATGTTAATTCTCTGGTATAACTGTTCTCCTGTTTCTTCATGTGAGCACTTAGTGCTATGAACTTCCCCCGTAGCACTGCTTTCAAAGTGTCCCATAGGTTTGGGTATGTTGTGTCTTCATTCTCATTGAATTCGAGGAAGTCTTTAATTTCTTTTTTTATTTCCTCTTTGACCCAGGGATGGTGCAGTTGAGCATTATTCAATTTCCATGAGTTTGTAGTTTTTCTGCAATTTGTGTTGTTGTTGAATTCTAATTTTAAAGCATGGTGGTCTAATAAGATGCATGGAGTTATTCCAATTTTTTTTGTAGCTGCTGAGGTTTGATATGTTGCCAAGTAAATGACCGATTTTTGAGAAGGTTCCATGTGGTGGTGGGAAGAATGTATATTCTTTCTTATGTGGATGAAATGTTCTATAGATGTCTGTTAATCCCAGTTGGGCCATTACTTCTATTAGACCCTTTGCTTCTTTGTTGAGTTTCTGTCTGGTATTCCTGCCTAGTGCTGAGAGTGTGTGTTGAAATCTCCCACTATAACTGTATGGGGCTTTAGATGTGATTTAAGTTCTAATAATGTTTCTTTTACGAATGTGGATGCCTTTGTATTTGGGGCATAGATGTTCAGGATAAACACTTCATCTTGGTGGGTTTCAGCTGTGATGAGTATGTAATGATCTCCTTCATCTCTTTTGAGTGATTTTATTTTAAAGTCTAGTTTGTTAGATATTAGAATTGCTACCCCTGCTTGTTTTTTGGGTCCATTTGATTGAAAAAAAATTTTCCCAACCTTTAACTCTCAGGTAATATCTGTCTTTGAGGGTGAGGAGTGATTCTTGTATGCAGCAGAAGGAAGGGTTCTGTCTTTGAATCCATTCTGCTAGCCTGTGTCTTTTTATGGGTGAGTTAAGGCCATTAATGTTGAGGGATATTAATGACCATTGATTGCTCATCCTTCTTCGATTTGCAATGGTTTTTATTGTTGTAATTATGTGTGGAATTTCAGCCCTTTGTTCTTTTGGCTGTTGGTAGAGAGGGATTCTCTAACGCCTATGTTTTTCTCGTTGTAGTTAGCTTCCGTGGGTTGGAGTTTTCCTTCCAAAGTTTTCTGTAGGGCTGGCTTAGGGGATACGTATTTCTTGAATCTAGTTTTGTCATGGAATATCTTGTTTTCTCCATCCATAGTGATTGAGAGCTTTGCCGGGTATAGTAGTCTGGGCTGGCATCCATGGTCTCTTAGTGTAGATAGAATATCTATCCAGGACCTTCTGGATTTCAGAGTTTCCATGGAGAAATCAGGTGTAATTCTGATAGGTCTGCCTTTTATGTTACTTGACCTTTTTCCTTAGATGCTCTTAATATTCTTTCTTTATTCTGTATGTTTGGGGTCTTGATTATTATGTGGCGAGGGGATTTTTTTTGTGGTCCACTCTATTTGGTGTTCTGTAGGCTTCTTTTACCTTCATTGGCATGTCTTTCTTAAGGTTGGGAAAGTTTTCTTCTATGATTTTGTTGAATATGCCTTGTGCCCCTTTGAGTTGGATTTCTTCTCCTTCTTCTATACCTATTATTCTTAGATTTGGTCTTTTCATGGTGTCCCATAATTCCTGGATGTTTTGTGTTAAGGATTTGTTGGATTTAAGGTTTTCTTTGGTTGATAAATCCATTTCTCCTAGTGTATATTTTTGTTGGCCTTGTTTCTTAGTTTTCTCATCTTTTTGACAACAACTTAGGAAGTGAATCAGGTAGAAACAGGATGTAAAAGCCATGTGTTGTTTAATTCAAAACTTGTATCATTCCATTTCCTTGCAACATTTTATTTTCTTTATCAAAGTGCAAGAATGTTTATATTAAACAGTATAAATTGCACTTTACAAATTCATTAGTTAAGCCTAGAGAGTGGATAACTCTTCATACATGTACTAAATGGGATTAGTGATTTAAAAAGTGTATGTGAAATTGGGGAGGGTGTAGATCAGTATGATATGGGAGAAGTTAGAGAACAGGGAGTTTCCTATGAATTTGATCAAAACAGATTCTATGCATGGATAAAATTCTACAATGATAACTTCAAAAATCCCCATTTGAATTTGAATGAGAACTTTAGTCCTACTCAGAACTATTTGCAATTAACTATTTGTAATTAACTAAATGCAAGGCCCAGGAAAAATGGAAAATGTTAGTTAAATAAATTTAGTTAAATAATTTATGTATATATAGTACTCTTATTCAAGGTACCATGGATAGGTATCACTTAAATTCCCAAAGGTCTGAATTAGAACATTCTTGGTGTCTAGATTGGGAGTCATTATTTCTCCACACTACCACTCACAAGGATTCTCTACTACAGGGAGATATATGTTAATATAGGAATGACAGTCTTGCCCAGTGGTGACAATCCATGAGACAAACACCTGCCTGTCCTTAACTCTCCTTCACTTACTCTTCTCTCTTCACCACATCAGTGAAGACTGAGGGTGGTGTGATGCCAATGTAGCCTGGCTGTATGGTTGAGAAAGTACACCCAGGAATGCAAAAGACAAGAGGGATATGTTTATTTGAATGGATATAAAAGTGCAAGGTCACTGGAAATGATATACTGTGTGTGTGTGTGTGTGTGTGTGTAGAAACTACATGAGCACATAATCAGAATCAAACTTCCACCACATAGCTCTTCTTGAATTTTACTTACAAAACACAAGCAGAAAGATGAATCTTTGACTTTCAGATACAAGCAATATTATACAAAAAGAAGAATCATTTTGCAATACCAAGGGAATCTCCCAGGAATCTACAAGGATAACCCCAGCTTAGACTCCTAGCAATAGTGAATATGTAGTCTGAAGTGGCTATTTTTTTATGACCAGGCTAGGAGTCTCTCATGTTCCCACTCCTAACAACATTCAGTCCACTCACAAAAAATCTCCTTATTTCCCCTTTCAGGGAGATCTGGGTGACCCTCCTTTAAATCTCATTATCTAGTCTCTCAGGGTCTGTGTACTGTATCATAAATACATTATATTTTATAGCTAATTACCACTTATGAGTGAGTACATACCATGTTTGTCTTTCTGGTTTCTGGGTCTGGGAAGGCTGTTTGTTTGTTTGTTTGTTTTTCCTACTCTTATCCATTTGCCTTCAAGTGTCATAATCTCATTTTTTAATCAGTTGAGTAATATGCCATTGTGTGAATGTACATTTTCTTTATCCATTCCTCAGTTGAAGGACATCTTGGTTATTTTCAATTTCTTGCCATTACAAATAAAGATTCTATAAACACAGTTGACCAAGTGTCCTTGTGGTATTTTTGAGCATTCCTTGAGTAAATGGCAAAAGGTGGTATTGCTTGGTCATGTGATAAATCATTTCCTGGTTTTATGAAAAAAAAAAGGAGACCAGAAATGGCTACAGGCAATGGAGGTATTTGTCCTATGTTCCACACCCTCTTCCTCATGTGCTGTCATTTGGGTATTGGATCTTAGTCATTGTGAGAGGTGTAAGATGGAATCTCAGAGTCATTTTCATTTGCATTTTCCTTTTGACTAAGGATGTTTAAATTTCTCTGTTTCTCTGCCTTTAGAGATGCCTACACTGGGAATTCTCTATATCACTGCCCCATTATTAATTGTATTATTTTATTGGTAATGTCTAGTTTCTTCAGTTCTTCATATATTTTGGAAAAAATTCCTGTGTCAGATGAGGGATTGGTCAAGGCGGCTGCCATTTTGTCCTATTGATGATGCCTTTCTTCTTAGAGAAACCTTTCAGTTTCAAAAGTTCACATTCATTAAATGTTTGTCTAAAGTATAATACTTACAAATGATATGGTTGTATACATATGTAACCATGAAATTCTACCAGGGAACTTCTATAACTGATAAACACCTTCAGTCAAGTGCCTGGTTACAAGATGAATTCAAAAAAATCCATGGCCTTCCTATATACAAATAATAAATGGGCTGAGAAAAAAAGCAGGGAATAAACACCCTTTACAATGCTTTAGATAATATAAAATATCTTGGTGCAACTTGAACCAAGCATGTGAAAGACCTGTATAATGGAACTTCAAATATTTGAATAAGGAAATTGGAGAAAATATCAGAAGATGGAAAAATGTCCATGCTCATGGATGACTCAGATTAACACAGTAAAAATGACCATCTTACCAAAAGCAATCTACAGACTCAATGCAATTTTCATTAAAATATGATCCCAGTTCTTTAAGATCTTTAAAGAAAAATACTCAACTATATATATAAAAATTTTCAGGAGGACTAAAAAGTCCTGTACAATAAAAGAATTGCCAGACGTATCAAGCCCTGATTTCAATCCACCACAAAGCTATCATAATAAAAAACACATGCTTTTGTTATAAAAACACAAAGCTAGATCAGTTCAATTGAGTAGTATTGAGTAAATCCACAGACCTATAGGCACCTGATTTTTGACAAAAAAGCCAAATTTTTACAATGGAAAAAAGGAAGCATTTTCAACAAATGGTGCTGGCATAACTGGATATTGTCATGTAGAAGAATGCGTATAGATGCATTCATAACACTATACACAAAAAAAATCCATGCAGGTCAAAGGCCTCAACATAAATCCAGATGAACTGAGCCTGGTAGAAGAGAAAGTTGGAAATAGCCTTGAATGCATTAGCACAAGAGACAACCTCTGAACAAGGCACTAACAGTGCTAATATAATTTGCATTCTTATTCTCACTTTAAGTCCAGCAGAATAGCACTGATTAGTAGCTTTTCATCAATACTTTCCAACTACCACCTCCCAAGAGTATATGCTAAAGTTACTAATGTAAAAAAGAAATTATTGAATCAAATTAACTAATGATTGATTACACCTGTGAAGACAATTCCTAGGACTGTCTTTAAGGCAACCTGGTGAACTTCTACTCCTGATAACATGACTTTCAACTCTAGCATTTTACTAATTTTGTATGAAACACAACGCAAATACTGTTTGTTCCTTAAATTTAACTCTAAGGGAACCATATTTTTGAAATATCAGTAAATTGTTTCTATTTCTCATATTATATCTAAGTATCTGAGTTATTATTTGAAATTTTTTATTTAAATTAAAAACAAGCTTGCTTGACATGTCAATCCCAGTTCCCCCTCCCTCCCCTACTCCCCCATCTCCAAACAACACTGCCAACCTCCTACCCCATCCTTTCATATAATCCCAGGCAGGACCTAAGTTCGCCCCTATGTGTCCAGACTAAGAGAGTATCCCTCGATGTGAAATGGGCTCCCAAAGTCCATCTGTATGCCAGGGATAAACACTGATCTATTATCCTAGATCCCACAGGTTGCCGAGGCCACCTCACTGACACCCACATTCAGGGTGTCTGGATCAGTCCCATGCTGGGCTCTCAGTCACCTGTCTGGGGTTCATGAGTTCCCGTTTGAAATGAAATTAATCTAAGGAAACATTATATTTCTTATTGCTTTTATAAAGTTGTTTTTTTGTCTTTAAGAATATAAATGTTTAAAATACCTTTCAGTAAAAGGGTAGGGTTAGCAAGTAAAGAGACCATTAGAGAAGAGGTCACATAGACAACCAACAAATTTCTTCCGCTGAGAATGTCATTTTTATTTAACAAAATAAAAGTAGTCACATTTTATATCTATTACAGGTAACCATCAGCCTTCCTAGATATAAGGCCATTTCATTTATTTAACTTATTTTGTATTTTAAACTATAGTTGTTATCACAATTCAATAATTTCACTATTTCAGATTTAAGAGGATCATGGGGCTAAGCTATGCTACAAAATACACCCTATCTTTAATACATAAATAAATATATAAATTTGAAATATTTTGGTTACTGTATCCAATTTCTACATATGTACAGCAATGTAATTTAATCCCTTAAAAATATTAGGTAACCTGCAAAGTTATTTTAAAGCTCTCACTAAAACTGTGGTCAGATAAAAGTAACTTGTTTTTTATGGTGTAACTTTGTCTTAAAAATAAGACAATAGGGTGAGTTGGATCAAGTTGGAACACAATGACTCATAGTTTAGCAAGTTATCAAACAATATCTAAAATACAAGCTATTATGTCCAAATTAAAAGGTATTGAAGAATAAACCATAATATTGGGGATATGGAGGAATATATCAAGTTCAAAATCAGAGTGTCTAACCACTTTGAAATTACAACTTAATGGTAAAGCTAAAAATTTCTGCAATTTTTGCTAGAGATTAGATGCACTTTTCTATTTCTCCCAAATAGAAATAAAGTTTATGATTTAAGCATTCCTCAAAGATTTTATCTCAATACAAAACAAACATTAAATACAAAATACTTTTTTGTTAGTAATATCCCTGACTCATCCAACGTGTAATGCACATGACTCCAAAAGCTTCAATTTGGGGTGAGTGTACACAAACTGCAAAATCACAATTGTTATTCCAAACTTACTCTTAAGATCATAGGTTATGCACGTCAATTTTACTTCTCATGAGGATGTCACACTATCATTTGCTTATCAGTCTACCTTGGAATGACAATGTTTATTGCCAGTTTCAAATTTTAAGAGACAGGCACTGGAGAAACAGCTTTTAAAATACTCTAGGAGACAGGAGACAAGAGACAGGATTTCTTTGTGTAGCTTTAAATGTCCTGGAACTCACTTTAAAACATTCAATTTCTTAATGGCAGAGTAAGGTCATTAAAATTGCTTTCATTTGACAATTTTCGGCATCTAACAATCTACTTGGTTCACGGCTTTTAATTTAAATGTTACAACATCATCCATAAAGTGTAGAAGAGGAAGATGATGAATGTTGGTAGGTTACAACTGCAGATCTCCTATGTGCAGAAAGGATGAAATCAGTGACCATACAAACATTATATTCTAAGTGATGATTTGGAAAAAACACTGTAGAAAAAACTGTCAGCATCCTGTTTGATTTTGTTAATAAGAAGAAATAAGAGGGCAAAATTGATTCCTGTGATTAAGAAATTGTTGCTGAGGCAGAAATAATGGATGTAAAAGCCATGAGTCCTCTCCTTTTGACCTTAGTTTTATTTAATGGGAATATAAGAGAACAAATCAAGAAATACATGCACAATTCCTAAGATTTTTGTCATAGCAACAAAAAGGCTCAGCTGTTTATTCTTCATGGTTTGAAATATGTTGTAGTAATACATCCAGCTCAGCTGATTCCCAACATTCCTCATGGCTTGAAGGAACTGTATGATGCAGACATTTTAGAAAAATGGGTCATAATAGTTGGTAAGAAAAGGCCTCTAAGTAATATCTCTCAGAAAATGCCAAAGCAATTTGAGTCAAAGCATTACCACTTATTAACTTTCCGAAGAAAGCTGAGGAATAATAGTCTGGTGGTGAGGAAAAGATGAAGATGAAATAATTGAGGGGGTATATTTGAAGACTGTATGTGTTTTACAAGTTCAAGTGACAAAGTCTGATGACAAGGATGATAACATTTAAATGGATGGGCAAAGCTTAGTTTAACAGAATGATGCTGCAAAATTTTCTCCCTTATCAGCCAGAAGTGCAACGTGTATGTGTAAAAGCAAAAATGGCTTTACATCATGCTACATGTGATACTGAAACACTGTTATCATTAGTGATTTCATGTAAGCCCAGTGAGAAACCTTAATAGTCCATTTGTGAACTGTTCTAGTTTGTTTATTTGTAGAATGATTCTTTTCGAAAAATTAGTGGTAGGAAAATTAATAACATTTTTGTGGAGTTACAAATAAGAAAATTTGATTTTAGCCTTTTTCAACTTTGAGCTCTGAATGGGTTATACTGAAATAATTGGCTATTTTTAGTATGCAATTATACTTTGAAATTATTTTTATTTGAAATAGTAGTGTATCACTCATTCCGTGCATTCACTCTTCCTCATCTATAAAAGTTCTTGTCGTATCTCAGAATTTGGCTGCTCAGCTCTTCATTTGATTCAGTCCAGCAAAAGCCAATAGATCCACACTTCTTCAATTTATGATTTAAATGGTCTGAAAAGTTACCCTTCTATTTTCTAGTTCTTAGTTATAAGGCGCTTAAGATACATTTGTTTCTTTTGGGTACTCTTGGCACATGCCTTTAACCCCAGCACTTGGAAGCCAGAGGCAAGCAGATTTCTTTGAATTTGAAGATGTCCAGTGTTACACAGAGCAACCCAGTATCAAAATGATATACTTATTTCTTGCATATTCTTACTACCATATGAATATTTCTTACTCCATTTCCCCTGCCATTTTTAACCAAATACTCTTACTGATAAGCCACCTCATTTCCTATATTCCTTAATTTCTGTACCTTATGCTGGTTGAAAAAAATCTGTGTTTTCTAAAATATTGATATATTATGTTTTCTACCAACTTTCATCCCCCTGAAACTATAAACGACAGAGAAGCAATTACTATTGCTCTATTTCATCAATGTCTGTTCTTGTTAACAACATTATTTCTTAATTTGGCAGATAAATATGAAGACATTTATTTATGAGTACAAACCTACCTCATACATAAACAGAAAGAGACAGTACAGAAGGTCTTTCAACAGCTTCTGAAAAGCTTTTAAATATTTTCTGATTCTTATATAGCTTTATCTCATGGTAAACTGTTAATATGATATTGTTCAAATCATAAAGACCAAGAAACTGTTTCAAGAAATGGACTTCAGCTGAAAATCAAGTAAGTAATCAAGGTTTATGAAACAGAGTTTTTAGTAATTTCCCATTAGCAAACGATACTAGGAAATACAACTGTAGTTGGACAAGGGTCATTCCGAAGCCACGACCAATATCGATCCTGATGTTTTCCATGTATTTGCTTTTCCATTATGTGGAGTAATCTGTTCTGTAAAACTTCACATTGCCCTTTGAAAAAATAAGTTGTAAGACTTCAATATTATCTCTGAAGTGTAGCTCCTACCTCTCCCAATTTTCAGCACAGAAACAGTTTAACCTACAATTGACACTTTTCCTGCTTAACTTTCTCCTCAGCCACAGTATTCTTGTCATTTTGTCTTCATAATTGCAGCATCAGTTCATTTTATTTCCACATGAGATTTAATCTAAGCTTTGTTCAGACTTCTTTTGAGACTGAGTCTCTATAGCTCAGGCACTCATAAAATTTACCACCTTGAACTTTCATAGTTCCTGCCTTTGTCTTCAAAATACTGGGAAGACAAGTATGCATCACACATTTCTATTATTCTCAATTTTTTTCTCCAATTTCAATCTAAATGTTTCTTCAAAAGTTTATTTATATGTGCTTAAAAGTAACTTCTTTCTCTTATCTCAAGTTTAAATCTCATCATAAACTGCCCTGCCTATAAAACTGTCATCTTTTAAGTTGTTCTGAACAGCATGCTCTATATTATGGTACAGTAGATTTGATATGAGTCTGTGTTCAACCTGGAGGGCATCAAGAATCCCAGGCCAATTTAAGATACAAATGGGATTCCTAGAAATAGTGGACAGTGTTCTGAACTGGCATTCCCCTTTAATCAGATTGGTGACTACCCTAACTGTCATCATAGAACTTGAATCGAGTAATTGATGGAAGTAGATATAGAGATTCACAGTCAAGCACTGGACTGAACTCCTGAAGTCCAGCTGATGAGAGGGGGAAGGCAGTATATGAGTAGGAGCCTGGGTCAACATCATGATGGGGAAATCCTCAGAGAGAGCTGACCTGAGCTTGTGGGAGCTCATGGACTCAGGACAGATAGCTATGGAGTCATCATGCGACCGACCTAGGCCCTTTGCATCTGTGTGATAGTTATACAGCTTGTTCTTTTGTGCAGACCCTAGAAATGAGAACAGGACCTGTCCCTGATGTGTGAATTGGTTCTGTGCAACCTATTCCCTATAGTGGGATACCTTAATCAGTCTTGATGGATGGGGCGGTGGAGCTTGGTCCTGCCTCAACTTGAATTGCCATGCTTTTGTAAATTCCATGGATGGCCTTACCCCATCTCAACTGACAAAAAAGAGTGGATGGGGGATTATAGAAGAGAGATGTGGTGAGAGAGCAGGAGGAGGGGTGAAACTCTGTTGGTATGTAGAATAAAATAAAAATAATGAAAAGACAAAACACAAATGTGTACTTGATAACTTGTTTTTAATGTTATTCTCTGATAAGAAAATAAAATGTCTGTCTACATATTTCAATTTCCCAACTTATTTTTGAGAACATTATGTAATGAATTACAACAAATGACTTATCAATATAATTGTCTTATTAAATATTTAAAATGTCAAAATCTAAATGACAAATTATATTTTTAAGAAAATTATATTATAAGGTAGGGATACAATACTATATTGAAAAACTCTATTTTAATCTATATTTTATTATTTAAAACAATTTTAATTTTAAATATATTTTATCATAGTCTTCAAATCCCCAAGTAATTCTTTTTTTATTTTTTTTATATTTTATTTTCCAGTTTAAATTTAGATAAGAAACGAGGTTGCTTCGCAAGTCAGTTCCAGGTCCCTCTCCCATTCCCTCCCCTCCTTCCGTTAATTATCTCTCTGTCCCTAACTGCCAAACTGTAAGTTGTTTCTTCAAAAAGCAAACAAAAACCTAACACAACAAAATACACCAAAGATAATAAAACTACATGCAAAACAAACAAAACAAAAATACGTGAAACAAAACAATACATTAAAAACCTCATCAAACTGTAATCAAATAAAACATACAACATATTGTGGAGTCCATATTATGTTGGTCAACTACTCCTGAATTTAAGTCCTGTCCTAGATTGGTTGATATATCCAGAGTTACACTGTTGGAGAATTTTTCTTCCTCTAGTATGTATAAATGGCAGTTTAGTTGTTAACCTTTACCCTATTGGCTAAATTCTTTTTTCAGATGCAATTTTTATTTCATAGAAATTAGTCTTCCAAGACCCCGTTAGCGTTTGAGTATTTAAAGTATCACAAAGTGAAACTGGTTAAGACCTCTAGGTGCACTCCCTGTTGGAGATGTCTAATGTCCCACAGGTGAAGCATTTGAGTGGTCACTGAACAAAATGCAAAGGCCCTTGTCCTGTAGCATCACATTCCACAGAAAGAAAAACTTGATGTCTCTAGTAGTCTCTCCTTTTAATTTGGCAGTGGTGATAATTGTACTAATGAGGGCAGTTGCTTCCAGAACAGGGAACTATGCTCACATGATCTTACCAACTAGGGGCAAAACTCAAATATATTGCCTGCAAAAAAAGGGAATTATAAGTGTGACCAACAAGAACTAAAGCCACCAGTGTGGCCCAAATGACATCACCAGCTTTCTGGATATCACAGTTAAGCATATTGGGAAAATAATGTACAGTGGCAATAAAGACAGCCTTTAAGTAGAAACATGAAATGGTTTCTTGTGGATTCTTACCATTAATCATTGTTTATTTTGAGGATAGTCGGGCCTTCAATAAGTTGTAGATGTGCAGGTTACTTCAGCAAGAACCAAACTGATTCAACACTTTTAAGTTACCAGATGTTTGATACACACCCAGTTGTTTTTGATAGTATTTTCATGAACAAAAAATACGGCAACACTGTCCTATGATGGGAAAGTTTCTATTTAGGAGGGTGGAAGGCTGCTGGCTGGTGCAAGTGTATGAAGAACCTCCAACACCAGGAACCACTCCAGAGGCTAGTATGGAGAAGCCGGCCCTGGAACAGCAAGCCCTAATGCTATGCTGGAGTGATAGGGCTGTCTACTGAGGGAGGAGACAAGGACTGATTGGATCCTGTATGCTGAGTCAATTCTGATTTATTGAGTCAGAGATTAAATGGCTGCTTATAAAGAATACATTTATACTCCTCAATTCCAAACAGGGAGAATTGATTTCCACACACTACTTTATTTCTTCAGAGCTCTCCCTAGATGAAAACAGTTTAAAGATTATTTTTAGAAATGTCACCACCCGGGTTATTAGAAGGCAACTATCATGAAGCCTTTTGAGATAAGGATGGGTTGCTTGAAGCATCCCAGAGAGCATTGTGCCAGGCAGACTGGCCGATTTTTTTTTTTTTTTGGTTTTACGAGACAGGGTTTCTCTGTATTGTTTTGGAGGCTGTCGGTCCAGCCTGGCCTCGAACTCACAGAGATCCGCCTGCCTCTGCCTCCCGGGTGCTGGGATTAAAGGCGTGCGCCACCACCGCCTGGCCAGACTGGCCGATTTTAAGGAGCCCTCCTTGTCTTTCTATTATTTTCTCCTATTTCAAATAGCAACTGATAATCACTAGCATCTACTGATTGCTTACATCTGGCTTTTGTCATCATCACTCTGACAAAACTTGTACCTTGATGGAACAAATAATCATCTAACAGTTAAGTCCTTCTTTTCCCTGACTGTTATAAAACCATTTGATATCGGTCATTGAAATCAAATTCTCTGTTCTTTGTGATTTCAATAAATTGGGACAATATTAACATTTTCTAGTCTTTTCCTGTCTTTCTCTTTCCCCTTTTACACTGTGGGTTGCTCAGAATGGTTCCCAACTGACTCTGCTAGAGACAAATGTGAATTAGTGGAAGAGACGGAGCATTCATCCATCCATTTTTCATTCCTTTATTCATTCATTTTTGCAATAATATAATATAGTGTAATGTCCTTTAATAAGATTAAACAAAAACTATCATATCAAATAGGACAAGAAAAACAAATAGAAGGAAAAGAGTCCAGGAAAGACATAAGCATCAGAGACCCATTCATTTGCAACTCTGGAGCTCCATAAAACACTAGACTAGACCATAAAAGCACAGAGGATGAGGACATGCTGCTGACCCATCCTGCTTTCTAAGTTCTTATTCAGTCTCTGGGAGTTCACTTCATTGCTTATGTTGCTTTATTGGTCTGTGTTTTCTTGGTTTCCTCCATCCCCTCTTGTTTATATATTCTTCCTGCCTCTTCTTCTATAGGAATCTCTTAGCTCTGAAGGGAGGGAATTGATGGGGACATCCCAATTAGGGCTCAGTATTCCAAGGACTTTGTCTGTGTAGTGTCTTGCTGTCTCCATATTTGCACTCATCTGCTGTAGATGGAAGCTTCTGTGAAGATGGCTGAATAAGGTACTAATCTATGAGTAAAGCATAATAACAGAGTGTCATTAGAAGTTATTTTGCCACAATATTTTGTCTTTTTGTTTTTGTTTTACTCTTTTATCTTTAACCATATGTCACTGGATTATTTAATCTTGGGATCTTGTGATAAATAGTGCTTGATACTGGTTTCTTCTCATGGGGTAGGCCTTAAATCATGCCAGTTATATTTTGACTACTCCCACAAGCTTTGTGCCCGAATCTCTTTATCATGTTTTGTATGCAGCATCGTAGATAAAAGTTTTGAGGCTGGCTTGTTGCTTGTGTTTCTCTTTTGATAGCATTTAGAATATGTTCTTTTACCAAAAACTCTGGATTTGAACTTAAAGGTGCTATGTAGGCACCAACTCAACTTCTCCATGTTTAGTGAGCTGTATAGGGGTGCTTTCAGCAATGTGCAATTGCTGTCAATTTGCAGAGAACTATCTATGGTCTTTGCAACAGCTTGGGTTGTTCAGGGATTCCGTAAGACCCCTTTGGATTACAAGACAATTGGTTGTAAACCAATCTGGTCCTTGAAACTTTGGTTGGTGACTATATATGACCAGGTGAGATGCTGTGTCCTTCATTATGTAGCAATTTCACTTAGATCACGTTCAATTATGTATATATTTTAGAAAGTTTCTACTCTGTTTAATTTATATATTATCTTTCAAATGTACCCTAATTTTAACTGTCTCATCCTATACAACCAATTCTCTCCCCTTTCCCACTTGAACCTCCAGTTCTAGTCCCTTACATCCAAATTTGCCTATTTTGTTTTATTTTCCTAATGATATCTTTCCATCGTATTTATTCCATTACTTTGTAACTACTCTATAGATTATAGTTACTTAATTTATGAGCTCTTTATATTAAAATTTTAAATAAAAAATCACAAATTGTGATTTTTAAACATCAATGTCAAATACATCAAACAAATAAACACATTTTGTATCAACCAAAGCATGAAATGATTACAAAACCACAGGGGAACACAGTTCATAAGATTCATACCATTTTTTTATGTTTCTTTAGTAAATGAAAAGGGAATGCATCTCATAAATTCTTCTTTTTTATTGCAACTGAGCCTTATAATAGTCACATTTCTGTTGTGAAAGACACAGAAGGCAGCACCACCCATTTTTTTCCAGATCAATACGCAGTTCAGAGAAAAATTATTTAAATTTGTTCAAACACAGAATCTCAGAAACATATACTCTAAAGAAAATTAGCATTAACCTAAGAGTAACTAACAAGTGATGCATAGCTTTAATACTGTTTAATATGGAATGAATATATTAAAAGAGGGGCAATCTTAATACCAAGATTTTTTTCTTATCATTTTCCCTAATTAAAAAAATAAACTAAATTAAGGATTGAGGCAGATTGTTTGGTCACAGGCTTTGCTCCATGTAATTCAAGTCCTTCCTTCAGATTGAGGAGACAAGCCTGGGTGTCTGTAACATTTCCCATTCTGCTGTGGGTATGCTATGTCAGAAACAAAGGCATTTTTATTTGTGATCTTTTTTTTGTTTGTTTTAAATTAGAAACAAGCTTGCATCACATGTCAATCCCAGCTCCCTCTACCTCCCCTTCTTCCTCTATCCCCTCACCCCCACCCAATTCCTACTCCTCTAACAGACAAGATAACTCATGTCAGCCACACCACAAGTGGAGCATCAAACAGCTGTTGGTGTTTTACCACTGCAACTCCTTCTCTGCGAGTCTACAAATAGGATAACAAAGAGGAAGGCTCTCTACTGGGGACTGGGACATTGAATGTTCTCATATGTTTCCTATCCCTCCTCTACTTACGCATGCAGCCTTGTTTCTAAAGACCTGTCTTGCAGAAAAGCATTGCTCTAAGACTAATTATCATAGTGGAGGCTTTGTACTCACTCTCAACTGAAGCTAATTTGATCTTTGAGTATCCATCTCTTCCAGGAGAGACTTCATTACCTACTTCTGCAGAAGGACAGAAACCTGGAGCCTGTCCCAAGCCACCCTCCAATACTGCTGGTACTTGTAATGTGAAATGCTCTGGAGAGAATCGAGCCCTGGGAAAATGAAGTGCTGTAATAATGGGTGCGGTCATGTCTGCAAACCTCCCGTCTTCAAAAAGGCTGTCAGCCCTTTGGGAGATGGATTCCATATTTACCAGGATGTCTGATGACCAGTCCCAGATTTCTTCTGAATCAATAGAGCACATGCCTGCTAGTACTTAGCCCCAGAATTGCATCCTTAGAATGTGAAAACCTATAATGTGGTGACTGCTTCCTAGTGTCTTTGTGTCCAAAATTAACAGTCCTAGTATTCAAAAAAAACTAAATTAAGCCACAGGAGTTAGTGTTGTCACAACTAGTAGTCACAACTGAGTTTTCAGTTTCTTAGCCAAAGATGAACCTTATTATAAAGAGACATAGAGTAATTATTTACTGAAGAGAAATCACTTATTCATATGCATAAAATAACATTACTT
Source organism: Mesocricetus auratus (assembly GCF_017639785.1). Lineage (NCBI taxonomy): Eukaryota > Metazoa > Chordata > Mammalia > Rodentia > Cricetidae > Mesocricetus > Mesocricetus auratus. The sequence goes on from NW_024429190.1 coordinate 39,373,253, forward strand.
TTCATTTTATATTAATTTTCTATGTATTCCATAAAAAATAAAAAAGCAAACTAACTTTATGTAAAAAAAGTTTGGTTTTTTAAACATTGCATAGAGTTAATTCATTCCATATTTCTTTGGTATTAAAGAAGGAACAACAAAAATTTAACCACATAATTTAAGACACTAGAAAAAGTGATGTCAGTAAGACATTAAGAACTAAACACATTAATTATGAACTGATTCTGCTCTACTGTCTGAATATGCACAGAGTAACAGGTAACCTGGTTTGTGTCTTTGGCCTCGTATGTGTATTAAAAAGAAAAATGCAAAATGTTCCTTAGAAAAACCAAACTATGAGGATGATAGACCAGCAACAGAGTCTTCTATGTATTCTGGATTCTATTAAAATTCTGAGTTTGAGAAAGGAATGGCGAAGGTGTATAGAAGCTTCCTGGCACCTCTTGCACTGCGGAACAGAGTTGTGGTCCTCTGAGGCTTTTTTCACTTGCTTTATCTGCTTTTGAAGTGTTAATTTAATCTACTGCATCCCAGGTTCAGTTGGAAGGAAAAGAGGCTGTTATATCCATGCTTCACCGTTTATTTTTTGAATAAAAGTTTACTCCCAGAGGATTATTAAAATTTTGTACAGGTGGAAAAGATGACACATCTTTAAAAATGTATTTTCGAACCACAAAGATACTGTTCACTTTGCCAGCTGTGCTGGACCTTCTGAAGTGTAATACTGTCTGATTGCCTTAATTTATTCAGAGATTAGGGCAATGCCATTCTGTAATACTTGAAATACATTGATGCTAACATTAGGACCATTATTACGAGCTGTTTTTTCAAATCAACATAAATTATTTTCATTTTATAGAGATAATGGGGAGGATGATATGAGAATAATAATGTAAATTAAAACTCCACATGAATAAGCTCATGTTTTCCTATAAAACAGAGATTAAATTTTGCTTGTAGCTCTTTAAAATTTTTATTGATTTTTGCTAAACAATATAGGTTACTATAGGTCCATAGCAATTTGGATAAGGTCCATGCATTTAAAAGTATGGAATTTTATGCTATGGGGAAAAAGAAGATATATTTACTAAGTCCAAGAAAGACATGTATTGCTGCATTTTTTCATTAAATAAATAGATTGTCATTCACTCAAACTCAATAAATTGAAGTTGGAGAAAATTAAAAGTTTTCTAAAGAAGGTGTGTAGAACAAAGGTAACTAATTTAGACATGGTGTCCATATTCTGCTGCTAAGCCTTCCAGGAGAACAGAAGGAAAGAAATTAATTTGTTTGATGTTGTAAACATGGGGACATTTCATAGACAATTTGGTGGTCAAAACACTTCGGGGATCAAAAGACTTTAAAGGTGAACGTTTTTGCTTTTAAATCTTCCCTAAAATGTAATTGCAGGAAAATTTACTTTAGTGGGGAAGTTCAATTTTCCACTGGAAAAAAGTCATTTTTTTCTAACTTTAGGATTCATTCCATAAATGAGTAGAAAGTCCATTGCAAAAGCCATACAAGGTCAACCATAATTTCTTCCCTTGAACTTGGATACTGTTCAGAACAACTCAAATTCAAGGGTAGAATTCCATGTATCCTGGAATAACAAATTAGAAAATGACATTTCATCATATTGTACAAATTAGATCACCACAGAACACATTATTTGAAGGTGTATGAAATCAAACAGTATTTGACTATAATTCATTATGATACCCAGTATAATTCTTTCTCATGTATCTTAAAATAGTCAAGTGGAAAAACTACGAATTAAAAATAAATGATAATATTACTACAAATCCAAAAAATGAAGAATTACTAAAATTGAAACAGTAGGTTGAATAGATTTGAGGAAAGAATTTAAGAAAACAGAAATTGTCTAAACATAAACATAAAACAAAACAAAGTCACCACTGCTGTTCCTGTGATCAACTAATCCTGAAGTTTCATGCTCAGCTCTGTAATAAGAAACCCACAGAGGTCTCCCTTTCTTGTCTTACCCATTCCCATTTGACAACAAATATTTTCTACCTAAACTTCCTTACTCAACTCATCCCATTATCTCAACTTCAAAAACCAGGAGGCATTAATAGGGAATGGGAACACACTAAGTAGGCAGAGCAAGGAACAGGTGAGTTAACTCAAGAACCTCACCTCTCCCTCCTAAACTCCGTATCCAATTCCCTAGTCTAATCCCCAGAGGTGCAGCGATCTGCAGCTTTACTCACCCTCCCCCATGTACCCTGCATCAACATCTTATATGAATCCCACAGTTTATTGCCTCCTAACATCCCTCCACACACTCAGTTGCTGTATTACAATTGTGGGAGAACTCTTTCTCCTCCAGATTCTATCCCCCACTCTCCTCCTCATCTATAGAGCCAAACACACACCATGGCAGCCTTCCCTGCATTCCCCTGCTCCAATATTCAGTGGATTCCACAATCTTCCAATTCTAACCATCCTCAGTCCATTGGTTTGTTCAAGGTCAGAATCCTAGCAGGCACCACTTGCCAAACCAAAGATCACTCCTCCAAGGGCAAAAAGAAGACAGAAAATGAACTCACTTCTACTGCTCCTGAGATCCCATTCCTCTACTCTCATCATCAGCTTTTTTTGTTTGTTTTTGTTTTTTTCCAGACAGGTATTCTCTGGAGCATTGGAAGCTTTCCTGAAACTTTCTCTGTAGACCAGGCTGCATCACCAGCTTTATAGCAGGAAAGTTGTGGTGATCTGTGTTTCCACTGTGACCTCATCACCAGCTGATCACAAAACCTTGAGACCAGCCACCCCTTCTCAGCCAATCCCAATATCCCAGTCTCCCATCATTGGGCATTCCCTGTGAACAAAACATCAGAGCAGGTGAGTGAAACAGGAAACATGCAGCTATCACACTCTGAAAAATTCATAAAGGAAACAGAAATCCAAAAACAAAACACCATTCCAACATAATTCATCACCCAGATTTATAATCATTCCAAACCCATATGCTTATATGTCACCATAACAACCAAATATCATCCAGGTCAATATGTCTATTAGAGCAACGCTCCTATCACAATAGGCGCTGATTATTCCAACATATCTGAATCACAAGAAAATAATGACCTTAAAACAAACTAGAAGAATATAATAGAGATCATTGAAGAGGAAATGAAAGAAGCCATTCAAACAAATCTAGGAAAAAACAAAGAATCAGAGAAAAATTTTAAAAATCCCTTAAAGAAAGCTAAGAAAACAGTTGAAGGAAGCAAATAAAACTACTCAAGACATGAAAATGGAAATGGAAGTAATAAAGAAAATCTGAGGAAATGAAAAATTCAAGAATTCGAACAGGAACTACAGAAACATGCTTCACTAACAGAATATAAGAGATGGAAGATGGAATCTCAGTCATTGAAAATATGAAACAAGTACAGATACATTAAACACATTAAATAGTAAAGCTAAATTATTCCTAATATAAAACATCCAAGATATCTGGGAGGTTATGAAAAGACCAAACCTAAGAATATCAGGTATAGAAGAAGAAGATGATTATCATTACAAAGGCCTAGAAAACATTTCCAACAAAATCATAAAAGAAAAATTTCCTAACATAAAGATGGAAATGCCTTAGCTGGGCGGTGGTGGTGCACGCCTTTAATCCCAGCGCTTGGGAGGCAGAGACTGGTGATCGCTGTGAGTTTGAGGCTGGGCTGGACCGGCAGCCTCCAAAACAATACAGAGAAACCCTGTCTCATATAAACCAAAAAAACAAAAAAGATGGAAATGCCTTTAAATATACAAGGTGCATACAGAACACCAAAAGATTCACTCACAATATAAAAATGGAAACATACAAAATAACAACAAAAGAATATTAAGAGCTATATTTTAAGAAGACCAAGAACCATATGAAAACAGACTTAATGTAATCATAATGGACTTCTCAGTGGATTCAAAGAGCTAAAAGAGCTTCAAGAGATTTGTTGCAAACTCTAAAAGACCTCAGATGTTATCCTAGGCTACCATACCCAGAAAATGTCTCAATCAACATAGATGGAGAAAATAAAGAACTCCTTGACAAAATAAAATTAAAATAATATCTGTAAACAAATGCTGCCATACAGAGGCTGATAGAAGGAAATTCAAGCCTAAAGAGGTTAACAGCACTAATGAAAACAGGAATTCTCTCAGACCATCAAAATGAATAAAAAGAAAGAGCATAACCCCTCCGAACACACGCTCAATATGACAACCACCACAACCACCAATAAAACCACAAGAATCAACCATCATTGGTCATTATTATCTTTCGACATCAGTGGTCTCAATTTCCCATTGAAAAGACAAACACTAATAGAATGGATCAAATTTGAATGCATATCCATAATATATAAGATCAATATCAAATGGCAACACTGAAGAGATTAAAATCAGAAAATATACGAAAGGAATAAATTAATTCAGATTATGAATCTATAAGGCAAGTATTTATTTTTTGTAACCATATAATCAAGAGTTCACAAAGCTGGCAAATCCTACAAATCAGAAAAACAATGAGTACAAACATAGATAAAAATAATCCAGAGAAAGAAAACAGCTAGATCTTGTATTTTTTGAGTGGTGATAAAAAGCATATAAAAATATCTAAGTTGTAGTTGAAGCATTATCTTGCAAAAACAAATGAAAATCAATCTATTATATTTCTTGTATGGAAAAACACAATTCAAAGACAGTAACAAAACATCCTTGAGAACTTGAATATGTGCACAAACACATGAACACATACCCAATTTCAGAAATTGCACATATGTTCAAATATTTAACATATATTGAATAAATATGAAATATTTTAAATGAAAGAAATATAGTAACTTTACTAAGAATATGCAAAGAATATATGGGACAGAGTTTATTATCAGTATATATGAACTTAAGACTTACTAAGAAAATCTGTTCTGAAAAGTCAATCATAAATGAAATAATCTATTTATATTAACACAGAATATCAGAAATTGTGAAGATGACACTAAAGATAAATCATGTTTCTTATTATTTAAAAGTCATATATGAATGAATGGAAGTTGTTAAGTATATAATGTTAAAGTGATTAGATAATTACCATAAATAAACAATGAAAAAAAGAAAATGTAAATTATACAGTCATGTGCTTTGTGTTAAATGGTATGTTATGAATAAATGAGAAGAAACAATTAATATAACATCAAAACCAACCGATTTTCAGTTAGGGTGAAATATTTTTCATTTTAACGTTACCAATAAATAAAACACTGAGATAAAATTTGATAAAATAGTTTTGGAGACTTGCTTCTTGAGTTCTTTGTAAATTTTGGAGATCAGTCCTCTGTCAGATGTGGGGTTAATGAATATCTTTTCCCAATTTGTGGGTTGCCTTTTTTTCTTGCTGACTGTGTCCTTTGCCTTACAGAAGCTTCTCAGTTTCAGGAGGTCCCATTTCTTAATTGTCAATCTCAGTGTTTGTGCTACTGGTGTTATGTTCAGGAAGCTGTCTCCTGTACCAATTTGATCAAGGATACCTCCCACTTTTCCTTCTAACAGATTCAGTGAGGCTAGATTTATGTTGAGGTCTAGGATCAATTTAGATTTAAGATTTGTGCATGGTGATAGACATGGATTTATCTTCTACATGCCAATATCCAGTTGTGCCAGCACCATTTGTTTAAGATGGTTTTTTCCATTGTATAAGTTTAACTTCTTTGTTTAAAATCAGCTGTTCATAGGTTTGTGGATTAATCTTACAGCACCTGTGCCACAAGCAACTCAGAGGTATCAGGAAATGAAAGACCAGATGTCCAGCTGTTTGTACTAAGAAGTGTCTTTATTTTACAAGTGCTAAGAGGTCTCCCTCTTATAAGAGGGAGCAGTTGTATATATAGTCTTACAACACAGTAGAAAAACCCCACGTGGAAGAGAGCATGTTTTCCTCTTGCTAGATGTTGATGTTAATGGGGCAAGGTGGGGGATGTAAGCCAGGACTAGAAAACAGGATTCACTTTTGGCTATCAGCTGTCAAAGAACTCAGAGACCCTGTTGGGGCTAGGCCCCAATAGCTCCCCCTTTTTTATTTTTTGAAATTTTGTTTGAACTGTTTGCTACTCTATAGAATATTCCATACAGATTTCTTTGACTCTCAGACCATGTTAAAGGCTTTTGTTATTTTTCTCAGGGGCTACAGCCATACCCACTCCTTGTAAAAATTTTTTAGAGATGACTCACAAAATTGACCTTAAATTTGTAGCAATAACCAACCTTGTATAAATGTAAACAAACATTTATAAACAATATTTGGGAATGTGGGCAATGTTCTTTCTAAACTACTTTCTGCTGTTAAGGGGCGCTGTTCATACCATGACAAAACTCAGAAAGCTGTATAAGTCCTTATTTTCAGGGTCTGTAAGGATGTATCATCTTATCTGTTTTAGATGTTGAATCACTTGGGCCACTGCTTCCGGAGGTCTTGCTTCATCAAACCATACTACTCTGAAAGGAATCCACAGCTTTCAATTTTCTGTGGAAACAAAAGCCGAGATTTTTTTTCCCAAGTAAACTGTCCTTATATTTAAATTTAGAAGTCAAAGCATTTTCAAAATATGTAAATTGGATTATTCAGCAGCATTGATAATCAAATGTCTTTTAGAATTTTTTGTTTGTTTTGTCACAAATAAACAGCTTAAAGACAAATCAACAGCACACAGTATCCAGACTCTCTGTGTATTTTCCAGTCCATATACTTTTACCTTTTCCTTTCCTTTCACTTAATACCAGTACTTCATTCACTAACTGTTACCAATTCTCAATTCACCTATTTTCAATCCATCCTCCAACTGAGGATGATCCCTCAGGCAAAAGCCTTAAGATTTACTCAATATACCCTCCAACTGAGGGTTTCCTAACCTTGCAGGCAAAGGCCTGGAGATTTAACTTAGTACCCCTAACTTGATACCCCTTTCCAATACCCTTATAGCCTTACTTGCTGGCCAGCCTGTGCAGGTGATTTCTCAGTTCCCTTTTACTGTCCTGACCTCAATGGATCAGGTAAGGGGCTGCAGGTTAATTTAATACACCTTCTCCTTAGAAGGTAATCTCTCAAGCAAAAGCCTGGGGATTTGACCTTTCAATTTTACTGTTAGAAGTTGAGGTACCTCTTTTATATTCTTTTCTTTCTCGAGTCTCTCCTCTCCTGAGTCTTCTTTCTGGCTGGTCTTTCCCAGTCTTTCCAAGCCTGTCTGGATCTCAGTGGGACCTCTAATTGCCGCACTTGCTGCACAGCCTATGTCTGAGAATTTGTGGAGGGTGTTGGGATTGATGACACAGATACTAGTCAGTGATGCTTCAAGAAAGCTTCCAGAAGGCTCCCAGAAATCCCCTCAGGAAGGATCCTCAAGAAGGCTCCACATTATTCTTACCTTGGCTGGTTATTATATGCCCTGACATCAGAGGCAGCAGTGGATGGTAGGAAGAGATGGTTAGTCATTGGAAAAGGTCAAGGTCAGGAGTCCTTATCAGGAATTTATTGTACCGGTTACTGTATTGTTTTTAGTAAACATTGTCTTACAGCTGCCTGTTGCCAGGCTGATGGGGAAGTAGGCCTCTGGGCAAGTCTGTTGTTCCCAGAAATCACATGGTTTTCAATTCATTTCCATTGGTCTACCTATCTATTTTTGTGCCAATACCAAGCTGTTTTCAGGACTATAGCTCTATAATAGAGCTTGAAGTCAGGGATGGTGATGCCTCTAGATGTTGTCTTGGCTATCCTGGGTTTTTTGTTTCTCCATATAAAGTTGAGAATTGTTCTTTCAAGGTCTTTGAAGAATTATGCTGGGATTTTTATGGGGATTGCATTGAGTGTTTGGCAGGATTGCCATTTTTACTACATTGATCCTACCTGTCCAAGGGCATAGGAAATTTTTCCATTTCCTGGTGTCTTCTGTAATTTCTTTCTTTAAAGACTCAAAGTTCTTTTGATACAGGTCTTTCACTTGTTTGGTTAGTGTTACCCCCAGGTATTTTATGTTGTTTGTGGCAATTGTGAAGGGTGATGTTATACTGATTTTTTTCTCAGCCCTTTTATCATCTGCATATCGTAGGGCTTCTGATTTTCTTGAATTGATCTTGTATCCTGCCACATTGATGAAGGTATTTATCAGCTGTAAGACTTCCCTGGTAGAGTTTTTTGAGTCACTTAAGTAAACTGTCATATCTGCAAATAATGAAAGTTTTACCTCTTCCTTTCCAATTTGTTTCCCCTTGATCTCCTTTTGTTGTTTTATTGCTCTCGCTAAAACTTCCAGTACAATATTGAAGAGATATGGGGAGAGGGGACAGCCTTGCCTTGTTCCTGATCTTAAAGGAATTGCCTTGAGTTTCTCTGCATTCAGTTTGATGTTGGCTATTGGTTTGCTATATATAGCTGTTATGATGTCCAGGTTTATTCCTGTTTTCAAGGATCTCTCCAAGACCTTTATCATGAATGGGTGCTAGATTTTATCAAAGGATTTTCAGTGTCTAATGAGACCAATTAAAACGTGGCGCACTGAACTAAAAAGAGAATTCTCAATACAGGAATATAAAATGGCTGAGAGACACTTGAGTAAATGCTCCACATCATTAGCCATTAGGGAAATGCAAATCAAAGCAACTCTGAGATATCATCTTACTCCTGTCAGAATGACTAAAATCAAAAACATCAATGACAGTTTGTGCTGGAGAGGATGTGGAGAAAGGGGAACACTCCTCCATTGCTTGTGGAAGTGCTAATTCGTATAGCCACTATGGAAATCATTGTGGAGATTCCTCAGGAAAACGGGAATCAATCTACCACAAGACCTAGCAATTCCACTCTTAGGCATATACCCAAAAGATGCCCATGTACACAAGGATGTCTGTTCCACTATGTTCATAGCAGCATTATATGTAGTAGCTAGATGGTGGAAGCAACCTAGATGCCCCACAACTGAATAGTGGATAGAGAAAATGTGGTATATTTACACAATGGACTACTACTCAGTGGAAAGAAAACAATTTAATCTTGAGATTTGCAGGCAAGTGGAAGGCATTAGAAGAAACCATTATGAGTGAGGTAACCCAGACACAAAAAGACAAACATGGTATGTACTCAGTCATATATAGATTTTAGATATGGAACAGGGGAGTGTCAGCCTATAGTCCCAGTACCAGTGAGTCTGGGAAACAGGGAAATTCCCAAGAGAGATGCATGATATCCCATAGAAGTGGAATGAGGCAAGATCCCCTAAGCAGATTGGGAACATCTGTGGAGGGGAGAAGGAACCAGGAAAAAGACAGGGGGATAATAGGAAGGGAGAAGAAGCCATGGGGGAGCAGGACGGTTGAGTCAAGGTAAGAATAGAGGAGACCAGGATGAGAGATACCATAATAGATGGAGTCATAATAGGCTTGAGGAGTAATTTACTGATACAATCATCAAGACATGCTATACATGTCTAATATTCAAGTTTTGGTGAAATAATGGATATATACATCAACAAGGCTTAACAGAAAGCCCAGAGCATCCCATACAAAAGTCAACTGATGTTTGACAAAGAAAGAGTAATCAGACATTATAGAAATTTCATGTTTTACCACTATACAGACAGAAAAAAGACAGACAGACAGAAACACACACACTTTCACACATACACCTGAACACACACACACAGACACACACATACACATACACACACCAGCATACTCTGGTTCCAGATATTTCATCCTTCACTAAATGGAATTCAACAGTAAGTTTAGAGTTATGAGAAGACAAAAAGGACAAAATGCACAGGACCTTGAATTTTGTATCAACTTTTTGGATATCATAGAATATATTAAAAGAAAGAATAGTCAACTGGACTCATTAGAAATTTTCCCTTTGGAAAAGACATTATCTAAAAAATGGTAATCAGAGTAAATAGCAATAGACGATCCTAATAATGTACAATTATGGTAAAGATGTTCAATTAGTAGTAGTTTTCTATTTAACCTACACCTCACTTCCTCCTCTACCTTACCTTCTGCTCTCTCACCACAGCTTTGTCCATGCTGTTACAATATTCACTTTCAATCTTCATACAATTATATTCTATTTCTCAGCCCTGGAAAGTTTCTCATCATTGCCTCTTAGAAACATTTGAACCAACTCCAAAATGCCAGCCTTTCCAATCATCTCCTTCAATACTCTCCGTCTCCATCTAACACTCCCCAATGTAACTCCTCAAGATAACATCACCACTGGTCCCAGGGCTACTCAGCAAATCTATTTTACTTTTCCATTCCAGTAAGATCATACTTCCAAAGTCTATAGTTCATAACATTTAAAAAATCTAAAAGAAGGGTCACATATCTTAATAGATACACATACAAATTAAATCGATGTGTGATAATTTAAATAGACCTGTAACATTTAAGAAAATAGTTGGGTGTTAGGACAGGCACCCACAGCGAAAAACTTAGCTCAACACTGGAATCCAGTTTCAGAGAGAAAGTGAAGAACAAAGTTGTCAAGACCAGGCTAGGGAAACCCACAGAAACAGTTGACCTCAACAAGGAGGAGTTCATGGAGCCCAGAATGATATGTGGAAAACCAGCATAGGACTGTTCCAGACCTCCGGAAAGAGGATATTAATCAGGTCTGGTTAATCTATGGGTCCTCCAGTCATGGATCAGTATGTATCCCGAGTATACAAATGAACTTTGGGAGCCCACTCAACACAGAGGAATAGTCTCTCAGCTTAGACACATGGGGAAGGGTCTAAGCCCTGCTCCAAATAATATGACAGACTTTGACAATCCCCATGGAAGGCCTCACCCTCCCTTGGAAACAGAAAGGGGATGGGATAAGGAGTCAGTGGGGGCCAAGGAAGGAGGGGAGGTAGGATTGACATGTAAAACAATCAAACTTGTTTCTAATTTAAATAAAAAGGAAAAAACAAAACAAAACCAAGACAACAACAACAACAAAAAAGAAAAGAGTAGGCATTAAAAGTCTCCCAAGGGAAAAAAAAAGAACAACAAGGCCACATGATTTCAGCACAGAACTCTACCAAACTTTCAAAGAATTATTATTCCACAAAATAGAAACATAAAGAATATTTCCAAATTCTTTACATTATATCCAAACTACACAAATACTCAACAATGACAGAGAATTACTAATTTCGCTCATGAACATTCATGAAAAAATACTCAATAAAATAGTAGCAAACTGAATCTAAGGACACATCAAAATGTTCATCTACCATGATGAAGTGGACTTCATCCCTAAAATTCAGGGATGGTTCAACATATAAAAAGTTGTCAATGTAATCAAACCATATAACAGATTGAAATAAAATATAATCTCATTAGATGTTGAAAAGTCTTAGACAAACCCCAACACTCCTTCATGCAAAAAGTGTTGGAGAGATAATGGGCACATGGAGAAAACCTAAATATAATAAAAGCAATATACACCAAGCCTACACTCGATATCAAATGGAGAAAAACTCAAAGCCATTCCACTAAAATTAGGAAGAAGACTGGGATTTACATTATCCTATTCAATATAGTGCATGTAGTTCTACATGGGCCATTAAGACAACAAACAGAGATCAAGGTGATACAAATTGAAAAAGAAGTCAAAGTATGGCTATTTGTAGATGGTATGGTCACATAAGTGACCCCCAAAATTCTATCCAGGAACTTGTGCAATTGATAAACACCCTTAGCAAAAGTAGCTAGATACAAGATTAACTTAAAAAAGTATCTCTCTTATATAAAAACAATAAAAGTGTTGGGAAAGACATCAGTGAAACAAATCCTTCACAATCGCCACAAACAATTTAAATATCTTCGGGTAATACTACCAAGCATGTGAAAGATTTATATGACAAGAACTTCAAGTCTTTGAAGAAAGAATTTGGAGAAAATATCAGAGCATAGTATAATTTTTTGTACACTATTTTGTTATATACTTAACTTAGAAATGAGGTTGCTTCTCATGTCAGTCCCAGCTCCCTCTCCTTCCCTCCATGCCCATTTCCCCCACCAGCTCCCCAAACCCCCCACTCAATCCATACTCCATTCACCAGGGAGGGTAAGGCCCTCCACAGGGGATCTCTAGAGTCTGCCACTTCATCCCAGGGCGGACCCAGACCCTCCCCAAATTGTTCAGATTGAGAAATCATCCCTCATTGTGTGATGTGTCCCCAAAGTCCATTTGTGTGTCAGGGATATATACTGATCTACTAACCAAAAACCGAATAGATTGCCTGAGTTCCCTCACTGACACCCACATTCGAGGTCTGGATCCATTCCATGCTGGCTTCTTAGCTATCAGTCTGGGGTCCAAGATCTCCCTCTTGTTCAGTTCAGCTCTTTGTCTGGATATCAGCAACCCAGTCTTGACCTCTTTGCTCCTCATTCCCCCCTCTCTGTTCCTGGGTTCCAGGCATTCTGTTCAGTTATTAGCTCTGGGTGTCTGCTTCTGCTTCCATCTGTCACTGGATGGAGGTTATAGGATAATATATAAGATAATTGTCCAAATCATTATTAGGGAGGGGCTAAAACTACTGCTTTGTTTGCCAGTTGGTGTCATCCCTGAAGATCTCTGGAGATCTCATTATTGCCAGATCTCCCTTCAATCCTAGAATGACTCCGTCTATTATGGTATCTCTCATCCTGCTCTCCTCTATTCTTCCCCAAACTCAATATTCCTGCTTCCCCACATCTTCCTCTCCCTTCATCATCTATCACTCTCTTTTTTTCTGACTCCATTTCCCCTCACCCACCCTGTGTTCACAATCTGCTCAGGAGATCTTGCCTCATTCCATCTTTTCTGGGATACCATGTATATTTGTTTTAGGGGCCTTCCTGTATCTCTACCTCTCTAGCAGTGGGATTGTAGCCTGACACTCCCATGATTCATATCTAAAATCCATATATGAGTGAGTACATACCATGTTTGTCATTTTGTGTCTGGGTTACCATGCTCAGGATGGTTTCTTCTAGTTCCATCCATTTGCCTACAAATTTCAAGATTCCATTGTTTTTTCTGCTGATTAGTATTCCATTGTTTAAATGTACCCCATTTTCTCTATCCACTCTTCAGCTGTGAGGCATCCAGGTTGCTTCCAGGTTCTGGCCATTACAAACAGTAGTGCTATAAACATAGTGGAACAGATGTCCTTGTTGTATGATTGTGAATTTTTTGATATAGGCCTAATAGTGGAATTGCTGTATCTCATGGTAGACTGATTCTCATTTTCCTGAGGAATCTCCGCACTACTTTCCATAGTCGCTGTACAAGTTGTCACTCCCACCAGCAGTGTTCCCGTTTCTCCAGTATAAACTGTCATTGGTGCTTTTGATTTTAGCCATTCAGACAAGAGTAAGATGATATCTCAGAGTTTTTTTGATTTGCATTTCCCTGATTGCTAGGGATGTTGAGCACATTCTCAATTGTCTCTCAGCCATTTTAGTCTCCTCTATTGAGAATTCTCAATTTAGTTCTGTAGGCCACTTTTGAATTAGATCCTTTGGTGCTTTGTAGACTTGCTTTTTGAGCTCTTTGTAGATTTTAGAGGTCAGCCCACTGTCAGATGTGGGATCAATGAATATCTTTTACCATTCGGTGGGCTGCATTTTTGTCTTTCTGACTGTGTCCTTTGCCTTGCAGAAGCTGCTCAGCTTCAGCAGGTCCCATTTATTAATTGCCGATTTCAGTGTCTGTGCTACTGGTGTTATGCTCAGGAAGCAGTCTCCTGTACCAATTCATTTAAGGATACCTCCCACTTTCTCTTCTAACAGGTTCAGTGTGACTGGATTTATGTTGAGGTCTTTAGTCCATTTGGACTTAAGTTTTGTGCATGGTGATAGACATGGATCTATCTGCAGTCTTCTACATGCCAGCATCCAGTTATGCCAGCACAATTTGTTGAAGATGCTTTCTTTTTTCCATTGTATAATTTTAGCGTCTTTGTAAAAAACCAAGTATTCATATTTGTGTGTCTTAATGTCAGAGTTTTATATGTGATCCCATTGGTCTACCTGTCTATTTTGGTGCCAATACTAAGCTGTTTACAGGACTATAGCTCTATAGTGGAGCTTGAAGTCAGGGATGGTGATGCGCCCAGATGTTGCCTTGTTGAACAGAGTTGCTTTGGCTATCCTGGGTCTTTTGTTTTTCCATATAAAGTTGAGAATTGTTCTTTATAGGTCTGTGAAGAATTGTGCCGGGATTTCTATGGCGATAGCATTGAATCTGTAGATTGCTTTTGGTAAGATCGCCATTTTCACTAATTTGATTCTACTTACCCAGCAGCATGGGAGATCTCTTCATTTTCTGGTGTCTTCTTTAATTTCTTTCTTTAAAGACTCAAAGTTCTTGTGATACAGATTTCTCACTTGTTTGGTTTGGGTTACCCCAAGGTATTTTATGTTGATTGCGGCAATTATAAAGGTTGATGTTTCTCTGATTTCTTGCTCAAATATTTTATTGTCTGTATATAGCAGGGTTACTGATTTTCTTGAGTTGATCTGGTATCCTGCCACTTTGCTGAAGGTATTAATCAGCTGTAGGATTTCCTTGGTAGAGTTTTTTTGGGTCACTTATATTAACTATCATATCATGTGCCAGTTTTGAAAGTTTTATCTCTTCCTTTCCAATTTGTATTGATCTCCTTTTGTTGTCTTACTGCTCTGGATAGAACTTCAAGTACAATATTGAAGAGGTATGGAGAGAGTGGGCAGCTTTGACTTGTTCCTGATTTTAGAGGAATTGCTTTGAGTTTCCCTCCATTTAGTTTGATGTTGGCTGTTGGTTTGTTGTACATAGCTTTTATTGTATTTAGGTATGTTTCTGTTATCCATGATATCTTCAAGACCTTTATCATGAAGGGGTGTTTGATTTTGTCAAAGGCTTTTTCAGCAACTTGTGAGGTGATCATGTGATTTTTGTTTCTCAACCTCTTTATATAGTTGAGGTCATTAATGGACTTTTGTATGTTGAACCATCCCTGCATCCCTGGGATGGAACCTCCTTGATCATGGTGGAATTGTTTTCTGATGTGTTCTTGGATTTGCCAGTATTTCATTGAGTATTTTTGTATCAATGTACATGAGGGATACTGGTCTGAAGCTCTCTTTCTTAGTTGTGTCATTATGTGGCTTGGGTAACACAGTTGTTAGAGCCTTGTAAAAAGAGTTTGGCAAAGACTCTTCTGCATCTATTGCATGGAATATTTGAGGACAATTGGTATAAGCTGATCTTTGAATTCTGATAGAATTCTGCACTGAGGTCAATTGACCCTGGGCTTTTTTTTTTTTTGATTGGGAGATTTTTGATATTTCTATTTCATTACGTGCAATAGGTATATTTAAATTGTTTATCGGTGGTAGATTAATTCCCATTTTCCTGAGGAAACTCCATACTGATTTCCAAAGTGGCTGTATGAGTTGGCACTCCCACCAGCAGTGGAGGAATTTTCACCTCTCTCCACATCCTCTCCAGCATAAATTGTCTTCTGTGTTTTTGATTTTAGCCATTCTGACAGGAGTAAGATGGTATCTCAGAGTTGTTTTGATTTGCATTTCCCTGATGGCTAAGGAGGTTGAGCACTTTCTTAAGTGTCTCTTGGCCATTTTAGCCTCCTCTATTGAGAATTCTCTATTTAGTTCGGTACCCCACCTTTTAATTGGATGCTTTGGTGTTTTGGAGACTTGCTTCTTGAGTTCTTTGTAAATTTTGGAGATCAGACCTCTGTCAGATGTGCAGTCAGTGAATATCTTTTCCCATTCTGTGGACTGCCTTTTTGTCTTGCTGACTGTGTCCTTTGCCTTACAGAAGCTTTTTAGTTTCAGGAGGTCCCATTTGTTAATTGTCAATCTCAGTGTTTGTGCCACTGGTGCTATGTTTAGGAAGTGGTCTCCTGAACCAACTCATTGAAGAGTAAAATGGGAATTAATCTAGCACAAGACCCAGTAATTCCACTTTTAAGCATGTATCCAAAGGAGGCAAATTCATACAACAAGGGCATCTGCTCCACTATGTACATAGCAGCATTATTTGTAATAGCCAGAAACTGGAAGCAACCTAGATGCCCCTCAACTGAAGAGTAGATAGAAAAAATGTGGTACATTTACACAATGGAGTATTACTCGGCAGAGAAAAACAATGGAATCTTGAAATTCGCAGGTAAATGGATAGCACTGGAAGAAACCATCCTGAGTGAGGTAACCCAGTTGCAAAAAGACACACACGGTATGTACTCACTTATATATGGATTTTAGACATGGATCAGGATAGTGCCAGTCTGCAGTTCCACTGATAGAGAGTCTCGGAAACAGGAAAGAACCTAAAAGATATGCATATATGCATAGTACCCAAGAGAAGAGGATTGAGACAAGACCCTCTGAATGGATGGGGAACACAGCGAGGGGTGGGGAGGAGTGGGAGCTGGGAAGAAGAGGGGGGAAAAGAGGAAGAGAGAGTAGGTCATGGGGGAACAGGAAGTTTGAGTGGGTGGGGGTAGAACAGGGGGAAGAGGGAATCATAACTTAGAAGACAGATCAGGCACCAGAGTGATCTCTAGTGATCTAAAGGGATGACACCAATTGGCAAGCTAAGCAATAGTGGAGAGACCACCTTGAATGCCCATTCCTGATAATGAACTTGATGTCTATAACCATGCGAGGGCCTTCATCCATTGACTGAGGGAAACAGAGGCAAAACACAATTAATCACTGAACTGAACCCAAGGAACCCAGTGACAGAGAGACAGGAGTGATGAGCAAATTGGCAAAGAATGGCCTGGCAAAACCAGCAGAGACAGCTGATCTGAACAGGGGAGACCTCTTGGACCCCAGACCGACAGCGGGGAGGTCAGCATGGGACTGATCTGAATCCCCCGAATGTGAGTGTCAGTGAGAAGGCCTGGGGAACCTATGTGGCCTTGAGCAGTGGATCAGTGTCTATCCCTGGAATACAAACTGTCATCTTGTGGCCATAGCACAAAGAGGGGTGCTCTCTCAGCCTGGACTCTTTGGGGAGTGCCTGGACCCTACCCTGAGTGAAATGATAGACTCTAGATATCCCCTATGTGGAAGGAATTGACAATAGGGTGGGAGGCTGGGGGGGATGGGGAGTGTGGGAGGAGGGGAAGGAGAGGGAACTAGGATTGAAATGTAAAACAAGCTATTTAAAATTAAAATAAAAATATTTTAAAAAAGAATTATTTATAACTAAAAAAATAAATTGTTTATTTGGTCTTGATTTAATTTTGGCAAATGATATCTATCCAGGAAGTTGTCCATTTCCTTCAAATTTTCAAGTTTTGTGGAGTAAAGGTTTTCAAAGCATGACCTGATGATTGTCTGCATTTCCTCAGTGTCCATTGTTATGTCCCCCTTTTCATTTCTGATTTTGTTAATTTGCATATAAACATTCTGCTGTTTCACGTGTTTGGGTAATGGTCTGTTTATCTTGTTGATTTTCTCAAAAAACCAAATTTTTGTTTTATTGATTCTTTGTATTGTTTTACTCATTTCTACTTTATTGAGTTCAGCCTCAATTTGATTATTTCTTGGAGTCTACTCCTCCTGGGTGAGTTTGCTTCTTTTTGTTCTAGAGCTTTCAGCTATGCTGTTAATCTCCAGTTTCTTCATTTGGGCACTTAGTGCTATGAACTTTCTTCTTAGCACTGCTTTCAATGTGTCCCATAAATTTGGGTATGTTGTATCTTAATTCTCATTGAATTCTAGGATGTCTTTAATTTGTTTACTTATTCTGTGATCCAAGAGTCTTCCAATTGTGCATTATTCAATTTCCATGCATTTGTAGGATTTCTGCAATTTGTGTTGTTGTTGAATTCTAAAGTTAAAGCATGGTAGTCTAATAAGATACATGGACTTATTCCAATTTGTTTGTACCTGTTGAAGTTTGATATGTTGCCAAGTATGTGGTCGAATTTTGAGAAGGTTCCATGTGGTGCTGAGAAGTAGGTATATTCTTGTCTGTTTGGATGGAATGTTCTATAGATATCAGTCAAACTCAATAGGGTTATAACTTCTATTAGTTCCTTTGTTTCTTTGTTAAGATTCTATCTGGTAGTCCTGTCTAGTGGTGAGTGTTGGGTGTTGAAATATCACAGTATATGTGTGTGAGGTTATATGTGTGGTTTGAGTTTTTGTAATTTGTCTCTTATGAATGTGGATTCCTTTGTGTTTGGGATATATATGTTCAGAATCGAGACTGTTCAGAATCGAGACTTCATCTTGGTGTATTTTTCCTGTGATGAATATGAAATGGCCTTCTTGATCTCCTTTGATTGATTTCAGTTTAAATTCTAGTGTGTTGGATATTAGGATTGCTACCCATGCTTGTTCCTTGCTTCCATTTGACTGGAAAAACTTTTCCCAACCCTTAACTCTGAGGTAACATCTGTCTTTGAAGCTGATGTCTATTTCTTGTATGCAGCAGACGGATGGACTCTCTCCTCGAATCCATTGTTAGTATGTGCCTTTTTATGGGTGAGTTAAGACCATTAATATTGAAAGATACTGATGACCTTTAATTGCTCATTCTTGTTTGTTTTGGAATGGTTGTTATTGGTGGAACTGTATATGGATTTCCACCCATTTTGACTTTTGGTTGTTAGTAAATTGGGATTATCTATTACCTATATATTTCTGGTTATAGTTAACTTCCTCGGATTGGAGTTTTTCTTTTAGAATTTTCTGTAGGGCCGGGTTAGTGGATATGTATTGTTTAAATTTGGTTTTGTCATGGAATACCCTGTTTTCTCCATCTATATTGATTGAAAGCTTTGCTGGGTATAGTAGTCTGAGCTGGCATCTGTGGGTTTTTTTTGTTGTTGTTGTTTGTTGTTGTTGTTGTTGATAGAATACCTATCCAGGACCTTCTGGTTTTATAGTTTCCATGGAGAAGTCAGGTGTAATTCTGATAGGTTTGCTTTTATATGTTACTTTGCCTTTTTTCTTTGCTGCTCTTAATATTCTTTATTCTGTAGGCTTGGGTTCATTATTAGTTTGCCAGGTGACTTTTTTGTGTTCCACTCTATTTGGTGTTCTGTAAGCCTCTTGTACCTTCATTGGCTTATGTTTCTTTCGGTCAGAAAAATTTTCTTCTATGATTTTGCTGAATATATATTCTGTCCCTTTGAATTGGGTTTCTTCACCTTCTTCTATACCTATTATTATTAGGTTTAGTTTTGTCAAGGTGTCTCATATTTCCTGGATATTTTGTGTTAGGGATTTGTTGGACATAAGATTTCTTTTGATTGATGAATCTATTTCTCCTAGTGTGTCTTCAACACCTGAGATTCTCTCTTCCTTCTCCTATATTCTGTTGGGTATGCTTGCATCAGTAGTACCTCACCATTTCCCCAGTTTTTCTCTGTCCATCATTCCTTCAGACTGTGATTTTTCATTGTCTTCATGTCAGCTTTCAATGCTTGCAATGTTTGAATTGTTTCTTGTAATTTTGCTTTGTGTTTTCCTCCCTTTCTTGCATTTGTTGGAATTTTTGGTTTGTTTTTTCTTCTATTTCTGCATTTTTGGATTGTTTTTTATACAATTTCTTTAAGGGATTTTCTCACATCCTCTTTGAGGGCCTCTATCCTTTTCATGAAGGTCATTTTAAGGCCATTCCCTTTGCTTTGTCTGCATTGGGGTGTTCAGGTCTTACTGGTGTAGAATCTCTAGACTCTGGTATTGTCATATTTGTTTTTCTGTTGCTGAGTGTGTTCTTATATGGCCTCTTCCCCATCACTTCTTCCAGTGGGTGTAGAAAGAATCTCTTGCTCACCTGGTAGGGAAGCAACCAGGGTTTCCTTTCGGTGGGTGCAAGCAATTCCAATACTCTCTGGCCTCTGCTCTCTGCTCTTTTTCCTCTGCCTTCTGTCCTGAATAGGGGCAGAAGTGGACCAGCTCTCTCTCAGGCTCCTGGTTACTTGGTCAACCGTCTTGGTGTAGTTGACCTGCCTGGATTTCCCAAGCTCAGGGATCTGAGTGAGGGTGAATGGGAGGAATTTAGGTCTAAGATGGGGATCTGGTGCTCACCTCTGCAGTCTTTTGGATAGATGTCTTAAGTATTAACTCATTTCTATTAATTATTTCCACATGGTCTTTTTTGGTTGTTTGTTTTTTGTTGTTTGTTTTGTTTTTTGTTTGTTTTTGTTTTTTTGAGAGAGGCTTTCTCTGTATTGTTTTGGATGCTCTCCTGGCATTTGCTCTGTAGAGAAGCCTGGCCTCAAACTCACAGAAAGCTACCTGCCTCTGCTGGGATTAAAGGCATGCACTACAAATATGCAACCCAATGGTCTTATCTTACTCGAGATGCGTCTAGGACCTCTAATTACTTTGGCAACTCACATGGAGACTGTTCTGTCAAGGTCTCTCTCTGCCTCCTTTCCCAGAATTCTCCTTGTCCTAGTCCTGCCTATCTTTCTACCAATTGGCCAGACAATGCTTTATTCATCAACCAATAGGAGAAAAATATACACAGAAGGACTTCCCCATCTGTAATATAACCAAAATACTCAATGATTAATAAAATGTTAATGAATTTAATACATCAAAATTATAATTTTCTTCAAGTTCCAGTTATTTCATTAATGCAATATTGGTTTATAACACTCAATATAAGTAGATCTACTAAACAAATTCTCATACTGAAATGTTTTCTAATGTGCAGTTAAACTCCAAATATTCTATCATAAATGCTACCCAGAGTCATGGAATTAAAAGTCAAGAATTAAGGCCAAAATATTAAAATTAAACCAATTAAAACATGCAGCAGATAACAAAGAGGAATTTCAGGTATTAATTATTGCACTGAGATATGTAGTCAACCAGAACTGTATGTTGCAATGACCAAAATTTATAGCTTATCTCTCACTTTACTAGACATACATCTTCCATGGAAAGTACAGTTACAAAAATTAGTATTGTGATTTTAACTAAGTAACCCTAGGCTAAAAGATGCTCTGAGTACATTTTCTCTACTGGAAAGTTATGAAAACTGTACCTAGAAGAGACTGTATCTTACAAATTAACCTTTGATCCATGTCAGTTTGATTTATATTCATGAACTGAACACACACTGGGCCAGAAAGATTGCACCACAGAGGCCATCTTATAACCTCATGCATAATGAGTGTCTCAGGTCAAAATGCCAAGTTTACTAATTGATCTATTCATTCACCAGGACACAGATCATGATCTCAGCAAGGTTTGTTATAGTTATTGACAAGGCAATCCTATAATGCATGGAGAAGTGAAAATAACCAATATTAATTAGAAAAATTTAAACAGAAATTCATTCTAATTAGTTATTAACAGAATATTCTAGAAATAGCACACAAAAGTATGATTAAATTAATTTCAAAACAACTGTCACCAATTAAGGAAAAAATCTGTTTTTCTTTTGTTTTTAAGTATTTTAAGAAGCACTCTTAGATAACAATGGGGAATTGATATGCAAAATTTTTTTCAACAAATTGTAGTATAAAACCAGATTTTAAAAGAAATTAGAAGAAAAGTTGCATGGTTTGGTCTGATTCCAGGTGTCTCTGGGGGATTTGGTAGAACATGAAGGATCCAGAAGATTGAGTTAGGAGAAGAATAGAGAAGGAGAGAAAGAAAAGGGATACCTTACTAGAGGGAGCTATTATAGGTTTAAAGAGAAATCTGGCTCTAGGGAAATGTCCAGGGATCAACAAGGATGACCCCAACTAAGAATCTAAGCAATAGTGGAGAGGCAACCTTAAATGTCCTTCCCCTATAATGAGATGGATGACTACCTTATATGTCATCATAGAGCCTTCATCCAGCAGCTGATGGAAGCAGAAGCAAACTCCCACAGCTAAATACTGAGTCAACCTCCTAGAATCCAGTTGTAGAGAGGTAGGAGTGATGAGTCAAAGAGTCAAGACCAGGCAGGGGAAAACCACAAAAACAGAAAACCCAATCAAGGGGTAGCTCTTGGACCCCAGACTGATATCTGGGAAACCAGCATAGGGCCAAACCAGGAACCCTGAGCATGGGTGTCAATAAGGAGGCCTGGGCATTCTATAAGGTCTCTAGCAATGGAACCAGTAATTATCCCTTGAGTAATAGTATATTTTGGGAGCCCATTCTGCATAAAGGGATACTCTTTCAGTCTAGACACACAAGGGAGAGCCTAGGACCTGCCCCAAATTATGTGGCAGACTTTGAAGATACCCCATGGAAGATTTCATTTTCCTTGAGTAGCAGAAAGGGAATGGATTGGGGGATTGGTGTGGGAATAGGAGGATGGGAGGGAGAGGGAAGGGAACTGGGATTGCTATATAAAATATGATTGTTTATATTAGAAACAAAAAAGATTGTGTCTTAGAATGGTGATATCTTTATGGTTTAGAGGACATAGAGTATAAGAATTTCCCCAAAACATTAGGGTGTTTTTAAATTTTGAGATCAGGCACAAATGAGATATATATTGAGAAAGCAAATGAATTTCAGATCAGAATCACAAGACACAGTTAGTACGTGGTATTTTTTTTTTACACACTATGGAATATTATTACGGGGATCTTGGCCATGTTAGCCTAAATATTTTCAACTGATATGTGCACATGGACATCAAATTTTGGACACTTATTTTCCTGTATCGTGATTGCTGGGTTTATAGACATATGCCACCACTCTTGGCTAGTGTTTTTAAAAATCATCATACCATGAAATTGATTTTCTTTTTTGGTTATGAAATTTTTGCCTGGTTAGTTTCCTGGAAATTCCCTAAGTATATTGACATGATATCTTTCTGAGCCAGTGTATATAAAATGGAAGGAACTTTGTTTCTCTTTCCCTGGCAGTTTAAATATATGCCATGTAACAGACTTCATTCAGTTCAATTTTGAATTACAAGTGAATAGTTAGATGACATCATAATGCATAGTAGGAAGTAGCAATGCTTGTAAGACATAAGAAAATTGACAAGAATTTCTCTGATCAAGTAGACATAAAGCTTAAAAGCTAAAATGTGACTAAGAATATTATGCATACTAAATGCATTTTCTTCATTGGTGAAAATATTGGACTCCCCCAGATCATTAAATTAAGAAAAAGACTTTGCCTTTGAAGGTTAAAAATAATTTAATTAAATATAAATAAAATTAATTATGAGAAATAATTTTGAGATCCCTTTTACTTTGAAGATGACTTAGAATCTAGAGAGATGACTCCGTGGTTACAGTCACTGGCTACTCTTCCAGAGGAACTGGATTCAATTTCTGGCACTTATATGGCCTCTCACAAGTGTAGCTCCAGTTCTAGGGATTCTGGCACCCTTACACAGACATTCATGCAGAGAAAACAACAATGTATATAAAACTAAATCAATCTTAATAAAGTAAATAAAATGAGTTTTAAAGCTACTTAGAAGAAAAGAATGCATGGATTGTGAGGAATATTATACCAGGAAAGATAAGACTCAAAGTGTAAAGAAGAATGCATGCTAAAATAAAAGAATGAAAAATCAGTCAAAATATATTGAATCATACATTAAGAAAAAGAAAGCAAGATAATATTCCAGTACTGTGGAGGCAGAAGCAATTGAAACTATGTGAGTTCAAGGCCAACCTGGTATACACAGCAAGTTTCAGGACAGGCTCCAAAGCTACAGAGAGAAATTCTGTTTCAATCAAATAATAAGATCCCACTGAAACAAAGAGGAACTACTGTGTGTTCTTGTTCACAATTCAGCAAAACAAAGAAAACATTAGTATTGGAATGACTTGGAGTAATGAAAATTTTTGCTGTTGAAGATAAAAATTAATAGAAGACAAAGGTAAAATTTGAAGTAAAATGCAAAAGTATTCTGAGTTTCAATTATAGCAAGGGACTCAATTTGAAATTATTAATCAGTTACAGTCTTGTTAAAATATCACTGTCAAAGGAAAATGTATGCAATGGATTTTTGCTATTAGAGAGAGAAAGGACCCTTCCCAGGAAATTTTTTATCAATTCTAACACAAGCAACAGTAATACAGTGATGTGAAAATAGAAAGTTTAGGATGGCAATTTTATAAAATGAAGACATGATCATTTCAAGGTATGTTTGAGGTAAAAGTTTTATTGCATATATGAGGGAGAGTACAGGCAGAGGCACCTGGCATGTCCTACAGCAGGAAAAGAAAGAAGTAAACTAAAGGTGACCAGTAGACTGAACCAAGAAATGAGAGGAGAGGCATAGGGAGAGAAACAGAAAAAGAGAAGAAAGAGGAAACAGACTCAGGAGAGAAACAGGGGCCAAGAGAACAAAAAGTTATATAAGAATGAGAAGCTGTGGGGAAGAGAAGCACATTAGCTCAAGAAGATTAGGGTATGGGTATGGTAAGAGCTGAGATGAGCCAGGATGTACTCTGTAACAGGTACTTGCTATGCTGAGAGAGCCTGGAGGCAAGCATATGTTTGCTGTGGACCTGACAGTACTCACCCTGAAAACCTCAGGGAAGTAAATTTAAGTATTTCCTGATTAATTTAAGAATTTTAAGATGACTGGTACAAACACAATACTATAAAGTAACTCAGTTTCACTTTAAACAGAAATAGATACTATTCAAAACCCTACATAACATGTCTGTACAGTCAATAAAATATCAACATTTTTAATTGTTATATGAATAACCATTTATAATTTTGCTGTAAAGATGATAAAGAATTTATTATGACATAGATGTACTATTTTAAGTTTTTAGAAATTATAGGTAGGAAATAATTATTAGTAGTGAATGAAAAAAATTAAAAGTGATCTTATCTATGGTGGAGAATTGGGTTTATTGTAGATTTGAGGAGAGCATAGCCAAATACATCTGGAAGGGTCCAGAGTGAATATGGCTACACTAAGCCAAACCCTGTGAGGAGAGATAGGGAAGGAAAGTAAGAGTAATAGCTTACAAAAACTTTACCAAGAGAAAAATTATCATGTATAAAAGCAACAAGCTTATAAAATATTTATAAATATTTAAAAAGTATTAAAATCTAGATACACATTCTAAAATATGTTGTTTCTCACTCTTGACTGTAGACTTTAGATTAAAATTAGAATTTAAACTTCCACAAACTAATTGTCTTGTTATTTCACACTTACACAACACATTGCCTAGATTTAGGCACTATTGATTGCTTTTATTTTTATAGTTACAGTAATCGAATTTTCAACAGAGAGAATGCATGTGTTGGTATGTGTGATCTATTACAAGTGAATACATAGATGTGTATACAGAATAGGATTTTTATGGAATAAATCCTGTCATCATAAGAGTATTTTCAACTGGAAACACAAATAAGATGATAGGAGACTGATGGTAGTTGGGATGACATTACAAAAGACCTAATGCATGAAGAAAAGCTCTAAGAATACATAGTATGCAATCAGTGAGTATTGAAAAGGATCATGAATAATAACAGCAAGTGCACTGAGAATGTAACAGATGGCCAACGAGCTAACTTTCCAGTATGTGCAAGAAATGGAAAGTCAGTGGACTCAATCACAGCTTTCTGTGATTTGTATTTTTTATGAAAAGATGAGGCTATCTCTACAGACAATAGATATTCATTTGAAAATTTCCTTCAAATGTTATGAGAGTTTGATCTTTTCAAGTTTGACCCAATGAAGCCTTCTACTTCCCTTTGCAATATAACTCCATTACTGTTTCCTACTCTCATGTATAGAACAAAGTATTCTTATAAGTGATGAATCTTCAGAATTTTTATCAATATTGCAAGGGGGAGATTATACAATGTGTTGTTCTAACATACAAGAAAGATGTATAATGGTGGGAAAGAAAGAAGAAGGAAGAATAAATGGAGTGAGGCAGGCGAGAAAGCTAATTGTATGATTAAACTTTGGCTGAAACATGTAAAAACTCGTCATTATTATGATTTGATATAATGATTACTTTTGCTGGAATCAGCAACTTGCTGCCAATATATTCAATGATTTTACAATCTGCATCGCAGTGCAACCATTAAAATCCTAAATGCCAGGAATACTATTAAATGTATTGACTTACATTTTTACTTAAAATTTTATAAATACTCTCTCTTCCTCTTCTCCCCCTCTCTTCTTCCCAGCTCCCACTCCCCCCACCACCCCTCGCTGTGTTCCCCATCCATTCAGAGGATCTTGTCTCAATCCTCTTCTCTTGGTTACTATGCATATATGCATATCTTTTAGGTTCTTTCCTGTTTCCCAGACTCTCTATCAGTGGAACTGCAGACTGGCACTATCTTGATCCATGTCTAAAATCCATATATGAGTGAGTACATACCATGTTTGTCTTTTTGTGACTGGGTTACCTCACTCAGGATGGTTTCTTCCAGTGCTATCCATTTACCTGGGAATATCAAGATTCCATTGTTTTTTTTTCTGCTGAGTAATACTCCATTGTGTAAATGTACCACATTTTCTCTATCTACTCTTCAGTTGAGGGGCATCTAGGTTGCTTCCAGGTTCTGGCTATTACAAATAATGCTGCTATGAACATATAGGTCTTGGGGGAACAGGAAGTTGAGTGGGTGGGGGTAGAATAGGGGGAAGAGGGAATCATAGGTTAGAAGACAGATCAGGCACCAGAGTGACCTCTAGTGATCTAAAGGGATAACACCAATTGGCAAGCTAAGCAATAGTGGAGAGACCACCTCGAATGCCCATTCCTGATAATGAACTTGATGTCTAGAACCACCCGGGAGCCTTCATCCAGTGATTGATGGAAGCAGAGGCAAATACCCACAGTTAAACTCTGAACTTAACCCAAGGAACCCAGTGACAGAGAGAGAGGAGTGATAAGCAAATTGGTAAAGAATGGGCTGGCAAAACCAGCAGAGACAGCTGATCTGAACAGGGGAGAGCTCTTGGACCTCAGACCGACAGCGGGGAGGCCAGCATGGGACTGATCTGGACCCCCCCAAATGTGAGTTTCAGTGAGAAGGCCTGGGCAACCTGTGAGGCCCTGAGCAGTGGATCAGTGTCTATCCCTGGAATTCAAACAGTCATTGTGTGCCCATAGCACACAGATGGATGCTCTCTAAGCCTGGACTCTTAGGGGAGTGCCTAGACCCTATCCTGAGTGAAATGACAGACTCTAGATATCCCCTATGTGGAAGGAATTGGTAATAGGGTGGGAGGCTGTGGGGGAAGGGGAGTGCGGGAGGAGGGGAGGAAGAGGGACCTCGGATTGACATGTAAAACAAGCTATTTAAAATTAAAGTAAAAAATGAAAAATAATTTTAAAAAAATTATAAATAACCTCTGAAATTGACAATAAGCTTCTGATTATCATAAGTGCTGTTCAATCTGAAGACTTTTGAATTTTTTCATTAGCTTGTTGAGTGGAGTTATAGTGACATGCTCTATTCATTTGTTTTCCACCTAAGTAGACCAGTTATTAGACCATGAAGCACTACAGAAAAGATGGCACAAAAAGCTTCCCAGGCTCTTTATTTGTTGTATAGATATTCTTGAAAAGATATTCCAGAACAAAGTAAACAGTGTTTCTGCTCTACATAAATGCAAAATCATGTGACTCCTAGAATCACTGTCTCCTCAGGAATAAACCTTGTATTTTGAAAAACGTACAGATGATGCCTGAATTTGATTCATATTCTTGTTTGGTTATGTTAGTTAAATCCTACTTAGCAGATTCAAAATCTTCATTTATATTACTATGTCCCAAATAGAACCTCATATGGTAAGTCACTCTTGATTTTTAAATCCCCCCATTAGGAAGACGCAGAGCATTTACACACTGCTTTTGCCTGACACGGAAAACACTCACAGTCACATTTAACTTCAAGGACAATGGAAAACAAGATTTCAACATGTATAGAGAACAACGATCAATAGTTATGAATGACAAATCTGTATTTTCACAAAAGGAAAAGTTGGAAGTCTTATATTAATAGCAAGATCTGGTATTGACCATCAGTTACCTCAAATGGGACTTCGTCATAATGGTCAATAGAAGAGGAAAAATAAAAAGTAATTTACTGTTAGTTATAGAGAACATCTTCTTTGAGAATAAGCCAAATGCTTTTTTCTCACTGGTTACTTTCTGTGCATATGATGCCAAAGAACTAAAATTAACTAAAATAATAATGTTCAAATGATATTCAATAATCAGCTCTTCAGGAAAAATATGTCACCATGGGTATCACTCTACTATCATTCAGATTTGATAACAGAATCACTCCTTACACACATTTATCTGTTCCTTCTACTGCCATCACTTTCCTCTATCTAATTCAAAGAAATATTGGAAAAAAGCACTCAAATATGCATTACCAGTTTTAATTTCAGTTTTTGACAAAATTGATTTTCAAGAACTTTAGATAAGCAGAGGTTTTTTTTCTAAATCCTTATTACAATGTAATGAAATTAATATTAAACTGTGTTGTCTTACAATATAAACAAAGTTAAATCTCACAACTGTGAAGAGTTGAAAACTACAGAGATCATTATTAACCTAATGAGGAACTATTCCTAAGGTCCAGGGTTTTATGAAATTGGAATAGTTCCTCATTATGTTAATAATGATGTTTGAAGCATCTCTAATATAATGAAATGCCTTTGAGGCAGTATTTATACAAATAAAGAAATGAATTTTGATTGCTAAGTTATTGATTTTACATATTTAAACTATATTATTTTCAAAATTGGTTTTGATAGATCACCACATATTGACAAAATATGACACAGGTTCAAGTTATGGTGCGTTTAATATGGTCAGTAACAATAGTATTTATTGCTATTTCTTTGCTTTTGGTTTCGCTCATTCTCTCAATTTTCATGTTCTGTATCTAATCCAGTTTGATTTGCATGTCAGGCAATAATTATGGTGCTGAGCGAAATCCCTCACTTTAAGAGACACAATATTGATGAAAGTTTCTGCATTTATTGAAAAACAATTGACAATTAACAGTAATATATAAAATTTGTAACTTGAGTTGGGATATATGTATACATCTATAAACAATTTCAAAAATTATCCTGTAATACATTTTAAAGTAACATAGTTACTTCAGTTTTACTATTCCATGTCCTTGTTATACATCTTTCCTATCTCAGGCCAGTTTTAACTCACTCCTGTACTCAGTCTTCATTCTCTTCAATCTCACAAGCTATTTCCTTGTATTCCTTACCATATTTTTAGGTTTTCATATTATTATAGTAGCAATGTTCCACAAACCTTACTTAAAATGCCAGAATATATTAGTATGCAAGTGTGATGATCATAATTGCAGTGAATCTTTTCAGGAGAAGAGCAGTTACCAACAGGACTACATTCCCTTCAGCATCCTAGCGAGATTTAAATCCTTCCATTTCCTGTTTACTTGAGCTGGCCAAAATTCTTCAGCTCAAGGTTTGCAAGCAACTGGATCACTCCACATTCCATTGCCTGTTTCCATACCATCAATTTGACAACAGTTCTATAAATGCTTTTGTCATATTCCTTGTGTGGTAATGTCACTTTTGGTAGGTCATTAACTTGACTTGTATATCTAACAAGTGTCTTACTTTATTTTTTCAAAAATATATTAACTATCTATATATGTGATGTTCTGTAATACTTTAAAATTTTTTATTATGTAATACATGTTAAACAAATATCTAGGCATCATATCTCAGCGAAATTTTGATAAAATAAACCTTTCCAGCCTCTTCTCTCAGTGAGAATATGCCTCATATATAGTAAAAGCAAGTTGTATTAGGCATTGAATGGCCAAATGTGGGCAGAGAAAGGAAGTCCACAAAGCATGAAAAAAAGAATATCAAATATTTATTTGGGAACACTCACACATGAAAGGTAGAGAGCAGCTGTGATCTTCTGCCCTGGGGGAACAGGATACTGGGATGGGATCTCAGACCACCACCCAAGAGAATGTGAGAGCAAGAGGTGCAAACTACCCTGTCTTTCAGGTCTTAAGTTGACACACAGGCAGGCAAGCCCTAAGGTTTAACAAAAATGATAAAAACACAGAGAGAGTTATTGGAGTTCAAGCTGAAGATCAGATTCCATCTCCACGATGAACTGCTCTCCCCCGAGCCTCAGATTCCGAGACTGCTGTCTGAGGCTGCACTGAGCTCCTTATATAATCTCTGTTGCTGGTATTTAAAGTGTGAGCTCTTTTAGACTGATTAACTCTCCTTGTAGTCCAGGGTGGTCTTGGACTCACTGAGATCCTTCTGTTTCTGTCTCCTGAGTCTTTGGTTTAAAGGTGTGTGCCACCACTGCCCAGGTTCTAAGGGTAACTAGTATGGCTAGCTTTGCATTCTGAAATCCAGGGCTTTATTACACCATAAACATTATATCAACACACTAAGGCATGGCTTACTGCCCCAAAAGTCATTGGTTAAATAGATTGAAATCTCACAACAGTCTTAGATTGTGTTCCCTTTTTGCCAGTGTTGATAGGCTACTTCCAGTTCATAAGGATAAGTCATAACGTCTGAATAATTCTATCTTCAAGGGTTTACCAATTAATGCTTTAAAGTCTCTCGGGTGGTGTGAAGTCATAGTGTTGTCTCCCAAGTACATTCAGCAATTGATCTTGGTTATGTTAAATGACGCTATTTTTCAATTATAGACATGTATCAAAGAACCTGACGTCTGAGTTTATTATACGGTGCTAAATGAAAAAATAGCTGTTCCATTTTATTCTTGTTCCTCCTTTTCTCAGATAGACGATGGTTTACTCAGGCAAAAAGTCAGCGGATGATTTGCCTCAAGAAGAAATATAAGCGATGAAACTTTTGCTGTGCTTGAAGCTACTCTTGTTATAATAATGAGGAATTTTGTTTTCCTAGACTCAACTTGACTGTCCAACTCTTTCATTATAATGAACTTCCACAGTGGATACTCCCCAGGAGTTCA
Source organism: Mesocricetus auratus (assembly GCF_017639785.1). Taxonomy (NCBI): domain Eukaryota; kingdom Metazoa; phylum Chordata; class Mammalia; order Rodentia; family Cricetidae; genus Mesocricetus; species Mesocricetus auratus. The sequence continues at coordinate 39,404,206 of NW_024429190.1, forward strand.
TCACAAGGGGGTTCAGAGTAAGCTCCCAGGCATCCCGCGTCATGACTATATCCTGCACAATGCACTGACTACTGACTAAAGCTATGCCAATTTTGTTTCTGTCATTCATCTCCTAGGCTTCACTAAATAGGTTTTGTTCCTTGTATTATAAAATGTAAAAATGAACCATAGTGCTACTAATGCTTAGAAAACCGGCAAAATATAATTATTGATGTTATTACCTGAGCCACAGTAGATAGAGAAATGTGCAATTCTGTCTGTATAATAAGAAAGAACAGCATGTGCATATTGTATTCAAGTCCCTTTAAAGAAGAAACCTGAGAATAAAAATAAGAGTCTTCTTACTGAAAACTATTATTGGGTGTAAGCAGAGGTTTCTGTCCTGCCCGTATCCTGCATCTATTTAATACCAAATAGTCACAAAGAGGCTTAAATTAATTATAACCCATTTGACTTATTTCTCAGAATTCCTATTGGCTAGCTCTCCGCTTAGTTATTAACACACTTATATTTTGTGTATCTCCACGTAATCTTGGCTTAACAGGCATGTCCGGGCCTCCTGCTTCCTTGGCATCTACACGCTGTCACTTTGACACTACCTACCACCTTTCTCTATCCCTGTTTGGATTTTACACCTGGCTAAATTCTGCCTGTCCATTGGACAAAAGAGCTTTATTCTTTAACCAATAAGAGAAACATATATTCACAGACTACAGAAGGAAATCCCCTATCAATTGTGGATTTAGGATTGCTTTTAATTTCAGTGTATAATGCATGGCTACTATTTTTTATTATTATGCTCAATACTCACTGCCTGAAAATATGAACAATGAAGAAATAGTATGCAATTTCATCTAAATATGATGAAAAAACACTAAAAAATAAAATGAGTGGTGACAAATCTTAAAATCTTATCTGAATTTGATATATTAGAGAAGCCTTATGAAGATAATGAGAAAATTATTACTTTCATATCAATACATCCATATGTTAGAATGCTTATTGTTTCTGAATACAGAAATATAGGAATACTTTAAGTCACCAGTACTTGACAATTGGAAGCATTTGAGAACACTGTTTATTTGCTAGCAATATAATAGATTATTTCTTTTCTATTTATTGTTTTGTGTAAAACAGTTATTGCAGAATACAGAAAGCAAGTATGCAAAGCCTTTTCTTAGTGAACATGCTCATTTCTTACTTAATTATCTTACATTGCTGACAAATTGATTCATCGATAAACTTCATTTTTACTTGTATTTACTTGGGCATCTAAAATGTGGTTTCTACAAGACACTTCCATTTGTCTTAGTTTCCTTAAGAGCTTGTACAGTCACATCCTCTGTAACAATAATTAACTCTTATTTAATATGAACACATGCAGATAATGAATGGAATGATTGCCACTCACTAGAACTCAAATATCTTCAATTAAATAAACATTTATTAAAATATTAAGAACTCTCTGAAGTTGTTTTATATAAGTGTTTAAAAGCCAAGTCTCTAAAACCATGGTTTTTAAGTGCCTTAATGACACCAACCAGCTGTTCTTGTCAAAGTCGCTTTGATGTCACAAGCAGTGTTGCTCAGGTAGCTAATCAATTGATTGTATCTAGAGTTACCAAAGGTTAAATTCATTTACTGATTTTCCTGATTTTTATGTCAAGGTAGATATCTGAGAGCAAGAAAATAACCTGTTATGTGTTATACGTAATAAACAAGGGAAAAACTCTAGTCTACTCTCTCTCTCTCTCTCTATATATATATATATCAGTTCTTACTGGCTCAGTTTCCACAAAGTAAGTTAAGTAATCACATTCTATTCCCGTTATTTGTATTAACAATTTATTATGCCATACAAGATTTTCGAAGACTAATTGACTTAACCACAAAGGTCTGGCCTTTCTAATTCTATAGGTTCACCAAGGTTATAGTGTGGGTAAAGTCTTTTCCAGTGAAACCTTCTGCCCTGTCTCCTCACTGTAGCTGCCTGGGACCTTCTTTCTACACATTTTTTAGTCTTTCTTCCATTTCAAAAGGGACTTAGTCCTATCAGAAAAAAGTTCAACTTTATGTCCTCATTTGTGTATTTATGTCCTCATATTTTTCCACTTATATTCACATTAGGGCTAAGGGTTCTTAAATATGATTTGTGTTCACTGTTCACACTTATTTGACTTAGTGGCTAAATGATGATAGGGACTCATTTAAATACACAGTAAAAACCAAAATTAGGCAGCTATTATAGTTCATTGTTTTCACATATAAGGAAACATGGTGTGGTTGATCTGGAAGTAATATATGCTAGATAAGTTGGAGAGTTGCAGCACTAAGCATGTCTCACAATATATTCAAACTCAAACACTAAAGCTTCTCACCTAGAAGGTGAATCAAACTTCAGTCTGTCCTGAGATATAATATTCTAGTCTGCTCTCTAGTTTTCATGATTTTACATGAAATGTCAAGAAGGAAAGAATAATATCACAAAACCAAAATAAGTAAAAATGAGTGGAAGAAAAATAAAATCATAGAAAAAGGTTTTGCGCACTCTTACACACCACACACCCAACCACATAGCAGTTTTTGGAAGAAAATAATCAGGAATATCTATTCTCTAGAGATTTTCCATGCACTGTAAATCAAATCTAGTTTTGCTTTATTGTAGCTTCTAGGGTTTCATGTCTATTATATTGTGGATCTTTTAGAGGAACCAACCCTACATAGACATTCCTTTTTGAACTCCTAGAAAAGTTTCATTGTTCATTAGGAAGAATAATTAAGAAAAAAGTGCTTTATTTGAAAATGTGCTTATGCAAATGTTGCCTACACATGTAGGTTTATTAATAAGCAATATGTGTTTCATTTTCAGTTGCATTAATATTTTACACCTAAAATTGCAGTCATAGCAAGTTTACTAACAACACTTTCTAGTTAGAATTTAAATGAATGAAAGAACAAAGAAAATCATTTAGCATATTGTCTTTAGAGTCATTAAAATAAATTATATTTATAGAATAGACATAAAATATGGAAGATAAGTTCTCTAACTGGAACACCAACTCAAATTAATGTGCATGTTACTTCAAAACTGACTAAATAATGAGTTTTGTTTATTCATAAAGGAAAGCAAGTTTTATACCATGTTCATAATGTTAAATCACAGTTTTAAACATATTCTTTAAATGATAGTAGTAATATTTCATCAGTATTAACAAGTATCTGCTTGAGTATTAAAAATTCAGTCAGCTTCAAATACTCAAAATTATGACTGTTAGATGTTAATATTGGTTTAGAAATGCAATACCTTATCTAAAGTTCACATTGTATAAAAGAAGCCCTTCTTAACTTGATTGTAACCATGAAAAAATGATTGAACAACTACCCATATATGAGACAGTACAATAAAATGGGCACTTTCGACTATTTAATTTTGAAAGATTTCACTTAACACATACCATTTATGACTAATATAGATAAAGCATCTTCATGGATTCCCTATTTTAGGATCTTTTAACATAGTTTTCCTTTCTGTATCTCTCTAGGTGTGGTAGGAAGTAGGAACAAGTCATTACTGAAACAATTAGGCAATATTTTTCAAACTTATAACCAGTTATATGATAATGTTTCTTCTTAGAACAAGATATTGGATATTTAGCTTCCACTAAAATACTAATAACAATGGAAATGTAAATTTCATTTCTTTTGTAGATCCTCAATCAATGTAGGATGCAGAACTAAATTAAATTGAGAGCTTTTTCACTGGGCTTATAAATACTATAACAGAAGTTACTGTCTTATTAATGTGTGCTGAACAATGCTTTATGTGGTATGCATGGATTATCATCATGCCATGGCATGGATGTGAACTACTTTTATTTAAGAATCTTGAATTGCATTAAGAGTTGACTTCTGGGAGTCCATCTTCAGGTGAGATTGGGTCTCCGGCAGGGATCCCGCACCCAACACCCATCCCCTTGATCTTCTGGGGCCACTCCTGGCATCCAGAAGACCCACCCACACAGGAAAGACATCAGCCCTTCCAAGCCGCAAACCCCAGCAAGTCCAGCTTCAGGAAAGACATCAGCCCTTCCAAGCCCCAAACCCCAGCGAGTCCAGCTTAAGGAAAGACATCAGCCTTTCCAGGCCCCAAACTCTAGCGAGCCCAGCTTCAGGAAAGACATCTGCCCTTCCAGGCCCCAAACTCCATGTCAGCATCCCCAGCTTCAGCTTCAGGAAGGAAGGAGACCAGTGGAGATGGAAAGGTCCCACCAGCACCCACTGGAAGAAGAGATGGGAAGAAGACAGAATAAGAACTCTCTCAGCAATAGAAAGACCAACATGACCACACCAGAATCTAGGGATCCAACACCAGCAACACCCGAAAAGCACTACATAGACGAAGAAGAGGAGACAGACCTTAAAAATTATTTCATGAAGATGATGGAGACCCTCAAAGAAGAAACGCGGAAATCCCTTAAAGAAATAGAAGAAAAACAAAGAAAAAATCCATGAAATGGGGGAAAATTCCAAGAAATAAACAAATCTCTCAAAGAATCTAAAGAGCACCAAGAAAAAACAACCAAAAAAATGAAGGAAACAACTCAAACAGTCGAAGGATTGAGAGCTGAAATAGAAACGATAAAGAAAACACAGAATGAAGGGATGCTGAAAATAGAAAAGCTGGGTAAATGATCAGGAACTACAGATGCAAGTATCACCAATAGAATACAAGAGATAGAAGAGAGAATCTCAGGTGTTGAAGACTCAATAGAGGATATAGAGTCGTCAACCAAAGAAAATCTCAAAACCAACAAATCCTTAACACAAAATATCCAGGAAATATGGGACACCGTGAAGAAGCCAAACCTGAGAATAATAGGTATAGAAGAAGGCTAAGAAATACAACTCAAAGGTACAGAAAACATATTCAACAAAATCATAGAAAACTTCCCTGTGACAGACCTGTATATCAAGAACTTTGTGTCTTTAAAGAAAGAAATCAAAGAGGATACCAGAAGATGGAAAGATCTCCCATGCTCTTGGATTGGTAGGATCAAAATAATAAAAATGGCAATCTTGCCAAAAGCAGTCTACAGATTCAATGCAATCCCTATCAAATTTCCATCACAATTCTTCAAGGACCTGGAAAGAACATTAATCAACTTTATATGGTAAAACAAAAGGCCCAGGATAGCCAAAACAACCCTATACAATAAAGGAACTTCAGGAGGCATCACCATAACTGACTTCAAGCTCTATTATAGAGCAATAGTCCTGAAAACAGCTTGGTATTGGCACAAAAATAGGCAGGTAGACCAATGGAACAGAATTGAAAACCCTAATTTTAACCCACACACCTATGAACACTTGATTTTAGACAAAGAAGCTAAAACTGTACAATGGAAAAAAGAAAGCATCTTCAACAAATGGTGCTGGCATAACTGGGTACTGGTATGCAGAAGACTGCAGATAGATCCATGTTTATTGCCTTGCACAAAACTTAAGTCCAAATGGATCAAAGATCTCAACATAAATCCAGCCACACTGAAACTTTTAGAAGAGAAAGTGGGAGATACTCTTCAATGAGTTGGTACAGGAGACCACTTCCTAAACATAACACCAGTGGCACAGATACTGATTTCGACAATGAACAAATGGGACCTCCTGAAACTAAAAAGTTTCTGTAAGGCAAAGGACACAGTCAACAAGACAGAAAGGCAGCCCACAGAATGGGAAAAGATATTCACTAACCCCACATCTGACAGAGGGCTAATCTCCAAATTTTCAAATAACACAAGAAGCAAGTCTCCAAAACACCAAAGGATCCAATTAAAAGGTGGGGTACAGAACTAAATAGAGAATTCTCAATAAAGGAGGCTAAAATGGCCAAGAGACACTTAAGAAAGTGCTCAACATCCTTAGCCATCAGAGAAATGCAAATCAAAACAACTCTGAGATACCATCTTACTCCTGTCAGAATGGCTAAAATCAAAAATACCGAAGACAATTTATGCTGGAGAGGATGTGGAGAGAGGGGAACACTACTCCACTGCTGGTGGGAGTGCCACCTTGTACAACCACTTTGGAAATCAGTATGGATATTCCTCAGGAAAATGGGAATTAATCTACCACAAGAGCCAGCAATTCCACTCTTAGGCATATATCCAAATGATGCAAATTCATACAACAAGGGCATCTGCTCCACTATGTTCATAGCAGCATTATTTGTAATAGCCAGAAACTGGACGCAACCTAGATGCCCCTCAACTGAAGAGTGGATAGAGAAAATGTGGTACATTTACACAATGGAGTATTACTCATCAGAAAAAAACAATGGAATTTTTAAATTCGCAGATAAATGGATAGCACTGGAAGAAACCATCCTGAGTGAGGTAACCCAGTTGCAAAAAGACAAACATGGTATGTACTCACTTATATATGGATTTTAGACATGGATCAGGATAGTGCCAGTCTGCAGTTCCACTGATAGAGAGTCTGGGAAACAGGAAAGAACCTAAAAGATATGCATATATGCATAGTACCCAAGAGAAGAGGATCAAGACAAGATCCTCTGAATGGATGGGGAACATGGCAAGGGGTAGTGGGGAGTGGGAGCTGGGAAGAAGACAGGGATAGAAGAGGAAGAGAGAGTAGGTCATGGGGGAACAGGAAGTTGAGTGGGTGTGGGTAGAATGGGGGAAGAGGAAATCATAGGTTAGAAGACAGATCAGGCACCAGAGTGACATCTAGTGATCTAAATGGATAACACCAATTGGCAAGCTAAGCAATAGTGGAGAGACCACCTCGAATGCCCATTCCTGATAATGACCTTGATGTCTAGAACCATCTGGGAGCCTTCATCCAGTGATTTATGGAAGCAGAGGCAAACACTGACAGTTAAACACTGAACTGAACCCAAGGAACCCAGTGACAGAGAGAGAGGAGTGATGAGCAAATTGGTAAAGAATGGGCTGGCAAAACCAGCAGAGACAGCTGATCTGAACAGGGGAGAGCTCTTGAACCCCAGACCAAAAGTGGGGAGGCCAGCATGGGACTGATCTGGACCCCCCAAATGTGAGTGTCAGTGAGAAGGCCTGGGCAACCTATGGGGCCCTGAGCAGGGGATCAGTGTCTATCCCTGTAATTCAAACAGTCATCATGTGCCCAAAGCACAAAGAGGGATGCTCTCTCAGCCTGGACTCTTAGGGGAGTGCCTGGACCCTACCCTGAGTGAAATGACAGATTCTAGATATCCCCTATGTGGAAGGAATTAGCAATAGGGTGGGAGGCTGTGGGGGAAGGGGAGTGCGGGAGGAGGGGAGGGAGAGGGAACTGGGATTGACATGTAAAACGAGCTATTTAAAATTAAAATAAAAAACGATATTTAAAAAAAAGTTTTGACTTCGGAAGCTAGAGGTCCTTATTACAATAATGTTAGCTGACTTGGTGGCATGAATTCACCTAAATGTGGCATTCCTTTAAATGAAACAGATTATCAATCATTAACTATAAACACGATTAGGTTTATATTTTCACTTAAAAGAGTTGATAAGTTTCAATACTTATGCTTTCATATGGAAGATCTCATTATTGCTGCATTAAGTCATTCCTATGCTGGAAGAATGGATTAGAATGATGATTTTGAGAGATAAAACAAAGAAAGTTGTATTCTGTATTAGGACTCCAGTATGTTCCTGGAAAAACAGACTCCTCACATGCATATCATTTGTTCTTTGTATGAAAGTGTATGTGGTAACCATTTTGACTAGGTTGAAATAAAATATTAGTATAGTTTATATTAATTAGCCTTTTCCAATAAGCAAAACACATTACAAAACCAAATATTATGTACAAAAATGCATTACTAAGGAATGGAGCTAAGAATAGCTAGGATCTTTTTGAGAAACATGTCAAGCATTCTTTGAATAAGTATCATCAAGTTTATTGTTAAGCATCTCATGTTGTATGAGGATTTGAAAGAGAAGGGCCCCATGGGCTCACAAATTTGAATGCTTGGTTACTAGCTAGTAGACTTGCGCAAAGGATTAGGATGTGTGGTCTTACTGGAGGTGTATTGTTGGTGTGGCCTTTAAAGTTTTAGAAGTTCACATCCATCACTATTTCTCTGTCTGATTGGTGCCTGCAGTTCAGCATATAAAGCTCTCAGGTACTTCTCCAGGTCTATGCATGTCTGCTAGCCACCATATTGCCTTCTAGGATGATATTGAACTAACTTTCTGAAAATGTAAGAGAGCCCTCAATTAAATGATTTCTTCTATCGTTGGCCTTGGTAATGGTGTCTCTGAACAATAATGGTACACAAGAAAGACATGATGTGGACAATGCTACTATAACCTTGGCTAACTGGTGTGACATTCCTGACTACTAGGTAAATGAAGGAAAAGGAAGACGGGTTATAAAGGGAGAAATGAAAGAGAAACCTCATGCTAATTGTCAGTGTCTGGATTGGCAACTGACTGAAGCAAAAACCTAGTACTTGGAATTTTAAAAAATATTTCATGTATTTATGAATTAAAATATTTTTCATTGTATTTGATTGGATTTAATTGAGCTCATATTTAATTACTTATAACAAAATAAGAAGAGTCATGATTACAAGGCAGGATGAGATTAATAGCTCTTGTAGAAAGAAAGAAATGAAAACTCCCTATGTAGAGTTAGGTTTGACGATGAACAATTAAGATTCCTGCTCATCAGATGCAGAAGGCAGAATGATTATATGGCTAAGAACTGTTTTCGGTAAAAAGTCAATTGATGACAAGCTTGTTCAACATAGAAAAACATTATCTCAAAACTAAAAACAAAACAATGCAGAGCTTATGAGAAAACAAATATTGCATATGAGATAGCCCAGATTAAGTCCTCATAACCAAACCTTATCAGAAAAGTAATACAAAGCAAAAAAGTCAATTTACAGAATGAGACAAAATAGAATTACATGGGTTTGAGGATCAAGAATCATATCCTATATAAGAAAATAGGAACATAAAACTAAAAGTGACAAAATAAATAATTCTTTATGTCCTCTGAAGTATCAGCAGCTTAAAGAACAGTTACATGGTGTTTACTAAAATGTAGTTAAAGTTGCAAGTATAGTTCAAATAATGCTTACTACAGTGATCATTGCATATAGTTACCAGCATGTAGTGAAACATAGGAATGATGAAAACTGAAGAAATTTTTATCCCTCATTGAAGAGTAACTAACTGAAGGGAAAATTTTCAGCCTTGGGAATAAGGGAAAAAATAAATTAAAATAAAGAAAGAATAGGAATGTGAGACAAAAAGGATCAAAGGAAAAGAAATCATCATTTATTGGCAGCATAATGTAATATGATCAAATGTGCATTTAGCTGAGAACAGTATAAGACTTTGTTAGCAAGATTTTACTATTGATTGAATTGAACATTTGCAAGTTTAGGAAAATTGGCCATATTACTGCTGGTAGTAAGGGTGAAGCTCTATTTCTACCTAAGTCTTTTAAGTCCATGCCTTTTATGCCACCAGCTGTTGAATTTTAAAGGAGTATTTGTTTAACAAAGCTAGTGAAAAATCAACTACCTAAAGATATTAGGCTGAGAGCTTGGGTATGCAGTCAAAAATATAAAGTAATGTGAGGTAAACTGTTTCTTAGGAATTTTGGAAATGTAGAATTATAAACTATTCTCACAAGCACAGGCATGATACCCATGGAACAAAGAAGCCAGGTTTCCTGGTTACCAAAATAGTTTCATAACCCATCCATACATGCCACCTCCAGAGTATAGTGTGAATGCTAGCCTCTTCAATTATGACTAAACTTTGGGAATTATAATTGGGGCCTATGATTGGGAACTACCACTGTGTCTTCCATCTCAGCAATGGGAACCAACTCACCCTAGACTCCTGCTCCACCCACGGGACTAGGTAAAGCAGGGCCTATTTTCCGGCAACCTGCCTGTCTTGGGGACTGTCACAGCAGCTACCATCCCAGCAGCAGGACCCAAGGCACCCCAGCAGCCTAGTCTCCTGCTCTACCCATGTTATGGAGACTATCAGGTCCTGTCTCCAGGCCACACTCCTGTGCCTCGGGGCTACCACTTGGGCTCCCATTTACCCCAGTGGGATCCAAAGCACTCCAGCATCCTAATACATTTCTCCACCCATGAGACAAGGAAGTGGAGAGCTACCAGAGCACTGGACTTGCCTACACCCATCAAAAGGGAACCCTGGTTGCACACAGTCCAGGAGAGCAAGAGGCACCTTCTGGAATGCACTGCAAGAATGTATGCAAAGGAAACAATAAAAAAAAACAGAAGGAGCAGCCAAAAAAACAATGTGACACTGACAGAGTCCAGAGACTCTACACCAGCAAGACTGGAACACCACAAAACAAATGAAGCAGAAGAGAATGACATTAAAAACAATTCATGAAATGATAGAGGCCCTCAAGGAGGATATGAGAAAATCTCTTAACAAGATGGAAGAAAAAACAATACGAAAAATGCAAGAAATAGAAGAGAAGACAAAGAAAAATTGCAAGAAACAGTTCAAACAGTGCAAGGACTGAAATCTGAAATAGAAACAACGACAACAACAAAAAAATAACACCGTATGAAGGAATGCAGGAAATAGAAAATCTGGGGAAATGATCAGGTACTACAGATGAAAGCATAACAAACAGAATAAAAGAGATGGAAGAGAGAATCTTAGGTGTTGAAGATACATAGGAAGAATTAGAATCATCGACCATGAAAATTTTAAGTCCAACAAATCCCCAAAACAAAGTATCCAGGAAATATGGGACATCGTGAAGACACGAAAGTTAAGAATAGTAGCTATAGAAGGGGAAGAAACCCACCAAAAAGGGACAGAAAGCATATTCAACAAAATAATAGAAGAAAATCTTCCAAACCTAAAGAAAGTCATGACAATGAAGGTGCAAGAAGCTTAGAGAGCACCAAATATTGTGGACAAAAAATATCCCCTTGACACATAATAATCTAGACCCCAAACATACAGAATAAAGAAAGACTTTTAAGAGCAGATAGGGGAGAAGGCCAAGTAACATGTAAAGGAAAACCTATCAGAGTCACAGCTGATTTCTCTGTGGAAACAGTGAAAGCCAGAAGGTCCTGGATAGATACTCTACCAATATTAAGAGACCACAGATACCAGCGAAGACTACAATCTTGAGCAAAGCTTTTACTCTATATAGATGGAGAAAACAATATACTTCATGACAAAACCAGATTTAAACAATTCATATCCACTAACCCAGCCCTAAAGAAAATTATGGAAGGAAAACTCCAACCCAAGGCAGTTAATGACAATGAGAAAAACATAGGCACTAGATAATCACACTTTGCCAACAGGCAAATGGAAAAGGGGTGGAAATCCACATACAATTCCAACAACAACAACAACTATTTCAAAAAAACAAGAATGAGCTTTCAATGGTCATTAATTTCCCTCAATTTTATTGGTCTTAACTGGCCCATTAAAAGAAACAGGCTAACGGAATGGATTCAAAGACAGAATCCATGCTTCTGCTGCATACAAGAAACACACCTCAGATTCAAAGACAGCTGGTACTTGAGAGTTAAGGGTTATGAAAAGATTTTCCAATAAAATGGACCCAAGAAAGAAGTGTGGATAGCAATCATAATACCTAACAAATTAGACTTTAAACTAAAATCACTCAAAAGAGATGAAGGAAGTCACTTCATAATCATCACAGGAGAAATCCACCAAGATGAAGTCTCAATTCTGAACATCTATGCCCCAAATACAAAGTCACCCATGTTTGTAAAAGAAACATAATGAAAATTCAAAGCACATATCAATCCTCACACACTTGTAGTGGGAGACTTCAACACCCCGCTGTCACTACTAGACAGGACCACATGACAGAAACTTAACAAGGATACAAAGGATCTAATAGAAGTTATGAGTTTAACAGACATCTATAGAACACTCTATCCAAACACAAAAGAATATACTTTCTTCTCAGTGCCACACTGAACCTTCTCAAAAATCAACCACATACTTGGCCACATATCAAACCTCAACAGGTACAAAAAATTGGAATAATTCCATGTATCTTATCACACCACCATGCTTTAAAGTTAGAATTCAACAACAACACAAATCGCAGAAACCCTGTAAACTCATGGAAATTGAATAATGCACAATTGCACCACTCCTGGGACAAAGAAGAAAGACTTCCTAGAAGTCAATGAGAAGGAAGACACAACATACCAAAACTTAGGAGACACTTTGAAATCAGTTCTAAGAGGAAAGTTCATAGCACTAAGTGCCCACATGAAGAAACTGCAGAATAGTCACACTAGAGAATGAACAGCACAACTGAAAGCTCCAGAACAAAAGGAGGCAAACTCACCCCAGAGGAGCAGACACCAAGAAGTAATTAAGTTGAAGGCTGAAATCAATAAAGCAGAAACTAGGAAAACAATACAAGAATGGATGAAACAGAGTTGGTTCATTGAGAAAATCAAAAAATTGATAAAACTTTATCCAAACTTACCAAGCAGCAGAGTATGGACATGCAAATTAATGAAATAAGAAAAGAAAGGGAGACATAACAATGGACAGTGAGGAAATCCAGAGAATCATCAGGTCATATTTTGAAAAGCTATGCAACACAAAATTTGAAAATTTAAAGAAATGGACAATTTTCTGGATAGATATCACTTACCAAAATTAAATCAAGAACAAATACGCAATTGAAAAGAACTATAACACCTAAGGAAATAGAATTAGTCATCAAAAGTCTCCCAACCAAAAAAAACCCAGGGCCAGATGGTTTCAGTGCATAATTTTACCAGAAATTCAAAAATAGATTATACCAAATCTCCTCAAAGTATTCTGTGAAATAGATGCATAAGGGTCTTTCCCAAACTCTTTTATGAGGAATCAATAACATTGATACCCAAGCCACATAAAGACACAAATAAGAAAGAGAACTTCAGAGCAATATCCCTCATGAACATTGATGCAAAAATAATCATTAAAATACTGGCAAATTGGATCCAGGAACACATCAGAAATCTCATCCATCATGATCAAGTAGACTTCATTCCAGGGATGCAAGGATGGTTCACCATACAAAAATCTATCAATGCAAACTACCATATAAACAAGCTGAGAAAGAAAAATCACATGATCATCTCAATAGATGCTGAAAAATCCTTTGACAAAATGAAACACCCATTCATGATAAAGGTCTTGGGGAGATCTGGGATAACAGGAATATACCTGAACATAATAAAAACTATATACAGCAAACCAACAGCCAATGTTAAAATGAATGGAGAGAAACTCAAAAGCCAATTCCTCTAAAATCAGGAACAAGGCAAGGCTGTTCCCTCTCCCCATACTTCTTCAATATTGTCCTCAAAGTTCTAGTTAGGGCAATAAGACAACAAAAGTAGATCAAGGGGATACAAATTGGAAAGGAAATGTAAAACTCTCACTATTTGCAGATGATATGATAGTTTACATAAGTGACCTGAAAAACTCTACAAGGGAACACTTACAGCTGATAAACACCTTCAGAAATGTGGCTGGATCCAATATCAACTCAAGAAAACAAGTAGCCCTACTATATACAGACAATAAAAGGGCTGAGAAAGAGATCACAAAAAACATCACACTTTACAATTGCCACAAACAACATAAAATGCCTTTGGGTAACACTAACCAAACAAATGAAAGACCTGTATCACAAGAACTTTGAGCCTTTAAAGAAAGAAATTAAAGAAGACACAAGAAAATGGAAAGATCTCCCATGCTCTTGGAGAGGTAGGATCAATGTAGTAACAATGGCAATCCTGCCAAACACACTCTACAGACTCAATGCAATCACCATCCAAAATCCCAGCACAATACTTCAAAGACATTTAAAGAAAAATTCTCAACTTTATATGGAAAAACAAAATACCCAGAATAGCCAAGACAATTTTTTTCAACAAAGCAATGTCTGGAGGCATCACCATCCATGACTTCAAGCTGTAGTGTAGAGTTATAGTCCTGAAAACATCTTGGTATTGGCACAAAAATGGGTAGAAAAATGGAATCTATCTAACATCCTGAGATTATTCCACAAACCTATGAACACCCGATTTTCAACAAAGAAGCTAAAATTATACAATGGAGAAAAGATAGTATCTTAAACAAATAGTGCTGGCATAAATGGATACTGGCATGTAGCAGACTGCAGATAGATATATGTTTAGCACCATTCAGAAAACTTAAGTCCAAATGGATCTAAAAACTCAACATATATCCAAAGACACTGATCCTGTTAGAAGACTAAAATCAAAACACCAATGACAGCTTATGCTGGAAAAGATGTAGAGAAAGGAAATCACTCGACCATTGCCTGTGGGAGTGCAAACTTGTACAGCTCCTTTGGAAATCAATATGGAGATTCCTCAGGAAGATGGAAATCAGTTTACCACAAGACCCATTGATTCCCCTCTTAGGCATATACCCAAAAGGTACCCATTCACACAAAAGAATGTCTATTCCACTATGTTCATAGCAGCAGTATATGTAATAGCTAGGTCCTGGAAGCAACCTAGATGACACAAAACTGAAGAGTGGATAGAGGAAATGTGGTACATTTTCACAATGGAGTACTATTCAGCAGAAAAAACAATGGGATCTTGAAATTTGCAGGCAAATGGATGGCACTAGAAGAAACCATCCTGAGTGGTGTAACCCAGTCACAAAAAGACAAACATGGTATATACTCACTCATATATGGATTTTAGTCATGTATCAGGGCCTACAATCCCATTGCCAGTGAATCTGGGAAACAGGGAGATTCCTAAGATTTATTCGTGATACCCCAGAGAATTGGAATAAGGCAATATCCTGAGCAGACTGGGAATATCGGGGGAGGGGAGAGGGTACCAGGAAAAAGAGAGGGGCATACGAGGAGGGGAAAAGAAGGCATGGGGGGGTCAGGAAGGGTGAGTCAATGTAAGAATATAGGAAACCAGGATGAGAGATACCATAACAGATGGTCATTATAGGTTTGAGGAGAGAGCTGACACTAGATTTCCAGAGATCTATAAGGATAACACCAACTGGCAAACTAAGCAATAGTGGAGAGACTAAATTAATAGCCCCCTCTCTGATGATAATGATGATGACTACCTCATATGCCTTCCTAGAACCTTCATCCAGTGACTGATGGAAACAGAGACAGATACCCACAGCTAAACACTGGGCTGAAATCCTGGAATCCAGTGACAGAGATGGAGAAGGGATGAGCAAAGTGGTCAAGACCATGCTGGTGCAACCAACAAAGACAGTTGACCAGATAAGGGGGGGGCTCTTCAACCCCAGACTGATGGCTGAGAGGCCAACAGGGGACTGATCCAGAGTCTATATATATATAGCATCAGTGAGCAGGTCTCAGAAATCTCTGGGGCCTTGGGTAGTAGATGAGTGTTTACCATGGCATAAGAATGAACTTGGGAGCCCATTCCACATGGAGCAATGGTCTCTCAGCCTTGAGGCATGGGGAAGGGCCTAGGCCCTGCCCTGGATGAAATAACTCACTCTGGAGACCCACCCAAATGTAGTCTCTCCCTCCATGGGGAATTATGTGGAGATTGGGTGGTGACTGGGGGAGAGCGGTGGAGGGACAAGGGAAGAGGGTTGGGAGCTGGGATTGACATGAGAAGCATGCATGCATGATTCTAAGACATAATTTCTTTTTTTAAATATTTTTTATTTTTAAATTTAAATTAGAACAAGGTTGCTTCACATGTCAATTCCAGGTCCCTAAACCTTTCCCATCCCTCCTCCCTTTCGTTCCCACCAACACGCCCCCAATATCTACTCATTTCCCCAGGGAGGCTGAGGCCCTTCATGTGGGTGTCCATAGTCTGTCATTTCATCCAGGGTAGATTTAGACCCTGAGAGTCCAGGGTGAAAGTGCATCTCTCATTTTTGGATTGGCATCTAAAGTCTGTTTGTATACCCAGGATAAATACTGATCTACTACCCAAGGCTCAATAGATTACCTAGGCCTCCTCACTGACACCCAGATTCAGGGGGTCTTGATCAGTCCCATGCTGGATTCCCAGGCTGATGCCTGGGATTCAAGAGTTAACCTTTGTCTGGTCAGCTGTTTCTGGGGGCTAAACCAGCCCAGTCTTAATCCCTTTGATCATCAGTCCTCCCTCTCTGATACTGTTGCTGTTTTGTTTTGCTTTAAGTATTTTAGACAATGTTTCACTCTGTAATTCTTGACGGTCTGAAAATTACCTCAAAGACCAACCTGGTTTAGAACTCACAGAATTCAGCCTTCTTCTGCATCATCAGAGTTGTAAGTTTAATTTTGTTGCTTCTATCTAATTTTATGGCAAATCTTACTAAAAAATGGAAAAGTATTTGAAGCTGTCATAAGTTCAACTGGACTTTAGAGAAGGTGAAAGACCTGAAAAATGTTCTTTACTTAAGCTAGGTTTTTTGTTTTCATTTTTTTTTCATTAAGCTAGTCATATATTCCATAATTCCCAAAGTGGAAACTGTATATCACCAGCATAAAAATTTCTCTTGGAAATAGAGTATCCTGGATAAAAAGTGACAGTGTTTCAGATTTCTTCTCAAAATAGATTCTAGTCAGAACTCTTTAAGAAGAATTATAATGTTGCTTCCTACACAAGTTGGTCTTGTGTACTTCACTGAAGGCATATGATGTATTAGGAGAGGGTAAATGGATTAGGATTTTCATGAAGGAACTTTGTTCCTTGTACTCTTCGAAGCACATTTCATTCACTGACTTCATTTAATATTTTAATAGAAAATGATTTCGTATTCTTAAAATGATATGTAAGTCATTATCCCTAATGATTTAACCAGCTGCTGTGCTTAACTCTATTCCTCTGTATGAAAACTTGATGATTAATGTGACTAATGTAATGGTACAAGTGCCACTTACCTACTTTTAAGTCAAGAAACTATATTCTCTATTCAAGCACGATTATAGTTTTCAAACATTAGTTTTCACAGCTCAGTGTTTTTCTGTAGCCCTTTTCTTTAGAGATCTCTGATTAACAGCACCATCCTCACAAGTCTTAAGCACGAATTTTATTAGCTGTATTTTTAACAGCACCCAGGAGTGTTGCGAATTATTTTTAAAGTTAAAAATGAGTGTGTTTACACACCTGCTCATTGGAGACCTAATTAGCTAGGTAATTTAGGTAGCAGCAATTGAGTTTTATAAAATAAAAGAAACTAGGCTACTTTATACTCACTTTCTAATAGAAATACCACTGAAAGAGTGTATGATTTATGAATAAAATCCAGTTTGACACATGGCACTTAAAAAGGAATTCTGATGCCTTTATACTAAGAGTAGCTAAAGCTAAATTCAGATCTTTTAAATTACAGTTTTTTGAGGTAATATTGTGTAAATTAACAATTCACCTTGCCCAAATTTATATTTTATCATAGAATTTTGTTAATCCCATTCTGTTATTAAAATATTTATATACTAATAAGTGGGCTTCCTTTTATGTTCTATGTATGCACAAATTAGGATATACCATGTCTACCCTTCCTTGATTTTCTATTCATTCTTTTTTCCTGGTTTTCTTTCCAGTCCCAAAGAGTTCCTTATTTTTTCTTGCAGTCCATTTACTTTTGTTTCTGAACATGACAGAAACTACATGATATTTGTCTGTCTGTGTCTGACATTTTTCTCAGTATAGTGACATCAATTCAGTCTACTTTCCTACAAATGATGGGATATTTTATCTTCTTGGTATTTGTGTAATACTCATTGTACCTGTGAAGCAGGTTGTCTTCATTGTGTCATCTATAGACAAATGCTCAATTGGATTCGCTTTGTCGTCTATTAGAAATACTTGTAAGTAAGCCTATGTTTGCAGTACCGTTTTGGAGATGATTTCCCTTTCTTTAGAAATGCTCAAGGGTAGCATAGTAAATAGCTGCAGGTGATATTTCCAGCTTTTTGAAAATCCTGCACAGGATTTTCCATATTGTCTTCTAACTTAGATTATCACCAGAAAGAACTACAGGTTTCTTTGACTCCTATTTTACTATAAATGTTCACACTATAGATCTTCATGTTATGGATATTCCTAACCTGTAGGTATGGAGAAAGTCCCAAATTAGACCTGACCTTTCTGGTTTTGTTTTTAAGGAGACATGCCAACCATTTAATTCATATCAGAACTTTTTGTCAGTAACACCTTTCATTCCATCTCTAAAACAAAAGCTAAATTCTCCAATATACTAGAAATTAGCACTCCTCTCCTACATATGGATAAGAATAGTTAAGGTCAAGTTTGAGTAATTCATAGTAACCTAAATACAGGGTATCAAAAAGAACATCGCTGGTCTGCTGACTAAAAACAAAGAACTTTTAAAGATATGTGGGTCAGACATAGACCAAATATCATCATTTCTGTCAAGTGTATGAAGAAGGAGTTTTCGTGGCAACAAAATGGGGTTATGAGTTTGTACTTCAGCTGAACAGCTTTCCCAAATATCCTCCACAATTGCACTCCCTGTCATCCCAAATCACTGCAATCTGGAGAGAAAGACATATTCAGACCTTTGCTGCTGGCTTCAAGGTGATGAATTATGGGCATAGAAGTTGCTGTATCTTATCTTTTAGTTGAATTTCTGGGAAAAGAATCTAAGGTATGCAAAATCTAGTTGCTATTACAAGGAATTTCTTTCACATAGAAAATTAAGATAGCAGAGTTAACTGATATTCCTTATGGCTATTATTGTTTGAACACAGTGGCATATCCAATGATATTTCTATCACTGATATTGTTTTCTATTAATATAAAAGTCCAAAGAAAATGAAACCAGTATCTACCACATGAAATAGATATGATAAAAAACTACATGATTATTTAAGTAGCTCTCAGTTTTCTATAACTACTTTGGAATATGATATAATATATCATTTGTAAGGGCCAAACTAAAGGACAGTTCTGCTAACACAATGCCCTTTTCATCTATGGTCTCTAAGGAGGTGGGCTGGAAAGTTATTTTTGTAGCTTA
Organism: Mesocricetus auratus; assembly: GCF_017639785.1. Classification (NCBI taxonomy): domain Eukaryota; kingdom Metazoa; phylum Chordata; class Mammalia; order Rodentia; family Cricetidae; genus Mesocricetus; species Mesocricetus auratus. The sequence goes on from NW_024429190.1 coordinate 39,423,288, forward strand.
AATTATAGACATGGTTTTTATGGTGTCAGTGGAGGCCATCATCTCATTTTGCATAAAACACCAAACAGCTATTTAAAGTTAATGAACTTTCTTTATTAGCATATCAGGAACATTTAAACCAGTGATCTAGAAAAAGAGTACTCTGTAGATCCAATCATTAATTTTGGAGCTCACAATCACCTTGATTAATATTTTCTTTAATATTTGGAAGAATAGTATTCAAGTATATGGGTCTAATAGTGACTTAGGAGAAAACTCCTTTCATTATTGTTTTTTGGAAGTGAACCAATCAATTTTGTTCACAAGTCTTATTAGTGTAAGTTATTTTTAGTTATGTCTGCTCTATAATGCTTTTTGAAATTATACATTGCATAACATATATGATGGATGACTATGACCCTAAGGAAACTACAAATTTTATGCAATTTCAAATAAACATAAAATGCACAGATATTTAATCATTATTCACATATAATTATAAACATTGTCAATATGTGTAAAATTTTATTTCACAGCGATTTACTTTTAATTTTTTAGATATTGTGGAAATGTATGCATGCCTTTATTTGCATGTGTGGCTGCATATGTGTGTGTGTGTGTGCATAACCATGTGCCTGTATATATATGTATATGTTTGCATTTGTGTGTATGTGTGTGTGTGTGAATGTGTGTGTGCGTGAGTGTGTGAGTATGGCCGCATTTATGAGTATCAGGAAGGCTGTCTGTGTGAGGGGCTAGGGGGATGATTGTGTGTGTGTATGTCAACAGATCTAAGTTAGTGGACGTCTCTGAACCTGCAGCTCCAATCAATTGTGAGCACCTTGAAATGGATACTGACACTCTTCACAGTTAAGCAATCTCCAGGCCCTCCATCCAAACCTTCTCTGACCACAAATAAACATAATTTACTTCTGTCTCATAGATTATTTCCTATGTTTCTGCTTTCTTTAACTCCATATCTCATCTCTTATACATACACACATATGCTATGAGTTTATCCATACTGCATAATATTAGCTATTCTTCATTTTTTGTGTGTTTATGTTTCTATAACTTGCAATTGTTTCTTTTGTATTTGAGTACAGACATGGTTTAGTTTACTGTTTTTACTATTATGAAATTCTTTCTCTCAGTTTTTACCAGAGAAACATATGTACTTGCTTATGTTACATTTTAACTGAGACTATTTGGTGGATATGCACATTTACTGACTCAGAGCACCTTTGCAGCACAGATCTTAGGTTCTGGTCCAGCCAGTCAAGTCAGAAATGTCTGCAGCATTTTCCTAGTAGCTACTTGACATTTCCAAGCCTCACATTCTCCTAGCACTTGCTTCTGTCAGTCTATTGATGTCAGTCATATTTTGGAACCACTGGAACATTTATAACATCCACATATTGTAGCTTGCCTTTCCATTTTATGTACACACTACGATTAAAATATTGTTTCTGCTGTTTGAATGTTTAAACTTATATTACTTTTGAGACTATAATATAATAACTTCATCCACATCTTCCTTTCCCACCAACTAAACCCTCCACATTCCCTTTTTGGCTCTCTTCCAAATCGGGGTCTCTTTTCTTCTTTAATTGTTTTTGCATATATATATAAGTATATGTATATACATGTAGAATCTTAGATATAAGTTGTTTAGTCTGTGCAATATTATTTGTATACGCATTTTCATTGCTGACCACTTACAATTTTATAACATTTATTGTGTTTTTCCCTGGGGAAGACTGACTCTCAGAATTCCTTAATTTCCCTTGTCCTTAAGAACTCTAGATTAATATAAACAACTGAAAACTTAAAAGAGAAAAAAATAAGGCTTTCACATCAATGTCAAAAAATACCAATGAAGTCATATGGAATGAATTAAAACATAAAAAGCTAATTATTATGGTGAAACAAAACCCTTAGTTAGGCACCATAATAACTTGATGATAGAAAATTTAGAAATTGATCTAGGATTTGATGTATCACATCTTCTTTAAGGGATTTACCACTTTTTCAGTTTTTCATGTTGCTGGTTCTATGCACATTTTTGAATCACCTTTCTTTTTATAAATTTATTGTATGTTTTTTGATGACTCCAAAGAGTGAGGGGATTTTCTTTCCTTACTTTTGTGATGCAGTGGCTTTCATCCTTTCAGACTAATGTAACCAAATACAATTGAAAGAGAAGTTGTAAAATGACAGGTATTCATTTCTCATAAGTTTTTACAGCTAGAAAACTCATACTAAGGCATGGGATTATTTTCCAATGATTTCCTGCTTGGTAGATGTAACTTTTTACTGTGTTGTGTTCTTTCAGGTTTTGAAATTATTGAATATGCAGTTAGATTTTTAACTAATTTTTAAATATACGAGGCTCACAACCATGATACACAGAATAAAATGGAATGGTAAGAATTCACTGTCTTTTAAAAATACTTATTATGTGTGAGTTTGTGCCCCTGAGTGCAGGCACCCTCAGAGGCCTGGAGTTGGTGCTACAGGCAGTTGTAGCTACCCAGGGTGGGTGCTAAGACCCAAACTCCTGTGTTCTGCAAGAATGGTAGCTACTCTTAACTGCTGTGCCATCTTTCCAGCCCCATAATCAACTGTCTCTATGAGCAAAAATGAAAAGTTTCTTTTACCACAGCCCTTGGATTCAATACCTGAGCACACCTTTGAAGGGCTTTTAAAGTAGCCTCCCTATGTGTTTTCTTACAGCTACTTCATTCCAGAAGCATTAACAGAACCTGCCATTGGCTGCCTTCACAAGCTGAGCTACATGAGGTGTGATCTCAGCCTTGTGTGCTGAGAGTGAATCTGTGAAATCCCTTCTACCTCTGCCTACCTGCCCCATGGCTGAAAATCCATGCTGACAACAGATGTTACTTTTTATGTGCTATAAAAATATAATCTCTGAAAAATACAAAGGTTATTCTAAGGGATTCTTAGGATTCTACTAAGTCCTAGTTCATTCAGAGGTGGAACACTGAATTACCAAGTAGCTACAGCAAAAGCTGAAAGGGAAAAAATTGGGGGAAGGGAGGGCAGAAAGAGGGGAAAAAAACACTTGTTACATTTTTTTAAATTCTGGAGGATTAATGTACTGAGTCATATGACATATCGGCTAACATCAACCTTTCTTTAGTAAACTGGCAATTACAGACAAATACATGACAATTTATGCAGTTTTCAAATCATTTTTTGTGAAGAGAAATATGCTTTATACAGTTGAAATGTAGTCTTCACATGATCTCACATAGTTTTGAAATAACCAATGTGAAGCAAGCTTGTTTCTAATTTAAATAAAAAGAAAGAAAAAGGAAAAAATACAAGGTTGAGGACAGAGTTTATAAGAAATTCCTAAAAAGGAGCAAACAATTAGGGAAATTGACAGTAGAAATAACTTTATACCTAAATTTGTTTTGCAATAAAATTTCAGACAAAATATGTTTTTTTCTGCCATAATTTTGAAGAACCTTTAAATGTGATATTTAAATATATTTTATTACTCAGTCAAGGACCAGATCTAGTAAGTATTATTTGCTGGTTTCTTTGCATAGCATGGCTTTGTTTCTTTTCAGAATGGTATAATATAGAAGAGACACAAAATATAAAAAGTTAATTCACTTAACATTTGGTTACTGACATACATTTTGTTAAAGACTAAATTATATTTTCATTATATCCATATGTTGGTATTATTACCCTAGTTTTTGGAATATAGATGGAGTTAAAATTTTAAAAGCGATAATGGTTTAAATGAGTTTTGGATGGACTCCCCATGTTTGTTAGTCTGGAGATGTTGTGAGGAGAGACACCAGAATAATGTTAGTAAAGAGACAGAGATATTCAAGGACATACAGATAAAGGTTTTCAGCAAGTCAAGAATGGATTTTTCACCAGGAACCAATTCTTTCAGTAACTTTCTCTTGGAGAATATAAACAGAATTGTCAAAAAATAAATATATGCTGTTGGAGCCACCTTTATTCAATGTTATGGCAGGTATATAAAACATGTTATAAATATTTTTTCAAGCAAAAAAATCCCAATCAGAGTTACATGAACAGACTACATTATTTCTCAAATTTCTAGTTAGTTTCACTTTAGACTCCTAACCAGTCCATTCAGAGAACCCCTAACCAGAAACTGCTTCCAACATTTTATCTTTCTCCATGGTAATAACTATGGATTCTTAAGGTCTCTTCCTACTTTAATGTTTGATTTTTTTATAAATCTGTAATTATAGAAATAATTTTATTTTGCTGACCTAGTTTGAAGGATCAATGCAAGGATGGATAAAAAGATTGAAAAGACATGGAAATAAAAATCTCATTATCTTTGGATGTTCTAAGCTTGACCTAAGAGATCATTGTATTATTCTAGTCTCTGAATAAGAAAATGGAATTGACTGTAACATGTAAAGGGCCAGTGACATAATGTGCTATAAACTTGGGCCATGAGAGTAACTTCTATTCTATAAAAACTTTCTTTTTAAAGGCTGTTTTAAAAACACAAATATTGGCTGGGTGTTTGTGGCACATGCCTTTAACACCAGCACTTGGGAGGTAGAGGCAGGTGGATCTCTGTGAGTTTCAGGCCAGCATGGTCTACAGAGCAAGTGCTAGGATAGGCTTCAAAGTTATACTGAAAAAAACCCTGTCTCAAACAAACAAACAAACAAAAACGAAAACAAAAAGGAAACTCGCAAATGTTTTGTAAATGGACATGAAGTGGAGACATTATGACATTATTCCACAATAGTCAATTGCTCTTTCAAAATCTGTAAAGTCATCACAAATTGATTACCTGCTCACAAAGTAAGATTTTATGCACCTGTACATGCTTGCACATATGTAAAACATAGGCATGTCCCTCCAACCAGTGGTTGGGTCTTAAAATAGATTATTAGAGTATATTTTATATGCATATGATGAAGAAATCATTATTGTCCTCATAAGCATGAAGAATCAATACTTTATGTCCCTTTCCCTTTTCTGTGCTGGCATTTTTGTCTGGCTTGAATTTTTGCAGATTTTGTGAACGCTTCAAATACCTGTGAGTCCTTAGGTGCATCAACTTTGTTGTGCTTTGAAAGGTGTCTTTTACTTGAAGCTATCCATCACTCCTGGTTCCTATAACCATTTTTAATCATCATCTTCCCGGAAACCTGAGTATTGATAGGAGAAAAAAACACATCCCATTAAGGGTTCAGTTATTTAAGGTCATTTCTCTGTCTGCTGATTGCGTAGATATACATGTCTGTAGTAATTCACGTCTACTGAAAAGAGAAACTTCTCTGTTGTGGGTTTAGTGATGGACTGATCTCTGAATTTTTTTGACTACCTGAGTTTCTCATTTTGATTTTAATTCATTTCACATTTAATGATTCTATTTCTTTGATGGATCCTGTCTTCATATCTTGCATTGCTTTTAGTATTTAATTCATTTTTTTGTTTTCACAGTCTCCAGTACAGCATTTATCCATATCCTTTTAAGTTTAATGAACATATACATAATTGATACTTTGAAAAATTCTTCACTGAAATTGACATTCTTGGAGGCAAATTGTAAAAAGACTGCTGGTTTCTGGAGGAATCACACTGTATTGGTTGCTCATTCTTGTATTTTTTGCAATGAAATTTAGGCATAATTCAGGTATGATGTTGGCAATGATTCTTGGTTTATATAGTCTTACTTTTTTGAATGAGTTGTCAGTTTTTTGGGTAGTATTGCATTAAATTGCAAAAGAATTATTCCTGGTTTTCAATCATGGTGTTACTGTGAATTTTAGGACTCAAACCCTGAATGGTCACTGCTCCTATGTTCTCATTGAGACTCAGTGTTTATAACCAAATAAATTCCTCAGTGATATAGTGTGTGGGGTTGGTTAACAGGACAGCAGGGAGGAGAAGGGGACTTGTATTGGAGGTCTTTAAGCAAGACTAGGGGTCCAGCTCTACAAAGTACTTTATAACCAGCACCCACTGTATCCTAGGTCTGGCCACCAATAAAAGCAATGAGTACAAAAGTTAAAGGACATTGGCTTATAGGAGGACCAAAGATACTCGTCTGTGTATAGACCATGGGATCCTAGAAAAAAACAGAATGGAGGAGAGGAAGGAGAGCAATGATAGCCTACTTTGGTCCCAGTCAAGTGTGGTGGCTGTGGGTTACCTGAAAAAAAGACAGTTCTGCAGCTTGGGGAATTTCTATTACTGACCCATTAACCTACTTTGTTTTACTGGTGTATAGAAGAGAACTTCCTATTCTCTGAGGCAACAGTGTACAAGGCAGTTATAGATTAGGGTTTTGTTTGTTCCAGAGACAATGATGTCTACTCCTAGAAAATGTGGGGATTCATTTGCCAAGTTCACATGATGTGGGGATTCATTTGCCAAGATTAATGAATTAGGAAGAGTAGGACCTAAAATAATAAGGGAATACAAAGGATTGACCTAGTTTTCCATAAAGATGGAAAGATGGAAAGCGAAACATTTGAGTCTCAATTATCTTTTTATACAAAGTTCCTCAGAGATGCTTGGAAGTTTCTAGAGGTATGAAATTTTTGACCCAGTTTTATATCGAGGTAGTATTGTTAACACCATATACCTATTCTTGTCACTTTACATATGTGACAATGAGTTTCATATCAGTGGAGGCAGGCTTGGGACAAAACTGAGATAACCATTCCTTTGATTTCTGTGCTTGATTGAAAATTACAAGCTTGTGTTTGTGAAGTGGTAATAATAACTAGTTTGGTGGGGTCTTTTAGGACATTGTGAGATGCTCTTAAAATCCAAGAACACTACTGCAAAAGGATCATCAATTTCAGGCTAGCCTATATACACTGTGGCACTCCCCGAAATAGATTTCACTTTCACCTGTATTTGTTACATCTTCCATTGCTTTGACCACATATTTGTCAGGAAGTACTTAAGGAAAGGAAGGTTGATCTTGATGTACAATGTTTGAGGTATAATCTATCAAAGCACGAATGATATAGCTTTAGTATGGAGAAAGCAAGTAGAGCAGCAGAGCCAAGTTACAAACCCTACTTCTTCCAGAAGTTCTCTCTCCTAGTGATTCCCCAGTGATCCAAACAATACCTTCATCTGAGCCCCAATGATTAAAAAACAGGAGCTAAAGTGGGACATTTCATATTCAACTTTAGCGTTTTGACCCTGTGCTCCCTAGTCTGACATCTATATATAATGCAAAATCTGAACAAAGACTGACCTACTCCTCCATATGCTGCTTCTGTCAAGCACTTTGTTACCACAACAAAAAGGGATTAATGAACATGCCAGAAATTATATTGGGATATAAATGTGCAAAATACAACTACTACCAAAGGGAACAAAGTACCAAATATAGTGACTTCAATTGACTTTTCTGAGCATTTCAATATCAGTATATTTATGGAGAGTTTAAAACAGAAAAGGTTTGAATTGGAGATCATATTTTCAACCTTATCACATATCCATTTGGGAAACATTTTTCTGATGAGGAAAATGAAAATATGATAGAGGGCACAGGCATTTGAGGAAGAGAATATCATCATTAAACACCATAGCTCAACAGTACAGAAGGAACCAAAGAGAAAAAAAAAACTAGTGAAAGGCATGGAAAACACTGGCAGTAATACACGGGGTTCTTCAAAGAACTTAAACGGACTAATGGCAGAAGTTTCCCAAAGTTCATATTACAGCCTGATTCTTGAGTCACAGAAGTCCAGTTCTTTATGTTATGTTTCTCCAATACACAATCTTATTTTAGCTTTTGTTTTCTTGGAAAAGGTTTCAAACAACATTTCTAATCATGTCACTATCTTATTTTATTTTTTCTGTTTCTTTTTCTTTCTGCGCTTCCTTTTTCTCATCTTCTTTCTCTGCTCTTTAACTAGCAGTGCTATATATAATTCTCAGAGGTAAAAATAATGATTCATTAGGCCTCAAAAACCAATGAAGCTAATGAAAATCACAAGTGCTACAATGGGCTGACAAATCTGATAATTCTTTATGGTTTTCAATTATTGTGCTCTCCACTCTGGAAGAAATACATACATAAGTGATAAATAATCTTGATAATGATTTTGATTAAAATAAAATTTAAAGAAAATATTGCTTTAGAATGAACATTGTAGTTGAATATTATGTATTTGGATGGTTATGATAAAATTAAAGTTCTCAGTTGTCATATACTTACTATTGTTTAAATGAAATTATTTTTCATGCTTATGAAACAAACTGCATCTGGGTGGCTTAAAATAGCATCGAGGCATTAACTGGAAGTTCTGAGTTTCCAATTCCAGCCACCAATATCAGCTAGTCAGAATAGAAGGGACAGAATATATGGGTTTTACAGATAATGTTCTCATGAAAAAATAAGTTATCCTCTACATTCAAGTTGAATATGAAATGTCCTGCACATGTGAAGACCGGAGGGGACAGAAGACTCAAGCACAGTGCAGGGGCTGGAGGGGACTGAAGGCTGAGGTGTGGCTGGACTCAGCATGATCCTTTCCAGTGTGGCTGGTCCTCTTTAGGAGCAGGGCACTCCCAGGGAGACAGAAGCAGTGGCATATCCAAAGTTGGGGCACAGAGCAGAGCCTCAACTCACCTCAAGCACAGGGCAGTCAAGTTCCCTCACCACATAATAATCAAAACACCAAACATACAGAATAAAGAAAGGATATTAAGAGCAGCAAAGGAAATGGCCAAGTAACATATAAAAGCAAACCCATCAGAATTACAACTGACTTCTCCATGGAAACTATGAAAGCCAGAAGGTCCTGAATAGATGTTCTATAAACACTAAGAGACCACATATTCCAGCCCATATTACTATTTCCAGAAAAATTCTCAATCACTATAGACGGAGAAAACAAGATATTCCATGACAAAACCAGATTTACACAATATGTATCCAGCCCTACAGAAAGTTCTAGTAGGAAAACTCCAACCTAAGGAAGTTTAACTACACTCAAAATAATATGGGAAATAGATACTCTTACTTTACCAGAAGGGTAAAAACTCACACACAATACCACCACCAAAAACGCATCCAAAGTAAACAAGAATCAACAATCAATGGTCATTAATATCCCTGAATATCAGTGGTCTGAAATCACCTATAAAAAGACACAGACAAAAAGAATGGATATGAAGACAGAATCTACTTTATGTTGCATACAAGAAACATACCTCAATTTCAAAGACAGACGTTATCTTAAGGGTAAGGGTTAAGAAAAGATTTTCCAATTAAATGGTCATAAGAAACAAGCAGGGATAGCTATGCTAATATGTAACAAAATAGACTTCAAACTAAAATTAATCAAAAGAGATGAAGAATGACATTTCATATTCATCAATTGGAAAAATCCATCGGGATGAAGTCTCAGTTATGAACATCTATGCCCTGAATACAAAGGAACCCACATTCATAAAAGAATCTTCACTAGAACTCAAATCATACATCTATACAACATTCCATCTGAAAAAAATTAGATACCTTCTTCTCAGCATCACATATAACCTTCTCTAAAATCGACCACATACTTGGCAGGAAAGCAAACCTCAACTAATATAAAAAATGGGAATAAACCCCCATATCTTGTCGAACCACCATTGCTTAAAATTAGAATTAAGAGAAACATGGCATGTACTCTCTCATATATGGATTTTAGACATAGATCTGGGGAGTGCCAGTCTACAATCCTATGGCCAGAGAGTCTGGGAAACAGAAACTTCATTTAGTGGCTGATCGAAGAAGAGGCAGACTCCCTTGGTTAAGTACTGAGCTGAACTCAAGAAAGCCAGTAACAGAGAGGGAGGACTGATGATCAAAGGGATTAAGACTGGGCTGGTTTAACCCCCAGAAACAGCTGACCAAACAAAGGTTAACTCCTGAATCCCAGGCATCAGCCTGGGAATCCAGCATGGGACTGATCAAGACCCCCTGAATCTGAGTGCCAGTGAGGAGGCCTAGGTAATCTATTGAGCCTTGGGCAGCAGATCAGTACCCATCCCAAGTATACACACGGACTTTGGACTCCCATAGAACAATGTGAGGTGCACTCTCACCCTGAACTCTTGGGGAAGGGTCTAGGCCCTGCCCTATATGAAATGACAGACTATGGACACCCCCATGGAGGGCCTCACCCTCCCTGGGGGAATGAGGGGATAACGGGGGGGGGTTGGGGGAAGGGCATGGGAGGAGGGTAGGGAAAGGGAGAGGGACCTGGAACTGACTTGTGAAGCAACCTTGTCTCTTACCTAAATTTAAACTGGAAAATAAAAAAGAAAATTAATCACACAGTAAAAAAAAAAAAAGAATTCAATCTGAACAGAAATTGCAGAAAACCCACAAAATCATGGAAATTGAACAATCCTCAATTACATCACCCCTGGGTAAAGGAAGGAATAAAGGATGAAATCAAAGACTTCCTAGAATTTAATTAAAATGAAGGCACAACATACCCAAACATGTTAGACAATCTGAAAGCAGTTTTAAGAGGAAATTTCATAGCAATAAGTGCCTACATGAAGAAACTGGAGAACTGCCACATTAGAGAATTAACAGAGCAACTGAAAGTTATTTAAGAAAAAGACACAAACTCACCCAGGAGGAGTAGAGGCCAGGAAATTATCAAATTGAGCTGAAATCAATAAAGTAGAAACAAAGAAAAAATACAAAGAATCAATGAAACACAGAGCTGGTTCTTTGAGAAAATCAAAAATATAGGCAAACCTTTATCAACCTAACTAAAAGACAAAGAGAGAACGTGCTAATTAACAAAATCAGAACAGAAAAAGGGGATGTTAAAACAGACATTGGGAAAATCCAAAGAATCATTAGGTCATATTTGAAAACCTGTACTCCAATAAATTGGAAAATTGAAAGGAAATGAATGATTTTTCTGGATAGATATCACCTACTAAAATTAAATCAAGAACAGATAAATAATTTAAAAAGATATTTAACCCCTAAAGAAACAGAAGCAGCCATAAAAGGGCTTCCTACCAAAAAAAGTCCAGGTCCAGATGGCTTCAGTGCAGAATTATACCAAAATTTGAAGGAAGAGTTAATAACAGTACTCTTCAATTTTTTCCACACAATAGAACCAGAAGGATCACTGCCAAAATATGTACACTCATACAATAAGGATATCTGTTCAACTGTGTTCATAGCAGTATGATTTGTAATAGCCCAAAACTGGAAGTAACCTAGATGCCCCTCAACTAAAGAGTGGATAGAGAAAATGTGGTACATCTTCACAATTGAGTACTACTCAGCAGAAAAAAATGTAATATTAAAATTTGTAGGAAAATGTAATGGCATTAGAAGAAACCCTCCTGAGTAAGGCAACCCAGTCACACAAAGTCAAACATGGTATGTACTCACTCATATATATATTTTTGACATGGAACAGGGTATTGCCAGTCCACAATCCCACTGCTAGAGAGTCTGGCAAGCAGGGAGGACCCTAAGAGATATATGCATGGTAATCTGTAGAAGGGTTATGGAAGGAGATTTCCTTATTTGGATTGGGAACAGGGTGGAGGGGAAGGGAGAGGGAGATGGGAGAAAGAGAGGGGGAGAAGAGGAGGAGAGAGGAGAACACAGGAGAGCAGTAAGGTTGAGCCAGGGCAAGAATAGAGGAGAGAAGGATGAGAGATACCATAACAGAGAGAGTCATTATAAGTTGGAGGAGAGATCAGACACTAGTGAGAACTTCACAGATCTACAAGAATGACACCAACTGGCATTAAGGCTACCTTAAATGCTCTCCCCTGACAACAAGATTGATGACTACCTTATATGCCATCCTACAACTCTCATCTGGTGGCTGAGGGAGGCAGAGGCAAATATGAACAGATGAAAACCTAACTGAACTCCTGGAACCCAGTTGCAAAGAGGACTGATGAGCAAAGGAATCTCAACCAGGTGGGCAAAACCCACAGAGGCAGCTGAGCTAAACAACAGGTAACACATGGACCCCAGATTGATGTCTGAGAGACCAGCATGGGAGTGATCCAGATACCCCAAATCTGGGTGTCAGAAAAGAGGCCTCTACTATTTATAGGACCTTGGAGAGTAGATCAGTATTTATTCCTAGAATCCGGTTGTAGAGAGAGACGAGTGATGAGCAGATGGGTCAAGTCCAGTCTGGAGAAACCCACAGAAACCAACTGACCTGAACAAGGGGGAGCTCATGGACTCTAGACAGATAGCTGGGAAGCCAGGATAAGACTGTTCCAGACACCCTGAACAAGGATGTCAGCTTGGAGTTCTGGTTAATCTATGGGGCCTCTAGTAGTTAATCAGTATTTATCCCTAGTACACAAGTGGACTTTGGGAGACCATTCCACATGGTGGGATGCTCTTTCAGCCTGGACACATGTTAGGAGGACCTAAGCCCTTCACAGGAGTATGTGACAGACCCCTAAAATCCCTCATGGAAAGCCTTACTCTCTCTGGGCAACGGAAGGCTAATGGAGTGGGATGGGGGCTTGGGAGGAATGAGGGTTTGGGGAAGTATGGGATGAAAAGGGAACTGGGAGTAATGTGTGTAAAAATAAAATATAAAAATGAGTTATCCATACAAAGAATATTTATATGCAACATAATATGTTATAAGTATGACCACATATTTGTAACAGTAACAATTGTAGAAGAGTTATGATTCTGCTAGTCCGTGGTGGTGCAGGCCTTTAATCCCAGTTCTCTAGAGGCAGAGGCAGGAGGATCTCTGTGAGTTTGAGGACAGCCTAGTAAATAGAATGGGGTCCAGGACAGCCTCCAAAACTACAAAGAAATCCTGTGCCAAAAAAAACAAAGAAATAAACAAACAAACAAAAAAGAGTCATGTGTCAGAAACTTGTGATAAATTTTCTGGGGGAAATGAAAGAAATTAGATGTAGGAATAAGGCTTGGAAATGCATTAAATCCTGAAAAAAATTTTAAAATTCCCAAAATGGATGTGAACATGATAGAGAGAAAGAATGAAGAAAAAGAAAGAAAATCTCTCAGTTTAAAAATCACTGGCAGATCACAGCCCCAGCAACTGGTAAGCAGGTAAGATTTCTGTGGGCAGACCTCTCCGCCACCCCTTCACATGACCCATTGGACTCTACTACCTAGAAGTCCCACTCTGAGCCACAAACCTACAGAACCCTCTCCCCAACTATTCCCTGCAGTAACAGCGGCTCCAGAGACACAAACACCACCTGCACAGATGGAGGAAGAGATGAGTGACTGGTCTCAAGCTTGGAAAAACCTGACCTCTGAACACTAGGCTCTGGGGTACATTTCCCTCCCATCACAGCCCCAGCAGCCCGTCTGATTGTAAGACTTCTGTGGACAGGCAGCTGCACTACCTTCACCATGCTACCTACTAGAGTCTGCAACATGCAAGCACCAGCCCAGCCACCAAACCAACGGAGCCCATCATCCTCCCTATGCCCAACAATCCCCCACTGCATCAGCAGTCCCCTGAGACATAAGAATCATCTGCGACAATCCGAGGAAGCTTCTCAGCAGTCAGTCAGCGGAGACCCACAGAAACACAAGTGGCACATGCAC